>NC_138874.1:109176835-110658501 GCF_965194805.1 Balaenoptera borealis
AATAGTCTCTCCAAATTCACATCCACTGGAACCTCAGAATGGAACCTTATTTGGAAATAGGGTCTTTCCAGATGTGCTTGGTTAAGATGAGGTCATACTGGATTATGGTGGGCCCTAAATCCAATGACTGATGTTGTTAAGAAGAGGAGAGGACATGTAGACACACATAGGAAAGAAGGCCATGTGACCATGCAGTCAGATTGGAGAGATGCAGCCGTAAGCCGAGGAATGTCAAGGATTGCTGGCAACCACCAGGAGCTGGGAAAGAGGCAAGGAACAGATTCTCCCCTGGAGCCTCCAGAAGGAACAGACCCTGCCGGCGCCTTGACTTCAGACTTCTGACCTCGTGAACTGGGAGAGAATAAATTGTTTTAACCACCCCAGTTTGTGGGAATTCATTATGGCAGCTGTGGGAAACTAATACAATTGGGAAAAGGGCTGAGGCCCTCCCTGGAATGGTGGCATTTTAGGTGACAGTAGAGAAAATGGCCAAAGTAGGAATTGCTGATGTTGACTCTTCATTTTGGGAAATAGTTCGGGAAAACGATTTTGGAGTAAGTGTAATCAAAATACAAACAAGTGAGCCTGCCTGTTCTATTTACATTATTTACACTTTTGACAGAAAGAAACCTGTTTGGTGAGCACCCACTTCTGCAGGCAAAGTAACAGGAGCTTTCACATTTCACTTAATTCTCACAACTGCCCTGGGAGGTAGGAATTATTGTGCCCATTTTACTGTTCAGGAAATGGGGGCTCAGAGAACGTGAACAATTGACTAAAGGGCACAGAGCTGAGAAGGGGCAGACCTAGGATTCTAATTCCAGACCTCCTCCAAAGCCCAAACCATTTCCAACAAGTCATTTTGTCCCTATGAAAAATCATTTATTTTCAATTCGGGAGAAAGTGGCATATTCAGAGTGTAAGGCTGGAGTCCCAATGCTAAGGGCATTGCCACTCTGGAGGAGTAGGAAATCTGACCCGCTGTCAAAAGTCATGGAGTCCTGGGAGAGGGGGATGGTAGCTCCTCTCAGGGAGGGGGTAGCTGGCAATGCAGCCCCTGGAGGAGGGCCTTGGGCGGGGGCGGGGGGGGAGGCATGGAAATGATACCCTTTCTCCCTTGCACATCTCTTTCCTCATGCCACGCTCTTCCATATAGCTCTCTAATTTGATCCTTATAACTTCCTCAAGTGATGTGATTAGCCCCACTGAACAAATTGATGGGGAAACAGAGAGGTTGAGGGCTTTGTCCAAGGTTGCACAGCTAAGGACCTCAGCACAGGTCTCCTTCTCATGGGGTAATGTATGCCACTGCAGGAGGGAAAGTCAAATGGTTCCTGTTTGCGAACCATCCTCTCTACTTCAACAAATGTCTGAGGATGAGAATAAATCAGTGAACAAGAGAAAATTCTGCTGTGTGGTGGCCATTGTTTTTGGTTGCTCAGACCGTGTCCTCCTGCGGTCCCCTCCCCTCTCTCTATTGCCACGGGTATGTGGCTGACCAGTCAGAGGACCTTATCTACTTGGCCACTATGATTGGATCAGGAATGACCACATGATCCAGGCTAGGCCAATCACAAGTCTTTAATTTTTGGTTGGAACTGGGGAGGGATGGGGATTGGCTCTTGCCAACCTAGACAGAAAAGCAGATCCCAGAGCAAGGACCGCGTGGGGAGAGGGTGGGGTGGGTGGTGGAGACCTTTATCCTGGATCCCTCTGTGCCCTAGGCCTCCCCCATCTGCAATTATCTTTTCTCTAGAGGAGGTTTGACTTTCTGAAAGAAGTGCAACTCCTACAGGCATTCTCCACAGAATTGGACTGCATACTCCCCTGAGACAGGCTGACAGACCCCAAAATGAGTAATGGCCCCAACAAAGAAGTTTATTTCTCATTTATGTAAATAGAAATAGTTTGAGGCAGTACAGGTTGGTGGCCAATAGTTATGGCTTTGTTTCCCTGCCGTCATTGGGGCAGAGGGCAGAGACACTCTCAACTTCATTATTTGGCTTCTGAAGTCACCCTGGGCGTGAACATTGGCCAACAGATAGAGAACACTGAAGATCAAGTGTGTGTGTGTGTGTGTGGGGGGGGTCTTCATGGGCAGGGCCTGGGATTCACAGATATCAAGGGGTGACATGGCCCCAGATGTCTGCAAAGGAGTCTGGGAAATGTAGTTCGGCTAGTGCCCAGGAAAAGAGGAATCAGGTTTTGGTGAGCAGCTCTCAGCTTCTGCCATGCTTAGTGAACATCTTCAAATCTTGTTACCCCGCTTCCCTGCATACTCCCCGCCTGGACACTCCATTCTTCATTAGCACTGGTCCTTTGGAGCCAGTCTCAGGGTCCCTAGAGGAGAGAGAGCCCTGTGGTGGGCCCTCTTCAGAGCACTATCTAGTGCAGAGGGAGGGAGGGCCTGGCGCACAGAGGCTCCCTGCAAAGACTTGACATCTGAGGCGTGCGCTGCAGGCCCTCCTCTGCTGCCCCCATGCCTCCCGAGAGCGTTTCTGTTAGAACCAGGGCAGCGCTGGCCTCTCCACTCTTTCCCCTGTGGAGCCTGGACTGTCTGAGACAACAGTGGGCTGATGGGAGCCCCCGAGTCACCAGCACACAGTCGGGGTTTTTCTTGCGCTCCTTGGCTCAGCATCTAAAGTGCCAAGGCTGAGCCTCCGGGCACGAGGATGCCCAGTCGTCTACAATAGCTTCCTGGAGCCCCTTGGAGAGCGTCCAGCCACGGCCCGTCTCCCTCGGGGTGCTTTGGGGGCCTATGCCTTTGCAGATGATCTACTTTACGTGCAGAATCTGCTGTCTCTTCTCTGCCTTGGGGACTCCTCTTCCCGCCAGGCCCTTTCTAGCCATCAGTGGAGACCGGTCTCCAGGAGGCCCGTCGTTTGACGGCTCAACCTAGCACGAGCCCCAGAACCCCACCACCAACACCACGACAAATAGATGTCAAAACCCGAAGCTGAAACCAGAGGAATCCTCACTAGCTGGAACCCCGGGTGGGGGAGTTCTCGTGGCTTCTCTCCCAGCCTGGCCGCACTCTCCTCTTCAGCATACTCTGGCTTGGTTAAATATCCGCAACATTAATTACTACGGTGTATTAAATCTGGAGAAATACAACCTCACTGTACCCCCTTTGCTGCCACTCCACTCCCCCACAGAAAGGGAGTGTCTTATTTTGCTAACTGCTTAAACAGAAAACTCCAACAGAAAAAAATTGTCCCCGTGGCTCATATTTTTCATCATTTGGTCATTAAACAGTGATGGATATAAACCTATAAAGAACCTAAACTGAACCTTTTAACAATCCATGAGCAATACTATCATTTCTTTAATAGAACCTGCTGACCGTGCCTCGCTCAGACGCCATTTGTCACTTTCAGCACTCAATAATCAATAAGTTGGCTTGAAAATAAATAATATAACAGTCACAATATATTATCTTTCAGACTGGCCTTATACTAACCATAAAATGGGGCCAAAGGAAGAGGGAAACTTTTACATAAATGTTAACAAGTTCGGAGCATGAATTAGACTGGTACCCGTGTCTCCCTCCCTAATTTGCTCTGAGTTCTATTGAGCTGGGCCTTTGCTGCAGCTCACTGCTGAGGTCAGGCAGCGGCGTGGTGGTCAGCACAGTATGCGGGGGCCAGATGTGACAGTGTCTGTCACAGCCTCTATCACACAGGTGCAGACATACTGAGGTTCATGCCAGGGACCCTGAGTCATAGCTTCAGATAGAAAAGGCCCAATTGGTCACACACCAAATGCCAGAGATGGAAGGCAGTTTGCTTAGATCCAAGAGGAGGTCACAGCCCAGATTCGGCTTCACGGATTTGTGTTCTGTGGGAGAGAAATGCCACAAAGAACCCAGGCCACCAGGTGGCCTTGATGGAGAGCGGGTTCCAGAAGCAGCAAAACAACGGACCAATCACAGTGATCTTCCTGGATTAGGTGACCCTTGGCGGTCCCTCTACAGCTCACCTTGAGTTTGTCGGCCACATCTGGTACTGCTCTTCCATAGCAGTGGAGAGGCCCCAGGTCCCTGCTTCGTTTGTTCATTCATTCACGTATTCATCCAACAAAATGGCACTGAGAGCCTACTTAAGCGCCAGGCACTGTTCTAGGCGCCAGGGGTACAGCAGTGGAGCAAACACAAAAATCCCTACCTCCTGGAGCTTACCTGCTAGTCAGGGCAATAAAACAGACACACTATGTGAATCCACAATATGTCAGGAAGGTGGTCAGTGCTAGAGAGAACCATAAAGCAGGGTGAGGGGACAGGTTCAAGTTCAGACCAAATCTCTGCTGGTTCCCAGGTGCCCCATCCAGCCTCAGATCTACCTTTGGTTACCCACTTTCCCTGGGAACCAATCTCCCTTGGGGTCCTAATGACACCCTATTCGGGTCAAGGCCAGGCTGCCAGACACCACTCTGTGCGAGGACCATGCCCCACCCCCCGTCCGTGAGGCAGGAAGCTCTGTCCCCACTTCATAGCCAGGAGCCCAAGGCTCGGAGGCAGCAAGTCACTGGTAAGTAGGGTGACCAAGTGTCCCTGTCACCTTGAGACTTTCAGTGCTGAAACCAGGGCAGTCCCAGGCATATCGGGATGGTTGGTCATCCTCAGGCGAGTGTCAGAGCTGGATCTCAAACTCACTTGGGTCTAAGGCTCCCCACTGCCCCTCTGAGGAGGCCTCTCCTAGCTAAAGCTGGTGCACTCTTGGTACACCCTCAAAGCAATCTGAGGCAGCAGCTGTCACTCAAGGTTCTAGTATGACTAGGCTGGCAAAGACAAACTTAGATGATCTGGTCTTATTCTCACCGAATCTGGAATCAAACAGACCTAGGATCCAATCCCAGCACAGTCACTCAGTAGCAGGGTAACCTTAGTCAAATTGCTTAACCTCTCTGAGCCTCAGTTTCCTCATCTGAAAATGAAAGTAAATATGCATGTTTCAGCAGGGCCTTTATGAAGATTTGACCTCATGCATATGATACAGCCCACGGTAGGTATTCCGTTGGTGGTGGTGTTATTAATACACAGAGTGTTTTATCCCAGGAGCTAAAGGGAAGAGCTCCTTCTGCCCCTAGGGGCAGTGTGGAGGTAGGAACCAGCGCTGCCACATTTATTATGAATCAGCTGGCTATGTGGAGCCAAAAATACTCTCTGTGGGTAACGTCTCTGTGACTGATATTAAAAATGACTGATTTAAGAGAAAGTGCTTCACCCCTGTTGCAAACTGAGAAGGTAGGGCTGGACTATTCTCAGTCTTAAATGCTGCCAGTATTTCATCTTTGGTTAGTCATAAAGTTAAAGGTTAATAGGCTGTACAAATGACAGAGTTTAAAGGGAAAAGTGGGGAGGGGGTGAGGCGCTCTCTGGCGGCCAAGGGCGAGTTGGAGACAGGTGTGGGCTCACCTGCAGGGAGGAAATATGGGGGTGGGAGTGGCTGAGGGGGTCTCAGCCCCTTGGCCCCTTCTCCTGTCCATTCCCATAGGGAAATTCCTTATCCCAAGAGCTCTTTTCCCAAAGGGGAATTTCTTTCCTGGATGCGTGGCCTTAGGGAGGATGCATGGCCTTAGGGATGCATGGCCTTAGGGAGACTGAGGCTGGGAAGGGTTGTGAAAGTCAACGCTGAATTCAGAGTGCTGAGAAAGAGGCTCTGGGTGGGCTAGGGAGAAGGCAGGGGGTTCAGACAGAAGGGCACTGAGCCCCATTTTCCCGCAGGTGGACCTGTAGTCAGAGCCGTGGTTCTCAATTTTGGCAGCGGGATCACTGGGGAGCTTGTGGTTCAAATGCAGATGCCTAGGCTCCAGCTCAGATGTGGGGGGGGTGCCCGGGAATCTGTATTTTAACAAATTCCTACCCACCTCCAAAAGTGACTCTAAGGTGATCTACAGGTACACTTTGAGAAACCCTCGATCAGTGAGTGCATTAGAGTCAAGTTCTAGATATAGATTCCTGGAACTGGTGGTGACAGGACTTTGGGGATTATCAAACCACAGCCTGCACCCAAATCAATGTTGAAATTCAGGCCTCGGGGGCTTCATCTGCCAAACACAGTCTTGATGATGCTAATGAGTGGCCAGGGGTGGGGACCACTACCTCCCATCATAATGTGGCCAACGGGGAAGTGGAGGTGCAGCCCGTGAGTGACCCGCCCAAGGTCAACCACAAACAGCGGAGCTGGCCCGCACACCCCAGGCCTCTTCTTCCCATCGGCAGGGTCCCGGGCTTGCTTCACCAATCACGACCACAGAGCCTTGGTCTCACGGATTCCTTCTTTCTACATGCATGGGGCCAGCTCTGTCCTGGACTCCGTCTGGGGACCAACAAGCAAACAGTGTGAGTGGAAATGTGCTGGCTGAAGGTGCACATATAGGACCCACCTAGAATTCCGAGTTTACTCCCAGTCTGAGGTTTTGGACCCGGCAGGAACTGAGCTGCCTGCGAACACGCACTGATTTAGGGAGGGGAAAAAATGTTAAATGCAATTCAGCAGAATCCATCTGTGCGTGTCCCCTCTGACAGAGGACTTCTTAACTGAGTTTCTTTAAATGCACCAAAAATATCTTCTCTCTGTAAGGAATTTAACAGATTACAAAGCACACTTATTGCTGTAGCTCCTTGGACCCTCACGCAAACAGCATAAGGTACTATTTACAGTTCCACCTTAGAATAAAGAATCTGAGGCCCAGAAAGGCCAAGAGACGTGTCCAAGGTAACCGTGTGGGCAGAATGATGGCTCCCAAACATGTGCATATCCTGATCCCCCAAACCTGGGAATATTTACCTTCACGGCAAGGGGGACTTTGCAGATGTGATGAAGTTAAGGATTTTGAGCTGGAGAGAGGGTCCTGCATGATCCTTGTGATGACAAGTGCCCCTCTAGGAGAAAGAGGGAGACAGGAGAGGCAGATTGGCAGAGAAGGGCTCACCCCTTCCTTGCTGGCTTTGAAGAGGGAGGAAGGAACTGTGAGACGAGGGCTATGAGCAGCTTCTAGGAGCCGGAAAAGGCCAGCAAACACATTCCCCCCGGAGCGTCCAGAAGAAATCCAGCCCCGAAGACACCTCGATTTTATCCTGATGAGACTCATTTTGGACTTCTGAACCGCAGAGCTGTAAGATAATAAAGTTGTGCTGTTTTAGGCCACTAAATTTGTGGTGCTTTGTAAGAGCAGCCATAAGAAACTAATGCAATCACACAGAAAGAAAAGAGCAGAATTGAGCCCAAAGTCCCCGGCTCAGTCCAGGACCCCTCACTGCAGAGGCCAGCTGGGAGGTCCAGACACAGGTGAAGGGAAATACTGGGATCTCGGCTACTTTTTCCCTTTGGGAGCAGTGATTATAACCGCGAGATGGTAGATGATTCAAACTCCAGCTGAAGCCCTGAGCAGGGGGTTGTTACGTCCCCTCCCTTCGGGTCCTCAGCCCTGGCCTGAGCTTCCTGCCCCACAAGCCAGCCTCCACCTGCCCCGCCCTACAAAACGAGGCTCAACCGTGCCCAGAGCCCAGAGACGCTGGTTCTCCCTTTCTTCCCCAAGGCCGGCCTTCTGGGGATTCTTGCCGTGCAAGAACCCAGGTCCTGCTGCTTGCCCAGGGCCCGTCTCTGGCCCGTCTCTGTCCAGGCTGAGGCAGTGAATGCCCCTGGGCCTTTTCAGGGTCTGGGGTCTTGGCTGAGCCCCCGGCCAGGCCTCAGCCTCCTGCCTGCCCAGTCTCGGGAAGGAATTTCTTGCGATCCATCTTGCCATGGTCTCCATGAATTTTAAATAATAGCGGCTTTGCTCTTTCTCGCTCGCTCCCTGGGTGCGTCAGACTGCAGCTTTTACAAGATCATATTTCTTCACATTTTCATACAATTATTTTAAATGGACAAGATAATGTTGAAATTCTTATTTAAAATGTATGCAGGTAGAGAATGAGCCTTCCTGCTTTTTATATTTAACACCAGATGGAGCAATAGAAGGGAATTTTAACAACAGAATTGAAGTGGAAGTGTCCTAGGCGTTCAGGATGGATTATGGTTTTAAGCAGCTGGTTTTCTTTGATGAATAAATAATTGCACCCAAAATAGAGAGTTTGGCCGTTATTAATCTCCTTTTAGACTGTGCACATTTTATTGATTCTTAAGTACAAGAATCTTGCAATTTTCACCAAAGAGTGACTTTCTTAATTAAAATGTAAGTTAAAGAAAAAAAAAGTTTCAGCAGCCTTGTCAGAGTTGGGGGGCAGAGGGCCTGATTCCTTCTAGAAAGAATCCTTTCCAGACTAATGACCTCAGAGATACTTCACGCAGCTAGCACATCTCCAGAGGAGCTGATGAGACTAGCAGAGGCCCAGCCGAAATGGGGCAGCAAGACAGCACGGCCCAGAGAGCCTGGGCGCCCAGCACCTCCTATTTGGTTTCTGTCTCTGTGACCCCGGAGAGATGTTTGCCCTCCCCAATTCTCTAGTCCCTCCTCTTGTGTGGGCATCTCTTGCACAAACGTTGAGGCAATTATGTTTTATTTTGTGAAATACTTACTAGGATTTTATAAATAGAGGACATTATAAAGAAGAAAATTCAATAGTCTTATTGAATAGATATTACATATTGAGCTCTTTAAAATAAAGGGGGTAGGTATACTCAGAAAGTTCAGGAAGAAGAGAGAAGTAGCTAATACTTATAGAGCACTCGTGTGGTTCTCAGTATACAAAAATTGTGCTAGGCAGACACGGCCATTATCCCTGCTTGTGGATGAGGAAATGGACACTCAGGGAACGTGAGCATTGTGGCCAAGGTTCCCCGGGTACCGAGGGGCAGCCCTGGGTTTTGAAGACAACAGCCCATCTCTAGCGCCCTTTAGTGTAACGTTATGTTCTACTGCCTCTTAAATGAAAAGGTATTAAAAAGAGAGCAAAAGCTACCGCTCCCCCAGCCCCTCCCACAAAAGGAATCACTGTCAACAGTTTCTAGTAATTTCTTCCAGAAAAAAATTAAATGTTTGCAATTGCACCATATTCTGCTTAAAAATGTCGGAAATGTGAAGCCGCAGGCACATTTTCTCGTTGGTAAAATGGTGGGTTTGTGTGAACCGCACCACCCCCCAGCTTCCGGGGGCAGCTCCCCTCCTGTCTGTTTCATCTGCTGTGGGTCTGTGTTTGCCTTTATGAGACGGAGCCTCATGGCTGAGGGAAGCAGCACGGTGATCATGTGCGAGGGCCCTTCCAGCTCCAAAGCTCACCTTCCAAGAACATACGCCACCCCAGTACGGACAGGTCCCTAGCCTTCCCCTGGAGGAGATGGGGGTGTCCTGTGGTCACTGGGGTGTGGGGGGGCTGTAGACAGAGGCTGGATTTGGATTGTGCCTCCGAATTAGTGGGAGAGCCAGCAGCCCTTCCAGGCAGAGGAGCGAAGGCAGAAATCCAAAATGAGTGTGGTGTCAAGTGACAAAATCACTCTGGAAAGTTCTTTATTTTTTTTTTCTTTTAAAAACTACTTTTATTTTATTATTATTTTTAACATCTTTATTGGAGTATAATTGCTTTACAATGGTGTGTTAGTTTCTGCTGTATAACAAAGTGAATCAGCTATATGCATACATATATCCCAATATCCCCTCCCTCTTGCGTCTCCCTCCCACCCTCCCTATCCCACCCCTCTAGGTGGTCGCAAAGCACCGAGCTGATCTCCCCGTGCAATGTAGCTGCTTCCCACTAGCTATCTGTTTTACATTTGGTAGTGTATATATGTCCATGCTACTCTCTCACTTCATCCCAGTTTACCTTTTCCCCTCCCCATGTCCTCAAGTCCATTCTTTACCTCTGTGTCTTTACTCCTGTCCTGCTCCTAGGTTGGAAAGTTCTTTAAATCAGCCTTAAGTGTAGTATCCATGCCATGTTATCTGCCACTTGGGAGACTGACATGTCATCTCCCAGCAAGCCCAGCTTGGGCACAAGGGTCTTCCTGGGGCTTGGGGCAGAGCGCCATCATGAAACAGTAGGTTGGCATTGGGGGGGCCGGGGGTATAAAGAAGACAAAACTTGAAATCCTAGAGTCACACTCGACTTTGCTCTGATTGTCACTTGGAGAGGAGAATAGCAACAAGACTTTGGAAGCAAGAACAGGGTCAGGTCTTGGATCCCACACTCCGCCCCGGCACGAGCTCAGGCAGAATCAATCTCTCTCACTCTCCAGTTATTGGGGAATATACTTAGATTGCATATATATACATGATGCAATTCACAGGTCAATTGGGAAGCCAGTCAGCCCTCCTCGGGGTCATCTACCCGGAACAATTCAACTATTAAAAATTCTTATGGGTCCCGGATTTACCCTTACAATAAATGGTGACAATTCTTCGGTTTTCCAAATGTCAAATTTATTTCACCTAACTTATTTCCTATACTGAAAGCCAATGATAAAAGGGGCACATATTCCAAATTTTACTTGACAGATTACCTACCTAGAAGGGGTCAGGGGGTTTTCTTAGTTCTATAGCCATTTCTACTTAAGGTGCTGTCTCCAATGTCTGAGATTTACAACTAATTCTGATAAAATTTCAGTGGAATCGGGATGGTTATGGCTGTTTTTCTTTGATGGAGAATCAAACATGTGACTTGAGTGAATACTTGCCTTTTATTACCCATCCCTGTCTGTAAAATATCTGGTTTGTGTGCCAGGAAAAGTATAAACATATGGCACAGTATCGGTTTTTCAGTAACTTGGTTTAAGCCAGAGGGGGAAAAAAAATCCCATCCTGACACTATTTATGAAACAATTAATGTTGTCAACAGCCTTCCCACCTGCTGAGTTACGCACAGCCATCTAGACTATGATGACTCCAAGAAGTGTCAACAATTCTAATATGAACTATTGAAGCAAATCCATTTGAAAGGACTTATTTCTACAACTTATAAAATGTGATGATAGATTGCTCTCCAACTGTAGGGTACAAAAGATACCTTATTCTCCAGTAAAAGCCCTCATCATAAAGCTAATGTCAAGATTACAAGCAACCATGATGTGCCAGGAATTTCCACAAATAGTATCTCACTGAATCCTAACAACTAGGTGAGGTGGATATTATTACTGTTAGCCATGTTATAGCTGAAGAAGCTAATTCTCATTGAGGTAAAGTAACTTGTTCAAGGTCACATTTAGAGGCTGAATGAGGATTTTTGTTGTAGTCAGATTGGGCTGCTTTAACAAAAGCCCATGCACTGAGTGGCTGAAACAACAGAAATTTATTTCTCACACTTCTGAAGGCTTGAAGTCCCAGATCAAGGTGAGGGCATGGTTGGGTTCCGGTGAGAGCCCCCTTCCTGGCTTGTAGACAGCTGCCTTCTCAGCCATATCTCCACATGTGGGAGAAGGAGAGAGAGAAAGAAGAGGGTTCTGGTCTCCTCCTCTCCATACAAGGGCACTAATCCCATCACTGGGATGGGATTTGAACTTACCCAAACCTGATTATCTCCCAAAGGCCCCACCCCTTAATACCACCACATTGAAGGTTAGGGCTTCAACATACGGATTTAACGGGGAACACAAACATTCAGTCCATAGCAGATTTCAAACCTGATCTTTGGGATCTAAGGGACTATGTGTCTCACAGCAGGTCACCCTGAGGGGCATAAGTTGAACCTCATCTAAATAAATCAGGTATTTCAAAATTACCTTGTTTAAAAATCAGAGTTTCAAAACCAGTTTTTAAAAAGGCAAAATACCATGGAACACTTCTAAAAACTGTTTGGCACTTCCATATAAACTTAAACATAATCCTACCCTGTGGACCCAGCAACTCCACTCCTGAGCACTTACTCAAGAAAAATGAACACATATGTCCACACAGACTTACACAAAAATATTCATAGTGGCCCTAACCTGGGAGCAACCCAAATATGAATCAACAGGTGAATAGATAAAGAGTGGGGTACTAGTCAGCAAGAAAAACAAATGAGCTACTGATACCGGCAACAATTTGAATCAACGTCCAAAACATTCTGCTGAGCCAAAGAAGCCAGACACAAAAGAATAGATAACGCATGAGTCCATTTATATGAAATCCTAGAACGGGCAAACTAATCCATAGTGACAGAAAGAAGGTCAGTGGTGGCCTGAGGCTGGGGCAGGGAGGGCAATTGCAGAGAAGCAGCAGGGAGCTCTCTGGGCAAATGGAAATGCTCTCTCTTGACATGGTGGGGCTTACACGGGTGTATGCATTTGACAGAAGTTATCGAACTGTACGCTTTGCTACATTTTGATGGTATGCAAATTGTACCTCAATAATGTTGACTTTTCAAAAGGCAAGATAGAATGGTACATTGAAGAGAACGTAGTTCTCCAGGTGGGAGGACCTGACTTCATCAGCCCTGGGATTTCATGGCATCCGAATGTGTTGCTTCATCCCTCCGTGCCCCAGCTTCCCATCCATCAAACAGAGAGGAAGATGGTAAGGCTGTGCTGGGGAGGATTTGGCTGCACAGAAAGAAACCTTATGCAGATTTCCTGACATGCTTACGACACTTCTGCCTAGACCTGTTTGGCTAAAATCCGATTGCATGGAAACTCCTAGCTGCAAGGAAGTCCTTTAGTCCAGGCAGCAAAGTGCCCTCTAAAAACTGGGGTCTGTTACCAGGAGGAGGGGAGAAGATGCTGGGAGAGGCCTCCAGCAGCCTCTGCCCCAAATACAATCTGAGGATCTTCCTGAACAACCTGAGGATCCAAAGACATCCAGGCAAGCTGTTCTGTGGAGCTCAGAGCACATGGTTACCAATATTGGTTACTGATGAGATCTTTATTGAGCAGATATTGTTGATTATTCCTCCTTCTGAATGGAATGTTTTCTATGCAAAAGCTGTCACTTTAGAATTCCACTAAATAGCACTACTGCCTTTGCACAAAACTTGCATTACTCTCCCAGGAGTCAGAGTTCCTGGGAGGTTCATCAGTTGGTCAAGTCTAGGTCTCATGTTTAATAATTATTAAAATAATAATAAATAGGGAATTCCCCAGTGGTCCAGTGGTTAGGACTCGGCACTTTCCCTGCTGGTGCCCAGGTTCAATCCCTAGTCGGGAAACTAAGATCCCACGGCCAAAAACAACAACAACAATAATAATAAATATTATAATAATGATCATAGCACACATTAATGAGCCCATACTGTGTTCCAGGCTTTGTGCCAAGGTCTTCATACTCATTTTCTCAGTTAATCCTCTCCACACCACCTCAAGGTTGTGTAGTGGACGTTTGCTGTGTCTTGGCCACAGAGCGTGGGAACACCAGCCTCATACAGGGAACTCCCACCATTGCACAGATCTTGGAGGTGGAGACAGAAGCTCGCTTCTGCTCAGAAGCTACCGAGGTGGGGCAAACCTATCTCCCCACCCCTGGCAGCACGAACGTGGCTTGTGACCTGGGCTTGACCAATCTGATGCTCCTGCCAGGACTGTGCATCTTGGGAGGAAGCAGGACAGTTAACTGGGTGTTCCCAGCAGAGGCTGGTGGCCATGCTGGTGAGGTCTTATGCTGGTTGCTTCGGCAGCAGCCAGCTCCAGCTAGAAAGTTCTGGCAGGACTTTGTGTTTGCCATGTCTAGACTCCTTTGGCTGCTGCTCTTTTCTGAGTCAGATCTCCAGCCTTCCCAACTCTTCTTGAATAGCCCCATGTCCTTGCAAAGAAGTTCTTTCTGCCAAATCCCACCACCACATGTATTGGGGTCCACCCTGAGCCAGTGCTTGGGGGTGCTGGCTGTCCCCTCTGTGATGAGGCACAAGACTGGCTTCCCTCCCCGTGCCTGAGCCCAGGGTCTCTCAAATTCTCTGTGAAAACAGCTGCCTCACTTTATGTTCCCAGTCTCTCTCCTTATCAGGGCCCCAAATCAGTCACCAGACAAATGTCTCTTGTCTCATCGTTCTTTCAAGGTAAGTAAAACGGAATTCTTGCTCATCCTTCTGCCAAAAAACAAAAAAACCAAAAAAATTCCAACTCCATCTACATAAACTTAGTAAAAGAGAGACCACCGGGGTCACTAGTTTTAAAATGAGCCAAATCCTAAATCCCATTGTACATTTATCTGGGAGCTACCATGCTACGAAAATAGTAAATACTCTGCACACAGATGAACCCGCTCAGGTGAGTCTGAGCCTCAGACAGACTCTGCAGGGGGTAGACTCACGCACTGCTGGACTAAGCTGGCTGGTCTTGTCAGAGCACAGCCAGTTAATTTATTCTCAGCCATCAGCTTCACCATTCAGTGAATTTCCAATCTACTATTATTTGTTCAAATAAACTTACTTGAATTTACTTGACAGTCATTTTGTCCTTAGATTTCAAAGCAAATTGATGCGTAATAGAAACCCACACTAACTCTTTTGTGTTCATTTTGTGATTTGTTCCAAATAGCATAAATACTTTATGCTCAGAATACTTTCCTTTAAATGTTTCATTTCACATGCACTTTGCTGTCTAAAAAAAAATTTTTTTCTGATTGCAAAAATTATATTTGCTTAATGTAGAGAATTTGAAAATTATGCAAAAGTACAAAGTCTAAAATAAAATTACCCTTTATCTCATCATTAAAAAAAGAACTGTGAAAGTTTTATTATATTTTTAGTTTCTTTTCCTACACACACACACACACACACACACACACACACACACACACACACAGTGTTTTTTGAAAATTGTGTCCATATTGTGCTTTGTAACATAATATTTTTGATTAAGATTATATCATAAGAACTTTTCCTTGTCATTAAGTAGACTTCAAAAACACTATTTTTTTTCTTTCTTTTTTGGGGGGCCGTGCTGCGCAGCTTGTGGGATCTTAGTTCCCCGACTAGGGATCGAACCCAGGCCCTCGGCAGCAAAAGCGCAGAGTCCTAACCACTGGACCTCCAGGGAATTCCCCCAAAACACCATTTTTGATGGCTTATGTGACATTCCATCACATATAGGTATGTTTGCCTGTACCCAACTTATTTAAGCATTTGCTTTTTTAGATCATATTGTATTACAAATAACAGTAGAATGTATATCTCTGTGTGTGTGTGTGTGTGTGTGTGTGTGTTTAAGCTTATAATGATTTCTTTAGGATAAATTCTAAAGGGAACCTATTGGCACAAGTTCAAACTTTTTAAAAGATCTTAATCATACTGACAAATTATTTTCTGGAAAACTTATACTGATTTATGTCCCAACTGTGATATGTAAGAATAATTCTCTTCATCCTCGCCAGCACTAAATATTCTCTTCCTCTTAGTTTTGTTAATTTAATAATAATAAAGTATTTCATTGCTGTTTTAATTTACATTTATTTGTTTGATAGAGAGTGTAACCCCTAATCAGTTCATTATGTCTGAGACTTGTTGATTACATTCTTTGCCTAGATCTCTGTACTGGTTAAATATTTTTGTAATGATGCATAAATACTTTTTACACATTAAGAATATTAACTATCATATTTACAGCAAAGAATTTTTCTGATTGCTTTTTTGTATTCATAGGCATCTTTTAGTTGCATAATGAGGCCATATATCTTTTGAAAAGGCCTAAACTTCTCATCTGATAACAAAAATAAATGCAAAATAAAATAAATATAAATGACTTGATATACAGACATCCCATTTACAGAATCTGTCTCTTTCATGAAGCATGTAGAGGCTTAACTGTACAGGTACAGAACTAACTTCTAAACTACAGGCCATCTTTACGAAAGGCACGTAACTCAGCTAGATGTCCACAGTGGCCTTTTTTCAGAACTTTCCCTGTGCTTCCTTGTGGTTCCAGTTTCCTTCCTCTCCACGCCTTTCTGATGGCCTTTGATCCACATAAACTCCTTCCTCCCTCACCTTTCCCCTGCATTCAGGAAAACTTTCTGCTTCTCACCTGTTAAGTAACTTCTGACAGACAGGAAAGAGAGGACACTTGGTCAGGTTGACCGGGGTTCAAATCCTGGATTTGCTGCGTATCTGCTGTGTGACCTTTGGCCAGGTCTCCAAGCCTCAGTCTCCTTGCCTGTAAAGCAGGGTTACTTTGAGGGTTAGGATCAAGGTCAGGTTCAGCCTGGCACCCAGGAGCTCAGTAAGCAGCCCCTACTATGATTCTGGCTTCCTGAGCTACATGTCCATCTCTTTTCAAGATCAGGGAAAAGAGGTTTCCCTCTTTTCGTTTCTCATTCTACTTCCCTGGTTCCCCTGCCCCATACCTATTATTAATTAGCGGGTAACTCAACAGAAGAGTTACTGGTACGATTCTTCTACTATGTTATTAGAAGTGAAGTTTTCTTGTATTATTTAATAATGATACTTTTTTGCTATTTTTAAATAATGGAAAATGTGTGAACTGTGCCTCTCCTTACTGCCAGGTGCTCCATAACTGTAAATTGTAAAATAACATTTTAGTGAGTAATATTCCTTCTTCAGACCATACATCAAATATATGTCATCTTCATTGTTTAATCGACACTTTATTCCCCCTATTAAGATACAAGCAGAAATAAATTTCACTTCCTCCCCTGTAGATGCAATTTCATTTCAATCACACGTGTCAGTGGGAGCAATAAAGCATCAATTAAGCAATGAATTCCTGACAAATACATGGCATTTGATGCGTAATTGCCCCCCTCCAATCTCATTTTCCCCAAGGCCAAGGCTTCCTGGACCATTTATGTTCCAAGTTTCACCCTCTAAGATCCAGCAGGAGCTTCCCGCCCCTCTCCCCCCAGGATGGGCATCTTGGATACAGTTCACCCAGAGGCAGCTGGGCTGGTGGGGCTCTTGTAATCGCGAATTAATGGCCTTGTTATTCAAATCAGGAAACCAGGTCTCAGGGAGGCAATAGCCTTGCATGACCCCTTCAGGGTCTCCCCCTCACCTCTGGGAAACCGAGCTGAGCCTGGAACTCAGGTCAGCTCGCTTTCCACCATACTAATTCTTGACTGTAGAGGCAGGGTGATTCCCTATGCAGAGGGAAGGAAGAAAGGAAGGAAGGGACGGAGGGAGGAAGCAAGGAAGGAAGGAGGAAAGGAAGGAACTAGAGAAAGCCCGGGATGCCTGGTGTTGTATCTCAGAGAAGGGGGACTCCCTGGGAGATCCAGGGGTGGTGGGCACCTGGCTGAGAAGACTGTGCAGAGAGACACCCCTCTCTACGCCAAGTCCCCTGAGTCTGGGTGACATTCTGCAAACACATTTGAGGGTCCCCTAGGTGCCAGGCTCCATACAGGCCCTGGAGACTGGATGACCCAGGGGAGTTCCAGCTCTCAGGCATCCTGGGGACAGCCGTGGGCCCTTGCTCAGTGCCAAAAGATAAATAAACCCAGTGTGTTGAGAGCCTGGGGGTGTCAGGGAGGGAGGGACCGACACAATAACACACAGTGGACACTCAATAAACAGAGTTAAACGAATTTTTAAAATTTGAAGCAGTGATTGCTTCACCACCAGAAGAGCTCGCCGACTGCCTTGTCTGGAAAACTGCCGCGGTGAAACTGCTACCTGGCCCTTGGGCTGGGTGGGCGGGCGACAGGCTGGATGGCCACTGCTGATGATCCCAAGAATGTTAAATGTTTGGGGGCCTCTGCCATGTCCTGGAACCTGACGGTGGCTCCTTTTTCAGGAAAGGCCGTCACAAGCGGACTGCGGTGTCTGGTGCTGAGGGTGGGAGCGGGGTGAATGGGCCATGCCTGAAGTGTCATTTAAGGGGATGTTTAACTTCCACTCCCTGTTTCTGAAGAGCAATTTTCTGCAGAGACATGAAGAATAATAGGACAAACTTGGCTCATTTGGCTCAGATTGCTCCAATTTTCCCACAATCTCGGCCCCCCTGTATCACCTGCCCCTACCTGCCTGTTTGGGCCACTTAATGCTCTGCCTTCGGACCTAATAGAGGCTGTTTGTTTGGCCTGGGCCCAAAGGCTAGACTTGTTTTCAGGACAGAAGCTGGAAGAAAAACCAATCTGGACATCTAAATCACAGCCAGGACTCATTACATAAATGATATATTTACACAATTGATCCCTTTTCTACTGGGTAATTAATTTGGCATTGAAACTCTTAACGACTTAATTGTCATACGTTTAAACTGAAATGGTTGCTACAAATTTCCCAAGACAAAAAGCAGATTGAGGAGAGGGCCTTCTTTTGTCCTCCAAGTGGGGATGGCCTCCCTTGTTTCAGCGTTCCCACCAAAGCAGGGCAGCAGCTGATAGCCCCGCTAGGGCACACGTGGGAGGAACGTGTCTATCTGGATTAGGTCCTTTAAGGGATGGAGGGGCCTGGTGAGGAGTGAACTTAAATCCAGAGCCATAGATTGGGATCCTGCTTTCACGCACTGAGTAGGATGGTGCTGGTACTCCAGCCGGACCCCCAGATCCTGCACACACACAGCCCGCCTTGCGCCGCCCCTGCACTGCTTTGGGTGCTTCTGCTTCCAACTGCAAGCACGTGACTCTTTTTCAGAGGACTGCATTGAGGCTCCCGGAGCCACTTTACCCAAATGGCCAGATTTCTGGAAAAGCCTAGGAGTTTGTGTCCCCTGCATGGCGGCCTTGGCCAGATTGCCTGGAGGTGCAGGAACATGACAGGCTCAGCAAGCATCCTTGCCGCTGACAAGGACACTCTGAGGCATAACTGTCACTTGGGAGTTGCCCCCACTAGGGATCGGAACTTGGCCTGGCATTGCACCTGGCTAGGCTTCCTTCCCTTCCGCTTCTGCTTTCTCTTCCCAGGTCCCCTGGGAACACCGCTTTACTCAAGAAATCCTTACCTGAGGGTCCGCTTTGGGGGAACCCATCCAAGGATAACTGCTGTCTAGCTGAGTGACCTTGGCAAGCCTCTTGACTTCTCTGGCCCCAGAGCCATCACCTACAAAGTAGACAAAATAGTAGCAGCGATCCCAATTGTCGCCAGCTGCTGGCGTTTATGGAGTGAGTGTCTGGAAACTCCTGTGCAGGCACTTTCCACACACTGTCTCGTTTGATCCTCTCAGCAGCTCTAGGAGGAAGATACTCATATTATCCCCATTTTACAGATGGGGATATTAAAGCACAGAGCCGTTAAGCACTTTGTCCACATTCACATGGCTGGTAAGTGGCAGGGACAGGATTCAAACCCAGGCAATCTGGTGGCAGAGCACGCCACCTTCGCCCCTCCCTCATGCACTGGACAGCCCATCCAGCAGAGCTATGGTGCAGATGAAGGAGAAGGTTATGAAGCAGTGGGTGAAGCAGAGGGCCTGGGGTCATCTCAAGACAAAGGATGCTCGCCCTAGCATTTTGTGTCACCTTAGTCCCCAGGGAAGAGAGGGGAGATCGTCCAGGTCATGGGCGCTGCCACATTGCTCCTACCTCTGTGCAGACCTCACGGTCTTGCAGGGAGATGCAGCGGGACGCCTGCTCCAGCCAAATCCTGCAGCTTCTCCCACCTCAAGAGGCTCCTGCGTGGCTGGTGAACACCCCTCGCCAACACACACATAGCTTCCTGGAGTAGTCATGCTGGCCTGCTCCCTTTGTAGATTAAAAACACCTGTGCATTAAGGGCATAGCGGCTACATCTTAATGCCACAACCAAGATTTGCTGAGAGAGAAAACAGTCATGAGGTATCTGTACAACCTCAGGCCTCTCAGCTGGGTTAACAGAGAAGGCGATGGTGGGGATTTGATGGGCCAGGGAGCTCTTTGCTGGTTCCATCTGCGCAGATTCTCCCTGAGCCTCCAAACCCAGGCTACCTATGAGGTATGACATCCCAAGCTTATAGCTTTATACTTCTAAGTATCCTCTATCAGCGACATGGTATAGTAAAAATTTAAGGGCGTGGGCTGAAAGCCAGGTAAAGCACATGAAACATAGCATCGTGACTGGCTCCTAGTCTTTCAATACACATGCTACAAATATTTTAGTGAGTTCTTTTTTGAATGCACTTCAGAAAGAATCAGTCAAACTCTTTCCAAATTGACAGATAAGTGAGAATGAGTTTTCAAGCTAGCCTAAGCAGAGAAGGGAAATTTAGTATAAGGATACACAGAGCCCAAGACAGAAATGCAGCCAGGCCTCAGGAGGTGAGTGTGACTAGGGATAAGAAAGTCACCAGGGGTCAGGCCATCTCCTCTCTACTGGGCTTCTCTTTCTCCAGACCTACTTCCTCCACTTCATCGTGCATGTGGCTAGTAAAACATGTCCAAACACTTCCAATCAGTGGGCATTGTCATGTGCTACAAACATGGCTCCTGGGAATGGAGGATGGGGAGGGAGAGGGAGAGGGAAGGACAATTCCCAGCAAGTAGGTATCTCAATAAATTGAGGTCCATTTCCTGCTCGGAGTGAGAGCATAAGGCTGTGGGCATAAGGGAAGGCAGCAGTGGCTTATGAAAAGAAGGCTCTACAGTCGTCCCTCAGTATCCATGGGGGATTGGTTCCAGGACCCCCCTCGGATACCAAAATTTAAGGATGCTCAAGTCCTTTATATAAAATGGCATAGTATTTGCATATAACTTATGCACATTCTCTGTATACTTTAAATCATCTCTAGATTACTTATAACACATAGTACAATGTAAATGCTATATAAATAGCCGTAAATACAACGTAAATGTTATGTAAATAGTTACAGGAGAACGGCAACTTCAAACTTTGCTTTTTGGAACTTTCTGGAAATTTTTTTTCTGAATATTTTCTATCCAAGATTGGTTGAGCTGCAGAAACCCACAGATGCAGAGGGCTGACTGTACTCAGAGGTCGTATCTCAGAGTCTCACCCCTTCTGGCTTTGGGTCCTTGGGCAGGTTGGTCAACCTCTGCTTTCTCAAGTGTGGTGTTGCAGAAATGTAAGAAGATTCATTCAACACATGCCTAGTACAGCACCTGCCGTAGAGTAGGCACCCAGGACATTTTAATGAAAGGATGACGAGAAAAATGTCAGTCTTTCAATAAAGGCTTGCCCTGATCACTAGGCTTAATCTCTAGGTTTGGTAATCTGGGAATTAAACCTACAGTTGAAGTGTATAGTCACCCACTTCAAGCTGAGTGTCGAGCAGGACTTGGCTTCGCATCAGGGGTTGGGCCCAGGTCTGTTTAGTCTGGGCCCCAAGATGAAAGGACAGCAGTTACCCCAGGGGAATTCTCTCCATCTCTATGGTATAAAAGGGCTAGGTCCACTGTACGAGCGCATTTCAAGCCTCTACTTGCAATATGCCTGCTACCATCCCACTGGCCTAGGCAAATCAGATAGCCAAGCCTGACAAGGGACGGCCAAGTACAATCATCAGCCTAAGGCCAAAAGCAAGTCTGGGGACAAGCTCCATATCAGTGGGGTAGGAAGTGAAATCTGCGCATGGATGGCTGACTTATTTTGAACAGCAATTTAATCTGTTACATCCTCAAACCAGGTTTTCCTCTTATGTTCTCCCAATTATTGTATTTCCTCGATCTAAGGTATGTATGCTTTTATATTTAACTTCTCTGAAATTGGGATATGAATGACAATTAGTTTGTACGTTTAATGTAGTGATTTCTTACTTTTTTTTTTTTTGCCTAAAAACTGTTATTAAATTGATGGTGCATTTCAAGATTGATACTGTCTTAGAATGGTGGAAATTCAGCAATATATGATCATCTGCCAGGATATTGGAATCTCAAGCATGTTCAACTCTTCTCTCTCCCTGACTCCTGCGTCGAATTAGTTACCAGGTCCTGTGGCTCTGCCTTCTCAGTGAATCTCAAATCCAGCCCCTCTCTTCCATTCTCATGGCCATTTTCCTGGTTCAGACCTCATAACCTCTCCCCTAAACTGTAGCCATAACCTCCTGCCTGGTCTCCCAGGCACCAGACTCTCCCTGCTCCCATCCTGCCTCACTCAGATGGCAGATTTATCTTCATGAACTGCAGCTCTGATCCTACAGTGCTTTTGCTCCAAAACCTTCTCTGGCTTCCCACTGCCACAAGAATATCCCAACTCCCTAGCCTGACATTAGGAGTCTCATGACTTGGACCCAACCCACCTTTACAGCTAACTCTCACTCCCACTGCCCCCCTCCTCACACACAAACTATGCTCCATGCACAGCAAATGCGTCAGCCCCATCCTGCACGTGCAAGTCTCTGGGTCTTCGCACATGCTGTTCCCTCTACCTGGAATGCCTTCTCCTCCCCTCCCATCTGTGCTTGTTGAAATCATCTCCATCTTAAAGACCTGGATTCAATGTCACCTGCCTCTCCTCCCCCAACCATGAGACTTTCCAAGACAGCTGCTCCCCTTCCCCCCCATGCCCTCTCTTCAGAATTCACCTCCACTTTCTCAGATCTCACCTGGTGCTTTCTATCTCTGTGCTAGCACTCATCCTGTTCCAACTTGACTTTAAGCTATTTGTGGCCTTTGTCTGACTCCTGCCCTAGCCAGTAAAGTTCCCAAGGAGAGAGACCACATCTCAATCAAGCTTGTGCCCCTTTATGGGGGGTTTGACACATGGTAGTTGCTCCATACATGTTTGCCAAATTGAATTCAGCTGTTCAGCATTTTAGTCACCCCATGTTGCAGAAAAACAGCATACACACAGGGAGTGTCAGCGTGCAAACCACACAGATCACAGGGTCCTGCATACTTCAGGTAATCAGTTTATCTGATCAATCATTATAGCCCTTTCAGAGTTTTAGAAAATGCTTACATCTTTCAGAGAGAAATCTTCAGAGATATCGTTGCTTTTGGACCGCCTATTTAGGAAGAAAACTGGGGCACTCATGTCCTGGGATGACTTCCTTCTGGCTGGCGTTCCTGAGAGAACCAGCCTCATGGAAGGTCATTTATGAACTGCAAGTGTGAGAATGCGCCCCTCTTTCAATTCTATCTAATCTATAGGAGTTTTTCAGGGAGGTGAGAAAAGGGCACGACAAAATCACAGCACTTTTGAGCTAGATCTGTCTAGCGCAACCCTTCACTTTATGGATGAGGAAACAAGGACAATTGAGCTCTAGAGAGGTGACATGACTCAGACAAGCCACAAAGGTGCCAGTGACAGCCAGGATTGACTCAAATCCAGGCTTCAAGCACTTTTCCTGGGTTATGGAGTGAATGTTTGTGTCCCCCCTCCACTCAAACTTCATATGTCAAAGCCCTAACCCCAGATGTGATGGAACTAGGAAGTGGGGCCCTTGGGAGGTGAGTAGGTCATGATGGTGGAGCCCTCCTGAATGGAAGTAGTGCCCTTATAAGAGACACAGATAGTTTCTCCTTCTGCCAAGTGAGGATAGAGTGAGAAGGTGGCCATCATAAAGCAGGAAGAGGGTCTTGCTAGAACCCTGATCTCAGACTTCCAGCCTCCGGAAATGTGAGCTATTAAGGCAGCAGACTATGGTATTTTTGTTAGGATAGCCTGAACTAAGACACCCTGTCACCTCCCTCCTGCCCTCTGTCCGCCCCGTAACCTCTGATCAGCTACCACTTACTGAGCGTGGACTAGGCAGATATACCATGCTGAGCACTCCTCACACAGGACCTCATCTCGGCCTCACAACTGCCCTGAGAAGTGGGCAGGATCATCACTGTGGTTCAGATGAGGAGACCAAGACTTAGGGGTAAATACTTGCCAGAATTCACACAGCCCACGAGCAGCCAATTTGGGATCTAAAGCAAGGTCTGTCTGATTCTAAACCTATTATTCTATGCTTCAACTGAATTCCCATTCCCTCTCAAGCCCATTATAACCTACAACAAGAGGAGAGAGTTTTCTTTCATGACCTCTCAGAAGAAATCTGAGCCCTGTGTAAAGACCTCAACTCAATCTAGCCCGACTCAGCATTTGAGGGCCTCGTACTAATTTCTAATAAATGGATTTGAGCCGAGTTTTCAGGGAAGGTAAAGACTTGGCAGACTGGATGAGGAAGAGGAAGGCAAGTTGCTCAATTTTTTTGAGACTTCATATTTTTGTTTATTTTCTGAAAAGGAATAATAAATATTCCTTTTTTTTAAAAAAAGATTTTTCTGATGTGGACCATTTTTAAAGTCTTTATTGAATTTGTTACAATATTGCTTCTCTTTTATGCTTTGGTTTTTTTTGGCCGTGAGGCATGTGGGATCTTAGCTCCTCCACAAGAGATCAAACCCGTACCCCCTGCATTGGAAGGCGAAGTCGTAACTACTGGATCGCCAGGGAAGTCCCTAAATATTCCTGATCATAGCCTCATTAGGAAGGTGTGGGAGGGTAGGTGTGAAAGTGCTTTCCAAAGTGCAGCACATATTTAAGGCCTGGTTGGGATGACCTGGGCAGTTCTGGGTGCACAGGATCTCCTGTGGGACCCTCAGCTCTGACCCTATCCGGATCCTCACTTCCTTATTGCTATGGACTGAATTGTGTCCTCCTGACCCCACCAAATTCATATGTTGAAGCCCAATTCCCAAAGCAATCGTATTTCAAGATGGGGCTTTGGGGAGGTACTTAGGTCCTGAGAGTGGAGCCCGCAAGAAGGGATTAGTGCCCTTATAAGACGAGACATGAGACCTCTCTCTGCCACATGAGGATACATACAGCAAGGAGGCGACTGTCTGCAAACCAGGAAGAGGGCCCTCATCAGACACCAAATCTGCCAGTACCTTGATATTGGACTTTCCAGCTTTCTATCCCTCCCTTCTCTGACAAATCCTTCAACTTATTCAAGTGACCTTTCCAGAAATTAAATCTGATCAGATCCTCTTGCTTCCTGTTGAAAATCCTTCCACTGATTTCGATGGTAATGACTGTGCCACCTTCATGTGGCAGAAGAGAATTGATGGTTCAGGGAGAATGGGTCATTCCTCAGGCACTGAAACAAGGAGCACAGACTCAAAGAACATCGGAGCTCGAAGGGAGGCATCCAGGGCAACAACCCTATGTGGACCACGGGGATGGTCAAGGGGCTCAGCTCAGATGACTCCACTGAGGGCCGAGAGGGAAAAGCTCCCCCCTCTGGTGTGGAGAGAGAGTTGCTCACACACAGGAGACTGAGCCTGTGGTTCCTGTGTCCCTCGCTCCCTGCCTTCACCAGCAGAAACAGGAACTGAGTGGGAAGAGGTGAGGCAGCCCCAAGTGGGTCACTGGGCCAGCTCCATGGGGCTCACAAGACAAGAGGCTTTGGAAAGACTGTACCTGTACCTGGTTGCTGGGAGGTGGATTTTTAAATAACAACTTGATTGAGATACCATTTATGGATCACACAATCTACCCATTTAAACCATACACTTCAACGGGATTTAGTATAGTCACAGAATTGGGCAACCATCATCACAATCAATTTTAGGCCATTTTCATCATGCCCCAAAGAGACCTGGTACCCACTAGTGGTCACTCCCCATTCGCCCTCAATCCCCCAGCCCTAGGCAACCACTTTTTCACTTGTTGTCTCTATGAAGTTGCCTATTGTGGCAAAATTTCATATAAATGTAACCATACGATATGTGTTCCTTTTATGTCTGGCTTCTTTCACTTAGCATAATGCTTTCAAAGGTTCACCCATATTGTAGCATATATCACTATTTCGTTTCATTGTGGAGTAATATTCCATTGTATGGATATACCTCCATTTTCTCTATTCATTCCTGGGATGTGGATTTTTCAGGATAAGAATCCCTCTGGAACTTGACAAATCCAAAAATGATTGGATTTTCCTCTCAGGGTAGGGCTAGACATGCAGCCACTCTAAGGACATTGTATACCATTTAATATGATTGAGGACAGCATGGCTATGGCCCATCTCCGAGGGCTGTGCATTTTCTCAGGGTCACAGTCATTGGCCTAAGGGAAGGGTCTTTGGCGGAATTCCTGGCAGCACTGGAACCAGATGGGAGAGAACTTTCCAGGAAAGAGGGCCAGAGCACATGCAGCCTGGGGCAGTTTCCTCAGGACCACAACTGCAGGCTTTTGTCCCTTCTGCCTACAGGACCCGTAGGTCAGGAGAGCTGTCACCCTCAGGACCAATGCAAACCCTGGCTATGTTAATTGTGGGGAGCCTCCATGCCTGGGGGCTTTGTAGTCTTGGCTAGAAGCCTAAACAGTCCTTCCCATTCCACAGATAAGCAGGTGGACTAGCCCAGGAAGCTGTTTGAAGAAGAAGGACCCTATGGAAGGAAGCAGAAGTTTTTAGAGAATATGGAAATACACCCTCCCCAGGAGCTCATACTTGCTGACATGTATGTGTGCATGTGTATACATGTGCTGTGCATGTGTGGTGGGGATGAGAAGGCAGGTGCCATCCTAAGCACCCTTTGTCAGACCTCATTCTTTTGGGTAAAAGTCGGGTGTTAGTCACTAGCGTCTCCAGGCCCCCTCTGCCCTCTTAGCTGCTTGTTCTCTCTGCACAGTGCTGCAGAGGCCCTGCTCTGCCCAGCCCACCTGCCTTGGAGCAGCCTGCGAGGGGGCCCTCCAGGGGTCCTGCTGCTGGGGCTCCTTTAGGTTTTGTAAAATGCGTCACCAAAGACCTCAAGTTCTCATTAAACCTTTTAAAAACTGCTTTTGGGTATGAACAGGCTATCTGAAGGACCCTAATCAGCTAGGCAAATCCTCTGCAATGGAAACTGAGTCCGTTCATTCATTCACTCCTTCATTCACTCAGGCATTAACAAGCGGTTACTGAGCACCAGTGGTTGGCCAACTGTGCTCTGAGTCCTGGGAAGAGGAATGAGACAGGCCCACCGCCCTTCCAGCAGCTCACATCTAGCCTGCAGTCAGGGTGGGAACCTAAGGGATCAGTTACAAGCGGGAACATAAAATGTACCCTAAAACAGGGTCAGGAAAGGAGGGAGGGAGGGTGAGAGACAGGACCATTTCCTACGGTGGCCAGGTAAAGATCAGCAGAGATCTGCAGGTGTTTCACTCTGTTTCTCCCGGAATCCAGAGAAAACGTGCTTTTGTTCTCAAGCCAACGCCGGGAAGGGTAAGACCGCCGGGGTTTTAAATGCTTTGTGCCTGGACGGTGGTTTCTCCCGCGCAGCCAACAGGTTTGGTTTAGAGGATGTCCCATAGAGGGCGCTGTTTGCCTGACTTTGAAAGCAGTTGCGGGCGCAAGTAAACCGAGGCAACACCACTCGCCAGAGGGCGAGTGAAGGGCTGTGTTCGCGCCTGGGGCCTTATGTCCACGAGCTTTCTGGAAGTGGGAGGGGAAAAAAGATTTAATCTGCGTTTCTGGCTGTTCAAACCCAGCATCCCTGAAGCTTAGGGGACGGGCTGGGGGTGCTGATACCTGAGCATCTCCTCTCTCCCTGGTCAAAACGCACACACAAAAGCCAGCGTACCTGTGCGCCCTGGGAGGGAAGACACCGGGAGAACTTGGGTCAAGAGAGAGTGAGGCTCCGGTAGCGGCGCCGCAGGTGCAGGGACTACTGTCCCAGAGGACTCTTCTCCCGCTAGCCTGCACCCCTCCCCATCTGGGTCTAGTCCCCAGTTGCAATCAGCCAAGAGACCACTTCCTCAGTCAGAACTTTTCGGCGACGTCTGCTGAACGCTTCTTTTTCCTGGGAGGCCAGCAGCTTTTCCGCTTGTTTCAGCTTAAAGGCAGCTCCATGCGTCAGAACTTTGGCCAAGTTTGCACGCCTCTGCCTCGAACGGGAGAGCTCCCAAAACGCAAGCGCGCACACACAGACACGCAGGGGCCTCTTCGTCACACCCTCTGCCGCTTGGCCGGAGGGTGTGGGCGCTGCCCACCGAACGGGTTTGGACATAGGCCCCTCGAGCTATTTCTGCAGTTGGAGAGAAAATGACTTCTGGGTGTCCAGCACCCAGTGTTGGGTGACCTTGGCCTGGTCTCCTCCTCTCTGGGAGCCTGTTTCTATCTATAAAACCTGAGTGTGAGATCCACCCTGTTCGAATCTCAGGGCTGTAACTGGCTCCAATCAGATTTTTGGATGGAATAGCATTTTATATTCCAGTAAAGCCCTGGACAAACTCAAGGGAGTAATGAGAATGAAAATAATAATTGTTTATGGAAGTACCATTTACAATGCTTCCAGGTTCCCAAAGCAAATCAATATAGGGCTCACTACTGTAGGTGAATGTTTGGTGAAAGAAGCGTTAAATGTGCCCTTCGAGATTTGGTGGGGGAGGGTCTGAAGTCCCAGATCGGAAAATAAAACATACCCACTTCTCAACTGGGTAACCAAAGCGGTCGCGCCTGCCAATGCAGGGCAGCTTTGAGTTAGCTGAGGGCTTGATCTAACAAAAAAAGGCGATGGTAAAGGAAGGGGCCACAAAAAGACCTCGGGTGTATGGAAGCTCACAACGGGTGGAGGGGAGTGACGGCCACTTTTCCACCTTTCTCTGACCAGGGAGCTGTCTCTTGGGAAGGGACCCCACAAGTAATTCTGGTTTATTTGATGCTTAAGCTTAGAGTCTTAGATGCCTGTCTTCCGGCTTTCTTGTGCAATTTGGAGAGTCGTTTTTAAAGTCCATGGAGTAGAGTAACCGTCCGCGCAGCTCACAGGTCCAGCAGGGTTCTCTAGGGACTTGACGGCAGGCGGGACGTGCTGCGGTGTCGCTGCCAAAGCCGCCACAGAGGAAGGTACGCCATTGTGCCTTCGGTTCGCACTGCTCCTCTTAAAGCTTTAGGCAGCTCCAAAGGCTGACGAGAGAGACTTCCCGGGAGAAAGTGCAGTCTTCGGGGCAGCAGGCTCAGAGTTGATCGTCAAGGTTTGGGTCCCGTCGACCAGAGGAAAAGAATGCCCTGCAGAGCGTAGCCGTCGGTGCCGAGATGCCGCTGCCCCACCGCCCCACCAAGTGACGCGCGGGCGTCAGCCTGTTCTGCGCGCACACCTGGGTGCGCAGAGACGCACAACCACTCCCGCTCTCCGGGGAAGGCTCACCCTTCGGTTTCCCAAGGCCAAAGGCCAAGGCCACGCGGATTTCTGAGACGGCTGACGCAGTGCAAGGACTTACACCCCGATTCCCTTCCTATCGACTAGATGGTGGGTGGGGAACCCAAATCCCCCTCTTCCTGGCCGCGCCTTTAGCAAGCTTTAGGGGAAATGCTGAGGTCGCTGGACCCCCAAAGGGTAGGAAAGTGCTGAGTTCACCGCGGGCCGGAGGCCGAGTCCTGCCTCCTGGGCCGGCGCTGCGTGGCTCTCCAGCTGAGTGGGGGCGGAGGGCCGCTGCCAAACCCCTGGGGGCGGGGAAGAGGCAGCTGCGAGCGCGGATAACCCCGAGGTGACCCGGGCGGGCCTGGACCGCCCCTTCCCCCTCCCGCAGGCCAGGCGGCTGGAAGCGGGTCCCCGAGCTGCAGGGGGGAGAGGGAGGCGCGGGCTCCAGGAGCCGCGGCTGTCAGTGCGCTCCGGCCGGGGGCGCCGCCGGCTCAGCGTCCCTAGTTCGCCTCCTGCGCTCGCCGGAGCGCTCCGAGTGCCTCTTTAGCAGGAGCCAATATCCTTTTGTGCTAATAGGCTTGTCCTCATTTGCTGCCTAATTGGACTATATAAAGCCAATAATAGGCGGGCTCTTATAGCCCGAAGCCAAAGCGCCAAAATCCGAGGGAAGGCGAGGAGGGGGCAGTGGCGGAGGCGGCTGCGGGACCCGGGCTCGGCTGCGCCTTCGCCTGCCTAATCCCATTTGCCATTGTACGCGCCCAATCGCCGTATACTCCCCGCATTTAACTTGGATGACATTTTGATTTCATCATTAGCATCCGGCGCCGGATTGACGCAGCCCCAAGCCGGGGACTGCTCTAGCCGCCTCCTCCCCGGGAGCTGCAGCCGCCGCCTAGCCGCCTCGCTCCCTCGGTGCCGCTACGGGGCCGCTCCCCGCCCCTCAGCACCCCTCCCCCATGCGAGCCAGCCCCGGCCGGGTCCTCACCCCGCCCTCCTGCCGTTGGATTTGCGCCCGGGGCGGCCCCCGACTTTGCGCCCCGTAGTTGAGTTCCGTTTATGGTCTGATTTCCGGCGCCCGTCTGCTCGCCCGGCCGCCTGCCTGTCCCGTTCCCTCCCTCCCGGGGACCCGGAGGAGAGGGGACAATGCCGGAGCCCGGGCCGGACGCCCCCGGCACCGCTAGCGCGCAGCCCCCGCCGCCGCCGCCCCCGCCTCCCGCGCCCAAGGAGTCCCCATTCTCCATCAAGAACCTGCTCAACGGAGACCACCACCGGCAGCCCCCTAAGCCGCAGCCGCCCCCACGGACGCTCTTCGCTCCGGCCTCGGCCGCCGCCGCCGCCGCCGCCGCCGCCGCCGCTGCGGCCAAGGGGGCCCTGGAGGGCGCCGCGGGCTTCGCGCTCTCGCAGGTGGGCGACCTGGCTTTCCCCCGCTTTGAGATCCCGGCGCAGAGGTTTGCCCTGCCCGCGCACTACCTGGAGCGCTCCCCGGCCTGGTGGTACCCCTACACCCTGACCCCCGCTGGCGGCCACCTCCCACGACCTGAAGGTACCGACCTCTCTTTGAACTTTCGTTGTCCTCCCTGCGCGCCTGTCCCAGCCCGGTCCGCGCTGCCTTGCACCGCAGCCCTGGGACCCCCGCACCCTCAAACGCGCCGTTTGGCCGGCTTCCTCCGTCCCCTGGCTTGCAACTCCTGCCCGCGCGCTCTGTTGCGCTGCTAGGGAATCCAATCCCACTTGGTGAGAAAACAAATGGAGTTGGAGTCCGGGGCGCGGCGCTTCCCGGGAAGGTGGCCTCGGGCATGAATGGGGAGGCTTTAGGTGGCTGGGACTGGGGACCTGGCCTGGATGGAGGGAGTGACCCCGGCGGGCCCAAGCTGGAGGCAAATCTCCGCGGGCCCCCGGCGAGGGAACTGAGGGAAAGAAAGGAACCGGCCGTGCTGCCCACTCCGGGTCTCCCTAGCCTCTCCTCGGAAGAAGGTTGGATGCCAGGATGTGGCGCCCCTCTTCTGGCCCAGCCGGGAAGGAGGAGGCCCGCGGGAATGGTGAGGCCTCGCGGCCTGGGGCCCAGAGGCCGGCGCGGGTTGAGCCTGCCGCTCCCAGGCGCCAGGCCTCGCTGAAGGCTGTGTCCGTGTGCGTGTGTGTGCGTCCGTCTGTCTGTCTCTCTCCAGCCTCGGAGAAGGCCCTGCTACGAGACTCCTCCCCCGCATCGGGCACCGACCGCGACTCCCCGGAGCCGCTGCTTAAAGCCGACCCGGACCACAAGGAGCTGGACTCCAAGAGCCCGGACGAGATCATTCTGGAGGAGAGCGACTCGGAGGAAGGCAAGAAGGAGGGCGAGGCAGCGTCGGGCGCGGCCGGGGCGAGCGTGGGAGCGGCGGCGGCGACGCCGGGCGCCGAGGACTGGAAGAAGGGCGCAGAGAGCCCGGAGAAGAAGCCCGCGTGCCGCAAGAAGAAGACGCGCACGGTCTTCTCGCGCAGCCAGGTCTTCCAGCTCGAGTCCACCTTCGACATGAAGCGCTACCTGAGCAGCTCGGAGCGCGCCGGCCTGGCCGCGTCGCTGCACCTCACCGAGACGCAGGTCAAGATCTGGTTCCAGAACCGCCGCAACAAGTGGAAGCGGCAGCTGGCAGCCGAGCTGGAGGCGGCCAACCTGAGCCACGCCGCGGCGCAGCGCATCGTACGGGTGCCCATCCTCTATCACGAGAACTCGGCGGCCGAGGGCGCGGCGGCCGCGGCCGCGGGGGCCCCGGTGCCAGTCAGCCAGCCGCTGCTCACCTTCCCGCACCCCGTGTATTACTCTCACCCAGTGGTCTCGTCCGTGCCGCTGCTCCGGCCCGTCTGAGGCCCGAGAGGGGAGGATGAGGGAGCGCCCGGCCCCCTTCCCAGACCCCAGAGGAGACTGGGCCGGGCCGGGGGCACAGAGACCTCCAGCGGCCTTCGGGAACCGGGGCTTCGGCGCGCGGCTCCGGCCTCCCCTCCCCTAATCGGTAGCGTTTTGTAAGTATTTGCAATGCATTTTCGTGCAATTCACCCCTAATGGATTTGAGGCGCTTCCCCTCTTACTTTTGGTTTTGGTTTATATTAAGAGAAAGCAGGAAAAAGACAAAATTCCCAGGTCAAATATTTCGGCTGAAAGCTTTTGCAAGATGTGCCACCCTCCCCCACCCCCGCCCCCGCCCCCAGTTTGCATTGCGCTGTGGCTTTTTGGTTTTATTTTTATGGAAGGAAAGTAAGCGCAAATCCTGAACCCCTCTGATTGATTCATCTTCTATAGAACTATTTTCAGAAGTCGAGAGAGAGAGAGAGAGAAAGAGAGAGAGAAATTCACGTTGTAGTACTTTTATTTCTGGATTTCTGGGTGTGGTTCTTCCTCTCCACTCCCAATCAGATATTCCCCAGTTTTCAGAACCTGAGCAGCCTCTCATAAGAACCCCGACTCAGGCCACTTTTCTCTCCCCTGCAGAGGTCTGTCACAATTGACCTCTTCATCTGTCCTTTTTGGGACCGATGAATTCTCTAAGTGTTTAAAGGGAAAAGACGAGGCAGCCCCAAATCAGACTTCTGATTATTGAAACAACTACACATCTGGCCTGGTGTGGATGGTCTTATTTATTAGCAGCCTATATTGGGGGAATTTCATTTGTTGGTAAATTATTATTAATATTACCATTATTACTTTGTTCCCTATTTTGAGAGAATATTTCAATATTAAAAAAAAACCTTATCTTTTATCCTCTCCACCTCCCGTTTTGTTCTGCAGTAACTGTTGTACTTTTGACCTGTGCAATACTGAACAAAATTTCCTGAGATCCTGCTTCTTCCTCCACGGAGAGAAGCAGACGTCTTCAATGTATAATCCCGGTCATTCGTTTATGAGGAAGAAATTAAGAAGGGGAAAGGGGGAAGGAAGGAAACAAGGATAGGTAGCGATTCTCAAAGGAGTAAGATAGGCATACTGGAGCGCTTTAAGTGAAGGACAATCAATTTAGGAGAATTTTAACTTATTTGATAAATGTACAGATTTCTTGTAAAGTTCACCCTCAACTCCTCAGGGCTCCTTGCTCTGCCACCCAATCTGTTTTCTTTCTGTCGGCTACACCTGTTGTTCTGCGATAGTTTGTCCCTCCCACCCATCTCCCTCACCTCTGCCCGGATTCAGTCGCTTTTTAAGAAAAAAGAGGGAAAAAAAATCACAAAATATTGTTACACTTAATGTTGTCGTGAAATGGAATTAATTAAAAAGAAAAGAAAAGCGAGGCATTTCCTGTTGCCAGAGTGTGTAACTTTGGACGATTTTCCCCAGAGCAGGTGTCTGCGAACTCTCTTCCGCCTCGCTCTCTGGCTGCCTCTGCAATGGCCGAGTCCGACCTGGACGCACATCCCTATAATCCAGGAGGCGGCGGAGACAGAGGCGGCTTTGTTCGCGACCAGATCCGCTCTCTCCCCAGTACCGTACGCCTCCTGAAACGCCCTGTGAGCAAGGGAAGAATGCGGGGCGGAACGGGTGAGGACCCGGGCTTATCTAGTTCGCGGAATTGAGCGCAGCGACAGCCGCGAGCTCAGAGACCGCTGGTATTTCCGATCGCAGGGCAGCAGCCTCGCATTCCGTTCCCAGACCGTGGGGTCCTTTGGGAGCTGCGGGCTTTTGGGCAGAACATCCCTGAGCACTCACTGGGCCTGAGCGGGGTCGGCTCCGGCTGCCTCCAGGGTGGGGGGAGGGAAGAAGGGAGTGAACTTGGAGTTTAGCTGCGGCCGAGGCAGATCGCGATGTCCAGCTGGGAGAGGCCAGGCTGCGAGCGGGCGACCCCAGGGAGGCCAACCAGCCCTAGGGACGGCGGCTCCCAGCTCCGGGACAGGGAGGCCTCCGTAAGCCTGGAGCAACTGTGGCTCCCGGGGCGGCTCGGGTGTGGGTGCGGTCATGGTGTGTCCAGTGCCGGGGAGCAGAGAACACCCGACTGCGGTGGCGACAACCGAGAGGACTTTGCCTCCTCCCGGCCAGATCCTTTTCTGTGCACCGCGCCCAAAGCCTCACGGGCGCAGGGTTTCTCTGGGCCCTGTACCCCGATCCCGGCAGACGCCGGGAAGTGCAGCGCTAGCGGTTCCCAAGCTCCTGCCGGGCGCCCGGCCTCCGCGCACCGGGTGGGCGGCCTGCCGAGCGCGGCGCTCCCGGAGCTGCTCGCGAGCGCGGGCCCGGAGGGCGGAGCAGGTGCTTGGGCGCCCCTTGCCAACGCGGCGCGACTGCCTGCCCTAGGGCGTGGGGTCTGCACGCCCAGCTCCTGGCAGGGCGCGTTTGAAGCTGGGGAGCCGAGAAAGGGGAGACGGTGAAGATCCCTGTGATCACACCGCGGGCGCGTCCGCTGGGGAGCGCCTGCACGCGCTCCCATTCCCTCTCCCCGAGCTTTACAGTTGCAGTTGCTCAAACCCAATCCACACGATTGATTCTTCTGCGGCTGAAACGTCAAGTATCGTTACCTATGGATGGGAAACTGCCTCCAAATAAACTGGCATGTGTAGTTATGGCAAAATTTTAGCCTGGACCTCAGTGAAGATGGATCTCCTTTTATTTTCCTCTGGTTTGGGATAAAAACGAGGGCATGTGTCACAAATGAAAAATAAACAGAAATTCGGGGTCCAAATATGTTGTTCCTTGTGTTACCTGCAAACACAGTGATGCCTTTTACTGTTGGCAATACTAACTGCAGGACAGGCCAATAACAGCTCATTAAAAATAATGTTGCAATAGCAAACACGTTCTTAGATTTTACAGCCAGAACACGATGTTATCAAACGCCAAGAAAATACTTCTTTATTTGTGTTTGGATTCTAGAAAATGGTTCTTGACTGACCTGGTCTTTACAAAGTCGAGAAATAACTGGTTCTCCACACGCACAGTTTGTTCTTTGTCCTGCTCCTGCAGCCTCCCTTTCCCTCCCTTTGAGGACCCCGTTGCCCTAGGCCGGTGAGTGCCTCCCAGGAGCCAAGGTGAAGCCCTGGGGGAGGAATGTGGTTCGGCCGTTGCCTGGGACTGGCGGTGACATGAACCTAGAAGCCTGCCCAGGCGGGAAACTTCTGCTTCGCTCCCGTCGGCGGGGGGTCGTGGTATTTCTCACAATGCAAGAGACAGGGAGCACGGAAGCTTCTCCCCGAGCACGAAGCATCCTAGGCTCTACTGCAAGCGTTCGTGTCAGGAGAGGCCAAGACAGCACTTTGATGGAACTGTCACATCCCGAGAGCTAGCCTGGGGCCGTCTTCCCCCCACACAGAATGCTTCTCTAGGCGATGCCTCTGCAGGGATTGCCAGGAGCTTCTGGAACTGCTCAGCAGAAGGGGCTATGTGGCGGAGTGAGCGTACCTCCACTCAACTCCTCCAAGAAATCCCTAGGACACTGAGCCAACATCCCCGGTTTTATCCTTTCATCTTCCCTCCCTTCAGATTGTGGAACCCAGCCTTCTCTCCTAGCCTAACTTCAGATCCTTCCCTATTGGCACCCCCAATTAATCAAGCCAGTGCAATGGCAGCGGCTTCCTGGCTTAATCCTCTCCGCATCATCCAGACACACATGCAAACAACATACAGGATACGCTCACCCTCAAGGATGATATGAAACGCTCACTGGCCCCCCCCCCCACACTTCTGTTAGACCTCCTAACAGACACCATATCCAGGGGCTCCCAGGGCCCAACCTGTATATGTGTTTAGCATCACATATACATAGTGATCACATAGCAGCACAGACACAGAGAGGCACACTTTGTTCTGGGTGACCCTGGGCAGCTGGTTTTCTCTGATGGTCCCAGGCTAAGGCAAGCTGGGAAGAACCTTGTGGAAAGGATTGGGCAGGGAGCGAGGTGGTGCTCCTACTTCTGGGGCATGAAGCTTGAAATCCTCTGGGCAGAGATGCCTCATGTTCCCTCGTCACAAGCCACCTGGGACAAACTATGGGAGCCGCCATCATCCCACTTCAGACCCCCATATACCTATGGGCCAGGACCTCACTCGGAGCCGGGGTCCTCCCAGGGCTGGGCTTTGCGGCTCTGAGTGCCCGGGAGCGTCTCCGGGCCCTGGGAGACCAGAGAGCCAGCTCTCGAGCTGTTTCTGCTGGCAACACAGATGTATTTCTTTTATTTGGTGGTAAATAGAGCGGGTGTGTGTACTTCAAACTAGAGCAAGACAGATATAAACTGCCCCACCCCCGCCACTGGGCCCTCATTCTGAGCCAGGACGTCCCCTGGCACGCCAGAGCCCCAGAGTGCGCGCTGGAGGGTGGAGCGGGGAGAAGGAGGAGGAGGCACGAAGGTCGGTGGGATTCGCTTTCTCATCTGCAAGAGCACGCTGGGTCCGCTGCAGCCCGGGCGATGGGAGCTGGGGTCTGAGCAGTGGGGGCCTAGAGGGCTGCACAGCCTTCAACCTTCGGGAGCTTTGGCGAGGGCTGCCTGGGCCCGGGCCAAGCACTCCAGCTTCTACTCCTCTGCGCGCGCGGGGCACCTGAACTTCCCTGGAAAGGCCCCGCGGGGACCGGAGACGTTGCAGAGCACCGCCCTGCCCGCCTCCAAGGCTCCATTTTGCCCCACCCCTCGCGCTTGTCCACGCCCCGAGTCCTGTGACCCATCCAGGAGGCTTCTTCCCCTCAGCGATCCAAACTTAGAACGCAAAGCGGCTAGGAAAAGACCACTCTACTGGGTCACCGCGACGGGGTCAGGGTGCAAAAACCATGAGCCCCATAGAAATCCTCACTCGGGGTCCAGAGCACAGCCGGGGAAGCCCCTGGGACGTCGCCCGCCCAGGCACTTACACCGGGCCAGGCAGAGGGGCTCCTCCACTCCTCCTCGCGGCTTCCCGCCCACTCTCTGCCCACCCCCTCCCGCCCAGTCTCTGCCTTCCGGGTGCGAGCGATCCGCGCGTCTGGGCGTACGCATATCGCGGTGTGCACGCCTTTGTGTGCACATGCGCCTGTCTGGGTGTGCAGGGCGAATGTTGACCCTTTGGCTTCACAAATAGTCGGGGAGGGGTGCTGTGGGTGGATGGCGGAAGAGAGAAAAGGGCTGTAAAGATAAGTGGGCCTGCTATACTTCGGAGCCCTGCCTAGTGACTCGGACCCGGATCTTGAGTTGAGATTTCGGACGCGCCAGTTCCCGAGCTTGCTTCTGCGGAAGTACCCTGGAGGCTTATCGGGTGGGGAGCCACAGCTTCTGGGGAATCCGGTCTCAGACAGCAGCGCAGTTGGGGCCAGTTATCCGCCAGGGCTTTCTCCCCACCATTCTGCCTCCAGGATCCCGTAGCACTTCAACCGTGTGTCCGGGCAATTCCCGAGACAAGAGACAAGAGATCGCTGGAAGCAGCGTGCATCCTCGGACAGTTCCCAGGAGATGCGCCCTTGTACTCGCCCAGGTCCCTTCCTTGGCTGCTGCTTCAGGCGATGCGTCTTCGCGGCGAAACTGCCCCAAATCTCTGTCGCCCGGTTTCCAAAAGGATCCCTTCTGGTTGCAGTGGACGGAGAGGAAAAAGAGTTGGGGGAGAGGTGTAGAGCGAGCGAGCGAGCGAGAGCGACTCGCAACAGCGAGTTGCGCCCATCATTTAGTCAGGAGCGACGAGGTGGAGTCACCTGGTGTGCCTCACCGGAGGGCTAAAGTCTTAAAGAAATAGAAAGAATTCCCTTCTCTCGTGAGCTCCTTCGCCGCCCTCGCCCCCCTTGGTGATGGAGTGCACGCATCAGATTTTCATCAAAGTTCTATTAAGTGAAACATAGGTTGCAGGGCACCCTTTGATTGAAACAGTTTAAATTTTAATTGTGTTTTTAATTTGACATATAGTTGCAGAAAGGAATGACACTGCGTCGCCAAGGGGCGGTCGATTTTCTTAATTTCTCCCAGAGGAATTGATGAGTCTATCAGGCCACTAGATTGGAAACCCATTAAAGCTCTCTGGTTAGGCTGTTAATTGGAACTTGATGGATGTGGGGAGGGGGGTGTTGGGACTCGGCTATGCTGATCCAATCTTCACGACTTTCTGTTTTCCAATAAATTACACAATTCATTTTCCAGCCGCAGATTACATAAATTGTACACCTCTGGGGCTCTCTTTTTCAAATAGGGAGCCCTTTTCCCCAAAAGCCTATTGCGAGATGTCATTTGCACCAAAGAACGAACAGCAGAGGCCCTTGAATGAAAATCGAAACATAATCAACGTTTATACTTAGAAAATTTATTGAGATCATTTTCTCTGGTATTTCCTTATTTTAAAGTTTGGACGTGCCATATATCATAATCCACTCACGTAAAGGGGGGGGTCAGACTGTGTTTAATATTTATCGAAGCTTGATTCCAAGATCAAACTTGTTTATGACTTCATCTGTCATTTCAGAGGGAGCCTTCTTCTACTATTACCCGGCTCAGCCAGCCTATTTCCCAACTGCCGCAGAGAAGAGAGGATCAATTTTTATTAGGCTCCTCGGCAAGTTTGCTCTGGGCCGCTTTAATGTTGAGCAGTGGCATAATCTCGGGACCTAAACTTTAAGCGTCCTTTCAGTCTCGGAAAGTTTATCACATTCCTTGGAACCCGTTTATGCCTAATTCCTAGGAAGGGTGGGGGGCATCCCGAAGATGATGAGGGGCCTTCCTCCTGGGTAGGGGCTGTTAATCTGACTGGAGTAGGGCGGGGCGCAGCTAGCCGGAGGCTTGGAGGGTGGGGTGGGAGGTGAGACTGAGTTGAAGAATTGCCACACTTGAGGGCAGAGAGATGGGGTGTCTGTGGGTGGTGGTTCCTGAAGCTTCAGGTTCCTGGGAGTGTGTTTGGCAGCTGCGTTGAGCCCAGGAGAGGGCGTGTGGGCCTCTGCACTCGCCGTGAAGTCTTGGGGACCGCCCCCCCAAATGCCCTAAAGGGATGGCGGGAAGATCGTGTCTTGGCCCTCTGGCCCCTGCCGTGGGACTGCTGTCTGCCCGAGGTGGGGGAGTCCCTGCAGGTGCCCAGTTGAAGAGACTGGAGGAGAGGGGAGTCTCCGCCACAGCCTCCCTGCCTCCGTCCTGCGCCACCAGCACCACTTCCCCGACTCAGTTCAGAGTGTGTCAGTGTGAGGCACACACTAGTCGGGGCTCAGTGAACGTTTGCTGACTGTGTGACTGCGAAAGCCTTTATGCAAGCACGTGCGTGAGGCTTCAGGCGTTCGCGTCTGAAGGTGCACAGAGCGTCAGGGTGGAGGAGGAGGGCGCACAGCACTTGGTTGTAGCGCGACGCTGTGTAGACGAGACCGTCAGAGGGAGAGGGAGTAGCGAGCAGGCGGAGAACGAGGCCAGATGGTTCCTTTTGACTTCCCTCCCAAACTAGCCCGCAGAGGCGGGTGGTGGCCTTTGTGGGGTAGCGAGGCCGCATGGTTTCTTATAGTCCTCAAGCCAGGCTGCACAGGTCAGCTCCCCAGTCCCTCGGCGTTCCCCGGTCTGAGAGCTGCTTCTCCGAGGCCCACCCCGGAGGCCCAGCTGCTGCCTCACTTGGTCACTGCTCTGGCTGAGGCCAACCCTGTGGGCCCTTGACTCCACCCAAACATTTGCCCCCGCGGTCCCGAGATGGCGGGGGTCCTCACAGTCTACCCCGCAGCCACTCCCAAGCTCAAGGCCAATGCATGCCCCGCCCCTCGCCCCTTCCAAAGAGTCAGGTATTGGCAGTGGAACAACCTTGGGCTTCAATCTTGCTTACTCTGCTTGGGCTGTTTTTTTGTTTTTCCTGAGCCTCAGTTTCTCTGCCTGTACATTGGGGGTGGGGGTGGGGTACAGATCTGCACCACAGGTTTGCTGTGAGGATTAAAGTGAAGAATGGTAGGATGCTCTCAGAATATTCCAGGTTGCCAGCACCAAGTATTTGCTAGCTCAGAAGTGTTCAACCAATGCCCTCCCTCTACCCCAAATCCTCTTTCGTCCCCAGTGGAGGGCAGGCTCAGCTCCTCCGGTCCGCCAATTTCCCGCCGGGTGGCTTCAGCCCGGGCCGGGAGACAGCACCCACTCAGGGTGCTTGCGGGAGGCGGAGAGGTCGCAGGCGGGTGAGAGTCGGGTGTTTGTTTTCAGGATGCGCCCTTCTACCCCCCAACCGTGCGGGAGCGCGCGGGACGGGCTGTGATGTGGCCCGGGAGCCTGCGCCGCGGCCCCGCACAGGGGGACGCACAAATTGTATTTCAGCACCGGGTCCTTCCGGGTTAATGAGCTGACACCATGATTAAAGCTGACCATTTGTAATGTGTCTCGACCCCGCCGCCGAGCCCTGAAGAGGTTAATGCGGTGACGGAGGCCGGCACCTGCCCCTCGCGGGCCTCCCGGGCCGTGGCGCACAGCCTCTGCCCACCCCCCGCCCCCTTGCCTGCCTCTGCCCCGGTTGCGCCGCCGACTCCTAATCAATTAGCCCATTAACGAGCCCTTGGAGGAGTTAAGTAGGGAGAGGTTCTGCCACGGGTAAGGCTGCAGTCGGTAACTCACCGCGGCTAATGATATTATAAGCGCTTTGCTCAATAACCCGGGCGCGGCGCGGGCGAGGAGGGAACTGCACCGTCATGGTGCAGCGTCTGGACATTTGTAGGGACTGATTCCAGAGTCTCCTCTCACCCTTGGCTGCATTTGGGGGGCACCCTAGGGTCAGGGCTCCCGGGATCATTTGGTCGAGCGGTCTCGAGGCCTCAGACCCAGGGGGTGGGGTTGTCTGAGCGCCTCGGAGCCTTGCTTCCACCTTCGGTTCCTCGACGCTTGTATAGACAGCTGTGCCCCCGAAACATTTTGCCTGCGCCGGACTGGTTCCACATCCTGTACCAGCTGATCTGGGAATTAAAAGAACAAGAGTCAGGGCTTTGAGGGGGCCGTGAGGATGAGGTAGGGAAATATGGTTAATTGAGCGCCCACCGCAAGCTGTGCTCAGAGTTAGGCGCTTTGACCTCATACAGCTTCTGCGAGGTAATCGTTGCTTCTCCCCCCAATTTTAGGAATGAGGAAACCGAGGCTCAGAAGGTTTACGTATCCTGTCCAAGGTCACCCAGCCATTTGAATACACTTTCTCTAATTCTAAAACCACGTCGCTCCCCTCACCTCCTTCTCTCCTTTCCTGGAGCGAAGCGCTTCTCTTTTTGCAGCAATTCCCTCACCTCCAATATTTGCCTAAAAGTGAGAGTCACTTATGGAACAGGAGGCCGAGCTCTGGGCTGTTTACAAAGGTTTACAGAGGACCTACTATGAGCTCCTAGTGATTCTAGGCTTTCCGGTGCTTTTTCATTCCTACCTAAGGCCATCCTCGAAACAGGTGAAGGGGAGATATTAACGAGAAGTTCATATCACCTATGAGGGCAGTGAGGCTCCGACTGGGACTTCACTTGTCCAAGTTCACGCAGCATGGAAATGAGGGTGCTGGGACTTGAACCCGGATCTCTTGAAACAAGATCTAGGGCTTCCCTCCCCCACCCCCAACGATATTGCAGCCCCGTTGGGCCTGTGACAGGGGTGGGGTCTGTAGGTGGGGAAGGGCACAAGTTGTCTGCTCCCAGGCCTCCCCGTTAAGCTCCCGGAAAGAGCATCAGTTCCTATGCGCACGCTCCTAAATCCCACGCCCCCCCCCGCCCCGCCTCCCGCGCCGGGCGCAGCGGTCTGCGGGGTGCCAGCCCTGCTTGCCTGCCCAGGCGAGAAGGAGTGAGTTTGGGGAGGGTCGTGGAACAGCCTGTGAGCCCCTCTGAGGGTGCGAGGACCCGTCGCCTATGGGAGGCGTCGGGTCACTCCAGCTGAGCCCCGAACTGCCCCTACCTCTCGAGAGGGCAGGGGTCCGAGCGATCAGTGTCGCCACACAGGGTAGGAACTTGGGCTGGAATCTATGTTGCTTTCGGTCCAGGCTGGTTGGACACAGCAAATGCCCGCCCGGCTCTTTGCGCGCTCCGGGGAGCACAGGCGCTGCGTGCGGGGCCTGGGCTTTTTTGAAATTTTCCGGGGCCGCTCGGCGGCGCTGCGATTGGCCGCGTCTGAGTAACCTCTATGCAAATGAGGCCGCGCCACCTCTGCGCCGCCGGGGACCCGGCGAGCTGGCGGGCAAGGAAGGGGCATTCGCGCCGGGGCTGGGCGGCCGCACCTAAAGCCGGGCGGGCACGGACCCCAGCGCAGCCGTCCGGTGCCCGCGTGTCCCCCGCGCGGAGGGGACGCCTCGCCAGCTTCGCCGCCCCCTCCCCCTAGCTCCCCTCCCCCCTCCCCCCCCCCCTCCGCCTGCCTGCTTGCCTGCCTGCACCACCTTCCACCCAGATCATCTCTAAAGGGAGTTCTTGGTTTCCTCCGATTTCTTATGAACCCAGGATGGGAAGCAAGGAAGATGCGGGCAAGGGGTGTCCGGCGGCCGGCGGCGTCTCCAGCTTCACCATTCAGTCCATCCTGGGCGGGGGCCCCTCGGAGGCGCCACGGGAGCCTGCCGGCTGGCCGACCAGGAAGCGCAGCCTGTCCGTGTCCTCGGAGGAGGAGGAGCCGGACGACGGCTGGAAGGCACCCGCCTGCTTCTGCCCAGACCCGCACGGCCCCAAGGAGCCCGGCCCCAAGCACCATCCCCCCATCCCCTTTCCTTGCCTGGGTAAGGATCGCACGCCCCCGGGTCAGCAGCGAGCAAGCTCTAGGGGAGGGAAGCTGTGCGGGGGCTCTCGCGTCGGCCCCCCCTCCCCTGGCCAGAGCCGCGGCCGCGCGGGGTCCAGCGCCGAGGGGAGGAGACGCGCGCTCGGTGCTGACTCCTCCGCCCGGCGGGCGCTCGGGAAGAAACCGGGAACACAGATGTCGCGCGGCGCGGTTTTGGGGAAGGTTGGGCTGGATGGAGAGTGTACCATAGTGGGTTGGGCACAGGGCCTGCCGCACGCATGGCTGTGCCCTCAATATCCCCTTTGCACATCTTATACTTTCTGCACACGAGGTCTGGAAGTCGGATCTGAGCGGTCGGTCCGTCTCTACCGCAATCTCTTTCAGCGTCTTTTTCTTCTCTCTCTCTTCCGCTCTCTCGACCTCTGCCTCTCTCTCTCTCTCTCCTTCTCCTCGGAATGATTAGCACTCAAAGATGATTGACAATGGTGCCTTTCGTAGATGGTTCCTCTTTACAACATCTGACCAAGGGGAGCCCCGCGTTAGTCCTTAGCGTGATTTCAGAACAAACGGCCTGTGAAATGATGCCACACTATAAAGCTCAGGGAACTCTTCCAGTTCAGTTATTACAAGGCAAAATCATCTTTTAAAATGATGCTAATGTCCCCCCTCCAGATCTCCTCCCCCTGTTGCCACACGTCCTTTCACGAAGCTGGGAGCACAGAGACCCCAGACTCGAAGTAGCTGGATCCCTGTCCTGTTGCTTTTCAAAAGCCGGGTGCCGGGCTTTGGGTTTCAGCGAGAGGGAGAGAAGAGGATGGGGGTGGGACCACGGAAGATGGGACCAAGGCTGCAGGCGCCTGCCAACCCCCTGGTTCCGGCGAGAGCTGGGGGTCTTTGAGGCTTCCCAACTCCATGGCCTTCCTCTTTGTTCTCACTCCCCAGGCACCCCCAAGGGCAGCGGAGGCGCGGGGCCGGCGAGCTCGGAGCGCACGCCTTTCCTTTCTTCTTCGCACCCAGACTTTAAGGAAGAGAAAGAGAGGCTCTTGCCCGCGGGCTCGCCGTCGCCGGGGCCCGAGCGGCCGCGGGACGGCGGCGGCGCCGAGAGGCAGGCGGGCGCGGCCAAGAAGAAGACGCGCACGGTCTTCTCGCGCAGCCAGGTGTACCAGCTCGAGTCCACCTTCGACATGAAGCGCTACCTGAGCAGCTCGGAGCGCGCCTGCCTTGCCTCCAGCCTGCAGCTCACCGAGACCCAGGTCAAGACTTGGTTCCAGAACCGCCGCAACAAGTGGAAGCGGCAGCTCTCCGCGGAGCTGGAGGCGGCCAACATGGCGCACGCGTCGGCGCAGACTCTGGTGGGAATGCCGCTGGTGTTCCGGGACAGCTCGCTGCTGCGCGTGCCGGTGCCGCGCTCGCTCGCCTTCCCCGCTCCGCTCTACTACCCGGGCAGCAACCTCTCGGCTTTACCGCTCTACAACCTCTACAGCAAGCTCGACTACTGAGCGGCCCGCCGGCCCCGCGCCGCCCGCCCGCTCCCCGCCAGCCTGGCGCGGGCTGCCCCCGCTCCGGAGCAGGGCGGCGCGTTTCCAGAAATATTACGAGATACACCATGTGTATTCGTTACCTCTTATTTATGGCCTCTGCCCTACTTTTTGTTTTGATTGTTTCTGGTATTTATCGGCATTCCTCCAGCCAGATCATCTGCTTTCTACCCCAAACAAACCAATACGTTTTGAAAACGATGTTCGAGGGGATGTTCTACGGTGGTGGTGGGAAAGGGAGTTTAGGCCAGATCGACATTGATCGGTAGGAAAAAAAATCAGAAAAACACCAGACCAGGTACATTCTTCTCCCCATATATACACCTGTATATATGCACACGCACACACGGCTGGCCGAGCCAGCCCTTGGGGGCTTTGAACAATGATCTCGACTCCTCTTTTCGTTTCCCTTGTCCCGAGGATGGGTAGGGGCGAAAGGGGGGGGGGGAGATTTCAGATCTGTAAATATTTTTAAAAAGAAAAAAATAAAACATTTTAAGCATCGTTGCTAACTTCGGTGGAATTGATTGTCCGGTGTGCTAACGCGCAGGTTTTCTCGCTTTTCCGTGGAAGAGCTTGCAGGCGGGCGTCAGAAGAGGTCGGGCTCGCCCCACGTGGAAGGTGGGGCGGGGGGTCAGAGGTTAAAGGTTGGGACCTTGGCCCCGCCGAGGCGGCACGTGGGCTGGAGGCGCACCCCTTTCCACTAGCTGGTGCCCGTAGTCTCCGCGCGGCGGAGGCTCACCTCGGCGGGAATCCAGCTCCGGAGCCCGCGCGGAGAGGTACAGATGGGGGGCGGCAGGCTTCACTGCCGAAGCGGTTGCCTCCTGGAACGAGCTTCTTTCCAGCCCTGGAAGCGCCTCGGGGTTGGCGGCAGCAGGGCGTCGTACGACGTGGTCCAACCTGTGACAGGAGCCTCCTCTCCGAGGGCACAGGGCAGGTGGGGCGGCGCTGCCTGGATCAGGTATAGAGCCCGGTTTGCTCGTCCCCCAGCCTGGCGCGACAGGCTTCCAGCCGCTCACGGTTCCCGAGCCGCGCGGTGCGGGAACAGGGCGCGGAAAGGCAGCACTTCGGCTGAGGAGGGATGAGGCCCGAGACTAGGCAAAGAAAGCGCGGGAGGCAAAGGCTCCTCCCCACACTGTTTTGTTGTTGTTGTTTATAGTTTGCATTGTGCGTGGCTAAGGGGTCGGGTCGCGGGCAAGCACGTGGCAGCGGGCACTGAATGGAACCCTGGCGCGCGGTTTGCGCGCCCACGGACCTCGGCGCCCCAGCACCTGCTGCCTCACCTTGTCTGGGCGGGCGCGGCACCGAGAGGACAGACGCGCGCGAGTGTCATGCAAATCGCAGTCTCGCAGTGTTAGATCGCAGCCACCTGTTCCTTGTAAAACGTCAGAAAAAAAAAAATTGCCTGAGCTTTGAGGATGCTGATGGTTCGGTGTCACGTGGGGCGAGCTCCCGGGTCCTCCTGCCTCCAGCCCCGGGCTACTCCTTAGCCGCTGCAAAGGTGCCGGGAGTCGGCAGCGCGGAGCCCGGATCCCATCCTCTCGTAGGGGAATATTTGCGTGACAGACCTGTCTCTCTGAGCCGAGAGGCATCGAAATTATCTGCATTTTATGAAAGTATGTAGGATATCTGTTACCCGTCTATGTGACCCGCAGTGTCATGTCTGAAATGCCTGGTGTCTTGTCCATTTGTGAGGTCATATTTTTTTATGTTAGATTTCATAAAATTCAAGAACACATGTGCCAATGCTGTTAGGTCAATTGCATTTATTTCATTTCAGCTGAGTTCAGTTCAATAAATATTTACTGAGCCCTAGTACTTGCTGAAAACTATGCCAGATATTGGCTAGTCAGAGAGAAAACAGAACTGACACTGGATCTGTTTTTTTCTGATTTATTTGGTACACATATTTCAATGAAGTTTTCTCTTTCCAGATAACCTGCTTTAAATTTTTCTTTCCTCTCAAGTTGCTATTTGAATATTCCATGCAGAAATAACCAAACTGCCTTCAAGGAACTACTTGTATAGGAATATTTCACCCATATCATTTTTGTCTGCACTTCAATAGATTACGTTTTTTAAGAAGAGATGATGGTTTTAACAGTATTGGGTCACTATATCCTTCTTGGGCTTACTTCTTTCATAGGAAGTTGTTTCCTGTAGGCAGTTAATGGCAGAGTGGTTTTTGCCCTTAAGATTTTAGGGATGATCCTTTTCCAGTTTGTCATATAGCGGGTACTTCACTTTTTTTACTAATCCAGAAATTAGTAGTCAAAGGTGATCCAACAGTGTGATTAGTTTTTAGGAATTCCTCTTTCTTATAGGTAACTAAGTATACACACACACACACACACACACACACACACACACACACACACACACACACACGGTTTTGCATTTGGATTTGAAATGTTCAAGACTCCATTGTGGCCAGATTTCCTATCTCAAGACTATCAATTCATTTGAATAAGCAGCAAAATCATCAGCCTCCTTTCAGGCTCTAAACTGGATTTAAAAGATTGACGTTTCTTAAAACTCAAATCGAGTCCGGCTGCAACTGCCTGCCCAGAGGGACCTGAATCATACACACACTGGATAATGAAATACGCTTAGATTTTATCAGTGGATAATTCATGCTCAGAATCTCGAAACACTAGTAGAATTAAATAAACAACTGGGAGAGGGAACCAAATAAAATTATTTGGAGATAAAATTATTTAGCCAAAATTAGAATGGAGGCAAGGCACTGCACTTTAAAATTCTTAACCTAGCCATTAAGTTGTTGAAAGAGGAGAGAGAACCAAGTATGAGGACTGGTGAGGAGACAGGGCAAGAATCTGTTCTTTTGACAGGAATATCATCAATACACCGGGCAGAAGGGTGGTTGTTGTGTGTTTACTGTGTCACCATTCATAAAAAAGTGCACCTGAGTCAGCGTATATGAATGCATAAGGACCAACAACACTTTTTCTCTATCAAGGTACCTTAGAAATTAAACACTTTAACCTCAGCAGTTTCCTCCCACTTCATACAAGATCATTTAATAACATAAGATTTTTTTTTTTTTACAAAAGCCTGTGAAAAAGAGATTATAGCATGGATTAAATTGAAAATTTTCAGTGCACCTTTGATATTCAAGAGTAACTGAGTCACAGCATTCTAGTTATAAATTAAGTATTGCTTTTCTTTCATGGAGACCAAATTATTTCTCATTACAGGAGCAATGTTCTTGATTCTCCTATTTCTGGAGGATTCTAGAAACAGAAAATCCAGCAAACTGAGCCTGCAAGTCTGGCAAGTTCTTGGGGTGGGAGAAGCTTGTAGCTGTTTAGGGCCCTACTTGAACATATGTCTCAAAGAGGCTTTTGAGCTTTAACACACTGCAGAGTAATCATCATTTGTTTCTCAGTCTGTCCAACCTTCTGGACAAAGAGTTCCTCAAGAGCAAGAATTGGTCTGATTAATGCATCTTCCTGGTTTTCTCACCAGGCCTGGGTGTGCTGGGTGCTCAATAAATGTTTGCAGGAAAATGGAATGAAGAGATAAAGCAGAGTATAAATAAGGATGAATATCTCTAAGGTCAGTAGATCTTCGACAGTGGGAAATGTGAGAGCCCGGTGCATAGGTGGAAAGTCCAGGAAAATGAGAAAAAAGTAGGGCAAAATATACACTTCATTAGAGCAAATATTTTTTTCTCCACTCCAGTTTTGGTCAACTTCATGGGCATATGCATGTGCAGTGGAAGGGAGACTAATTTAGCTCTATAAAAGTACTGACCAAAATAAGGTTCTTGTGTCTGAGAGATTAACTGAGATGGGGAGGGCCCCAAGAGTCAACTGGAAAGAGCATCTTTCCCGCCTACTATTCAGAGGACAGGCCGGGCGTCGGCCCCAGGGAGACTACATTTCCCAGCGTGCCGCACAAGGACGGGCGAGGGCGTGAGCGTAGCCTTGGCGCGATGCTCTTTGGGAGTTGTAGTTTTCACTCGTCCGGCACCGCCGCTGGCGCCGCAGCCTGGTGGTGAAAAGAGGCCACGTGATCGGAAAAGCCTCTGTGCCGGAACAGGTTGCCTGGGTTGACCGACGCCCGGCCTCCGGGGCGGACCAATCGGCTGCCTAGAGCGAGACGTTGGCGTTTGAAATCAGCCAATGGCAGGCATTGGCTGGAACTTCCTCTCCGCCCCCTTCGCCCGGCCCGCGAGAGCTTCGAGGGAAGCTAGGCGGTGGCGAGTAGCGGCGAAGTTGCTTCTGAGGGAGGCTAAGGTAACGGGGAGAGGCGGCCGGGCGCAGTAGCGAACTCTGTGGGGACCCCTCCACTCCCACCTCGGGCCCGGAGCTGACGGAGCCGTCCTCTGGGAACCGGTTCCTCTTCCAAAGGTTTTCTTTTATTTCAGGAGCACGCGGGGCGGCAGGCCCAGCGGGGGAGGCCGGGGTGCAGGAGCCCGCGGCGGGCCACGCTGGAGGCTGGAGTTAGGGGTGCGGTGGCGGTGGCGGCGGCCTGGCCGGCTGGGGCGCTTAGGAGGGGCGGCGGGCGGGGTGGGGGAGATAAGGCCGGACCGCGGCGGGCGCGGCGGTTCCGCGCAGGCGCGGCGGTTCCGCGCAGGCGCAGAGGCCGTGTCGGCGCAGAGGCCGTGTCGGCGGCCTTCCCTAGGCCCCGCCCCGGTGGGGCCCCTTCGCTGCCCCGCCGTCGGCGAGTCCAGCCCCCGGACCCTTGGGGACTCTCACTGGGCGCTTGTTCCGTAGATGACCGGTTCTAACGAGTTCAAGCTGAACCAGCCACCCGAGGACGGCATCTCCTCGGTGAAGTTCAGCCCGAACACCTCCCAGTTCCTGTTGGTCTCCTCCTGGGACACGTCCGTGCGCCTCTACGATGTGCCGGCCAATTCCATGCGGCTCAAGTACCAGCACACCGGCGCCGTCCTGGACTGCGCTTTCTACGTAGGTGTCCTCCGCTTCCGCTCCTGCCCCCCTTTAATATCCTTGGTGTGGTGTTCCTGGTCAACAGTGTCCGTTTTCCGTTGTTGGGCAGAGGCTTTTGTCAGTGGGGTCATTTGGACAGCTCCCCTCCCTTCCCCCAACACTTACCTTGCGCCCCAGGTACTGTTTTTTGGTTTGTTTGGTTTTGTTTTTGTGTGTGGGTTTTTTTTGGCGCTGGGGACTTGCAGACGTCAGGAACTCCGTCTCCCCTTGGATTCTAATGGCGTAACTCTGCAGACCTTTTGCACGTAATGTGTTTGAAACTCACAACAAGACAGTAACATTTGGCTGCCTTGTTAAAAGGAAGGTCTGTTTGCGAGTCCATGGGAATGCCTGTTGGCTGTCAGCCAGTGTGGTGAACAGTTCTTCCTTAATTTTCTGGCGTAGTAGTTTTCTCAGCTCCGTGATTTGCTTTATTTTTTGTACTGTTTTTTTGTTTGTTTACAATGAGTAGCTGAGCCCAGTGTACCTCTCGTCTTGAGCATAAACTGGATAGTTGGCTGTGGAAACAGGAATTTTTAAATTCTTTTTAAAGCTCTGTAAGTTTTAAATGACTTGCAACTTTGTTTTGTAGGATCCAACACATGCCTGGAGTGGGGGATTAGACCATCAATTGAAAATGCATGATTTGAACACTGATCAAGGTAACATAGTCACGTTTTTACCAGTTTAGTATTTTCTTAGTTAGTGCTTACTTGTAAATGTTTATTCATGAAGAGTAGTTCCTGAATTGCTTAGTTCCTAAGTTGCTTAGATACAAGTAAAAATGGCTTAAATTCAGGACTTTTTCGTTTAAAGGATAACCATTAAATTACAATCACAAAATATTATGCATGGATTTTATCAGTGAAACTCATGGTCTCCATCCACAGTGTTTACGTGAAGTGGCACTTAAGTATTTGACCTTTCCCTTGCCCTCAGAAGGGGACTGGGTCCCGCAGTGGACTACCTTTCAGTAGGATTTTTCCAGGACAGTGCTGATGTTTCAGCGTTCTCTTTTCAGAAGCTAATTTAGTTTAGACTGAAGGAAGATAGGTTTTAAAAAATTTAACATTATAAAATAGCCAACCCTGTCCGGATACCATGTTAAGCCTGCTTGTATAATTGTTTAGCATAGAATATGCTTCAGTTGCATTTATTGAGTGAAGGACAAGATGGCACGTTTTCTTTTAGTTAATTTCTAAGAGATACGAAATAACTTACCCACATTTTTATGGTGACTTTGGAGCAGAGTAGAGATTGGAATGGAACCCGAATACACAGAGCTCTCTAGTGGAGGGTTTTTTTTTTTTTTTGGTATATGCGTGAGTTAGACATAGATGTACTTGAAGGACATGGCAAGGCACAGCGATATGACTAACGAGGATGAGTTGGACAGTGGGAGGACGGATAGAGGATGGGCATGATATCTTATCAAAAAAAAAAAAAAAAAAGAAGGATCCAATCAGAAGAGGCTTTTGCATGAAAGCCGTTTTGTCATGTAACTTACAGCTGCAGATGTTTGGTTTTGTTTGCTAGCAGCTTATTCTAGATGGGAAGTTAGCTTGCAGGTTTAGGTTCTATTTGTTTGAAAGCTCAGGAGAAAAAAAGCACTGAAAAGCAAACAAAGGTTTTTGATGTTAGAGACCATAATTAAGGGAATTAGCTGTTTATTCTCAGAAGGTCATTGCTGAACTTCACGAGATACCATTTAAACGAGAAACAAAAGTATGTTTTTAAACAGGTAGTTTTCCTCTTTGAGGATCAGGGCCACATATTGTTTGTTCTTTGTTGTATCCTTAGCATGTGGTATAGATTCTGGCACATAGTAGACATTCAGTAGATGTTAGTTGAATGAATGAATCAGATAGGGTGAAGAGTTGAAATTGAGAGGAAAGAAATTGTGTATTAGAAATTTGACCCACCATGAAAACCAAGTGGGTTAATCATAAGACTCCCTGCCTTCCTCATCCCCAGCTCTCAGATAATCCTGTTACCACTTAAATAAGTTTCTTTGAAACATCAGCTTAATGCGATAAGTTTTATCCAGATCCATTCGACCAGAGTTCTCCACTCATTGGTTCATTTCATTTCTTGAGCACCTACCATGTATCAGAACCTGTACTAGATAGTCAGAACTATAGAGTTAAACAAGGTTCCTGATTTGAAGGAATCTAGAATCAAGTGAGGAAAATAACAAATATGCCACCATTTTAATGTAATCTGAAACTGAAGTCAGCTTTTGGTATTACCATGCCAGTGAATCAAGCTATGCGCTGTCAGGTGAACAGAGGTGAAAGGATGACTTCTCGTAGTCATGGAGAAATTTTTCTGTGTGTAGTACTTCCATTGAGTGGGTGGAAGCGGATTCGTTACAGTGCAATGAATGTTTCCTTCTATTGTTCACTTGAGGAATCTTTGTTTAGTAAAGCTAGGTGTGGTTTATTGGTTTGTTTTTTCCTACAGAAAATCTTGTTGGAACCCATGATGCCCCTATCAGATGTGTTGAATACTGTCCAGAAGTGAATGTGATGGTTACTGGGAGTTGGGATCAGACAGTTAAATTGTGGGATCCCAGAACCCCTTGTAATGCTGGGACCTTCTCTCAGCCTGAAAAGGTAGGCTCTTTATATTTGTAACAGGAATTATGGTCCTTGGGATGGTTTGACTTGATAAATGATGAATATGATGTTGAATTTAGAGGTTAAGAGTTGATGAGTCTATTTTACAAACTCAGCTAAATATGTGAAGGAAAACTAATTTTGGTAGTTTGGTCTACATTTTCTGTCAGTTGTCATATTTGTACTGGATAGCACTAGTCCTAAACCCACTTGCGTGTATTAACGCTTTCAGTCCTGGGGCTGAGAAGCAACTTTGCAGAGAAGTCATTTAGCAAAGACTGAACTTTGCAGAGAAGTCATTTAGCAAAGACTGAACTTTGCAGAGAAGTCATTTAGCAAAGACTGTTCCATTGCCTTCAGTTGGGTTTGACGGCCCCAAACCAGGAAGTGGGACGGAGCATCACTCCTTTTCACTTATGATCTGAGGTTTCTCTTGAGTTGACTAAGAGGGTGAAGTGGGTTATCATTTGAAGTTTAGTGAAAAAGATGGCCTATATTCCCTGGTTTTTACCATTTATTTATTTTTAATACTGACAGATGTAGTTTGAAGGCTGTAGTGAAGGAAGCTTTTTAAAACTGAAACTTTGTGTATTATTGTAACCTTTTGATTTGTACAGTGGAAGTGTAATTGAGCATTCTTGCTGTATCCTTTATCAGACTTTATCAGGTGGTAGTTAATTTTAAAGATTGATTGTTTTAGCAATTTAAAGGTATCCTTCACTTGAGTCTATTTCCTCAGTGTAAATATACTATTCAGTTCCTGTTAGCTGTCATTATATACTGTAGTGCATCCAAAGAGCCATTATTTTTGTCACATCACATTCGAATCTACTCCTGGCAAGACCTTTGTTCAGAATAAAATAATTGCATTGTTTCTAGTTTTGATTTATGGTTGTATGTAGCATGTTAAGAGCTGTGATAAATTGCTGACAGAATATCATATAATGGACAGCCACACTGAATCAAGCTGCTTATTGGTTCAGCAAGGTTCATTATGTCACTTTTTTTAATACTGTCTTTGATAAATGTATATACCTAGTCAGTAGCATGACAGTGTTTTTACTTGATTTATGATCCGTGGGGATAGAAAGCACTTTTAGAAGCTTGTGTGTCACCTGTATAGTAAAGATTTAAGATAAAATTCCCATTCTGATTGTACTGTTATAAATTGATCTCTTTCTGTGTTTTTTTTAATTTGGTGTTTCATATGTCTTAAGTTAATTTCTGTTTTTCTGCAAACATGTTTTCTGAATAAACAGCGGTAAATCTTAACATGTCTTACTGAAATACGCTTGTGTTAAATCTACTGTTTTGAATCTTTAAAATTTCTTCTTTTTCCCTTGGTCAAATTAGCTGTTGAATTTAAAGGCCAGATTGTAGAGACTATCAGGTCGTTACATTGTGAAACCCAATTTGTTTTTTTCCTCTGGGCTGGTGGTATGTGGTTAACATATTAGTGATTACTAACCATAAGGTTTAATTACTGAATGTTAAAGAGATGTCTTACCATGTCATGAGGCCTCTTCATTTTTTATAGTGATTTTTCAGGTTTTAAAATATTAGATTAGAGTTGCTTATTAATTGAAAGTAATGATCAGGGCATAGTTATATACCTGAAGTCTAGACTTTAAAAAAATGATTTAATATGATCGGAACATACGTTTTGCCACCATTCTCATGAATTTGCTATCTCTATTTAGTCCCCAGATAACATATTTGAAAATAAGTAACTTTAAATGCTTATTTGCAGGAAATTTTGTGATTTGTTTTAAAGGAATATTTTGTGGAAGTTGTTTTGATATTGAAGAAAAGGAATTTTGAGGGGAAAAAAATAGATGCTTTTAGGGAATAAAATTCTTTTTAAATTTTCCCTAAGGATAACTCTGTCTTGAGTGTTCAGTATGACGTCAGGGTATAAGAATTTGCCTTGTCATATGCCAGACCACTATCCTTGTCTTTTAATTTTGAGTTCCTATGCCACCAAAAGCAACTAAGAAGCTAATTAATGATAGCTCTCTCACTCTTCCTGGGAAGGCCTATTTATTCAGTGTGACAACTGGGAGAGTCAAGATTTTTAGAGTTACAACATGAAATATCCTTCCAAAAGGTGGTCATAGAAAAATAACTTTGAAAATGATTGTTTTATGAAAAGCCAGAAGCCCATTGAAAGGTATCTTGAATTGTTTTTATGGCTTTATTATCTCCTTTTTGAGTATTTTCTACAATTTTATATTGTCACTGAATGAAACAAGAGGACTGTAAAAATTGTTTAATAATTTAACTTGTTTTAGTAACGAAGAGAATTGTTTCAAAGATGCTTTCGGAGAGTTAACTAGAATGTGCATTATGTGATACTTGGTTAAGTATTAAGAATATCTTGTGTTTATTATTTTGTGTCAATTGGTTTGTGTAACTGTAGCACTTAAAATTTTGTACCTGTGTTTGTGAACCTGATCAGCTAACTTTTTTATGGTTTTATGATTAGTGGACTTTATCTTGGTGCGAAATGCCATTTGCAGGCAAGCAGATGATTTTCAGCAACTTTTGGTCTTTCTTGAAAGGTGTACACCCTCTCAGTGTCCGGAGACCGGCTGATTGTGGGCACCGCAGGCCGCAGAGTGTTGGTGTGGGACTTACGGAACATGGGCTACGTGCAGCAGCGCCGGGAGTCCAGCCTCAAGTACCAGACTCGCTGCATACGAGCATTTCCAAACAAGCAGGTACTGACCTCTCCTCCCTGTGCCTGGGGAATTTGAAAATAAGAGGATCTTATATGATAATGATTTGGTCACTGCCTTTTAAAGCTTTGCTTTTTTTTTTGAGTAGTGATTTAGAATTTGTTAGATTTAGATTTAGCATTTGTTGTTGTAAATTTTTGATAGCCTTTTGTTAAAAGGTGGTATGTTAACTCAATTTTAGAGAAAGCTTTGATGTTCAGAGAGGATAAGTAATCTGCCAGGGGTTTGAGTAGAGGTTTTCAGATTCCTTGGTGATCCTAGTGCAGGATGCTTGACAGGTGTACAGTAATCAGAGCTTTGCAGGTATGTTAATTTACAGACCAGCAAATTCAAATTTAAACCTGGAAATTTAGGATTATGGAATTTGCTGTTTTCTCTCTCTCTTTTTCTTTTTTTTTTGCGCCTCTTTGTACCCTAATGCTAATAGAGTTTAGTCAGTCTGCTAGCAGAACTTGGATTTTTCTTTTTTCAAAGAATGCCATTGAGGGTAGAGAGGCGTTGTCCCTCATATAATGACGAACAGGGTAGGTCACCCTTCCATCATCATTACTAGATGAGGTGACACTTCATTAATCTGCCCTTTCCTCCCCAAATCCTTAAAGTTCGAAGGGAAGTTGGTGGTGGGGTCAGCTGCTGTAGGAATTTTACAAGAGGAAAAGTCATTAAAAACAGTGGATATCTTTGGAATCTAATGGCTATCCTTTAGTGCTTGTCAGAAGGCTAGTACCTCAAATGGTGATCACAATTCTTCTTCTCAGGATATTGTGAATTTCCATTGAAGATAAGGAATTGCAGTTATGTGAAACTTTAGAGATTTAAGTGCATGATTAAAATATGCTTGCATTTATGAATGTTATTATGTCTTCTATCTAAAATTTTCCGTCGGAGTTTATTTCCAGTTTATGATGGAAGTTTAAAAGTAACATTTTACTGATTTTTTTTTTCTCCATAAGTAGTTTTTTAGGAGCAAATCTTTTTCATACCTTGAAGAATTAAAAAAAATATATATAGATTTCATATTTATCTTCATCTCTTACTTTCTTTGACATACTATTTCGAGGCAAAGTGAGGAAAGGTTTGAAATTATAAGCCACTTTTGAACATCGCTGAAAATCTCTGTGGTTTGTGTGTACACTTGACTTGCTGTAGTTAAATGCGAGAGGCAGGATGACCAAGATGGAAGGCTGGTTTTCCACTTGGTTTGGATTATTGGTACCCTCAGTGAAGGAGACACAATTCTCTTCGAGTTGTTAGAGGTGAGGAGGCGTAGAGCAAAGAAAAATATATTCCAGCTGATGGAATGAATTCGAGTCCCCTTCTGGACAGGACAACAAATAAATGATATTGAAACACTTTAAAATTCTTGTTGAGGTTTGACAGAATAACTCAACATTTTTGATTGCAGTGTGCAGGGTACTGGTAGAATGAAGAAGGCAAATGATAGTGGCCTTTTATTTATTTACTTGTAATAAAACAGGTATAAGTGTTCTTAAATTTTTGGAGTGATCTTAACTATGTTAGTACAGTTTAAACATGTGGTTAAAACCTGGCTGTATTCTCTTTTCATTTTAAAAATAATCATCTTTCTTTACTGTGGGCTGAATTTGGGAATTGGGTTGAATTTGAGAATCCAGGCCTTGCTTTGGAAGCGGGATTCACCATTTTTGTCCTCTGATTTCCTTTCAGGGTTATGTATTAAGCTCTATTGAAGGCCGAGTGGCAGTTGAGTACTTGGACCCAAGCCCTGAGGTACAGAAGAAGAAGTATGCCTTCAAGTGTCACAGACTAAAAGAAAATAATATTGAGCAAATTTACCCAGTCAACGCCATTTCGTTTCACAACATCCACAATACCTTTGCCACAGGTACGCTAACCTGTATCTAGTTGTTAAGATAACATCATTTTGCTATTAATTGAACACTGCACGTTTATACTTGGGCAGAGTTTTAAAAAATTTTGCTTGCTTTTTATGATATTTAAAGGGAAGAAAATCTGATATAGTACTCCCTGGGGAAATTGTAACTTCTGTGACCTTAAAAATGGTTAAGATAATGGTTATTTTTGTATCTGCTTTTAAGAACTGTTGTAACTCTTTTGAAATTACTTGCAGGTGGTTCTGATGGATTTGTAAATATTTGGGATCCATTTAACAAAAAGCGATTGTGCCAGTTCCATCGGTACCCCACCAGCATTGCGTCACTCGCCTTCAGTAATGATGGGACTACACTTGCAATAGCATCATCGTATATGTATGAAATGGATGACACGGAACATCCCGAAGATGGTATCTTCATTCGCCAAGTGACAGATGCAGAAACAAAACCCAAGTGAGTATGCTTCACCTGTATTTGAGCCTTTTCTTGCATTCACCCCAGGATTTATTAATTTTTCTAAATTCATGAATAGCATTGTTGATGCCTGCTCGATATTACAGCTGACTCTAGGGTTGGAGTTGATTTTATCTTGTTCTCCCAAGCTTTCAATATCCGTAGGTTGATAGACGTCTGATGGATAAAATTGTGCCTAGTTGTTTTGTAGAGAAGAATGTCAAACTCTCATTCTTCTTGAATAGGCACTATTATTTGAATCTCTGGAGTTATTACTAACTCATTGCTTCAAAATTAAGTTGAAGAATTCAAGAATAATTTATTTTAGCAAATTCTATTTAAGATATTTAAGAATTTGAACTGCCAAAAATCTTCCCTCTCCACAGAGGTTGTTTCTTTAATATTTACACAAAATGAATGACCTTCAGGTCTTACTGGAAATTCAGAGTAATATGGCCTTGCCTGCAATAGCAGATTTCCTTAGTTTTGAAATTTTCATAGATGTCTTTGGCTCTTGGTTGTAACTGCTGACAGAGAGGAACCATTTCTATTTTTTGGTACCTAGGGCAAAGCTTTTTACTTAATTACCTGCACCAGGCTTCCAGGCTTAAGGGAAACCTGATACTTAGGCACTTGTTTAACCATAAAATACCAACCCCCAAGAGTCTTTGTCCTGTTCCTTGTCCCTGTCTACTCAGGCCCTGGAAGGAAGTCCTCAGTAAATATTTATGGACTAACTGACTGTTTTCAGGATTTCTGTACCTCTCTGAGTTAGAATGGTATAGAGTCCCCTTGCTAAATTGGTTGAGTCCCTGAGAGGGGGCAGAGTATTAAATACTCAATATCATGTGTGCTTTTACAGGTTTGACTTTAGAACAGACTTAGCATGTGAAGCCTGTTGGATAAAGGGCTGTGTTTGCATTTAATCTCTCACTTTTGTATCTCTTGTCCTGGCTGGCCATTTTGATCTCATGCTGTTCTTTTTTCTTTTGAACTTGTAGGTCACCATGTACTTGACAAGATTTCATTTACTTAAGTGCCATGTTGATGATAATAAAACAATTCATACTCCCCAATGGTGGATTTATTACTTTTAACAAAGAAACCAGGGAAAAATTTTAATTTTAATATTATAAGAACCTGAAAATATTGGAAAAGAGGTTTTTATTGCCTTTTTTTTTAAAACAAACACTTTCTTTAGTGCATGAGATGGTTTGCTGCATTTAAAGGTATTTGGACAAACAGAATTGGAGGGCAGCGACAGCACTTTTGAGAATCAGTTTTGACCTTGATGGTTTTTGTTTCCATTGTGGAAATAAATGTTTGTGAATAAATGTAGGTAGTAAAACCCCCTTTGCCTTCTTTGTGGACCTTAAATGGTGGAGAAAAAGGCTCTTGAGCCATTTGTTTCCCTTGCTGGTTATAGTTGCTAATTCTAAAGCTGCTTCAGACTGCCTCATGAGGAGGTTAATCTACAATTAAACAATATTTCCTCTCGGCCGTCCATTATTTTCTGAAGCAGATGGGTCATCATTTCCTGGGCTGTGAAACAAAGCGAGGTTAAGGTTAGACTCTGGGGAATCAGCTCGTTTTCAATCTTATTAGGGTGCAGAAGGAAAACTAATAAGAAAACCTCCTAACATCATTTTGTGACTGTAAACAATTATTTATTAGCAAACAATTGATCCCAGAAGGGCAAATTGTTTGAGTCAGTAATGAGCTGAGAAAAGACAGAGCATATCTGTGTATTTGGAAAAATAATTGTAACGTAATTGCAGTACATTTAGACAGGCATCTATTTGGACCTGTTTCTATCTCTAAATGAATTTTTGGAAACATTAATGAGGTTTACATATTTCTCTGACATTTATATAGTTCTCATGTCCATTTCAGTTACCCAGCCACTGGTGATTAAGGTTAAAAAGAAAAAAATTATAGCGAGAATGAGATTCATTTCAATATAATGCCCTGAAGCAGAACATGAACTTAGCTTGGCCTATTCTAGGTAGTTCCAAATAGTATTTTTGTTGCCACGCTTTTTGTTTTTTATTCATATTATTTGCAAATGTATGTTTCTGAATGGTATTTGGACCTTTACTGAAATTTATTTTATCCATGATATATTAAAAAAAAATTCTTCTGATACAGAGAAAGGTCTTATTTTTATTTGTAAGTATTTCAGTGAAAACTTAGTGTAGTCTGAACCCATCTTTTGAAATGTATTTTCTTCATTGCAGGTCCACCTAATCATCTCGTGAAAATGGTTTCTCTATGGAAAGCTTTGTTTTGCTTCCTACAAATACATGCTTATCCCCTAAGGGGTGCGTTATAGTCATTGTGAACGCGTTATTTAGTATGTGGATTTCTCTGTTTTCTGTCTTGCAAAAAACTTGTCTGTGTGCCCTTTCATACTGACTGTGTGTGGGATGAGGAGTCTTTGTGTCCTTTTGCAGTAGTCTGAAGAATTGTTTTTTCCCCCAGCAAGCCCAGTTGCTGTGGATGAGCGGCTTGAGCTCTTTTTGTAAAATAACCTAAACCTGTTAATTCCATGCTGTCTAATAAATCAGAGATTCAGAACCCTTAAATGTTGGATGTTTTTAAATGTTGGTAATTAATGTAATTTACTTCATAAAAAGGTTTCTGTAAAGCAAAACTCCCTTCATCAAGGGCCTGGTGGGGATGACATTGTACCTTTAGGTCCACACTGCCTCATTTAATTATGTCTATTCTGATGTACTTTGGGGATTCAGTCTTGGATAAAGTGATCTGTTGGAGTTCTGCCATTTCCCTTGTGCCCTCTCGCTGGATCAGCAGGGCCCTCGAGCCAACTGTACAGCTTCACGGGACGGGCACAGACTGCGTGGCAGCTGCCGGGCGCCTCTTGGCACATGACTCTCTGCCGGTGGTGCTGGTGCAGCCGGGCTCCTGCAGCTCGCCGAGCCCGGTGCTGATGCGGTCAGCGGGCGCACTTGCAGCCAAGTGACAGACCCGTCTGTACTTATCCATCAAATGCTAAATCAAAGTGAAGCCCTTGGGATGGTAAATAATGTAATAGCCAGAGACTAACTGATGGTATTGGTTCTTTAGTGTGATTATGTGCTTTTTAAAGTCATAACCACTTGGTTGAGGACAGAGCATAAATTTAAAACATTGTTTAGCTGAAAGAGAATTAATATAGTATTGTAAAAGGTGACTAAATTAAAGCAATGTGGGGGACCTGGTTTTGAGGGCATGGTGTGGCAGAGCTTTTTTTGTCTTTCTATCGCAATGTCTTCTTGTCTCTTGAAACCAATGTATCTCACCTTAAAGGTGTCTACTGCCTCTTCTGTGGACCTCTTCACCAGCTCTTCTTCACAGTTGGCCTGTTTATGATTATGCCACCTTTCCCCTCAAATGACCCAGGTGTAACACCTTAGCATTTTTGTTGGTTTCCCTTACCCAGATTCTCTTCTTTGTTTTTAAGTGTCTCTTCTGTTAATCTTTTTCTTCTTGCTGCTACTATCCCACCACCTTAAAGGGTCCCCTCTGCCCATCTAGGGGAATGCAGCAGCCTCCAGTCTGGGCCCTAAATCCTCTGTCTTCTAGAGCAGTGACTTTCAAACCTTTCGGTTGTGACCCAAGTAAGAAATACATTTGAACCACGGTCCAGAACACACAGAGGTCAGTACAGTATATACAATGGTGACAGTTGTGTAAAGCATCACTTGCCCTTTGTACATGTGATACATCAGTTCCCTTCCTTCCTTTTTTTTTCTTTTTTTTTTTTAGGAAATTCTGGTTATGGCCCCCTGAATGGATTTTATAACAAATGCCTTACCACCTCTAATTTGAAAAACAGCTCTATACCACACGAAACTTTTAAAACTCTTGCTCTTTTTTATCATGCTGTGCTTGAGACCCTCCAGTGCCCCCGTTCCCCTTCATTCACTTTGTAAGACTATATGCTGCTTCTAAGGCCTGCAGATCACCAGGAAGGGACTGCTGACTGTCAAGGTACTCTTAAAAGAATGTGGGGGGAGCTGACCTTCACTGGGAATTCTGACAGGTAGATGGGAATGTTCTGGTGGCTGCAATGTCTGGTTCTGAGTTCCACCGTGTAAGAACTTAAAGGTATGTTAGTTGTGGGGGGAACTCCTTTGTTCTGGGGGAAATTCATATGAGACAGCCTGAATCTTGGAGTTTAGCCTTTGAACCTGGCTTTGAATCCCAACTTTGCTGTTTAATTCATTGCATCACTGGCCAAGTTAATTTCTGAGTAACAGTTTCCTCATCTGTGAAATGAAAGTAATACCTAACTCATGGAGTTATAAATGAATATATAAAATGTTGATTAGGTCATGCCTGACACAGTCATCACTTTCTTAGGATGAAAAAGTATTCAATCCATTGCTCTCAGTTATTAGCTGACTTTTCAGGTTCTTTTCCATAAATTAATGTTCTTAGATATCTGTGGGATTCCAAGTTCTTAAATTTGTCAGTATATTCATCTTTTTAAAAACATTTATCAACTGTTTCAAACATTCAGAAAAACTCAAGAGAATCACATCTATAAACCCACCATCCAGATTTTAAAATGTTAATATTTTGTCATATTTACTTTCCTTTGTTTTAAAATAAAACATTGCACATATTTGAAGCCTCATTTGTACCCCTGTCTCACCACATTTCCATTTTCCATTCTTAAGTATTGTACTCACTTATGCCTTTATGCTTGTGAAGTATCCATATACAGGCAGACCTCGGAGGTATTGTTGGTTTGGTACAGACCACCGCGATAAAGTGAGTATAGCAATAAAGGACTGACACAAGTTGTCTGGTTTTGCAGTGCATATAAAAGTTATGTTTAGACTGTAGTCTGTTAAGTGTGCAATAGCATTATGTCTAAAAATACGATGTACATACCTTAGTTACTTTATTGCTAAAAAATGCTAGCCATCATTTGAGCCTTCAGTGAGCTGTAATCTTTTTGCAAGAGTATTATCAAAGATCACTGATTATAGATCACCATAACATAATAATGAAAAAGTTTGGAATATTGTGAGAATTACCAAAATGTGACACAGACATGAAGTAAGCAACTGCTGTTGGAAAAATGGCACAGATAGGGTTGCCACAAATCTTCAAATTGTAAAAGAAAATAACTGCAACATCTGCCAAGTACAGTAAAGTGAAGCGTGATAAAACGAGGTCTGCCTATATATGTTTTTAAAAATTTGCATAAATGGTATACTGTTTTCTATTCTGGAATGAACCGACCCCTATTTGACATCAGGTGTTGTTAATAAGATGTAGAAGGAAAGGGGTTTTTTTTTAGGCTATGCTGTGGGCTGCATGCAGGGTCATAGTTCCTTGAGCAGGGATCACACCCGTGCCCCCTACAGTGGAAGTGTGGAGTCTTAGCCCCTGGACTGTCAGGAAAGTCCCTCTGAGTGCCCCCCTTTCTTGAACTATGAGATCAGTCACTATGACAAAAGGAATACCAGTTCTCTGATGTGTTGGGTCTTCAAGGGTGAAAACTGCATAATCTAACAGTGGTGGTTCTTTCCCCAAGAAAATAGTTGAGTGTGTTAATAGTATCCAGTAGATTAGGTGTATTAAAACATCCTTGTTGCCATCCAGGAAGGAAACCATAGCTCTAGTTTCATGGTTCTTCTCTCCTGTGACTTACCCTCCTCAGTCTTTGAAATGTCTCTGGGTAGCCCATCTTTCACTTGGGAAAATACTGATTTAAGCTATTAGGACTAGTTGCAGCAGTTTTCCTTTCAAAGTGGCACCTGGCTACGTTGCTTTGGGACTAGCGCTAAGAGAAATGAGAGCTGCGGAGCCTGGTGGCCACAAATACCGATTGGACCATTATGTAGAAAGGCACTTTTCCCTTGATCAGTGGTGTGTTGCAACAGTGCTTTCATTTTTGACGGATACCCACAGAACTTGTCATGGAGTTGTCGTAGGGCATTGGCTTCTTAGTTGGGAATTATTTTGTGTCCTGATGTAAAGAAATCTGAACGTAAAAACTGGAGTCTACTGTGGTTTATAGAGAGCTATAATTGGGGGAACACGCACGAGTTAGCCTGCTTGTTTAGTATAACTCAGGATTTGGCAACCAGCTCTCAGAACTTACTTTAAATTAAAAGCAATTGGTGTTATTTTGTTTTGCTTTGTTTGAATACACCACTGGTGGGATGACTTTTCCAGTCACCTGACTTGAATAGAGAAATGGAAAAAGAAATGCTTTGCTTTACTGAGCAAGGTGTCAGACTGAAGTAATTGAAGGCTCATTTCCAGTGGTTTATTTCATTAACTAATTTCCCAAGAAATATTCTTTCACCTCTGACCATCCTAGCTAACTTTGTGCAGTTAACACAAACCTGAGGAAGCCATACAAATTATACCTACTGGTCTCAGAAGCACCTAAGTTTGCTTTTCCAATGTGGTAACGAAGTACCTTTCATCCCTTTATAGGACTCTGTTATAGACTATTGCAGTAATTTAAAACCTATGTACCTAGACTCCTGACCTTGTTATAACATCATTTCATAATTCTCAAAATACTTGGCTCTTGAAGATTTTCTTAGCATCAGCCATGTATTCTTAAAGAGCCCAGATGATTTGTCTTTAGTGTTACATTACCCATATGTCCTCAGCCGGTAAGCCCTAACATTCTTACTGAATTGCCAGACAGAAATCCTTCAGTTTTTTTCATTAGTTCACAGCTTAACATGGCAGTCAGTTATTAGCATTCTCCATTTAAAGAAATGCCCTTGTTGGGAACAATGGCAACGTTTGCCTTCAAGCTTTGGATGTAGAAGCGGCCCTCCGGCTGGGTTCACTGTTAGTTCAAGATCGCTGGTGATACTGTGGAGAAGCACAGCTTTCCGTATGTGACTAACGTGAAGGTGGTCGTGGAACGGGGGGCAAGGATGTTACCCATTAGGCTGTGACCGTGATCGTTGCCCTTAGTTGCTGCTGTTCATCAGGTGAACATGGACCTCAGTTACCAGCACAAGTTAGAATGGGCGCTGTTTATTCAGAGCTTGGTATTTCCTTGCTTACTTTACTTATATTAACGGAATGTGCTCTGTTAAATGTTGGGCTTCACCTGTGCTTTGCAATAAGACCTACCATTTGTGCCATTTCAAAACATCCTGTGCTTGTGCCTGCCAGGCGTTATCCAGAGTTTCGTTCTGGACTCAAATCTGAAGCTATTGAAGAGAAAGAGAAATCTCATTTATTTGGACTTCACTATCAGAATTTGTGATTAATTGACTTGTCTTAGGAGGAAAAGCAAATGAGATCAGAGGGAACATGTTTAGTTCTTGAAGGAAGACTCCTTTATGGAAATTAGCATATAATAGTAGTAATATTGCTAATAATAGTAGTAATATTTGGTCTGTACTTTGAACAGGACTTCTGCCTGGAAGCAGTAGAATAACCATCCGCATTACCAGGGTTGGGCACATTAAATATTTATAAAGACACTTTTTGGCTGAAAATAGTGAAAACAGTTTGAGGACAAGCCTGTGAAAACAGAAAAACTAGCCTCTTGGGATTACTTGGGAAATAGTAAGACTAAGCGGAAATTTAAATTGGGCTATCAAGGCAAAATTTTAATTTGACTAGAGTCCAAATTTCAGAAAAGGTTTTCTTATTCATTATCGATCCAAAATGAATAGAGCTTGGAAGAGGGGATTATTCCTGTTTCCTCTTTTGGCCGGTGTTTAGACCTGTTTTGCCAACCTTCCTGATTGATTTCATCTTTTTAATCTGGACTGGTTTCTCCCTGATTAGAGCTTCTTGTGGAGTGGATGAGAAGAAAAATAAGATTAGGGAAAGTTATTTTTAATACTTGTTGCCTTGAGCAGCTAATTGTAGATTTGCAATTAAAGGGACAAAAATGCCTGTGAAAGGTTCTGCTTTTTTGGCAACTCCGGAGAAGAACCTGGCAGGAGAGGGAAGTGGACATGTTGCAGGGAGTGACAGCTGTGCCAGAGGCTAAGCCTATAATATATGTGGGTGGAGTTGTCATTACTTTTGGGAGAAGGGGATTCATCTTTGTTTTTATTGGCTCTCCAGAAATATAGTTAAAGGTCAGGAACTGGAAACTGAAGAAACCAGTTTGAAACAAGCCTTGTCTGACATGTGTGGGAACTTACTGAATGATGGGTATCCCAACTCCTTGGGCACCTGGAGAACTGAGATCTGAAAAGCTTCATAATGTTGAGGGCCTCACAGAAAACATGGCATCATGGCTGTTCTTCTAATGTAATCGTCCATCACTGCCAATTTCTTGCTGGAAAAAATATCAGGGATCTCTCACAACAGCGTCATAACCCTCGGGGATCTGAAGCCTGTGCCAGGCGGAAGGTTACCATGGCACACCCTTCAGGGTCTTCTGTTGGCCACTGCTTATAGCTAATCATGCAGATTTGTAATTCAGACCATATAGTCCACTTTTTTTTGTTGTTCCCTTGTTCCTCTCTCACTTCCTTCTTCCTCTTTCCCTCTCTCCTTTCCTTCAATCAATAGGCAGATAAAGCCATTTGTGCAAAAGTTGACTTAGGAAAATAAGGCCATTGGTGGGTTTTTGAAATAGATGCTTGGGACGCCATTGTGCCATTGGTCCAGGCGATGGGGGTGGCAATGGATAAATCAGCCCGTCGCATGCCTGAAGACCAAGCATTGGCTCTGACGTGGCCTGCGTTATGCCATAATAATTGGGCCTTTTGAGGGCACAGTGAGATAGCACATTTTACTTCCAGTAATTAAAACAAAAACACATGCACTGTGCCAGGCAGTAGCTTAGGAGATGCCCTTGTCCTCACTTTGGGCCCAGCTCACATTTAAGCAGAACATACCTCTGGAGATTCAGAAGACAGTAGGTGTTTGTGGGCACCACTGGATTGTAAAAAACGCATCTTAGTAAGCTGATTATTTGGATGGTGTATAGATTTTTCAAGTCTAGTAACTTCGAAGAGGAACATGTTGGGAAAATATTGAAGCAAAATTTCTACCCTGAAATACAACTTCTTGGGAAAACGTGGAGTAGGGTTAACAGCTTTGGGCTAGACGTCAGGAAACCGAGGTCTGGCCCAGTTAGCTGGGTGTCCTGGGGTGCGTGAGGGACTTGAGGCTCCAGGTCTTTCTGAAAGGCTCTCTGAGGCTCATCCCCGTGCTGATGTGGCCTGACCTGATGTCTCTTTCCTTTCGAAAGGCAAAGGTTCTCAGCCTCTGCAAGTATGGACTTGTTATATTTAAGTATTTCAGTGGATGAAGTTTTGAAATAAGAAAAATTGAAATGTTTTACCTCTTCCTGCTTAGAATCCTTAAATGACTCGATAATCATCGCTTCTAAAGGACACTATTTTTTCCATAGTTTTTTTCCACTATTTCCTTCAATAGTGTTCCCTCTCACAACAAACAAATGAGAGTGATGTTATTTTACAGTGAGGAAACCACCTGTAGCATAATAAATGTATGTATGCTACATGAATGACAGCCAGAGGTGGGGGGAGTGTAGTTTGTGGATACAAGAGTTTGTTTGACCCATCTAAGAGTTTCCAGTTTCCTTCACAGGATGTGAGTTCATTAAACCTAGGATGTAACTCTTGATAGAAGTGTTTCTCACTGAGTTTGAGGATATAACGATGGAAGCCATGGGCACTGACTTTGCTGTAGGTTGAGGGAGAAGCACGGAGAATATTTTAAGTTGATCCATTGGGAAGTCATGCCTAATTTATCCCCAACAAGTTCCTCAATTTATCTTCAACTGTACTCTTCCCTCCTCCGTGCTTATCTCCTTTCTTTCTCTCTCACGCACACGCACATGTACAAAATCCACACACAAAATCCTTCTTTTGAAGGATTACTCTTCAAGGCCTGTTCCCACCTCCTGCAAGACACCTTCCTACATTCCCTATATCACATTAATCTCACCTCTTCCTATGTTCCCCAAAGCATACTTTCTTGTATTTCAGCTACAGCACTTATCAAAGCCCCATCTATTTCTATTTTCAGAGTAAATTTTGTGCATGAGTAGTTTCTTACACTGGTTTATGAGCCCCTAGAGGTCAGGAACCCCTTTGTTCACAGCTCCCTAGCACCAGACAGTGCTTTGTATGAAGTGAATGCAGTAAATGTGGAACTAGATTGAAATTTGTCCTGAGATTTTTCCCCAAGTGCCTATGTCCTTGTATTAGGTGCTGTGAGGGCCTTTAGAAGTAACATAGCATAGTCCCTAACCTCAGGGGTTTGAAAAAATGAAGATATGTTCAAAATGAATGAGTGAGATGAATGCCATTGTCTTAGCAGTGGCCAGAGAAGAAAGGATATTGATTTCATAAACTGGCTAAAATATTTTTTGCCAGATTGTAACTTGAGGTGGATATATTCTTTAGGTTTTCACCCCATATTTAAAAGCCATATAAATTTTTTTTCTTTTGGGGTGTTTCCATTTCAATGCACTTTTAAAAATACCTGATTGTGACATGTTTCTTGGGAGATCATGCTTGAAGACCTTGAGTTACCTTCTGACCATATTTCAGTCAAGGCTTTAATCACATCCTCAGCCATTTGAATTATTTAGCATCTTTTTGAGATTGCATTTTTTATTCCTAATTATATGACAAAGATATATACCATGAAATATTTATCATGTAATTATGATTAAAATGTACAGTCTCCCCAAAGATGTGAGTAATAACGTTAAGTATTCTATATTTAATTAAAGGAGTCTGGTGGACTGTGCTGTGTTGCCTAGGTTAAGCTGAGAACTACGTTTCCCAGCATCCCCTCGCCTGCCTGTTTCCAGGTTAGAGTTGGCCCAAAGAGGAACATACACAGACTGGGATGGCCATTACTCTCCGAGCTTTGTTGGATGTCAGGTGCAGTGATGGATGGCAGCAGAGGTGTCTGATGGGTTCCTTGCTTTCTTCTGACCTGCATCTAGCATTTCTTTCTGACTCTTGGCCCTGAGGCCCACCACCAGATGGGTGGCTGCAGACTGACAGGACCGCAACTGCACAGAGGCCTCTTCCCAGCTTCCCTTTGCAGTCCTTTTGGTGTCTGGATGCCTGCGCTCTCTGATAGACTGCTTGGTGAGTGCTGATCTCCAGCACCCCTTCCAGACCTTTCCGCCCCTCCCTCAGCTTTTCCCACAACTACATACGGTCAGATTCCTATAATAAAGCCCTACTCCATGACCTCGTGGTGTCTCTGCTCCCCTGACCGAACCTAACTGACACAAGTAGGAGAATTAGAAGCAAGTGTGAAGTCTTTTTTCAAAAGGCATTTCATTCTTTCAGAGCCTTTTGCTTTTAAGGTTGTTATAAAGGGCAAATATTTAGAGGTGAACAAAGGTTCTAAAACATTTCTGACTTGCTTCCTTGGTCTCTAGAGCATAATGAGATGTCTTTCATGAGAAGATGACCCTTCTGACCCACTAGCATTTGTGAGGGTGGGTTTGTGCTGATCCAGACAAACTCAGATTTGTGAAAGCTCCTAAAAGAGAATTAACACCGTGTGTTTATTTCTGTCCTTCATCCCTTCCCCCCTCTCTCTCTCTCTCTCACACACACACACAGACACACACACACACACACACAGAGACACAGACACACACACACCATACACGACCCTTAACGCTTTTAGGACCAGTGGTGGGGATTTTTTATTAGGGGTCCAAGTTTTACCTAGACTAGGAATATAACAAATCCATGCCCTTAACCTTACTCAGGAACATGCCTTAATGCCACTAAGCTCACTGGCCACCAAAGTATTCCCTTTGTGGGTCACTTTTTGTTTTCCTAACATTTTCATTCATCCACCATCCACCCACTCATCCATCAATCCATTCCTCCCTTCCTCCATCTACCCATTTACCCATCCATCCATCCATTCACCCATCTATCCATCTGTCCTTCCATCCATCTGTCCATCCATCCATCCATCCATCCATCCACCTACACTTCTAAATGACCTGACTTGGACACAGCATTGGGTTCAGGAAGGTGGGATCTGTAGCAGACCTGTTGGGTTTGAGTGCAGTTGCTGTTACTAGCTAACTATGGAATTTGGGGTTGTTACTTAATTTCTGAGCCTCATGTCCTTGGTCTTTTATGTGGTGATAATAATGTGGTGCCTATTTCATAGGGTGGTTATAAGGATTAGATGAGATAATGGGTATAAAGTGATTAACACCAGTATATGGTCTGTTACCATTACAAAATGTTAATTGGTGGTGTTATTATTGTCCCCAACTTTATTGAGATATAATTGACATATGATTGTTGTTGTAATTAATCAAAGATGAATTTTTGCTTTTGTCTTCAAGAAGCTTACAGTTTACTGGGTCGGGCAGGCACATAAGCCAGCAAAGTGGCCTGAGGCTGAGAGGAAGGAGACAAGAATTAGATATTTTTCTCTTAAGCCTAGAGATATTGGAGGTGTAGTGAATGAACATTATGTGGATACATACCAAATGCAAATATATTACATAATCATGATAATAATCATTGTTAAAAAGAAAAAAGTCTCTCAAATTACCACCCCCAACATATCTTCTGCACGATTGCACTTTCAGTCCTGGACCAAGGCCCCATGGGATGGACACAAAGCCACAGGACTGTGTATATAACCTCAGCTCACCCCTCTCCAGCACATTTAAACAGACTTAAGATAATACTTGACTCAAGGGCAGCTGACTTTCTGGTTGGACCTGGGGTAGTGACCTTGGACTTTTGTTGTCTTGCTGAAGAAAGATGAGTTGGATCAAATGGAATTCCCTCCTAGGGCACTAAAGAGACTGAGGCAATGGTGGAGGGTTCCACAACTGAATGGTAGGTCCTACATATTTAGGGGCTGGGGAAGCCACTTCTGGTCCACGTGCAAACAGGTAAGTTAAGGAGAAGGGAACAGAGGTGTGCACCGAGGAGCAGAGACCTTGGGGCCCCTGAGAAATGGAGATCTTGCTTCCACGGACATAATTGGTCTGGGGCTATTTTTTGCAATGGTATGTAGGCTGTGTCTTCTTTTGTATTTCTTGCCTTACTTGCATTTCTTGGAGTCTCTGGGATGCAGTTCTATAGGTCCATTTATTCTTTCTTGTACGGACCTTGTCCAGTTGTATCAAGTTTATGTTCACCTTATAAAATAAATTGTGTAGCTTCCTTAATTTTTCTAGTCTCTGAAATGATTTAAAACAATGATTATAAATTCCTTGAAACTTTGGTAAAAGCTGCGTAGAAAATCATCTGGACCTTGTAGGCTTTAAGTGTTAGGGGTGGTAGAGACTCTTCATTAGCAATTCAATTTGATTTATTTAGGCAAATTCTTTTGAGTCGATTTTAGTAATTTGAACATATATATTTTAAAAACCTATTTATTTCATGTAAATTTTCAAACTTATTGTTCATAGTATTCTCTTGATTTAAAAAATCTTTACTGTTTACTTTACTATTCCTGATATTGATTATTTGTGACTTCTATAGATCAGTCTGGCTCTTTGGTTCTCTTTCATGCTTCTTTACTGGAACACAAAACTCACTAGTTCGCAGTCTTTCTTATTTTAAAATAAATGTATATAAAGCTATATATTTACTTTTAAGTACATTCTTCATTGTATCTCACCAGTTTTGATACGAGTTATTTCATAGTTGTTTGGTTCCACATACTTAATAATTTCCACTGAGTTTTCCTCTTTTACCCATGAATTATTGAGATGTACATTTAAAATTCCAAACGTGGGCTATTTTTTAATTGATTTATAGCTTAATGACAGTGTAGTCAGAAAGAGTGGTCCGAATGATACCAATTTTTGTGATATAAGTTTTCCATTGTGACACAGGTAGGTTTTTATACATCTACAAAGATTTTTTTTCTCTACTTGTCAGGTGCATGGTTCAGTTTTTATATTTATTAGATTGCTGATTTTGTTGTTCAGATCTGTTATGTTCTTATTTATTTATTTATTTTTAAATAGACCCAATCTTTAAATTGCTTTTAGTTTGTTTAATAAATTTATTTATTTATTTTTGGCTGCATTGGGTCTTTGTTGCTGCGCGTGGGTTTTCTCTAGTTGCGGCGAGCGGGGGCTACTCTTTGTTGCGGTGCACGGGCTTCTCATAGCGGTGGCTTCTCTTGTTGCAGAGCACGGGCTCTAGGCACGCAGGCTTCAATAGTTGTGACACACAGGCTCAGTAGTTGTGGTATACAGGCTTAGTTGCTTCGTGGCATGTGGGATCTTCCTGGACCAGGGCTCGAACCCGTGTCCCCTGCATTGGCAGGAGGATTCTTAGCCACTGCACCACCAGGGAAGTCCTATTATGTTCTTATTAATTTTGAACTATATCATCTGTCAGTTTTCTGATATGTTAAGCTCTCCCACTATGTTGATTTGTCAGGTTCTGCTTGTAATTCTGATTTTTCTGTGTGTATTTTTTTGCCTTTTGCTTTATTTATGTTTATATATTTTATGAATTACAATATTTTGAGGCTATGTTATCAGATATATACAAGTTTATGATTATTATATCTTCTAGGTGGATTTTTTTCCTTTAATTATTACAAAGTATGCCTCTTCATCCCTATGAATACCTTTTGCTTTAAGTATTATCTGATGTAATATTACCCTGTGAGCTTTATTTTGGTTAACATTTGCATGTCATGTATATTTATATATATGTATATTTTCAGCCTTGGGGATTTCACGTATGTCTATTTTAAGTATCTCATACCTGGATTAAAAATGCAAAAGAAATCTAATAATATCAGTCTTTTAATTGATGAATTTAATCCATTTAGATTTTTTTTGTGTGTGTGATCACTGAACATATGAGTTTATTTCTACAGTTTCTACTATCTTATTTATTTGCACATTTTTGTTTACTATGCTTTTGTTTTCTCTTTCCTCTTTCTCTGCTCTCTGTTGGATTGATAGAGTTTTTCATATTCCTCCCTATTCTCCCACCTCACTTCTGGTTTGGAAACTATAAGTTGGTAGTTACCCTTAAAATTTTAACACTCATAATTAACTATAAAATTTTCTGTCATACTCTATAATTATTCAGTAATTCTAGCCTCTTCCCATCAACCACAGTGGTCTCTCATATGTTACCCACTCACTGAACACTCTATTCCACTATCCTTTAATTGATGTTTATAGTTTAATTTTACCCAATTTTAAATTATCAAAGTTTTTTTTTTGTATAATCTAGCAGTTAATTAAATGTATTAACATATATATTTTTTATCTTTGCCCATAGTTGTTTGTTCCCTTGGGTTAATTTTTCTTCTTGCTGAAATATATCCTTTAGTAGTTTTTTTTTTTCCTAGTAAGAATCTGAGTATATGTCTGTATTCCAGATAATGCCTTTATTTTGTCCTCACTCTTGAAAGATAGTTTAGCTGGATATAAAATTCTAAGTTGAAAGTTACTTTCTCCTCAGCATCCTTTTTTTTTTTTTTTTTTTTTTAAATCATCTGTATTTCCTGTTGACAGGTCTGTTGTGAGACTATTGTTCCTTTACAGAACATCTATCTTTTTTCCCCCTCTGTGTATTAGTCAGGATTCTCCAGAGAAACAGAACCGATAAGGGGTGTGTGTGTGTGTTTGTGTGTGGATACTTGTTTTAAGGAATTGGCTCATGCAATTTTGGTGGCTTGGTGAGTCCAAAATCTGATAGAATAGGCTGCAGGCTGGAGACTGAGGAAAGAGTTGCAGTTCATATCCAAAGGCAGCTTGCTGGTGAACTAGAATGAGCCAATGTTGCACATGAAATCTGAAGGCAGTCTGTGGCAGAACCTCTCCTGCTTGGGGGAGGTCAACCTTTTGTTCTATTCAGGCCTTCCGTTGATTGGGTGAGGCCCAGCCACATTATGGAGGGCAATCTGCTTTACTCAAAGTCTACTGATTTAAGTATAAATGTCATCCTAAACACCCTCACAGAAACATCCAGAATAATGTTTGACCAAGTATCTGGGCATAATGGCTCAGCCGAGTTGCACATAAAATTAACCATCACACTCTGCAAACTATTGTCTTTGTATCCTTTATATTCTGTAGTTTCACTGTGATGTTTCTAGGTGTGGATTTATTTATATCCCTGCTTGATACTCAAAATATAGTACAAGTCTTCAATTCTGGAAGATTTTCAGCATTTATATCTCTGAATATTGCTTGTCCGTATTCCCTGTATTCTCTTATTCTGGCTCCTGCTTGATGAATGTTGGAATCTTATAATTCTTCCTCCATGTCTCTTAATTGCTCTTTCATATTTTAATTTTATTTTCTGTCCGTGCTGTGTTCTGGGTGAGTTCCTCAGAACGCTCTTCCAATTTACTAATTCTCTCTTTGTATCTAGTCCAGAATTTATTGCACCTAGTAAGTTTTTTTCATTTCTAGGGTTTCGATTTTTTTCATATCTACCTCTTCTTGCTTTACACTTGCCTATTTTTGATATACAGTTGACCGTTGAACAATGTGGGGGTTAGGGGCACTGACCCCTTTGCAGTTGAAAATCTGTGTATAACTTTATAGTCAGCCCTCTGTATCCACTGTTCCACCTCTGTGGCTTCAACCAACAGTGGCTTGTGTGGTACTGTAGTACGTATTTATTGAAAAAAAAAATCCACGTATAAGTGGACCCACACAGTTCAAACCTATGTTGTCCAAGGGTCAATTGTATAATTCCTTGAATTGCTTTAAATGAATTTATGCCTTCATTTACCTCTTTGAATATTTTGAACATAAATAAAGTCTTTGGTTGATGGAACTGTAAAATCAGTTTCATCTGGAGTTTAATACATGTTTCAATTTTGATTTTGGTGGCTGACTTGTAATTTTGTTGTTTTAGGCCTTTTTCCCCCTACCCTCCAGCTTTACTGAGGTTAATTGACAAATAAAATTATAAGATATTTAAAACATACAGTGTGATGATTTGATATACGTATACATTGTGACAGGATTCCCCCACTGAGTTTTGAGTAGAGGTTTTAAATTTTGGTCCTTCGTTGTTGGTGTTGATTTTTCTCTTTTCATACTTCCCTCTTCCTGTCTAGTAGTCCCCTTCTACCCAGCAGAAATCAAACTCCCTGCTGCTGCTTCCTGCTTCCAGTGCCAGAGATCAGCTACTCAAGTCCATAGGAATGTTTATTTCTCGTTTTGGAGTCTGAATCTGTCTTTTTTTGTTTTCCCTTACAATTTAGCTGTCATTGCTGTGGTGTCTGGAGCAGAGGGGTGATCAAAATGTGAGCTTAGTGTGTTGTCTTGACTAGCTAGCCCATGTGATTTAAACTTTTTTGCTTTACAAATGGCATAAGATGGATGATCTGACTGGAAAGAGTTAGAAAACAAAAGTAGTGGTTCAAATATTTAGAGTCTCCTGGTATTGCCTACATTGAAAATAAATTTTGGTTGATGAAATGAACCAAGGGGTTGTTTTTGCAAATCTTAGGCCAGGTGGATCCTCTCTCAGATTTTATTCTACTACCACTACTGTTAATGACCACGAGGTCAGGAGGAAGTGCCACTTGTCTTGGTTGGCTAATGGCAGGATGATTTTGTCCAGATCATTTCATGTTTTGGTGTAAAATGGAGATTGTGCCATCCTGATTTACATCATTGGAAATAACAGCTGTGAAAACACTTTGAAAAACATTTTGAAGAGCTAGGCCACAGTGAGTGGTATTGTTATTAATACTCCTTGTTAATTCTCATTGGAGAGAGTAGTGTTGTGTGGTCCGGGGAAACGGTTTTGGAAGCAGGTGGATCTACATTCTTATTAGTTGTGTGATCTTAGTGGGTAGATCAGTTAACCTGACTCATCTTCTTTAGAAGAGATAGACAGTAGCTGTCACTCCTCAGTCCTTCTACTTTGTTCTGTTAGCTTAGGATCAGAGGTCAACTTCCCTTTGTCTCATCTGGAAACTTCAGTAGGGCCAAGTTCCATCTCAGAGTTAAATAGGGGACTTGAGAAGCCCAGGCACTTTGCCCTTTATCAACCCCCAAAGTGGTTTCTCTTTCCAGAGCTTTATCTATATGAAGCCATTCTCATCCCTGAGAAAACTAACCAATTGCATTTCATTGTTGTTTGATTCCTTGGCTACAGGGCGCTAGGACTTGGAAGAGGTTCGGAGGGACATGTCCAAGGGGCCCAGGGAGGCAGATCAGGCTCAGGGTGCTGGTTTCCTACCCAGCACCCTGTCCTCCTTGCCCACCACCTCCACGCTTCCTGAGGACAGGTGCTTGTGATGAGCACACCCACGGTGCGGGCTCTCTGTCCTTTTCTCTTCTTACTGTCATTCATGAGGGCCGCACCAGGAAGGAATGCATGTGGACCATGGAACCTCCAAAAGGACAGAGGATTCAGACGTGCTGTGTAAGTAGGAACATCATTCCTGCCCTGCTGAGAGGTGACCGTGATTTATATGTAAGAATCTGGACTTGGCCACAAGGAACCTGAGCGGGGAGCTCTGCGGCCTTGGGCTGGTTTGGGCTTCCTCACTGCTAACATGGGGGGGTTGCAGTTGTGGATGGCTCAAAGTCCACAGCACAGGGAATGGCACTTTTTATTGCTCTGGTTATGCCTGTCCTGGGGAAGGGGGCTGGTCCTCACTGCAGGGCAGCTCCTTGAGGGGTCCTGAGGCAGGGTCCTCAGGATGATTCTGCAGTACCCCTGACTCTGGTGTCTTTTTTTTTTTTCTTAATTATTTATTTATTTATGGCTGTGTTGGGTCTTCGTTTCTGTGCGAGGGCCTTCTCCAGTTGCGGCGAGCGGGGGCCACTCTTCATCGCGGTGCGCGGGCCTTTCACTGTCGCGGCCTCTCCCATTGCGGAGCACAGGCTCCAGACTCGCAGGCTCAGTAATTGTGGCTCACGGGCCTAGTTGCTCCGCGGCAAGTGGGATCTTCCCAGACCAGGGCTCGAACCTGTGTCCCCTGCATTGGCAGGCAGATTCTCAACCACTGCGCCACCAGGGAAGCCCTGGTGTCTTCTTTAAAGTGGCCTCTTCAGTTTCTTCTTTGGCCATTTTGTAAGAATCTGGCCAATACCAGTTCCTTTCTGAATTTAACTTGCTCTAAAGCCAAATCAACTCAGATGAAGCAACCAGGATCGGTGCACTTTCTTCTCTTGGTTCCCCGTGTGAATGAAGGTTATCGTTGCAAGAAGGTGGGACGGTCATATTATATTCACTGCTTTGATGCTGAATCTTGACAAGTATTAAAAGTGAAGAGTATAGCGGGAGCGGATCCCAACCCAAGCCAGGAAGCTTTTGAGTGGCTAGAAAAATCATTGCATTAAGCCATAATAAACATCAATCTGTAGGTATGTTATAGTTTTATGTTTTTTAGAGAACATTGACTACCTGTAACTGCTTTTGTATTGGAGCAGGAAAGCTGGACCCAAATCTGAAAATCTTTCATCTGTTAGCCCTAATACATACTCACAAGTACATCGCAGTCTTGGGGAAGTACAATTAAAAGGGGTAATCCTTTTTTCAAGTCTTCAGGTTTAATTTTCATGATTACGGTAGATTATGAGGCATTCTGCGTCTCGGTCTCCAAGAGAGACAGCGCCTTCTCTTCAGTCCCTTTCAACAGTTGTTTATGGCAGTTTCAGCCTCTTTCTGCCTCTCGGAGGCTCTTTATTTTTAAAGCAAGGCAGACAAGGCCTAAAATTATTCCATTAAAGAGGGGCAATTTTTGTAATGGGACTTAGAGTGCTTTGCAGAAGTGCAGGCAAGTTTCTTCAATATCCTGAGCATTATTCGCTCATTTAGTTAAATGATGTTTCTAATTCCCTGGTAATTACGTGTAATGAGGCACTTTTTCTCTTCTTGATGAGACTTTAGCCTAATATGAGATGGCGTATTTTTTTCTTTTTTTTTTTTTCCATGGGGATAATTACCCCTTCCCAGGAAAAGCAGGGTTTGTTGCACAGAATATAGCAAATTATTTTATTTCCTGCCATCTTGACTGCCAGTAAATTATAAAATTAAGTTTCAGTGGTGCATTAGCACCATTTTGGAAAAAGCTCCAGACTATTTTTCTTTTTCTTTTCTTTCTTTCTTTCTTTCTTTTTTTCTTTTCTTTTCTTTTTTTTAAATTCATGTACTGCTGTCCTCTGGGACTGTAGAGGCTATTATTCATAGAATAGATGTTTTTCTGCCAATTCCTAGTATTCAGATGTATTGAAGCAGCAACATAGGTTTAATTTTTCTGGCTGATATCCAACGTAGAATGTTCTTGTAAGCGTCTTTGTGTTCGGATAATTATCATCACAAAGTTAAGTAATATGTCCCCTCTTTCTCTGCTCTCCCCTCACTCCTCCTTTGGATGTCAAATTACCTTTTTTTTGTGCAGTGCTTCAATTAGATGCAAAGCAACTAAATTTGAATCACATGAAAGTGGTGACACCAACTATTAAAAGGCAAGAAATTCAGAGTTAATATAGTCACTCTACCTAATTCTTCCTGTTGTTAAAAAGCAAATTTGAAGAGAGAAAAATATGAAGAGAACATCATTAATTAAGGACAATGTCATGTCATATTTTTACTGATTTTAGAATAGTACGTGTGTGTGCATGTGTGTCCATGCGTGTGTGTGTGTGTCTGTCTGTCTGTCTGTCTGTCTGCTTCTGCTTTTTTGGTCTTTGTTTCCGAAGAAGAAACATTTCTTAGGTAGCAGAATGGGATGGAAAGAGAAAAAGAGAGCCGAGAACTGGGAGTTAGAGGCTAGAGTTTTAGGGTAGGCTCTGCCCCACCTGGCTGTGTGGTTTGGACGTGACGACCTCTTCGAGCCTCAGTTCCCTCCTCTAGAAAATGCACGGGTTCCAGCAGATAAGCTGTAAGGGTTTAGGAACCTGAAAGGTCTCCATTTTAATTAGTGAAAGGATCATGTATTGGGGTCATTCCAAAGCAGCCTAGATTTGAGGTTTGTGTGTTGCGTTCCTTTAGTGGAACATATACCTGTGGCTTCTAATCGATGTCCCAGTATTTTCTTTTTCTTGAGGATGACTGAAGACTCTTTCTGTCCTTTCCGTATAAATGGAAAACACCTGTTTGATGTGGGCTGATTTCTCCATGTTTGGGGAACGGGGAACGTTCACTGAAATGATGAGTCTTTCTCACTCACATGTGTCATCAACCTGCAATGAAAACCTCCCATCTGGAGTTTTTATTTTAAGAAACTGCTGTTTTAGGGTATTTGTGTTGCTTACTTCATTTTTCCCCTTGGGATCACCGAGGTTCGCGTGCTGCTTCCTGATGGAATGTGTTTGTCTCCTGTGCGTTGGATGACTCCGGTGCCCAACCTGGGGACCTGGCACAGGCCAGCACCTGTGGCCTAAGTACCCCTGTGTCACAGTAAGAAGTACACTCTACACTGGGTTGGATAGTGTCCACACAAAATTCATGTCCATCCAGAACCCATGAATGTGACCTTGTTTGGAAATAGGGTCTTTGCAAATGCAATCCAGGTAAGATGTGGCCATATGCAATTAGGGTGGGCCCTAAATCCAATGTGTCTGCTGTCCTTATAAGAAGAGGAACATTTGCACAGACACACACAGAAGGAAGATGGATGCAGAGATTGGAGTGATGCATTTACAAGCCAAGGCACACTGGGGGCACCAGAAGCTGGAAGAGGCAAACCTCCACTAGAGGCTTTGGAGGGAGCACACCCTGCCAACACCTTGATTATAGACCTCTGGACTCCAGAACTGAGAGTAAATTTCTGTTGTTTGAAGTCACCAAGTTCAGGGTAATTTGTTACAGCAGCGATAGAAAACTAATACAGGCTCTAAGGCACATTCTGATAATTCTGCATTTAGGTAGAAACTGCTGATGAAACCTTTTTTGTGTGTGATTAGTTTGACATATTTCTTTTTTTTTTTTTTTTAATCAGTCATCAATTTTATACACATCACTGTATACATGTCAATCCCAATCGCCCAATTCATCCCACCACCACCCCACCCCGCCGCGGCTTTCCCCCCTTGGTGTCCATACGTTTGTTCTCTACATCTGTGTCTCAACTTCTGCCCTGCAACCCGGTTCATCTGTGCCATTTTTCTAGGTTCCACATACATGCGTTAATATACGATATTTGTTTTTCTCTTTCTGACTTACTTCACTCTGTATGACAGTCTCTAGATCCATCCACGTCTCAACAAATGACTCAATTTCGTTCCTTTTTATGGCTGAGTAATATGGCTGAGTATTCCATTGTATATGTGTACCACAACTTCTTTATCCATTCGTCTGTCGATGGGCATTTAGGTTGCTTCCATGACCTGGCTATTGTAGACATATTTCTGTCATTTATAAACATCTATACAAATCTCAGAAAAGAATTTCCCCGTTGGGGGAAAATGGATCTGTATTTTTAATTTTTCCAGCTTTACTGAGATATAATTGACATATAACATGGTGTAAGTTTAAGGTGTACAACATGTTGATTTGATACACTTATATACAGTGAAATGATTACCGCTGTGTCGTTAGCTAACACCTCTGTCACCTCACATAATAGCCATTTCTTTTTTTGTGATGAGAACCTTGAAGATCTACTCTCTTAGCAACTTTCAAGTATATAGTACAGTATTATAATCACTATGCTGTACATTAGATCCCCAAACATATTCATCCTATGACTGAAAACTTTCTCCCCTTTGACCAACATCTCTCCATTTTCCCCAACCCTCAAACCCTGGTAACAACCATTCTACTCTGTTTCTATGACTTTGGCTCTTTTTAGATTTCACACATAAGGGATATCATACAGTATTTGTCTTTGTCTTTGGCTTCTTTCACTTAGCATAATGCCCATAAGGTCCATCTATGTAGTTACAAATGGCAGGATTTCTTTCTTTCTCATGGCTGAATGATATTCCATTGTGTATTTGTACCACATCTTTTTTATCCACTCATTAGTTGACAGTCACTTAGGTTGTTTCCATATCTTGAGTACTGTGAATAATGCTGAAGCAAACCTGGGACTGCATATGTCTCTTCAAGATCCTGACTTCGTTTCCTTTGGATATATACCCAGAAGCGGGATTGCTGCAACATTTTAAATTTTTTGAGGACCCTCCATACAGTTTTCCATATGGTTGTACCAATTTATACTCCCACCAACAGTGCACAAGTTTTATCTTTTCTCCACATCCTCGGCAACACTTGTTATCTCTCGGTTTTTTGATGAGTCATTCTAATAGGTGTGAGGTGTTGTCTCCCTTGTGGTTTTTGTTTACATTTTCCTTATTAATAGTGATGCTGAGCATCTTTTCATGTACCTGTTGGCCATTTGTATTGACACATATTGTAACTGGTGGTTAAATACGGAGGGTGTAAGATGCCACTGGCCCATGTGGGAATGGCCAAATATTTTGTCTGCTCGTCCAGGCCCGAGCATCCCCAGGGAGGAGGCCAGCCCCTGGCCTGGCCTAACACAAGCTTCCAGTTGTTTGTTGCTACTTTGAGGGAACCTTAGGGGTGTTCAGTGGACATCTCAGGGGAGGTGAGGTCAGCAGGGCAGGCTTGGCTGCCCTTCTTCCTTCCTGACTTTAGTTTTTCCACCTGTAAAATGGAACTACTAATGCACTAAATTGTGAGTGAGCGTCAGATGAAATCAAGAACATGTGATTTAACTCTGCGATGAGCTCGGTAGAGAATTGTCATTGTTGTTATTTTGATTTCATGTTGGTACGCCCGACCCCCAGGCTTTGAAAGGGATACCTGGAGGTGTTGTAATCTCAAGTTACAACTCTGGAGCCTTTACTGAAGGAGAAGGAATTTTTATTTGTAAGAATGAACAATGGTAGAGGAAGCCTGTGTGGCGCTGAATTCAAGAAATGGGACACCCGGCCACTGGCATTGGGGACGTCTCCAGCAGATTCTGCAAACTTTGCTTGAGTTCCTGTTCACTGCAGTGACCACTGACCACTTGCTGAGACATCTTCACCCATGTCCAGGTGGCCCTTGTGTTGTTCCTTGGGTGGTCGAGGGTGGAGGCTGAGGGAGCAGGTGAAAAGGGAGAGGGCTGGAAAGTTCCTCTTAGCGTAGGAATCAACACAGATTTGAATATTCAGTCCTAAGGGTTATAAATAATGTGAGTTTTCATTGACGGGAAAGCAGTGCTACATTTAGTACAATAATTAGTTATTTGATTACTTTTGTTTTAGCCTGAAGTAGAGGACAATTGACAAATGTGAATACCTCTGAGACTGATGGGGCACAGTAAACTAACTTTATTTATTACAAAATGCAGTTTTATTAATATGAATTGACAGTAATTAATTTGCTAGTGTTGATGTTGTTAATAATTGCATGTAATTTATGAAATATTCATGCTAGAGCAGAATAAAATAATGCATAGGTCCTCTGGCTTATTTGTTTAAAAGGCTGAATATTTCAACAAAGCCTTTCGAATTCAGTGTATTCATATTACAGTGGCTTGAAATCCCACAAAATAACCACAAATATTTAGTTGCATTGTGCCTTTACATTCCTTATTTTAGCAGTTCTTAACTTGACTTCCAGGCACTTCCAGGGATACTGTGACTGTACCTCAGCGCACCATGACACTCCTGAAATTAAATAGGAGAATGTAATTTTTACAAGCCTCCTCCAAAAGGTAAAAAAGCACTTAACGCTGCACTGTCTAACTTAATCTTCATAAAAATTCCAAAAATAGCTATTTTATTCCCATTTCACAGGTAAGGAAACTAAGGCTATGAGTGGAGAAGCCTTGGTTCTCGGTAGCCGTGCAAGGTCAAGTGGCAGAGGCAAGCCTCAGCCCGGGTCCTCCAGCTCCTCAATCCAGGACCCACAGAGTGAAATCTAATTTTGCTTTTATTCCAATTTTTTTTTTTTTTTTTTCTGAATGAAAGTATGGGCTGTTTCCCCCTCCTAATTCAGTTTGGCCCTCTTGTTCCTAGAAAAGGATTGTAATTAGAGAGAATCACAATTGAATTGAGCTAATGCGATCAGCGACATAGGAGCTGGAGTCTGTGACCTGGCTCTGTCGAGGCCTTTAGTCACTGTCTCACTTCACAGGCCCCCTCCCCACTCTGCGGGCTGCAGTCTCGGGGCCCCAGGGCAGCTGTGTTTAGGGGGGCAGAAGAGGCAGCTGTTGGGTTCTGGAACATGTGCCCAGAGATCCTGGCTCAGTTCTAACTCCCTGGGCTGACTTCACAGGCCTGCAACCTGTTCCCACGCTCAGAAGGGCCCCCGCATCTGGTTTCCTATTGTCAGCATCCTGAGATTCTGAATCACTTTTAAACAGCAGACCCCACGTTTTCATTTTGCACTGGCCTCGAAAATTATGTAGCTGGTTCTGCGCTCCCTCTGGAACTCGGAGACAAGTCGTCTTGCCCCTCTGAGCCTCAGCTCTTTATCTGAGAAACGAAGATAGGATGTTTTACTCCACAGAGTTCTCAAGGGGTTAAGTGAGAGCATGCCCATGAATGCAACCCACGGCCAATGCCAGGCATCTGTATTAGAGACTGTCCTCCAGCATCAGCATCTTCCAGGCCTCTCCGAGTGAGCAAGAGCTGGAGCTTGTTCCAGAAGGAGGGCAGCAGGGAGTCTGAGTCCAGTCGAGGCCTCTTCCTGAGCCCCTCCGAGCCCCGTCCCAGGTCAGAGCCATTGGATACTTAAAAATCCGACAAAGACCTAAGTCCACAGATAATTCAGGGTGATAAGTTTGCCCCATATTCTTGGCTGGGATCTTCGGAGGTCAGCTCTGGAGACAGACAAATGGGGGGAAGTTTAGGGTTCAGAAAACCACCTACGGTCTACGAGTTTTTAGCCCTCAGGCATGTGCCCTACTCATTTTGAGAAGAAAAGAAAAGTGCTTTCTGCGCAGAGTTTCCACCTCACAGTTTGTCTTTCTACCTGTGACCTCGGACACGTCAGTCTTCTCATCCGTAAAATGATAATAATGTTGGTTACCCCCTGGGGCTGTGGGGCGCATTAGATAAGAAAATGCAAGTGGAGCTCTTGGCACAGTGCTTGGCCTGTATACAGGAAGCACTCAGTGAGAGTTAGCTTGTCTTTGCCTTCGTCTTCTGATTATTATTAATTGATAACACTTGTGGGGCTAGCGGACCTCTCAGCTCTCTTTGACAGGGTAGATGAAGGGTTAAACTGAGGGCAGAGGGGGCACTCTAGGCCTGCCGAGCCCCCCCTGCCTGCCCCGCCTCCCCCGTTTCTCCCTCTGTTCCTCCCCCATGAATACACTGGGGGGTGACTTGTCACCTTTGCTGCCTCCAAGCCCCAAAACCTGCGGAGAGGTTTCAGGTGGGAGCTGGGCTACCATACTGCAGGCTTCTTCCTTGAACCTTGAGCTTTACCCGCCGGACAGTATCTTTATGATCTCCCTGTACTAGGACTGTGATCTAGGTGTCTGTACCCAGAATCCACTCATAGGGGAGCTCCTTATGGCTACAGAACACTTTATTCCATCCTGCCCTGAGGCTGACTTGCAGTGAACATCTGTTGAGTAAAGAATGAAACTGAACCTTGAAAGGAAAGGACCTTCTGCTTATAGACAGCACTTTTTTCTTTTTTGCCATTTTAACAATTTTAAGCATACAATTCAGTGGCATTAAGCAGATCCACGATGTTGTGCAACCATTGCCACTTTCCATTTCCAGAACTTTTTCATCATCTGACTCTGAAACTCTGTACTCATTAAACAGTGACTCCGCATTCTCCCTTCCCCGAGCCCCTGGCCGCCACCATCCTTCTTTCTGTCTCTATGGATTTGTCTGTTCTGGGTGCCTCATGTAATTGGAATCACACACATCTGTCCTTTTGTATCTAGCTGCTTTCACATAGCATGTTTTCAAGATTCATCCATGCTGTAACATGTATCAGAATTTCATTCCTTTTTAAGGCTGAATAATATTCCACTGCTTGGATAGACCACATTTGGTTTACCCATTCATCAATCAATGGACAGACGGGGTTGTTTGGGTTTTGCCTACCTTTGGCTATTTTGAATAGTGCTGCTGTGAACATGATGTGTAAGTATCTTTGAGTCCCTGCTTTCACTTTTTCTGGATATATACCTAGGAATGGAATTACTAGGTCATATGATGATTCTATATCTTTTCCTATATCTTTTTTTTTGGAAGAACTGTCAAACTGTTTTCCATGCAGCTGCACCATTTTACATTCCCCCTAGCAATGTATGAGGGCTCAGCTTCTATACATCCTTGCCGACACTTGTTATTTTAGGTAAGTACTTTTAGCCACGAGGCAAACCATCTCCTTGTTCTTCCTATAAATATATCGGCCTCTTTGCTGAAAGCAGGCTTCCATTCTAAGCTGGCAAGAACCAGGTAAGGAAAGGAGATGGTCTGGGAGAGACGCGGTCATTAACCTTTGCTCCGCGATGCTGAGGCCGGCCCTGCTCCTTAGTAGACGGACGGGGTCGTCTCTGTGGCTGGGGCAGATGAGTGCTCACCGTCCTCTCTGCTTTTGCAGGGACAAGAGCATCAGGGAGATGGAGGACATAGTGGGGGGAAAGCGGTGGCCTCTGTTGCCGTTCTTGGTTAATTCTGTCTAAAGAATGTGCAGTGAAATTTGTCTCCATATGACCCACTGCAGCAAGTAATGAAGCTCTCTTTCCTGGGCAGAGGTGTGGGTGGGGTGTGGCGGCCGGGCCCACCGAGGGGCAGGATGAATAGACCAGGCGCTTTGTGCTGGAGCCAGGCGTTTTGGACTGTAATCGTTGTAGTGATCCACGAGCCTCACGAGGACACCGAGCCATCAAACACCCCCCGCTCCGCCCTTCACGTGGGACCCCAGTGGGTGTCAATTGGGGCTGCTCTATGGAAATGGTGTCCTGGGATTCCAAAAACGCAGCATCTCAGCCCACCAGGCCCTCTCTCTGCAGCAGAAGGCAAATGGCCTGCAGGGACGAGGAGGGTCCCGGGTTCTCTGGGCTGAGAACCCCTGGATCTGCTAGAGATTCTGACCCGTCTCTGCAGTGACCAAGGCACCGGGAGGGGGCTCGTCTTCATTGGTGTAGCTGGCCTCCTTCCCTGGTGAAGGGCTGAGGCTGGCAGGAGTCTCTTGGTGCCACAAGGGTCCATCTGCAGGGCAGGACCTGCATGCAGGCATGCTTACCTGCGGCACAGGACTGACAGGGATGGGGATGGTCCTTAAGTGGAGGCAAATGGAGAGAGAGAGAGAGTGCCTATCAACGACCAGTACTTCCTGAACACTCCAGGCTCAGCGCCAGTGGAGGCGTGGTGGGCACAGAACCACTGTCCTGCCTTCCTGGGCACGTGCCTTCCTGGGCTCTTCCTTGGGCAGCGAGTGGTGCCTGCGCTTGTTGAGTGCTTGCTGTGTGTGTGGCACGGTGCCACGTCCTGGGCCGAGTCCTCACCCACCACCCTATGGTGGGGATTCCTGGCTCCACTTTGCAGCATGGCTTGGGTTGTCACTGTATTTCCCAGTTGTGTGGCTTTGGGAAGTCAGTGGACCTCTCTGAGCCTCAGTTTCATCATCTAGAAGTGGGGATAGTAGTCTTCACGGGGAGAATAAATGTGAAAACCCTGTCTGTAAAGGAGAAAACCTGTTTTACATGTTGGTGCTATTTGGGGTGCAAAAATCACTGTATCACAAAGTTATGAAGATGTTAGGAGATATATGAACGAATAAGGAGAACTTAGAATATCTTACATGTTCAGGTGCAAATGTTGATGGCGTCGCGTGCAATTATAAGCAATACCAGCAGGATAACCACTTCCCAGCTAGCGGGGGCTGAACAGGGATCCGCACTCTGGTCCTTCAGAGACCAAAGCCCCTGTTTTTAAGCACCACACTGCAGGGCCCCTGCTAGCTTTTGTGAGTCTCAAAACCACCCTGTTCTGGAGGCCAGGAAAGAATTAATAACCCCTTTAAAAGATGGGGAGACTGAGGTTGGAGAGAGGACCCGATACCTGGAGAAATGCTAGGCAGTAGGGGCTGAGGATATTTAATTTCAGAAGCTGGGGTCTGGAGTTCATAATTCATTCATTTATTTAACAAATGTTTATTGAGCAGATATTATGTACCAGGGACTGGTCTGGGTGTTTTGGACACCATGGTGAGCAAAACCAGATACAGTTCCAGCTCTCATGGAGCTTCTGGGCTATGGAGGAGGCAGAGCAAGTAACTAACCACACAAATGAGCTGTGCTGTTGTAAAGGATGCAGGCATCTGCAAACGGCAGACACATGATGTAAGGAGGGCCTGGAAACGGATGTTGGGCAGCTTCCGCCTTCTCCTAGAAAGGGAGAGAGGGAGGGAGGCCTGAGCAAAGGCCCTGGGGCAGCTCCAAGGGACTGTGGCATTGGAGTTGAGAGCAGGGAGCGAGGGTGGGACAATATATGGTGGGGGAGGGGGGGTTAGGGCCACGTTATGGGGTTTTGTCCTCATCCTGAGAGCAGTGGGAAGCTTTCTGAGGGTTTTCACCAGGAGAACAATACAGATCAAATTTGGGCTCTGAAAAGTTCACTCTGGCTTCAGTGTGGACAATCCGCTCAGAGCAAAACCATTCAAAGTGACAGAAAACAAAGAACATACCAGTGAGTAAAATCTTTTTTTTTTTTTAAAGATTTATTTTATTGATTAATTGATTGATTGATTGCTATGTTGGGTCTTTGTTTCTGTGCGAGGGCTTTCTCTAGTTGCGGCAAGCAGGGGTCACTCTTCATCGCGGTTTGCGGGCTGGTCACTATCGTGGCCTCTCTTGTTGTGGAGCACAGGCTCGAGACGCGCAGGCTCAGTAATTGTGGCTCACGGGCCTAGTTGCTCCGCAGCATGTGGGATCTTCCCAGACCAGGGCTCAAACCCGTGTCCCCTGCATTAGCAGGCAGATTCTCAACCACTGCACCACCAGGGAAGCCCCCAGTTGAGTAAAATCTTAAATAGCTGATTCATTAACTAGACTAACAAAGTCAAGAAATGCCCCCACCAGGGCTTCCCTGGTGGTGCAGTGGTTAAGAATCCGCCTGCCAATGCAGGGGACACGGGTTCAAGCCCTGGTCCGGGAAGCTCCCACATGCTGCGGAGCAACTAAGCCCGCGAGCCACAACTACTGAGCCTGTGAGCCACAACCACTGAAGCCCGCGCGCCTAGAGCCCGTGCTCCGCAACAAGAGAAGCCACCGCAATGAGAAGTCTGTGCACCACAACGAAGAGTAGCCCCCGCTCGCCGCAACTAGAGAAAGCCCACGTGCAGCAACGAAGGCCCAATGCAGCCAAAAATAAACAAATAAAATAAATTTATTAAAAAAAAAAAGAAATGCCCCCACCCAATCACCCGCATGTGTGCATGGCACATGCACAGCGTCATCACAGCGCACCTGGGCATAAGACCAGCTGGAGGACGTACCCGAGCCTCTCGTTTCTGTGCCCCCGCAGTTGGCTCAGCACCTGAGCTGACTTCCTGGGCCCTCAAGACATGCCTGCTGTGGACTTGTATACACTACTAAGTGTAAAACAGATAGCTAGTGGGAAGCAGCCGCACAGCACAGGGAGATCAGCTCCGTGCTTTGTGACCACCTAGAGGGGTGGGCTAGGGAGGGTGGGAGGGAGATGCAAGAGGGAGGAGATATGGGAACATATGTATATGTATAGCTGGTTTGTTATAAAGCAGAAACTAACACACCATTGTAAAGCAATTATACTCCAATAAAGATGTTAAAAAAAAAAAAAGACATGCCTGCTGGATAAATGGACACATGAGTGATGGTGCCATCCTGCCAGCCAGGCTGTGACATCTGAGTCCACACTCCGTGAGGTGAGAGGATTTCTGAGGGTGCCTGTTTCCAGGGTACTGACTCCCCCCTCATCCCTCCAAGCTTGGGGGCTGGTAGGTTGGTCCCTGAGGGGCTGGGCAGTGGAAGTAGGAGGTGCTGAGGGTAGGAATGAGAAAGTAACTGCTCAGTACTGAGAAGTCCAAGGGGAAGGTCACTTAAAATCACCCCTGCATACCCGGCTCCATCCTTCGGGGAGACCGTGAAGGAAGGAGAGTGGGGAGTTAATACCGAACCTGTAAGGTTTTTTTTTTTTTTTAAGATATTTTATTTAAAAAAATTTTTTAATTTAAAAAAATTTTATTGATGCATAGTTGATTTACAATGTTGTGTTAATTTCAGGTGTATAGCAGAGTGATTCAGTTATACATATACACATATCCATTCTTTTTCAGATTCTTTTCTCATATAGGTTATCACAGAATACTGAGTAGAGTTCCCTGTGCTGTACTGTAGGTCCTTGTTGGTTATCTATCTTATATATTGTAGTGTGTGTATGTTAATCTCAAGCTCCTGATTTATCCGTCCCCTGAGCCTGTACAATTAAAGACTAAGGGTCCCTCAAAACAGAGGAGACTTGAGGGTGGGCGTGGGGGAAGGCGGGGGGTGGGTTCCTTCCCATGTCATGCACACGTGCCCCCTCTCCCTGGAACTTCCGTGGTGTGCTCTTTTTTTTTTTGGCTGCGTTGGGTCCTTGTTGCTGTGTATGGGCTTTCTCCAGTTATGGGGATCGGGAGCTACTCTTCATTGCAGTGCACGGGTCTCTCACTGCGGTGGTTTCTCTTGTGGAACACGGGCTCTAGGCGCGCAGGCTTCAGTAGTTGTGGCACGCATGCTCTAGAGCACAGGCTCAGTAGTTGTGGCGCACGGGCTTAGTTGCTCCGTGGCATGTGGGATCCTCCCAGACCAGGGATCAAACCCATGTCCCCTGCATTGGCAGGCGGATTCTTAACCACTGCGCCACCAGGGAAGTCCCCCGTGGTGTGCTGTTAATGGGGCCATTTCTTACACTCGCTGCCTCAGAACTGGAGGTGGGCTGGGTGAGTGAGTTTAAGAGGGAGCCTTGGCTTTTCGGGCAGCAATCTGGGAAAGACATCAGCAGGAGAGAGATTGGCGAGAGAGAGCCGGAGCTCGCCAGGGTGAAGGGTTACTCTTTTATAACTTGGAGGCCTGGGAGTGAGATGCACCCTTCCTGCCCGCTCCGCTACAGCCTCTGCCACTCCGTCTCGCCTGACCTGTGATTTGAGATGAGCCAGTCATAATTCCTTGAGGGTGATGGAGAGAGTGAATGCATCACAAAGCAATTTGGTGCCAAGTGTCCGAAGGAGGAGCGGCAGCTAGAGACAGAGGAGTGGGGGAGGGCTCACGTGGTGCGGGAGCCACCTGACTGGGGTCCCTGGGACCCAGATCAGAGCTGGGGTTCTCCAGGACTGAGCTGTGTTTGCTCAGCCTTGTGGCTTGTGAGATGAGTCAGCCTGGGTAGGTGTCCAGGTCTGTCCTGGTGTATTATCTATCGCTACCCAAACCTTAGTGGCTTCAAACAAAAAATTATGATTTCAAATAGCCCATGGGACAGAAATCCACGAGTGGCTTATTTGGGCCCTGGCTCAGGGCCTCTCAGGAGGCTGCAGTCAAGCTCTTGGTGGGTGGGGCTCCAGGCGTCTCAAAGCTCAACTGGGGCTGGTGAATTCACCTCCAAGAGAGCTCACTTGCCTGCCTGGCAAGTTAGCGCTGGCTGTCGGCAGGAGGCCTCAGCTCCTTGCCACGTGGACCTCTCCGTAGGGCTGCTTGAGTGTCCTCACAACAGGGTGGCCAGCTTCCCTGAGAATGAGCATCCAAAGATGAAGCAGTGACTTTCAGGACCAGCCTCAGAGTCACGCTCTGCCATTTTGCAATGTACTGTTGGTTTCACAGGGCAGCCCTCTTTCATACGGAGGGGACCATGCAGAGACGTAAATACTCAGACGCAAGGATCACTGGGGACCATCTGGAGGCTGGCAACCCCACCTGTAAGAGAGCAACTGTGTGTGCCCACTGCCTTGATGAGGGGATAAAAGGAGATCTTGGACTTCCCTGGCGGTGCAGTGATTAAGAATCCGCCTGCCAATGCAAGGGACATGGGTTCGAGCCCTGGTCCGGGAAGACCCTACATGCTGTGGAGCAACTAAGCCCGTGCGCCACAACTACTGAGGCTGTGCTGTAGAGCCCATGAGCCACAACTACTGAAGCCTGCACACCTAGAGCCCGTGCTCCACCAGAAGGGAACCCATGCAATGAGAAGCCTGCACACTGCAACGAAGAGTAGCCCACGCTTGCTGCAGCTAGAGAAATGCTGGTGCGCAGTAATGAAGACCCAAAGCAGCCAAAAAAAGAAAAGGAGATCTTGTGTGGGAAAGAGCTCAGAGAAGCAGAGGGTGGGACGTGCTGTCATGGTTAGGAGCTCAGGCTTGGGGCACGACAGGATGAGGTGTCTGAAATGAGAGGTGCTGTAAGGGTAAAACACACTTCAGATTTCTAGGACTTAATATGAAAAAGAGAATGTAAATGATCTCATTAAATGTTGAAATGATATTTTGGATAGTGTGCTAAAGACATTTTTTATTAAAATTAATTTCACTTGTTTCTTTTCATTTGTTAAGGTGGCTACTAGAAAATTTAAAATTATGGATGTGGCTGGCATTTTATTTCATCGGATAGCACTGGCCTGGGCCATGAGCCCGGGATTGGAGTCCTCATCTATCTCCCCCCCAGAACTTCCAGAGGGCTCAGTGCATGGCTGAGTGAGTGCTCTGAACCCAGTACACATCCAAGGAATGTTGAATAGGCAGCTGGGGAGAGGGAATACCAAGATCTTTGGCGTCAGACAAACCTGGATTCAAATCCTGGCTCCATTTCCAAGGTCCCTAACCTCTATGATCAGAGATTCCACACCTGTAGAATGCATCCCCCAGTCTCTGCTCAGCTCCTTTTGCTCAGTTCAGATGAAAATGCAAACGAGGTGGGACCTTGGACTAATGGGAGGGTTCATTATGCAGGTTCTTCATATAAATGCACGCTGGCCTCAGGCTAGAAGCAGCTAAGGGGCTCACTGGGGACAAGGCTAACGAGTGGCAGCACGTGAGCTGAGACACGTGGGCAGGCCTGTACCTGTGCCGCCAGCCACACGTTGGCCATTGGCAGAAGCAGCTTTGGATTTTCTGATTTTCCTGTTCTGCTTCTGTGTCCCTCTGTGGCCTTGTCTTGATCCCTGATGGAAGCGGAGGCTGCCTGCCAGGGAGTGAGAACAGATAAGCATGCCCAGTACTGTCCCATGCCCTCAGCCCATCATGGGCGACAGCTTGAGGAGGCGCCTCCTGACAGGGGAAACTGGGCGCAGGGCAGGGGAGCAGGGACATGTCAGAGGGGCAGCCCACCTCCCCAGGGCCCCTCCGCAGGGGCCTCCCTCCCCATCCCTCCCCTGAGAACCAGCTCTGAGCTCCACACCCTATCTCTGTTCCCAGAGGGAGCGGAGACAAACAAAAGGGAGTCGTGTTTGCTGTTATCAAGACACAAGATCCTTACACTTAATTAAAACATGCCATGGCAACCAGCGTGGTGCGGGTAGCTAGGCTCGGAGTGTCCGTCGCCGCCGAGGGTGATGCCCACGTGCCGTCTCTTTGTTCCAGGAGAGGTGACCGCGCTGTGCCTTTTGTGAGCATGGCCTTTGTCTGCAGCTCCAGGGGAGGAAACTTGGGGCCTCATTGGGGCTGACGCCTGCGGTCATTTTTGGGCCAGTGCCCTCTCCAGGCTAGGAAGCCAGGCAATCCCAGAGCAGGTTTGGACCCCCCTACATCAGCTGAAGGCCCCACTGGGGACAAAGTTGTGACCAGATGCCATCCCCATACTCTGGATGCTGCTGGATGGGACACACACAGCTAGATTGCTACTGGACAGGGAATACGGACTTTGGTAGGGAGGCAAGCAGCTGGGGGGAGGAATCAGAGAAGGCTTCCTGGAGGAGGGTTCACCTGAGTATTAGGAGTTGCGGGAATAGTCAGAGTCTGGTGGAAGGAGTGGCACAAGCCCAGGCGTGGCGGTGAGAGAGAGCATGGCGTGCGGGGGCTGACGCAGGTCTGTGCTCCTAGACCATGAGGTGCCAGGAGGAAGTTTAGGGGACCGCAGCTGAGAGGCATGGATGTTCCTTGGTGTGGGAGACAGGGAGCCACGAAGGTTGCTGAGTAGATCAGAGTCAGGTCAGAGTCTGCTGAGCTGGGTGTGCGGCGCTGGGCAGAGTCCCGTCCACGCCGCCGACTGCCCCTGCCTGGGGACCCTGCCCCACCCACCGCGGAGGAGCTGGCAGCCTCGCCCGCAAGCCATGTCCCTTCATGTTTTTGCTTTCAGTCACATTTTCTTCATGCTCAACAGCTTTCATCTGAAAAAGGAAATTTGCAGAAAATGAGACACCAGCGCCACTTGCCGTGAAGGAGACACGAGGGCAGAAGTGGCTGGAGCAGGAGCGGTGCGGGTCTGCAGGGGCCCCAGCCTGGCTCACGGGGGAAAGAAATGATGGCTCCTCTCTCTCCTCTCTCCCTGTGAGGTTCAGGCTTCTGCCGTGGCCACAAGGGGTTCCTGATGGGGAGAGTGGTTGACCTCAGAGAATTCTGATTCCCACTGCAGAAGGACACGGCAAAGTGCATGCCCAGTGCAAGGAAACTCAGCATCCAGGGATGGGAGCGGTCTTGGAGTCAGGTATCAGACAGCTGTGTGACCTCAGGCAAGTCACTTAACCTTTCTGAGCCTTGGGTTTCTCATTTTTAACACAAGGAAAGGATAAAATCACTTATGTGAAACATGTAGCAAGTGCTTGCTGCACAGAAGTTCTTCAAAACGTGACGTCTGTTGTTTCCAGTTCAAAGCGACGCACAAGTGAACTGAGTCCAATGTGGTTCACTTACATCAGAGCTCGTCAACTTCAGATTTCTCCAGGATTCTGAAGGCTTTCGAGGCTGGCTGTGGAGAGAGAGGGACCACTTTAGGGATGCAGCTCCCTTCTTTAGCAGTGGTAGAAAACCCTCCGGAACACAGGGACAGGGTGAACCTTTCCTTGACTGAAGCCAGCCCAGGGCTCTTCCCCCAGAAGGGGAGTGTCTGCAGCTCTAGACAAGAGGGTCCCAGGGCATCTGCTTCCTCTACTGCCTGCGCACAGTGGGCTTCAGGTACCGATGCCAGGCCAGCGGTGACAGCGTTGGCTGTAGCCAAGAGAGTCCTTAGATTTAAGAGCCAAGTCCTTAGACTTGGATTTAAGATACAACTGCCTTAATACCCTAAATTAAAGTTCTATTAAGATTTCTTATGTGTTCCAGATGCCTTGAGCTACTGCATAGAGAACGGAGGCTCTTGGGTCATGTGTCTCGTGGCTCTAGACTAGGCAGGAGACGACACAGGCCGGCATGGCATGCAAGGGGCCAGGTTGGGAAGCCCAGAAACCTCATTTTGGGGACTTCTTTGTCCAGAGACAGAATCTATCTCAGTACAAAGGCTGTTGCTTGGGTGGGGTAGATTTCCAGGGTCTTTAAATGCCATAAATACAGAGACTCTGATTTAAGAGCCTCATGGACAGTAATTTTTTAGGTCATTTATACAGCTTGAGCCCTTCCCCCTCCCATCCAGTTTTACCCTGTGTCTTCTCGAGCCCAGGCTGGGAAGGAGGAACTGGTTTTCTTTAAATAAACACGGGCTGCTGCATCGGATTCAGATGGGGGCGGTTTAAGGACCCTTGTGATTCCTCCGTTCGCTTCTAAGGTTTAGGACTTTGGAATGAATTAAAGCACCAAAGGCAAGAAGCCTGGAAGGGGGAAAATGATGATTCCCGCTGGTTCCTCCCAGCACCCGCATTGCCTGTGGCAGTCTGCCCCACGGGGAGCCCGAGTCACTGAGAGGGAAATGGCACAATTCAGGACCGTTTAGAGACTGGGCTCATGTATCAGCCATTAGGGAACTTTACTGGATGAGAAAATGAGAACTTTTTGTAGTTGCTAAAAAGAGCACCATTCTTAATTTGACCTCTTCTTGGCCGTGGGAGATGGGCACTTTATCTGAAACACAAGTGCACAGAAAAGGAAGAAAAAGAAAGCCATTGGTGTGAGGAGGGGCGGCCAGGCCGCAGCCCGTTCCCAAGGCCACATGTCTGCCTTGGTCCCTGGACCAAGTTCGAGGGATAAGACAGGGTCATCAGCGACCCTGTCTTATGGCTCTGACGGGTGGAGGCTCTGATGGAAAATGTGCTTTAAGACGCTGTGGACCTAGAGATTATCATACTGAGTGAAGTAAGTCAGACAGAGAAAGACAGATATCATGTGATATTGTTTATATGTGGAATCTAAAAAAATGATACAAATGAACTTATTTATAAAGGAGAAATAGACTCACAGACATAGAAAACAAACATGGTTACCAAAGGAGAAAGGGGGGGGAGGGATAAACTAGGAGTTTGGGGTTAAAATATAAACACTACTACATATAAAATAGATAACCAAAAAGGACTACTTACTGTATAGCACAGGAAATTACACTCAATATCCTGTAATAACCAATAATGGAAAAGAATCTAAAAAAGAACATACATATGTAACTGAATCACTTTTCTGTACACCTGAAAGCAACACAACATTGTAAATCAACTGTATTTCAATAAAAATATTTTTAAAACCTTAAAAAAAAAACAAAACAGAAGCTGTGTACATTGGACCAAACCACAAAGTGACTTAGTAGTTGTAGCAGATGACATTTACAATCAAAGTTTGAAAGATGCAGTTTTGCAGTAGCCTGAACAAAGCCCAAGAATAGGAGGGAAAGAGAGGTTTGAGGGGGCCAGAGTGGTGGGGTGGCTTGCTTCAAAGAAGAATTAGGAAAAAACAAAGAGAGACTTTTATGAATGGCATTTCCCATCCTGAGACTTTGTGACATAGAGTAGGACATCAGCTTTAATAGAATGCCTCCCAAAAACGGCTTGGAGGATTGTTTATAGTAAGAGTGAATTTCTCATTTCTAAAATGATACTCCTCTAAGTCATGGGGAGACAATCACTACCACAACTGGCAGTGAGGGGTAAGGGGGCCCCCTTGCCTGGAAACCAAGCCCCCTCCCTTATGATAAATCAGAAGGACACTTTTAGCAGCCTGGGCCTGTGTAGTAGGTGTGTAGGGATAGCTCACTGTGGCTTTAATTTGAATTTCTTGATTACAAGAGAGGTTGATTACCTTCTTATATGTTTATTGGTATTTGGATTTCCTCTATGTGAAATGTCTCTTTAAGTCCTTTGCCCTTTAAAAAATATTGGATTGTTCGAGTTTATCAAACTGATTTCTGAGACTTCTCTATATGTCCTGGATCCGAGCCTTTGTTGGTTTTAAGGATTGCACATTTTTTTCTGCTCTGCTCTGTGGCTTCCTTTTTTTCCTCTCTTAATGGTATATTTTGATAAACAGAAATCTTAAAATTTTAGTGTAGTCAATTATATCAGGCTTTTCCCTTATGGTTAATATTTTCTGTCTTGTTTTATAATTTTTCCCACAAAGATAGTCTTCTATGTAATTTTGCCTTTTACATTTAGGTCCATAATCTGCCTAGAGTTGATTTTTTTTTTAAATTAATTAATTTATTTATTTTTGGCTGCATTGGGTCTTTGTTGCTGCACGTGGGCTTTCTCTAGTTGCAGCGAGTGGGGACTACTCTTCGTTGTGGTGTGTGGGCTTCTCATTGCAGTGGCTTCTCTTGTTGTGGAGCACGGGCTCTAGGCGCGTGGGCTTCGGTAGTCGTGGCACGTGGGCTCAGTAGTTGTGGCTCATGGGCTCTAGAGCGCAGGCTCAGTAGTTGTGGCGCAGGGGCTTAGTTGCTCCGTGGCATGTGGGATCTTCCTGGACCAGGGATTGAACCCGTGTCCCCTGCATTGGCAGGCAGATTCTTAACCGCTGTGCCACCAGGGAAGTCCCAAGAGTTGATTTTTGAGTGCAGTATGAGGTAAAGGTCCAATTAAATTTTTTCCATATGGATACCAAGTTGTTCCAGCTCTATTTATTATCCTTTTTCATTGCTTTACAGCGCTACCTTTACAATAAACCACATGTCCATATATGCATGAATTTGTATCTTGGTTTTATATTCTGTCCCGTTGGTCTATTTGTGTCTTCTAAAGCCAGTGCCATATTGCAGTACCAGTTTCATCATAAGTTTTATTTTCTGCTCTTAATATCTGGCAGGACAAGCTCTCCCTCTTGTTCTTCTCAGGAGTTTCGTGGCTAATCTTGGCTCTTTGCTTTTCTACATAAATTTTAGAATCATCTTTCAATTTACACAAAATATCTGTTGAGAGTTTGCTTTGGAGTTGCCTTGAATCTATAGGTAATTTTAGAGGAGAATTGGTATTTTTGCCATATTGAGTCTTCCAATCCATTAGCACGATATATCTCTCTGTTTACTTAGGTTTCTTTACTTTTTTCATAGGTATGTGTTTTTCTCTATGACTTCAGTATCTTTTGCTAGCTATATTTATAAGTACTTGCTATTTTTTCTTTTTTTTTGGCTGCACCGCGTGGCATGCGGGGTCTTAGTTCCCAACCGGGGGTGGAACCCGCACCGCCTGCAGTGGAAGCGCGGAGTCTTAACTGCTGGATCGCCAGGGAAGTCCCAGTACTTGCCATTTTTGATGCTATTGAAAACTGTATCATTAAAACATTTATCTGTGTTGTATATAGAAATACAATTACTTTTTGTACTGATTTTTAAAAATTGTGTAACCCTGCCGATTTCCCTTATTAATTACAATAATTCATCTAAGAATTCTTTTAGATTTTTAAAATGTAAACAATAATAGCTTCCACAAATAATGACAGTTTGGTGTTTTCCTTTCTGATCCTTACACTATTTATTTGTTTTTTGGCTTTATTGCTCTGCCTAGGACCTCTATTAAAATGTTGAATAGAAATGGTGATAGTAGACATTATTGTCTTATTTGTGATCTTAAAATTCTCATCATTTCCCCAATTAGTATGTTTGGTGAGAGTGTATATCCTTTATCAGTTTAAGGAAGCTTCCCTCTATTTCTGGTATTTCTGGCTTACTACAACTCTTATTTTCCCATCATGTAGGGACAATGAATTTTATCAAATGCTTCTTACGTATCTATGAAAAAAATCACTTAATTTTTCTTTTTTAATCTGTGAAGGTGGTAAAGTACATTCACTGATTTTCTAATGTTAAACCAACCTTGAATTCCTGGTATAAACTCAACTTGGCTATAATATAATATTCTTTTCCTATATTGCTGGATTTAGCATGTTAATATTGCTTAGGATTTTTACATCTATATGAACTCTTGAGAGAGATTAAGATGTATTTCTCCTTCATTGTACTGTCTCTATCAGGTTTTCATGTCAATCTTATGCTAGCCTAATGAGTTGGGGTATAGATAACTATGTTTTAAGTATAATAGTCTGTCCAGGACACTGCTGCTTCTGCTAGATACCACCACTGCTACCACTGCATTTGAATTCTAACTTTCTCTTGTATTTCCTCATTTGCTCTGTGTTCAAAGTCCCCGGTGAAGGTGTCTGATTGGCTGAGCAGGCTGCCTGGGAGTGGGGAGAGGGAGGCTCTGATTCCCTTACCTTTTGTGGTAGGAGGGGTTATACTGCTTTCCAAGACTGGGAGGAGGCTGTATGCTGGACAGTTCACTTCTCCTCCCTCCTCCTCCACGAAAAAAGACGAGTGTCCTTGAGAATAACCCTGTACTTACACTCATTAAAGACTGAGAACTCTGAGTGGACCAAAGGAAAGAATGAAAAGGAAATGTATATATAGTTGTTTGGGTTGTCACAATGTTCTGCATTTCAGATAACCTGAAATTCCTGGTGGTGAATGGGAACTGGGCATTTAAGGGCTCTTGATAATCTGCAGGATTTAACCTAATTTTAACTCAACATCACTGTCTAGTCATCACCTCTATACACTTCAAAGCATCAGTGAGTTTTGAGGACTCAGGAGGTGATAAATGTGAAAACACCATGCATAGTATCCAGCACATAGCACATGCTCAAAAATTGCTTGTTTTGAATTTAAAACTTACTTGATCAATTCCGTCTACAGTCATTCTTTAACATGCAATAGAGAAGATCATGACTGCTTGCTTCTTGCCTTTCCAAGTTGGCTGATCAGCGGAACCCGAACAGAAAATGCCATCCCTCTCGTGACCTTTGTCACTGGTCTCAGGATGCCTTGGAGAATTAAATCTTCCCTGAGGGGTAGGTTCTCTAAAGTAGGCTCCCAAGTTAAATTTGCATATAATTAGATTCCAGCATATTCACTTTTTACTACTCATTATTTTATGGACATCAGGCATGTGTGTCTTTAATTTCCCCTTTCAAAAAAAAAAAAAAAAACCCAAATATAAAACCCCGAGAGGGTCTTGTGTTTCCACTGTTATTTCTAGGTGGAGGGCTTGGTGATTTCACATGATTTTGGGGCTCTCTGGCATACATCCAGTTAGACACCTGTTCACGGCTCAAGGTTGGGATTGAGCTTTTTGCCTTTTTTCTCCTCCACTCCACACAGTTGCTGTCAATTCCCAGAAATTTGGTGACTTTTATGGTCTCAATAGGACAGTATTTTCAGAATATAGTGGGTCCTGAATTCTATATCTGGCATGTAACTGAGAGCTTCAAGTCCTAAATCCTTTAAGAGAATTGCATTATTATTATTACTTCTCCAGATTTCTCTTGCACTTGCCCATTGTTAGGACCCTCTGCTGCTCTGAGCCTCTTATGAAGCCCTGGAGGTGTCTTTGCTGTGTGTCTCCATTGAAGAATTGGCAATAACAGTGCCCCCTAGGCACATGGAGGTGTCATTGCTTCACTGTTTTAATCAATCAGCAAGTGATGGCAGTCGCCTCATCCTGAATGTTCAGGGGGCCCTACAGTGTCCTGTTTTAGAGAAATGCCAGTGTATCTCAGTTCTTAGATTTTTGTTAGCTAATGTTGATAGAAGTTATCCTAAAGCAAAAAGCCTAGCTTAAAGAGTTTTTGTTTGTGAAGATTAAGTTTTGTGCGTATTTATTTAATTCTTTTGCTCTCTGCTGCTTGTTCACATGGTTATAAAGAGAGCACAGTGCCTAGCAATACATGATTACTGAATGAACATTGTCTTTTAAAATTCTTTAATTTTTCTTCTTCTTCTTTTTTTTTTTTTTTTACAAAAGTAGCATATTATTTGTAGAAAATTCAAATAATATATAAGCATCTGAAATAAAGTATGAGTGTCTTCTTGCCTTCTGCTCTAGTCCCACTCCTCAAGGGTTACTGTTGTTAATATAAGCTTCATGCATGTCTACATGTACACACACACACACACACACACACACACACACTCTGCATATGCTGAGATTTTTTTCCCCCTGAAAATGGAATCATTCCATCAGTAATGTTTTTCAGTTCATTTTTTCAATTTCCCCCAATATATCATGGTATGATAACATGTCAGTTACTATACATTGATCTAGTTCATTAATGGCAGTATAATAATCTATTTAGCTAATGCCATTGTTTTGCCTTAGCAAATGATGCTGCCGCCAGCTCCTTGGACAGCTGCCCTTGCACAGCTGTGTGAGTATCTCTGTTGCATAGATCCCTAGAATAAGATAGGACTTTCAATTAAAGCCCCCAGTACAGACACAAGCCTCAGAGGGCTGCTCCATAAATATTGGTTGATGACAATGCTATGTTGTCATATTAATTAGAACAGGAAGAGACCCATTAGGGCAACAAACGCACATTCGTAGGGCAAACTGGTTCTATAGAAGGAGGATATAACACTTAATATTCTCGTCTTTGAAAAGACAAGCCACATTAAATGTAATGAGTAGCAAGTTGCCTGTACATCAGTGTGTAAAATATTCCCCAGGGAGTGTTAGCTTGACAGAATGCATAAAATACAGATATTGCATTAAAGATAAAACTGAGGGAATATTTACCCAGCATGGTTACCTAGAAAATACACAATTTGATCTAGAGGCTTTTCCTGTATAAATTATTGTGGCCTCTACTTCAATCACAAACAGCCTTCAAGTTGGGCAATTGCCTTATAAAAAAAGGAGAAGAGAACAGTTTCCAATTGTGTGGAATGAAGCTTCAAAAACAGGCAACTCGGTTCTGATAGAACAATTTAAACCGTCCGTCTCCTTATCTGATGTGGACATCATTTTTCAGAGGGGCAACCAGCTCAAATTAAATAGTTTTCCCGCAGACAGTCTGTCTGTCTTTTTTTTTTTTTTCCCTTTCCTTCACCAGGCAGGGTGCTGTAGGACTCCGTTAATTTAGGAAGATTTGTCTGGGCAATGCCAAAGTGAGATGAATAGGAACAACTTTAACAGAGAAAAAAATGAGTGATATTAAAAAAAATGATAATAAAGGATGGTCAGAGGCGGATTTGACATGGGAGACTATATTCCTGCCTGGTTGATTGCCTCAGAAACCCCTTGAAACCCTGGGCTTTATTTGCAGATGATCTCCACTCTGGACCAAAAAGTTCAACAGGAAAAGTAATGAGCAAAATCAATGAGCTGGCTTGAACCAAAGAGGGTCATCGAGCCGCAGTGAGAAGAGGTGGGCTAGAGCGTCCCTGGGACCGTTTTGATCAAATTGCCGTGGAGGAGGAGGGCTGCTTCTCACTGTCTCAGGGGCTTCACAGGCTCCCCCTGCACTTCTCTGCTCCTCCTTCAGCCATTGTAGCTTCGGGCCAGTGAGCTGCAGTTCTGAGGATGGGGGGCTTCTTCCCAATGGGGGGAGTGCAAAGAGTGGGACCATGCATTTAGAGACCTTGAGGAAATCCAAAGACGGATTTTTCTGGGGACTGGCTGCAAGACACCACAGCTCAAAGCCCGTCCTTAAATTATCTTTCCTCCCAGCTTACAAATGTACTTGTGCATAATTAAAAAAAATTTTTTTAATAGATATATTTTTAATTAATTAATTTATTTTTGGCTGCCTTGGGTCTTCGTTGCTGTGCCCAGGCTTTCTCTAGTTGTGGCGAGCGGGGGCTACTCTTCATTGCGGTGCATGGGCTTCTCGTTGCAGTGGCTTCTCTTGTGGAGCACGGGCTCTAGGCACGCGGGCTTCAGTAATTGTGGCACGTGGGCTTCAGGAGTTGTGGCTCGTGGCCTCTAGAGCGCAGGCTTAGTAGTTGTGGCGCATGGGCTTTGTTGCTCTGTGGCATGTGGGATCTTCCGGCCCAGGGCTCGAACCCGTGTCCCCTGCATTGGCAGGTGGATTCTTAACCACTGTACCACCAGTGAAGCCCTGTGCATAATTTTTGAAAACTTTTTTTTGAAATAATTGCAAACTTATAGAAAGAACTCGTAAGTGTGAGTCACCTAGATTCACCTGTTGGTACCATACAGTGATGTTGACTTGGATTACTTAGTAAGAGGGTGTCTGCCACAGTTAAGTTACTGTTTTTTCCTTTGTAATTAATAAATAATCTGAGTCTTATAACTATCCTGTTCCCCACCAAACTTTCACCCAATAGTTTTAGCATCTGTTGGTGATTCTCACATATTTTTTTAATAATGAGTGGGACACATAAGCTGGATTTTTAGAGATGCAGGCACTGGGTGAAAGAGTGTGTTTCTGAGTAGCTGGAGTGGATCCAGCCAGACTAGTGGTAATCTGGGTGACTTGGAACTCACCTTGCTTTTCCTTGCCTTAGGCTGGACGTTCTTCTCCCATTGGGCCCAAGCTGTTCTGTGTTGGGGGTGCGCCCTGGGGTGAGGAGCAGGCTGGGGATGTGGCTTGCGTCCCCCTTCTCCTCCCTCCTTCCTGACCATCCACTGCTGCCCTGCACCCCATTCTCCTCTTCCTGCCTGTCCGCCAACATAGGCCAGTGATGGGGCAAGTGCTGTGGAGTGAAGCTGCAGAAAAGCTCAGAGAAGTGCCTGGGTCACCGTCAGAGAGGGCAGAAGCCTCCCTGTGGTCCTTCAGCTGGAGCGTCCATCTGTCAAGAGAGAATAGCTCCAGAAGAGGCCTTGAGGGTGGGCAACCTGTGGGCGAATGCTGCCTCTGCCATTTCCTAGGTGTACGGAAAGTGACTTGAGGCAAGCGACTTCCCCTCTGAGCCTTAGTTTCCTCATCTGTAAGCTGGGAGAATCACATCCCTACCTAATAGAGCTGCAGGAAGGCTGAAATGCCCCAAGGGATATAAAGCATTTGTTAAGAGTGTCTGCTGTATAAATATTAGCTCTCATCATCATATTATCAAAATCAATTATAAGTGAAAGTGCTTTGGTGCTTGTGGGGCTCTATACACACAGTAGCTGTAGGGGGAGGTGTTCTGTTGAGAGATTCAGGGCTGCCTTAACATCGTGCAGGTCTTTTTTTAAAAATTAAAAAAAATTATTTATTTATTTTTGGCTGCATTGGGTCTTCGTTGCTGCGTGCGGGCTTTCTCTAGTTGTGGCGAGCGGGGGCTACTCTTCGTTGTGGTGCGCGGGCTTCTCATTGTGGTGGCTTCTCTTGTCGTGGGAAACGGGCTCTAGGCGTGTGGGCTTCAGTAGTTGTGGCATGTGGGCTTAGTAGTTGTGGCTCACGGGATTTAGAGCGCAGGCTCAGTAGTTGTGGCGCATGGGTTTAGTTGCCCTGCGGCATGTGTGATCTTCCCGGACCAGGGCTCGAACCTATGTCCCCTGCATTGGCAGGCGGATTCTTAACCACCGTGCCACCAGGGAAGCCTTGTGCAGGTCTTTTAATAGCCAGTCAAATGCGCGTTTCCAGCCTTAGAAACAGGCACACAACAGCTCCCTCTTCCAGGACGACCAGCACGTAGGACAGGCAGGGAGAAAGGTATGTTGATACCATCTGCCTTGCTACCACGCGCACAAGGGAAGTGTAAGTACTTCACAGTCACACAAATTACTGTGGGACCTCCCGGGGAAGGAGAAGCAGGAACTGGACAGTGTCGTGTCCCGAGGCCGCCATCTCGTCCTCTTTTCCTTCCCTCTCACCTTGTGGCTGGGGATAGCCCTCCTGTAACCCTGAGAGTTGCCAGGTAGCCACTGTTGCCCCTCGGGGACCAAGGCTAACACATCCCAGCTTTGATTCTAGACTCTATCCCGAGGCCAGTCGTGCGTGGTTGGGATGGAGTTAAGTATTCCCAGCAAGGCTGCTGGGGCCCCTTCCTTGGGTTGGGAGAAGTAGCTTTCACAGAAAGGGGTTTTTAGTGCATCTGGGAGACCTCTCTTTCAGGTATCTATTGCTGTATAGGAAACTACCCGAAAATTTAGCAGCTTAAAACTACAGCCACTTAATTATTTCTCATGATTCTGTGGGTTGAGAATTTGGACGGGGCGCCGTGGGATCAGTCTGCCTCTTCCGCTTGATGTCTGCTGGGGCTGGAACAGCCATGTGGCTTCTCTCCTCCTGTGTCTGGTGGCTCAGCTAGAACGGCTCTGGGGCTTGGGCCTGCAGCAGCTCACCTGGGGCCACGTGTCTGGGGCTCACCGGCGGCTGTGTTCATTCCTCCCCCAGGGGGTCTCAGGGCCTTTCTCTCCCTGTAATGCCCTCCGTGTGGTCTCGCCATGTGGTGTCTCCAGCAGGGTAGCTGGACTTCTTACATGACTCCTAAGAGATTAAAAGCAGAAGCTTCCAAACTTTCAGGCTCAGGCTTAGAACTGGCACGATGTCACTTCCGCTGCATTCTACAGGTTAGGGCAGTGGCAAGCTCAGCCCAGATACGAGGGGAGGCGAGTCCACACAGGCATGGCTCCCGGAGGTGTGGTTCACAGGAGATTTCCGGGAAGACCCAAGAGTTCTATCACAGAAAACAATCAGATCAACTTTACATATTTAATTAACTAGCTGTTGCAAGAAGGTGTACACGTACTAAACACATCACATTTAGCTAACCTCGTTGACCGTGGAGACCAGCACTAATCTGCAGTCTCGTTCTTAGCCCAGAAGGCAAATCCCCAACTTGAACCGCACCCTTGAAATGACACTGAGTTACTTAGGTTGACTCCTCCTTTGTCTTGCCTAGGCCTTTCCACTTTGTTGGTAGACTGTTCCATTACTTCCTAAATGGCCTCCCACTTCCAGTGTGTCTTTGTTGTAATCTATCCTCTACCTCACTGCCAGGCTAATCTTTCTAAAATGGTGATTTTATTGTGTCACTCTCCTGCCCTAACACTTCCAATGATTTCCGTTTATCTACCAATAAGATCTAAAATCCTGACCTGGCATTCAATGCTTTCTATAGTCTGGCCCAGCCAACTGCTCTAAATGTATGGCTCCAACTCAAGATTGGTCTTCTAGCCACTGCGGATTCCTCTCCAGTTCTTGTTCTGGTTCTGCCTCTTTCCTCTCCCCGGTGCCCTTACCTGGAATGTCCTCCCCCTCTTACCTGCATTCACATCAGCCCCTCCCACAAGACTGGAGGTCTTTCCTGCCACCCCAGGCCACAAGGATCTCACCTTTTATAATTCCTTCAAGAGGGTCCCTGGATTTTAGCATAATTATATTCAGTTGGGGAGTAAGGAGAAATTTAGAGGCTGCATACTGAGTTTAACCCTCCACTGAAAGTAGGAATCCCTTCTAGGGCAGAAGGGGATGGGCAGCCTACTTAAACACATGTGCTCTGGAGTTGGATAGGCAGTGCTGAATCTGGGCTTTGTTAGTTACCAAGCATATCCTTGTTTTTCTCTCTCTCTTTTTTAAAATTAACTAATTAATTATTATTTACTTTTGGCTGCGTTGGGTCTTCATTGCTGTGCGCGGGCATTCTCTAGTTGTGGCGAGCGGGGGCTGCTCTTCGTTGTGGTGCATGGGCTTCTCATTGCTGTGGCTTCTCTTTGTTGCGGAGCACGGGCTCTAGGCGTGCAGGCTTCAGTAGTTGTGGCATGTGGGTGCAGTAGTTGTGGCTCGTGGGCTCTAGAGCTCGGGCTTAACAGTTGTGGCACACGGGCTTAGTTGCTCCGCGGCATGTGGGATCTTCCAGGACCAGGGCTGGAACTTGTGTCCCCTGCATTGGCAGGCGGATTCTTAACCACTGAGCCACCAGGGAAGCACCTGGTCTTCTCTTTTGAAATTGGAGATGATACCAGTACATCCTTAGTAGAGTGAATGCATCTATACCTGTCAAGCACACAGCAAAGAGCTTGGAAGAAAGTAAAGCACAAGCACAGGCCTCTGTCTTCATCCCTTTGTCATCTACCTGCAGCTTCTGCTGCAGGAATATGAGGCCATCTCCTATTTTGCAGAAGCTCATTCCTTAGTTTGGTAGCCTGAAGTCTTTGAAAGTTCTTCCTTTATGGAGCTGCAATTGATCTCTTTCTACCATTGGTCCTGGCTCTGTCCTCTGGAATGACACAGAGATCTGGACATTCTCTTTTCTGAAAGACAGTCTTTCATATATTGAAGGCAGTTATTATGTTCCCGTGAATTGTCTTCTCTAGATACAACTGTTTCCCTTCACGACTCCTCAGATGAATGGTTCTGAGATCCTTGGTCTTTGATCTGAGCAAAACACTGGTCAGGACAGACTGTTCTCCCCACCCTGCCACTTGTCCCTTTGGGATTTAAAGCTTACAGATCTTTCTTCAGCCACCAAAAGAACACATCAGCATACTAGGTCCTCTTCAATGACGTCCCCCACAAAAAGGGAAGTATCAATTTTAGAATAAAACATAAAGGACACACAGTCCATCTAATCTTCTGGGAGTTCTAAATTCTACTTTTTGTATCATGTCACATCATCATAAAGTGACATGCCAAATCATATTAGCATATGCTTTGTAGAATGTCCTTTCTGAATTATGTTGAATATTCATTTCTTTCTCTTTTTGTATATGAAAAGCAATATTATCAAATATTGTTTATACTTTCTGTAAAACCACTTGTGCCAGTTCTCTGCTCTTTACCCCTTCAGATCCACTCCTTGACTTTCTCCCCGCTGCCTTGTGCCCCAAGAGGCCGCCCTGTGTGGACTGCCTCCAAGGGGCTCCTTCTGACTCCTCGTTGAGCTCAGTGGGGAGCCTTGGCAGGAGACTGGAGGGTGGGAGGAGAGCTCCATTTTTGCAAGGTTGCCTTGAGTTGACTGCATCCCTCTGTAGTCTCTGCCAGCCCCAACTGGGGTGTAATAGCCCCAGTGCTAGCAGCCGCCCCCCAGGGTATTGCACTGCTCCTGTGGCTTCCTGCACCCTGCTCATACCTTTGGAAGGAGTCCCTTTATTAAACTCTCTGCAAATTATCCCAAACTGAGTGTGCCGAATGTTTCCTGCTGGTACCCTCGCTGAAGACGTTGCTGTGATATGCTTGCTGTATGTATCCTGTGTGAGGTCCCAGCTGATAGATTCCTCTCTTAATCTGGTACCAAGATAAAACTGCATTGTCTTTCTATGAGCAGAAATGAAACCAGTCACGCTTCCCTTCTTGCTTCGGCTGCTGAGAAGCTCAGAGTCAAATGTAATGCTCGCTCTTGGAAACATTTCTGGATAGAATGTACATCTCTTCTTCCTTTTCATGGCTTTGATTTTCTGATTCTATTTTTTTTTTATTTGGCCGTGCCGCCCGTTATGCAGGATCTTATTTCCCCAACCAGGGATCGAACCTGAGCCCCTTGCAGTGGAAGCTCGAACTCTTAACCGTTGGACCTCCAGGGAAATCCCTGATTCTATTTTTTTTTTCTTTTTTTAATTTCTGAGATATGCATTTTAAAGTAATAACTAGAATTATGACTTATAACAGTATACCAGAACTTATAAGATTTTTAGACCTGATTCTATTTTTAATAACCTATTCTGCATACCTTCTAAAGTTGCCTCAGATAGATAGGTAGACAGACAGACAGACATGTCAAATTTAAAAATGATGATGCCATTGTGGGAGTTCCCTGGCAGTCCAGTGGTTAGGACTCAGTGCTTCCACTGCAGTGGGCATGGGTTCGATCCCTGGTCGGGGAGCTAAGATCCTGCAAGCCACGAAGCATGGCAAAAGAAAAAAAAAAGATGATGTCATTGTGACGAGGGTGGGCCCAGGTGGTTGAACCCTCCCACGTTCACCACTAGGAACTTTCAAGTCTGGGAATGATAGAGAGACCAGGATTCTGGCTTTGGGTGTTCACCTCACCATCTACTATCATCGAGGCACAAGATGTGTGTCCTCATCATAAGGCTACCAAGGAAGATTAGTGATATCATAGTACCATTTCTGTGTTTCTTCCTGATCTACCTGTCTAGCTACCCTGTGTTTGTTTGGAGTGAATTCTTGAGTAAGTTCATGTTGATTGCTGGTAATGAATGCTTCCTTCCTTCCTCCCTCCCTCCCTCCTTTCCTTCCTTCCTTCCTTCCTTCATTCCTTCCTTCCTTCCTTCCTTTCCTCAATTCGGACCAGCCATCTGTTTATTAATTCATGTAAGAATTTTGTGAAGGTGTAAATTAAAGTTCATCAACCCCAAGTTTCTAGGATACAACTTTATTTGAAAATGGCAGTGGTGTTTGTCCCTCTCTAGGTTTCCAGTTTTAACCTGTTTTCCAGTGAATGCTGACAGTTGTCCTTAGATTAAATCCACAAATTCTTCTTTTATCTCCGGATGTATTTATTTGGGTTTAGAGGCTTGAACCAATTTGAATGATCCTGAGCTTTCATACAATCTTCTCACCTATGTTGGGCCTCAGTTACTTGTTAACCATGAATAATTTACTGTTTCTTTTTTGAAGGTCACTTTTTTCTTTTAAGATGGAAAAGAGTCCTATTATCCATCTTACCCAAGTGATGTGACTATGTTCGTTTTCTCCCTTAGGTTCCAAATAGAGCTAAAAAGACACAAGGTATCTTTTTCTTTTGAGGGGAATTCTTTCCACGGATGGGGGAATAGGAGAATGGGCCTCATTGACAGGCTGGATGAATTCCATGTTGCTGTCCGACTCTAGGAGTCAACAAAAGGTCCAAGCCTCTGTCCTCACAGCTTTATAAGCATCGCCCATTTTATATTCAGTGACCAACAAGTGAGTCTTTCTTATAAGTTTAGGACATAATTTATGTGCGTGTTTTTCTCCTTTGCTCTGTATCTCTTTTTGTTGCAGGGTTTTTTCTAAGTTTTAGTTTCACAGCCTCCTGTGGGACTACAACACATTGTTTCATTTTGGTTTTGGTTACATTTTTTCTCCCTTTCTCTTTGGGAACAATTTTTTTTTTTTTTTTTGATCACGAGGCACAGCTTGCAGGATCTTTGTTCCCCAACCAGGGATTGACGCTGGGTCCTCGGCAGTGAAAGTGCGGAGCCCTAACCACTGGCCCGCCAGGGAATTCCCCTTTGAGAACAATTTGATTGTATAAATAGGACTGACTTCTTCGGGGCCTCTCATATTTCCTGAACTGATTGTCAAACTCATCTTTTCTGAGAACTTTTTGAATTCTACTTTAATAAGTTTTAGTGGTTCTCAACTTGGGCTATCAGTTGGAATCATAATGAAGTAATTCTCAGTGCCTTGGCTTCATCTGCAGAGGTTTTGAATTAATTGGTTTGGGGTGTGGCCTGGTGTTTGTATTTTTAAAAGTTCCTCAGGTGATTCTAAGGTGTACCCAGGCTTCTGAACCACTGGCCTAGGACTCCAGGGTCATGATTCTGAACTGAGTGTCATGTGACTGGTGGACAGCCATCAGCTCTGAGAAAAGGTGGTGGGACGGCTGGTCCTCTGGGATTTGGCTACACTCTGGACTCTGTCTTCTCCCTTGTTGCAAATGGAGAACGCCCATGGGAACGTTGTGCGCGTCAGTGTGGATGCTGTGAGACAGATGGGGACACTGGTCTTCAGGACGTTTCTGATGCTGTCTATCACTCCTGTCTTCTCTGTACAGAATCTATACTGGCCTTCTCACGTGTCGATGTCATCTGTGGCATAATTCACAGTAAGAGATTTTCTACTTTACTTTCAGAATTGGCTAAAGCAATTCCATCATCACATCGGCAAAACTACGTAAGGGCTACTGGGTGGAATTAGATGAGAACCTAGCTCTTCTAGACTCTCCTTTCCCTGGAGACCATAGGATCCTGTCGCCTGGAGGCCCTATTCTTCTCTGAAGTTCTGATTTGGGAAGCGTCTCAGCTGGTGAGCTGGCCAAACAATCCAATTAGGGAACTGAATTGCAGAGTGACCTGGGAATCATTCAGACCTGGGCTCGAATCCTGGCTCTGCCGCTGGCTGGCTGCATGATGCTGGGCAAGTTGCTCGGTTTCACTGAGTCTCAGTTTCCTTGTGGAAAATGTGAGAAGGAATAATGGTGCCCACCTCTTGTGAGGGTAAAATGAAGTAGAGTGTAGAGTTTCCTTATCTCAAACACAGAGTAAGTAGTCAGCAAATCAAGGCGCACAGGGGCACACGTGTATAGAGGGATGGCCATGTGAGGACACAGTGAGAAGGTGCCACCAGCAAGCCAAGGAGGCCTCAGAAGAAGCAAAACCCACTGACACCTTGGTCTTGGACTTCTAGCCTCTTGAACTGTGAGGAAATAAATTTGTTTTTTATCCAAGTTTATTGTTACTAATACATTTTATTGTTATTAATACTGACTTTTATTATTAATAATTACAATGAACAGACGTTTTACTTTTTGAAATATTGCCTCGGTTGTATGTGCAGAGATATCCCGTAATACTTTGAGTGCAATTTGACTCTTTCCTTTGTTGGTTACACGTGGTGCTGTTCTGGGGACACCATGGTGCACAGTGTCCTGACGCGTGGATGTGCCAGAATTATTTAGCCAGTCGTGATTCCTGGCTGTTCAGTTCATTTCCAGTTATTCCTGCTTTAAATAATGCTTAGGCGAGTGTACTTGTGCACGAGTCTTTATGTGACATTTCTGGTCATTTCCTTGGGAAACAGTCCTAGAAGCGGAATAACTGGGTCAGAGGGATGGACGTCACTAACCGCTCTCCAGAAGTAAGAAGAGATTCAGCTACTCTGTCAGGCCTGCTTCCGAGTCTCCCAACAAGAAGACGGAGTGACTCTGTCACCACTTCCCATTCCACTGATAAGAAAACTGAGGTTGGGAGGGTCAAGTCATTCGCATGAGGTCACACAGCTTGTCAGTGGTGGAGCCAGGGTCTGCGCCCGTTCTGTCAGCCTCCAGTTCCAAAACATTCCGCCTGCCGCCCCCCCATCCGTGCACACGAGAGGGCTCATCCCCACCTTCCTTCTTTGATGACACTGGATGTTACCATTTTTGAAATGTTTTCCTCCAGTGGTCTTCGCGGCTGCTTTACTTCCTTTGGGGGAGGTGAGAGGGACTTGACTGTGGACCAGAGATGGAGCTCCTGTGTGGCTTCTCCTGGGGGAGGGGAGCCGGGCTGCGCTGAGCGGCCCAGGGGAGAAGTGGGGGAGCTGCAAGCCCGGCCCAGCGGAGGTGGAGGGGGAGCCCGGGGGCGCCTCCTGAGCCTCAGCGCTCACCCCCAGCGATGGCCTTCAGCCCAAGGCACTGAAGAAAACGACAAGGAAATGGGGAGACGAGGAATTCCAATTCCTCCAGGAATCCGTCCAAGACCACGAGGAGGGACCCAGCCTTCAGCGCTTGAGCCTTGGCTCACCCGCCAGGTAGGCTCCCTGACCTGACAGCCAGAGTCCACCTTGACGGGAGCTGCCAGGACTGCCCATCCCCTGCCACATGGAGGGAAAGGGCCTCCGTGTGTATCCAGTGATCAAAGTGAATCACCCACTTGTATTATTTCTAAACCACTTAAAATGTTTTCTAAGGTTACCTCCAGGCCAAGGGAAAGGAAATGTTTTTATAGATCTGCTGGACATCTGGGGACTTGGAATTTCTTTGGAATTTGCGGAGACTTTCGCATTTTATGGTATCCTGTGCTCTCTGGGTCTTCATGTTTATGCTGGTTCCCATTTGCTGTTCTTTATGTAACCAGTTAAGCATACGAAGGGTTAAATGCCTAGAGGCTGGTGGCACTATCACTCCAGATGGTCCAGCTAGGGGACCCCTCCGTCTGCCGTGGCGCTACCTCGGGACAGGGTAGCTAGTGTGTTTTTGCAGAGCACACACAGCCCTAATTCTGAGAATACCAGAACGAAGGGGGAGGGCGCTCACGCGTGCAGGGTGGGGAAGGACGGGGAGGATGCTGGGAATCCACCCACAGCTGGGAAGCACTTCCAGAAGGAATCTGCTGGAACAGGTTGGCTGCGGTCCCTTATGATCTTAAATGCCTTAACCGAAATAGGTACTTTTGACCTAACAGGAGAGAAATCCACAATTGTTGGGATAGAGAAAACTCCTTGATATGGTGAAAAGGGAGGCCCTGGGAGGTGCCCCGCCCCCCATTCTCTTCCCCCTCTCTGAGTCTCCACCCTCCTCATTTGTAACCAGTACTTGGGCGTCATGCTGGGTGATGCTTTGGCAGCTGCGAGCGAGCGGGCCTGGCCGCGGGAGGTGAGAGGAGGGCCTGCCTCCCTCTGCCTGAGGCCCATGAATCATGGAGGGCTGCCTGGTAACCTGGGCCCAACTCGCCCCTCACCACAGGCCTCCACGACACTCCTCCCAACTTAAGTTCAGCCTAAGGGATGCTTTTAAGAAGATTTCAGAGCGCAGAAACATCTCCTCGAAAGAATTGTAGTTACATTAAAAACTAATTATCGGAGCTTAGGGGTATAGATCCACTGCCATATTTTACACAGAGAGCAATTTATCTCCCAGACCCTGAAATATCATTACATAATAGGTTAAGGACACCCACCCAGGGGATACTGGGAAAAAGGTAGTAAAATCACCAAACGCCTGGAAGTGACGAGCAATATGATGATGACAAAATAGCTCTGCCCTCCCGCTACAGCATTTCTAACGTAGCACAGATTCAAAGCAGCACATCCTAACTGAGCCCGTGCATAAAACGGTGGGTAAGTGTGGTTTGTCTGGGGCCCTCAGGCTAAATGTGATATTTATCTTTGAAAGACTTGGCTTTTTTGGCACAAAGACCCAGACGTCACAGTGACGTCATAGTGAGAAAAAGTGAGATGTTCCTACCTGTCCGCAGGTGGGGTAACGGGCTTGTCAGGAGCAGGACGGTGCCAAGAGTTCCTGTGTGGTACCTCCTCTGAGCCTCACAGCAGACTTAGGAAGGTGACTGTTATTACTTATTGCTCTTCTGCAGTTGCAGAGACTGGGCGAATCAGTTAGGATGGTTTTGGTTGCACTGGGAAACCCAATCAAATTGGCTTAAAATATATTATTTCAAGAAACTGAAAGATCCGGAGTTAAGGGCAGGTTTGAGTCAGAGTCTCAACAGCGTTATCGGGGACCCAGTTTCTTTCCACGTGTCTGCTCTGCCTTCCAGATTGTCACCTTCTTCCTAAGGCTGATCCCCTTTGTGGATCCAAGGTGGCTGCTGCAGCTCCCAGGACTCTGTGCTTCCTGGTTCACAACCAGTGGGAGGTTTTTGTCCCAGCATTCCCTGCAGGAGTCCTGGGGTTCCCTCTGATTGGACTAGCTGGGGTGACATGGGCATGGCTGAATCAATGACATGGCCTGAAGGACGGAATGAATTGATTGGCTTAGCTTTGATCACTTTTGCTCCCCTGGGAGCTGGCATTAGAGTCGGGGCTCTTGTATCCATGAGGACCCCTAAATGGAAGCCTGGGAGAATGGAGATGACCCCACATGTCCATCAGGGACGGGGACATGAAGGAACTGGTCCATGGTTCATTCAGGAGTTAGTGACAGATCCTGAATCTGAACCCAGGCAGCCAATCTTAAGAGGCCCTTCTCTGAGCCATGGTCCTTCTAGCATTCTCTCTCTCATGAAGTCTTGCAACGAATATCTTATACACATCTCTTATGGTTTCTTTGCTAAGAATGTCACTCTGCATCTAAGTGATACAAACTTTTGGCAAACAATAATTCTAGAAAACCATAGGATGTATTGCCTTATCACGTGAAATGGTAGAAAGAGTATGGGATTAAGAACTGGTATTGGTCACTCCATTAACCTTGGATAGGTCACCTCACCTCACAGGGCCTCTGTTTTCCTCTCTGATAAATGAGGGTTGATGTCTCCCCCTACAAATTATTATTATGCATAGGATCATGAGCAGCTTCATTCTAAATATGAGAAACTGACACTTTAAAGCAGGATATCTTTTAAGCCCCAGACACATACTCTAATTTAACAAAGTTTTTCATTGATATAGCCTATCGATGTCACCCATACAGAAAATTAGCCAGCGTTAAGGATGTTTCATGAAACCCACACCAAGGTGGCAGGATATGCATTCATAAGAAGCTTTTAGTTACCTCTTGTTGAGGTGTGATGATTATATATGTAAATGTTATTCTACTTCCAATTAAACTACAGCCTCATTGAAATGGAAGGTGGAGAGATCCTGACCAGCTCCATTTCAAGATACAATATACCTATTTGGTAGAAAAAAGCACGTGGCAATAGTAGGCGTCAGATGGCACTTAGAGATGAGATCTTTGTCCTCTCCCATCCCCATCACCTGCCTCCTCTGAGGCTGAATTATGAATGGAGGCACACTTAAAACAAAGGGAAGGACTCCCCAAAGCTTTGACATTGATTCTCAGACAGGTGGTTTTAAGGGTACCTTGTGACCTTTTAGGAATAATGTAAGTACCAGGTGTGTTTACTAACCTGTGTTATTTGTTGTTATTTTTGATGGGGTGACCAGAAAGGTGACTCAGGCAGGGAGGTCAGTGGTATCCTTCCTCCTTGCTTGCTTCCTTTATTCATTCCACAGTTATTCATTGAGAGCCTACCATGTCTCAGACCTGGGAAATGGCAGTGAATGAAACAGATGACAACCACTGTCCTCCCAAAGCTTCCAGTCAAATGTGTTTCATATCCTTCCTTCAGGAAGATGTTAGATCAGGCCTCCCTTGGGATCCTTAAGACAAGATGGAGACACCACGGGTTGATTTATAACCCTGCTTGAAGAGCAGCGATTCATGGCCTGGGGGGCGGGGCAAGGCCTCTGGAGGTGTGCCAAGGGCTCTGACCTGTTTTATACAGGGCACTGGATGAGGGCACGGTGGAGCTGGCCTCTGTGCTCCAGCCACACCTAGCTTCATGCAGCTCTGCGTATCTCTGAGCTTTGCACATGCTCTTCCTCTGCCTGGAACGCGACTCCCCTTCCACCCCTCTAGCCGCCTGCCCAACTCCTGCTCCTCCTTTCAACATCAGGTTACCTGCTACTTTCTCTGGGGAACTTCCCCTGAGTCCTCAAGTCTGTGTTAGTGTCCCTGCTGCTCGTTCCCACGTCTCCTTTATTATCGTACTTACATGCGTGCCTACTTAGCTGTCGCCTGTCCCACTAGACTCGAGCCTCTAGCCCAGCCTGGTTGCCACTCTATCCCAGGATCCAATACCTGGCCTGACATGGCTTGGGGTCTTGATAAGTATCTACCGATTGATAAGCAGGTTCTTACCTTCCTCGTCATAAGACCCAGGGTACTTTCTAATCCCCATTTTTATTTGGCCATTCCGTGGCACTTAGCACTTGTAACAACTTCTTTTATGAAACTCATTCCTCCCTGGTTTCTGAACCATCATTGTCTGCTGGTTTTCTTCCTAGCCCTAGGGTGGTCCACCTCAGCCTCCTTCCTGAGAGTTCACTGACAATGGACATTTGTTGGTGGCCGCTTTCTCTCTCTCCCAGTTCTAACTTCATTGATTCTTGAGGTTTGGGAAAGCTGATGCCACCCCAGGTTCTAAGGGTAGAGCCCATGACCTGGGTTAAGGCCATCGGCACATTCCATGCCCCTGGCCAGGGAGACTGATTCATAAGCAGGCAGCCATCTGAGCCAGTCCACATGGAAGGAAGCTCAGGACTTGTGCTGGGGCAGAGACGCTCTCTCTTTGTTGAGGAAAGGTATAGCTCCGGGAACCAGCCTTAGGATGAAGACAACACTGGCAGAAGCTGAGCAGAGAGATGGAAAGAAAATGGGTCCCTGCAGACCTGGCTGTGTCCTTGGATCAGGCCTTGGCCCAGGCCAGAGATTCCCTCCGGACTTTCCAATTTCATGAATTTATATTATTGTTTGAGTTGACCATTCCGTCACTTGTAACCAAAAGCGTGTTCCTCTTCTATCCCTTGGAGGCTGGTGGTCTGCAGGGTGTTGTCTTCGGTTCTTTGCTTCTCACTTCCACACCTGCCCTGGGGACCTTGGTTCTCCTCCATGACTTAAATTATACTAAGATTACACTTAAATTATACTACGACTTAAGTTAAACTCGCACCCATCTATTTTTTAAAAAATGTATTTATTTTCATTTTATTTATTTATTTTTGGCTGTGTTTTGGTCTTCGTTGCTGCGCGTGGGCTTTCTCTAGTTGCGGCAAGCGGGGGCTACTCTTCGTTGTGGTGCGCGGGCTTCTCATTTCTAGAGCACAGGCTCAGTAATTGTGGTGCACGGGCTTAGTTGCTCCGTGGCATGTGGGATCTTCCCGGACCGGGGCTCGAACCCGTGTCCCCTGCATTGGCAGGTGGATTCTTAACCATTGCACCACGAGGGAAGTCCCGAGCAGTGATCTTTGATGCTACTATTGTAGTTGTTTTGGGATACCACCAACTTTGCCCATAAGACTTAATCAATAGATGTGTGTCTTCTGACTGCTCCACTGACCTGCCGTTTCCCCATCTCTTCCTCTCCTCAGGCCTCCCTGTTCTCTGAGACACAACAATATTGAAAGTAGGCCCATTAATACCCTACAGTGGCCCCTAAGTGTTCAAGTGAAAGGAAGCACTTCTCTCACTTTAAATCAAAAGCTACAAATGACTAAGCTTGGTGAGGAAGCAAATCAAAAGCCAAGATAAGCCCAAAGTGAGGCTTCTTGTGCCAAACAGTTAGCCAAGTTGTGGATGCAAAGGAAAAGTTCTTGAAGGAAATTAAAAGTGCGACTCCAGTGAACACACGAATGAGAGGAAAGCAAAACAGCCTTATTGCTGATATGGAGAAAGCTTGAGTGGTCTGGATAGGAGATTAAACCAGCCACAAACATTCCCTTAAGTCAAAGCCTAATCCAGAGCAAGGCCCTAACTCTCTTCTTTCTTTCTTTCTTCCTCCATTTCTTTCTTTCTTTTTTTTAAATTGGTGTATAGTTGCTTTTCTCCGTTGTGTTAGTTTCTGCTGTACAGCAAAGTGAATCAGCTATATATATACGTATATCCCCTAGTTTTTGGATTTCTTTCCCATTTAGGTCACCACAGAGTATTGAGTAGAGTTCCCTGTGCTGTACGGTAGGTTCTCATTAGTTATCTATTTTATACATAGTAGTGTATATACTTCAATTCTGTGAAGGCTGAGAGAGGTGAGGAAGCTGCAGAGGAAAAATCTGAAGCTAGCAGAGGTTGGTTCATGAGGTTTAAGGAAAGAAACAGTCTCCATAACATCAAGGTGCAAGATGAAGCAGCGAGTGCTGATGTAGAAGCTGCAGCAAGTTATCCAGAAGGTTTAGCTAAGATTAATTAATGAAGGTGGCTGCACTGAACAGCATATTTTCAATGCAGAAAAAATAAGCTTCTATTGGAAGAGGATGCCATCTGGGACTCTCATAGCTGGAGAGGAGAAGTCAATGTCTAGCTTCAAAGCTTCAAAGGACAGGCTGACTCTCTTGTTAGGGGCTAATGCAGCTGGTGACTTGAAGTTGAAGCTAATGCTCATTTACCATTCCAAAAATCCTAGGGCCCTTCAGAATTATGCTAGATCTACTCTGCCTGTACTCTACAAATGGAACAACAAAGCCTGGATGATTGCACATCCATTTACAACCTGGTTTACTGAGTATTTTAAGCCCACTGTTGAGACCTACTGCTCAGAAAAAAAGATTCCTTTCAAAATGTTACTGCTCATTAACAATGCACCTGGTGCATGCACCTCAAGAGCTCTGATGGAGATGTACAAAGAGATTCATGTTGTTTTCGTGCCTGCTAACACAACATCCATTCTGCAGCCCAAGGATCAAGGAGTAATTTTGACTTTCAAGACTTCTTTTATTTATTTATTTTTTATTTGGTTGTGCTGGGTCTTAGTTGCGACTCGCGGGCTCCTTAGTTGTGACATGTGAACTCTTAGTTGCGGCATGCATATGGGATCTAGTTCCCTGACCAGGGATCGAACCCAGGTCCCCTGCATTGGGAGCACAGAGTCTTAACCACTGCGCCACCAGGAAAGTCCCTCAAGACTTATTATTTAAGAAGTACATTTCCTAAGGCTATAGCTGCCATAGATAGTGATTCTTCTGATGGACCTGAGTAAAGTAAATTGAAAGCCTTCTGGAAAGGATTCACCATTCTAGATGCCATTAAGAACATTCATGATTCATGGGAAGAGGTCAATAGCGACATTAACAGGAGTTTGGAAGAAGTTAATTCCAACCCTCATGGATGACTCTGAGGGGTTCAGGACTTCAGTGGAGGAAGTAACTGCAGATGTGGTGGAAACGGCAAGAGAACCAGAATTAGAAGGGGAGCCTGAAGATGTGAGTGAATTGCTGCAACCTCATGATTAAACTTGAACGGATGAGGAGTTGCTTCTCATGTATGAGCAAAGGAAGTGGTTTCTTGAGGTGAGATCTACTCCTGGCGAAGATACTGTGAAGATTGTTGACATGACAACAAAGGATTTAGAATATTACGTAAATTTAGATGATAAAGCTGTGGAAGGTTTTGAGAGGACTGACTCCAATTTTGAAAGAAACTCTACCGTGGGTAAAATGCTATTAAACGGCTTTGCAGGCTACGGAGAAATCGTTCGTGAAAGGACGCGTCAAGAGATGCAGCAAACCTCACTGTTGTCTTAGTTTAAGAAACTGTCACAGCGCCCCCCAGCCTTCAGCGGCCACCACGTTGGTCAGTCAGCAGCCGTCAGCATCGAGGCAAGACCCTCCACCAGCAAAAACATTACGACTCGCTGAAGGCTCAGATGATGGTTAGCTTTATTTAGCAATAAAGTATTTTTTTAATGAAGATATGTACATTGCTTTTTTAGACATAATGCTGTTGCATACTTAATAGTGTAAACATAACTTTTATGCACTGGGAAACCAAAAAAGTTGTGTGACTCACTTTATTGTGATATTTGCTTTATTGCGGTGATCGGGAACCGAACCTGCAATGTCTATGAGGAATGCTGGTATGTTCCAGGCTCTGATGATACAAAGATGACCAAGACATGAACCAGCTTCAAAAGCACTCGCCATATAAATGGCTACATTATAATGTAACATTCCAGGTCTCAGGCTCTGAAGCCAGACTCTTTCAGAAAGTCTGAATCCTGCCTCTGCTACTTACTTTGTGACCTTAGGCAAGTTACTGAACCTCTCTGTGCTTCAGTTTCCTTACCCTCAAAACAGGGATAATGAAAGCTCTTACCTCACAGGGTCTCTGTGAGGATTAAAAGAAGTGTTGTGTGTGAAGTGCTTGGCACTGTGTCCTAGCTAGTGGTCTCTAAAGGAATGACTATTTCCAGCCCAGGAGACAGATAAATGCCTCCCCACAGCAACAGGAGCCGTGATGGGGGAACATACAGGGAACAGAGGGGTCATGCGTAGGGAGAGGCAAGGAATTCTTTACGTCATTTACTTTTACTCTTCACTAATTTTTTTCGGGTGTGTTGATCTCTGCACCTTGAGGGTCTGGCCGTGCTCTCTTGCTTTTCTGCTTGGGCACAGGAAGGTCATGCGTATTACCTGGTGGCTTACTGGTGGAGACAAATCTATTCCAGTTCAATTGCCATCAACACACATTTCCTGACAATCCATGCGTTTGTTCACCAAATGTTAATGGGTCCCCTGGCGTCCCATTCGAATTTCATAAAATTTTCATATGTGAAAAACTCTCTTTTGATTTTTAAAAAACTTTTAAAAATGTAAAACTGAAAACCATTCTGCGCTCTCAGGACAGACAAAAATAGGTGACAGGCCAGATTCACGCTATGGCTGGTTTGCTGACCCTTGTCATAAAGAAAAACCTAAATTACAGCGGGGTAGAAAACATATGTGAGTAATGGTAAGCCTTGAAGGGAAGAAGTGAGCTTTTGAATAGATGTTTTTAACTGTGGTCCTCCTCATGACTCTTGAGAAATGGACTGTCATCTATGAATTCAAATATTTATGTACAATTTCCATGTGGACTGACCTGTTTTCAGATTATTGGATAGATTAGATGGCAGGTTAAATAACTTGTTTTCCAAGCCCTGATTCAGGCATATGTGCAAACAGCAATTTGAATATGTTTAGGATTTTTTTTTTTTAAAAATTTTTACACTTTATTTTATTTATTTATTTATTTAGTTTTGGCTGTGTTGGGTCTTCGTTTCTGTGCGTGGGCTTTCTCTAGTTGTGGCGAGTGGGGCCCACTCTTCATCGCGGTGCGCAGGCCTCTCACTATCGCGGCCTCTCTTGTTGCGGAGCACAGGCTCCAGATGCGCAGGCTCAGTAGTTGTGGCTCACGGGCCTAGTTGCTCCGCGGCATGTGGGATCTTCCCAGACCAGGGCTCGAACCCGTGTCCCCTGCATTGGCAGGCAGATTCTCAACCACTGCGCCACCAGGGAAGTCCATGTTTAGGATTTTGATGAGATAGGAAGCTGAACTTGAATCTGTTAGACAGCTGCTGAGATGAACATTTTAGCCATCACCTTGATTCTCAGAAGGCGTTAGTTAATGGTGGGAGATGTGTGAGAGCTGGCAATAAATTTTTAAATCACCACGTGTACTTCATGGGCTGTCTGTGTTCAAGTTTACTTTTCTGCCAAACGCACTGGGGAGAACCACTCTGAATGCGTTTCTGTCAGTACCATTTCTTTTCCATTTAGGGAGCATCTGCCATTTCAATACCTTGAACACCAACAGATTTGAAGAGGATGCAGACTTCACTGGACAGGAAACCATTATTAAAAAGAAAGAAAATTTATCAAAGAGAGGTGTGGAGGAAGTGGGAGGGAGGCAGAAAAGGGGAAAACAAGCAAGGAGTTGGAGTTTCTGCTTCTTTGAAGGAAATTTCAAGATTAAAAGCATTTTTATCTTCCTGGAAAATCTAATTGGCCTGCCTGCTATGTGAAAAGCCAGCTCTCGGATCACTTAGTACACCAAATGTTCTAGTTTCCCACCAGCCACCCAATCTTTCTGATGAACAGAGCCTTTTCTTAAGTAAACATTTAAGGCCTAATGGGATCATTGGCGCGGTGTCACAGTAGTTAACGCACAGCTTGGAGTAGTTACATAAAAGTCGGTCTGAGCAGCACCAAGCACTGCTGGGGAGTCAGAAAGGGCCTGTGGGATCCAGTCGAGACTCATGCACCATTGCTCTTGGTGATGAGCAAGAAATAGCAGGAATATCTCCAGGATACATGGCATGTTATACAGAGATTTGAAAAAAAATCTCAACAATGGCTGACCAGTGATTAGGGCTTCATTATTATGCTTAGCTAAGAATAGATTAAAATGACCCCAAAAGAGACAGTGCAATGGTCTCATTGATTTTATGTCCTGTTCATTGGTTAAGACTGGAATGCAGAAACCAACATGGGCTAGTTTCAGCCTAACAAAGGAATTTACCGTAAGGCTACGAGTGTGTGTGTTGTGTGGGGGGGGTGTTTTGTTGGAACCTGAGATCAGTGCAGCTTGACCTCTGGAGAGGAGTGGCCTTGGGAATCGGAAAGCTTGCTGTACTCTCTCCACATCTTCTGTCTCTGCTCCCTGTAGCCACTGCCTCACTTTTCCCCCATCTACTTAGAAGTTTTCTCCATTGCTGTTCTGGTAAATGTCTAACAACCAGCTTTCTGGAGGGGAAAAAAGCCTTGATTTGGAGTGTTTTCCAATCTCCATGGTGTACATACTCCCACTGTGGCTGATTCAAACCTGCCGACACGAAGGTGGAGCTGGGCAGAGATGCCCAGGAGCGCACCACTGTATAGTGTTTCCACCGTGAAGATACATGGATGTAAGTAATCTCAAGAGCATAGATAAAATAACATGTAAATTCATCATAATAATATAAAATAAGAGGAAATAATTAGGAAGTATGAGTGTTGAGTATTCATTACCTTTGTTATTAACATAATTTATTTACACGTAAGTTTATATAATTTAATTTTTAATAATGGTTGTATTAACAATTTTGGCTCAAAAAATTCCCTATGATTTAATAATCAGCTCTTGGGATCTGATATATATGAGGACACACTGACTTTTTCTCACTTTAGTGCATGACATAAAGCACCACTGACCACCACACAGGTCCCATCCCTAACAACCTCAGGCCCAATTTCACATTCCAGGGAGAGAGGATCTGGTTGGTTGAGCCTATGTCAGGTGCTCTTATTTGGCCAATCAGCTCTGGTTGGAGATGGGGTAGAGGCTCTTCTTTCCAGGAAGGGGCAGGGATACTGAGTGTGTTGCAAGAATTTCTAGCAGCTTCTGTGTCTGTGGGAAATATTCAGAGGGTAGCGTTCAGGATTTCTCATGTACCAGACACTTGACAAGTATTTTCTCATTTTATCTTCAGAATTCTGTGATCTGGGCACTATTGTTCCCATTTTACAGATGAGAAAACTGAGGCCCAGAGAGGTTTAGTGACTTGCTTAAGTTCACACAGCTAGTAAATTACAGAGCTGAAATTCATATTCAAGCCCATCCTTACCCCAAAGCCTTCTTTCCACCAACCAGTTGTTTCTCACGTGGTGATATACTGCAAAATGGGACACTTGACCCAGAGAATAAAGTTCCTGACCCTGTGGAGGAATTGCCACAACTGGGAAAGAAGAAAGGTTGAATAAGAGAAATGAGAGCAAAAGCATGGATTATTTTTACCCCCAAAACCCAATCTCTCTGCAGCCGCCTCTCTTTTTTTCTTCTAATCTCTGAGGGGCAAGAGGCAGATACTGGCTTCTTTGTAATTTAGGGTTTTGCTGCAGATCATGTTGAGTTGAATGGGGGTGTGGATGTTCATTTTTACCTTTTCCATTGTTTGCCTTCCCCGGTCACTTTTGTGTGTTCCTGCCCCCAGGTACTGGGCACAGTTAATTCTTCCTGCAATTAGTATTCATGGTCAGCTAAGCAGAACTAATGCAACAAACCGTTTTTACTTTGAAGGTTATATTACATGTTTCCAAGCTCCTGCGGAAAAGGCTCTTTATGAATACGATATTCTTGACTATCTCTAGGAATTTAATTTTCCCTTTTCTGAATTTTCAAGCCTGCCTATTGAATTCTTTAATGTGATTCCCCAGGAAGCACCCAAGCCAGACAGACAACCGGATATAGCCAAATTGTTAACATTTTAAAAATCTTTTCTTCCCTGGGGGTGCAAGTCAAGAGTACATGCTTCTGCTTGTTTTTAGAGTGGCACTTGTCTCTTCTTTTTACTGGTTCCTTTGATATTTGTATATCATTACTCCTAATCACATTGGTTAAAAAAAAAAAAAAGCCTATTTATTTAAAATAGATACAAGGAGGGTGCTGAGAATTCTAAGTTCTGAACATTTCAAACTATATTCAATTATTGCTGGTAATTTCGCAGATAGTAGAAGAAGCAAAAGTTATTCCTTAAAAAAAGATCCTTAAATACTTCTTTTAGAATAGCAAAGTGACTTCTTTACACTGAATGCATGATATCAATTAATACTTTAAATGGCCAACGATGGTCAGAAAATTCATTTAGCACCTTTGGGAAAATTCTGATGATCTCAAAATGATGGCGTAAATCAGCTAATTTAGAGTTTTAAAATGTGGTTAAACATACTGTTTTCCAGCTGTTCAGCTTTTAAGATGTGTTGACAATATGATTTTGTCCTGTTTTCTTGCTTTTTAATTCTCCATATAGTTAAGATTAGCATCAGAATTTCAACGGATGCTCTTCAGAGTTTTATATTACATAAAAAACCAAAAAAATCTAGGAAAGAAGTAATATCTGATTTTTTAAAAAAGGTGCCTTTAGTTCTTGGTTTCTGAATCTTAACATCAGATTTTGCTTATATTTTTCTTTTCAAACTAAAAGATTTTTACTTATTTTTAAATTTACATTTCTTCTTTTGCTAACAGTGAATCTTATATCCATAAGATTGTGTTTTCCATCTTGCTTTGGCCACCAGGAAGCTCTGAGCCAAAATTGCAGCCAGCTTTTAGCAATTTGGAGGGGTGTAGGAACCTAGTTCCACTCCACACCACACCCCACTTAACTTTTTCTCTCTTAATTGATAAAATTTTGTTTGTGAATTTCTATAAGCTATGTACCTCCCTCCTCCACCCCTAAAAAAATAAAACGAGGTATATAAAATATGAATCAAAAACATTGCTTATTGAGAAAATGGTGAGGCCCCTAATGAAAGCGTCTCCTGTTTTTCTGCTGGGGTTGAGGTCTCCCACCTGGGTGTCTCTGCTTCATTTACATCTCACCCCAGGGTCTCACCCAGAGCTGGGCCCTCCAGTGCCCAGGGGGGAGGGCAGTACAAAGATAAATCCAGGATGCTAGGGTGGCCAAGGAGTGCTTAGCAAGGAGGCCCAGGAAGCCCACTTCCCAAAGCGCTCTTAAACTTAACGGGAGGAAGCGATCCTGCTGTTTGTGAACGAGGTCTTCAAGTCAGGGCCCTGGAGCGTGGTCTTGGCACGTGGGACAGGGGCGTTTCGGGTTGGTGGGTGAGGGTTCTGTCCCCAGCCCGGAGATCATAGTCTGCAAATCCTCTTGCGATGAAATATGCCGTTTCCATCGCTATATACACATGCACGTACACATTTTAAAAGATCACACTCTCTGACTTCCCTCTTTTTTCCCCACCAGTTTTCCCATGCAGGTGGTTCCCCACCAGAAGCCCCAGAGATCATATTCACTTCGAGGGAATATGCCCAGATGCATTTACCCTGGCCCTGTCTGTGCAGTGCCCTCACCCCAGGGGAGAAAAGGAGGTCTCCTTTGAAAACATCTATTTTGCCTAGAGAATTCACTTTAAAAACTGTGGAAAGCTACAGCTGCCTCTGGAGGAAAAATTAAAGTGGAGTGTTCTCTCTTAAAAATCTGATTAGTTAATAAGACACCTAAACAAACAAATACATACAATGCAAAGGCCATTTTTTTGGCTGTGATTAAAATACAGAATCTATTTTCTTGAACACACCAAATGATCATGGCTTTTTTCCTTCCTGAGAATGCTTCAGACCCGTAATCCAATCCATCGACTGTTCATTTCTAAAAAAAAAAAAAGTCTGTTGGTGGATTTCTTCTCAAAATGTGTGCTTAGGACAGCAGAAATTTCTGACAAGTCAAGTACAGGAGATTAAAGCTTGCAATGTAAATCAGTTAACATCTGTAATTTTCCTTGTTCTCTAATGCTATTAGTTATTTAAAGGGTAAAAAAAGGATGTTTTACTTAATTTTTTTGAATCTTACTAGGTACCCGGAGCTTAACTTGATGATTTGTATAAGTGATAGTAATTGCTGGGACTACAGATGAGTATTATTAGCTATAAAATGAACATGGTTATATGTCCAACAGAACTAGCAAGGGACAGAAATGCGGTTGTATCCAAGAGAAAATAATTACAGCAATAATCAGTGTAATTCATGATAATGGCTGAATTGAATTTCACACCATAGCTCCAAGCACTTACATTTAATGAATGTAGTTTGTGCTTGTTTACTAAAAAGGTTTTTAGCAGAAAATCGATAATGTAACTTCAGTGTTTCTAATTGCAAATGCAATTATTTTTTTTAAGGTAGTGGTTCAATAAGGATTTTGTAGAGAAAATTGAGGTATGTGAGTGCTGCAAATGCTGGCGCTTTAATTAGTCTACCTGTACATTAGTGCCATGTGCCTTAATATCTATTTATTACAACATATTGATTAAAATGGATTTGTATTCAATTTTAAGGTTAGCTAATGTAATGGACATTGAAACTTTCCTGGAAGCATTGGTTGGGATTACAACATGTCACTGGGTAATGAGGCTTTTCTTCAAGAGGTGATTTCGGAAATCATCCTGCAAACCTGACTGTGAGGCCAAGGAAGGGAGGGCCAGGACACGTGCCGTGCCAGTTTCCAGGGAGCGAGTGGCAGGGACACGTGTGGCGTTCGGTAAAACAGGAGGTGTGTGGATTTATAATGTTGTTACAGATTCTTGCTTATTTGGATTAACGACTGTTTGAACCTTTTCCAAGCTCAAGATATGCCTACAGTTGTTATGTTGGGGTCGATGATCTTCTCCAGAGTACATCCTTTTGACAGATCTCTGGGTTTGGAGATCCACAGCTCGCCTAGCCTGAACCCCTCAATCTGAAGAAGCAGGGAAAGCGCATTGTCTCAGGTCTCAGGCCCACGTTCATGACTCACCCTGATGTGAACTGATGGATCAGCGTTCTTTGCCTACCCGGATCCCTTTCTCAAAACCAACCCTGAGCCTGCCCTTCCCTCCTCTTGCGTGGTCATCATGTCACCATCACATCACCACCACCACCACCATCATCACCATCCTCTTTCTTGGTGCCTTATCTCTGCGGCGTGTACGTTGGATGTATGATACGGTCTTGCTAAGCGTTTTTGGAACTTTATTGCACAAGATGGGAAGATTCGGCTCTTGTCAAGCTGAAATCCCTTTATAGCCTAAATTCTAAATATATTCATGGGACTGGGATTTTTGTTTGTTTGTTTGTTTTGTTTTGATGATATCCTGGTGTCGTATCTCAAAACCAAATTAATTTTAAGCTTGAATATTTTGAGTGTGGGCGAGGAGCCGGGCTGTGAATTACAACTTTGTAACCGACAGGGATATGCTGTTGGAATCCAAACGATTTTAAAGTCCCGACTCACACAGTGTTGCTAGGAGTCTAAATGAGAAGCAAACATATCAACAAACCTGAGGGTCTCTATCAGGTTTTTATTAGAAATGAGGCCCTGGCAGGAGGCCAGTTGAGTTTCTGGACCACCAGGACAAGGCCTGGGGTGCTGCTTTGTGGAGAACTGCCCTCTCCCCTTTGAGGGCCAGCTGGCCGCCTGCCACCTCCGGGAGGTCTTTCCTAAGAGTCAGAGTCCGGGGGTCACTCCCTCCTCTGGCTTCCTATGGAGTATCAGAAGGGGGGCCGCCTAATCAGCACTTCCTGTGGGCCATGCACTGTGCTGGGGGCGTCACCTGGATCATCTCCTACTTTTGCAACAATGCTTGGGGGCAGGCAGTATTGCTACTCCCATTTTCCAGATGAGGACACTGAGGCTCAGTGAGGTTAAGTCAGTGGCTCAGATTCAGGAGGCTAGAAAGTCGGTGCAGGTGCTGGAGTTCCACGTGTTTCCTGGAAACACTGGTTCACTGGCTGCCCACTGTCTGTCCTGGGTGCTCCAAGTCGACTCTACCTACTATTTTTTTTTTTTTTTTGAGTTTATTTATGTATTTATTTTTGGCTGTGTTGGGTCTTCGTTTCTGTGCGAGGGCTTTCTCTAGTTGCGGCAAGCGGGGACCACTATTCATCGCGGTGCGCAGGCCTCTCACTATCGCGGCCTCTCTTGTTGCGGAGCACAGGCTCCAGACGCGCAGGCTCAGTAGTTGTGGCTCACGGGCCCAGCTGCTCCGCGGCATGTGGGATCTTTCCAGACCAGGGCTCGAACCCGTGTCCCCTGCATTGGCAGGCAGATTCCCAACCACTGCGCCACCAGGGAAGCCCTCTACCTACTATTTTGAGGTTGAGTCGTCAGAGGTGCATTTTTCTCATATCTGGGCTAAATATTAGATTTCATTCTATTCCTCCCATTCTCTACTCCCTTTCTCTGCCACCTCCCTTCACTCCTGGTACCCTGCCTATAGATCAATAAATGTTAGGTAAGTGAATGATGCCAAGACCCGGGTGAATCTGACTTGACTGTATCTCTCTTTATGCACAGAGCACGGCTGCCTTCCACGTTGGGAGTGAACCTGTGCCCCGTCTCCCTGCCGTCTGAAGGCTGAGCGGGTGGCCTGTTTCCGTTCTGAGACCCGGTTGGCGCCTGCACAACAGCACCAGGTGTGTGGCTTTTATCTTCATGGGCGCGTCCCACAGGGTAGGTGAGATGGAGAACCGGGGGCAAAGCAAGCATTCTGTCGGGCAGGACGACGGCGTGCGGAGAAAGTCAACCGTGGGACCTCCGGGGAGCTCCTTCCCTTCCTGAGCCCCAATTTGCATGTCTGCAAAGTAGAGCTAATGACTCCTGCCCTGACTCCCTCCTGGGCTTGTTGACAAGGCTCAGCTGGGGTGTGTTATTCTCCCTGCATTTTGGAAATTCTAAATCTTAAAGTTAAGGAGGAGGATAAAACAAAGGCACCAGGTGAATGGGGTTCCTGGTGTGGGATGCAGTCCCTTCCGTAGGGAAATAGCCCCCAGATGCCTCCTCCTTTGCCACCCCTAAGGGGGAAATGGCCCAGTCCTTTGATAGCTGGAGTCATTAATCTATGGATTAAAAAGTTAATGCTTAGCCAAACGTTCTTCATCTTTTGGGATATGGTGTATATTCAATATGGCTCCGTGGAGCTAACCAGGAGCCCCTGCTTGACGGAATGATCTCTGTCGGGCTGGAAGAGACAGACACCCTAACTGTTTGACCAACAAATGTATAGAAAATAGTGGCCAGTAAGTAGCAATAACATAATAATCTTATCCAAAGAAAATGTGGGCTCAAATTAAGATGATTTCACCAGGAAAACATTAAGGTATACAAAGAGTTCTTAATAAATAGAAATAAATAGTGCAGGGTTTGGGCCATGGTTATTTTCGATGGTTATCTGCTCTCGCTGCCGCTGCTCTGGCTGCATTTTCCACGGGGCTCAGAGCGGCATTTTGCTCTACAAAAACAACTAGCTCCTTTCCAGCCAATGATTACTTCTAATTATGCTTTCCCCTGCTATTATTCTAATAGAACTGTCGTGTTGCCTGAAGGACTCTGGCGTTTGGAATATACGATGGCTTTTATGGATGGACCGCTGGAACACTTAATATAGCTCTTTTTGAATTATCAAGTTCTATCCTTTTGAAGTCTGTGTTAGTGGAACTCCTATTTATGAGATGTGCTGTGCTTAAAGGTTTGCTATTGATGAAGAGGTCCAACAGAGCCTTTATCATAAGTATGGCAGCATTCTCCCTGAGAGATAAATAGCCGTGCTAAAAGGTATGGTGTGTACCTAGGCTGCAAATTACTAGCCAAGTACCTCATAACAGTGTACTTCAAAAATACCTTTATGCTTCTTGTTTGTTCTCTTTTCCACAGAGAAGAGTGACATTTCTTAAAACATAGAGGGGTGGAAGCATGCTGGTCATCATTGGCCATCGACATTACTCGGGTTTGAGGAACGTGTTTGTTCCGGCACTGGGTGTCTGGATATATGCATACGTGTGGCTTACATCCTCTGTGCTTGCTGTTTCAAGAATTTGCTTTTCTTTAAGTTGCTTTAATTTAATGATGGACGTGGCTGGACTCAAGCACTTTTTGGAGGGGGAAGAGGGTTTATGAACAGGGATGCCTGTTCTGGGGAATCTGGAAAACACTACTGAGGACAGAGCAAGGGATCTTCAGGTAGTGATAGGTACAAATGTTGGGCAGTGGCAGTCAGCTTGCGGCCGACTGGGCAGGCTGCAGGTAGGGATCTTAGAAGGGGGTGGCTTGATGCAGACGTTGTCAACAGAAGTGGTTCCCAAAGGTCTGATTATCTGGGCAATTTGATGACCACCAGCTGGGGTGGAAGTTTCCTTTAGCAGTTCAACCAGGTTGTTCTTCTGTGGACCCAAAGTTGTAGGCGTTTGAGGCTAAAGTAATTGGACAATGCAGGCACTTTCTTTGGCCTTGGGCTGCTGTCGCACAGAACGACATCGTGCGGTTCACACACACAGGAATTTGGGGGGAATGGTTGATCTGGCTCCCTCGTGGTGTACAGAAATGCACTCAGGAGACTCCAAGGTTCTAGCAAGCATCCCAGATGCAGACAAAACTCCCTTGGCAGCTGACATCAAAAACACAGAAGCAGGACCATGGAGCAGCTTTTGACCGTGCGGCAAGAATTTGCATCGATTCCCCTAAGAAGGCAGGCTGCTGCTCCGGAGTGTTTGCCTAGTGTTTTTCATTTGGAACCTTCATGCATCAGAAGTCTGACTACACACTGCCTGTCTAATTCATCTTCACCCATATATTTTACCATTACGGACAGCCTTCCCCTTAAGCTTGTCTATTTACTAGCTGGTGTGACAGATGACAGCGACTCTGAGCCATGTTAGATGGCATTTGTATGGCTCCGATGCCAGAAGCATTCTAAGCGCTGGTGTTGCATATTTATTGATCTCCATATTCCCAATAATCTGATGCCCGTCACATTTGACAACATTATGTGGAGAGGTCAGCTAGATGGGGCTAATGAAACTGTTTCCAAGATGGATGTTGTTTTCCACAACATTACCCTTGCAAATAGCTGTCAGTGGGGCATTTCACTGTCGGGCCAGGCATTTGAGGACCTTTTTTTTTTTTTCTTAAATAGTTGACGTTAACATTAAACAAAACCTGAAGCTATTAAATCACAGTATTTATTTACGATAGAAAACATGGACGCCCTGGCATCTTTCCAAATGAAAATCTTATTAACAGACATGGTACTTGTGGGAAAGTCCTCAGCAATTGGAGATTGGCTTGGCTGTCTAAAATGCTTGACGGATTAGCCTGAGATGATGTGAAGGACCAAATGGGAAATGGCTGAAGTCTGGAGGATTAAACCAGCAAATAGAAAGGCTTGCTGCAGACCAGAGGCACGTGGTACTTTTGTGACCGTGTTTCCAAGCTTCCACACTGCTGCGAACAACCAGCACAAAATGCGCTCAGATTTAGATAAAGATTGACAGGAAAAAAGAAAGAAAGAATATGAAACAGTGTTTGCAAAGAGGATACCATCTAGTGAAATGCTGCATGTGAATTAACCACACTGGAAATGCATCGGGAGCAGTAACGAAAATATTAAAGACAGGTTTCCCACACCTGAATCCAGAGCTCTTTGAAGCCCTGCAAAGGGACATTTAGAGACTTTCACTGTCTGTCCTGAGGGTGACCATGGTAGACAGTGATCCTGATGGCTCTTCTAAGGAATCCATCCTGGTTTAATTCCAGGTGGATGTATCTTCTTTAAACATTCACTGAAGAGTTTTTAGCAGCTATGTGCCAACGTGATTTCTGAGAAACTTATTGCATATCTCGGTAGGGCCACTGAGAATTTTGGGTTCTTTAAGAAAAGCATAGTCAATCTTTAGTTTGAAGTGCATTATTTTACAAAGGTAGGTGTATTTAATGGGTTTCTTCATGGCAGTGTTCCTCTCCCAACTGTATCCCAGAGCAGACAAAAACAAGGGTAAATAATGGAATTAATGGTACTTGGCTACTGGCTCATCCAGAACTTTCTTAACAATGAATTCATTTATTCAGTGTTAGCATTTAGGAACATTAATCCACCACATTGCTTACAGTCACAAAAACTGAAGAACTTCTCAACTTGTTTATTTTGTAGGAAGGATGCCAGAGAAGAGATGATTAACTATTGTGCCTTTTCCTTTAGTGGATCTCAGTACCTCTTTTCATCACGCCCTTTTTCAGGTTATGCCTTTCGCATTGTGTTGAATGAAGAGGTAGAAAAGAATTGACGAGTTCAAGAGCAATGAAGTTCACTGCGGGGCAGATGCTTATGTTCTTTTCGGATGGAAAACTTGTTTCTCCTTCATACCCCCTCCTCCACTCTCACGGAATATATATACCATTAAGAGAGCATGTTCTCTCTTTGATGAATACCTAAAAGTAATAGGGGAAACAAAGTCAGGTAATGGCAAAAGTCAGCTCCAAGTAAGGTAGAGTGGTACAGCATGCTGCCTACAATTTGAGAGACACAATTCTCATTAAAGAAAAACACCGACAAAAAAGTCATATGTGAGAGATGCAAGTTAAAGCTACCCTAGGCAGCTTTAATTTAGGCATGAGCAAATTACATGAATAGCAGTTGCTATAGTAACTAGTAGATAATACGGTGTTTATGTTGCTATTGCGATATCTTGTACTTTACCGGAATAAGAAAAAAAAAAAAAAAAGATTTCCAGGAGCACACAGACACTGCATGAAGGGAACATATCTCATAACCATTTTACTTCTTCCATTTTACTGTTTATTTATGGTGAAATGGGTATCTACAATTATATACAGCCCTTGGGTTGGTTTGTTGTTATTCGTATTTTCTTAACTGAGATGTCCCTTTGAAAGCCCAGTCCCTGAGACATCTCTGAAGCTGCCCTGTCTGCCATCTTGGATGCCGCCAGGGGGAGAATTCTGTGGTTGGGCATGGCATGCCGTGAGCCGTAGGCTACCATGGGTCAGATGACTTTGAACCCAAAGGCCAAGAATGCTTGAGAATTCAGGGCAGGACAGATGCCGTCAGAGGTTGTGATGTTATACATTTGATGTAATGCAAGGTAATGCAATATTATGCATTACGGAGTGTTGGGCAGTTAGCATGATTTTAAAAAGCATTTGAGGTCCTTTCTAGAGACAATGAAAATATCTCAAAGAGGACTTGTGATGGATGAAATGCAGTTGGTGCCCATCGAAGGCTGCAGCTGATGGAGAGGCAGTAGAGAACATAGCAAAGCAGACAGTTGCCATTTTGCTGCATGCAGGAGGCTGGCAGGCAGACCCCAATAACTCGGGTCCCAATTCAGATTTGGGGGCCTGGCTGCTGACTCCATGGCAGTTCACCCAGTAGTTGCTCTGCCTTTCACTGCTGTTATCACCACTTCCAAAGCGGGTTTGGGCAAACTCAGGGTGCTTCCAGACCTTTCAAATTCTTTTTTTTTAAGCTTTGCTTTAACTATAATTTATTTAACTTTAAGTATAAAGACCTTTCAAATTCTTAACACAACACTGATTTATATTAATTTAATTTAAAAACTCATGTCAGGTAGGGTTTTTTTCTTCGGGGATGGAATAGGGGAGTCTTAAGAAGGGGAAATACAGAGGTAGAGTCCCACCAGCCCCAAATGACTGTGGTGATGGAAACAAAACCTGAATGCACCGAGGTGTCTTCCTCTGCATATTCTTCACTTCACACCCTCCTTTGCACAATTTTCTCTCCATAAGATGACTCAGAGTAGAGTAAGCATTGTCTCTGAAGCCAGAAAACCTGAGTTCTAGTCTCAGTTCTGCCATTTCCTAGGATTGTGGCCTAAGGGAAGTAATCCATTAATATTTCTCACTTGTCAAATGCTGTTAGTAATGCCCACCTGATCAGCGGAGACTGGATGAAGCTAGAGCACTCTGGCTGAGCATCTGGCTATGAGCTCCATCTCTCAACAGCTGTTCCTTAATGGTGCATCTGTCTTGGCTAGTCCCAGATTCAGGTGACTCATTTGATTTCTCTGGCCTCAGTTTTCTCATCTGCAAAATGGTATCCTTGGCCTTGCCGGCCTCAGAGATGCCTTCCTCCTCACATTCTGCGATTATATGGCATAAGCTTTTCCAGGTTCGTAAATGTCCTTCCCTTAAGAAATGTGTGCAGAGACCTTTTGAGTCTTCATGGCCAAATGCAAATTCCTCTTCTCTTCCTGAGCTTGAAGAGCTTCTCCACTCAAAAGTTGGTTTGAAATGAGGTCTTGTGTATATTGCAGGTGTGGCTTCCGGGCTGGAAGGAATGAAAAAATCCATGTGAGCTTTTGCCTTTAGGCTGGTAATGTGTTTTAATTTCCATTTCACAGATGAAACAATTGAATTTTCCGGAGCTTAAGCGACCAAGGCAAGGCCTCACTACCCTCAGCATTTTGGTAGCCTCTACCTGCTATACGTTTCTTCTCCCGGTGGGGTGTGGGGGGCAGTCACCAGAAGGGGGCAGTTCCAAGGAAAAATGTTCAAAGGGGGAGGCCAGTGCATGCATCTTTACTCAGTTACTGTCAAAACCAATACTGCATCACAGGAGAAGCAGATGGTGGGCCAGGAACCCACAGGAGGTGCGAGGAGGGAGAGGGAGGGGTATTGAACTGCTTGAAGAGCAGTATTTGGTCACCAGATTCATAGTTCCCATCCGTCTCCGAAGCCCTCGGTACCTGAGACCGTTCAGCACCTCACCCTGCACCATTGCCTCCGGATCGCAAAACTCATCAGACTGTGAAGTAAGCTGAGTAGGAATCAATTTTTTGTCTAGCCCCAGAAATTCTTTGGAATAATATGTCAAAATGGTTATCTCGTCTGTTGCAATTGGCTTGAAAATATCAGAATTTCTATGGATATTTATGAGATTTCCATGTACCATCTGGCTCCCTACATGCGAGTGTGAATACACAGATGCCTGGATAATGTACAGGGAGCCAAGCACATTTATTTTTACAGAGAGTAATTATTACAGTCTCTCCTTCCAGAAATGAGCCTTTTGTTTTATGTTTTCAGAGAGAACTTGTGAAATATTAAGATATTTTACTGCCTTAATGTTCTGAATTGTTTGCCTCTCCATCCTGCAATCTAAAACTCATTAACAGTCGAACAATTTAATCAGAATGAATCAAGTTGTGAAATGGAGACATGGGCAGTTCACAGAGCCATAAAGCATGGCTGAAACTTTTCTGAACAGCTTCATAAAACTTAGAAGGCAGCAGGAAATAAATGATTATCCTGGACAATATCAGAGTAAACAGAACCTGGAGCCATGAACTTGGTAATTGTTCTTCCTCCCTCAGCACATTTACTGAGGCTTGGTCTTAATTCATGGGATGGACCAGTGAGTATAAGGATGTAAGTTGCCAGTCCTTCTGTAAATTTTTTCTCTTAATTATAAGCATGATCAGGGAAACAAAGTGAAAGTGGTACGTTAAGCCTGACTTTAAATTCCAGAAGTTTTCTTCCATTAAAAATAGTCCTTGGGGACGCTGGGAGGCTCCAACCCACAGTTTTTGGGGAAGACCTCAGTTTCAAGAGTGACTTATTCATTATACTTTTAAAATGTCATTCATCCCAGAATTCTCTCTGCAGAGGTGGGCAAGTGTGTTTGGTGGAAATGGGTTTTAGTTTCATTCCTAAGTTTGGGTTGTATCCACATCAAATATTGTCTGACAGAGTCAGTTGTATTATGCATTTGAAGTCAAGGCCACCAGTAGAGCAACCAACTCGTCCTCAATTGCCTGGAACCCACTGACTCTCAGGCAAATTGGGATGGTTGGTCCCATTAAAAAGTCCCAACTCCCAGATATTTCCTGGCATCAGTGCCTAAAAATTACTCTCCCTTCCAATGTAAGAATTTTGCCTACAACTTCTTAATCAGATGATTATCCAGAATAGTGTTTTATATATATATAAAGTATATATATATATATATATATTGTTCATAACTTTTATCCCATCTTCTTCTGAGAATGAATTGAAGCATCTATGTAGGTATCCAGCACATGTCTGGGTACTGAAGTTTCCCCATCTCTACGTGGTCAGTGAGAATTTGTGAAACAACAAAATACTCTACAGTTTTGATATTATAAACTCAAATTGCACCACCTACACCATGCCTCTTTGTTAATTTTTTTTTCACTTTAGAAAGCACAGGCCTTTATTCGAAACTTCAGAATTAGGGAGCCTGATCTTAAAAAAAGGAAAATGTTCCATTCAGTACTTACTCAATTTCCTTATTTAGTGGTATATATAGAATTTATAAATAAACTCTTAGTTCTGGCATGCTTAGTAAGTCTGATTTTGCTTACAGAAATAGGTTCTTAATACTTCATTTTCAGAACACTTAAAAACCCAAGCCAATGCTTTTCCTTCAAGGATGTGGAAGGCATTCCTCATTCAAATCTGATTCATGATTTTATAAAGCATGAAGATCACTTTTATTACTTCATCATCTATATGCTGGATTCTAATATTCTTTTTGATGGTGATGTGTTCAGTGATAGAAACTTATAAAGAGAGAATTCCTTCTAAATTTGTAAACCAAAAATTTAAAAGCAAAATCCCTGAAGTGATAGGAAGACATTTTTATGACATAAACAGCTACTTCACTAAGCTGCTGGCACAAACCAAAACGACAAAAGTACAAATTGTTATTTAACCTTTAAATACTGTTTGCTACAAATCTACAAATATTTTAAATATACTTTCTTCTGCAATGAAAATTAAGATAATCCCCAGCTTAACAGCTTTTGAAGATGTAAATATTACAAATAAAAAAGATAACTTTCCTAGTGAATGTCCAATGATAAACTGAACCCCAAGTTTTCTATCCCAAGGACATAAAAATGATCTAAATTGGACTAAGTGCATGGCAAGTTCATGTTAAAAATGATTCTTCATATGCTCTTCTACTAAAGCAATCAATATAAAAAGAATCTAAAAGCTTGTTTTCTGCTTGAAGATTTAGGTAACCTCCAAGGAAATCACAACTTGTGAGCTTTTAAACCCAGAGCTATAGTATGTGAAAATACTCGTGCCTCATAAAAAAGCAAGCCGATAAAATTCCATACATAAAATGGCCTAAATATCAGTAATAATTACATTCTGCATAATTTTTTTTATCGAAAACTTCCAAACCGTCAATCTTTTTCAGTGCTTCGAGTGAGCAATCAAAATAGTCATATTTATTCAGGTTTAAAACTAAATTTCTCTGCTCTCAGTATGAAGGCATAGACAGAATAGACAGTAAAAATTATTTTGTCCAACATTCTGGGACTATGGATGTGGAAACCATCTACAACATGATCTCATTAGGTCATCATCGATTCACCTTCTTCACCAGTAGCATCTTGGGAAATGTGAAGGTCTTCAAGCATCTCAGCCAGACTAATTCGAGGTGCTCGTTCCTCATCTGTGTCACTTTCCACAGGAATGGTTGAATCTCTATAAATATTCACATTTTTTCTAATTGCATCATTTTCTTCAAGATCTTCAAGGAAACCTTGGTATTGCCTTTCATCATCTGTATCCATGTTTTCTCTATCTCTTGCAAGCTCTTTCCATTTCCAGTTTCTAAGACACTGACGTTTGGTACGGTCATAGCTCTTCTTGATTAACACCACATCGAGGACTCTATCTGATTTCATTTTGTTGACATGTTCATCATTTAAGTTACAGTTGGCCAGATCAAACCCCAACACCAGGTCTCCAGGATTTAGAAGATGTCCCAAATGAGTGCGACAAAAATACTGTTTATCCATATTCATTTCAGATGTTTTCTGTACCCAGACTTCCCTGAGGGTATGCTTTTTTTTTTTTAAAGATTTATTTATTTTATTGATTGATTGATTGATTGCTATGTTGGGTCTTCGTTTCTGTGCTAGGGCTTTCTCTAGTTGCGGCAAGTGGGGGCCACTCTTCATCGCGGTGCGCGGGCCTCTCACTGTCGCGGCCTCTCTTGTTGCGGAGCACAGGCTCCAGACGCGCAGGCTCAGTAGTTGTGGCTCACGGGCCTAGCTGCTCCGCGGCATGTGAGATCCTCCCAGACCAGGGCTCGAACCCATGTCCCCTGCATTAGCAGGCAGATTCTCAACCGCTGCGCCACCAGGGAAGCCCGGGTAAGCTTTTTTGATACCATTCCAGCACCTGTACTGCGTTTTAGATCTCGGACTATGCTGCATTCCATAACAATAAACTCCTCTAGCTGTTTGGGATGGCATAAACTATTGAAAGGGTGACTCCAGAAAGTGTTCCCATCAATATCTGCAACTTGTAGGGTATTTGGATCTGTGAGATGGATGACGCTGGTTACTCGAATACACACACAAATCTGGTTCACGTTTCCCAGGCTTTGTGCCAGTTTTGGAGACAGACAAACAACATTATCCTTGCATATTGGAACAATTTCCACAGAAAAAGTGCTGTTGTAATTGTATGTGTTACTATGGATATTCTGAGAGAGGAGTCTCTGTGAGGCTTTGTATCTAGTGGGAACAGTACACTGAAGAAATTCTACCATCTTCTGAGCATGTTGTTTTGAGGAATAATAGAAATCCAGACCATCATGAATCTCTTTGATACAAAGTGTATTCTGGTGCATGCCATATTTCAAAATCAGCTGTTCCAGATAGTAGAAAGTTTTTTTGTGCAAACTCTTTTGCCTGACTTGAACCACAGCCTTCCAGAAATCCTTAGCTTCCACTCTATGGCAATCTCCACACATCTGGGGCTGAACAACATAATCCACCACAAACACTTGCTGAAGGATAGCACCATTCATCACCTCTTTCTGAATAGTCAGTTTAACTTTAAGTCTCTTAGAATGGGGCTCAGTCCAAACAAAGCTTGCATCTTCAGGACGTACCTTACTCAGAAGGGCTTTGATTTTTTTCAAACACAAAGCAAGAAGTTCCCTGGATTCTAAAGCACATTGTACCCAAGTTCCTGGTGGCTGGAAATATCTTTGGCATTGTTTGTAGAAAGACAGAGAGACTTGTTTAGGAATGCCTTGGCTGATATCTACTTTACTTCGCAGACAAGCCACACAAATACTGGCAGGATTTGGACTAATCCGGGCACCACAGTCGCAGCACAAGATGCGTCCAGGTGTGTGCTTCACGGGTTCTGTCGTATACTCCGTTTTTCTGTATATCTTAGCGCCTCTGGGCCAGACCCAGATGTGCTGAAAAACCGCGGCAGGGCCAGTTTCTATCGCCCAGTCCTTATTTTGTAATTTGCACCAGCAAAGCACCATTCCTATTCCACACAGGCTCGTGCGGCCCAAATATAGAAGCTCTTACAGTCTCGTCACTCTGTTTTCTTTCTCACTATTAAGATTTCACCTTCAGGGTTGGGTTTGTTGGACAGACCTGGGCTTCTCAACATCCATTCATACTCTTTTGACTGTTCAATCAGATGAATTCTAACTTCACCACCTCCTAGCTATGTCACCGTGGACAAATGCTGTCCCACATTATGCCTCAGTTTTCTCCTCTGTGAAGTGAAGATAGTAAGACTGAAGCTGTAGAGTTGCCATATGGGTCACCATATGTACAACCCATAAGGGAAAAGTACTTTGGTGTGCCAGAACATGCCTGACCATGATTTGGCCAAGTCCAGCTGGGAGCTCTGGGCGGTTCTGGCAGGCAGGGGTCCATTAGTGACTGATTGGGACATGCTGATTTTAGTGTAAGCACAAACTTCTAATCCATGATTTCAGGGGCCCCTCATGACCCACGGTTAGAGAGGCACCATCAGAGAAAGGACCTGCTCAGTTCTTTGTGGATTATTTCTTGACTTGTGGAAATATTATTTTATCGCAGTTTGTATATAGAACAATTCCTTCCCAGTTCCTTGAGATTTTGGTTTACCTGGGTTTACTTCTGAATACTTTCCCTAACTACCCCTCATTGGATTAATCAAGATTTGGAAGTGATATGGGTTATTTCTATTTGTTTAGTGGCTACCCTTAACATTTTAACATGCATACTTCTATTAACAAATAACAAAGTTTCTCAGTATTTTATCCTTCTTTTAAACTATGAGGTCATTAAAACATTACACATAGCCAGCAGTAACAATAACATTTTGGCAATGTTATTTCATCGAACCCTGTCATTATTACTATTATTACTATTGTTATTATTATTGTGGAATATTTTATAGAAAATCCCAGATGTCATGTCTCACCACTTAGAAATACTTTAGCTGACAAGAAATTTTCCCCCTTAATATAACCACTATGCCATTATCAGCAAACAAAATTAGCAATAATTTCTTAATATGATCACATATCCCTTCCATACTTAAATTTCCTCAGTTGTCCCCAAAATCTTTTTACAGATGGTTTGTTTGAGTAAGTGGCCAAATGTGGTTTGCATATCACAGTTATATTTTGAAGAAAACATAAAATGCCCTATGGCCTGGATTTTGCTTGTTGCTTTCACTTGGTGTCCTATAATTTGTTCTTTTATTCCCTGAGGTATTATAAACTTGTGTTTAAATTCAGTGAGCATTTGAAATTCAGGACTTTTTGTGTAGTAACCCTTCAGAGATGTTTCTGTGTACTGATTGCATCACATCAAGAGGCACAGAAATATCTGGTGTCCCATGGTTTTATTGATACTAAGATTGATCAGGGTTCAGATAGTAGCAGCTAAGTCTCTCGTTATGAAGTTCTCCATAAAACCTTGCACATAATGCTTTTTATTTTTTTTTTAACTTTTTAAAGTTTTTTTATTTTATTTTTTAAATTTTAATTTTAACTTTTGGCTGCATTGGGTCTTCACTGCTGTGCACGGGCTTTCTCTAGTGGCGGCGAGCGAAGGCTGCTCTTCATTGCGGCACGTGTTCTTCTCATTGTGGTGGCTTCTGTTGTTGCAGAGCACGGGCTCTAGGTGAGCGGGCTTCAGTAGTTGCAGCACGCGGGCTCAGTAGTTGCAGCACATGGGACCAGTAGTTGTGGCTCATGGGCTTAGTTGCTCCACGGCATGTGGGATCTTCCTGGACCAGGGTTCGAACCCCTGTCCCCTGCATTGGCAGGCGGATTCTTAACCACTGTGCAATCAGGGAAGTCCTCGTAATGCTTTTTTAAAAAATTGTAAAATATATATAACATAAAACCTGTCATTTTAACTATTTTAAAGTGCATCGTTCTGCGGCATTAAGCAGATCTGCAATGTTATATAACGATTGCCACTATCCATTTCCAGAACTTTTTCATCATCTGAAACTGAAACTCTTTACTCATTAAACAATAACTCCCCATTTCTCCTCCCCTCCGGCTCCTGGCAACTACCGTTCTCCTTTCTGTCTCTATGAATTTCCCTCTTCTAGGTACCTCATACAAGTGGAATCATACAGTATTTGTCCTTTTGTGGCTGGCTTATTTCCCTTACCATAATGTCCCCAAGGTTCATCTGTGTTGTAGCGTGTGTCAGAATTTCATTCCTTTATATGGCTGAATACTATTCCATTGTATAGATGGCCACGTTTTGTCTATCCGTTCACCTGTTTATGGACACTTGGGTTGATTTTGGCTATTGTGAATACTGCTGCTGTGAACATGGGTGCACTCACTTAATGCTTTTATTATTCACTGATGATATTTATCTAGATCCATCACAGGCATACCTCATTTTCTTGTGCTTGGCTTTATTACGCTTTGCAGATATTGCATATTTACAAACTGAAGTTTTTGGCAACCCTGCATTGAGCAAGTCTACTGGCACCATTTTTCAAACAGCATTTGCTCACTTTGAGTCTCTGTGTCACATTTTGGTAATTTTCACGATATTTGCAACTTTTTCATTATTATATTTGTTATGGTGATCTGTGATCTTTGATGTTACTATTGTAATTTTTGGTTGTTTTGTAATTTAATTAAAGTATGTACCTTGTTTTTTAGATATAATACTGTTGCACACTTAATAGACAACAGTAAACATAACTTTTACATGTACTGGGAAACCAAAAAATTCATGTGCCTTACTTTATTGGAATATTTGCTTTATTGTGGTGGTCTGGAACTAAACCTGCAATATCTCTGAGGTGTGCCTGTATTTCATTTTAGGTCACACAATGGTGATTTTCTAATATTTTCTTTTTATATACCAATTTTCAGAATAATGGTTTGATGTACCAGTATCCCACAAAGGTGACCAATGAGGTTTTTGGTTTTTTTTAGCCAGTCTTTTTTTTTTTTTTTTTTATAGCTCCTTGAGTTAGTTCTTATGTTCTTTGACACAGCTTCAGTAGTCTTTTGTCACTTCTTTTATTTCTGGCACAACAAAGTGTCCCAGACTCATCTTGTATATTTCCTACCTGAAGGGAAAAATCTCCTTTTCTCTGTTGTGCTCACCACTCTGCTCTCAATACTTCACTTCTGGACAGCAAATGTGTGAGTTTTTCCCACATCAAGCAATTCTCCAATTCTCTGTGGACACCATTGGAGTGTCCTACAATTTAATTCAATTTTGACACTATCTACCTGGAGATAGCATCAGATCTCCCAGGGGCTCAATCCCACAAGACCCTCTCTTCTCCCACTTCAGACAGCAATTGCAAGTCCAGGTTGTCACCTGTGCTTCTGATTGACTATAAGTTGGAGGTTCCCATCACCCCTCCTCATGTTCAGTATTTACTAGAATGGTTCATAGAACTCAGGGAAACATTTATGTTTATCTGTTTATTGTAAAGGATGCAATTCAGGCATAGCTGGATGAACGAGTTGCATAGGGCAAGATATGGGGGAAGGGGTGTGGAGATTCCATGTCCTCTTTTTAAAAATATTTATTTATTTATTTATTTAGGCTGCACTGGCTCTTAGTAGCGGCACACGGGATCTTCGTTGCGGCATGCAAACTCTTAGTTGCAGCATGCATGCGGGATCTAGTTCCCTGACCAGGGATCGAACCCGGGCCCCCTGCATTGGGAGCGCAGAGTCTTACCCTGTGGACCACCAGGGAAGTCCTCCATGTCCTCTTTACACAGGCATGCCACCGGCCCCCCCCACCCCACCCCTAGCACCTCCATGTGTTCACCGACCAAGACACTCACCAAACCCTGTACTTTCAGAGATTTTTAATGGAGGCTTCATTTTGTAGGCATGATTGGCCATTGGGTCCAATTCAATGTCCAGAGGTTGGGGTGAAGCTGAAAGTTCCATTGCTCTATCTAGTCACATGGATAGTTCCTCTGGTGACAGGCCACTATCTGGTGGTTATCTAGGGGCTTTCAAAAAATCACCTCATTAACATAAGCTCAGGTGGGTTTGAAAGGGGTTTGTTAAGAATAACAAACGATGCTCCTTCCACCTTTATAATTCTTATCACTTAGGAAATTCTAAGGATTTTAAGAGCTCTGTGCCAGGAATGGGGATGAGACAATATATATTTCTTACTATAAATCACAATATCATGCTACTCATTTCTGAAATCAGCCATTTTTCCAATGAGACTTGGTTCTTTTGGGGTATGGTACTTAGACGCCACAATCTGGGTACTTGGTGTGCTCTCTGCTAGTGGATTGTCATTGTTTCAGGCTTTTTGGTAAAGAGAGCTAAAACGTATGTTTTTTTAAAGAGAAAAATTATAAATTCATACTGATATTTTAAATTCAAAATTAGGATCACAGTCTTCTTACTCCTTTGATTTTATACTTGTATATCTTTTATAATGAAAATCTTGGTTCTGTTAAATTAACATAATTATTTTATTCTAGAATATATATATAGTGGTTTCAAAATAATATCAACATTTATATGATAAGATATTGGACATAGTTTCAGATTTCTTTTTTCTTTCTTTCTTTCTCTTTTTTTTTTTTTTTTTTTTACTGTTTTTGTTCTTAGATTATATCCCATTAGGGATGTATAATCAAACATTGTGCTTTAGTATCAATCAAAGTAAATGTTGTCCCTCTAATGTGTGTACCACCACCATGATATGCACTTAGGCTCATTTGTTTCAGTGTGCTTTCAGTTTTTAGGATTTGTTTCTTCTTTTTTTTTTTTTTAAACTTTTTTTGGGGTTTATTTATTTATTTATGTATTTATGTATTTATGTATTTATGTATTTATTTATTTATGGCTGTGTTGGGTCTTCGTTTCTGTGCGAGGGCTTTCTCTAGTTGCGGCAAGTGGGGGCCACTGTTCATCGCGGTGCGCAGGCCTCGCACTGTCGTGGCCTCTCTTGTTGTGGAGCACAGGCTCCAGACGTGCAGGCTCAGTAAATTGTGGCTCACGGGCCTAGTTGCTCCGCGGCATGTGGGATCCTCCCAGACCAGGGCTCGAACCCCTGCATTGACAGGCAGATTCTCAACCACTGCGCCACCAGGGAAGCCCCTTGTTTCTTCTTTTCTGAACAAAGAAAAAATTAAAAGGTTCTAAAGTAAAAAAAAAAAAACAACTGTATGTAATATATGTTACATAATATATATTATATTTTAATTACATATAATAGATATATCCACAGAAGTATTGCTTCCATCCTTTCCTATTCTGTTTCTTCCTTCCTAATGAAATGTAACCGTTTTCATTAGTTTTTGGCTTGTGCTTCAACTGTTTCCTTTTGAAATTATGCCACCACCACACCCACCACACACACACACTTTCTCTTTTCTTAGACAAAAGACGCATACCTTTTAGTGTGCTTGGTACTGCGTTGTGCTGCTACCCTAAGTGTTGGGCATTTGGGTTATTTGCATCATTTAGCTGTTATGATCAATGCTGAAATCAATAGCCTTGTGATTACATTGCGTTGCATTTTTGCCCGTGTATCTTTGGGATAGGTTGTTAGAAATGGATTGCTGGGTTAAAGGGCAAATGCAGAGTAAAGTTGTTAGGCAGTGCCAAATTCCCCTCTGTCGAGCTTTATCACTGTGCGCCCCTGTAATCCTGCAACGTATGAGCCCGCCTGTTTCTCCACAGCACCAGCATTATCAAGAGAGTACATTGTAACACTGCTTTATAGGAATGGTTACAACATTAATTTTTATCTTGAGATTCCTGTACCACATGGAACGTACAAATTTGGACTCCTCACCTCTGTACGTTGGGGTTTCTATTTCTTGGAGGATGGGGGAGACTTTCCCCCCACCTAGAGCCTCATCAGATTGCGGTATTTCTCTGATACTTCCTAGGGTGGGAATTTTCTAGTCACATTTTGTTGGAGGGGCAACCTTTGGAGGTCCCTCTATTATGCTATGCTGTGTCTCAGTTTGGGACACAGACAAGGCCCAGACCCCTGTCCTCATTTGGGTGTTCTGCCCTCAGCCCTGAGCTGTGGAGCCTGTATCTGGATCTATTACTTACTTGGGCACCAAGTTTTCATCTTCTGTGTTTATCACTGTGGTTTTGAAGGCCCTGTTTAATTCTGGTACCTGGAGGTTTCTCTTCCTTTCTTTACAGCCTATCTGTATATGGTATTTTCTGCTTACATTTTATGTACACATTTCTATGTCTAATGGGTGGGAGGGGGTTCTTCAGAATCTCAGGTCTCCATGTTGCTGGAGGAAACTCAGTGCAGATTTTTATAAAAGTTATGCCAAAGCAGGGAAGTAAAATGGAAATTGGGAGTGAAGGGATTATTTGCTATGCAGAAGTATCCTTTAAGAGTGGACTTCTCCTAGTGTGTTGAAACTAAAATTTTTTCTGTAACCAAATTGAGTTTGTAAATATTATCTAAAATGGGGTATACCTGTTATGCAAAGATGCTGTCTCTCTCCCAGATGTGAAGACACTGGGCCATGGGCTACACATTTTTGCAGTGTAGGCCTGATCAGAGAGAAAAAAAAAAAAATCACTAAATTATCTTTTTGGCCTCATTCCGAAGTTCAAACTCCAAACACACCACAAAACATACTATACCAGATAGGCTTCTGGGAGCCAAGGACAAGAAGGGCAATACAAGATTATTTCAGTCTAAGGAAAGAGATTGAGCTGAGCTGTGTGTGTAAAAGAGGCAATTGCAGGCACCAGGAATGGAGTCAAGAGGCCTAGGCTTTGCTTCATTGTGAACTTGGGTCATTTGTACCCAACCGTCTAGCTGCCCATTCATTTGTCTACCCATCCGTCTATTCAGCTATTTATCTACCCATTCAAATACCAGTCTATCCTTCCATCAATTCATCTGCCATCCATCCATCCATCTGCTGTTCACCTGTTCATCCATCCATCCATCCATCCATCCATCTGCTGTTCACCTGTTCATCCATCCATCCATCCATCCATCCATCTGCTGTTCACCTGTTCATCCATCCATCCATCCATCCATCCATCATTACCAAACACCCACAGTTACTGGGGACTAGAACCCAAATATGAGAAAGACACTGTCTCTCCCTCCATGGGACTCGGTGTGTTAGGGGTAGAATGTCATACCAATAATTACTGTGTAATTAGATAATGACTTCAGAGGAGCCCTGTCGCCTCTGTGCTGAGAGTGAGAGCACTTTAGTTTGTCTAGAGTCAGGAAAGTCTTCCCGGACGAAGCCTTTGAGTCAGGTTCAAACTCAGGTTTGAGTTCAGACCTGAGCAGGAAGTTGCCTATTACCTTTGGCCTCAAGTTCCACCTCACCTGTGCAAGGGTGGCATGGGGCCAGATGACGTCCACCTAAAGATCTGTGCTTTCATGAGTGGCAGGTGCAGATTTTGTATTGGGCACCAACAAGAGGCATGGAGGGCTAGTGGGGAAGCAGAGCCAGTTCAAGACTTGGCTGGGATTGGGGCATCCCATCTTTGAGGGGCCCCCAGACTTTGTCCAAGAACTGCTTATTGCCCATGGGTAGCTGGAGGAAAAGCTCACTGTCCCCAGTTACTTGTTTCCTGGGACAAGGCTAGAAGTGGGCTTTCCAGACTTGTTCTGGGCCCTGGGCCCATTGTCTGTAGTGTGACAGGAACCCCATGAATTTTAATAGCCTCCATTCAGAGTGATTAAAACCTTAATGAAATTTAATTATCTTGATGTTAAGCATTTTGGGTTAAGTTATTGCATTCTGACCACTCATTGTTCGCTGCAAGCTCAGGGCAGCATACCTACCTCTGCCTTAATGGAAAGGAAAGTTGAGTATATTTAAACGAAATTTCCCCCAAAATAATTGCCTTCAATGAAACACCAAGTAGGCATCAGGATTGAATTTATAAATCGGGCGGCTGCAGATGAGAGCTACTATGTTTGGAATGGTTTTCATTAATCCAGGGTCTCCAGAAGGAGCAATGTGAAAAGTTCAGACTATAAGTGACAGGTGTTTATGGTTCGCAATTGCATTAAACAGGCTCTTAAACGCAGGTTAAAGGCCTCCATGAAATATAGAATATACCTTAAAATGTGGCCTAAATTTTTGCCATTTTGGACTTTGCATTACTTACCTACAGAATTAGCAGGGCTTTCGGTTAATCAACTGTCAGCGTAAATTGTGGCTAAGCAAAATGCTTATAAATACCGGTAAGCACAGTTTGCTTGGCCTGTTGCGTTTTTTTGTGTGTGTGTGTGTTTTTTTTTCTTTCTTCTTCCCTTGGGCCTTCCAAAGGCCTTCAGCTGATGGAGAGCTTTTAATTTCACATTTTGGCCCCCACCGCAGGTGATAAACAAAGGTTTCCCCGCTGCTCTGGCTGGGGTCAGTTATCCGGCCTCCCTCCCCGTAATCACACACAAAAGGTGCCTGAGATCCACAGCTAATTTGCGGCCTCTGTTTAGCAGAATTTAATAGCAGGTATTACTGCTGCCGCGGTAATTAAGGACCTTTGTCAATAAGACGGAATAGATGGCCACACTTGGTTGTAATCAGTGGGCTCTCGAGAGCCAGTGGAGTGAAAAGGGAGAGAAGCAATCCATTTTGTGAATAACACAATCCTCCCCGGCCTCCCTCCCTCCCTCCCAGGTCGGGCAGTGGAATAATAATTCCCCAGGCAATGAAAGTACAGGAATAAAAGTACTTACCCTCCAGCCGGTGATTTTTTTTTTGACTTTTTATTTACTCTACTGAGCTTTCTTATTTGCTCCAGGCCGCATCTGATGAAGTATTGTTTAAACAGCACAGAGCAAAATGGATGTAGGGAGGTGGGGAGAGGAGGAGGAATTTTAACCAGGTGGCAGGGAGGCGTCCCGCTTTAAGGTGGATAGCCATTCGGTTTATCAATTATTTCTCTGGGATACAGGAAAAAAAAAAAAAAAAAGACAAAACCAAGTGGCTTCGTGAAGAGGTAGAGGGTGTCATTTAGAGCTGTCTCCGAACATAGTCATTCAGCTCTAAATGGGTCGCCTGTAACAAGCGTGAAGTGAACTTGGGGGAGCATTGTCACCCTCGCCTCGTCCCTAATGTACCGCTGAATGGCCCGGCGGAGGGGGCGGCAGGGGAGGGGAGGGGGCAGGGGCTGGCGGCCACAATTCAAAGAGACCTTCAAGGTGTGTGCCCCTCATAGTAATTGGAGAGGAAGCTGTCTTTCCCTCGCCAATTCCCTGCCTTTTTACTGGTTTTAACAAGCATGATGCTTTTAATAGTGCTTTGAGTACCATCTCTTTATATGCCTCTCCCTTTTAAAAGCAGCTTTAACTATACTCTTTCTGTCGCTAATGTCTGAAAAACTTCTACCTTTAATCATTCCCCGATGAGGTGGCAAACAAGCGACCCCTCTCCTTTAGCAATTTCGGCTGGGTGGTCGCTGCTGGCTGGGAAGGGAACGGGTGGCCGGCCGAGGGAGCAGGGGGGCTGCGAGGGTGTGCATTGTGGGGATCTGACGCCAGGTCCAGAGCTTGGGGACATCCAAGGGGCTTCTTGTTAGGGGAGGGCCAGGGGTCAATTTTAAATGCTCAGATCTGCAAGGTGGAAGACAAAAATCCGTTTGACCACTGTTAACAATCCACTTGGATTTGGTTAATTAAAAAAGATTGAGATTAGTTTTGTGGCTATTCCAGGACACCTCCCCTTGCCCACCCCCAATCCAACACGCACAGTTTGCTTCTTTCCCATTTAGGAGCCAATCCCAAACCGGGCTGATGAGTGAGGTCTTTCTGTGAGATGAGCTTAAAGGGTTTCACATGCACCTCTGGACTGATGAGGGATTCAGGATGGGCTGGTTCCAAGTGCAGCCTCATAAATACAAATGGAGAATGAGGGGTCCATCCGTCCTCCTGAGGAGCAGCACGTGCACACACACACAGCTTTTGGGTCCCTCAAAAGTGTGGCAGGGGTGAGGCCAGGAGCTGTAGGGCCTCTGGGAAGGCAGGGGCAGGACGGGGGCAGGGAGACATGTGGTAGTCCCTGTTTCCTCATCCATTCCATTTTTGGCTTCTGAACATGGGCTTCTCTTTCTGGAACGATTTGTCAAACCAAAGTTCAGCAGATGTTTTAGAGGTGAAAACCTTCCCAGAGAGAGTCTCTGGGGGAGTGGAGGAGGCGGGGCTTCTTTAGAGCTTCTAAGCATCCCTTCTCCAAAGATGTCACCCTGGAAAGCATCCCTTTGGTCCCCTTCTGTCCACGCTTGAGGGTTCAAGTCCCGACTCTGGAGCAGTATAGCTCAGCTTGTTAAGCCAGTTTTCTTATCTGTAAAATGCAGGTGAGAATTGCTTCTACCTTCTCAGAGGGGTTTGTGAAGGTCCATAAGGTGATGCTGGTAAGACACTCAAACTCACTGCCTGAGGCAGAGGGAGGCATCCTGTGCATATTGGACATTGTTTTTCCTCTAAGGGTTCATTGGATTTTTCTTAATTATCTGGAGGATGGGGGTGCTTGCTGCCTGATTCTGGGGCTCAGGACAGCAGAGCATGTTGTGGGTTTCCAACAGCTGTTGTGTTGTAACTGTGCCAACATACTTATACCCCCAGGCAGCCACGGGGTTAGGGATCACTTAGGAAAGTTGTGCTTTGCACAAAATCACAGGGGAGAAGTGAGTGCAGAGGTTGCTGGCCAAAGAAAGAGGAGACATCTTTCCCAGGTCTGCCCTCCTCAGGGCCCTGAGAGGAGGGATGCTGTCGCAGGCTGAATGATGCCCCTTAAAGATACAGTCGACCCGCCATGTCCCTGGGGTTCTGCATCCACAGAGTCAACCAATGGTGGATCCAAAATATTTGAAAAAAAAAAAATCCAGAGTTCCAAAAGCAAACTTTGAATTTTCCATGCTCTGTCAACTATTTACATAGCATTCACCTTATGTTTACAACTATTTACACAGTATTTATAACTATTTACATAGTATTTACATTGTATTAGGTATTGTAAGTAATCTAGAGATGATTTTAAGTATAATGGAGGATGTGCATAAATTATAAGCAAATACTAGGCCATTTTATATAAAAAGGTTGAACAACCTTGGATTTTGGTATCCACGGAGGGTCCTGGAACCAATCCCCGGTCATCTGTGGATGTTACCTTACAAAAAAGGGTCTTTCCCCCCAGTTTTGTTGAGATATAATTGACATATAAAATTTGTATAAGTTTAAGGTGTACAACATAATGCTTTGATATGTGTATATATTATGAAATGCTTACCGTAAGTTTAGTTAACAAACATCACCTCACATAGTTATAAGAAATTTTTTTCCCTTGTGAAAAGAACTTTCAATATCTACTCTCTTAGCACTTTTCAAATATACAATACAGTATTGTTAGCTATAGTCACCATGTTGCACATTATATCCTCAGAATTTACTCATTTTATAACTGGAAGTTTGCACATTTTGACCACCTTTACCCATTTCCCCCATCCCTTACCTCTGGCAACTACTAATCTGTTCTCTATTTCTCTGAGTTTGGTGTTTTAAGATTTTACATATACTGTAAAGCAATTATACTCCAATAAAAATGTTAAAAAAAAGATTTTACATATAAGTGAGATCGTACAGTATTTGTCTTACTCTGTCTGACTTATTTTACTTAGCATAATGCCCTCAAGGTCCATTCATATTGTCACAAATAGCAGGATTTCTTTTTTCATGGCCGCATAGTATTCCATTGTATATATGCACCACATTTTCTTTATCCATTCATCTGTCAGTGGACACTTAGGCTGTTTCCATGTCTTGGCTATTGTAAATAATGCTGCAGTGAACACGGGAGTGCAGATGTCTCTTTGGGATAGTGACTTTGTTTTCTTTGAAGTGGGATTGCTAGGTCCTATGGTAGTTCTCATTTTAATTTTTTGAGGATGGTCCATACTGTTCTTCATAGTGGCTGCACCAATTTACATTCCCACCAACAGGGCACAAGTGTTCCGTTTCTCCACACGCTCTCCAGCATTTGTTATCTCTTTGCTTTTTGATGATGGCCATTCTGACAGGTGTGAGGTGAAAAAGTCTTTTCAGATGCAATTAAGTTAAGGACCTCTAGATGGGGAGATTATTCTGGATTATCTGGGTGGATCCTAAATACAACCACACATGTCTTAATAAGAGGGGCAGAGGAAGATTCAACACAGACAGGTGAGCAGAAAGCAGTGTGGAGATGGAGGCAAGATTGGGGAGATGCTGCCATAAGTCAAGGAACGCCAGCGGCCACCAGGAGCCGGAAAAAGTGAAGAATGGGCTCCCTAGAGCCTGCAGAGGGGGCGCAGCCCTGCCGACACCTTGATTTTGGCTTCTGGCCTCTAGAACTATGAGAGGACAGATTTCTCTTGCTTGAAGCCACCCACTGTATGGTAATCAATATAGCAGCTACGGAAAACTAACACCGATGCCTGGTGGAAGTTCCTTTTCCATAAATGAGTCAAGTGAACACTTGAAGAGGAGAAAATGTTCTGTGCCCTGGGCATCGTGGCCAGGATTTCTGATACCTGTGGGATTGTGTGGTGGTGTCACTCAGGGGCATCGACTGTGGGGTGCCCTGCACTCCGGCCTCAGGGAAAGGGGTGTCAGGCAGGCATGGGTGACCCTGGGGAAGGGGCTAAGGTTTCCGGAGCAGGGCTCTGCCAGGCCTGGTTCTCACTGGCTCAGCCACAGGGTAGGGCCAAGGCTGTGGGCTGCAGGTCTTAGGACAGACCTGGGCTGCCTCACTCCATTTAATGAAAAGAACATATGGAAAAACACAACAAAAATATACACCAACCTCTTTGTGGGCAATTTCTTATGCAGAAATGAGTATGCTTTCTCATGTCATATAAAGAAATGTTGTCATCAGTCTGTTCAGCGCAACGCTCATAGATCTCATTCCTTTACACAGTAGCCTTAATACTGAGGAATATATTTTTTGGTTACGGGTTAGATTGTTTCCCCTGTGTCAGTGGTAAACTCTACTTTTTCATATTTGGATAGCGAGTCTAATTCATAGCACGATGGAGTTTGCAGTTCAGATAGGATTTACTTCTTGATTGATTTTTTGTTAATATTTATTGGGCACTCCATCCGTGTTATGAGGATGAAACGAGAGACTGTGGCTTAGGGGAGGCAAGAAACTTGCCCAAGACACCCCGTGGTGGCGTCACCAGGCTATGCACACACGTAGCCATCCGACTGCAGAGTTTAACTCTTAGCTCCCCTGCTTTCGGAAGCCAAGGGCGCGAATCGCATCTGGGATTGTGATGTTTTGTTGGAAGACCTAGAAGTGCTTCTGCAGACGGCACCCCTCCAGAGCCTGTCCTGGGCCCAGCTACGTCTTCCCTGCCAGGTCTGGGCAGAGTACGTGGCACATGAGGCCCCAAGGAGTGTTTGCTATTTTGTGCTGAATTATCACCGGGAGTTAGAAAGGCCGCAGAGGCATTCCTCCTAAATGTGATCCTTAGAAACACACTTCTAAATACAAGCCGAAGTCAAGTTTGGCAGAACTTAGAGGAACAAAGCATATTCTTTTAGCTCCAGTAAGGAGGATTGTCAATTTGTTCTAGAAGCAAAATAATTAAAGGGCAATGTTCACCAAACGGACATTATGGTTTATTGCAGTTCTGACCAAATCCCTAGCAAATCTGAATATTGGTGTTCCGAGTGGAGGATGGGCGAGAGAGGATTTCTGCTGCTGGGAGGGAGCCTGTGGGCTGTAACCCACCACGCCTTGGGCCCTCCCTCAGTGCCTTTGCTCCACAGCTGGCTCCTAAGTGAAGAGAATTCCTGCCGTCCTGCAAGTTCAGGCAAGAGGACCGGGCCGGAGGGGAGGCCAGAGCCGTCTGCCGTGAGAGCCCATTTTGGTTTTGCACTCTGCTCAGAACACTGGCTGGGGCTTGGCTGTGTTTGTATGAGCTGCAGATACTAAGCCGGCGTCTGGATGGTGAGGTCAGTAGTGCGGGCACAAGGCCGTGTAGCGGAGGCTGCGGAGCAGGGAGAGCCCGGTTCAGGCAGCTGGGTGAGTCCCAGCTGTGTGACCCACGGCAAGTGTCTTAACTGCTCTGTGCTGCAGTTTCTCTACTGGAAAATGAGAAGAAAAATCTAGCAATCTGATAGCGTTGTTGAGAAGCTGAACTACGATAAAACTCATACGGTGCCTGGAGTAGTGTCGGGCCTGGGTAGTAATGCTCCAGCCGGGTTTGATGCTTTTATTAACTCTGGAAAGAGCAGTGCTCTCTGAGTTGGTAGACCTGGGATGAGCCCCGTTCCTGCCGCTCAGCAAGGCCTCTCTGCACCTTGGTCTCCTCATCTGTAAGCCGTGGCAGGTAACGAGGAGTATCTTGAGGGACGATTAGGAAGATTAAATGGGAACCTTTGTCAAAAGCATCTGGCTCATGCAACTCCCTAACATACAGTTGCTCCTTCCGTCTCTGCATGCCTTCTACAGCTTAAGAAAATTTGCTCTTTCGGCAGGTTCTTCCTTGTCTCCGATCTTGAATTTTTAGGCAGCCACTGAAGCCCGTTGACTCCATCTACCAGGTTAGCTGACAGTCGTTCATCCACTCGGGGCCTGCTCTGTGCCTACCATGGTCCAGGGCTGTAAGATGGGGTTGGGGGAGGGGCGTCAGACTCTGTCCCTGTCCCAAGAAATGGCCCCTCAGAGGGTTACAAGATAACGCACAGGATGCCCACTTAAATCTGAATTTCAGATACTCAACAAACACATTTTTTTAGTTTAACTATGCCCCAAACACCGTATGGGACATCCTTATACTAAGAAAGTATTCACTGTTTATCCGAATTAAAATGTAACCAGTCGTCCTGAATTTTTATTTGCTAAATCTGGCAACTCAATGGCTCCTCCTGCTCAATGAAAATGCCAAACTGGGGTCATGCCCATTGGTCTGGGGAATCCCTCTGAGATTGTTGGTGCCCAGGATCTGACTGTGTCTGTCCCTTCCTTGGTTGTGAGACCCTGGGCAAGTCCTCCTCTCCCCCGTTCTGTGCCTTGGTTTCCTCCTCTGCATTGGATTATCTGTCCGTGGTCCTTTCTGGTTCCCATTCCTAGACTTCAGAGTTGGTAGAAGACATCCGGCCAACCTGGTGTTTTGGTACTGTGTAGACACAATAACCCACTAGCTTGATTGCATCTTTCACATCTCAAACACTTGTTCTGCTTCATGTAAACACAATCCAAGTGCCTCTGACCTGCCTTTTCAGTCCCAATTCTCAGCACTTGTAAGAAAAAGTCTCCTTGTAACATAGTCCAATCCCCAGGCTGGGTCTCTAAAGGGCATTTTGAAGCCCTTTTAATTTCCAATCCATTAAAAAAATAAATCTTTGGAGGGTTTGCTTCCTACATAGCAGCATGCTTTTTGGCTCGACAGCTGTCAAACTGAAAAACATTCCATGAATTCTCCAAGTAATTTAAAAGTTGCTCCAACTGAAATACAGGGTGATATCCACTCAGCTGAAAGGGTGCCACTTGTACCTAGGTAATTCTGTTCACTTGATTTTTTTTTTTCTTCAGGGAATTACTTTCATAAGGAGAAGGAGGAGGAGTACATTTTACTCAGTTATGAAATGGATGTTCGGATCTAACTTGTGACTCTATTTCTAATCGGTTCTACCTTTCACCATACCTCTGGGAAGGGCGATCTCTTAAACCATCGCTTGTCTTTGGCAGTAATTACTTTTGGATGTGAACAGAAAGTCCATTTGGGGGTTCTGTTCTGTGAAGTCTGTGAATATACGTAATCCTTTTAAGATCCAAGCCTCCCACTCACATCTGAGTTTCCTTCTCTTTAGAGATTAAAACACTGCAGCCACTATTTGTTTTGAGCAAACAGAGTGCTATGAAGTCCTGTAATAGCTCGCTGGGGGATTTGGAGCCACAGATTTTCTTATTAATCTCGCGAACACCTTAGAAGTTTCGTCATGCCTCCCAAATGCATACATTTCATTCGCTTTAATTTCTCAGCAATTCCTCCTGCTGCCTTAAGTTGTGGTTCTGTCAGCTTTGTTTCTCCCCCTTTTCTCTCTTTCTTATCTCTCTCTCCTCCCTCCCTCCTTTTCTTCCTTTGTGGATTCGAACTTTTTAGTCTCAATAAAAGGGCTGATGTCTGCCTTCGGGAAATCTTACTTCCATTTTTTCCCCCAGAAAAATGGAACAGGTTTCTTTTAACTAGTGCAAGGCTCTCCTCTCTAAAAGGTTTTTATTATTGAGTGCCCGGGGTCCTTAGTTTCAGACATTTATCTTCTAGCTAAGCAGGAACAAAAGCGGGAGGCAGCCGTCTGCACCCCGAGTTTCTGAGTAATCACCCAGTGGTTAAATTGAAGCGGCCACGACATCTTCTTCATTGTGTCACGTTGGGCTTGCTCGTTAATTTATGAGCTTCAACTGTCAAAATAGTTTGTGCAACGGACCCTAAAAATGGTGATGGATAATATCAATCAATCGGGTTTTATAGCCCTGGTTTCCCTTGCAGCAGGCCTGCCTGCTGTATACAGCCTGTGAAGAGGAAAGCCACATACACGGTAGATGTGCCCAAAACGAATACATAACACTCCCAAAATGCACCCCTTCCTGGAGGGCTCTAGGATGCTTAATGCTCCACCATCACGTGGTCCTCGTGATGACAGCCGGAAGTGTTTGGAGCCCTTGGGAGGGATGTCCTCATCCTGAAGTACCCTGTTATTTCAAGATTACCACCTCGCATTATTCTTATAATGAGGTCATCTCAAAAGGGCGCCTCTGAAGGCCAGCCTGTGGTGATGAGGTCTGGCAGACGGGGGCAAAATTCAGCTCTAATGAGATGGAAGTTTTAAAAAATCTTTGTGACTATAGAATCTACATATCTACTCAGTAATTCTTATGACCTATTTGCCGATTTGAAGTGCCTTCAGATCCTGGCCTACTTACCTAAGTTTGTCAGGGGTGGGCCCCTTGATAATGTGGGACCTCCTTTATATAAATTTTCTGTGTTCCTTCTATGCCCTAGCTAGGGGTTGGTTATTATGCAGATCTTTTTCACTTTAAAAAAAAAATCACAAATACAAGTTAATTATTGAAAAACTTGAAAAATACAGAGAAGTATGGAAAAGAGAAAACCCTTCCCTTCAATCCGGGGCCCACCTCTGTTAGCGTGTATTGTATTTTCTGCCTTCTGTGCATGTGATTTTACATATTTGAGATAATCTGCCTAATACAGTTTTGTCTCTTGCTTTTAAAACAATTCTCTAAGCATTTTAATGTTTTATGTTTGATCTCATTGTTGGTAGGTACCATAGTTTATTTAGTCAATTCTTTTGTGTTGAGTGTTTATCATAGTAATTATAACTATTATTATCATAATAGTTTATCATATTTTATTGTTATCAACAAAAGGGGCCAGGTTGAGAGGCTTTCTGAAACAATTCCACGGTTAATGACCTACTGAACTGGACAGTTCCTGGTCTCCAAATATCTTCTCTCATTCCAAGAACAGTATGAAGTCCTAGTGCCCCCTGGATATGAACTCTCACTAGGGGGCCCTTTCCTAGCCTTCTCTATGGAGCTGATGAACTCCTATTCACCCTTCAAGACCTGACTGAAGCAGCCCCTCCTCTGTAAATTCCTAATTCTCCCTCTCCATGGAGTCGGCCACACGCTTCTTTGTGTTGGCTTCCATGTTAGCTCATCAGGGAGCTCACTGAATGGTATTCAGCCATCTCTCTGGTCTCCCTCTGTTGGTCTGTAGATGCACAGTGCAAGCTAAGTCATCGGCCTTGGTAATTCTGGCCACCCTCAGCTGGCCAGGACCATCTAGCTTGCATGGATCCTCTAGTTTCCTGAGCTGTGCCTGGCATGCTCACAGATAAACCAGTCATGTAGAGGTACAGCTCAGGTGTTTGGAGGACAAACACCTTTTCAAGCTCCCAGGACTCTTCCTTGATTTCCACTTGGGGCACAAAGACATTTCCTCCAAATGTCCCTGTTGTTGATAGCTGCTGTCAGAGTTCATGCCGGCATTTGCACTGAAAACTCCTAATTTGACATTTCTCTAGTGAATGTAATGAATAGGAAAAAGTGTCATTTAGAGCTGGTTTTCTCTTTGTGCTTTGAAAAATGAAATGCACATAGTTATCTGTAAATGAGATAATTACCTCCCTACTTTGCTAAAGGCACCTACTAGTGATTTTTTTAGCTTGTTTCACTTAATGAAAGCTTTACAAAATGGGGAGCCCAGAGCTGTTAATAGACTTGTTGTAATAGGCTCTGAGAAAAGGGGAAAAAAAAAAAACCAGTTGTTCCAAACTAGTAACAGAAATAGACTGATGAAACAGCTGGCAGCTCAGACATAAATTTAAGTCTTGGTTGGGTTTAGAGCAAATGTAATAATAGCTGCAACCAATATTTTTAATATTACTGATCTTTCAGCAGTAATTACCTAGAACTTTTAATGTCTGCAATTAGAACGCTAGCAATTCAGTGGTACAGACCAGTGGTAAACTGCACGAAATTGGATACTTGCTATAATTGGTAATTAATCACTTTTCATTACCAGGAAGGGATGTTGCAGTTATCCTGAATAGATACAGCATGCTAATTACAGGAAAACACAAACCTACATATTTGAACTTAGAGCTTTTAGGAAAATAAGCAACTCACGTCAATATTTTATATCTGGGAGGAGATTAGCCCACCCAATTAAACGATGAGGAAGCGGCCATGTGTATTTTGACAAGAACCCATCAGAAAAGAGGTCCCTTTTTCCTAAGGGTCTTGATCACATTTCCATTCATTTCTGTGGGTAATTAAAATTCTCATCCTTTATGCAGATTTAGAAATGGTTCCAAATAAATATTTACATGTGCGTGTCTCCCTTGGTGAGCCCACGTGATCGTAGGGTTCATCTCCTGCGTCAGCGGCACAGCGGCGCCTCCCACCTAGACCTTTCTCTCTAGGCCAGGTGTCCCCTGGGATGTCCATCACTGCAGTCTTCATCTCCTCCTTAGGTGCCTATTCTGTGAATGGGACCATCATTTCCCCAGACTTGAGACTTCAGTTATTTTTCTGGTCTTCTCACCACTTTGTCCCAAACCTACCTCATCTGTCATCAGATCCTGTCACTTCTACCTTCATGGTCTCTGCTGCCTTTGCAGCCCCCCCGCTCTTGCCACTGCTGCTCATTCAAGGGGCTCCATGGTATCTGTCAAGACTGCGTCCCAGGAAAGCACAACCTGTGGAGAAAGAACTTCTAAAGAGAAAGTATGTCTGTGAGAATTACTGTAAAAGACCTTAATCCATGACTAGGTCCCTGCTCCCTATTGATACTAACCCCCGACAGTCAATGACATAGAACATGCATTTCATAGATAATGCAAGAAGGACCGTGGGGACAAGCCAAGCTGTTTCATCAAAGACATGGCCATAAAAGCGTATCCCTATGGTGGGAGGGTGGGATTATCCCCATCGTTCACCTTTGTCACCTTCACACTTGCCTCTGGAAGACCAGCTCCAGGCGGAGGGCAGGAATGAAGAGCTTGTCGAGGGCCCCAAAGCCCTGGGTTCTCCGTGTTCTTCCTTAGACAGTGAAGAAGAAATGAAGTCCTGACTGTTTTCTTCTCTGAATATTAATATCTGTGATACACCTGCTCTCTCCTGGCCAAAGCTGCCCATGCCCCACCAATCATATCATTGCAAAATTGGGTCATGATGGGGAAATGGGGCCTATATAAATAAGCCGCTTACAGCAAAATGGTGTACACAGAAGCCAACAGAAACCACTGACCCCACACCTCTCACAGTGATCTTTGGAATCTCTTACCTGTTCTCCTGTCACAAGAAGATTTCAAAAGTATCTCTGAGCCTTGGCAGTTCCAGTTTTGCTCTGGTTACCAACTTCCACACACTGGCCTTGGTTTAGATTCAGAGGATTCCTTTCTTTTTTGTTGGCAGTAGAAAAATAATTCCTCGTGGGTATATGAACCAGAAGAGCGGAGGCCTGATTTTGAAGTTGCAGGTGGTGGACCTGGCCTGCCCTAGGACTTCAGTAATGGGCACCTCACCATTTCTGCCCCGTGGCCAGTCGCTTTCCCTGACAGACTCACCAGTGGCATCCTGGAACCAAGTTAATACACAGATAGAATTTAAAAAACTAGACGTGAAATGAATAGCCATCCTTATAAAGCATGAACCTCTTATTTCCATTTCCTCTTCAACATGACCCATTACATGGAGCTTCTTTAGCCAAATTTCATTTTGTTCCCTATTCCATCATCGCCAGAGTCCCTGAATTGGTTCCTCGCCCAACAGCACAATTTCAGCCGTGGACTCTCTCCTCTGCCTTTGTCACAGAGCTGAGTAATGATGTGACAACATGTGATTGGGCGATTGATGTCAAATGTGAGCAGCAACATTCATTTTCCCCTGAAATGGACAAAGAAGAGTATTAGTCATTTAGAAATTTCGTCTAGAAGCTACACCTCACGAGTGATATCCCAAAATTGAATTGCTCTGAAATTTAAAGTGGCTTTTAAGTTCTTCTCCTTTGATTGTTCCTCAGGTCATGCAGCATTGTGAGAGGCCGAGGGAGCAAGTTAGTGATGGGAACTGCAAATGTCATTTGTTAGCTCCCTGACTCCTCTGCAGAAATCCATTCCTCCAGTGACAGGATGTTCCTGAGACCTCGTGTTCCATAGAGAAACATCCTGGGCTTTGGAGATGGGCAGATCTGGGCTCCAGGCTTGGCCTTATCACGGCTTCCCCTGTGAGCCTCAATTTCCCCATTTGTGAAATAGGGTTAACAAGAATGATTACTGTCATCCTCACTTTGCAGAAATAAGAATATAAGATCTAGAGAGGTGAATTAAGGGGCCCAGATACAGAGTGGTGAAGGGCAGAGCGCAACCCTCTCTGGGGCCATTGAGTCCCCAGCAAGATCTTGTCCCATCTTCCAGCCTCACCAGGAGGGCATCAGGCTTTTCACATACGCTCCATGCAGATAGCAGTCCTTCCAACAATAACCAACCAATGTGTGTCTGTGCACGACTTGTGTTCAGAGACACGGCTCCCCCAGGATCCCCCAGAGGTCCGGCCAGTGGAAGCCAAAATGGCCCTGGATGAGAGCTTAAAACTCCCGCTCTCTGTGATCAGCATTTTTCTAGAAAAAGAAATGTGCAGCAGTCTGTGCTAGTTATTTAACATCTAGGAAGGCTCTTGCTCACTCTGAGCCCTCTGTGCACTCTGAAGTTACTGATATCATCGCTAGAAATGGCTTCCACCTACGGCTCTGATTCATGGCCTGGTGATGATTGTGATTCATAGGCTGCTAAGAAGCGGGCAGAGGGGGCTGGGTTACCTAGAAGCAGCGCCTGGGAACAGGACCACCGATGTGATGCAGCCAGATATGCTAATGAGGTCAACGCGACATTCCATTAAAAAATCCAAACCTCATTTGCAAGTGAATGTTAATAAGGAGAGAAAGCTCAGCTCAGGCTGGGCTAGAATCACTGGCGACTAGTTCTTCCTCAGTTAAGTAACATAATTTGTTCAATTTGTTTTATGTCAGTAAGTGAAGAACCTTTTACTCACTTTGATTCATGGAAGGAGGTTAGACAATGGTACAGTAGAAAGGAAATTAACATTTAACCTGCCTGGCTGGGTTTTCTAACGGATGTCTCAATACGACTGGGGTGGTGTGCGTAAATTCTCCCAATAAACCAGAATGAAACAGAAGCTATTTAAATCCCAAAGAAAACCTGGATGGCAGATATTACACTCCAAAGAGAGACCAGTGGGTTTTTGGTCAGGAACTGGAAGACCTGAATCCTAGTCTCATCAATTACTCATTACACAACTTTGAGTCACAAACTCCCCGAGCTTCAGTTCTTGCATCTGTAAAAGGGAGTTAATGCAAAAAGATGTTGTGAGTTCATAAACTGTAACATACCCATACGTCAATTGATTGATCTAACAGCTGTTTATGGAGCACCTACTATGTGCCGGGCGCGGTGCTAGTTGCTGGAGTTACAGTGATGAACAGAACTGTCAGGGCCCTTGACCTAAGGGAGATGACATTCTGGCATCCTTTACTATTTTTTTTTTTTTAATAAATTTATTTATTTATTTATGGCTGCGTTGGGTCTTTGTTGCTGCGCGTGGCCTTTCTCTAGCTGCGGCGAGCGCGGGCTACTCTTCTTTGCGGTGTGCAGGCTTCTCATTGCGGTGGCTTCTCTTGTTGCGGAGCACGGGCTCTAGGCGCAAGGGCTTCAGTAGTTGAGGCTCGCGGGCTCAGTAGTTGTGGCTCGCGGGCTCTAGAGCGCAGGCTCAGTAGTTGTGGCGCACGGGCTTAGTTGCTCCGCGGCATGTGGGATCTTCCTGGACCAGGGCTCGAACCCATGTCCCCTGCATCAGCAGGCGGATTCTTAACCACTGTGCCACTAGGGAAGCCCATCCTTTACTATTTTTTATTATGAAAAATTTCAAACCTTCATGAGACTGGGCAGAATAGTACAGTGAACATCATCTACCCATCCCTCAGATTCAAGCATTAACAAGATTTTGCCATGCTTGCTTTGCCTGTGTCTCCCATGTTTTTTGCTGAATTATTTTGAAGCAAATCAGAGACACTGTGTTCCTTTTCCATTGCTGTGCAACAAATTGCCACAGATTTAACTGCTTAAACAACACATATTTGTTATCTCACAGTTTCTGTGGTTTGAGAACCTGGGCACAACTTAGCTGGATCTTCTGCTCAGTCTCCGAAAGCTGCAATCCCGATGTCAGCTAGGGCTGGGGTCTCACCTGAGGCTCAGGGGCCTCAGCCCCATGTAGCTGTTGGCAGAATTCAGCCCATTGCTGTTGTAGGACTGAAGTCCCCAGCTGCTAGAGGCAGTCCTCTCCATAGGCAGCTCACAACATCGCTGTTTGCTTCTCCTTTGAGGCCAGCAGGAGAATCTCTTTGACACTTTACCCTTGGCTAAGGGCTCACCTGATTAGGTCAGGCCCACCCAGGGTAATTTTCCTTTTGATTAACTCAAAGTCAACTAATTAGCAACACATCACGGGAGTGATATACCATCATATTCACAGGTTTTGCCTATACTCAGGGGGAAGGCATTATTCAGAGTGGGTACAGCAGGGGGGTGTGAATCTTGGGGGCTAGCTTAGAATTTTGCCTACCGTGTGGACATTTCATCCCTACCATCTTAAATATGCATTTCTACAAACTATGGGCATCTTTTTATAACTACACTTTCATCTTAATATCTGATAGGGGTTGTTATGTTAGTCAGCTTAGGACATGTTATGCTGTCATAACAAGTGACCCCCAAATCTCAGTGACTTCTAACCACAAAGGTTTCTTTCTTGGCTCACGTTCCACATCTGTCACGGATTGGCTTCAGTGCTTTATCCTCAGGCCCAGCTTGAAGGACTAGCCCATTTCTGGGAAAAGAGAGTGACATGCAAAGGCTTGTCAAGCTGCATCTGGGAAGTGTTCATGTCCCATATTCTCATCTCTCTTTTGCTCATCCTGCTCTCCAGGGGCTGGGAGTGCAATCCTTCTACAGAGAGGGGCCTTTAAGAAAGGGTTGACTGGGGGTATATTTTAAAGCAAACAATAGAATCTCCCAGTTATCTCTTAAGTAGCTTTTATTTATCTATTTTTTTGGCTGTGTTGGGTCTTCCTTGCTGTGCGTAGGCTTTCTCTAGTTGCGGCGAGCGGGGGCTACTCTTGGTTGCAGTGTGCGAGCTTCTCATTGTGATGGCTTCTCTTGTTGCAGAGCACAGGCTCTAGGTGCACGGGCTTCAGTAGTTGCAGCACACGGGCTCAGTAGTTTTGGCATGCGGGCCCTAGGGCACGTGGGCTTCAGTAGTTGTGGCGTGCAGGCTGTAGGGCGCAGGCTCAGTAGTTGTGGCGCATGGGCTTAGTTGCTCCGCAGCATGTGGGATCTTCCTGGACCAGGGATTGAACCCGTGTCCCCTGCACTGGCAGGCAGATTCTTAGCCACTGCGCCACCAGGGAAGTCCCTCTTAAGTATCTTTTATTCTAGAATAGTCTCACTCACACACCTTTTTTCCACAAGTTATTGACCCATTGGAGAAAACAATCAGTTATCCTCTAGAATGTTCTACATTCTGAATTTGTCTGTTTGCTTCCTTGTGGTGTCATTTCACTTGTACCTTTATGTCCTATATTTCCTGTGAGCTAGAAGTTAGGTTTAATGAACATTTTGGGGGTAAGAATACTTCATAGGGAGTGCTTGGTACTTCGTAATTTATCACATCAAAAAGCACTTGATGTTTGGTGAGGAAATCTTTTTTAAAACTTTATAGTTTTTTAATTGAAATTCTTACTCTTATGTTCTTACATCCATTTATTAGACATGTATTACTGATCAGGTCCTGTGTCATTTGTATGAACTGCCCAGAATAGGCAAATCCATAGAGGTAGAAAGTAGATTAATGCTTGGCAGGTGCTGGTGCGGGGAGGGGAATGGGGAGTAACAGCTAATGGGCACAGGTTTTTTTTCAGGGTGATGAAAATCTTTTGGAGTTGGTAATGGTTGCTATACAACTTTTCAAAAATAGGTGGCTGCCAAGGTCCTTCCCAGCTGCTAAATACCAATTCAACCCACAAGGGACAGGGACTAACTCTGCTCGGGGATGTCAAATAGAGGTGACCCTGGAGGAGCCCCATAATGGATGAGGAGGAGTTCCAGTGAGCCAGGCAGCAGGTACGGGCTGCAAGATCCAGACCAAAAAATGTATTCGCTTAGTACTTGGGCTCTCCAGAGCTGCACCCTTAGGAGCTGCTGGGGACAGCAGTTGGATGATGGGCCCTGGGCCCACCGCTTCCTCTTGAACCAAAACAGCTCTGCTCCCTCCTGTTTCACAGATGGGACTTGTAGGTAAGACTTTGGTCAAACAAAGAATTCTGTGATGCAAAACTCCTGACTTGAGTGGACAATCCTCAGCATTGTTAATTGTACCATTTTAGAATATTAGTGAGCCTGCATCTAACAATGAAGACGATGACATTGGCAATGACCACCCCCCACAATTAAGCCGCCACTCACGGGATACTAAATATACGTCAGACCCCATTTCAGGCACATGGTATTCGTCATCTCTTTTACTTTTCACAAGACCCTAATGCGGTGAATGGTCTATCCTCATTTTACAGATGAGGAGACTGAGGCTCTCAGTGTCAAGTGTCTTGATCAAGTTCACACAATCAGGGCTGTTGATCTGGAAAATGAACTCAGATCTTTTTAGTTCAGAAGCCGGCACCCGCGTTATCTTCCTCCCTTGCAGGCGAACAGTACTTTACAGTTTGCAAAGCCCTTCATAAGCCATTTCTTTGTGGAGAGCTGTAGCAGCCCTGGGAAGGAGAACTGTGCTATTGTCCCCATTCTGCAGTTGAAGAGAATGAGGCTGTAAGTCTTGGTCTGGGCTGCAGAATGGTGAGATGGGGTGGGTGCTCTGGGCTACAGCGAATCTACCCTGTTCCCTGTGCCAACCGCAGAGGAGCCCGCCAGAGCACAGAGAGTTGGCCGGTGCTCAGTGTGGCCACCCCTCCCTGCCCATCATTCTCAGTATCCATGAGATGCTCAAATGGTGATGTTTTATTCTAATGACAAAGAGTATAACAAGCACAGGAAATGGCCTGGCATTAATCTCCACTCCATCTTGTAGCAGTGACTGCAATGAAAATGAGAAATAGTTTAAGCTTAACCCATTCTCATTACAATCATAATTACATTTTGTGGTCATTCTTAGTTTCTAGCAGAACCCAACTGCTCTTCATGTCAATTTGAAAGATACAGACAGCCCTTAATTTTTCTCCAGCATTCATCTGCCCAGCCAGCTGCCAAGGAGTGATCCTTGGGAAGCTGAAAATAAGGCTTAAGGAAATTATCTGTTTTACGTTTTAAATGGTTTGGCACGGATCTGCTAAACATCTGGATAAATGTAATTTACCTGCATGTGCCTCAAAAAACATTGGATCAGGCAACCGATTTATCTTTCTAATAATATGTTTAATAGAGAATACTCAAACTTGGGCCCTGATTATACAGCTAATGGCACTGAGAGCTAACCAAGAAGCATGCTGGGTGGCACGAGAGGAGGGGCTGGGGACCAAAACTTGCCAAGGACAACCCTCCAATTCTCAAGCCATCACTGGGGTACTGAGTGGCTATGTCCCCACGGCATTCTCCAGAATAACTACACAGCACACAGCTCCGTAGTATTCTTCTGTGGCTGTTATATAACAAATCCATTTACCAATAAGTATCTCTCCCAATGGTTCATCCATTTTTTTTTTTTTTTGGTACATGTTAACTGGGCTCCGTCGGTGTGCTAGGCGTTGGTCAGGAGCTGGGGACACTAAGACGAATGCTTTCAGGGGGATTGCTTTCTGGGGGTCAATAGGAGAGTACAACACAGCACAGAAGGCTAGGGGGTACAGAGGAGAACCCCAATCTCCATCTATCTCCTGGGCTGGAAGGTGGATAAGGAAGGCCCTGCAGCATCTCAGCATCCCAGCCTGGCCTTGACTGTGGTACAGTGGATAAATCACCTACCATCTCTGGGCCTCAGTTTTTCTACCTTTAAAACATCTACCTGGGGCCGTGGAGAACAAAAGTAGGTAATGTCATTGAAGTGCTTAGTAGAGGGCTTGGTGTCTAGTCGTCTACTAAGGGCTCACTAGGTAGTTGGCAGGGCTTTGTTGGGGTGGGGGCAGGAAGTGCGTTCCAGGGTGAGGGCTCAGCCTGTGCTAAGATCCAGTGCTGCGAGAGAGCACTGAGCATGGCTGGACCGCAGAGGAGAGGGTAGCGGCAGCAGAGGCCGGATTCTGCAGCCACGTGTGATCCAGGCTAAGGGTGGTGGGCTTTGCCCCAATGCCATGCGGAGCCTCATGGCAGGGGAGGTGGGGGAGAGGGAGGTGATCAGATAGGTGTTTTAGAAACGTCATCTGGCTACACAGTGGAGAATGAATCCCTCAACCTCAGGGCAAGACTAGAGGCAGGGAGGTTTGGCAACAATTCCAAAGAGGACCTTGGTGGTGGTACATTTCAAAGGATTTCGTTTTACACAGTTTTCCTTCAGGGAGCTTTTGGAGAATTTAGTTTCTTGGACTGAACTATTTCAAAGTGTCCCCTATTAGAGCCTCCCCCCCAGCCCAGTGGACAGAGAGCCAGGCTGCACTTTCAGTGCAAATGCCCACTTTGGGCAAGGCATGGATCATGGTACCGCAGAGTTGGGGCCCTGGGGACTGTGGCCCGGCTTGCATTCAGAGTCCTGGGGTGTGAGGGTCCCTCCCACTTCCTCTGCAAATCCCTCACCTGGCCCAGTGACCAGGGGCTCTAGGTAAACGCAATGAGGTGTCAGGAGAGGGGTGAGGATATGGGTCTGTGCCAACTAGCCATGTGATCCGGGCACAGAACCAGAAGAGCCGCGGAAAGATCTCCTGGAGCGGTGGGTTTCATAGCTGAGTCTCCTGGTATCTCTTTCTGACTCGTGGACTGACTTTCCCCAATGGCTCAGTGGCCAGCAAGTCAACATGTGTGTACCCACTATCCTGCCTCGCTGCCCCAGACAGTATCCTGTTATATTTTGGATTGGTTTTGAGATGTAACATAAGGCCTCTTAACGCTGCTTAAAAATAAATTCACAGACACAGGCAGGGCAGTTGACAAAGGAAATCAGGACAGTAGATGAACACTGAAAGGGAAAATACTGTGATAAAATTGGAAAAGTAAATTAGACATTTGCCATTAGACCTGCCAGGAAACGAGACCGGCCCTAATTGATGCAGCAGATCTTTGCACGAACCCACAGTCGCACGCGGAGGCCTGTCCCTTCCTCGTCCAGCTGTCTCATCCCCCAGTCCTGAGTCATCTTCTGCTGGCTCCGAGCTGCAGCCTCGGGTTTGGCTGCTCATAATAGGCAGTGGAATTAGATCTGACCTTTACAATCATGGCTTTTAAAAAAATTATTAAATTTAAAAATGGTTAAATCTCAAATGAGCTGAAATCTTCTGTGCGAAGAACCCGTCTATCATTGCTTTTGTCCATAAAATATATTTAACCTCAACCACGTAATTAATGCCAGTGACTCCACCAGGCCCGTTGGGTTTATTATGGGCATGGAGAGCTCAGCTGTTCTCATCTGAAAAGGACAGTGCCGGGCGTTTTCTTGAGTTTCTTGGCAAAAGCTGTAGGTGGAAGGTTGAATCTCTTCTGGAATAGCTTCCACTTTGCTTCCTCCTATCCCTTCCACAATCCAGGCTGAGCAGAGAATGCTTCACGATTAAAGAGAAATGCTCCACAAAGGACAATTCGCCAGGCTGACAGCACGTTCTGGGGAGGATCTGTGTCAGAGGCAGGATTTCGGAGGAGCCAAGTCAGCTTCACGAAGCCCTCAGGTGAAGGCCCAGCCTCAGACACCCAGCCACAGTTTCCAAGCAGGGCAGAGAAAAGGTGCAAGTCTGGTGGCATCTAAAGCAGAGATTCTTTTTTTTTTTTTTTAATTAATTAATTAATTAATTAATTAATTTATTTTTGGCTGTGTTGGGTCTTCGTTTCTGTGCGAGGGCTTTCTCTAGTTGCGGCAAGCGGGGGCCACTCTTCATCGTGGTGCGCGGGCCTCTCACTATCACGGCCTCTCTTGTTGGGAGCACAGGCTCCAGATGCGCAGGCTCAGTAGGTGTGGCTCACGGGCCTAGTTGCTCCCTGGCATGTGGGATCTTCCCGGACCAGGGCTCGAACCCGTGTCCCCTGCCTTGGCAGGCGGACTCCCAAACACCGTGCCACCAGGGAAGCCCTTATTTTTCTTATTTATGAAATAAAGGTAAAAAAATAAGTATTTTGCAGAGTTATTGGGTTTAAATGGGATAATATATGTCAGATTCTTAGCACAGAGGTTGGCACATAGAAATCAGCTACCATTCTTCTTTTCCTTTTATTCCTCCTCCTTCTTCTTTTTGCTCCTGGAAAATGGGTCGACCAAACTGAAAATAGCCAAATAAAAGTTGTGTGTGCATGAACGGGGTGGGGAGTGACTGCCCTATCAAACATCAGGATATATTATACAGCTACAGTCATTGTGATTGTGTGGTACTGGCCCAACAATAGACAGATGTCTAACGGAACTGAATAGAAAGCCTGGTTGCAGACCATGCACAAATGACTCTGCAGACCGTTGAGGGGGAAGCATAGACAACCCAGTAAAAAGGGCTGGGAGCGCTGGTTAACCACGTGGGATAAGTGAAGTGGGGTCCTTACCTCACACCATACACAAAATCGATCCCAGATAGATGAAATGTGATGGATTAAATTAAAAGGCAACACTTGAACATTTTAAGAAGAAAACAGAGGAGATCCTTTTATGACCTCAAGGTAGGACAGGGTTACTTAAGCAAAATGCAAAAAGGTTGATACGTTAGACTACATTAAAATTCAGAAATTCTTTCAACAAAAAGTTGGATAAGATATTTGCAGCATAAATAACAAAAGATTAGCATCCAGAGTATAGACAAATGGGAAATAATAAGACACAAACAAACAATGTGATAGAAACGTGGGGAAAGGACTTGTTCATACAGACATTTTAGGAAATAATAAAAAGGATTGGCCAATTACCTATGAAAAGATGCTCAACCTCATTTGTAATTAGGAAAATGCAAATTAAAACCACAAAGAAACTATGTGAAGTGATGGATGTATTAACTAACCTTATTGTGATCATTTCACAGTATATACAAAAATCTAATCATCATATTGTACACCTTAAATCTGTACAATGTTTGCTATATGTCAATTTTTTTTAAAAATAAATTTATTTATTTATTTTTATTTTTGGCTGAGTTGGGTTTTTGTTGCTACACACGGGCTTTCTCTAGTTGCGGTGAGCGGGGGCTACTCTTCATTGCGGTGTGTGGGCTTCTCATTGCGGTGGCTTCTCTTGTTGCAGAGCACGGGCTCTAGGTGCGTGGGCTTCAGTAGTTGTGGCATGCGGGCTTAGCAGTTGTGGCTCGCGGGCTCTAGAGTGCAGGCTCAGTAGTGGTGGCGCACGGGCTTAGTTGCTCTGCGGCATGTGGTATCTTCCCGGACCAGGGCTCGAACCCGTGTCCCCTGCATTGGCAGGCGGATTCTTAACCACTGTACCACCAGGGAAGTCCCACTATATGTCAATTATATCTCAATAAAGCTTGAAAAAAAACTATCAAATCACCAGTAACCTGGTGTGAGCAGTCCTGCTTTTTCCATATAATCAGTTACTGAAGTTCTCTTTCTTCTTTGATTTTTTCCTGAGTATTCCTCATCACCTTAAGATAATAAAGACATAGCTATATTTAGACACACACACATGGATACATACATACAAACCCCACAAAGACTTACCATTTTACTCTCTCCAGGTTGACAAAATTGAAGAAGTCTGACAATACCATGCCTTCGTGAGGATGTGGAGAATGGGAACTCTTACATATTGCTGGAGAGGGTAAATTAGAAAACCATTTTGGAAAACAAATTGGCATTGTTTTGTATAGCTAAGTATGTGCAACCCAGCACCCCACTCTTAGGTACATACTAGACCTCAGAGAAACTCTTGTTCGTGTGCAGCAGGACATGTGCTCTGAGGACTTCATAGCAGTGCTGTGGGTAAAAGCAAAACACTGGAAGCCACCCTAATATCCATTGATAAGAGAGTGGTTAAATGGACTATGTACATTATACGTATGTGAAAATGAATGAGCTCCAGCTACCCACAAAAACCTGTGTGAATCGTAGAGACGGGATGCTGAGTGAACCAAGCAACCTGCAGAAGATCACACAGAGGAAAATGCCATTTTGATAAAACTCAGAAACCAATCAACACTAAAGAATATTCTTTAGGTGACAGAATGATAAGCACACAATTCAAGATCCTGGCTAACCCTTTGGAAGAGGCAAGGGGATGAACTGGGATGGAGCAAATAGATAACACTACAGCGTTGGTAACGTTCTGTTTCTCCAGGTGAATGCTGGTTTTATGAGGTGTATGTTATTATTATGCTTCATAACTTGCACACGTGTTTCATATATTCTTTAGTCTGTCAAATATTGCATAATTAAGAACAGAAATAACAACAGAGTGCATGGAAGGGCTAGGATTTGACTAGCTGCAGCTACAGTCACTGGTGGGCTCCCTGGAAGGTGGGAGTGAAGAGACCACTGTGCAATGTAACCAGAGGGGCTGAGCTCACGCTGGAGGGAGAGAAGAGGGGATGCTGTCATGAGAGTAGAGCCTGAAAGGGGTTGCAGACTCCTTCCAAGATCTAACACATTTGGCAACATCCTGGGAAAGGCGGGGGGCTACACATGGAAACTGGTGCCCTTCAAGTGTGGTCACATACGAAAGAGAACAGCCTGCAATTCCTGGGGGGGTGGGAACTGGTTTGGCCACCTGCGATCCCTTGGGGTTTCTCTTCCCACTTGATGTCCGATATTAGTGTTGTACAGTGTAGCCTGTTATTAAACTCTTTAACATAAAAAATAAAGCTGCTGTGACGGGGGAACATCTGTGAGCTTCAGCCTCAAGGCAGTTAATCTGTCCATAAGGACATGGTGCTGTCAGAACAACTGGGATATTCTATTTTCTACAGGTTTGGGGACACAGTGGCTTTGAGTGGGAGGGAGCTAGTCCATCAAAATGGCCATAGTTCTAGAGAGTTTTCAAGGAAGTAAAATAAAAAAATGAAAACGTGGAGTATTCTTTCAATTTTAGGGCACATGCGATGGCCCTTTGCCCGGCGGTTTAGTACCAGGTCCTAGTGGGGGAAGACGAGATGCCCGTTTCTTCCTCTCCCAGCCCTCTGTGTTAAAAAATGCCCTGCTCCTCACTATAGTAGACCTGAAGGAATGTGGATGGTCCTTTGTTTCAAGAGAATATGGATTAACACTCCTAAAAGATTCATTGGCCGGCCAGCAGTAATGCCTTTTATGGACCCAGTATGACATTGCAGTGACCTGGAAATCATGGGTCAGTGAAAACATCTGGAGTTTGGTGTGTTGTTTTCTTATTTGCTTTTTCAGAAAAACCTCACTTGCTTTTTCAGAAAAACCTCACTTTGGGTTCTGTTCCTGGTCATTTAGCAAAGGTGCCCAGTTTGATCCATTGTCTTTTATGACAAAAGACACAGAGGGGCTACATGACCAGTGGAAGGCTAGTCCGCCAGGAGTCTTGCTTTTCTGTTTATACCAACACTGTTGAAACCATGTCCCTTTGAAAAATGCCATCCTGTGGACGTCACCAGCAGAGATTAGCAGGAGGAGCTTGCCGCTGGCCATCCTAATTTGATCAATATCAGGGATTTTGCTTCTTCCTGTGAAGTTAAAACAGGATTCTGCTCTCTCCTCAATGGGTCATTTTCCTATCATCTTCCATATTTAAGATTGGTTAAAAATCTCTGCCCAAACCTGACTGAGCGGGGCTCGAGGTTTAAACTGCAAATCCTAATTTAATAATGCATGGCTTCCCTGTGCTTCACAAAGGGAGGTTTTTAAAATGCATATAACATCAGAAGATGGAAAGCCTTGGCCATCTCCCACCCGCAACCCCAGCCATGAAACCTTATATTTACCCAATGCTTCAAATATGGAAAAGGTAATAATTAACATTGTGCTTCCAGCGCATGTGGTGGCACTAAATAGCTTGTGGGCTTTATGTACGTCTAGAAGCAATAAAGTCGTGTTTGTTATTGTTGGATGAGATGGAAGAAGCACCTCGGATCGTTACGTATGAAGATGTCTTTCACAGTGAACCGTGGGGAAGAGCTACCATTCTTTCGCTTCACAGTTGGCCTGAGAGCCAGGAGGATGGGCAGAGAGTCCTGGAAAACCAGCCAGCTTCTAATTGTGTCTTTACAGCCAACTAGGCTACCAAAATGATTATCTTTTTCTCTCTGAGCCTTACTGACCTGTGGCTAATGAGATTTGTGCTTCGATTAGTTGTAGAACATAAATTAGCTAATCAATGGCAATGGATTCACATTTCTCATACATGAGTTCTGCTGCAGTGATCTGTATTGAATATTCAAATCAATTTTGAATACTCTGAATGAGTCCGCTAACGTGGCCTGCTGGAATCTGGCCGCATTCTGTAGCCTCCTCGTGACCAGATGAGGGCTAGGCTGAGCCCAGCTCGTGCACCAGCCTCTCGTGGCTTCTGGAGCTCTGCCAACTACCTTGCTTTCCCTTACACGCGGTGAGGGCCAAATAGGGTTTGGGACAAAGTTGTGTGGGAAAAGCAAGAGAAGCTCCAGGGGATCTCATGGTCCGAGGTGGCCTCTTTCCTGAAAAGGAGCAGAGCTAAATGGACATCAGAAAGCAGGCAGGTGGTTTCAGGGTTTTGAGGTACAAACTTTGCAAAGAGTGGGATCCCGGTTTGGTGTCTTCTCTCCTCAGCACGGGGAAGCGTATCTTCACTCTTTGCTGTAGTTGTCTCGTCTGTACAATTAACCGGCATCTTGGCATAAAATGTGGAAATTTGTACAGTCTTCAAGGCATCTGTGGGCTTTATGGTACAAGTTCTGTTAGTACTGAAGCCACAGAAAATTAAATGTTCCCCAAAGAACTTCCAGATGTGCTTTATTCTAATGGGGTCATTATGCAGTAAATTAAAAAGCAGGGTAAATGGAACTGTAAAATTTAAATTACTCTAAAACCACATCTCTTTGCTTTGAGCATTCATTTGTGGGGTTGCATTTGCAATAAATGTGAATTAGGCAGCTGCAATAACTGTTAATCATATATTTATAAAATAGTAATGAGGAAATGAATAGCAGAGTAAGACAGCTGCACATTTCTCTGATAGTGTGTCAACTGTGAACATAATAAGATGTGGAACATTGTTTGGAGCTGGGCTGATAATACAGCTGAATGTAAGAGATCGCTTCAGCCTCTTAACTTTACATGAAATTATACATAAAATCCATAAAAGCCCATAATAATGCATTATGCGTCTGAATTGTATTCAATATTTTTCTTTGCTTTGATTTTCTGAAATAAGCTCTACTTTCACCAAAGCCATCTTCCAGGCATCAGTGAGGCTTTTGTTTCAGGCGATGTCGGGCTTCTAAGATTGCAACTGGATTTAAAGAAAGCAGGGCCAGTGCAGGCAAGGAGTTAATGGTGGTGCTTTGTTTTGTTTTCTCGGAGTTGCCATACGTGGCTGGAGACATGCCTCGTCCTGGGCGGAGGACAGACTGTGTCCAGGCCTCCCCCAGCTGCCACCTGAGATCAGGACTGGGGAGAGAGGCCACTCCCAGTTCACCAGAGCCCCTGGGCTGCTGGTTTGACCTGGTGAGAACAGGGACATGGCCTTCAGCCACTGTCTAGACAACATCTCCTCTGGGGCCAAGGCTGGGCGCTCCAGGCAGGTCTAGAGAAGGGGGTGAGGGTCCTATGGGCCTGCGTTTGGGAAGGATGGCTATCGTGGTGGCTGAAGTGATGACTGTTACTCGGAAACCTCCTTGTCCTGGTGTTTGAACAAACCCTCTGCTGTGACCATCTGAAAACTGGGGCTTTGAGGCAGACTTCTCCCTGAGCACAGAGAGGCAGGGGAGGGGACACGCGATCGAGTGTCCACGAGGAGCTGATCCTGGCTAATCTCTGCCTGTCCGTCCATTATATAGCATGACCGGGATGAAGCAGGTGCCCGTTATTGAGCATTCAGGGCTCTGCTCGGCCTGGTCCAACCGCCTCTACCCCACCGCACGTTAAACACCCGTAGGGTCCCTGATCTGCCATGGTCTAGAGCTTGGTGGCTTGGAGTATGCGCTTCTCTTGGTCTGGACTATTCTTCCCTGCTTCAAAGATTCCAGTGGCTCCCGCACTTTCCCCCTGTGAAGCCATCCCAGACTCCCAAACCCCTATTCTTATTCCCCTGGTGCTCATTGTCTTACGTGTACCTCACCATTACAACAGCAGTCTTATTGCATCTCGGGGTACTGTAACTTAGGGTCAGTGTCTCCCTCAGACTGAGGGCTCCCTGAGTGGACCTGAAAGTTTGGTGCTTGTTACATCTTATTTTGGAGAATGAATGCAGAATGCAGTCACTGGATGTTGGTGTAGGATTAGAGAAAATGGCCTGGGAGGGTCCAATGTGAACACTCTTGGTGTGTCTACAATTAGGCCAGGTCCTCCTTTTCTCGGGGCGGCCCCTAGCTCTTGGGATGAATAGTGGTTGTCTACAAGGGGCTGGAGGAGGAGCAGTTCTAATGGGAAGAGTGGCCCCAAGATGTTCAATGTGGGATGCTTCAAAATAGAATGTCAAGAGTCCATAACTGTACTCCGCCTCAGTCAGGACTTTTGTAGGACACTCACCGAAGGCAGTGCATTGTAGGAAACTGGGGGTCTTCCTGGGAAAGAGGGAGGGAGGGAGAGAGAGACAGAGACAGGGAGACACAGAGACAGAAGAGGAAGAGGAGAGGGGAGTGGGGAGGAAAAAGATGGTTATACACACATACAATGAGAATTCTGTAATCTCTTCCTAACCCACACTCACTTCCCAGTATTTCAGTATCAATTTTCTTTAACCAATAATTTTTTTCTTGTCACAAAAATACTATATGGTCATTATTATAATGTACAGCATAAAGAATTTCATAATTTGTTCAACCATTCCCTTATTTGTTTAAAAATTTCATTGTTTATTTAACCATTCTCTATATGTTTATTCTCTTACTATTCATTTAATCATTCTTCATTTGTTGAATATTTATGAACAATTTTTTGCTCCTTTAAATAATGTTATTAAAATCTTTAAAATCTTTGCCAATTTCATAAGTACAGTATTATACCTCATTGTTATTTTAATTTCAATTTACTTTATTTCTAGTAAAGTAGAATTTTTCTTTTTGTTTTTTTGCTTATTTATATGTATTTTTTCTCTTGAGATGATTAAGTACAGCTTTCATTAACTGAGGGAACAGCGCCAGCACCGAATGTTTTATGGGATGTATTATTTCATTTAATCTTCATGTTAACCCCATTCATAGACCCTATGGTCGGTATGCGGCTTGGCGAGGTTGAGGATCCTTCCTGAGATGCACGGTTAGTAGGCGCTGGAGCCAGCTGCATTGCAGGGCATGTCCCATCATTTTTCTACTGGGGGCTGTCAGCTTTCTCTTTAACTTACTGGAGCTGTTTGCATATTGAGTGTTTAATTCATTGTCCGTGTACCTACGGCATAGTCTTTTTTTTTTTTTTTAATTGAAGTATAGTTGATTTACAATGTTGTGTTAGTTTCAGGTATACAGCAAAGTGATTCAGTTATACATATCTATACATATCTATCTAAATCTCTCTATATCTATTCTTTTTTTTTTTTTTAAAGAGATTGGAGTTTGTTTATTTATTTATTTATTTATTTTTGGCTGTGTTGGGTCTTCGTTTCTGTGCGAGGGCTTTCTCTAGCTGTGGCAAGCGGGGGCCACTCTTCATCGCGGTGCGCGGGCCTCTCACTATCACGGCCTCTCTTGTTGCGGAGCACAGGCTCCAGACACGCAGGCTCAGTAGTTGTGGCTCACGGGCCCAGTCGCTCCACGGCATGTGGGATCTTCCCAGACCAGGGCTTGAACCCGTGTCCCGTGCATTGGCAGGCAGATTCTCAACCACTGCGCCACCAGGGAAGCCCATATCTATTCTTTTTCCGATGCTTCTCCCTTATAGGTTATTACAAAATATTGAGTATAGTTCTCTGTGCTATGCAGTAGGTCCTTGTTGTTTACCTATTTTATACATAGTGGTGTGTATATGTTAATCCCACACTCCTAATTTATCCCTCTCCCTGCCCCCCACTTTGGTAACCATAAAAAAAAGGGAACCCTTCGTGAATATGTGTGTCCTCTTTGCGCAGGGGCCACGCTAATCTTCTCTGTATCGTTCCAATTTTAGTACATGTGCTGCCGAAGCGAACACCGGCATGGTCTTTTAAACAGAGGGGTAGTGTCCCAGTGTTCCCATCAAAGAAGGGGAAAGGCCACCCCCAAGAAACCCACCGCTCTCCCCACTTTGCCTTTGTTCAGAGTCACCTCTTGGTGGCTCCACTTTCAGGATTCTTCCCTCTTGTCATCCTCTGATGTCTTCGCCCTTTGCAAGGTGGGTAGAATGATGGCTGTTACTTGTCTCATTCATGTGAGAAAACTGAGGACCGCCCAGGGTAAGAGATTTGGCAGGGAAGCCAATGAAAAACAAAACCTAAACCAGCATTAACAAAACCCAACCAAATCAAACCAAACTGAACCAAAAATACCCCAATGTAGTGAATCAGTTGGTTTGGATTTGGGGTAGAGATGCCAGGTAAAATATAGAATGGCCAGATAAATGTGAATTTCAGATAAACAACCAATACTAAAATTACTAAAAATGGTAAAAAAAAAAAAAAAACTAAAAAAATTCTATGCACTGTTTGGGACATACTTATCCCCCAACATTATTGTTGTTAGAGATTTGTTAGGAGACTTTCAGTCTTTTTTCAAATATAATTTTATTGGGAAAACTAACATATGTAACAGATTAAAAGGACTGTTTAAATTTATTTTAGAAGTTCAAATGAACAATATTTAAAAATCAATCAATGAGAACCATAGGGCTTCCCTGGTGGCGCAGTGGTTGAGAATCTGCCTGCCAATGCAGGGGACACGGGTTCGAGCCCTGGTCTGGAAAGATCCCACATGCCGCAGAGCAGCTAGGCCCGTGAGCCACAATTACTGAGCCTGCGCGTCTGGAGCCTGTGCTCCGCAACAAGAGAGGCGGCGATAGTGAGAGGCCCGCGCACCGCGATGAAGAGTGACCCCCCCACTTGCCACTCCAATGCATTAACCAGGGTTGCAGCTTGTTTTTGAGCACATCTCGGAATAAATTTTCTCCTTTATTGCTATTTAATTGATGAGTATCCTTAAATCTCAAGGTAAGCCATTTTTTATCATTTGCAAGCAAAATTTATTCACTGTATTAAAAAAATAATCTAACATGAATTGGAGCTGAGGCTGCTATAGGTTGCAAAGATAACTCATAAACTCAGATTCACAACAGTTTTATGGTTCTTTTTTTAAAGTTTTTTAAAAAATTATTTTATTTATTTATTTATTTATTTATTTATTTATGGCTGTGTTGGGTCTTCGTTTCTGTGCGAGGGCTTTCTCTAGTTGTGGCAACTAGAGTGTCTCCACTGTGTTCTGTTTTGGAAGGCACATGATTATGATAAAAGAAAACAATGTACAGTAAAAGATTAGTTTGAGTTAAATATTGGAAGACCCTCTGAGCACCCAGAAGAGCCCCAGGCTAGAGCAAAACTTGGGGCATCCTGCCCCTGTCCACGGCTCTCTGGACAACAGAGTGTGTTGTAAGTTTGGGCTGACCAATGCCCAGTCCAAAATTGTTGGTCATCTTGGCACCAAGAGGCTGTTTTCTTTTATCTTGGTGCTCTTGGCACCAAGAGCCTGAGTGACCAGAGCTAACGGGCTTTCTGGGAGGGTAGGTCTGGCTAAGCCCAAGGCCTTGGTTTTGACGAGTGGGCTAGTCCAGCGCATGGCGGGACGCTGCCCCATGGCCCCCCTTCTCTCCCTAGCTGGGACGGCACTCAGGGCATAGTTGTTGAGGAATGAAGGAATGGTATAAAACATTAGCCTGCCAGAGTGTCTGTGCACACAGTCCAGCCCTGATGGGGCATAAGCAGAGCAGTAGTTTGAAGATTGATGTCAGAGGCCGCCCCTTAAGACTGTGAGCCTGGCATGCAACCTTCCTGAAGTTCAGTTTCCTCATGTAAAGAAATGGGGCAAACAAAGATAACAGTGATAATAGTCAACAGTTATAAAGGATACGTCCCCTATACTATCTGCCAGGCATGGTTCGAAAAGTGTTCTATTAACTCATTTAATCCCCACATTAACCCTCTCTAGGAGACAGGTGACTTTACCACCCCAGTTTACTGGTGAGGAAACAGAGGTGCACAGGGGTTAAGACCCTTGCTCAGGGTCACACAGCTGGGCACTCTGGTATCCGAGTTCATGCTCTTAATTTTTATGTTCCCCTGCTCTGGGCAAAAGATACCTTTGAGATGTCTTCCAGGCTCTTCTCCCCTTCTCTGAGGATTGCCCCCATCTCCCCCATGTCCTTGCAGCCACATTTATGTGATGTGATCTGTTCCCTGACTATAAATTGGACCAAAGTGGACATTAGACACAAGCTGGGCCTTCAGGTTCTAAGAATATGGAGCTGGGATGCTGAGAGATGGGTTGCTCCCCACTGTTTGCTTCAATGTGTGGAGTCTGGTGGTGGGGGTGTCCCTGTTTGCCCGCGTGGTATCCAAAGCAGAGAAAGGAGAGAGCGGGTATCTGTTTCTTACAAGAAAAGGGGCTCCAATGTGAAGATCACATTAAAAAATGTCTGTGGAAAATGTTTTATATACTCTGCTCTTGGGACAAAGTGTCATTTATAATGCTTTAAAAGTTACTAGGTATTAAGCCTTGGCATCCTTCATAATTTAAGGTTGCCCAAGATTAATCCTCTGCACTGTGTTAACTTGCTAAAAGTTTCTTTATTTTAAGGAGAAGATATATGCCCCCGAGGCCATTTTGCCACATGGGAGGTGGATGTGGACACCAGTGAGACTCCCCAGTATAGCCCATCTCCCCAGCAGACTCTTAGTCACATGGTCTGAGTTCCATTAGTAATGTTCTGGCTGCAACAAAGAAGGAAGGGTAAATAGATTGGTGTGGGCCCTTTGTGGAGGAGTGTTAATCTCCCCAGATTACTGCCCTTTGAATCTCGACTGCTTCCAGCTTTTTTTTGTATATTGGCTCCATTTAAAGTGATTAAAGGGGAGATCTGATTGGATAAGGTCATCCAAATTCTGTAAATGCCACTTCCTCACAAATGAACGCTTGCAATCAATTTAATTTTTCAAATGAAATGATTAAATTGCTATTATTGTTGGATCATTTTTTATTAAGAAAACCTTTTAAAATGTTAATTATTGGGCCCTCTGAAACACTTTCATCTTTCCCGACTTTGCTCTTGAGAAGAAAGTGTCTGCTTGTTTCCAACACCAGCCAAAGGGAAATGCAGGTTTCCCTTTTTACACCTGCAACCATTCTCCTTACCTCTAATATTTATGTGAATTTAACTTTAATTTTTCTTCCTTTCATCTTCTGAATTAGTTGTATAATGCACAGATCACTCCTTCACCGCTTCTTTCCTGTTTATTTGCCTTAAAAATAGATTCATTAACTAGATTTGGGTACTCAAGCCATGCGACAACATCCATTTCAAAGGAAGATTTAATGGCATTTCATATTTTTCTACATTAAGGAAGATTAAAGTATATTACAATACCCTTTACTGTCCTATTTTCTTCATTTTAGAAGTGGTCAGTTTTAAATTTTTTTTTCCCTCTCCTTCTTTCATCTGCAGTGTTCGATAAATTGTCCAGGCCTTTCAGATGACAGTCCCAGCAAATTGAGTTCTATATTACAACTCAGACACATTGTTTAGCCCATCAGCAGTCAGATAAAGCACCCCTATTCACACAGGACATCAAAAGAACAAATATATGTGCGAAGTGGCTAAAAGAGCACTGAGACTCAGATACTTCATTTTCTTAATTGTCAGTGATTATTTGGCTAGTTTCAGGGTGATCACTCTGCTGACTCTGAACCTATACTTACTTGCCTGATGTAATAGTGGTGTGAAATTTACATCCTTATCTGCATAGATCTAGATCTGGGTTCATGACCACAAATTACACCATTTGCGGACAGGACACGTGCATCATCTTTTAATAGCCCAAGGGGCAGTCATACTAACATTTTAATAGTGGGCAGTAATATGAAATGCAAGATCCAGACTTATGCCTTTTTATTTCAGCCACCTCGTGATGGAGACTTTAAGGCATTTGCAAGCATGAACAAGGGAGATATTAAGATTTAAGCATTTTTATTTTTATTTTTTGTAAGGTAGAGGAGGTCAAAGCTCTCAGGTACCCCTTGGGCTGAAGTTTTATACAGGTATGCCACCCATCAGCTTAAATCATCGCAGGGAGCCTTCCCACATCTCAGTAAATGCAGCATAACCTTGTAAGACACTAAGTCTAAACAAGGTTTGGGGATGTTGGTAAGATGTGGGAGGAAAGAGCAGAAGACAGGTTTTACGACAGTACGATCATGGGGTGTAGGTTTTAGGCAATAAGCGGGTAGCCTAGTTTTCTCAGAAGAAAAAAGAAAATAATGGAAAAGTGTAACATTCATTCGGTGGCCTCACAGGCATAAAAAACCCAATTCCAACTGTTATAGGTCCCTGCAGGAGTCTACAAAAGAACTAAGCTTTTTAAGTAAGAAAACTAGATTCTGGCCCACAGGGCCCTGTCATTGCTGCTTAATGGATGAAACTCTTTGGATATAAATATGCTGTTTACTTCTCAGCTTCAGCTTTCATAAAATATAACCTTTCTATGATTTACGACCCACAGAAAAACCAGAGGATGGATTTTTAGCTCTGAATTGGTTGGATGTCAACAAGAAAAATACAGATAACATATCGAAGTAGCGGGGTGTTAATGCCACACAAAATGATGAAATTATTTTTGTTTAGAAAAGTTAAGTTTGTTCTTAAAGTTGTTGGTGGATGGCAGCTGTGAAAGGTGGGGCTGAGGAAAACCTATGAAATGTCTCTCATTTTTAAGTCCTTGTCCAGTGGCTTATAAGTTTGGGTATAATGACTTCAGTTCACAATCAGTAACGTCTTGTTGAAAAGTTTGGGCTAACCACAGATTTTTCACAAATGGGAATGGCCGTTCTTTGCCTAAGTCACTCAGGGTTTTCAAGTGCTAGATTTCCGTTATGTCTTCCAACTTCAAATATAGAAGCTGTGCCTGACCTTGCAGACAGGAGATGACAGAACAAGCCTTTTTTTCACAAAGGTGATTGGAAAAAATGAAGAGTGAAAAACAATAAGCGAACAAACTAAGCCCCCAAATAAGCAAGCAAGCAAGCAAACAAACAAAAGCAAAACCCTCAAATTAATAGCAACCACAAACTCTCCCCGCTATGCGCTCACAAAAGCCAACCCGGTCCTTGGATGTTGGGTTGGAAAAAGATTGCATGCCGATTTGTCATTCAGAGATCTGTATTCATTTTATAGCTTTCTGGTCTGGTTTGATGCTTGAAAGAGCCTGATTCCAGATGAATTGGCAAAGAAGTTTGCATATACTATCACCAGCCCAAGGGATGAAGTTGTCAACATTGAAAACGTTTTCTCTCTTGATTCTCTGAGCACTGAAGGAAGGGAATTCACACTGTTTTTCAAGCCTGCCCTCAGCAAATTAAAATCTCATGCACTAGAGGCTGGAAGGCCAGATCTTTAGTCTTCCTACAACCTAGAAAGACCAAAGGTGTGAGGCCGAGCTAGAGAACTGTCCCACAGTGACCAGAATGGAAAGAGTCCTTCTTACCCACTGGTCTCTTGGTTTTAGATGGAAGCGTCCATTGAGAAGAATCCCAAACATATCCACTTCCTTGAGTGGCCAGCCATGCACAACCTCTGTCTCTGGGAGAGATGTGTGGTCTCAGAAGGTAGAGCCATGATCTGTATTGGGTGTTGGGGGGTTACTAAGACAAATTTCCTCATATACTCAGTCTGTAGAGATTGCTACTATAAGCCAGATGCAATGCCAGGTGTTTGGACCTACAATGGTGCTTTCATTCCTCATGGAGCTCACTTTCTGGAAGCAGTGGCCTACAAGCCAACAGGCAATTACAGTCTAAGGTGATCAGTCCTTAGATCCTTAGGGGAGCACCTGGGAAGGGCCCTAAATGCACTTTGATAGGGATGGGGGTGGGTGTCAAGGAAGGCTTCCTGGTCAGAGAAGCAATGGATGTTTTGGGTAGCAGGGGAACCATTATGTGGAAACACTGGAGATCAGAGACATTATGGAATAATAAAGGAGCACAGGAAATTTAGGATGGCCACAGGACAGAGCACACTTAGATTAGGTGGCAGGTCATAGTTCAGAATGGTGTTTCCCGATGTTTCATGGGTGTGTGTTTGGGAGAGCTCTTGAAAATTATGGATTGCTGGGTTCCACCCATAGCGTGAGCTGCCCCCCCACACCCCCTCACAGCCCAGCAGACAAGCCTCAGGCCAGAGAACATTCAGAAGGCCCATCAGAGCACAGGCCCCAAAGGCAGAACCTGGCAAGAATCCCCACTCAGAGTAGGTGAGGCAGGCCTGAGATTGGCCCCGATGACATCCAGGGAGCATGGCAAGCCTTGAGGGGCAGGGTTCCTGGTAGCCCTGTAACCCCAGGAGGTTCTCCCTCAACCCTAGGGGCCAAACTGAGCCCACAGGCAGCTTCCAGAGCAAACTAAGAGGTTCACTCTGCCCCCAGTATAAACAACTTCCATTTATTCAGCACACATTGGGCCCTTCCCCAACCCTATGGAGCGGGAAGGCCTTGCTTCACCAGCTGGGGGTCCAAAACAAGGTCTCATTACTTTTCCTATTTTCCCCATGGCTCCTATATCAAGAATGCCCTTTCTGGCTTTCCAAGGACCTTCATCCCAGAAGCACGGGGTCCATTGTTGAGCCGAGGAACCAGTCCTGTGACTGCCCCCTTCTTAGGTCTTATATCAATTGTATGGACCTACCCATAGCTGCACGTGGTATCAAAACCATGGTCATTATCACTGTCATCACCATCGTCATCACCGTCACCATCCTTACACGCACAACTACGTGTGATCTCCCGAACAGTCCCGGGGAGTATGTGGTGTGGGATTATTGTCTCCATTTTACAGATGCACAAACTGAACTTCAGAGGTTATGGCTTGTCCAAGATCACACAGAAAGGGTGATCCCTTGCTCACGATGAAGCATAGAGATGGCAGGAACAAGAGCTGGAAGGACTGTTTTGGGGGCGGGGGCAGTGAGCTGGGGCTGGAACTCGGGGGTGGCTGGCTTTCTCTGCTGTGCAGATCTGCCTCGTGGAGAAGAACGTGTTAACTGTCAGAGCTGCTCCCGACGAGCTGGCTGCCTTTGGTTTGTCTGGTTTATCTGGGTCAAGGCCCCATCGGAGGGGGTGGACACAGGCAGCCAAGTTGGGGAGAGAGAGGTCTCTTTGTCACCTCCAGGGCCCAGTGCCAGATTTGGGTGCTCAAGCCATGCGACAAGGCCATGCGATTAAGGAATGTAGAAAATTATTATTATTATTACATTAAGGAATTCCTTCCAGGAATTCTGGAAGGTCAAGCAAGACTGAGGCTGGGGAGGTGGCTCAGGCTGGGCTGAGGGCTCCTCAAGAGGGGTCTCTTCCCTGGCATCCCAGCAACAATGCCCTTGAATTATCTCTGCCCAAGTCCTGGGGCAAAAGCTTTCCAGACATTCTCAGAGCAGGGAGAGCCCAGTGTGGTCCTCCAGAGAAGTTCACAGGCCTGTCCTGGGGGTGCATGTGAATGGGTGGGGGATGAATCTCCCTCACTGCTGGTGTCTTGGGACCTTGGGGTGCTGGGAGCCAAGAAGGGCATTCCTTGTGCATGGCAAGGGAATGAGAACCCCCTCCTGCCCTTGGGGGGAGGTGGGGAGGTGGGAAGGGGTGCTGGGCATTTCACTCCCAGGTGAAAGGTCATGTAATGCAATCATCAGAGGAGCCTGTGAGGCACCAGCCCCCAAATCACTGTGCGCAGGGGCTGGAAGACCAAATAGGGACAGAGGGACAGGTGCCCTGAGTCAGAGGAGAAGGAGGCCCCTTTCAACTGGGGTGGGCAGGGGACAACTCAGCCGGAAGTCGTGGTGGGGGAGGATGGGGAGCTGGGGTAATGGAAGAGACAGCGATGGGAATAACCATTGATAGCCAACATCCAACGACAGGGCAGTAGAGTCAGCGGGAGATTTGATCTCTCTAAATCTCACTCTCTTCCTCTAAAGATGGGGCTCATAATGTGTCCCGTCACACATTGAGGTCACCATCGGCATGGGAGCTGTTTTCTTCCTTGGCTGAACTAGTCTGGTGGTGTTTTACTCTTTGCCAGCATACGTTTCTGAATGAGGGCCCAAGGGTGCTCGATAAATATTTGTTAAACTCCCGAATAAGGGAGCAGGGGCTCGGGCAGCCTGCGGGATAGATGTGATTATAAGGGATCAGGAAGCCCCGCAGGCCTGTCTAGACTTGAAGTGACAACTGGACTCAGTGAGCATCAATCAAAGGAGAAGGAGGTGAGATGGGCAGGAAGGATCGGCAGCTGGGAGTCAGGCAGCTTGAGTTCTGTTCCCGTCCCACCAGGGGTGACGTTGGTTCCAAAACCAGTTTCCTTAACTAGAAAAAGAGGGGTTCGGCCAGATAGCCTTCAAAAGGCTCTTGCAATTCTGATGCTCTGAGAGTGTGTTTTGTATTGAACTACTATTGACTGACAGCCTGCTCCCTGCCAGCCCCTCTCACCCAGGCCACCATGCTGTGAGATAGATGTGCCCATTTGACAGATGTGGAAACTGAGACCAGGGCACAGATCTGGTTGTCTTCAAATCCAGTGCTGGGTCTTGCTCTATCATGGCAGGTGGTCATAAAACTCTGTCAAATTACAGATGGGAGCCTCAGGACGGACCATAGGGCATGGTCCCACTGCTAATGGGGTACCAGTTTCCTGTTACCCATTTGCCTTGTGCCGAGAAATCCGTGCCATCATCCATATGAGAGGCAGAGTGGAGAGCAACGCCGGGGACCTGTGAGGTGTCGGTCTTCTTGGGTCAGAGGAACATTGGGCCAGGCTATCATTTCTTTCTCCTGTTCACTCCGGGGCATGGTTGAAGGAATAAGACGAAGCTGGAAGTCAGATAACTTGTCTCAAAATAAAAGTCTTCTTTCTCTTTTCCTCCTGGAGTTCTTTTATCTTGGAACACAGGGAGTTTTTTGAAGGTGGGAGCTCAGACTCCCATCTCATATGACTCCTTTGGTTGAACTTTGGGAAAATCCATCCTCATTGCTTTCCGACCTTCAGCTGTCCTCAGAATCCCAGGCCCAATTTCCAGGCTAGCCCTGACATATCTAGAAATACCCAAAAGGAACAATTGGTAGGGAAAAAAAAAAACCTTGGTGCTTTAATTAAAAATCCATGTTTGGCTTGTGTTCAGAGGCATATTTTTGCATCTGAAAATGTTTCTTTTCTCTTTGTAGTTGAGCTTTGCTTATAAATAGAGAACTGGCTTGGAGTCACATTAATTTAATTTTATCTGTGATCCAGATCAGCCTAGAATGCTCTTAATTTGGATTTGACTGCCAGCCGAAAACAACATTCACTAATATCCACTTTTTAGCTAGGTAATCGTGTAGTAATTAGGATGCATGTTGTACATAATCTTGATTTAAATAATCCTCGCTTACTTTTTTGTCTACATAGATAAAAAAGCTATTTTGTCAGTATTTTGGAAGTAGGAAATCATCTTGATTATTTTAATCAAAATCAGCATTTGTGAATTGTGGCATTCTTTTAGGAACAATTAATGTACAAGGCGGAGATTGGTCTCTCTGCCCTGCGTTGTAGATCTGTCACGAATGCATGAAGATAAAGCAGAAGTGAAAGTCTCAGGGCCCCAAACACACAGGCCTTGGCCTCATCTCTAGATCTTGGTGGCCTGAGGGTTAGCTCTGGAGGAAGTTCTATGTGATCTCAAATCCCAGGCCTGCCACTCAGGAGTTGGAGCCTTGGACAATACTTGAATGACTGCATCTCAGTTTCCTCATTTGTAAACAGGGAGACTGATACCTACGTGGGGATTAGTTACAGCCTATTGAACTCACCTGCAGCGTCATTTCTTTATGCTTTTCTCACCAAGAGGCAGCATCTCAGAATGATCTAGAGCAGAGATCAGCAAGCTTTTCCTGTGAAGAGATGGACAGTAAATATTTAGGCTCTGCGGGCCATGAGTGCTCTGTTGTAGCCACTCATCTCTGCCCTTGCAGCTCAAAAGCAGCGTAGATGATGCATAGATGAATGGGCGTGGGTTTGGTCCACAGGCTGTAGTTTGCTAAGCTCTGATCTGGAGCAAGGCTTTGGAATCAGACAAACATAATTTGGAATCTGTCTGATACTCAACTATCAATGGTGACCTTGGACAAAGTATGTAACTTCTCACTTTTCTGTATCCACCACGAGGCTGGAGTGAGGATTAGATGAAGAGATGGAGGGAAGCCCTTAGCACAGAGCTGGGCACAGCTCAGTAGCTGTCGCTCATATTCTTACCTGTGATTGCCTGTGTCCCTTTTCTTGAGCTTTATCCATTTCTTTCGTTTGCTCCGGTTAATAGAACGTGAAGTAGGGGAAGTCGCAGGGCCAGTGGCCTGGGCTCCAGGAACGTTTGGGGTGGACCGGGAGCTCTGGAACTGGAGAAGCTGGAGCTGGACATGTGGGATTCTGGGGCTGCTCCCAGGACCGACGCCCAGCTTGGCGGAGTCGATGGTCACTTGTAACGAGTGTCATTTTCAATCTATTTAGTGCCATGATTTTCACATTTTTTTGTGCTTTTTGTTGGTGATTTTAAAACAGCCCCAAGTCTAGTGCTGAAGTGCTGTGTAGTATTCCTTAAGTGCAGGAAGGCTGTGATGTGCCTTACAGTGAAAATATGTGTGTGGATGTTTCATTGAGGCACGAGTTATAATGCCGTTGGGCATAAGTTCAGTGTTAATGAATAAACCATATATAGTAAATAATATGCCTTTAAACAGAAACACACATAAAAGAAGGTTGTGTATTTACTGATGTTTGAAAATGTGCCCAGAGGCTTGCAGAAACCTAACTCTGTATTCCCCACCGGGGCAGTGATTCAGTATATGCTAATTCAGTATTCACGGTGACCTCATGGAACGTTAACTACCACAAATAATGAGTATCTAGTGTATTTAGTCATCATATACCTTAGCAAGAATGATCCTGGTTGCATAGTAAAAGTATGATGGTGTTTTGAGCATTGAATGAGGGGTGCAGAGTGTAGACGGCAAGTGGCTATAAAGACATGGGCTCCAAGAAGCAGGGGCGAGACAGGGAGACTAGAGGGGCTGCTCTATACGTGAGAGGCGCTCTTTAATTGAACTGAGAGGCAAACCTGAAATTTAAGTTTCTTAATGGATTCTTATGTCACTTTGGAAACTCTTTCACCTTGAGTATATAATTAATTTCCTGTCAAGAATCACCCTGAAGCACCGTTACATAGAGTTGCCCATGTGAGAAGCAGTTTGGTTTCAAAACAACAGCTTGGAGCATCTACCTTTGTGGCTTTCAATTTGGGACTTACATTTGAATGTTGTATTTTTAAAACCTATCTGGTTAGGGTTGCCAGATAAAATATAGAATGCCCGGTTACATTTGAATTTCTGCTCAACAACAAATCCTGTTTTTTAGTATAAGGATGTTCCATGTACTGCTTGCTGCGTCTGGAAACTTGCTGCATATGGTGACTGAATATGTTTGACCTCTCTGCTTGGGTTGGTGTCCCTCTGGCATCTCGTGGAACTCCTGCTTCAGTGGACAGAGGGATTTGGGGTTTCCCCAGCACTTCCCCCTGAGTACATTTCAATCTGACACATAAGCCACCTATTAAGTCAGACCATTGCAAACATACTAGAAGTCCAGCCTGCCAATTGTGGGTGATGTACAAACATTCAGAAGGAGACCTTATTTCATTCTCATTCCCAAGGTGCTTTTTTTTTCTTGCAGCACAGTGGGGAATGAGGCACAGTTGACTGTGGATCTGGAAGCCTGTGGTCCATCTCAGCTGTGTCCCTGACATGCTATGTGACCTTAGATAGGTCACTTCATCCTTCTGGGCCCTGGTTCTTTGGATCTGAAAGTCAAGGCATTGAATGAGGTGCTCCCCAAGGCCCCTTCCAGCTCTAAAACTGAATGATACATTGAAAAGTAGGCAGATATCATGGTCTTAATTTAAAAACCTAGAGTTTTTCCATCTGGAGGGGGAACTTACTTGGTCATGATTAAGGAAAAAATAGATGCATTATATTTGTTTCCTAAATGCTTCAAAACATGATTAACTGTAAGGAAGAAAATCTGCAAACCCTTCAGGAAACATTTTATTTTATAGTGTATTCTCTTTTCCACTGAGGAAAAATTTACAATCTGTTTAGGGTAGAGGAGTGTCTGAATCATTACCACGACTCTACACCAAAGGCAAGAATAGTCTCCTGCTGAAGAATGGCTGGAAACAAATGCTGCTGCCTACGAGCAGCAATGCAAATGGATCCTGGTGCGGCAGGCTGTAAAGGCAGCCAAGGCTGAGGCCGAGGGACACACACCAGGAGTAATTAGCACGGAGATGGTGACAGCAAAGGCTTCTTGTGCCTAGTGCTTACTTTGTACTGTTCTAGGCACTTCACGCGGAAGACCTTCAGTTCCCACAATAGCAAGCATCGCACAACAATCCATAGCCTCTTCAGGAAGGGGAGTTGGATTGGGAGAGCAGGGAAGGGAAGAATGATTCATCTTCTAAGGCTGTAGATGAGAGACAAAATGATCATTATTCTTATTTTATTTTAGTTTAGTTTAAAAAAAATATTTATTTATTTATTTGGCTGCACCAGGTCTTAGTTGCAGCATGCAGGATCTTTGTTGAGGCATGTGGAATCTAGTTCCCTGACCAGGGATCGAACCCGGGCCCCCTGCATTGGGACTGCGGAACCTTAGCCACTGGATCACCAGGGAAGTCCCCATTATTCTGATTTTAGAGATAAGGAAACTGAGGCTCAGAGTTATCCTGCTAGGACCTGCTAGGTCTCCTGAACACCAACAGCAAAGCTAGTGCTAGGACCCAAGATTCTGGCTCCAAAGTGCCCCCGACTGTATCTTCAGCCTGGTCACAAATAGGGGAAAATTCAAATGGTCTTTCTGATGTTGATACTTTTATTTCCAGGACCATTAGAAACGAAGAGCTGTGAAATCAAAAGTGTTGGCTTGATGACCAGCTCCAGGAGGTGAAAGCTTATTTGTGTTTCACACGTAGATTGAATTTCTTGAATTAGACCTGGCAAACACTTTCATGGAGTGGACTCTCTGATTTAAGGTAGAAAGCTGTAATTAAACATAACAATCCTTGTGAACCACAGCAGACATACAGTGTGCTAGTAAGTCTCTCCTGGGGTGCATACCTTGGGTCTTTAACTATAATGGGTACCACATTTGCATTTATTTGCATACAGACTTGAGGTTTTGAAACAGTGCATCACTTCAGGGTTGGATTGCCTCATTCCTGAGGACTCTGGTGGTGCAAATAAAGCCACCTCTTCCATTTTGAGGAGGTAATAAAACCAAGACTAGACATCTGTATAAAGCAGTGTAGTGTCCAAAAATGTTCCCCTCGCTCTGTACAATTATATACTCACCAGGAGAATTGACCTAAGTGTCCTTTATAAACATTTGTAATACTAAATAAGAACTAAAGATACTAAAAAAAAAATGGTTCTTTATTAAAAAAAAAAAAACAAAAAAAAACTAGAGAGTGTGGGACCAGGACCTTTTAAGTTCAGATCTTGCCTCAGAACCCTAGCCTCTCTTGAGGTAGAAAGCACCGTCGTCTTCCACCTCTAGGCAGGGCCTTTGCACAAGTGGCTCCCCCTGCCTGGGATGCTCTCACCACATCTGCTCTCAGGACACATGGAGACATTCATGGGATGGGGAAGGGGTGAGCCTGGAGTGAGTTGACGGAGTCTCCAGTCTACGTCACATTAGGCAGATTTCTCTCTTTCTCCTCAAGGGGAGCTGACCTGGGTGATCAGGGAAGGCAAGACTGATTTACTTCTAAAGCTGCTAGAGGCCGGGCTCAGGGGATGGATGATGAAGGAGGTGGGACTTCATCCAGAAAAATCCACCAGCCAAGAGGAGATGAGGTGCAGGTGCCCAGTGAGGGGAGGAGAAAGAGGTCCTTGGAAAATTAACCAAGGGGTACTGAATTCACAAACTTTATCCAGGGGGCGTTTTTGTCTGTGCAATTAATTGTGAGAGTGTAACTCCTCACTTTGAAATATGAGAATTAGGCTAGATTCCTCTATCAGGTATAAACCTCCCATAGAAGACTTGATTGCCATGTAATCTGAAAACCCAAGGTATAAAATTTGGTTTAATAAAAATGATCCAATGGATTCCAAAGAGATCATGCTGACATTGGGGGCTAGACCTGCTAAGTGCTTCACAGGGAGTATCTCATTTAATTCTCACCACACCTCTGAAGACCTAGACACTTACACCCATTTTACAGGTGAGAAAATTAAGGCTCAGAGGCTCAAGTAACTTTCTCAAGGTCACACAGCTAAGTAAGTAGTGAGGCCAGGTTTCAAACTCAAGTCTGTTTGGTTCCTAAACTCAAGCTCTTTATCACTGTAATAAACCACTTTAAAAAAGTTGAGAACAAAGGAGTTTGATTTGACAAAATATGTAGGGCTCTGCATGAGGTGGAATCTGTAAAAATCACTATTATAAAATGCTTTTTTTTTAAACATCTTTATTGGAATATAATTGCTTTACAATGGTGTGTTAGTTTCTGCTTTATAACAAAGTGAATCAGCTATATGTATACCTATATCCCCATATCTCCTCCCTCTTGCATCTCCCTCCCACCCTCCTTATCCCACCCCTCTAGGTCGACACAAGGCACTGAGCTGATCTCCCTGTGCTATGCGGCTGCTTCCCACTAGCTATCCATATAAAATGCTTTTAAAAGTTAAGATTTTACATTTGACTTTTAATTTTTTAATTTCAATTAAAAAAAAAAAACATTATGTGAAAGGTGGGAAGGTTTCATCCATGGGAGCAGGTTCTCCAAATTCTCATCTAGAGGCAGAGTAGACCTGGAGAAGATATCTTATCAGGACTCCTCCTTCTATGGAGTAGTTAAACTGCAAGGGGCTTCAGGACCTTGGAAGTCATCTTGTCCTGTGGGTCCCAACATTTCCAGCTCAGGGATGCCCTTTGAACATCAGTTTTTTTCCTGGGATGGTAGCTATCCTTTCATTTGGCCTCTAGACCAGGCTCCATGAATGCAGGGGTTCTCGAGCCCTACCAGCAGTAATTCTGCAGTTACCCCAACCCATTGGGAGCCTCAGAAGTCCAGTCCTTCTGGGAGTCCAGAGGTGGGACTGACTCAGGGGCACAGGGTGCCATCCCTAAAGCCACTCAAGAAAGTATGGGCAGAGCTGGCTCTTGGGCCCAGGCTCTTGACCCCTGGGTTTGTGGGCTTTTTGCAAAGTCAAACAGACACTAACTAGCACATGAGACAACCAGGAAGGAGCTTGCACGCCTGAGGTCCTACAGAACTGGGAGCTCCTTCTAAGACAACACAGTGTTACTTGTTTGCTTGGGAAGTTGGAAGTGTCAAGAGCGTTCTCCTGTTGTTGACTCCTGAAAGCCTTGAGAGTGGTTATCAGAGGCTTCTAGGCTTTCCTTCTGCAGGGTTAATCTTCCATATTTTAGATGGGAGTGGAAAGATGAGACACAGGAGCATGCAGGAGGAAGGAAGGAAAGGGGATGGTGAAGGATCTGGGAGCCCAGAAACACGTAAAACCGGAGAGCTTCTGCGTGGGGAAGACTTGGGGTGGTTGGGCACAGTCGTTCTTTTCAAGTACACAAAGGGATACTGTCGATAGGGGTGACTTGGTTTATTTCTTAATGACCATTAAAAGGGCTGAACTGGGCCCCCTTGTAGATCAGGTGAGCCTTGAGCTCCCTCTCACGTCTGAGGCTCTTGGACTTGCTGTGCCCAATTTCCCCTTCTTCCCTTTAATTACTCTGATCTCCTTCTTCAGACTGTCTCCCTCCCACCCCATAGAGACCAGAATGGACCCTCATACTCTAATGTCTGATTTAAAATAAAATAAAATCACCAGAGATACTATTAAAACTGGCACAGAAGCTACAAGACAGGACAATTCAACTCCTTCATTTTCCTAATAATGAATAAAATCACACCAGCCATTTCCCCTTGAAAACATTTGTCAATCGAAGACCCAACACTCAGAGAGCTCCCCCCTAGAGCGTCCTCCAGGTACTATCTATAAGCGAGAGGAAGCACACTTCTCAGTATCGCTATAACTGGAGCAAATAGGCTGAGAGCTTGTTTAATTTTTTAAAAGAGGGTTCTCCAGCTTTTGGTTGGTCTAATGAACACTGGTCTGGGTCTACTTTGGCTGAATCCTTTGCACGATGACACTGCCCCCTGTCTATAATTTATGCTAATTGCCACTTGAACAAAAGCCACCTTGTATAGCTTCTCAGCTGCTCTGTAGTCTCAGAGTAGAACTGGCCAGCATGTCTAAAGTATTCTCATCATGAAAACTTCTTCCCCAGGACTGACTGTACTTATCTACACTGCAGAAGCTGAAAGCATATTTTCAAACTGGGTCTGAGTGTGTTCCCAAAAAAGAAGAATTTAAGCCGAGACCACGAGTTGGCAACTCAAATATTTGTACGCTGACGCCATCACCTTTTAACATTTAGGCAGAGTAAGAATAATTGGGACTTAATAAGTGAAGGATGTGAGAATTTCTGTTTTGAAATGACCTCATCTGCTTTCGGAATTGAAGGGATTACATTGGGGTTTGGAGTGTTCAGGGAGAGTCCAGATGAAATGAAGTTAGAGAGATGAGGCATGAATCTCCTTTATACCCTTGGGTTCTCAGTGATTTCATGAATGTTCTCTGACTGTCCAGGGCTCCCTAAGTGGGCTCAGACAACTATCCGTGCACAAAGAACCTTCTGTGCTTGGGGTCTTGAAAACACGATGGCTTGGAATTGTAGGGTTGGAAAGAGACCTTAGAGGTCATTTCAGTTCAATCACTCAACCTAACTTCAGTATCCTCAGACTAAATTAGAGGTTGGTCACCTTTGAAGATTGATAAAAACTGTGAAAACTATTCCCAGTTTTAGGTGTTTCACAGACATGCAGAAATCTAGACACAAACTGTTTCAATTCCCCCCACCCCCCCAAGGAGCACACTTTAAGAAGGTCTAGCCTAGTTACTTGTGGTTGATACAAGTACAGGGTCCTCATGGTGACCTAGCTGAGTCGGGGGGCTGCTGTAGACTTTGTATTTAACAAAGTAATAACCATTAAAAAACTTAGAGATTTTGAGATAGAGCTGCCAATTTTAATTTTGTTGGGTAAAGACATAAAAACAAGATCATCTACTATCACCAACGTTCCATAAAAGACATTTTAATACCAAAAGAAAAGCAGTAAGGGCATAATCTGGGCATAAAGGAGAATCCTTCAATTGAACAAATTTGATTTTATGAAAAACAGATGGGATTGTTCTATTTTTTGTAATTCACCAAAACGTTATCAAACATTAGTCCTGGTGTTTGGCAACCCCAACTGTAAGGATTTGGGCCCTTTTTCTTTCTTTGGCAAACAGTGTGGAAGCTACACAGAAAGACTTTTGTTCAAGGGGCAATTGACAGGCATGATGGAACAGGGCCGGGGCACCATGAGAAGTATTTAGCCAAAGCAGATTCAAATCCCCTCTACAGCATCTTCCCTTTCTACGGTGACTGGGCTACCTCGTCCTGAACTCAGGCAGTGAAGGGAAACTTACTACATCCAAGACTGAGTTTTGGGCTGGCTGTAATTGTTTAAAAGTCCTTATGGTGAACTGAAACCCACCACCCACCCTTTGTCCCTTGATCTACCCTCTAGGGCCATAGGAAACAAATTTAATTCCTTTCCCTCCTGACAGCCCTTCACAAGCCTGAAGACAGCCAGCCTGTTCTTCCTCCTCACTCCCTTGCCCTGCACCGTGGGAACATTTCTAATCCTTTCATAATTTCAAGGCACCATCCTGGTGGTGGTACCCTGGAATTCAGTCCAATTTGTCTTTAAATGTGGTGGGCAGAACTGAACTCTGGACCTTGGAGAGACTCAACTGTCTTAGAGGAGAGGGGAATTAATTATTGCCTTCCTTGTTCTGGATGTTGTTTTTTTGTTTTGTTTTAAAGTAAAACCAGTCTGATATTGAATTAGTATTTTTTTAACTCAAACTAAAACTGTAACTAAGACCCAGTAAAGTTTCTATTTATATGCGGCCATTCAGTTGGTTCTCATTTTATAAATGTGCTAATTCCACCTTGTTTTCCCTACCCTGTTTCTGCCCTTACCACTCTCATTACACAAATTTCTCTCTCATAAAGCCATGGTTATCCTCATAAAAAAAAAAAAAGACATTACAAAGAACAAACCAATACTACAGTTCAATAAATTTTGTGAATATAGATGCAAAAATCCTTAACAAAACGTTAGTAAATTGAACTCAGCGTTATATAAAAAGGATAATACACTATAATCAAGTGGGATTTATACCAGGAATGTAAGATTAGTTTAACATTAAAAATCAATCAATTTAAATCACGATTTACATTGAATAAGGTAGAAAAGCCATATGATTATCTCAGTAGATGCAGGAAAAATAATTTATTTATTTATTTATTTTTTACAGCAGGTTCTTATTAGTTACCTATTGTATACATATTAGTGTATATATGACAATCCCCGTCTCCCAATTCATCCCACCACCACCCCCACCCCGCTTTCCCCCCTTGGTGTCCATACGTTTGTTCTCTACATCTGTGTCTCTATTTCTGCCCTGCAAACAAGTTCATCGGTACCATTTTTCTAGATTCCACATATATGTGTTAATATACAATATTTGTTTTTCTCTTTCTGACTTAGACTTCACTCTGTATGACAGTCTCTAGGTCCATCCACCTCTCTACAAATGACTCAATCTCGTTCCTTTTTATGGCTGAGTAATATTCCATTGTATATATGTACCACATCTTCTTTATTCATTCATCTGTCGATGGGTATTTAGGTTGCTTCCATGACCTAGCTATTGTAAATAGTGCTGCAATGAACATGGGGTGCACGTGTCTTTTTGAATTATGGTTTTCTCTGGGTATATGCCCAGTAGTGGGATTGCTGGGTTATATGGTAATTCTATTTTTAGTTCTTTAAGGAACCTCCGTACTGTTCTCCATAGTGGCTGTATCAATTTACATCCCCACCAATAGTGCAAGAGGGTTCCCTTTTCTCCACACCCTCTCCAGCATTTGTTGTTTGCAGATTTTCTGATGATGCCCATTCTAACCGGTGTGAGGTGAAACCTCATTGTAGTTTTGATTTGCCTTTCTCTAATAATTAGTGATGTTGAGCAGCTTTTCAGGTGCCTCTTGCCATCTGTATGTCTTCTTTGGAGAAATGTCTATTTAGGTCTTCTGCCCATTTTTGGATTGGGTTGTTTGTTTTTTTAATATTGAGCTGCATGAGCTGTTTATATATTTTGGAGATTAATCCTTTGTCCGTTGATTCGTTTGCAAATATTTTCTCCCATTCTGAGGGTTGTCTTTTCATCTTGTTTATGGTTTCCTTTGCTGTGCAAAAGCTTTGAAGTTCATTAGGTCCCATTTGTTTATTTTTGTTTTTATTTCCATTACTCTAGGAGGTGGATCAAAAAAGATCTTGCTGTGATTTATGTCAAAGAATGTTCTTCCTCTAAGAGTTTTATAGTGTCTGGTCTTACATTTAGGTCTCAAATCCATTTTGAGTTTATTTTTGTTTATGGTGTTAGGGAATGTCCTAATTTCATTCTTTTACATGTAGCTGTCCAGTTTTCCCAGCACCACTTATTGAAGAGACTGTCTTTTCTCCATTGTATATCCTTGCCTCCTTTCTCATAGATTAGTTGACCATAGGTGCGTGGGTTTATCTCTGGGCTTTCTATCCTGTTCCATTGATCTGTATTTCTGTTTTTGTGCCAGTACCATATTGTCTTGATTAATGTAGCTTTGTAGTCTAGTCTGAAGTCAGGGAGTCTGATTCCTCCAGCTCCGTTTTTTTCCCTCAAGATTGGGTTGGCTATTTGGGGTCTTTGTGTCTCCATACAAATTTTAAGATTTTTTTGTTGTAGTTCTGTAAAAAATGCCATTGGGTAGCTTGATAGGGATTGCATTGAATCTGTAGATTGCTTTGGGTAGTATAGTCATTTTCACAATATTGATTCTTCCAATCCAAGAACATGGTATATCTCTCCATCTGTTGGTATCATCTTTAATTTCTTTCATCAGTGTCTTACAGTTTTCTGAGTACAGATCTTTTACCTCCTTAGGTAGGTTTATTCCTAGGTATTTTATTCTTTTTGTTGCAATGGCAAATGGGATTGTTTCCTTAATTTCTCTTTCTGATCTTTTGTTGTTAGTGTATAGGAATGCAAGAGATTTCTGTGCATTAATTTTGTATCCTGCAACTTTACCAAATTCATTGATTAGCTCTAGTAGTTTTCTGGTGACATCTTTAGGATTCTGTATGTATAGTATCATGTCATCTGCAAACAGTGACAGTCTTACTTCTTCTTTTCCAATTTGTATTCCTTTTATTTCTTTTTCTTCTCTGATTGCCATGGCTAGGACTTCCAAAACTACAATGAATAATAGTGGCGAGAGTGGACATCTTTGTCTTGTTCCTGATCTTAGAGGAAATGCTTTCAATTTTTCATCATTGAGAATGATGTTTGCTATGGATTTATCATATATGGCCTTTATTATGTTGACATAGCTTCCCTCTATGACCACTTTCTGGAGAGTGTTTATCATAAATGGGTGTTGAATTTTGTCAAAAGCTTTTTCTGCATCTATTGAGATGCTCATGTGGTTTTTCTTCTTCAGTTTGTTAATATGGTGTATCACATTGATTGATTTGCACATATTGAAGAATCCTTGCATCCCTGGGATAAAGCCCTCTTGATCATGGTGTATGATCCTTTTCATGTGTTGTTTGGATTCTGTTTACTATATTTTGTTGAGGATTTTTGTATCTATTTTCATCAGTGATATTAGTCTGTAATTTTCTTTTTTTGTAGTATCTTTGTCTGGTTTTGTATCAGGGTGATGGTGGCCTTGTAGAATGAGTTTGGGAGTGTTCCTTCCTCTGCAATTTTTTGGAAGAGTTTGAGAAGGATGGGTGTTAGCTTTTCTCTAAATGTTTGATAGAATTCACCTGTGAAGCCATCTGGTCCTGGACTTTTGTTTGTTGGAAGATTTTAAATCACAGTTTCAATTTCTTTACTTGTGATTGGTCTGTTCATATTTTCTGTTTCTTCCTGGTTCAGTATTGGAAGCTTACACCTTTCTAAGAATTTGTCCATTTCTTCCATGTTGTCCATTTTATTGGCATAGAGTTGCTTATAGTAGTCTCTTATGATGCTTTGTATTTCTGTGCTGTCCATTGTAACTTCTCCTTTTTCATTTCTAATTTTATTGATTTGAGTCCTCTCCCTTTTTCTTGATGAGTCTAGTTAAAGATTTATAATCTTGTTTATCTTCTCAAAGAACCAGTTTTTAGTTTTATTGATCTTTGCTATTGTTTTCTTTGTTACTATTTCATTTATTTCTGCTCTGAACTTTATGATTTCTTTCCTTCTACTAACTTTGGGTTTTGTTTGTTCTTCTTTCTCTAGTTCCTTTATTTTTTATTTTTTTATTTTTTAAAATCTTTATTTTTTTAATCTTTATTGGAGTCTAATTGCTTTACAATGGTGTGTTAGTTTCTGCTTTATAGCAAAGTGAATCAGCTATACATATACATACATCCCCATATCTCCTCCATCCTTCATCTTCTAGTTCCTTTAGGTGTAAGGTTAGATTGTTTATTTGAGGTTTTTCTTGTTTCTTGAGGTAGGATTGTATTGCTATAAACTTCCCTCTTAGAACTGGTTTTGTTGCATCCCATAGGTTTTGGATCATTGTGTTTTCATTGTCATTTGTCTCTAGGTATTTTGTGATTTCCTCTTTGATTTTTTCAGTGATCTCTTGGTTATTTAGTAATGTATTGTTTAGCCTCCATGTGTTTGTGGTTTTTACATTTTTTCCCTGTAATTTATTTCTAGTCTCATAGTGTTGTGGTCAGAAAAGATGCTTGATATGATTTCAGTTTTCTTAAATTTACCGAGGCTTGATTTTTGACCAAAGATGTGATCTATCCTGGAGAATGTTCTGTGTGCACTTGAGAAGAAAGTGTAATCTGCTGTTTTCGGATGGAATGTCCTATAATTATCAATCAAATCTACCTGGTCTATTGTGTCATTTAATGTTTGTGTTTCTTTATTAATTTTCTGTCTGGACGATCTGTCCATTGTTGGAAGTGAGGTGTTAAAGTCCCCCACTATTATTGTGTTACTGTCGATTTCCTCTTTTATAGCTGTTAGCATTTGCCTTATGTATTGAGGTGCTCCTATGTCGTGTGCATATATATTTATAACTGTTATATCTTCTTCTTGGATTGATCCCTTGATCATTATGTAGTGTCCTTCCTTGTCTCTTGTAACATTCTTTATTTTAAAGTCTATTTTATCTGATATGAGTATTGCTACTCCAGCTTTCTTTTGATTTCCATTTGCATGGATTATCTTTTTCCATCCCCTCACTTTCAGTCTGTATGTGTCCCTAGGTCTGAAGTGGCTCTCTCGTAGACAGCATATATATGGGTCTTGTTTTTGTATCCATTCAGTGAGACTCTGTCTTTTGGCTGGAGCATTTAATCCATTCACGTTTAAGGTAATTATTGATATGTATGTTCCTATGACCATTTTCTTAATTGTTTTGGGTTTGTTTTTGTAGGTCCTTTTCTTCTCTAGTGTTTCCCACTCAGAGAAGTTCCTTTAGCATCTGTTGTAGAGCTGGTTTGATGGTGCTGAATTCTCTTAGCTTTTGCTTGTCTGTAAAGCTTTTGATTTCTCCATTGAATCTGAATGAGATCCTTGCCGGGTAGAGTAATCTTGGTTGTAGGTTCTTCCCTTTCATCACTTTAAGTATATCATGCCACTCCCTTCTGGCTTGTAGAGTTTCTGCTGAGAAATCAGCTGTTAAGCTTATGGGAGTTCCCCTGTATGTTATTTGTCGCTTTTCCCTTGTTGCTTTCAATAATTGTTCTTTGTCTTTAATTTTTGTCAATTTGATTGCTATGTGTCTTGGTGTGTTTCTCCTTGGGTTTATCCTGCCTGGGACTCTGCGCTTCCTGGACTCGGGTGGCTATTTCCTTTCCCATGTTAAGGAAGTTTTCGACTATAATATCTTCAAATATTTTCTTGGGTCCTTTCTCTCTCTCTTCTCCTTCTGGGACCCCTATAATGCGAATGTTGGTGCATTTCATGTTGTCCAAGAGGTCTCTTAGGCTGTCTTCGTTTCTTTTCATTCTTTTTTCTTTATTCTGTTCTGTAGCAGTGAATTCCACCATTCTGTCTTCCAGGTCACTTATCCGTTCTTCTGCCTCAGTTATTCTGCTATTAATTCCTTTTAGTGTATTTTTCATTTCAGGTATTGTATTGTTCATCTCTGTTTGTTTGTTCTTTAATTCTTCTGGGTTTTTGTTAAACATATCTTGCATCTTCTCGATCTTTGCCTCCATTCTTTTTCTGAGGTCCTGGATCATCTTCACTATCATTATTCTGAATTCTTTTTCTGGAAGGTTGCCTATCTCCACTTCATTTAATTGTTTTTCTGGGGTTTTATCTTGTTCCTTCATCTGGTATATAGCCCTCTGCCTTTTCATCTTGTCTACCTTTCTGTGAATGTGGTTTTTGTTCCACAGGCTACAAGATTGTAGTTCTTCTTGCTTCTGCTGTCTGCCCTCTGGTGGATGAGGCTATCTAAGAGGCTTGTGCAAGTTTCCTGATGGTGGGGACTTGTGGTGGGTAGAGCTGGGTGTTGCTCTGGTGGGCAGAGCTCAGTAAAACTTTAATCCGCTTGTCTGCTGATGAGTGGTGCTGGGTTCCCTCCCTGTTGGTTGTTTGGCCGGAGGCGACCCAACACTGGAGCCTCCCTGGGCTCTTTGGTGGGGCTAATGGCGGACTCTGGGAGGGCTCACGCCAAGGTGTATGTCCCAGAACTTCAGCTGCCAGTGTCCTTGTCCCAATGGTGAGCCACAGCCACCCCCCACCTCTGCAGGAGACCCTCCAACACTAGCAGGTAGGTCTGGTTCAGTCTCCTATGGGGTCACTGCTCCTTCCCCTGGGTCCTGATGCACACACTACTTTGTGTGTGCCCTCAAAGAGTGGAGTCTCTGCTTCCCCCAGTCCTGTCAAAGTCTTGCAATCAAATCCCGCTAGCCTTCAAAGTCTGATTCTCTGGGAATTCCTCCTCTCGTTGCTGGACCCCCAGGTTGGGAAGCTTGACGTGGGGCTCAGTACCTTCACTCCAGTGGGTGGACTTCTCTGGTATAGTTGTCCTCCAGTTTGTGAGTCACCCACCCAGTGGTTATGGGATTTAATTTTATTGTGATTGTGCCCCTCTTACTGTCTCACTGTGGCTTCCCCTTTGTCTTTGGATGTGGGGTATCTTTTTTGGTGAGTTCCAGTGTCTTCCTGTCAATGATTGTTCAGCAGTTAGTTCAGTTAGTTGTGATTCTGGTGGTCTCACAAGAGGGAGTGAGCACACGTCCTTCTACTCCACCATCAGCTTTACTTGACTTCTCTGTGCCCTAGTAAACTGGGAGACATGATAGTACCAGCTGGATAATATTGCATCCTGTAGGTCAGAAATTGAGCATGGTGTTGGTGTGATTCTCTGCTTACAGTATCACCAGGCTGAAACGAAGGTGTCAACAAGAATCATGAAAAGTATTTGAAAAAAATTCAACACTCATTAATGATTAAAAAGTTCAGTATAACATTACTGATAAATTTTTAAAAACTCTAAATAAATGGAGAGATATACCATGCTTATGGATAGGAAAACTCAGTATTGTTAAGATGCCAATTCTCCTCAAATAAACCTGTTGATTCAGTGGAATCACAATCAAAGTCTCACAGCCTTTTATGTTGTTGTTGTTAAAGAAATTGACAGGCCAAAACAATTTAAAAAAAAAAACAAAGAAAAAAGTTGGAGAAGTTAGATTATTTAATTTCAAGACTTACCGTAAGCCTACAGTAAACAAGAGATGGTAGTATCAGCATAAGTGTAAAAATATAGGTCAGTGGAACAGAATAAAAGTTGAGAAATACACCCACATATTTATGGACCACTGATATTCAACAAAGATGCCTAAATAATTCAGCAGGGTAAGGATAGTCTTTTTCAACAAATGGTGTTGGAACAGCCTGATATTCAACATAGAAAAAATAAACTTCAACTTTGACTCATACCACAGCAAGCCTAAACTCAAGATGTCTCTACCTGAATGGAAAAGTTAAACTATAAAACTTCTAGAAAAAAATACAGGAAAATCTTTGTGATTTGGGAGTAGGCCAAGTTTCTTGGGCCAAAAAAACCACAAACCATAAAAAAAATTTGGTCAATTTAACTTCGTTAGCATTCAAAACTTCTGCTCTTTGAAAGACACCATTAAGAAAATGAACAGATAAGTCCTAGACAGAAAATATTTGCAATATATGTATTTGACAAAGGTCTTATATTCAGCATATACATAGAACACTTACAACTCAATAAGAAGAAGACAAACAACTTAATTTTAAAACTCTTTGAAAAGATATTTGACAAAAGAAGATATGTGAATGGTCAGTAAGTATATCAGAAGCAGCTCAGAATCAATAGTCCCCAGGGAAGTGCAAATTAAAATCACAAGATACCCTACTCACTCACTAGAGTGGCTGAAATGAAAAAGACTGACAATATTATGTGTTGGTGAGAACGTGGAAGCAAGTGGAACTCTCACATATTTTTGGTGGGAGTGAAAAATGGAACAACAACTTTATAAAATATCTTCAACATATATTTACCTTATGACCTCAAATGCCATTTCTAAGTATTTATGCAAAAGAAATGAAATCATACCCCACAAGAAGGCTTGTCCAAGAATATGCACAGAAGCTTTACTCATAATAGACTCAAATATCTATCAAAGGTAAATGGATAAACAAATTGTGCTAGATCCACACAAAGGAATACTGTTTAGCAATAAAAAGGAATGAACCGCTCGTCCATGCAATGTGGGTGATTCTGAACAGAAGAAGCCAGACACAGTTAGTACCTAATGTGTGATTCCACGAACTTGATATTCTAGATTAGACAATGCTAATCTATGGATGACTGACAGGTCAGTGGTTGACTAGGGCTGGGACTTGGTGTGCGGACCAGCTGCAAAGTCACGTAAGGAAACTTTTTGGGCTGATGAAAATGTTCCAGATTTTTATTTTGATGGTGGTTATTCAGGTGTATATATATTTATCAAAATTCCTTCCAGGGTACCCTTAATATAGGCATATTTTATTATATGTAAATTATACCTTGATAAAGATGCAAAAAACCCTTACATCTCCGGTATCTCAATTCATCTGGGCTCTTGTTGTAGGAGTGAGGGGTAGATGGTTAACTCAGTCAAGTGATCCCTTAACATAAGAGTTAAAAGACCACAAAGAACAGAGTTTCGGGAGCATTCTCTGGCAGTGCAGGGTGAGCACACGGTCTTGGCTGGTCTGGGATAGTCTTGTCTTATTCTGGTTGTCCCTGCCTTAATAGTGTCAATAATAGTGCCGTTTCAGGCTCTCAGACTGTTTCTGGTTTGGGTGATAGGTTATTCGGCTGCCCATTTGTCCTGCCCCTTCCTTAAGGTGCTGAGAAATCTGGACCTCAGCAGTGTGATGATGAGCCCGTGGGCTGCTGACAAACGTCTCTTGGACGCCCTTATCCCGATACCAGAACTGCGATTCCCTCTCATCAGCTCACGATTACTGAGTGTTGCCCATGTGCTGGGCACACCAGCGCTGAGTGCTTCATGTGGCCTGATGACTTTCAGTCTTCCAACCAGTCCCTGGAGGGCGAGGGACCCTCCACTTCGTAGACCAGGATTTTGAATTTTAGAGACGCTAAATAACTACCCCGATCATCACGCAGCTGGTGGTGTGGTGTGGGTGGTGGTCGAGGCTGGATCTGAGCCCAGAGCCCGCACGCTGGACCACTCAGTGTATAACGCACTCTTTATTCAGACAGAAACGCAGTCTGATTTGCTGCAGTCATAAGATCATTTTTAAAGTAAAATATTATTCTTCTCCCTCCTCCTCCTGGGAGAATAATTCTCCTTTGGGATGGGAACCCTGCATTCTGACTGAAGAGAGGGGAGGTGGCTCTATGCCCCGCATGCTCAGCTCCTGCGAGGATGGTCAGTCCGTGAGTGTCCGGGCAGGCTGGACACATGGGCACACGCTGGAAGTGACACCTGGCCGCTGGCCCTGCCAGGGCCTCCAGAGAGCGGGTGTGGGCAGGACAGTGGGGTCTAGAAGGGTCCCAGATACACGCACGCCTGGGGGAAAGTTATCCCCTGCTCACCTTTCAAATTTTCTGATTAACTCAAGGAGAAAGGCTCAGTTTGGGCTGACGTGTCTTCGACACCTCTCTAACTTTTCCTGGCACCATTTTGTTTGTTGTTTTTGCTTTTAAACAAAGGGAGCAGGTCTCAGGTCAGAGCCCTCCTCAGGTATGCCCATCTACCTAGCATTTTCAGAGTCAGTATTATGGCTCCATGTGATTAATAAGCCACTTTTCAAAATTATAGATTTTTTTATATGTATGAAAATAGTGTTGATATTTTAGAAAAAAATTGAAAGCATAGAAAAAATAGAAGAAGTATAATCTCTCATTATACCACCCACTGTAATATTTTGATGCCTTTCTTTCTTTCAAATACAAAAATTGAAATCATATTCTTTTTATCCTTTTGTTTTTTCCCACTAATATAACTGCACACCTATTTATACTTTATCATAAGTGCTCTGTAAACATAGTATTAAAGGCTTATTTCTTTTTTGATCATAAAAATAAAATGTAAAAAGGGCAAATAAGAAAATAAGACTATAAGAAATAAAAATAATACAAGTTCTTAGAGAATGTTACTGCTAGGATTTTCATGTATTTCTTTTTCTTTGTATTCTTTTTTCTTATATGTGTGTTTTTGTAACAAACACATGTAACTAAAAAATTGAGTCACACCATTTTACAGTTACAGTTTTCATGGTTGCCTAGTATTTTATCCTATTCTATTTTTTATGTGCTGTACCATAAATTACTTAACCATTCTCTATTACTGTGGCTTGGGGTTATTTCATGTTTTGTATATATATGTTGCTATAAATGAGATTTCACCAAACAACACTGTAAGCAAAGCATTTTTAAAATTCCAGATTATACGGTTGGTTTAGGGCCCCCAAAGGAATTGTTAATTCAAAAGGTGAGTGTTTTTAAGGTTCTTGTATGTATTACTAAATTGTTCTCTAAAAGAGGTGTACCAATTTATTTTCCCACAAATAAAGTATGAAAGTTTATTTCCCTTCCGTAGGTAGTGCTATTATTTATGAAATTTTTACTAATTGGATAGGCAAAAGTCTTACTTTCAGTTTTTCAATTTGCATTTGTTAATTACTACTGTGGCTAGCCCTTTCTGTCATGTTCGCCCAGTTCCTTTTTTCTTATTTGTGCTAGTGCTATGGGTCCTCGGTGGGTTTTTCAGGTCAGGAGCTTGGGGTTTGTCTTAGTTATTGGGTAGAAACGTGGACTCTTAGGAAGGTACCAGGAGTGCATGGGGCTGCCTTCGGCTTCACCACATTTCACATCACCAGTAAGTGGCCATGACCTTTGCCAAGGCCTCTTCACCTAGAGTCTCAAAAGCAGAAATTTCAAACCACACTTCTTTGGTATCCTATGATGGAGAGAAGTGACAGCAACAGGTAGATGAGCAAAAGACATACGCAGGCTGATGAAGATTTATGAAAACAAAACAAAAAATCCCCTTGCAATAGAAAAAAATCAACATCCCAGGCTATGTCAGGGTTGGTGTGGTTCTGCACCAAACCCCGGCATATTCTAAGGAGACAGAGTGGGACTGGAGTGTGTGTAGACAGACCTGGGTTAGAATCCTGATGCTACCACCATTGACCTGTGTACACGTGGACTGGTTATTTGACCTGAACCCAGGCTCTGCATTTGTAAACGGGCTAATGGACCTTTCCTCTCAGGGCTTTGGAGGATTAGGTTAAACAACCTTTATTAAATGGTTAAAACCAAGGCTGATACATGTAGGCATTCAATCAGTTGGAGCTGTAAAACGATTCCAGGTCCAGGGTTTTGCGGTGTTAATGGTAACAGTGGTGAACACTGGAGGAATGGTAAGTTTTGAACTATGTTCTGAATTATCGAAAAAGAAAAAGAAAAAAAAAAAAGGAGCCCATTGCACTTTTGTAGTTTGAGTCTAAATATCTTCATTGCATTTTGATACTTGAGCAAATTGGTGAGACACTGATATTAGAATTTTATATTCTCAGGAGCTTTCAATTTCCCCATCACGGATGAAAGTGGGCATTTCAATATTTACTGCAAATCTGCTGGAATTTTCAGGAGTTGATTTATCACTACTGAGAGTAACAGCATTTAGTTTTCTTGAAACCCAAGGAAAGTCACTTTTTCTAAAATTTTGTCTTTTTAATTGTTCAATAGATCAAAGTTGTGCCCTTAAATTGCTTTCGTTACTGGTCAGGTTTCATTAAGTGGAAGGATGGTATTTCCTGCCTGCTACACCCCAGCCCCCCAACACACATCCACTCACCTCCTGGGAACTCACTGAAGTCAGGATAACAAAAAGGGCGTTTGGTGATGTCACTCAAGGCGGGGTGAGGTGCATCATGGGGCTCAAGAGGTGTGCTAAGGGGAGGCCATCCCCGGGCTGTTAAAATACGATGGTCCTGCAGATGTGCTAAGCCTGGCCTCCAAAGAGCCCCTTCCTCTCTCTGCTGGGCGTCCTTCCTTCCCATCAGCATGGGAACAGATGGAGATGAGTGAAGGCTGATACTGGTGTGTATCGGGGCTGGGAAGAAGAAAGGGGTGGGGTCTAGGGAGAGGAAAGGACGGGGGACCAGGAGGGGAGAGTCTCCTGGAGAAGGGTGTTTGGTTTCCCGTGACTGCGCATGTGTGTTGGCTGAGGGCATGAGACAGACTAGCCTAAGGCACCCGAGGGGTCAGGAGTGGAAGAGAACCAGGAAGCCTGTTGCAACTTCCCACGTGCCTGGAGCGCTGTGTGGGTGGACGGTCTGGCTGGAACCCAAAGGCAAGGGCAGCTCTGCACCGCAAGAATGATCCGGCACCGGCGTTAGGGTTTGGCAGATTCACTGGATTCATTCAACTGATATTTTCTGGGTACCTGCTGTGTGCCAAGCCCTGTGCGGTCAGGCTGGGGGTACACGAGGCAAGACCTGGTGTGGGGCACAGAGATACAAATCCAGCAGAGTGAGACAGAGGCGGCCAGGGCGCGCCCACGGAGAGGGGCTCGGGGGAGGCTGCACAGAAGACAGGATCAATTCAGTGAGTCTTGAAGGATAAATTGGCATTTCCCATGCAGATTGGGGCATGCAACACACTTCGTGCTTTGGTTTTGCAGAGCCTAATGGATGAGAGACATAGCCCTGGAAACAGGTGGAACTGGGTTGGAATCTGGGGGGCTCTGTCACTAACCGTGTGACCTCAGGCAAATGACTTAACCCTCTGAGCCTTAGTTTTCTCACCTGTAAATTGGTGAGAAAATACTCCCTATGTTGTAGGGTTGTTTCAAAGACTCCGAAAATCGAACTACAATGCATGGCACACGGCAATATATTACACGATCAATGAAACAGTTGTGGCTCTGATTCTGCCACAGTCCAAGCAAGTCACATCACTTCTTTAGATCTGATTCCTCATCCATAAAATGGACATATTAGATTAAACAACCTCCAAGTTTCCTTTCAGCTTGGACATCCTATGATATATTGCTTTGCATTACTAATTATCTTCTTCTGTAGAATCTTTCTCTCCTAGGTGCTCTTTGAGCCTTTGTTTGAGCCTAGAACAGTGCCTTGCTCACAATTGCAGCTTAATAAATATGAGTTGAGTAATTATCACAAACCTGCTGTTTGCTTAAATACCCATGGTCATAAACATGGGTTTTTGTTTAAGGGTTTCTTTATTTTTTTAAATTTATTTTATTCAAGTATAGTTGATTTACAATGTTGTGTTAATTTCTGCTGTACAGCAAAGTGATTCAGTTATACATATATATATATACATTCTTTTTTATATTCTTTTCCATTATGTTTTATCACAGGATATTGAATATAGTTCTCTGTGCTATGCAGTAGGACCTTGTTGTTTATCCATCCTATATATACTAGTTTGCATCTGCTCATCTCAAACTCCCAATCCATCCCTCCTCTACCACCCACCACCCTTGGCAAGGGTGTTCTCTATGTCTGTGAGTCTGTTTCATAGATAAGTTCATTTGTGTCATATCTTACGTTCCACATATAAGTGATATTATATGGTATATTTATCTTTCTCTTTCTGACTTCACTTAGTATGATAATTTCTAGGTCCATGCTTGTTGCTGCAAATGGCATTTTTCATTCTTTTTTATGGCCGAGTAGTATTTCATTGTATATACGTACCACATCTTTATCCATTCATCTGTCGATGGACATTTAGGTTGTTTCCATGTCTTGGCTATTGTGAATAATGTTGCTATGAATATAGGGGTGCATGTATATTTTTGAATTATAGATTTGTCTGAATATACGCCCAGGGGTGGGATTGCTGGATCATACGGTAGTTCTATTTTTAGTTTTCTGAGGAACCTCCATACTGTTTTCCATCGTGGCTGTACCAATTTACATTCCCACCAACAGTGTAGGAGGGTTCCTGTTTAAGGGTTTCTTGAGGCATATGTCAAACTTCAGCTTTTAAAACAGAATGAATATGTTCTTTACCTGACTGAAAAGAATGTGAGGCTTTGTAAAGTCTGATATATAGCTATATTCTCAGGGTAGATGCAGGCAAAATGCTTGTTTCTGGAGCCCAGAGGTGCGTGTGAAGAAAAGCGCAAAAATGGTACTTGACTGGAGGTGCTGTCTGTTCCTGTTGGAGAAACCCCATGGGAACTTTGGGGAGTACCTGGCATCCCCTCACCCCTCCGCACGGTGCAGGGCGGTGATTCTCTGCTCACTAGCTTTGTGCCCCAGTCCACTTACCTGCCTTTTTTAGTTCAATGTGTAGGTGTTTCAGGCTGTAAAGAACTATCCTATTGTTCCTGGGCATTGTCAATCCAAATTTCTACGTTCTTGGCCATGAATTTTCAACAAGAGAGATCCTATAGCCAAAAATTTTCAAAAGGAGCAATCTCAGTAAATGAATTATGTCTAATAAAAAAATTGATGGGGAATAATATCTGAATTAGGAGCTTTGAGGAAGCACACAAAAAGAAGAGTAAAGTTGTAATGGTTGGTATTGTTCAGATACCACCCTTTCCAGATCTCCTATCAGGAGACAGAGAGAACATTATTTGAATGTTCTGAGTCACTGACACGACTTCACTATGTTTGTAGGTGGATGAAAAATATGTCCTATTAACGAATGTTCTTGGACTTTATTAAAACTGATACCACTTTCCCCTTAATAAGAACAGAAAATGGCCTAAATGTGAATCTGTTCTCATAAGGAAGATTGTATCAAGGTCTGAAAATGAAACAAACTTTTTTTTTCTTATTCCAGCATTTACTTTTTCATCTTGAGGACTTCTTAGGGCTCTGTCCTTCCTTCCTTTCTCCCAGCCACTGCATTTACTGTGCGATGCGATGATACAGTTTTTCCCTCTTGTCATTGCCCTGACATCTCATGTTGTCTGGGGGGCCCCAGGGCATCCTCCAAGTCCCTAAGTAGGTTGAGTTGAACAGCTCTGCAGTGGGTTAGAAAATACTCTGCCATTCACGGGATGAGATTTTGCATTGAATAGCTACTGAGTAATCCCATGTAGAAGCAAGAATAGGATGTGTTTCTACCTGCAGGCGGCCATGTCGACTTACAGCATTGGGCTTACTGGGATTTTTGAGTTATGCTGATACTGGGTCCCTTGGCTTTAAGTAAAAGGAGGGGGGAGAAACCCACCCAAATCCCTAAAACCTTTTCGACATCCGTAATGTCCCATTTCTGCCAACCAGAATCTCATGCCAGTGATTTGCTCAACAGCTGGGTGATGACATGCTTTTTGGGTGCGATATATACACTAGGCCATTAGTCTGCAAGCAGCAGTTGTCAGCTTTGTTCCCATTTAGAGTAATTTTCTCACTAATATGGCATATTCTTCAGGGATAAAATGCATTTTCCAGCCAGATATTCCCCCTAATAGTCAAGTTGGTTTAATGATCAGATTTCAGCCAAAGGAAGGTAAGCCTGTGATTGCTGCTGGTTGTATATTGAAGCTACCCAAAATGAAAAGGCTTATTTTAAAACACATTCACATGAACAGATTCCTTTCCAGATAAATGAAGCTCGTTTGAGGGAAAACTGAGGCACAAATTTAAGAGCTAAGTAAGGTACTTAGAACCTTTTGGTGCAGAGCCGCAGATAGGTCTGTATTTTTGAAGCGTGATGATGGATGGTGGGGTTTTAATAGGGGCACTGATGACCAGTGAGCTACGCGAAAAGGGCAGGTGTCTTCAGGTCAACTGTCCCTGAAATGGCAATGTATTTGTTTCCCCTCCACGTTTAGGCCTTGAATATTCAAATCAATTAAACAATTAATTCCCACCCTGCAAACCTGCATGTCAAGCTTCAGCCTGTGGCCAATTTATTTGGTTGAATTATAACCCCCCTGAAGAGCAGCGGTTCCTAATGGAAAAGCTGACGGAGTCTTAAGTACATGTGGTGAGTGGAGCTGCTATAATTAACTCTGCTTTGGATCCCCCTCCCCCATTAATATTTTAAAGATTTTGAATTAAAATAATTACATGAATTTATGAAAAATACTCAAGCACCTAAAGTATTTCTGCATTGCCCCAGTCTCTATGGTTCCCTTTCCTGGTGTCACTTGGGTGTGGATTTCACCTTAGTCAGTACCACCCTGGCCCCGCGGGGGGGTGCGGGTTGGGGGGAGAAGGGGGGACGGCGGGGGGGGGGGGCATTTATTTCCGAAACTGAGACCTCCTTCTCCCTTTACCTCCGTAATCTCAGTGTTAGCAGCAATATGTCCACAACCAGCCCTCTTGTCTTGCTCAGCATGGATGGTTCTTCTTTTTCTCTGTCCTTTTGTTTCTCTTTTCCCTTTATTCCCACTCCTTTTATTGTCCTGGGATGATACTCCGGAGACAAAGATGATACTCCTTTCTTTTCCCTTCATCATCACTTTGTTTACAGAGCTTCCAAGGCAGTAGAGTGTAGGGACCAGCAAACTTTCTCTGTCAAGGGCCAGATAGGAAAGATTTTAAACTTCGTGGATAATATGATCTCTGTCCCAGCTCAGCTCTGCCATTCCAGCACGAAAGCAGACATGGATCATATGTAAATAAATGAGCATGGCTGTGTTCCAATAAGGCTTTATTTATGGACATGGAAATTTGAATTTCATGTAAGTTTTACATGTCACGAAATACTTTTAAAAATTTTCTTTCCAACCATTTACAAATGTAAAAACTATTCTTTGCTCACCAGCCATTATGAGACCTGCAGCAGGTGGGATTTGGCCCTTGGACCGTAGTTTGCCCACCCCTGGTGTAGTAGCTTGATCAAGAGCATGGCTCTTCATCCAGAGTCAGACTGCTTGGCTGTTTTGGCTGTTGCAACCTTCTAGCTGTGTGACTAAGGACCAGGGGTTAGCCCTCTCTGTGCCTCGGCATGGCCATGTAGAACATGGAGCTCATGAGGATGGAGCTGTCCTGGGCATCTGGGTTTGATGATTCAATGTGATGACTTACAACAATCAGGGAGCACGTGGCCCGGCAGGTCCTAAAGCAGCAATAGTGCTCACTGAGGGGTATCTCATCTTGCTCTGGCTGTGTGACCTTGAACAAGTGATCAGATGTTTCTGGACCTCAGATCCCTCATTTATTAAACAAAAAAACCCCAAACCAAAAAACCCCGCTTGGACTGGAACATCCAGGTACCACATCTGGCCCCAGGGGACCTGATCCCCCTCCCCCTGGGATGAGTACTGCAGTTACTGGCATCAGGATGGTGGCCCCTGGGGTGCTTGGCTTCTAAGTGCGTTCCAGTTCTGCCATTGTTAATCAGATATGCCTGAAATACAAGACATTTGGGTCCTGATCTAACATCTCTGGGGTGCTCTTGGAAGAAAGCCCTGGGGTCCCTTGTGTTTGGGACTGGCCCCTGTTTGTTGAGCATACCCAGCACTGCAGGTATTCTGATGGCTCCGTTACTCTCATCCTTAGCCCTGTGTTATACATGAGGAAATAAACTTAGAGAGGTTAAGACCGACCCCAAATCACTCGGGAATTTGAACCAAGGTTGTCCTGGCTCCAAAACCCAAGCTTTAATCATTCTTTTTATGATTGTTGCTATGTCTATATATCATCTGTACTATTGCCTACTTAATATTTTAAAATAGACTCACTATTTTTACTTAGGTTGTTTTTTTTTTTTTTTGGCCACGCTGCGCAGCATGTGGGATCTTAGTTCCCCGACCAGGGATCGAACCTGCGCCCCCTGCAGTGGAAGCTCTGAGTCTTAGCCACTGGACCTCCAGGGAAGTCCCTACTTAGGTTCCTTTTTAAAAGACTTCCTTTAAAACCAAATTTATTTTGTACTATGGATTTGATGTGCCATTTATAGCTTAACTAATGAAGATTAAAATAAATAAGGTAAAAATGAGTTCATAATGGGGACCATTGAAAAAATCATCTTAAGGACAATCAGTCGTATATGTCTGCTCTTCAGAAAACATTGCAGGAGGCTTCGGTGCTCCCAGCTAAATGTGGCCAGAGGCTTGGCATCTGGCCGGCCCTTTGGATGGCCCAGCCCTTCCTATGAAGGGCTACCATTCCCAATTCCTGGCTGTCTCGTGCTGGGACAAGCACTTGTGAGGGGGCTTCCTCCATCTCCTCCCGGCCTGTCCCCAAAGCCAGCTTCTGCAGCTGCCAGTTAGATTAGCTCCCTAGTCACCAGACTGGATTCTAGAACTGGTCTTGCCATCCTTCCTGCCGCCACCCCCATCCCTAGCACACACATACACACTCCGGCCAGGAATGTTCTTGACTTCTGAGTGCCTAGGTAAATGTCTGTTTTTGGTCTCCCTGCTCAACACCTTAGTGCCAGGGAAAGACTTCCAGATTTCCACTGAAACCTGTGTTCTCATCCCACCTGACCTCTTGCCAGCTATGTGGTCTCACTCACACAAGCCCGACCCCCTCTAAGCCTCTGTCTGCTCAACTGCAAAATAAGAGTATTTAATAACACCTGTTTCCCAGAGATATCGTGAGAACGTACAAGAGAAATGCCTTGAAAGTGCTCTCGAAGTAAGAGGAAGCACTGTGGACTAGTAAACCGCAGAGGCTCTGGAGACAGACCTGGGATCCAACCCACCCCCTGCCCCCACCCCCCACCCCTGCCCCTGCCTCCCGGCAGTGTAATCTGGCAAGTGATAATGTTGCTGATAGTCTGACAATGGAATAATAGATCCCCCAGCATCTCCTTTGCTGGCTTCCTTTCCCCCATGGCATTGCTTTGGCTAAACATGGCTCCCCTTTGGACACATCCACAAGTTGACTCTTCCCCTGGAACCCTGGAGACGTCCAAGCAACGAGGCTGGACCTCCACAGCCTCCCACCTGCCCCCACCTGTCTGAGAAAGCAGGAGGGACGTCCCTGTGCCACTCCACATGGGCCAGACCCCAGCCCCGCACTACCATTGACTCATACTTGAATCCAACTCATCTCGATTTTATGAGAACCATCCCTGAAAATCCCCATGTTCAAAAGACGACACCGGGGAACCATGGAGCAGGCTTGTGATTTGAATAATCAGCCATTTAGTGACATGTCTAGCCTGGTTTAATGACTGAATCAGTGAAAGTATGACCCCGAGTGCCGGTTAACTTTTAAAATAGCTGTGCCCACTGCATGACGCAGCCAACAGGAAGCCATTAAGGCGCTAGCAATTACCACTTCCATCCATCGGCGAAGTCCCTATTTTATTTTAATCTGTGTAAGTGCATTTTCTGCACGAGGTTAAAATATAAATCCCTTCTCCTGAACAAGACTGGTTTTCTGGCTGACTTGAGAGCACAATTTACAACTGATTTAATTTGTTCTTCGCAAACATTCCTAATGACATTACCCCGGTGCATATACAGACTGCTTCCTCTTATTCCATTAACTCCCAAATCGGGTTTAAAGACCATATTGATGCTAGATGTTATTATGGGTGATTATCAAAACAACAGACAACTCGGCAAAGTGTTTACTAACTGGTTTATATATAATTTCTGTAATAACGACAACAGATGGTAATGCTACAAACACTAAATCACGCTTTTCGCCGCTGAAACAAATTGGCAGCCTGCAGTACAGAAATGGTGTACGTAGCTATATACAGATGTTTCACTCATCAGCTATAGTGTTCATCTTATTAGGAAATGGGTCTGTTACCGCTATTACAGGTAATCTTTCCATTTACAATTACAAAATGTATATTTTCAATGAAAATGGTTTTCTGCAGCTAAGCTGCCTGAAGGATATTTCCCTCCCCTCCCCCCAATTACCACCCCAGTGACTGTGTGCTGGGGCCAAGCCACGCACAGGGGTGTGTTTGTCCTAGTTAATGGTGGCGGCTGCCTTTCATCTGCGTGGAGATGAGTCTCCTCTCTAAGACCCTCCACCTCTCGTTGGAAAGGCCACGATGCAGCCCCAGGAGGTGGGTCCATCAGTGCTTTAGAAGCAGTGGGTGAACAGGGTGAAAAGTAGTTGACACGGAGGGGACTCTTCCTCACATTACTGTACGTGGCCTGCAATTCTCCAATCCCCTGAGAAGGAGAGAGTTTTAGATGTGGGCGGGACCCCGTCCTTGATAAGCTCCGCCTCCTCCATCTTTTTCAGGCTCCATCTTTTGCAGATGGGAAGCGGATTTCCAGAAGGCCCACGGAGGAAGGGACTTGACCAGGTCATGCGGTGGCAGGGCTAGGATGCTTACCGCAGGCCTCGATTGGGGACCACAGTGTTTCTTTTGCCCCATGTGGGACCCTCTGCCCTGCCAGGTGCTCTGGGTGCTGCCACGGGGCCCCCAAGGCTAAGAGAGATGGCAGCACCCCGAGTCTCCGTGGCCCCATCGTGAGCACTGCACACGCGTTCTTTCACTGGATCTTGCAGCCAGCCCTGGCAGGTGAATACCTCTGATCCTGCCTTCCAGGTGAGGAACCTGTGGGACCCCAGGGTGAAGTCAGTTGCCTGGGATCCTATGAAGCTGTCGTGCTGGGATCTGAACTCAGACTAGTAACTGATTCCAAAGGCGGTGGGCCTAACCACTTAGCAATGGTGTCTTTGCAGAGCTGGGCCTTTGTGCCTTTGTTCTCTTAGAAAAAACAAAACAGAGCAACACTGAGGTGAACATGGGGCCAAGGGCAGGCTGCACTGGGGGCATTTCCGTCCTCCTAGAGAGACTAGCCTTCAGTTCCTTGACCTTTTGTTTTTCGCATCAAGGTGTCAGCTGATTCCTGGCCAGGATGCTGAAGGCTCGTGTGGGGCTGGTGGGAGAAGCGGTGGCGTGGACACTCACGGAGTGGGATTGAGAGTCGGGCTCTGGGCCCAGCTGCTGGGCTGTGGCTCAGCTGCTGACCCACCGTGGCCCCTTCAGTGCCTCACCTCCACCTCCGAGGCCTTGTCTGAAGAGGGGGCTAACTGTGGTCCCCACCTCCTGACGGCAGTGCAGGATAGAGGCAGGGTCCCCATAGTTCATGAACGGGAGGGAGGTGGGGTCTGGTAGTTCATGAACGAACGTAGGGAGTCAGAACAATGCCCCGCCTGCAGCAGGGGCTCTCAGAGTGCTGCCCATCTGCTGCGGTCACCACTGTTGCTACGATGACGGCTCTTGGCTCTGGATGGTCCCTCGTGGGGCTGGGGATGTCTGCCTCTGCTCGTGTGGCCCTCGTTTCTAAGTGCCCCCCACCCCTGGCTCCCAGGATCCCATATTAGTCTTCAGTGACTTGTGGTGAATTCCTTCCTTCCTTCCTTCCTTCCTTCCTTCCTTCCTTCCTTCCTTCCTTTCTCTTTCTCTCTTTCTTTCTCCCTTCCTTCCTTCCTCCCTCCATCCCTCCCTCCCTCCCTCTCTCTCTCTCGCTTTCTTTCTTTCTTTCCTTTCTTTCTTATTTGAGGCCCTCCCTGGTCTGAGCCCTGATCACTGAGGTGACAGGGCTACTACGTGCCTCAGGTCACAGACACAGAGGATGTCACGGAGCGGGATGGGTGCATCATACAGATGAGGAAACTGAGGCCCAGAATAGAGGTGGCTGGCTCCAGGTCCTGCAGAGAGAAACCAGGCTTTCTCCCCGACCTCCAAGAGTCATGAGGACAAAAGGGGACCAAGGATGGGCGTGCGTGGGCATGGTGGTCACTCGGGAAGTGTCCAGCCCTGCGCCTCTTCCTGCGATGTGTACCTGAGAGTGGGCTGTGGGATCCTTGTGGGACCAGGGCTCTATCTGCTACTTCTCTGTGGCTCACACGACCTGGGTCCCCACGGTCCTCACCAGGATGCCCAGATGCCAGGCCAGCAGGGGTTCCACGCGGCTGGGGGAGCGGCCTCTTTCTCGTTTTTGGAGAGTGGGGCGAAACCTTTTGGTCCCTCCCACAGCTACCTCTGGGGGCAGCGACATGCCTGCCCCTGAGCCGGGAGCAAGAGCTCCAAACAGCGCCAGAAGGTGTCTGATGCTGGAGACAGGTGAGTCAGAGAGCCTCTTGTCCCCGGGCACTCCAGGTACTGAGCCAAGCTGGGCTCAGGTGACCAGAGGCCTCTGCCTCTGGCTGGCCCCTCGTCACCCTTTTATCTGGGTATTCTGACATACCTTTGTGTGAAACACATTTCTCGGCCCCTCCTGGGCAATGAGGGCTGAAGGAGACCAAGAGCTTCCTGTGCTCAAGTCACGCCCACTGCGGTGGGGACGCCGCGAGGCCCCGTGGAGTCGCCCCGAGGACTGACCCAGGACAGGGCCTCGCCACGCTCCAGCGAGAAGCCAGTCACACGCTTCTCGATGACCACTTTGTGAAGGGACCATGAATGGTTTCCTCCCTGTAATTTTCTGCATGGAGGTCTCGCTACTGTCCCCCGGCCACTTCCCTCTGACCTCAGAGGTGGCCCTGCACCCTGGCCACGCGGCACCTCTCCTGCTGCACAATGAGCTACTGTTCTGAGGGCTTGTCACCAAAGAGCAGTGCTGTCCTCAGTGGGCTGGGAGGAAGGCCTTGGTCGGGGTAAACGTCCAGAAGGACCCAGCCTCGCCTGGGGCCTCATCGGCAAGGCTTCCTGGGCCTCCACCTGGCCAGGGCTCTGTCAGGAGGAGAATGAATTCATAGTGTGGGATGAACAGGCCTTCTCTCGTTTTCGACTCTGGAATTGGTCCTTTGCCTTGGGGGGGGCCGGGTAGCTGGTGGAAGAAGCCCTTTGGAAGCGAATTGGAGTCTAAAGCCCAGCTCGTGGCTTATTTGACCTTGGGCACGTAACTCCTTTGTGCCTCAGTCTTTTCATCTTCAAAGTGGGGATAATAGAACCACCACGTGACGAGTCAGCACAAAAGAGGATCTCACAAAATGGAGCTCTTCTTATGAGCCATTTCTGTGACCTCCATGAGATTCTTGGGATTATCATGCATTTGAGCTTTTTTTCCAGAATCCAAGCCAATGGGAAGGTATAGTACATATCTAGTACATATCTCTAGTACATACCTCTGTTCTTCCACAGAGGATGTGATCTTGAAAAACTTTCCTTGGCCACATCCTAACCGAACTCAGAGTCATAGACTGATTTGTATGCATTAACCATGCCAAAGGAGGAGCCTCTTTGTATTAAATGTAATACATTACTTTGGGGCATGTGAAAATATTACCTGGGTTATAGGAAATATTTGACTTCTAGTGAATGAAATTTAATACCTTATGACAATATTTTCTTTCAATGGGAAAGGTTTTCCTGAGATGCCACCAGATGAAATATTATGACAGAGTAGGCTGGAATTTGCCAAAAAAACAGGACTGGGAAAAAGTCCTTGCTGTACTCTATCCTAGTCTGGGGACCTTGGGCCTCAGTTTCCCTATCCATAAAAAGGCAGTGGGATGGGGCTTAGGCTATTCCATACCTAAGAATTTTGAAGCTTTGACATTTCCTGTGTCGGTGACTATTGGGAAGTCCAGTAAGCAGAAAAAATTCCAGTTGTCAGAAGCTGCCCTTGGGACCCACCGTCTCAGCAGCGAGCAGGCTCTGCGACTTTTCTGGGCTGCCTGAGCTGGCTCAGCACCGCCTTGAATATATGGCACAAGATGACTGCAGTTCTGGCCTGGACCATGCCATGTTGGCATAATTAACAGTTGTTGCAAAGTGTATCTAGCAGATTTTAAAAAATACCTCCCAAAGATTATAAAAGACTTTAATTAGAATTTCACAAAGATGGAGTCTGAGGTTTGCTAATTGCCATTCCAGATTTTTTTTCAGTGCTCGGCACAGCTTCAGAGATACGGCGCGCACAGTGTTTTAAGGCCACGGTACAATGTGACAACAGTGATAGATATGCTAATTTCTTCATTCACTCCACTTCACTTCTTTTATTCTTTCCAATTAAAGCAAATGCTACTGAAACTGTAATTAAGCCAGGGTTGGGCCCTGATTGCCTGCTGTTTTAATGAAACCCTATTGATTTTTCTTTTCTTTCTGATGGCCACATGTGGTGCTCGATGGTCAAACACATGCCCTGCTATAGTGTCCCCAGCAAAACTTAATTTTGGCCTGGTAAGATGGGGGCCGTCTTTCAGTGTGTAAGGCTCCACCTGTGAGGCCACACTAGGAGGAGAAACACCCACAACTCCGACCATCCATCTGGAAGGAGTGAAATGCCTTCGCGAAGAGCTCCAACGTCCTTTCATTCTGGTACTGTTTTCATTTCATAGGCAGCGTGTTAGTTAAACTCTAGTGGCTTAACTAAACTGGCTGTTAAAATCTGGGCAATTTGGAGCCCGGGAAATATATACTCTTGACAGATGTTCACAAGCCAGAGAGCAGTTTTAGAGACAAAGCAGCGGAAGAACATTTTACTTCTCTTTGGCATTAATTCGAGAAAGAAGTTTTTCATGAAATGTCTTTCTCAGGTGAGTCTTGCACTCAGGCCCCGCCCTTGCAGTGAATCCACAGACGTAACGCAAATAAAATGAGGGGGAGGAGTATTGGGAGCGGAACACTTTAATAGCCCAACAGATATTTAAGGGCGCAAACTAATATTCTGATCAGAAAGTACGGTTTCAGACAGTGGTGGCTTTCTACACCTAGCGACAGGGTTCACCACCTGGGGCTCGGGAAGAAGCATGAGCGCGTGTTTCCGAACTAGCCCAAAGTTGTGGGAGCGGAGTCATTGCTCGGGGTTATGGGCCAGATTCCGGCAGCAGGAAGCAGAAATCACCCCTTGCGTTTCCTGAGCTGGTTCCCGTCAAAGCCTTTGTTGACGCCTCTCTGGGTGGGTGGGGGGGGCACGTGGAGCAGGGAGGCGGCACACGGACCCGGACAGCCTGCCTCTTCCTTTCTCATCCTTCTCTTCTCTGGCTCCTTCTCTTCTCCGCCTCTCCCCGCCAGATTCTCACAGATCTGTGAACTTCTTCCCATACTGGGACAATTGCAGGAGATTCCTAGAGAATTTGAGTGGACATATTCTTGCTGTCCTAAAAAAAAAAAAAAAGCTGCTGGGTCACGAGACTCGCACCTTCGCCACCCCAGCCGACTCGTCATCATCAGATTCTAATTCATCGACTGCCCACTGTGTGCTCGGCGCTGGCTAGCTGCTTTGCATAGGTTATCTCACTATGACCCCCTTATGCCCCCACTGAATAGAAGAGGAAACAGGCCAAGGGAAATTGGCGCAGTTATTATTAACACTCTGTAGCAGAGGCAGGGAAAGTGGGTAAAACGCAAACTGCTCTCCAGGCATTGGTGACATGACCCAGCCCATTCTCCCTTGCAAGTTAGTCCTTCTCTCCTCTTGAGAGTAAGATGTAAGCCCCCTGAGGGTAAGCTGAGGCAGGGTTTGAGGGCCAGATTGTGGTGCTCAGGGGGTTGTCCTGTACATTGTAGGAGGTTTAGCCACACCCCTGGCTTCAACCCACTAGATGCCGGGAGCACACCCCCCATCCTGACAACCAAAAATATCCCCAGACATTGCCAAATGTCCTCTGAGGAAGAAAATAGCTCCTGCTTGAAAATCACTGGTCTAGACATTCACGTTTTGTTTGCTTGAAACATAGCACCATTTAAAAACATGCACACCAAATGCTTTGTTTTCATCTAATGGCTTATACCAAAAAATTGTGTAGCAACATCCTTGTTTTAAATAAAAATGGAAAGTCAAAATTCAGGTTTAAAGACTAGAAAAAGAACCACACTGATTTTTCTTTTTGACAGGCCCTAGGACCTTCTCCAAGAAAATGCTCAGGGAAGAGCAGGGACCGGGTGGCAGAAGACTCGTGCAGCCTCAGTCTGCTCCTTGCTGGCTGGATGGGGTTGAGTTCGAAGTCCCTGCTGCCATGAATTTTTGTCATTAATGTTATGAGGATGTTGTAGTGATTCATCTCTGAGGGTCCTGGTAGGACTGACATCCTTAATAATTGAACAGAAGCATAACGAGTGCTACAAATGTAGAATCAGGGAATTTCCAGTTAGGGGCAAAATTCATAACATCTGAGAAAGGTAGGGAAGGAGAGAGAGAGGCGCAGAAGATGCACCTAAGTGATGGGAGAAACCGCACCGCAGACTCACTACAAATTGTGAATATTCACTCAAGAACCTGGCCTCAAATCATCTTAAGGTTTCCATGCAGACTCCTGGATGCCCTCATCTCTTTGTATAAGAAAAGTCATAGAGAAGATTGGATTCTCTTTACAGAGATTCGCTTTACCTCTCTGTCAGGAAGGCATTACTTGTTCAGAAAAAAATCAACTAGTTGTTGCTTTGTGGTCACTTGCATCCCTGCTGGCACTGCTCGGGGTCAGGGAGAAGCCTGGTTCTGAGATGCTGCAGGATTCTGGAAGCAAAGTGGTAGATGGTATCTTGAGAGTGGTTGTCGGGGCAAAATTCCCTGGAAGAGAGAAAATTTGGAATTGTTTAAAAAGCAAGGGTAAGTTGTCTTAAAGCTGCTATTCCCAGGGCTGACCCCCCAAAAGCAGAGCATTTAAGGCTGTTTCCCCACTAAGTATAGGTGAAATAGAAGGAACATGGCTTCTCTTTCATAACATCTATTCAGAAAGAGCTGGCTTCCTATTTGGGCAACAAAATCCCTCCCTTCTCACTTGCTTTGCCTTCATTTCATCTTTCAGGAGCCACACCTATAGGAACAAGCCATTTTTGAGAACCCCTCAGAACCAGTGACCTCCTTTTTACAGATGAAGAAGAAAACCAGATTTTTAAAATAGGTTTTTAAAAAATTGCATGTACTTTTGACAGAGATGAAAGACCCTTCTCCTGGGGGTTATCTCTGACATCTTGCTTGTTAGGACCAGAGGGAGAAAAAAAATGGACCCCAGGAACGGAGCTGCAGGGACCCTAGAAAAAGGGGACACCATCACGCCACCTTCGAGTTCCGTCAACTGTCAAGTTAATTAGAACGAAATTAAAAACACATTTGCCAAGATGTTCCGCAGCCAAACCAGTTAAATAGAGATTTTAACAAAATTGAAAGCATATTATACTGAGATTTGTGGATCCTGGCCCTGTGAGTGAGTGCTGAAAGTGTGATAAAATAACAAAATTGCTGCCTAATAATCTATAGAATAATATTGTCAACTAATGGATTATAATAAAATAAAAGCTGTTATTAGGGTAAAACATTATAACAAAAAATCCAACTTTTATTTGCAGCACCTCCCCCTTAATGGTTTTGAGCATTTTGAAAGGTAATTTAAACAAGTACATTGTATCCTTATTGAAACTGCTTCATCTCGCTGGCTGCTGAAAATGGCTTTAACCAGCTCTCTGAACAAAAGCACCCCTAATAAGACAACAAAAAGCCCCAAGCAATGGCCCAGCAGCTTCGCGCTCTGGCAGGAGGAGCGGAGCCTCTGAGGCAGCAGCTTTCTCCCCGCTTGTAATTAGATGAATTAAAAGGACAAAGTGGTTAATGTAACTGTTGTCCGGGGGGTGGGAGTGGGGTGCCCAGCCCTTTTCATCCCGTCCATTTCAGACAAGAGCCTGTGGCTTCCGCTTCAGCAATGCGGAGAAGAATGTTGGCGGGGTGGGAAATTAACAAGCTTAATCTGCAAGGAATCTGCTCTGAGTCATGGATGAAATGTATCTCGAGCAACGAAAGGCTAGTCATTCCTGCTTCCTTTTATATACCTAATAAAACTTGCAATAAATTAACTGCATTCTAGTTTGCAGCCAGGCTTTAATCAGGGATGAGGCGCCGGGTAGTCAAATTACAAGGAGCCTTCAACGGGTGCATTTCAGTTATGTAGGAAGGAGGGTGGGGTCCACGCTAATTAGCCTGCCTTCCGATGTTGATATTCGAGTACTGGTTCATCATTGGGGTTCATGTTTTTCAGTAACAGGGTAGTGAGAAGGCAGGTGTATATTATCAATCCAGGTCACTTGACTGCCGGTGGGGGGGGAGTAGAGTTCTTGGGAGAAAATCTTTGCAAGACAAATGGATTCTCTTATACTTCTACATCTAATTGATTCCATGACGTCTCCTTGATAACTTTGCACATTGTATTCTATGAGCTACTCCTATTCTTCACGCTGACCTATTAGCAATGCTACCATCATGGTTATATCTCACGGTAAAAAGAAAAATGAATTCTCGTTCAGGTCCTGAGTTTCATTCTCTGTAGAACTGGGAAAGTGACCCAGTTGGGTTTAGTGCCTGAGAAACTCCAACAACTGTGGCAGGATCAGTGAGAGGGATAAACTCCATCCCTGCCTTGCCATTTTGTACTCTTGGCCTAACCTTGACTCAAAACAGCAACTTGGAGCGTTCCTTGACCTGTGGGCAAATTATGACTTGTTTTATTATAAAAAATAGAAAGTGGAAAATTAAATTCAGTAGCTCCAATTACTAAATGATTCATCTGGCTGGTTAATGAAGCTGCACATTATGCTAACAAGATAAAGGCAAAGAATAACATGTGGGGATCAGTGGCTACAGGCCAGCTGTGCGTGGCGCCATTGAAAACGCACAGCTGAAGAGCCTGTACCTGGAGATGGATGGCACGACATGGGGAGCTGGGGCGGGGAGACAGAAGGGGGAGGCACGTGGCGGGGGGGGGGGCATTTGCTTCTCAGAGAGACCTGAGGAGGCTAAGTCAGGGGCTGACAACACTCCAGGGGGCTGGGGTGAGCCTTTTTGGTTGTGGGAAGGGCCAAGACTTCAGTGGGAGACCTGTGCCGCTGACGGAAACAGTGCCGGGTTATCCGGGGGAAGGTAGAGCTCAAGGCGGAAGGCCCCTCGAGGCTCTGGAACTTCAAGTAGCCCTCAGGTTGGGGAGATGGGAGCATTAGGAACAGAGAGACTGTGGGAAGGGTGCATCCTGTCCGTGTTCTCAGCCATTTCCTAAGCCATTGTTGGGATCCAGGCTCACAGAGGTGAAGGATGGGGCCCTGGATTGATCCCTGGCTCCTCCAGGTCCCAGCTTTGGAAACTCAGCAGGGCATGCTTTTCCTCATCTGTAAAATGGGCACAATCACAGCAAGCACCTTGTAGATCTAAGTATTATCATTTGTTTCGGTGTTGTTAGCAGTAGTTATAGTCATACAGCTATCATATCCCTACCCACTCCCCCTTGGGCCTCTACCGCAGCACGTGTTTCCCAACACCTTTGTTCTGACGACATCCTTTGTCCATGTTTCTGGGTGGGGGGGGGTGCTCAGGTAACCCTAGTGCCCTCCACACTTCTGAGCCCAGGGAGGCCCTTGATGAACACTGCTTATGTAAGGACATTTCCAGATTTTCCCATTTACTCTGCTGAACAAGCACTTGGGTCACTTCAGAAGGTGCTAACAAGAACAGGTCTGTCCTCTCACCAGACTCACTGTCTCCACTTTGCTTTTTGGAATTCTGGTTCTTACTCTCGGGTTTTCCTAGGTACTCACTCCTAACTGGTTGTGAGAAGCAGGTGGGCCTCCAGCTGCTTTCCCAGTGGCCCTCAGATGACTCGATCATTATTCCCACTGCTTGAACTGAATCAGTCTGATCCTCATTCTATAAAAAGATACTCATCAAATAGCAAGAATAACCTCAATTTTAAAGGCAACCTATTCTGTGTTGCATGGTGAAAGGAACCTGGGATTTTGAATTTGCATCTCAGCCCTCTTGCGAGCTGTGGGACTTGAGCAAGTCTCTTCACCTCTTGGGGACTGGTGACAATGATGTGCCTTGCTGCTGTCAGGTGGTTGTGAGCCAGGCTCTTTGGAAATGGTGAAGTGTTAGGTCATGTGTCCATGTCCGCATGTGAGTTCTCTTTCCCATTCTCTGGAGTGGTGGGAAAGTGGAGCATCTCTTATGTTTATCAAGTGCCTGCTTCCTAGAAGTTGGGCCCAGGAACTGGGCCAGTGAACTTGCAAATCACCCTTAACTTTGATGCTTCCTGCGTCATGGGCGCAGCACCCAGCACCCAGCACAGCCAGCCCATTGCTTGTGCGGAGGAGCAATGCCAGGTGAACCCTGCCTAGAGTTTTGCCTCCTGCTCTTCACCTGCGTGCACCTGTCAAAGCCCCCTCCCCTCTGTGAGGATTAGAGCCTGTATTACTTTCATTGTCATCAGAATTGTCCTAAGGTACAAAAGATAAGCAAGACATCTTAATCCTGGGGAGAGTGTGAGTCAGAGAAACTTTTGGATACCTGAGGTTCACCCATACCTCCCACTGCCATCACACTTGCTAACAGCCCATGCTCCAGGTGTTGCAAGACCAGGATGGTAATCGAGGGGCAAAATTTGGGGCTGGGGGGTCTCTGGACAATTCTGAATATGGCCAATAATTGTGGCGATCTGGCTTCTGTAGTCATTAACTATCTTTTTACTAAAAGATTATAATTTTGCAAAGTTAAGCCAATTAACAATGTGAATAGACTTAGGACCTTGTGTAAACGGTCATTGTTTAATTGAAGTATAGTTGGCATACAATATTATATTAGTTTTAGGTGTACAATGTGGTGCTTTGACATTTATATACATTACAAATTGATCACCACGCTAAGTCTAGTAACCAACCATCTGTCATCATACAAAGTTATTACAATAATATTGACTATATTCCTTATGCCGTGTGTTACATCCTCATGACTTATTTATTTTGTAACTGGAAGTTTGTACGTCTTAATCCCCTTCATCTATTCTGCCCAATCCCAGCGCTCTCCCCTCAAGTGACCACCAGTTTCTCTTCTTTCATTTCTGATTTTATCCATTTGGGCCCTTTCTCTTTTTTCCTTGATGAGTCTGGTTAAAATTTGTTAGTTTTGTTTATCTTTTCAAAGAATTAGCTCTTAGTTTTATTGATCTTTTCTATTGTTTTTTAAGTCTCTATTTCATTTATTTCTGCTCTGATTTTTATTATTTCCTTCCTTCTACTAACTTTGGGTTTTGTTTGTTCTTCTTTTTCTAGTTCCTTTAGGTGTAAGGTTAGATTGTTTGAGGTTTTTCTTGTTTCCTGAGGTAGGCCTGTATCACTATAAACTTCTCTCTTAGAACTGCTTTTACTACATCCCATAGATTTTGGAACATTGTTTTTTCATTTGTCTCAAGGTATTTTTTGATTTCCTCTTGGATTTCTTTGTTGATCCACTGGTTCTGTATATATCTATTAAGTTCATCTGATCTAACATGCTTAAGGCCAATGTTTCCTTATTGATCTTCTGTTTGGATGATCTACCCATTGACGTAAGCAGGGTGTTAAAGTCCCTTACTATTATTGTGTCACTGTCAATTTCTCCCTTTCTGTCTATTAATATTTGCTTTATATATTTAGGTGCTCCTATGTTGGGTGCATAGCTATTTACAATTGTTATGTCCTCCTGTTGGATTGATTCTTTTATCATTATGTAGTGCCCTTCTTTGTCTCTTGTTTTAGTCTTTGTTTTAAAGTCTATTTTGTCTAAGTATTGCTACCTGGCTTTCTTTTCATTTCTATTTGCATGGAATAATTTTTTCCATCCTCTCACTTTCAGACTGTGTGTGTGTGTGTGTGTGTGTGTGTGTGTCTTTAAATCTGAAGTGAGTCTCTTGTAGGCAGCATGTATATTGGTCTTGATTTTTTTAATCTATTCAGCCACCCTGTGTCTTTTGATTGGAGCATTTAGTCCATTTAAATTAATTATCAGTAAGTATGCACTTGTTGACATTTTGCTACTTGTTTTCTGGTTGTTTTTGTAATTCTTATCTGTTCCTCTCTTCTCTTGTTCTCTTCCCTTGTGATTTGATGACTTTCTTTAGTGTTATTTTGTATTCCTTAAGCTTTATTTTGTGTGTCTCTGTTATAGGTTATTGGTTTGCAGTTACCGAGTTTCATACATAACAACCTATGTATATAGCTGTTTATTTTAAATTGATGGTCGCTTATGTTTGAGCGCACCATAAAATCATTAAATTTTTACTCCCCCACCACGTTTTATGTTTTTGACATCATATTTTATGCCTTTTAACTTTGTGTATCACTTAGCTAATTATTTTAGATATAGATGATTTCACTACTTTTGTGTTTTAACCTTCATACTAGTTTTATAGGTGGTTGATCCACCACCTTTACTATATGTTTGCCCTTACTAGCAAGATTTTTTTCTTTCATAGTTTTCTTTTTTCTAGTTATGGCCTTTTATTTTCTGTTTAAATTAGTCTCTTTCATATTTCTTGTAGGATTGATTTGGGGGTGATGAACTCCATTAGCTTGCTTGTCTGGGAAACTCTTTATCTCTCCTTCAATTCTGAATGATAGCTTTGCTGAGTAGAGTATTCTTGGGTGTAAGTTTTTTCTTTTCAGTGCTTTGAATATATCGAGCCAGTCCCTCTGGCCTGAAAATTTTCTGCTGAAAAATCAGTTGATAGTCTTACGGGGGTTCCCTTGTATATAACTAGTTGTTTTTATCTTGCTGCTTTTAAGCTTTATCTTTATCATTTATGCTTTCTCTTTAACTTTTGACATTTTAATTGTAATGTGTCTTGGTCTCTTTGGGTTCAACTTGTTTGGGACTCTCTGTGCTTCCTGGACTCAGATGTCTGTTTCCTTTGCCAAGTTAGGGAAGTTTTCAGCCATTATTTCTTCAAATTAGTTTTCTGTCCCTTTCTCTCTCTCTTCTTCTGGGACCTGGATAATGTGAATGTTAGTATACTTGATATTATCCCAGAAGTCACTTAAACTATCCTCATTTTTAAAAATTCTTTTTTTTTTTTTTCACTATTCTGGTTGGGTGATTTCTACTACTCTGTCTTCCATTCTTCTGCATCAGATCCTGTAATCTGCTGTTGATTTCCTCTAGTATATCTTTCATTTCAGTTATTGTCTTCTTCAGTTATGATTAGTTTCTTTTAATATTTCTTATCTCTTTGTTGAAGTTCTCACGGAGTTCATCCACTCTTCTCCTGAGTTTGGTGAGCATTCATACAACTACCCCCGGCTGGAGATCCTGACATGAGGCTTGGACCCCTTACTCCTCACGAGGGATTTTCGTGGTTATGACATCCCTCCTGCTCTTGGGTTTCCACCCCAGGGGTGTAGGTTCTGACTAGACGGCCTCTCCGCCCCTCCTACCCATCTCCTGTGGCCTTTTCTTTATAACCCTAGCTGTAGAAAATCTGTTCTCCTAGCCTTCAGGTTGTTCTCAGAGATAGTTCCTCTACATGTCGTTGTAGTTTTGGTATGACTGTGAGAGGAGGTGAGATCAGGGTCTTCCTACTCAGCCATCTTGATCCAGCCCTCTCCCCAACATAATTTAATATAAACATGTGCTTTACAGGGTGAAAGCCTTCATGTTATATATTCCCAGAAAGTCAATAGAAAGTGAAACTAATATCTATGTGAACCTTAAAATTAAGAGGCATGAATAATATGCTGCTTTGGAGTGTGGGGTTTTGCTTTGGTTGCTTTCATTCTTTTTTCCTGCTCTCTGGTAACAGCTTGATAACAAGATTCATGTGGAGGATGGAGGAGCATCAGGAGAGGGGAAGGCAGAGAAAGGGCTGCCATGAAAGATTCCTGGGTGTTGGGAGAGGATGTGGATGAGAACACAAAGGAAATGTGCTTTTGCACACGCAGCTTGGGTGGATCTTGGGTGACTGCTAGGCCGGGCTCTCAGGGAGGGTTGGGCCTAGATTCCAAGTTCTGAGCAAAGGTTGGGTATTCAGGCCAGTCCTGTAGTCCAAGATGTCTACACACAACACAAGAGTCAAAGCTTCAGGGACAGAGTGGGCAGTGGGTCTGGGGCAGGGGGCCAGATAAGGGCAAGGCTGACCAGTTGGTGAGCCCCAGAGTGAGGAAACTGCAGCTCTAGAGAGTGAGAGGTTGTCCTCCTTGACCTCCTTTCGGTATGTCCATGACCTTCAACCTGCAGGTGTTTGACAGGGCCCTGGTGCCAGGAAGGGGAGCCCACGGGCCATAGGAAACCCTGATTCTGGGATGCAAGAGCACACGCTGACTTCCAATACGTGCTTCTGCTTCCTGGTAGGAAGGTGGATCGCCAGACCTTTCATCTCAGAGACTGGACTTTCGGGGGTGCGGGAAAGGGGAGTCTGTAGGCTCTAGGCTACAACAGCTGCTCTTGCGTAAAAGCAAAATCAGGACCGGTGGAGGGAGCCATCTTCAAACATGTCCTTGGTGATTTTAACGCTCACAGATCTGAAAAACACAGCTGAAGTGGATGCTTCTGATTGAGACCCTGCTGTGCTGATGCCTGACTGGTTATAACAGAAACCAGCCATTAAGGCTCCGATTGTTCAGTCCCACTGCGAAATGGCTTGTTCCTTGGCTCCCAGTTAGAAAGCTGATTGATCAGAGGCGGGCGGGAGGGAACGCATAGGGAGTGACTCAGCAGTTCCCTGAGGCTCTTGTGCAGGCCTGTAGCTGGCTTCATTTGGGCTGATGTCACCCATTTGCAGTTCTAGAAGTTTCAAAAACATCTGCTGTTTGTCCTTCCCCTCTGTTTAAGAGGTCTTTCAGCAATGCCCTTCTTGGGTGTGAAAAGTTCCCTCTGAGATGCTCTGGAAGCAGACGCTGGGTCACCGTTCCTTCCCTTCCCTCCTCGGCTCACCTTCCAAAGCCCCCACTGAGCAGCCAGCTGGCAGTGCCCCGAGGCTCCGGAAAAGATGGACTCTGGGCACGCAGGTCCTCTGAACCCTTGGTCGGCGTGGGCAGTCCACCTCTTTGGCCTCACCTAATGAACCGGCTATAACTACGAGCCACAAATGTTGCAGAGAGATCTTGGGTACCAGGTGCCACTACTCTCTGTTCTTTAAATGCCACTGGAAAGTAGGCTGAGGAGGAGGCAAGTACTCTTGGCGCTTGCTGTCCCGCTGCCTGGACTGCTTCATCAACTGGCAGCTTATCTGAGAGGCACGCCTCAAAATAGCAGCCCTCCCTGTCCTCCATTTTTATTTTTCTCCAGGATGCTATCACCACCTGGCATCCTATATGTTCCACCTACCTCTTTGTTTCTTGTCTGTCTCTCCTCACTAGAATGCAGGCTCCGTGAGGGCAGGGCTTTGGGTTGACTTGCTGCTGTATTCCTGACACCTAAACACAGTCTGGCATGCAGTATATACTCCATAAAGATCCGCTTAAGGAATTCATGATTGGGCTTAAGGAAAATATGGGGTGTAATAGGCCCCGGGTGGCTGTGTTGAAGTCCTAACCTATTCTTCCACAGAAGCTGCCTTTGGTTATTTCCAGCCTTCGTGTTGGGGACTGGGGCTTTTTAAAAAAATTATTATTTATTTATTTATTTGGCTGCATTGGGTCTTCGTTGCTGCGCACGGGCATTCTCTAGTTGTGGTGAGCAGGGGCTACTCTTCGTTGCGGTGCATGGGCTTCTTTTTTTTTTTTTTTTTTCTTTTTTTTTTGCATGGGCTTCTGATTGTGGTGGCTTCTCTTGTTGCGGAGCATGGACTCTAGGCGTGCGGGCTTCAGTAGTTGTGGCACGTGGGCTCAGTAGTTGTGGTGCGTGGGCTCAGTAGTTGTGGCTCACGGGCTCTAGAGCGCAGGCTCAGTAACTGTGGCACACGGGCTTCGTTGCTCCGCAGCATGTGGGATCTTCCCGGACCAGGGCTCGAACCCGTGTGCCCTGCATTGGCAGGCGGATTCTTAACCACTGCGCCACCAGGGAAGCCCCTGGGGACGGGGGCTTTGGGCCCGGCATTTCCTCCTGTGGAGTATCCTTGGCTCACCACACATGCCGCCATTTAGACTGTACAGCTACTTAGTGAAAGGGCAAGAAAATCGTAAAACTCCCGCTAAAGCCAGAGAGATAACGGGTCAGAATGAAAGCAGCCCACCCACTCCAGCCTGGCTGAGCTTCTCATTCAGTTTATCTGTTTTCTTCATTCAGCAAATGTTGGGTGTCTCTAAGGGGGAGGCACTGTGCTGGGTGGGCCCTGGGGGCATAATAAGCAGAAGTGGGGTTCTTCACCCCTACACTGTGCTAGCGTTCTGTAGAGGAGGAAGGCACTGATTATAAAAAATCCCATAACCCAATACATTTTTGCACCTTATCGTCGGGGCAAGGAGGAAGGGCGGGCAGGGCTGTGCCACTGAGTCCCGGGAGCCTGACGGGACCGGCGGTGGAGGTTCTGGGCAGCCTTCCCCGAGGAGGGACGTTTGAGGTGAAACCTGAAGAGAAGCAGCTAACGAGGGGGGGGGGGGTTGGTGGGGGGCCATGGGGGGAGAGCTTTCCAGGCGCAGGACACAGTATGGGGAGGCGCAGAGACAGGAAGTATTATGGCGCACCTGAGGAATGAAGCAAAGACAGCACTTGCTTCCCACCTCCAGCCTGATCCTTATGGAGACACCTGCTTCTTTCTTGCTGGGGTCGAGGTTTGAAGATGAACTTGCCTTTTCCCAAGCTTCCTGAACTTAAATATTTGTGCCTTCCCGAATGTTCTTGGAACCTTTTGGAAATCCATGCCTTCCTTAGACCCTTTCTGCCTGGGAAAAGCCCTACGCAGGGAGGAACTGGTAACCAAGCCCCTCTCCCTGGATACCTTTCTGTCTCTGCACTGTAGCTGGGTTACACCCCAGAGCTTCCGGAAATCTCTCCAGTGACATCTCGGCTCCATTTCTTGAGGAAATGTTCAATTAAAGGGTAATGGGCTGGAGGTGTGAAAACAAAAAACTGCCGTCGGTTGACACAGCAATGCCCCTTTTACTGACCGAGCGATAGAGCATGGAATTAACATTCTAGAGCTTCTAACATAGCATGCCTCTTTTAATATATGAAATATAACATCGCAACTGCATGCTAATTATTTAATAATATAGTTAGTTAGGTCTGAGTTGTGAAAATCCTGACCAGGGTAATTACAGTGCGTAATGCTGTAATTAATGCCGTTAGAAGATCCGTTTTCTAAAGATTAGATTCTCTCTGTGACTGTCATGAGCAACGGCACCATCTGGGTGGAGGGAGAGGGTGGCTTTCTCAGGGACCAAACTTGACCTTGGTGGCTATTTCTAACCACTTGTCGTTGACGGCCTGGAGGAGAGGAGCAGTTGCCCCACAGACCACCTGGCTACAAGGCTAGAGACGATCTCTAAGTCACGGCGGCATCTTTCTAGCAGCGGGGCCCATGTGGGTGTATCATGCCTGTAGGTGGGGAAGGGCAAATATATTCTAATAACATGGTCTCCGCTTTTGCAGAGCGCTCAGCCATTCATCCATTTCACAAAGGTGTTTTTTGAGCCCCTGCCGACTGCCAGGCTGTAAGTGAGAGTTCCTGCCCCAGGCTGCTTCTCGGTGGCAGAACAGGCAGGCAAGGGAGCAAGCACCGAGCTCTAAGTGTGAGTGCAGGGTGGGCACGGCCACGTCTCCATCCTGAGCACCACCCAGGCCTGAGAGAGTGGCCCCTGGCCTGGAGTTCTCAGACATCTGGAGAACCAGGGAGGTTGAACACAGTAGGGAGAGCAACACGTGGCTGGTTGGAAACCCTTGGTCACGGCAGACTGGTGCTTGGGAGACAATGCTTTTGTGTGATGAACCTGATTTTTCAATTTTAAACTAGCTGTTTTGGCGTGGTGTGGACAAAACTCCAGGGAAAGCAATAATTAAGTATTGAACCATCTTCCACCCTGACACAAACAACCTTGGTGACTTCAGGGTCCTGTGCTGTGTCATTGAATGGCTGACTTGATCACAAATCCACCTTGTCCAGACAGAAACCCTCACCAGTGGAAACGTCTGAAGAAGGACCTGTTAGTTCAGACTAGTGGCTGCTGATCTGGGTGCCCTTGTTAATCTGTACCCCAGTCTTGTTCTCTTTTACAAGACAGCATATTATAGATGGGAGCAAACCAACAGATGTCTTTCACATAAGAACAGAATCCCTTCCATAGCCTAATTTGTGCAAATTCAAGACTCTCTCGCTCTCTTGAGTAAAAGCGAAGGTAAATGGAAGTGGTGAGACACCACGAAGCATTGTTGTAAATGTTTCCTACTTGAGAGGGGAGGTGGTCTGCGGTGGTTATTGGTTGTGTGTGTCCAGCATCCTTTCCTTTACCCTCCTTTTGTGGGAACTGTCCTTCTTTCCTTTGGAGACCCCCGTCTCCACCCATGCAGTCGTGGTGGGTCCGCGACCCTCGGTGTGCTGCCCCCTCCTGGCCATAGGGGGAAGTACATGACCTAGGAGGTCCAGGGGCAGCAATGCACCATCCTGACACGTGAGGAATCCTAGCAGTGGACGTGTGAGTAGAGCTGGGTGCCCCAGGGTCCGGCCCCAGGGCTGATGTAAAAATGGGAGAAAAAAGAAAGTCTCTCTCTTTCTCTCTGTGTCTCTCTCTGTTGGGCTGGCTTAGCTGGGGCGCTGGTGGTCATGTTCCCCACCTGTGGGGAGGGACCATCTGTGGCAGGAGTGAGGAGAAGCAGAGGCAAGGGAAAATGTGAGGCGGGTGGTTGGCTGGCCGAGTGGGAGAGAGAGTTAGGATGGAGAGAGGGGGAGAGAGGTAGAAAGAAAGACTAACCGAAGATGCAGAAGCCCCTCCATTCACCCTCATCTTTCCCACCCACACACAGCTGGGGCACAGACTCAGTCCCCAAGGTACTAATTCTTTAGCACACACTTAATTTTGGGTTACCCCAATATCCCCTATACCCTAATGAATCTCCTTTATATGCACAGTAGTTGGAGGAAGGTTGTGCTCACTTGAGAACAAAGGAGTTCTAACTAATCTGAGGAAGTCACAAGACAGAGAATGTCTTTTAGTTGAGTGATGTCACAAGACATCTTCAGAAGGGATGCAGTGCTTCAAAGATTCTAGAGCATCAGTTTTGGAAAGGACCAGAGCTGCCATCCTATACAGTAGCTTTGTGGGATTTAAAAGATATTTCTTGAAAAACATTTGGTGGTCATGAAAATGGGAAAAGGTGGATGAAATAAGCTGTTTAACAAGTTTCTTTATTGCAGGACTTCTCAGAGCCTTTATAGTGCTGAGGAGCAGTGCGCGTCTGCAAGAGGGGAGTAGAGAATGCAGCATTTCTCAAAACATTTAAACGTGAGAGCCTTTTAAAGTTCATTAGCATTGCACAGTCGTAATGTAGTTCAAGTCATTCAGGTCACTCAAGTGGCTGAGACTTGGATTTTGAAGCCACACAGCTGGAACACAGTTATCGCCTGACCCGGAAACCGGGGCCCTGTAAGAGCTCCACCATCGCTTTCCACCTTCTCTCCTGCAAGTGTGTTGTGGAAAACAGACATCCAGACTTGACAAGGGGTGCCCTACTGGCAAGACCCTCGCTCTGAGCAAAGGTGGTGTGTGTCTCTGGCAATGACATGAAAGCATTGGCTGGGACACAGAACGGCCAGGTCTAAAAGGGATTTCCCCTGAGCATTCTCATCTAATTCTAACAAGCAGAGTGGGTCCCAGGAGAGCAGAGTCTAGGTGACGTATGGCCACTGTTACGGCACCCAGTTGGCCAAATGTCTTCAATGGTGATGGACGTTCACCTGGAAGGTCATTACCGCAGGCACTGGAAGTGCCCCCTAATTTTAGAAACACTAAATAATTCATATTGGCCACTGAGAAAAAATTCAAGGCCAGTCTGTGTTAATTCACCCAAAGTGAATTTTGACTTATTACTGTTGTTGCTGTTTGGTGCCATGGAGCAAGTTATGGCAAAGCAGTGGAATGGCTTTGTGTTTGTTCTCCTGCAGATGAGAAATTAGGAGATCCCTTGTGATGGTGTATTACTGTTCAAATCGGGAAAACAGTGCAAAACCCAATGTTTTTTCTAAAAGAGAAAAATAAAAGATTTAAATTTTTGAGGCAATATTTCTCAATATAATACTTATATTTATGCATACGTGTGTATGTAGTTCATTGGAGCCATCCTATGATGGTTATTTGAATGTTTCTTTAGGATTTCTAGCTAGAGAGGCCAGAAAGGCCACTAGATACACCATCTCTGTTTATTGCCCTAATAAGTCACAGGGGCTGGGACCCTTGGTGAACAAAGGGATACTCAGATGGGCTTCTGGTGGTCCTTTCTCTGAGAGCAGGGAGAACAGCCCCAGTGACTTGGACTATTCAGGACCCCCCCAAAAAAGGAAGGAGACAAAATCCACTTTTGGATTATTTATTATAATTATTCAGACACAAGCCCAGGGGCTGGAACGCACTTGAGGAAGTCCCAGTTTGGTGGCCCCGATGTCATTCCCTAACAGTTTTCGGGAGTGGGTCTGAACCAGTCAACTGGAATGCCTATCACAAATGGGACAAGAAGACAAAGACGGTCACGGGGCTCCACCTGGAAGTCGCAAGACGTGTATGGAATATAAGCCACCTGGGCTGGATACACGCATCTTAGATGATATTGTGTGTCCCTTTAGAGGCAATTAGCATCATGATGTACGATGACAACAGCTACAATAAGACAACAACTACAACAATAGCAACTAACAAGGAAGGGGCCCTTTCTATGTGCCTGATGTGGTCAGTACTAGGCACTTTATATGGAGAGAGCTTGGCCTTGGGAGCAGCGTGAGCTGGGCTCAAATTTCAGCTCTGCTGCTTCCTACTGACTTGTTCACTGGCGAACCAGCCAACTTCTTTTTATTTATTTATTTATTTATTTATTTATTTATTTTTGCTGTGTTGGGTCTTCATTTCCATGTGAGGGCTTTCTCTAGTTGTGGCAAGTGGGGGCCACTCTTCATCGCGGTGCGCGGGCCTCTCACTGTCGTGGCCTCTCTTGTTGCAGAGCACAGGCTCCAGACGCGCAGGCTCAGTAATTGTGGCTCATGGGCCTAGTTGCTCCGCGGCATGTGGGATCTTCCCAGACCAGGGCTCGAACCTGTGTCCCCTGCATTGGCAGGCAGATTCTCAACCACTGTGCCACCAGGGAAGCCCCCAGCCAACTTCTTTGAACCTCAGTTTCTCCATTCCACGAACGGAGATAACGAAATCTTCCTTGTAAGTTTATGGTCAAATATAAATCCATGCATATGAGACAATGTAAACCAAGTTCATTGCAGAGCACCTGACACATAGTAGATGCCTAATAGGGACTTTTCTTCTCTATTGGGAGAAACTATTAGGGCTGATTCTCAATGTCAAATGAAGCTCATCTTGTGACTATTGCAAGGTTCAATCTCTGAATGTGCCTGAACTCAGAGCTTGGATCAGGCTTGGCAACATAATTTGGCCTGAGCTTAATAATCTGCAGCTGTGGCACCGGAGGGTCTGGGTTGGTGGCTTTTGTTCATTCCCGTTCAACCTGAGCCTGTGTGGAGTGCCAGTACCCACGCTGGGCACGGGGGACTTGCGGATGAATCAGATATGTGATCCTTGGATAGTGTAGATAGATCCCGTAAGACCCTCTCCTTTGGTTCTGGACTCGAGAAGTCTAGAACGCCAAGACTGAAGTGCGTTCCAGCCCCTGGGCTTGTGTCTACAAGGAGAGGGGTGGCAATTGTCTGAATAATTGAAACAAAAGTGGATTTTTTTCTTCTTCCTTTTTTTTGGGGGTCCTGAATAGTCCAAATCACTGGGGCTGTTCTCCCTGCTCTCAGAGAAAGGACCACCAGAAGCCCATCTGTGTATCCCTTTGTTCACCAAGGGCCCCAGCCCCTGTGCCTTATTAGGGCAATAAACAGAGATGGTGTATCATAGAGGCCGTTGTCCCTCTGCCAGCACTAAATCATTCTAGTAGCTGCTTGATGGGGTAAAGCAATTATGATGCATTTTTCATTCAATCAACTGAATCAATTAATTGCTTTACTCACATAGGGACAAAAAAAAAAAAAAAACAAATCCCAAAGCCTTCTTGTTAAACAGTAAGCATGCTAGATAGGCTGCTTTTAAATCCAGCATTTACATGAAATTATCTTCTTATATAATTAACAGCTACCAGTTAATAAACATGCCTCAGATAAAAGAGTAGCCCTATAAATGAACAAAATGAAAAAGCACCATTTAGCATGCTAAAGGTAATAGGAGAAAGCAGGCTCCATCAGGGCTGAGAGATGTTTCCGGAAGAGCTCTTCTCAGAGGCCATGTGGACAGCTGAAAATTGAGAGAGAGAGAAAGAGAGAGAGAGAGGAAGCCTATCATTTAAAGATCTCCTGGATGATGAAAATGGTGCCCTCCTTGAGAGATGGGGAGTGGGGTGTTCCCCTAGAAGAATGCTTCATCTCTTGGTAAATATTTTGTTCCCCCAAATAGGAAAAGGTCAAAATTTCCTGGATTGCCCACAAAAAGGGAACATTGAGAGTGATGGAGACGCAGAGGGCCTTCCCTAAGCAGTCCTTCAATGTGGTTGGTCAATTACCCTGAGACTAGCTGCAGCATTTGAAATGAAAGGGCCCACATTACTTCTTGGGAGCTTTTTTGCAAACGAGCATGTCAAAAGAGTCAAGGCTACTGCAGCTCTGGATGAGATTTTACCCAAGGGGATTCTGCAAAGTGAGAGGCAAACCATTCCACCTCTGGAATGCAATATTTATACCTTCATCGCGGGAAGGCTCGTGACCCTTTTTTTTAGTTGTGAAGGAAAAAAGGATATATATTAATTTTCTTTTTTGAAATAAAATCTCTCTCTTAATGAAGAGGGGAACTCTCAAACATCAAAATGGAATCCAAGATGGGACACCCTGTCTGGGTATTTTGAAGAGGGTGATTCTTCTGGTGCCAATAAGACCTGGCAGAATATTCGAGATACTTGGCAGGGAAATGGCTTTGTGTCAGGTTAGGATGATTTGTGTGATGTTCAGGTGCAGTTATACCCCAGTCCTTCGTCTTATCCCAATAATTCAGGGGCTGTAGGCAGAATGGTGGAGCCCCCTTGCAACTCTGAGAGGTGAAACCATGTGAATCCCAGGATGTGTCATTCAGGATCTTAGTTCCCCGACCAGGGATTGGACCCACGGTCCCTGCTGTGGAAGCGCGGAGTCTTAACCACTGGACCGCCGGGAAAGTCCCAGGGAAACATCTTCTGACATCGACAACAGTGTCCCAGCTCTGGATATCACACAGACACGGTGACCTCCTAGTGACCCTGCTCTCCAGGCCCTAAGGACAGGGACCTACACCCCAGATCCAGAAGCAGAATTCCCTTTCCACTGCAGCGTGGGAAGTCTTCCCTCTAAAGAAGTAATGCCTCTCTCTTTCCTGGGAAAAAAAAAGACTGCAGTGGGGAGGGGAGGTGGTCCCAAATCTCGAATCCAACCGTGAGCAACCCAGATGGGAGTCTCTCGTCTTTCATAGTGTGATCAAACAAGATAATGGAAGGCAAAGTGCTCGGGGAAGCCTCCCAGGCCACCACAATGTAACATAATTAGTGTCATCATCTCCTATTTGCAACATAAACCCAATTTGCTTTCCTGGTACCTCCATAGGTGATGTGCCTGATACAGGTGTGAAAATTGTAGCTTTCCTTGTTACTTCAGCCCCTTTGTCTGGAACCAGCTGGAAACTGGGGGTGGGATTGTTCTGCTCTTCATCAAGGCTTTATGTAAAGATGTGCAAATGTTTTCTCCTGCTGAACTCTGGCTTGGCTCCCTTGATATCCAGAGGCAAACCATGGCTCTACAATCTGTTCTGTGGAGGGTACATTATAGTAGTTTTTACTGAGTGCTTACTATGTATTTGGCACAGAGCTGAGCATTTTACATCTATTATGGTATCCTTACAACAGACCCATGAGGGTGATTACTATTATCATCTCCATTTTTACAGATGAGGAAGCTGAGGCTCAGAGACATTGAGTAACGTGCCCAGGGTCACACAGCTAGCAAATGGCTGAGCTGGGATTCAAAACTAGGTTTTTCAGAATCCAAAGCCCCTAATAATCCTGACCACTAGACTATACTACCTAATAGTTGTAATAAAATTATAAGTATAGTATTACCTTATGTTTGTATGTTTCACTTCAGCAAAGTATTCCAGGACTTATGCAGGACAGGGACACACAGGAAAAGCCAGGTTTGGTCATTGCATTTGAGAGGCGATCACTGGAGTGGAGGAGTCAGACGTGTAAAGGAAAGATTATACTAAAGAGCAGCGTGGGGTGGGGGGAAGCCTGGAGGGTTGGAGGCTCAGACGGAGGGAGTGGCTGGTGAGAGGGTGACCGTGTGTAGGAGGGTGAATGGGGCTGTGTGAGGGAAGGCAACGCAAAAGAGGCTTTTAAACTGGTCCTTAAGGGATGAAAAGGAGATTTTTTTCCCCATCAGAGAAGGGATGGGTATGTATTTAAAGCTAAGGCACAGAACCAGGAAAATCCTTGAGGCACTGGCGGAAAGAAAGAAGGTCTGAGGTTCTGCAGCGTTGGGGACGTGTTGGACGGCAGGAAGGATGAACAGGAGGCAGGGTCTTAGGGAGGCAGAGACTCCTTAATGGGACAAAAAGCACTAATCAAAAGGGGGAAATTGCCATGTGGACTATATTAAGGCAAAAAAACTGGTCTTAGTTCCGGCTGCTGTAACAAATACCATAGACTGGGTGGCTTAAACTCCAGGCATTTATTTCTCACAGTTCTGGAAGCTGGAAGTCTAAGATCAAGGTGCTGGCAGGTCTGGTGTCTGGTGAGAGCCTGCTTCCTGGTTCATAGATGGCCACCATCTCTCTGTGTCCCCACATGGTGGGAAGAGAGATTATCTCTCGCTTGTCTCTATTCATAAGGGCACTAAACCCACTCATGGGGGGCTCCACCTCATGACCAGATTACCTCCCAAAGGCCCCACCTCCTAATACCATCACATTGGACGTTAGGGCTTCAACAGATGAATTTAAGGGGACACATCCAGTCCGTAGCAAAACTTATGTTTATCAAAAGACACTCTAAAAAGAGTGAAAAAACAGGATACAGAGAGCAAGAAGGGATTTGCAGCATCCCCTAGCAGGGCTGAAACTTAAAAGATGGAAAGTCCCAAGAGCTGGTGTGGACGGGAGAACTCTCCTCTTCTGCTGGTGCTGGTGTATCTGGTACAACCATTTTGGAACGTGGTCTGGCTGTATTTTCTAAAGCTGAAGACACTCCATGCCCAGCAAGCCTGCTCCTGGTCATGCTCCAAACGGCGCTGTGTGCACACGTGCACCAAGGAACACAGACGAGGATGTTCCGAGCTGCCTTCATCATAGTAACCCCAGACCAGACTGCACCCAGATGCCCATCTACTGTAGAAAAGATAAATATGTTGTGGTTTCCCCACATGATAGAATACCATACACAGTGTGGATGCATCATCTACCATGACATGCAGCACTGTGGATGAATCTCAAATATAAGGCACAAATAAGCCAGACTCAGAAGAGAGCACAGGGTACGATTCCAATTATACAAAGGGCAAGAGCAGGAAAAACTACTCTGTGCCACTAGAAGTTGGGAGGGGACATCTTCTTGGCGGGGGGGATAGTGGCTGGAAGGGGACATGAGGGGACTGTTGGGAGCTGGGAAAATTCTGTTTCTCCATCTGGGTGCTATTTGCACAGGTGGGTTCTGTTCGTGAAAATGTTGAACACTTGTGATGTATGCTCTTTACTAAACATGTATTAGATCTCACTGTAAAATAAAAAGAAAGTTGGGGCCACTAAAAATTGGCCTGTTCCAGTGCAGTGGGATGAATGCTGGCCCCCAAAATGTTGATGTCCTGACCCTCAGAACTTGTGAATTCAACTTAGTTGGAAAAAGGGTCTTTGCAGATGTGATTAAGTTAAGTGTCTCAAGGTGAGATCATTATGGATTATTCAGGTGGACCCTAAATGCAATGACAAGTGTTCTTTGGAGAGACACATGGGGGAGAGGAGTAGGCTGTGTAAAGACAGGCAGGAAGCAGAGTGATGCAGCCACAAGCCAAGGAATGCTGGGTCCACCAGAGGCTGGAGGAGGCGAGGAAGGATCCTCCTCTAGAGTCTTCAGAGGGAGAATGACCCTGCCATGATTTTGGAATTCTGGCCTCTAGAATTGTTGGACAATAAATTTCTGTTGTAAGCCACCCAGTTTGTGGTAATGATTACAGCAGCCACAAGAAACTAATATAACTAAGTCAACTCAGTCTATATGGGGGTGAGAATAGAGAAGATTTTTTAGGCAGTTAGAGACATGTTTAGGGTGGTGATTTGGAATGATCATCTGGTTCTCTTGTGGAGAATGGATAGAAGGGAGGGAGACAAGAGGCAGAGACAACTTAGTCCTTTACTGTTTGAAAAACATGACCCCATGCATCAATTCCTTTTTAAAATTTGGTTTTCTTCTCTGATCAAAGTTTAGGGGGTGGAAGGTGAGAAAGTGGCCAGACCCCTCTTCTTTGCTCCCCTGGACTCAGTGTAAGGCATGTGGCAGAGTAAGGACTTAGTCAATGTTGTTTTATTATTTCTTTCTCAACTTCAAGTTTATTGAGGTATAACCTACATAGAGTAAGAGTATAGGTCTTAAATATACATGTTGATAGTTTTTGATGAACATATATAGTCATGTAACCAACGCCTTACTAAGCATTTCCATTATCCCACCTCCTGCCCCATTCAACCACTGATCTGATTTCTATTAGCATAGATTCATTTCGCCTGTTCTTGAATAAATGTCATATAAATGAAACCATACATTTTGTCCTCTTTTATGCCTGGCTTCTTTCATTCAGCATAATGTTTTTGAGGTTGATTCATGTTGTTGCTCAGCATTTTGGACATTTTAATTTTTGAGTAGTATTCCACTGAATGGATATACCATGGTTTATCAGTTCCCTTGTTGATCGACAGACATTTTGGTTATTTCCAGTTTTTGTTATTATGAATAAAGCAAGTCTTTGTGTGGACATATGCTTTTATTTCTCTTAGGTAAATGCCTGGGATGTTAAGTGTATGATTGCATAAGGTACTGCCAACTGGTTTTCCAAAGTGGTTTTGTCACTTTGGAATTTTTACAGCCACACCAGTGGAATTTTTACAGCCACACCAGCAGGACGTGAAAGTTCCAGTTGCTTCACATTCTTGCCAACACTTGTTATTACCAATCTTTAATTTTAGCCATTCAAGTTGTTAAAAAGTGGTATCTCATGTGGTTTTAATTTGCATGTTGCTGACAATAATGATATTGAACATCTTTTCATGTGCTTCTTGGTCATTTGTATATCTTCTTGTGTGAAGTGCCTGTTCAAGTCTTTTGCCTCTTTTATTTATTACCCATTTTATTGATTGATTGATTGATTGATTGATCTGTCTTATTACTGAGTTGTAAGAGTTCTTTATATATTCTGGACGTAAGACCTTTGTCAGATATATACATTAAGATATTTCCTCTCAGTCTGTGGCTTGTCTTTTCATTTTAAAAATGGTTTCTTTTGGAGAACAGACATTTTTAGTTTTGATGAAGTCCAATTTATTATTTTATTCTTTCAGGGCTAATCCTTTCTGTGTCCTAAGAAATATTTGTCTACCTTGAGATCATGAAGATTTTTCTTCCACGTTTTCTTGTAGATTCATCTCAGTTTTAGCTTTTACATTTAGGTCTGTGATCCATTTCAAATTAACTTTATGTATGGTGTGAGGTAGGGGGTCTAGGCTCATCAATATTTTTCAATTGAATTAAAAGGCATAGGCCAGGTGAAGAGGGCAAGTGAGAGAAATGTTGGTTTTCAACCATAAACTAACTAATTCAACAATTATTTTGAGAATTTACTGGGTGCCAGTCACTGGGCTAAGCTCTAGAGTTACATAATAGTATCTAAATAGACACATCTCCTGCCTGTATGGAATTTATTTTCTAGAAAATAGATAGACAGATATGAAAGAATTACACAAATAAATGTAAATGACTACTGTGGTAGGAACTAAGAAATAGATGTCTCTTGTTTCACATATATTTGGGGAAAGGCTTTCCAGGAAGATACATAGACATCATGACAGAATCGAGATCTGAAGGAAAACTAGGAGGTAACTAGGCAAAATGGGGTGGTGGATTGAGGGACCCCAGGGTGTGTTGTGTCTGGCTGGAGGTCCACACGTGGGGTCTGGTAAGCAGTGCTGAGTTTTTTGTTTTGTTTTATACTGAGAACAGTGGGAGGACCCTGAAGTGTTTGAAAGTGTGTGTGTGCCATGTGCATCTGTTTGCATTTTTCACACATTCTCCTGCTGCCTGGGGGGATAGAGACACAGAGCATGAGGCTCTGTAGGATCGTGTGCTAGGCTTGTGTGGACAGTGGGGTGCAGGTGTTGGGGAGAACTTGCACTTCACTGTGGGTGAACCTGGTCTTGGAACAAGAAATGTGGTTGATGCAGTTGCAGAGACTGCACCAAGGTGGGACCTCAGACCCCATGGGGAACAAGGTGAGGGGACACTGGGGCCACGTTCAACTGTTTGCAGAGCTGTTTCATACCTAGGATCTCACTTCACTGCACAACAATTTGACCAGGGAAGAGTCATTGCTATTTGTATCTCTTATAGTGTCCTATTTACAGAGGAGGAGACCGAGGGTCAGAGAAGGTGGGGGCTTTGTTCATGAATGCTCTGCCAGGCAAGAGTCAACCTGGCCTTCCTGCTCCAAAGCCCCCTTCCTTCCCCAACATCACCCATAACCAGGAATCATGACCAGTTAGATGTGTTTTTCCAGGCTTCAAACTTTCCACTGGCTCACGCTGTGGGGCTATTTCCAGGTCAATGATGGGTCTGGGGATTGGGTTGTGGGCAAACCCTTGGTTCAGAGCAGGTGTAAGAAGACCTGGGGCTTCCCTGGTGGTGCAGTGGTTAAGAATCTACCTGCCAATGCACGGGACACAGGTTCAATCCCTGGTCCAGGAAGAGCCCACATGCCGTGGAGCAACTAAGCCTGTGCGCCACAACTACTGAGCCTACGCTCTAGAGCCCGCGAGCCACAACTACTGAAGCCCGCGAGCCTAGAGCTGGTGCTCCGCAACAAGAGAAGCCACCACAATGAGAAGTCCGCGCACCGCAACGAAGAGTAGCCCCTGCTCGCCGCAACTAGAGAAAGCCTGCGTGCAGCAACAAAGACCCAATGCAGCCAAAAATAAATAAATAAATTTATTAAAAAAAAGAAAAAAAAAGAAGACCGGGTCTGGCGATTTAGGGCTCAGAGATAGTCTTTTTCCGACGACTGAAAACCAACCCAGTGATCTCAGCAATTCTGCAACCACATAGGGAGACCTGGACATGAGCATCCTGGATGGATCCCAAGAGGCGTGGTGGGGAGAACCTTGGACTTGAGTCAGGCAGACCTGCATCTGAACCCTGGGCGTCTACTCAGCAGCCGTGACACTCTGTTTCTTTATTTGTAAAATACAGATCATAGTAGTCGTGAGAATAAAATGGGATAACCATTTTATGTGAAAATATTATTCCAGTGCTCGGCTCACAGTAGGAGCTTAATAAATGTGAGCTGTTATGGCGGCAGCATTATTCTTCCCATTACTAGGGGGGAAAGTTAGTTCTGTGGTTGCGGTGCTATTAACATCACCATTACTAAGGGGGAAAGGACACGTTGATTTATTCCTTGGGAAGTTCTCTTTTTGTGCCAGCCAAACGCCTGATTTGGAATGCCATGGCACTCTGAGGGTGCTTACAGTTTCAAACTGTAAGACTGATTTGTGGTCATAATCCTTTATGCGAGTGTAGCATTTTTCGCTTTGCAAAGCACTGTCACCTCTCTTATTGCATTTTTATCACCAAACAACCCTCTGAGGTTGGCTGGGCAGGTGTGCTTATCCCTGCTTTCTAGATGAGGAAATGGAGACTTGGAAACAGGCATGATTTGCCCAGGATCCCAAGGAAAGGTAGTGATAAAGGCATGATGAGAACTTGGTCAGCTCTTCTAACTCGTTCCCAGCAGCGTGTGGGCAAGAGGCACATGTCTGTGCAACATTCTCCCAGGAATAATCTTGACAGCCGTCATTTATCAAGCACCTACTGCATACGGGGCCCGAGGGTAAGTTAGGTGCATTCACTCATTTTATTCCCCTCTGTAAACCCAAGAGGCTGATGTCGTCCTCATTTTACCTATGAGGAGGCTGATCTCCCAGAGGTGAGGTTAGTGGCCTGAGATTCCCCCGATGGTAAGTAAGGGCTGGTTTGGGATTCCCACCTGAACCAACCCAATGGCAAAACTGGCTCTCTCTTTCCTCTCGTAATCTGCCCCTGAGAAGAGAAAGGAACCATAAAATTATGAGCTGCAGGAACTGCCAGGATGGACATGGGTTTGAGTAGTTTTCTATTTTAACTGGGCTAAATGAAACCTTTATCTTCATGACCATTGCTATCATGGCTGGGTGGATGTCTGGGTATCTGTTTAGGAGCTAACAGGTTTAGTTTTATTGTTTTGTCAAAATACTGCAGAAATCAATATATCTCCATAATTCAGTGTTATACCAAGAGGAATTTTTGTGCCATATATAGCAAAAATTGTATTATACTTTTGAGATCATAGGTAATGATGACAAAGTGTTCTGTGTTCAATTCCAGCATTAACGTCTGGTTTGAACAAAGCTTGAAATATGATCTCAGAGCTAAGAGGCTTTAATATTAAGATCTTTAACTGTAATTTATGTGACAGAAGATAGGGTTTAGCATAATAAAATGTAACGGGCTCCTCAAATGAAGAGGACGAGAGACAATTGAAAACAAGGTAAAAATGGTAAATTATAAATAATGGTAAATCTACCTTTATGTTGTTACTTCATTTATTTTTGATTTTTAGATAGGCTCTATAATTTCTCATTTTCCCATGTTTCAGAACAGGACATTTCTCAAATGGTACCTATTTGAAATAAGACCTGGACTCACTATTGGCCTTAGCTCTCTGTTTAAGGGGGTATGAAATTTCTGCCATAGTTCTTGTTTTCCCCTGGTGCTAAGGTTTGATCTGTATAATTCTATTAATCTATTCTTTTGTCCTTTTTCTCTTTGTCTCTTTTTCCTCCTGGTATCTATGGGTTGGTTAATATTTTTAAAATCAGCCTCTATTTAGAAGTGCTGTAATGTAAATTTCTCTATAAGTTAGGCATACATTAAAGATTTTAGACCCCAAACTACGAAATCACAAAATGAAAGAAGAGGAAGCAGCTTTGTTTATCACGAGGAGGGAGCACGTGGCCCTGTGTATTCACTTTGGCTTTGAGCTTTCCGGCTGCTGAAGCTGTGATGGTTTATGGAATTTTTATTACCCTATCGAAAGAAAAAAGGTAGCAATTTTTCAGAAGAGAATTACCTGGAATTTCGCCTGTGGGATCTTGGATAATAAACTTTTATTTTTTAGTCACTCTTGCATTTTCAAAACTCTCTTTCTTTCAAGATTTGGAAATAAACAGGCAGAGATGGTATAGAAAATGAAGGAAGGCCTTCGTATGAAATCTGGCCTCTGGGGCTAGGGTATTTTGGGGGAGAGCCCTGACTCAGTCTGGATTAGCAGTGACGAGCCATGTCCCCTGCAGCCAGCACCGTCTTAGTGGGATGGGGTCGACTCTGAGCAGAAGTCTTGCCTCCCCGCAGGAAGGTAAGCGTGAGAGAGACCAAAATTCACCTCTCACCCATCCCAGTTGCTTCTGCACCCATTTCTGAAGCATTCACTTTGGCTTCAAAGTGATAGGAGAGGAATTAATTAGCCTGGACTCCCCTTCTCCTTCCTTTGGGGTTGAGATGGGTCTCGGCAGCCTCAGCCCACAGAATAAATGTGAATGTGGTTTTGTCCTGGACCCTCTGATCTGCTCCCTTATAGTGTCAGCAAATGCATTTATGCTGCCTGCTCTTTATGCATTTGCCTACAGGGAGTGACTCTGTGACACTTGCTTGAAGACGCCTCCCCCCAGTCCCCCCAACCAAGCTGAGACTTTTCAAATGCAAACATCCTGGGAGGGCAGCTGTGTGTCATCAGATGCTGCAGTCTGGGTGCAAGCTGCTTGGGGTCCTTTCCCCCCAGGACAGGAGGGACCTTTAGGTATTCCAAGTAGAAAAGGAATTTAATACAGGGGAACAGAGGTTTACGCTGCCTTCGGAAGGGCTGAGGAACAGCTGCCTAGGAGATGCCCAGCGTCTCCCCTAGAAACTGCCCATCCTGGGCGTCCGTAGCCTCAGTCGGGGCCACCTCTGCCAGCCTCACCGCCTGCATCTCCAAAGTGGGGGATTGGACTTCAGCCCACAGATTCGCCCTCTGTCCGTATATCTGCCTGCAGCTGCCCCTGGAGATTAATAATGGCTCCTTCCTCCTTTCCACCGTCCAAATCTTGCACAGCAAGTTCATCTGCCGACCCTAACCCAGAACCACATGGGGAGAGGGATCCTGGATTCAGTCTGGCTTTGCCCCTGTGGTGCAGAGGAGGATGTGCCGGGGACCACGGAGAATCCGGGGCATTCCCTCACCTCCGTCCAGGCACGGAGGCCCTCTCTTCCCCCACTGCCACCAGCCTGACTCTGGGCCGCGGTAGGGGGACCTCTGTTGGCCATGGCCACAGTCAAGTTCCTGCTCATCCACCCCTGCCTCCTCCGGTTTTCTGGGTCTGATTTTCTTTCCTTCCTCGCAGTCCTGGAACGCTTTCATGCTCTCGCTTTGCCATTATCTTTCCAACTCCTGTTCCTCCCCAGGTCTCAGCTTCCATGTCACTCTTTTAGGGACACCTGACCCCTAAAGCCCAGGCAGGCCCCATTGTTTGCTCTCGCAGGACCCTACACTTTTCCTTCATGGCTTGTAACACATGTAATGAAAAGCTCATCTGTGTAATTACTTGTTTACTCTTCTGGTCCCCTGCCAGGCTAAATTCCACAAGGTCAGGAACTCTTTCTTGTTCACTGCTCTGTCCCCAGAATTCCCTGCAGTGTGGCCCTCAAAAAATATCTGCTGTTTGAATGGAGGGGTGAAGCCATGTTTTCTATTATTTTCAAAGCTAGATCATTGCTTAGGAAGCTTTGTAGCACACTAGATCATAAAATTAAATTACAATGAGTCTTCATTCCTCCTGAGTTGTAAAGTACTTTACAGTTTACAAATCACTTTCTCTTCATTCATTCATTCCTTCAGGCATCCATCTAGAAAGCATTTCTGGAATGCCTACTGTGAACATGACACAGAGTAGGTCTGCAGGTTACTTGAGGCTCAGGTAGTGGATGGACCAGCCCATTTCTAAGTGGCTGAGAATCAGTGTGTACCCACTGCCCCACACTGCCCGGGGCCATGGCAAGTGGGTGCTGGTGCGCCAGGAAGATGTAAATGAAAACAAGACACGGGATTATAGTAATCCTTCGCAAATTGTTCTGGGCATGCCATCTAAGTGGTAGACCGATCACCAGTGAGTACTAGAAATCTAGTCATCCGTAAAAACTATCAGGCATAATGTGACTTTTGGCAACCTTCCCCCGACCCCCTAACCCAGTGCCAATGCAGCGTATTTAGAACTGACTTTCACACTTTCGAAAGTATCAGCCTGCTGAAATCCCTTATTAGCAGGAACCCACTGTGGATTAAATGAAATTCTGTAGCCCAAGGAAACATATCTGTGGGTCAATAGTCCGGTAACATGAGAAGTGTTACACAAGGGAATGTGATTTATGAAAAAGTTTTCTGAATTTGCAGCTGTTTTCTTTGAATCCATTAATGCTGAACATTTAGGCAATAGTCTAAATATTTACAATTTGCTGGAAATGAACTGCCACACCAAGTGTTGGGCGTGGAAAGCAAAAAGCAGCGGGGCTGAGGTGGCCTCTTCCCCGGGCCCGCCTTTCCCAACCCTGTCCCTCCCACCCTTGCATCCATCCGGTGGGTCTCAGAGTGCCCAGGCCTTTGCCAATCCCTGCTCCACTGGGCCAAGTGAGGGAGGAGATGTTGCCTGATGATGCCTCTCAAGAGAGAGACCCGGCAGATCCCTGAACCCTGCAGCGAGCTGGGCGTCTTTCAATTCCAGAATTCCATCAGATGCAGGAGGCATCTGTGAGAGACTTTTCATGGCTTTGTTGAGAAGCAGTTAAAAGGATGGTTATGTGATTCAGATAAAACAATCTGCAGGATCTGTCTTTGGTTGATTCCTCAGCATAAACTGGTAGTTGTATTATGGAGGTGTTTGTTCTGTGCTTATATTAGTCAGGGATTTCCAGAGAAATAGAACCAATAGAATATCCCTATCTATCTATCTATCTATCTCTATCTATCTATCTATCTATCTATCTATCTATCTGTCTATCTATCTGGCTATGCTGAGAAGTTACACAGTCTGCCCTCTGCAAAGTGAAGACCCAGGAAAGCTGCAAGTGTAACTCTAGTCTGAGTCTAAAGGCCTGAGAACCAGGGCGGCCAGTGGAGTAAATCCCAGTCCGAGGGCAAGAGAGACCTCTGTCCCAGCTTATGCGGCAGGCAGGTGCGAAAGGACCAAATCCTCCCTCCCTCTGCCTTTTGTTCTATTCAGGCCCTCGAAGGATTGGATGATAACCACCCACGTTGGGGAGAGCAATCTGCTTTACTGAGTCCGCATTCAAATGCTATTCTCATCTGGAAACACCACCACAGACACGCAAAAATAGTGCTTCATCCGGGCGCCCCGTGGCGCAGTCAAGTCGACAACATGAAATTAACCATCACATGTGCTGTTGTTCACTCCAGCCCGGAGGCATCTGTAGTGCCCAGCCACGCCCTAGCTCCTCCCTGGTCAGTGCTGCTAAGGAGAGGCCAGCAGGCGTGGGGCAGGTCCTAGCCCTCAGGACTGGGTCACCCTGGCCAAAGGTTCTGTGAGACCTCCCGTTGGGCCTGGGACGGTAGTGAAGATCAGGGCCTGAGGATACTGCATGTGAGGCTGGTGGCCACTTGGATCTGGTAAAAAATGGACTTCATTCTGGCTGACTTTAAGCGTTGGATGTTTCCACGCACCTGTCATATGAAGGCTGGCTTACAGAGTTCTTCCTTTGGTCTTGGACCTCTGATTCAATTTTTCAATGATAAAAAAGTTCATTTATTTTGGGGCCCTGGCTGACTGCGGAATTCAACCACACCACGCTGAGCGGGAGGCAGGGGTGGCAGAGGTACACGTGTACCAAGTGCTCGCCTGAGAGGGTCAGGATGAAAATGTTTCCTCAAAGGGTTTGCACTGCTCCCTGGAGAGAGGAGTCTTGCTGACAGTAGTAAGGCTCTGTGGCTTTGTAGCTGCAGGGACACTGCCTCAGGTTTTGTCTTTTAGAATGAGCCTGTGACCCCAGCAGCTTGGTGACCCTTGGGAAGCACATGGTGCCTGTCCCACAGGGACCTGCAGTGTGTTCTTGGTGAAGAATTTGGGGGTGGGGAGGTAGGCCTTCCTGCTCAGGCCCATGTCTCGTGGGGTCTCTGCTCAGAGCTCCTCCCTTGTCTTTGAGTGGGACTCACTCCTCCCCATGCCTCCCACCTCCTGACTGCTCTGTCCCCACCCCTACCTGAGCCCCCTTCCTGACCCCTCTCTCCCCTCTCTATCCGATCACATTCTATTGGGCCTGTAGGGTCAAGCTCAAGGTTTATCTCACCCACGAAGCCCACCCTAGCCCTCCTTGCCTTATTTCGGTCTCTGAGATGGGACCAGGGTCAACTGATCAGTTGCCTGTTCTTGGAAATATACATGGTTCCAGCATCCTCCTCATTCCAACCTCCACTCCCAACGAGCCCTGTGCCCCTATCTGTGTCCAGCTCAACGCTGTCCCTAGGAATCAGGCCACCACTCAGCAGTTTAGGTGCCCGGCCTTAACCCTTACCCCAGTTCCACCCAGATACCTTTGGAATGGCTTGTAGAATGCAGATGCTGTCTCAAGAGTGTAGGGGATTTGTCAACTAGTCAGTCATGAGCCTGAAGCTCTGGAGGGGCTTCTACGTCCTCAGTAAGACGGCCCGGTGCTCCTAGGGTTGCTGGAAGCCTGGCAGAGCCGCCTGGGGCGGCTGCGATCTAAGAGATGCAGAGAGCCTCGCAGGCGCCAGGGCCGCCCACCACTGAGTGTGCAAGTCTGCAGGCGAGTCTCCCCGCGCACGTCTGCCCCCCAGCCATCGGCAGCTCACCCGTCTCCCTCCTTCCCCCAGCTGCCCACAAAACAACAGGCTGTGGTCAGGTGTTTTCTAGGGCACGTCTCCCCTCTAGCTGAGGGACCTGGGCCACTCTGGAGAAGAGCTGGACTCAGACAGGTCCGGAAGGGCTCTGGATCGGGCCAGCGAAGCGACACTGTCGCGAGAGGCTGTGCATCTGCACACTCAGCTCCCACCTTGCTCCACTCCAGTTTTCCGTCCCCAAATCTGAGGACAGTTTTGCGTAGACAAATTTCCTTAAGTGACGAAAATGTGTATGAATGACATTTGTTCTCAATGGGGTGGAATTAAAGATATCTTTGGGTGCCACCTTAATATTCAGTGTGGAAAGGGCCTTTTCACGGATTTTCCTGGTATTTCCAAGGGACCAGTGTAGGTGGCGAGCAAGTCCATTTGGTTGGGTGGGGCTGTTATCACCCACCATCTACCTGCACTGACTTCTTGAGAGGCAGAAACCCTCCCAGCCTGCGATTTCTGGAAGGAGGCCTTGCTTTCATCACCATCGTCATCGTATCTTTATCCAAACTGAGGGAAATGGCTGAATCCACTTAACCATGTACCTTTAATTCTAACAAGCTCTCCATCCCCTCCTTCCCTCTAACACTTTTCTAAACCTCTGCTGTAACAGGTTTTAGAATTTGATTACAGCACCATCTACTGGGTGCTAGATTTCCCATTTTTCTAGACCTTTCCTGCACGTTGGGTTTTGCTCCTTCTTCCAGTTTTCTCCTCCTCTCTCCTCTGCTCTTTCTTCCAGCAGAAGTACCGATTGTTAGTTTGAAAAGGTGCCATCGATTAATTCATAAAAGTGAGGCTCTACTAAAATGACAAAAATCCCTTGCCAATAAATACTTACAAAGACAATGGCCCGCGCTTACCGCGATGCATTTCATACGATTATTTCCTGGGATCAATAATCTCATCAGTAGGCTCAGTGATGGGGATGCCACCGTAATGAATGGCTGGGTGCTGCGGCCATCAGAAGTGCTGGCCTTAGCCCTGTCACCTCGGAGCTGCCCAAGGGCATGACGGGAATCAGGGCTCTGCCTGGCCAAAGGATTAATCATAGTTATCCCTAACTCATATTCGTGTAATTTGCCTTCCTTATGCAGCCTGCCCCGAATTGATCAGCATGGATTTCTTGCTGTGCAATAGGCCACTCCTGCAGTGGTGAGGAAAGTGGGAAGGACTCCGTGTACATGGCGGAGAAGGGACGAATCGCATTAGTCACACTCAGGAAGTAACAGAAACGGAACACACCAGAGCGTCCCTGAAGCGTGCTTCTGGAAGCCAGGTGAGGACTTGTTAAGATGAGATGGCTTTGAGCGCTCACGTGTGCTCTGTCGGGGCCAGGCCTTGCCATGGGCCTCCCGGGGTCACTCGCGGCCACTGGAGGAGCAAGGAGCCAGGCCAGCAGGGGGAGGGGACCTTTCTCTTCCCAGTTTCCTAAAAGGCATTGGCCGTGCTTTTCCAGAGACCTGGTTAAAAAAAGAAAAAAATCCCAGGGTTTGGGTTCCCCTGAGATGCTGACTGATATGGCATATACATTGACAGAGGCCACGGCTTCGTGGCTACAGTGAGGGGCTCCAGTCAGATGCAAAGCCAGCCAGCTTCCTCCACTTGCCATGGCCAAGGCACCCTAATCACTGAATTTCTTTCACCCTGGATGTGGCAGTGATGGGTTGCAGAGGCACGTCTATACCTGCAGAGCATCTCCTCCTCTTGGATAACTGCCTTTGATTTGGCCCCGGCTGGTCCACTGGACAAGGGCTGGCTCTCACCATTCACACACCCACGGAACCTTTTCTCACCTTTGTGGCTTTGTGGAGGCTGGTCCCTCTGCCTGGAATGCCCTTCTCTCTGTTCTTTCCCCCTAAACCCCAGCTGAACCAGCAGCTTTGAGCTGAGTTCCTCGCTGTCCCAGCAGGTAATCCCCTCCCCGCTCCCCAGTCCCGCTGGCCTCGTTCATCCCTGGGGTGCAGAGTGTGTCACCTTCCGTTTTAGACGTCTGTCCACTCGCCTTCCCTACTAAGCCAAGAGACCAGGACACCCTGCCTCCTTATCCTGGTATCTTTGCATCCCTGTGGCCTGGCACACAGGGCTGTCAATCAGTTTGATCATTCATTAACTCACCCTTATTCAGTGTGCTGAGGGCTTGCTTTGTTCTAGGTGCTGGGGCCCCAATGGTGAGCAAACAGCCTGATCCTGTCCTCGTGCAGCGAGCAGTCTAATGGGGGGGGCAGGGAACAGACGTTAATCAGATAGACCCACACTGAGGACGGGTACTAGAGAGAAGGGGACGAGTATAACAGCAACGGAGCTCAAAGATCAGGGGAGGCTGCCTGGAGCAGGGGGTGCTTGACCTGAGCTGCAGGGTGGGACAGGGGGATGGGATGAAGGTGGGTGGGAAGGTGGGCAGAGGAGCGTGTCCCCAAAGGGAAGAACGCTGCTGTCCCCAAAGGGAAGAACGCTGCTGTCCCCTAGAGCCTTCAGAGGGAGCGTGACCCCACCAACACCATGCTTTTGGACTTCTGGCTCCAGAAATGTGAAAGAATTAATTTGTGTTGTCTTAAGCCACCCAGGTTGTGGTGCTTTGTTATGGCAGCGCTTGGAAAGTAATACAGCAGGTCTCAGGAAACAGCCCTGCATGGCTGGGCTGCGGAGAAGAAGGAGAAGGAAGGAGAAGAAGGAGAGGGAGGCTGGTGAGGTCGCGGCGCCGGACCGCCCAGTCTTGTAGTCATGCTGGAGATGTGTTCTCCGTCCTAAGAGCGAGGCATGACAGTGAGGCCTCTCTGCCGCAGTGTGGGGAGCCCTGGAGGGGCAGGCTCGAGAGCAGGCAGGGCAGAGGGCGCCTGAGGATGGCTCCACCGAGGGTGGAGGTGGAGGGGCCGATGGGGGCAGGGAAGCGGAGGGATTCGCGAGATACAAGGTAGATGGTCGGATGTGTAAATAATGAAGGAATGATTGGGACCAAACCACCTACAGAGGAAGAGAGGAGACTGGCTTTCAGCAGAAATCGCCTGTGTACGTGGAGCAGAGAGGGGCCAGGCTGCCTTGGGACAGAGGCAGGATTGCCACCCCTCCACCATGATAATGGCCAATTTAAGCATCACAGTCTTGGAACTACCCCCCAGCCCCATCTCTGAGAGACACAGGAGGCTGCCGCCATCCCCAGGTTACAGATGGGTGGGTACCAGAGAGGCTGAGTAACCTACCTTGGGTCCCCCAGCGGTGACAAAACTGGCACTAGAAACTGGTTCTCACTTCTCCTAGTGCTCGGTCCAAATTTCTTCTCACCATGTAACTATTAGACGCCTCTTGACAGTGTCCCACTTGTATCCATAAGCGCATGTCAGCCTCTTAAGATGGTTCCTAATACATTTTCTCTCCTAAATGTTATTCCATCTGGTTACATGATCTGCATCTTGATTCTTTATGGGGTGGAACAAGGGGAGACATCAATAAATGCAACAGATACACAACTTAAAGAAGCGGAGGGCCGAGTCAGTCGGCCCCTGCTTCCTGATGACACCGCTGGGGGTCAGCCTGTGGCCCAAGCATCTTCAGGACACGAAGTGCTTTTATAGAGGGGGCAACCCCCCTCCTGGGCGGAGGTGTGATGGAAACTGCAGCTTCATGGTGAGAGATGGAAGAGGAAGGGGGTTGGAGCCTCTGGGATCAGTCTTGGGCTGTCTTCCCAGAGTCTCCCCTTATGGGAAGAAGGCTCTGTGGCCTTCATGGGCAGCCTGGGGGGAGTGGGAAGAGGCAGTGACAAGACCCATGGTCTGTCCTGCGTCCACTATGTCCTAATGGTCTCTTTGGGTTTCTCTGGGTCTCAGTTTCTTCATCTGTAAAAGGAGGGATTGGATTAAATGACCTATGGGGATATGTTCAACTCTAAAATGTGATGACCTTAATCTTATTCTTTTTTTTTTTAAAAAATGTAGAGTTTGTATAATCCTTGCAAATTTGAGTTATGCCTTGTGAAGTCACAGCCACAGAGCTCATCAGTGTTCTCTCGGTTCTGGTCTTAGCCCGAGCTCTCAATTGAAAAATGCAGTTCTTGTGCTTACGTGTTATCAGAAGGTGACGTCTTTCCAGGTGTGTTTGTCAAACTGCTGTTTGCGGTGCTCCTGGCTCGTACCCCGCCCTGCGCAGAGTCCTTCCTTTCTTTAATTCCTGCCGCTCCCTCCCATCAACCCACTGATTGTATTAGTTAGCTTTTGTCTCAAAAATGCTGCTGAACAAACCACCCCAAAACTCAATGGCTTAAGAGAACAATCGTTTATATTCATGGATCACTGGATTGGCTGGAGATCAGCTGATCTTGGCTGTGCCCATTCATGTGTCTGGGGATCTGCTTGGGATCAGACCATCTAGGCTAGGATCCCCTGGGTGGTTCAGCTCTTCTCCACATGCCTCTCATCCTCCTGGGCCAGTGGACGAGCCTGGACGTATTCTCCTCGTGGTGATGACAAAGGCACAAGGGGCAAACCCAACAGCACAGGCACTTGTCAAGCCTTTGGCTACATCATGGCCACTAACACTCCATTGGCCAAAGCAAGGCACGTGGTCAAACCACAGTCAAGGACAGGGAGGTGTCCTCTGCCTCCTTAGTGGGAGGAATTGCAAAGTCACGTGGCGAAGGGTGTGGATGCAGGGAGAAGTGAAGAAGCAGAGCCCTTAATGTACTCTGTATTTTTACAAATCACACGTCCACACTGATACCTCCTTCACTTCATATTTGTACTTCCCTTCTCCCAGGGACAACCATGGTTTTCACCAACACCAATCTAGTTGCTAACATGCTGTATCCTCAAGGCACCTAAAATACCATCAGAATACTGTCAGAATTACTCCCACCAATAAGAAAATCACCAAGTTAAAGTGGCAGATTTCTCCATAGCTCTTCTTGGCCTTGGAATGCATCACACTAAGGGTATAGAGTGAGAGGTGTAAGTTCAAAAATTCCTTGGATTTATTCTCTATTCTGAGTGGTTATGTTATAAATTTGCTGTTCATTTAGATTCATTTGTTTCCTTTTGTTTTAGATTCTAGGGTTTGCTTTGTTCATCTTTGTTGATTTAATATTTTGAAAATTGTATAAAACACAAACATGGTTCAAAAGTCAAAAACCATATAAATGGGATTACTCAGAGGAATCTCACCCCCAACCTCTTCCTTCCACCCCATTCCCACTGACTTTCTGCAGGTAGGCATTTTTATTAGTTTTGGTTTATCCTTCTTGTGTACCTTGTTAAAAAATAAGCGTGTATGTATGTGTATACATGCATAAATTTTACCTTCTGTCTTATACAAAAGGTAATATATATTAAAAGGTAATGTATATATTAAAAGGTGATATATATTAAAAGTATGTATACATATACTTTTTTTTTTTACTTTTTTTACCATCGCACATTACATATACTTTTGAATCTTGCTTTTCTTCAATTAACAGAGATCCTGGAAATCACTCCATATTATCTGTAGAGATCTTCCTCATTCCCTTCTATGGCTGTAGAGCGCTCTGTCTGGGGATGTGCCCTAGTGTATCCAGCCAGGGGCCTATGGGCATGCATCTCAGCATGGCAGATTCTCATACTGCGACAGCTTGGCCAAGGGCTGAATGTCTTGCCTAATTCCCCTCCAGAGGGGTTGTGCTATTTTGTACTTGCACAGATAAAATATGAGAGTGAACACAGGCCCAGGTTTGATGGGGACACTGAGGCAAATGAAATGAAAGTTTGGGCAGTTATCCAGTGACCTGAGATTCTGTGGACGCGGAACTCCCAGTTTCCCACACCAATCCATGTTCAGTGCTGGGACTGGCTTGAATTTTCTGTATCTCTTTCTCAGGAGCGTATGTCTTTTGTGTGTGTAGCACTGTGTTGTAACTGTAATTTGTTATTGCTGTAACAAATTATGACAAACTTGGTGACTTAAAACAACAGAAATTTATTCTCTTACAGTTCTGGAGGCCAGTCTCACTGGGCCTAAATCAAGGTGTGGGCAGATGTTCAGCCCCCCTGACAGAGTGGATTCTCGCTCGTGCAGCACCCCCCCCCCGCCCCCCTGCACTTCCACGGGCCGCCGTCCACGGGTGACACAGACGCCCGAGGCCAGTCCCTGACAGTGACAACAGGGGCGTCGGTTCCCCCGGTGTGGGACTGCCTGGAAAAGGAGGCGGATGGGGTCGGAAGCAGAATCCACGAAGAGCGGGCTCAGTTGCGGAGACCCCACGGGAGGGCTGCGCGGCCCTGGGGATGAGAACGCAGCACAGGACGGAACCTCGCTGCCTCCCCTGGAAGCCCTCTCCCGGGCTCCACCGAGACAAGACAGAGGTTGAGCGCTGTCCCCCGGAGAGAGACCAAGAGGCGGGGAGGCGCCCGGGGGAGCAGGAGGTCTGGGGAACCTGTTAGAAAGAGCACCTGAGGAGACCCAGCACCGGGGCCCTTTGCTCCTCTTCCAGGGAGTTCAGGGAACACAGGTCGGGCTGTCCGGGTGGGCGAGTTGTTCTTAGAGAAGCAGCAGCATTAGCAGCGGCGCAGGAAGTCTCTGGAAAGCTGGCAGTGTGAGCACCACCTCTTTTGTGCCCTTGAGTCTCATCCACAGCCTCGTTGCAAGGAATCTGGGGGCTTTGCGCCTCTGGCTGTTCCAAAGCGGCTGTGAGTTGCTGGGAAAGAGGGTAGAGTTACTTTTCTCAGAGGTGGCAGATGCCTTCCGCGCTCTCTGGTCCTCTCTCTACCACGTGTGTGACTGATGCTGGGCAGGAGAACAGACGTGGGGCAAACAGGGCATCTCGGCGGTTCTCTCCCGGTTCCTAGCACTGATTGCCTCTTAGGTGATTTCTCTTTCAGCGGCAGTCCTGGGAGAAGGATGGTGCTGTTACAGATAAGGAGCCAGGGTGCTGAGGGCAGGCGATGCTTGTTCTGGTCACACAGGGAGGAAGGAGCAGCACAGGTTCAAACCCAGGCACTGTGGCCCCAGTGGTCCCCATCCCCACCCCCATGCCAGCATCAGCACCCTATGCGGAGGCATCTAAGGCAGCCGTCGGGCAGCACCGCTGGACTGGGTTATCTGCATAAGCCTGGGAAGCCGGGACTTGGCATGCCGCCCTGGAAGTATACTATTTTGTGAGATTAATCACAAAATTCTTTCCTTGGCGTTTCCTGCTACCCTCCTTCCATCCCCTAACACAGGCAGCAGAAGAGCAAAAAGTCAGGTAATGGGCTTTTGACTTCCAGCAGCCTAGGTCTGAGCACAGAAAGATGTTTGGAACAATGCAAATCAACCAAAGCCAGTCTTCCTACCCTGTGGCTAGATAACTTGAAGGAAGAAGTGAGAGGGGAGGAGAGGGCTTTGACTTTCACAGGAAGGGGAGGATAAGGAGACCCGTCTCCAGATTTGGAGACTGAGAGCAGAGGATACTTGCATGTCCCATCCCCGAGGTAAGGTCCGGGGAGCTGGTGGGATCCCAGAGCTGCCCTTCACCCATCACGGGGCCAGAGCCATGGGCAGAAGTAGCTAGGCACTGGGTGTGTAGGCCAAGGGATTTTGAGTGACCCCAGAGGGGTGCAGGAGCAGCCGGCTGGCTCTGGGTGCTGGAGAGGCTCTGGGGGGAGGAGGGCTGTGTGGGAAAGGAGAGGGGGAGAGATTGTGGGGATGAGCTGGGCGGCAGGGGGCGCAGCAGGGTCCTCCCTGGACCAACGGGAGTGGGTCAGCGCTAAGACCAGCAGGGAGGGAGGACACGTCAGCAGCCTTGCGGTGAGATGACAGTGGCCAGGACCAGACCTGAACACATGTAAGCCCCAATGGAAACCCAAGTACGGCCCCAGGGCTGGCTAAACCAGCGCCGAATTAGCTGAAAGTGAGGGCTAATGAGGGCTAATTTCCTCAGGGAAATGAGGACTCAAGATAAAAATTAGGTTCACATACGTTGAAGTTACACATCTTACTCACCTGGCTCTGGGGCTTGAGACATCTTCCTGGTACAGCAGAGTCTAAGATCCCTCATCACATCAACATGTAGGTGTTCACAACTCAATTTTTCCAGGAGAGAATTAATTCACCTTTGAAGCCACCTGCTTTTGGCCAATTAATTGTTGAAGAACGGATAGAGGTTATACACACTCACACACACGTACAAATCTCCCCCCAACATACACAGTATTTTCTGCAGAAAGGCCTGTGCAAACTTGCTTAGAGCATTTCAAAAAGTGTGACATTTTCATTTAACAATAAAAGCACAAAAGGAGGAATGTTTAAGAATTATTTTCCTCTCTTCAATTACTCTTGCAGGCCTTTCCATGGGTGAGGAATGAGGGGAGAATGATCCCCACCTCTGCGGCCCCTTTCTCATCCCGTGTGGCTCTGAAATACTGACCGATAAGAAGAGAGGTCACATATTATAGAAGCCACTGGTCACTCAGCAAACATTTAGTAAGAATATAGCTGACATTGGCTGTGCACTTCCCATGGCTGGGCCCCATGCTAAACCCTTTACAAAGCTGGCTTCCTGTCATCCTCTGAGCAAGCCCAGGAAGCCGAAGCTGTGATGTTCGGCTGTGCACTGCTCTGCTTCAGGCCTGTGCAAGGGGCTAAGGAGGCTGAAAAGAGTGAGAAGGTCTGTGCCCTGTGGAAGCTTGGAGTTAAACCAGCAGAGGTAAGCCCCTCCCCCTGCCCCTGACAGACAAGTGAGGAATCACTGCATGAACAAGGCTGTGAAGATAGAAAGATGGGAACGTCCAACCCTGCCTGATAGGCAGTCTTCCTGGAGGAAGTGATGCCTGAATTGGCACTTAAAGGGTGAATAGGAGTTTGTCAGAGGGAAGAGCAGACTGCAATACGATCATCTCAATTTTTCACAAATCCATGGTGACCCTCTAACCGCTCACAATTCTCAAGACTGCCATTGGACAGACAGCCCCCAGACTTTCCTCACTTGGTCTCTCTGTGTGGGACACTCTCCCCCATCCTCTGATTAATGAGCTTCCCCATCCTGCAAGGCTCAGTTAAGTGCCAGTTTGGCTGAGTTGCTCTTTCACAGGTGGAAGTACCTGCATCTTCTCACTCCTTCCATACCTCTCCCTGGGGAATGCTGCTGAACAAGTGAATAATTGAATGAATGAATGCACAATTACCTAATAGTAGAATGAGGAGGCATTGGATGCTGTTTGCCCAGTCTCTTTGGATCATTGTATTATGTACATGTTTTTAGTTGCTTGAAAAAAGGTTACTTTGTGCTGCAAGTACCACAGAAGATCACAAATGAAACCAAACGAACAAGGAAACAAAAGCCCTGGCTCTCTGTGAAGGAGAGAAGTCACCGGCTGGGGGCAAAGGGTCAACACTCTGGTTCACTTAGCAATCCTCTTCAAATTTGAGGACCCGATGACACATGCACGACACAGAGCATGAAGGCTTGAACAGACTACAAGGCGCTGCAGATGGGCTGGGGTGTGAGCCCACACAGCTCTCACCCCCAGAAGGCACTGGGGCTGTGCAGTCTTAGTGAGGTGGAGCTAGGCTGTCCATCCACACAGTGACTTGCACCCGCTCGTGACACTGGAGACCCCAGGCTGGCACCTCCAGCCCCAGCCATCCTGGATGACCCGCAGCCTCTTTTTTTTTTTTTAACATCTTTATTGGAGGATAATTGCTTTACAATGGTGTGTTAGATATATATGGAATCTAAAAAAAAAAAAAGGTTCTGAAGACCCGCAGCGTCTTCAAAGTCACGTGGTCCTACATGACGCCATCACGTTTTCTCCAGCCCCCTCAAGCTTGCATCTCCCCACTGTCCTGCTTAGTGATACAGTCATGCATTCAGGTGTGCTGCTGGATACCTGGGCATCTTCACAGTCTCCCCGCCCCCCTCCCACCATATTCCATTGAGCACGAGCCCCCTTAATTCCTCTTCCTGAGTGTCTCTCATTTCCACCGCGCACCTCTCTGTTCTCCTGGACACACTTCTTGCCACGCCTTCTCCCTCACCTGTACCCTCTAACAGCCTCCAGCTCCATTTCTCACTGCTAGTCCTTCCCTCCATCAGAGTATCTTCCCAGCGTTCAATATGTCAACTTCAATAATATAATAGCCAGGTATTTTACCAGTAAACGTGAGTTTATTTGAGAACAGCCAGAGGAATTGCAATATGGCAAGTGTGAACTATGGAGGCCCATAGGCAAACCCAGAGAAAAAGGCGGCCAGGCTTGCTTTTATAGGGGAAAGGGGGGAGTTGGGAGGGGCTGCAGTAAGCAAAGAATCCATTGGAGGAAGTTGATAGTCCAAAGTATGGAGGCTTCTCATTGGTTGGGCTGCAACAGTCTCTGATTGGCTGAGCTGTGTACCTTGGGGGTGGAGAGAAGCTTTCTTCTTCGTGCTGGATGGTAAAGTAGAACCTTCCTGTGGGAGATGTATGCATTTAAAAAAAAATAAACATTTATTTATTGGCTGCATTGGGTCTTCCTTGCTGCACACGGGTTTTCTCTAGTTGTGGGGAGCTGGGGCTACTCTTGGTTTTGGTGTGTGGGCTCAGTAGTTGTGGCTCGCAGGCTCTAGAGCACAGGCTCAATAGTTATGGCGCACACGCTTAGTTGCTCCGCAGCATGTGGGAACTTCCCAGACCAGAGCTCGAACCTGTGTCCCCTACATTGGCAGGCAGATTCTCGACCACTGTGCCACCAGGGGAGTCCCTATGTATACATTTTTAAGTCTCTTTTTGTTGGGAGTAATTGGCCTTGCATGGCGGGCGTGAGAGCTCCCCCTACAGGCCTTCCCGGACTTCAATTTTAGTTGCGGTTTCTTTAATTAATTCCGCAAAACCTCACCATGTTGCTCTCCAGTGATCTCCACTGTGTGTGCAGCAGCACGTAGGCATACAAGGCTTGTTCTGATGTCTCCTAATGACCTCATCCCTGCAACCCTCCCCCCTCCCACTTCCAGTGGAGCCAGATACCTCTGGGTTTGCATTTCAGCACAGCCTCCAGGAGGAGAACGATAGGAGCAGGGGGAGGAGGTGACGCAGGCTCTTCTCCAAGGAGAGAAGGGAGGGGAGGGACAGAACAGACCCGCTCCTCCCCGAGTCCCGGGAGCCATGAGCCTGGCCAGTGGTGGGCAAGTCGGGCATGAGATTGAAGTTTTAAACTGGACTCAGTTTTTTTTTTAATTAAAAAAATTTTTTTATTATTATTTATTTATTATTTATTTTTGGCTGTGTTGGGTCTTCGTTTCTGTGCGAGGGCTTTCTCCAGTTGTGGAGAGCGGGGGCCATTCTTCATCGCGATGCGCGGGCCTCTCACTGTCGCGGCCTCTCTTGTTGCGGAGCACAGGCTCCAGACGCGCAGGCTCAGTAGTTGTGGCTCACGGGCCCGGTTGCTCCGCGGCATGTGGGATCTTCCCGGACCAGGGCTCGAACCCGTGTCCCCTGCATTGGCAGGCGGATTCTCAACCACTGCGCCACCAGGGGAGCCCCTGGACTCAGTTTTCACAACGGAAATAACCTGAAAGTTTTAGAATCTGCCCAGCAGACCCTTACAGGATATGTTCCTCACAGGGAAGGGACATTTGGTACGGGGGTGTTCAGAGAAATCAAATTCCTTCCTATTTTCGCCCCGCTTGGTGGGGGACTGGTTGATAAAGCACTGCGTGTGGCTGGCAGCGCTTGCTCGGCCTCGGGTTGGCTTGGAGGGTCCGGCTCCTGACCCCCCCTGGGACACAGAGGCTTCCCTCTGGGCCTGCTGCTGGGGTGCACAAGGGGTCTGATGGCCTTAATTCTGGTCAAGCTGAATGGCCGCAGACAGTCGAAAGTGAGATGTCAGTGTCTGCTTGTCGCATACCCAGGTGAAGGAACGGGGGACGGGGTCTGCCCTGCATTTTGGGTGGAGCTTTTGGATGGGTCGTGTATGTACACAGACGTACCTTGGGCCTCTGGTGTGGTTTCCCTGCCCCACCTGTGAGCGGGCTGCCCCAGTTTATCTGGTTTGACGCCAAGAATAAGTAGAGATTAGTTTTTCCTATCTGCCCTCAACACAAAGGTAGGCTGTTACTTACAGCATAAACACTGTGGGAAATGTGCATGATGAAAGTAAGGCTATTTTAAGAAAGAAAATTTGATGAACGATGTCCAGTACATTGGGAAAGAGGAAATACCTCCTTCCATATGTATGACTTTTATCCAGCTAGTAATCCACAGTTTAAAGAACTCTCTTAATTTAATAAAGAAGTTATTTTAAACTTAGATCTGGAAAACCCTCATACCTCCAGCACAAGGTTTCGGTGAAATATCCCTCAACATGAAAATATAGACAGTTTTTTCTTCCAGAGTGAAACACTGCGAGCTTCCCATTCCTGGTTTATTATGCTTTCTGTATCTCTGCTCATTTTTCACCAGTATTGCATTAAGTATTGATATTGATTTCTTGTAAATGGGACTGAAATAGATGGCCCACAGTTTTTTGTTATTGTTCGGTGGCACTTGTATGTAATTTATTATGCCTGCAATGGAAGCTGCCCCGTGCTGCCACAGCTTAAATTAAATGTGCCACATGCTCGGCCTCTGCTCGTCACCTACATTCCTCATTCAATATCAAAAATTATTATGTATAAAGTTTCTCTTTCCTCCCCTCCCACTCCCATAAGAACACTTACTGTGCCCTTTGTATTGTTTAGAAAGTTTGTGCTGATAACTTGTGTCATTAGCGGATAATAGGAAAGTAGGAGGAAGGGGCAGTTTCCTCTCGGCAGCTGGGTTTTGCTCAGTTTCTGAGAGGCCTGGAAGACAGGAGACCCGGATTCTGGGCCTGGTTTTACCCCGCCCAGCTGAGGGACCTTGGGCGGGTCCCCTTCTCTGTCTGTTTCATGGAGAAGCACTTGTGTGGGGTTGTGATGATGAGCCCGTCAATCTGGGGCTGGGAGCTGGGGCCCTTTGCCTGTGTCTCCCGAGCGGCCCGGGGTAAGCGGGAGGGACCGGCAGGACTGCGCATCTCTTGGCCGAGGGCATCTCTTGAAGGCAGGGTGGCAGGCATTTCTTCTGGGCATGAGCAGCCTTGGGTATCCCATCCAAGAGACGGTGCAGGGTCGATCTTGAGGCCAGAGAGCGGCCTTGTCCAGAATAGGAAAGGGCAAGGATTCAGGGGGAAGGGTCCTGACAAGAAAAGAAAGTCAGAGTTCTTGCTCTTTGTCTGTTGGGGCCGCTTGGCTGGGCCAGGCCAGGCCAGAAAAGTCACATGGAACAATCTGGGAGAAAAAAGCATGACCGTGGCCTCCCAGTGCTCAGGATTCTGCAAATTCCCCCGCCGTCCCCTCTAAGGCCCCTCTCCCCTTTCACGGTGTTGTGTGGCTGAACTTCTGGCCTGTGTGTCTTGCACTGTGTTGCGTGCAGTTCTCGAGGGACAGAGGGGCCAGAGGCTCCAGGGACTGTTATGCCTGGGGGAAGGGACAGGCCCAGTATTAACATGCAGTGTGTGTGTGTGTGTGTGTAGCCCCTCGAGGGCGGGCATCTTTATCCCTGCGGCATACCTTCCTAAAGACACGTTCAAGTTGCATCTTAGACCTGATTTTTTTTGCCCATGTGGTTTTCACTCCAAATGGTTTCCCATTAGGTGCGAAGGATTCTACAAGAAAACTGACAAAGTGCCTCACACAAGACGCCAGCCGCCTCCGCATCCATGGCTTTTTAAGGAACCAAGTTAGACTTTCTGCATTCAGCCCGGGGCAAAACAGCATCTGTTAATTAGACTTTCATTTCTATTGATAATGGGACCCACAGGCCTGCCGCTGAAGTGGACACAGCCCTTTTGTGGCGCGGCCGTCTCTGTGCTGCTTGTGTGAATTAAGCCTGATTGTGGCGTGAAGGGCTCCTCTTGAGTCTCCCGCTCAGACCTGATGACTCCCATTCTTCCTTTAACCACTTAGGGAGGTCTGCTGCCCTTCTTTCTTCCTGTCCGCCGGGCTTTTTTGAAGGAGCCTCTGCTCTGACTGAATCTGGGGCCTTGCCCAAACATGCAGCACTTTCCCAACGCGGGAGCCAAAAAGCCTTCCCCTCCAGCCTCCCGAGTCCTCAGGTCCGTCCTCCCTCCCTCCCTTGTTCCCTCCTTCCTTCCTTCATTAACAAAGTGTCAAGAGAAGGGCACCTGATGGGGAGGCGGGCATCACTCCGTGCTGTGCTGGGGTGGGACCGCACCAGCTTTTGAAAGTTGCCCATGGAATTTTCAGGAATTTTATTGGCCAGTTGTTAAATATAGCCGTTATTAAAAATTAAATGATGAATGAAATAAATTATATCAAAAACAAAGGTAATGAACACTCAAAACTCATGACTGCCTAATTATTTTACAAGATTTTATCATCTGTGTCAGAGGACAGAAACGTTTTTCTCTAAAAGCCCAGATAGTAAATATTTTGGGCTCTGCAAGGTGTATGATCTTTGTCCCAATCACACAGCTCTGCTGTACTAGGGTGAAAGTAGCCTTAGGCACTAATTGAATGGGCATGGCTGTGTTTCAATAAAACTTTATTTGCAAAACAGGTAGCATAGATTTAGCCCACAGTCTGGGCTATAGTCTGCCAGCCCCTGATCCATGCCCTTGAAGTTATCTATGTCTGCGACATCTGCCTGCTGGAAACGCTCTGTAACTGTGTTCCTGCTCCTCTCGTCCCAACCCCACCTTCTGTGACCTCACGTTGGTAGCTTGAAATCAACTGTGGTGGCAGTATTTACGCCCCAGCAATTGGCAAACACTAGTAATCAGGGCTTCTTTTCCCAGAGACCTGGCTAAATATTCACTGGTGCATTGGACTCCTGACTCTGCATCGTATTAGCTGGGTGTCCTTAGGTACGTTATTGAACTCTCTGTGCTTTAGTTTCTTTGTGTGGCGGTTGAGGTGGCACCTGCCCTAAAGGGGTCACAGGACATGAAGCGGTATAGTGTGTGTGAAGCTCACAGCACTGTGTTTTCAGGGGGATTCACAGCTGAGTCGAAAGTAGGTTCTGGCCCCAGGAATATGTCAGTATCCTGGGAGGGAGGTGGCATAGGTCCAAATATAAAATATAAAAGTCTAATAATATAGAGATTTGATTAGCCACTCCCCAGCCTGCCTGAGGACCTCTGACAGCTGATCCTTGGGCCTAGGGGCTACTGTGTCGACCCTGAACACAGTCTCCGGTGCCCAGCCTCTGTACTCTGGCCCCTGCTGCCCTAGCCATAGGCTCAGAGCCTTATCACCTTGACCGCCCCTCTCCCTGATGCATGGGCACACCTCTGAGCCTTTGTTCACTCTGTTTCCTCTACCTAGAATTCCTCTCTTCTCTGGATCCTGCTCCCAGGGCGCCTACTCTCTGCAACTTTCTTAGTCATCCTTAGGCAGATCTAGCAATCCCAAAGGGGATTCATTTAAACGGAATCTCAAGTCTTCCCAATTTCCTTCCAGGCCCTGTGTGATCTGGACCCCTGTATTAGTCATGTTTTTAAAATTTTCTATATTTTATTATGCTTTGACATCCTGGGGATCTTGCTGGCCAGGGAGAGAGAGCAAACAGCTTGCCTGCACCGCTCCTATGCAAACCAACCAATCCAAAGCTCACGTCACCTCCTTAACCTAACTCACAACCACACACCGTGCCAGTATTGCCTCTGCCCCAAGTCACCCCATGGCCAGGTACCGGAGAACTGGAGACCGTCCTGACAGCCCGGAGTCTGCAGGCATTATTCACACCGGCCGGTCCTAAGCTGTTTACCCTGCCTGCCCCGTCGTTCCCTACCCGCATTAGAGGCTTGTGCCTGCGTTGGCCTCCTTCTTCCTCCTTCCTGTGTAGCCCTGCATGGCCCGGTGTGTCCCCTCCTCTCGGGACTGTAAGTATATAAACACTTCTTTCAATGGCACTGACACCTCCATGTTGTCACTGAGTCACTTCCACAAATTAAACTCCAGGTGCCACGATGAAACACCCCCACTGTCTCTCCAGACTCTTCTCCTGCCCCAGCCCTGTTCACTTCATGCCAGGTGCACTGGCCCCCTTGCGGCTCCTCAGTTATGCCAGACGTGGTCCTGCCTCAGGGCCTTTGCACTTGCTGCTCCCTCTGACTAGACGCCTCTTCCCCCAGATATTCTCAGAGCTCATCTCTTCACTTTCATCAGATTTCTGCTGCCCTAAGACTCGAATAACACGCACATTCCTCCACAGCTCCCTATTTCTCCAACCTGCTTTATGTTCCTCTCTCTGTCTCACCACCACCTGACTTGATACGCATTTATTTCTGTCCCTGCTTGAGCGCCAGCCCCATGAAGGCAGGGACCATGGTTGTTCAGTTGGCTGTTGCATCCTCGTCCCTAGAACAGTGCCTGGCATATCATGGGGGCTCGAGGAGTATTTGGTGCCTCCCTTGTGGACCCAGAGCCCCTCACCCGTGCCCCTAAACCTGCACAAATCACCCTGCTCACATTTGTTACGTGTCGGTCTTGCCCACTGGGGTCAGGCACTGGGCTCCTTGTCCTGGCATCTCCTGGGCACGGGGTCAGGCGGGGAGTGGCAGCTCAGTGCAGGTTTGTGGGCTTGTTGGAGCACCTCTCACCAGCGGGGACTCAGAGTGGGGAGAGAACATTTGCAAATGAGGGAATAAGGAAGTTTCCGGAGGAGGTGGTATGTGGGTTGGGTGCGAGGGGAAGGGTAGGCATGCACAGAGCTAGGGGCAGTGGGCGTACTGGGCAGAGGGCACCCTGTGCGCAGGGTGGCTGAGGAAGGCAGGTGCTCCCACTGGACTGGCCGTTGCCCCCTCCCAGGCTGCTCTCGCTGCCAGAGCTCCTGGGCAGCCTACTTCTTGCACACGTGTTCCCTCCTGCCTCAGGGCCTTTGTACATGCCGTTCCCTCTCGTGGAACATCCTTCCTGCAACCAAACCTCCCAGCAGCACTCACCTCTTCACTCATCCTTCTCTCTCAGCTCAAAGATCAGAGAAGAGGACCTCCCTCACCCTGTCAGGTCCCTCTGCCACCTACTCCCATGACCCTGTGTTTTTCCTTTATGGTTTATCCTACATTACAATTGGAGGTGAGTATTTTTGTCAGGATTTGAGGAACGTTGCCCTCCCTCGCTGGATGGCAAGCACAGTGGCGGGGGGTGGGGGGAAGGCCCAGTTGGGTCCAGTTGGGTCAGCAGTGGGTTCCAGTTCCTTGCACACACCTGGCACGCGTGAGTGTTCAGCAAACCCGGGAGGACTGAGTTAGGTCCAGCTGGGGAGTCGCATGCTTGCCTTGGGGTGTTAACTGGGCACCAGATAGGCAAAGCAGGTGAGGCCACACAGAAGGGCTGGAGGCCAAGCCACAGAAACCCCTTCTGCCAAAGGCCTGAGGGTCAGGCAGCCCGTGGAGGTGATGGGGGTCCTCGGTGCTGGTGGTGGGATGGGCCCCCATACCGGCCCCGTTGACTCCGCCTGGGAGAACAAGGGCAGCTTCGGAGACCAAAGCCACACAGGCAGTGGGTTTGTCTGCAGCTGTAACAAATGAAGCCTTTTAGCATCAGAAAGCCAGGCAGCATGGCTGCAAACCGGAGAGATCATTTTACTTTAGCTCCTGGGAAAGAGCTTTGTATCGAGGCAAGCGTAACCAGGCCTGAGAACAAGCAAAATGCAGGTGGGGACTCCGGATCCATCGAAACCTGGAAGATGCGGAACGTGTCGGGTCCTGAGGGCAGCGAGGCCAGTTTTGGGGCCTGGGTTGTGGCCCACATGGGCATGAGTGCATGGATTGAGTCTTAATGGCTTTAAAGTTGGGTCGGGGGCGGGGTGACCCACAGCAAGGCCTGGATGCCTGATCACCGCCTAAGGAGGCTCGGCACCTGAGATCAGGGCCACCTGTCTTTGATCGGGGCTCACAGAAAGATTCCTATGAATCTTTTGGGGACAGATTCTTTGGTTCCTTAAGAGCGCAGAATAAGCTGCTGGTTCACCACAATATTCCAGGGCCTAGATCGGCCTCCGTAGGCCTTCAATACATATTTACATGAAGGAGGGAAGGAAGGAGGGAAGGAGACGTAAGGGACTTACAGAAAAGAGGGAAGGCAGACTTCTCCCCCAGCCCCATAGTCCACTCTGACAGGGCATTCTCGCCTCTCCCCTTCTCATGAACCTCAGGGTCCCCCTTGCCCTTTGGGGTGAGCCATCTCCTGGCCACCTTCCTGGCCTCCTCCCCAGTCCTCTTCCTTCATGGCCCCTTTGCCTCAAGGGGAACTTCTGTTTCCTCATCTGTAAAAAAGATGGCCCGTTTCTTCTCTCATCACTTGGATTGTAGAAAGTTAGAACTGAAAGGAACCAAAAAGGAGTAAGGGCAGATCAGGCTCAAGTTTAGTCTAAACCTCAATATCCTTGGAGATGAATCTGCTCTATTGTTTTGGCCAAGAAAGAAGTGGGTATTTTGTCCCAGACTCTCACCCGCTTCTCTTGTTTGTTTCCCTGCCTGACGTTGAACAGTAAAGCACATCCAGAGAAACACAAACCAAGAGAAAGTCTCCCATATCCTCCTTCCAGCTTGTCCACATTTCTGTTAAAGAGAGACATTGGTCCATAACCTAGGCAGTGTGCCAGGGTCTGTGAATCTTGGTGGTTTCTCCAAGCACAGCTGGAGCGTGGATTGTCACCAGCAGCTGGTCACAGGGGATACTGGTGTTTCAACCCAATGGCATCAGAGGAGAATCTGTTGGGTGCCACAGTGGGCCACAGACCACCTGGTGCACAGTCTTTGGCCGCCTTTCATGGAGGGTCTGCAGGCCCTCCATCCTCTGCTGCCCCCTGTTGGTTCGACAAGGATGACACTGTCATGGTCATCATCGCTCTGCATGAGGTGCTCACAGTGGGCGGGCGGCGACGGGGGCCACAGTGTGAGGAGCCTTGGGGCTACTGTCGGGCCGCTGATGTTTTGAGTGTTGCTAGTTGTGTGACCTTGTACAAGTTGTTTAGTGTTGCTAAGCCTCAGGTTTCTTACCTGTAAAATGGGAATAATAATAATACCCACTTAAAGGTCATTGTGAGGATTAAATGAGCTCTCTCATGGATGGGCCTGGAGATTATCATACTGAGTGAAGTAAGTCAGACAGAGAAAGACAAATATCATGTGATATTGCTTATATGTGGAATCTAAAAAAAATGGGACTTCCCTGGTGGTCCAGTGGTTAAGACTCTGCGCTCCCAGTGCAGAGGGCCCAGGTTCCATCCCTGGTCAGGGAACTAGAGTCCGCATGCCACAACTAAGAAAAGGTCCCGCATGCTGCAACTAAAGATCCCACGTGCTGCAACTAAGACCCATTGCAGCCAAATAAGTAAATAAATATTTTAAAATATGATACAAATGAACTTATTTACAAAACAGAAAACAGACTCACAGACTTAGAGAACGAATTTATGGTTACAGGGGGGAAGTGTGGGGGCAGAGGGATAGATTGGGAGTTTGGGATTGACATGTACACACTGCTGTATTTAAAATAGATAACCAACAAGGATCTACTGTATAGCACAGGGAATTCTTCTCAATACTCTGTAATAACCTAAATGGGAAAAGAATTTGAAAAAGAATAGATACATGTATACGTATAACTGAATCACTCTGCTGTACACCTGAAACTAACACAACATTGTTAACCAACTCGACTCCAATATAAAATAAAAATTTTTTAAAATGAGTTCTCTCTATGAAGCCTCTAGCAGACTGTGTGGCTATAGTGAGTGTTCAGTAAATGGAAATTTCTGTTATTATTGCTGATGGGCACCTCCACAGCCCTATGTGGTAGATGCAGTTATTCTCCACATCTTCTGTGTAAGGAGGCTAAGGCTCAGAGAGGCTTGGTAACTTGACCAAGGGCTCGGGGCTGGAGAATGGTGTTGCTGGGGGACAAGCAAGGCGGGCTCATGGTGTACTCATTACCAGATAGGGCTCTGTATCTGTTCCTCGCCTCGCCATTCCCTTTCTTGGGAAGAAGGCTGAACAGTTTACAAGGCCCCATTAGACAATATCTGTCTCAGTGAACATTTTTGTACACATCTCCCAGGGCAGATGTACAAGAGTTTCTCTGGGGTGTGTACCCAGGAGTGAGACATGGGTCATAGACAGGATGACAATGTATTGTTCAAACCAGGACACTTTTGAGAGTGAAAGGGACTGCTATTAATAGTCATGTGGGATAACAGGTGTTTTCCCAGGACAGTTCTAGTTTTAAAATGTACATGCATTTTTAGCAAAATCTTTAATGAAAAACACAGGACTTTAGAAAACTTTTTAACCCAAATACACTTCTCCCCTCACCTACTTCTGACCTACACTTTGTGGTTTTTTGGTATTTTAGTTCCATATTTAGTTATAATAGAAATTTGTTTAGATTTACCTGTGTGTTTTTCCATTTTACTTGTTCATCATTCCTTTTTGTCGCACAGTCATACCTTCGGTAATCTTTAATTTTTTTTCCTAATAAATGTCTTTTAGATGTTCCTGAGTGAAGATGTTCCTTTAGATTTGTTGGTGGCAAGCCTCTTTTTAAATTTTTATTTCTGCTTACAGAATTGTATAAAGTTGCTTTTTTAGTTCAAACTATGTTATTGAAAAATAGTTTTATTGAGAACAAATTTTAGGTTAACAGTTATTTTCTCTCAGCACTGAAATGATATTATTCCATTTGGTCTTCTGGTTTCCACTGTCACAGTTGAGAAGTCTGCTATCAGTTTGTTTCTTTGCAGGTGGTCTGTCTTTTCTCTCTAGCTGTTTTGTCTTTGATGTTCTGCAATTTCTATATAATATGTTTAGATCTATCTATGTTCTTTTCTATCCTTTTTGGATTGATGCTTTCTGGATCTATGGATTCATGTCTTTCATCAGTTTGGAAAATTTCTCAGCCATTTTCCTTGAAAAAAATTCCCCTTTCCATTTTCTGCATTCTTTTTTTTTTTTTTCTGGGATTTTGATTAAATGTGATTTAGAATTATTAACTCTAGCCTTCATAGGTCTTAGCCTTTCTTTCATACTTTAAATTTCCTTGCCTCCTGTGATACATTGTGGGCAGTTTTTTTCAGTTCTATCTTCCAGTTCTCTAATATCTCTTCAGTTGTGTCTCACCTGTTGTTTAACTATCCGTTGTATTTCTGATTTTAACAACAATTTCATTCCTAAAGGTTTTATTGGGTTATTTCTCAGATAACCTTGTTGTTTTGATGGTCTTTTACTGCTGTTTATTTTTGTGATTCTAATTTTAATTTTCTTAAACAGTTAATGAATAATTATTTCATATTATACCTATCTAATAATTCCACTGTCTGAATTACTGGCCATCTAAGTTTACTGTTTGATGTGTCTGCTAACTTTAAATCATGGTGATTGCTTCCTTATGTGTTTGGTGATCTTTTATTATGGAATTACATTTGCATGCTCTTAATTGGTAAGAGATGCTCTCCTCTGGAAAGGTTTTGTGTTAGCTTTCTTTTTGGTTAATAAGAAGGGTTACACATGTAGGGTCACTTGAGACTCTGCTGAAGGTCTCTAATTTAATATGATAGTCTTACGCTTAGTTCCTCCACCTTAGTGACAACCCAGGGTTTATGTTAGTTGCAGAGCTGGTGCTGGCGTTTGTGCTCAGTGCAACCCCATCTTATTTGCTTGCTGCAGGTTATATTTAGCTCAGGTTTATTTATTTATTTATTTATTTATTTATTTATTTATTTATTTATTTAGGGGAAAGGGAGATCCCTGGACATTGACTTTATTTCTTATAAGGCTATCAATGAAACAAATGGAGCAGGACAGTCCAAATCCATACATTTTTCATGGATGAAGTGTTCATATCTATAAAACGGGCAAGACAACACTGGTTCCTTCATGAGACTGTTTAGAAGATAAAGTAACGTATCTGAAATAACTTTTGCTTTCAGAAGCTGTGGCTATCAATCACCTATTCTACTTGTCCCACTCCTGCTGCTTTAAGGAGGATTGACACCCCCTCCCCCTTTTCCTCACATTTCTGATGAGCCGTATCCCAGGAAGCCTCAAATTCTGGAGTTTTCTGGACCATTGCTCCAGATAACCACTCCTCTTTCCTCAGCATCCTTCATCTCCCCACAACTCTTGGCTTTGTGACTATGGATTCTCTCTGCCTTTGCCTTCCTTCTGTCCCTTTGCTCTCAATGTGTTAAGCTGGTGTTTGGACCTCAACTCTCCCAGCCTCTGACTTAATCAGTCTCTCCAGTCCCATCACCTCTTGTTATTTTGCCCAGAAACTCCTTGCACCAGCCTTACCCTGGGAACCCAGTGCTCACTCCACCCTCTCTGTTAATGCCTGGCCCAGCCAATTCTGGGTCAGGGATGGGGGCTCATACAGGAAGAATAGAAATTGGAAATGTTAGTATCAGTTTTATGATTAGTTTCTATTTGGAAATCACACTGAAGTTTATTTGAGGGTTGGTAAGTTGGAAGGGCATATTTCAGCATCCCTTTTTATTTATAAATCACACATGCCTACCTTCCCCCACTTCATTCCACCCCATATTCTCATTCATAGCAGAAATAATTAAAACAGGTTAGAGTATGTCAGTGGGGTCCAGAAGAAAGGACTCAAATTTTAGAGCCTGATAAACCTGCATTTAGGAACAAAAAGGTTTCTAAATCCAGTGTAAGTTAAAGGTCTTAAAAATCTGTCAGCAGCAGAAACAAAGAGTAAATCTTAGTGATTTTCGGATAGGCAATGACTTCTCAGATAAAGCACAAGCAACAAAAGGGAAAAATAAACAAATTGGCTCCTGAAAATTAAAAACTTTTGTGCTGAAAATGAAGCCAGCAAGGAAGTGAAAAGGCAACTCATAGAATGGGAAAAAATATTTGCAAATCATGTATCTGAGAAGGGACTTGTATCCAGAATATATTAAAAACTCTTACAGCTCAATAATAAAAAGATAAATAACCCAATTTAAAAAATGGACAAAGGATCTGAATAGACATTTCTCTGAAGAAGATATATAAATAGCCAAGAAGCACATGGAAAGGTGCTAAAAATCATTAGTCATTAAAGAAATACAAATCAAAGTGACAATAAGATACCACTTCATACCCACAAAATGGCTAGGGCCCAAAAGACAGACAATAATAAGAACTGATGAGGATGAGGGGAGATTGCAGCCCTCAGACATTGCTAGTGGGAATATAAATGGTGCAGCTATTGATACTTTGGAAAATAGTTTGGTAGTTCCTTAAAAAGTTAAACATAGAGTTACATCATGACCCTGTAATTCTACTCTTAGGTATATGTGCAAAAAATGAACACATAAGTTTCCATGAAAGCTTGCACATGAATGTTCATAGCAGTACTATTCATAATAACCAAAAGTAGAAGTGGCCCACATATCCATCAGCTGATGAATGGATAAACAAAATTTGGTTTATCAACAATGGAATATGATTTGGCAATAAAAGCAAATGAAATACTGATATATACTATAATGTGGATGAACCATGAAAACATGATGCTCAGTGAGAGAAGCCATCACAAAAGACCACATATTGTATGATTCCATTTATATGAAATGTCCAGAATAGGCAAATCCATAGAGACATGAAGCAGCTTGGTGTAGGGTCAGGGGTGTCAGGTGTGGGAAATGCAGAGTTCCTGCATTGGGTGTGGGGTTTCTTTTCGGGTGATGAAAATGTTCTAAGCTTAAACTGTGGTGATGGTTACACAGTTCCATACTGAAAAAAAAAAAATGAATTGAGTGAATTACAAGGTATGTGAATTATATCTTGATAAAGTTGTTAAAAAAACAAATAGCACATTCTTTCCTCTATCTTGGAATTTGATTAAATCATGTTAATAAAATGTTCCATTAAAATTAGGGTTGCCAGGGAATTCCCTGGCGGTCCGGTGGTTAGAACTCTACGCTTCCACTGCAGGGGGCGTGGGTTTGATCCCTGGTTGGGGAACTAAGATCCCGCAAGCCGCATGGCATGACCAAAAAAAAAAAAAATTAGGGTTACCAAATAAAAATACAAGAATCCCAGTTAAATTTGAATTTCCAATAGACAAGGAATAATTTTTTAAGTTAAGTATGTCCCAAATATCACATGAGACAAACTTACAATGAAAGTTTATTCATTTATTTGAAATTCAAATTAACTGGGCAACTGTTTTATCTAGTTACCCTAATTAAAATATAACATAAGCCATAGCCTTTTCATACAGAGCTATACCATTTTGAAAACCATTCTCTCTCCATATGCATCCTACAACCCCATGGTTTCCATTTTACAGAGCGTTAATCAGAGGCCTAGACTCCTCCACGTGATCCAGTGGCAGTTCCAGGATCTGAACGCAGGTCTGCCTGACTCCCAGTGCCAGGGTCCTCCATCGCCGAGGTGGGCACATGGCTGATGGCGAGAAATCTGTTTTTTCCCTTGTTTCTGTAAGAGAAGCAGAGAAGGAAACCTTCAGTCCCCATACAGTTCTGTGCAGAGGCTCTGAGGCCTGGCTGCTGGCAAACCAGAACAGTGAGTTCCCATTAGAATGTTCTTTTCTGGGAGGAGATAACAGGATAATAGGTATCTTACTTGCTTCCCGTAAAATGGAGAGTGACAAAGAGTCACTTGAGATTAGAGTAATTCAGAACGAGTTAAGCCAATACCTGTGCTCCTTAGAGATCAATTTTTATTTTGAGGAGAGGAGAGAGAGGTTAAGCGAGATCCAAAATAAAATTTGGCATTCCTGCTCCAACCTCAATAAGCCTGGGGGCTCTGGGAGGGAGGTCTCTGTGTGCACGAGGAGAGATGGGGGGGATGCTTCTGAAATCAAAGGCATGTGATTTAGGAGCAAATGCTACCTCTGCACCGAATTCCTTTAGTCTTCTCAGAGAGAAAGTGGATGCATAAATGATGTTTTAAAGATATTTAAGATTCTTGAGTAGGGTACACAGTCAAAAATGAAACTGGTCATTTGGGGAATGAAATGATACTTTTTTCCACCTTACCAGTGATCATAACACACTATTTTTGCCTGCATGGTTGGGCCAGTGGGGCATGCCTGCTGTAATGCAATAGCGGGTCTCACTCTGGTGTTTTCTATGATATATACACAAATAGTGGTCACTGAGCGAGCATCAGACTGAATCTGAATCAGCCAGGGATGATTCTAGAATATACATTCCTGGACCTCATCCCTGTAGATTCTGATTCAGCAGGCCTGGCTTGAGGTCCAGGAGGTTATGATTCTTAATAAGCCACATTGGAAACCCCTGGTAAAGGAGAAATATCAAGACACTCTATCTCCTAATTTAAATGTTTGCATTGGACAAGGTTTGGATGCAAGTGGTCTTTGTTTTCTGCAAACAGACCCTGTTTTTGATCATGGATCTGTTCATGATAAGGAAATTTCTCAGAGCCAAATCATGCTACAAATAGTTAGGACAAATGACTTTTTAAAGAAGCCTTGTGGCAAAACTTTTTGTAAGGCATTTATCATCTAAAGACTTGCCCCTAAAGGCAAATGTGATGGAGTGGAGAGAGCCATGCCCCGGAGCACAGATGGTGGGGTTTGAATGGCAGCCCGGAGCTGGATGATCTCAGGATCTTTGCTTAGCTGTCTGGGACTCAGGCTTCAAGGAGGTGTGTGTGTATGTGTGTGTGTGGTAGGGCGCGGGCTGGAGGCTGGGATGGAAGGAGCCAGCAAAGGGAGTAAAGGGTGAAGTGAACGCTGACCTCAAAGGCTCTTTCCAGCTTCTTCATTCTCTTATGGAACCCTATTATATTTCAGGTTGTTTTCTTATTAGAGTTATGTAATTTTTCTTATCCTATTTTAGTTTTTGTAAAGTAGTCCATTTCTGTGCTCTGGAGACAAATGACCATCCCATCCTTCCCCCTCCAGCCCAATTTGTTATTAGGTATCCAGGTGGACTCAGGCTGCTCCTGGCTCCTGGCTGAAAGGGCTAGGTCTCCTCCTTCCCCACTTCCACCTTTTGCTGTAGACGCACATCCTTGCATGCATGTTTTTTCATAGACTTCATCAGATGATCTGTTTTATTGTCTGATTCTTTTTTTTAAAATTTATTTCTTTTATTTTTGGCTGCGTTGGGTCTTCGTTGCCGTGCGCGGGCTTTTCTCTAGTTGTGTCGAGTGGGGGCTACTCTTCGTTGCGGTGCGCGGGCCTCTCATTGCAGTGGCCTCTCCTGTTGCAGAGCGTGGACTCCAGGCGTGCAGGCTTCAGTAGCTGTGGCACGTGGGCTCAGTAGTTGTGGCGCACGGGCTTAGTTGCTCTGTGGCATGTGGGATCCTCCCGGACCAGGGCTCGAACCCATGTCCCCTGCATTGGCAAGCGGACTCCCAACCACTGTGCCACCAGGGAAGCCCTTACTGTATGATTCTTGAGAGAGAGTTCCCCTTCTCTGGCATTCCTGGGAATGCTTCTGAAAACACTGGAAAAATACTCTTACCCCGAAGTTACATTAAGATCTTTAATTAACAAGAAATGAGAAATTCATATGCCAGACCTTAAGTGGGTATGTGGTATTTAAGCCTCTAGAATTTCAGGGTGACCTTAGTCTACAAAATAGATTCTCTTGCCTGTAGCCATTGATTTTTTTTTTTTTTTTTTTCTGAGCAGACATTTGCTTCTCTGCTTCATCTCCAGTGGCTCAGGACTCTGGTGCCCATGTAGGGTCTGGGAGGTGGTCAGAGACGCCTGTTCAGGTTGACCTCAATTCAGCAGCTCTTTCTTAGTACCGCCTGTCCAGACCTCTGTCTACAGCGTGGGCTGCCATCTGCAGTGTCTCCTGGTACTTTGGACTATTCTTCATCTGGGACTCCCGCATGTGACCCAATTATTCTCAAATGTCACCAGAGGTAGAACAAACATATTTTCTTGGATGTCCCCTTGTCTCTCTTCTTGTCTTCCAATTTCTAGGTAGCTGGAGTCATGTGCTGGGCCCACAGGTCTTTCTTATTTGATTATATCCATTGATTATAGCCTTGTTAGATGTATAAGCTTTAAGAGTTCTGGAGTCCTCAGGAATTATCAGCAGCATGTTCAGGAAAAATACTGACGTTGGGTAAAAAGCACATCTTAAAAAGCAGTTCTGTTTGATTTCTGATTATTATTGTTGTTCTTATAGCAAAGTGATGTGCTCACTGCCTGCCTCTGAAGAGCTCACTGGTCTGGGTATCAATTTGACTGCAGTCAAGGTCAGAAATAGAGTGTGGTTGAGATGCAGGGAGCTGGGAATTAATCTCGATGTCATCACAGATACTTATGATACGGTTGGAATTTGACGACCCGTGTCCTTTGGGGCACCTCTGATCCTGAATTTCTGGATCCTCAATAGCTGTCGTCATAAAATCCATTCTGATCACTCAGAAGCTGCATAAATACACTTCAGTAATCCTTTGGATCCAAAGTTAAGGTTACAACTATGAAAATCACAGCAATGCTTTCAGCTGAAAGGGAAACGGTCAACTGTGATGATGCAGCTGCCCTCGCTCCTGACTTCATCATCGAGCAGAAGCCGATATAGAGTTTAAAGGGTACTGCCAAGTGGCCAGACTCTAATCCAGTTCAAAGGTCCATGAAAGAATGCACTTGTACTTAAATTTTTCCCATGGCACTGGAAAAAGTTTGCAAATTGCAGGGGCAGTGGGTTTAGCTACCATCCAAGCAACGCTTTGAGAATTTGGCTCATGGCTAAGGAGGCACCAGATGCACCCAAATGTTAGGACACTCCTCGCAGAATAGGTGGACAAGGGGCATTTTCAGGGTCATCTTGGTGCCTCCAAATTCTGCAACCACTTATCTACTGCTGCTTTGTGCCTTTACCTGCAGACAAAATCAGTTTTCTTAGATTAGGTTAGGTTCTCAACTCTCTGCCAGGGGGCCGTGGGATCCCAAGGATTATCTTTCTACATCAGATGCACAAACAGGTATCTGAATTCTCTCTCCCCATAAAACAACCACGACCATAAATATTTAGGTACAGTGGATTACTGTCCTTTAATTTATGAGATTTCAGCTATTTGCCTTTTAGAGCGAGAGGGAGGGAGGGAGAGCGAGAGTGAGAGAAAGTCTTTGCTTCCTTCCCTATCAGAGGTTTGCCACGGAGTGGGTGACCCTGATGTTCCCTCCTGGTCCCCATTCCTATGTGCTGTACTTTCTGCCTCTCCTATGGGGGCGTCTCACCATGCTGAGTGTGAGTCTACAATTTAAAGATATTCATACAACATAGCTCCTAAATGCAAGCCAGCTCAGTATCAACTTAGTTGAAGAAACTTATTATTAAACTTAGCTGAAGAAACTGGTTTCTTTCAGACCTGGAGGAAAACCTGGCAGGGCTGAACTTTGGGAGACAGGACGGTGGTGTCCAACAGGTGGTTCCTAGTGGATTTTCCAAGGGCATCTTTCCTTCTAGGTGATTGCAGCCTCACACAGCCTTTTAGAACTTGATCCTGGATGAATTCATCTCTGGTAAAGTTTTTTGCTTTTCACAAGCTGTACTCCTAGGTAAAGGTTGTACACCTCCTTTCAGACTCCAAACACACTCTCAAAGTAGGTAAGGTAGGCACTTATTATTGTCCCCATTTTTCAGGTAAAGAAATGATGCTTGGATTTACCTGCTCAATGACACACAGATAATGATTTACAGTTGGGCTCAGTCCCAGCTTTGCAAGCTCTTAATCCTTCATTTTCTCCACTTCGGGATATTCCTCTAGGATGCTGAGGCTTAGATTCTTCTCATCTTACCATGAGAAGAACAGAGAAGACTTTATTCATTTCATGCTGTGCATCTCCTAGAAACCACACCTGAGTTTATTAGAAATATATTATTTCAGGAGTAAATACTGTCTCTACTCTAATACCTGCATATCTTATTGAAAAATTGAAACCTTTGAAAAATAACAGGGTTCTTTTTATCAAAAAGAGAGGGTAGCTGTGATAATAAAAACATATGTTCATTTTTCTAAAAGAAAAAAAAAAAAGGGCCAATAGGCAAGTGATGATTTTCAAAGCTGATTAACCCGTTTAGCCTGCTTCTTTTCCTATGCTCTGTATGCCTCATACTTACCTCTGAATTGACTAATGATAGTAATAATCATAATATCTTTATTTGAGGCACTATGGTCCAGGCAGTGTGCTAAGCATTTCACATATTTTATCTCATTTGATCTTCAGAGAGAACTTTTGGTTAGCTACTATTAACATGCTTACTTTACAGATAAGGAAACTGAGGCTTAGAGAAGTAAGTTGTCTACAGGCACTGTGGCAGAGACACTCACTAGGTGTATTTATTTCCTAGGGTTGCAGAACAAAGTACCACAACCTGGGTGGTTAAAGCAACATAAATTTACTCTCTCACAGTTCTGGAGACTAGAAGTCTGATATCAAACTGTTGGCAGGGCCACACTCTCTCTGAAGCTCCAGGGGAAGATCCTTCCTTGTCTATTCCTAGCCTGTGGTAGTTGCTGGCAATCCTTGGTGTTCCTTGGCTTGTGGCAGAACGACTCCAGTCTCTGCCTCTGTCATCACATGGCTGACTTTGCTGTGTGTCTCTTCTCCTCCTCTTCTTATAAGGATACCAATCATATTGGATTAAGGGCCCACCCTACTCCAGTATGATGTCATTTTCATGTACCTAATTACATCTGCAACTACCCGATTTCCAAGTGAGCTCACTTCTGAGGTTCTGGAAATTTTAGGGGGACACTGTTTAACCCAGTGCACTCTCCAGTCTGGTTTCCTCTTCCTGGACACACATGAAGATCACACCTCCCAACTTCCCTTGCAGTTAGGTTGGGGCCAGATCCCTGGGTTCTGGCCAATAGCATGTGGGCAGAAAGGTGTTCATCACTTCCAGGCTTGGCCATGAAACACCTGAGCAATCTTCCACACTCTCCCTTCACTTATCAGCTGGTTGAATTCAGTGAATCAGTGGGTGATTGAGGAGGCCCTAGAAGATGGCGCCATAAGATGGCAAAAGCCATCTGTGACAAGGGATCCCCGTGTCACAGCCTGTTCTGAGGACTGATTGGATTAAAGAAATAAACCTTTATTGTGCTGGGGCGGCTTTTTATAGCTGTTAGCCTCCCAAATACAGACAAATGACTGGTAAACTGTAGAGTAGGATTCAAAGTATACGGCTCCAGAGCCCAGGCTCTCAACTGCTATGCTGTTTGGCTTCCTGACAACTTGCTCCTTTAGCTTTTGTTATTTGGTTTGTGCACATCAGTGGCTTAGCGAGTGAGTGATGGCACTTGTTTGCAAAATCACCAGTTGTGATATCACATCCTGGCGATCTGTGCGTGTGAATGTGTACTATCGGGGTGGGCAAGAGGTAAAGTCCAGAGGTGCCAGGATGTTCTAGCACATTCACCCCTGGCTCTGCACACAGGGACCTAATAAAGAATTTCCCCATCAACAGGCTCCTTAGATGGTTGCCAGTTTTCCTTATGTTGGTCCTCTTTATACCTCTATGTTAGGTCATGCTTCTTTGAAACCACACCTCCTTACCTGCCCTCTTGGGAGGCTCAGGTGGCTTCTTTTCCCTTTTGTACCATAGTCTCTTTTTTTTTTCTTTTGCCACGCCGAGAGGCTTGTGGGATCTTAATTCCCCAACCAGGGATTGAACCTGGTCCCTTGGCAGTGAAAGTGCAGAGTCCTAACCACTGGACCGCCAGGGAATTCCCTGTCCCATAATCTCTTGAGTGTCCACCATGTGCCAGGTGCTGATCTTGGCCTGAGGAGGCACAGATGATGGAAGCCCTGATGTCAGAGTCTTCACCCCAGGGCGAGACAGATAGCAAGCCACGAGTCTCCCAGATCTTTAGCGGACCGGGCCGCATGATACGAAGCAGTAGCAAGGGGACTGACCTAGTCTTTGAGCAGAGAAGTTTTCCTGAGCATTTGAAGTGAAATTTAGAGGACTAGTCTGAGTGTGCTGGGTGTATGGGGGATGGGGTGGAGATGCTCCAGGTCAATGGCATATCTGAGCCCTCAGGGACATGAGAAGGCATGGGAGCCCTGGAGCAGGGAAAGGAGACCCCTGTGCCTGGGTCCCCATGGGGAGTGGGGGGCCCTGGCTCTTGCGACCCAACTCTGCATGGACCTCGAATGGGTGGAAGCATCTGCATTTTCTGATAAAGTTTGGAAGCAGCCCTTTCATTCTGTTTAGTTTTAGCTTCTGGAACAATCTCCCAGACTTCTGAATCAGCATCAGGCATTAGCATAGACATGGGAATATGCATGTGAGGTTGTTCTGAGCCTCTGGCCTTAAGTTTTCATTTTCTGAATCTTTTCCTCATTTTTTGCTATGTAGGGCCATGTTTCATAGGCTCTAAACATTTCTCACGTTGCACAATCTATCCTCTGTCCCTCAGAATCTCTCTTATCTATTGCATTATGAAATATATGATACATAAAAAATATTATATAGCATACACAGAAAATATGTGAACCTAACACCCCGCCAGAATAATAATTAAAAGTTCATCCTATATGCAAGAACATTAGTCTTTTCCCTCACCACTTTCTATTTTATTTTAATTTTAATTTTTAAAAATAAAGTTTATTTTAAAGGTAAGATTTTCATTATTATCAAAATTATTGTTATAATTTTATAAGAAAATGTGATAACATGTGGTTCATTAGTTTTTTGTTTTTTTTTTTTTTTGGGTTGCAAAAAATATCTTTATTGTCTTTTCTGATTATAAGTTAAAACACTATTGATATATTATGATTATGTTATATAATTCAGTACTGGTAATAATAATAAAAATAGTTTTAAGTATCTTTAAAATGAATAAAATATAGTTAAACTAAAAGAAACAAAACAATAGTTGCAACAATACAAAAATGAATAAAAGGGCCCCATAGTCTTGGTGGGTTGGGCTAGGTGAAGAGGCAGGGTTATAACTTTAAAATATGGGTTTTAAAAAGAGTTCTATTAAGGCATCCTCAACATACAATAAACTGCTCCCAAAGCATAAGTTTTTGACATACATGTGTGTCAAATTGTAAGTTTAAGGTTTGACATACGTGCACACCTGTCAACCCATCCCTGCCATCAAGCTAATGAACATCGCTTTCCCCTACTCTTTTCCCTGCACCCCCAGCAATCACTTATCTGCTTTCTGTCTTTACAGATTAGCTTGCATTTTTAAGAATTTTATTAAAAGGGAATTACACAGTATGTACTCTTTTCTGTCTGGTTTCTTTCATTCAGCATAATTATTTTGCAATCCATACTGTAGGACGTATCAGTAGCTCATTCATGTCTCTTGCTGAGTAATATTCCATTGTATGAATATAAAACTTTTTGCTCATTCATTCACCTATTGATGGACATTTGGTTTGCGTCCAGTTTGGGGCTATTACAAACAAAGCTGCTATGAGCATTCATATACAATTCTTTGTATGGACATATGTCTTCTTTTTTCTTGGGTAGTTTTATCATCTTAACTTTCACTTCTCTCATAATCAGATATCTTATTTTTTAAGAACGTGCTGCATTCCCACTGCTTCTGCACAGACTGGGTAGGATGGGGTTAAGGGTGTTTGTACACCCCAGTTTGAGACAACTGTAGCCCGTGGGTCCTGGTCAAAGTCACCTTTAATTTGGCCTATGAGGTTGGTGTGAGTATACAAAATAAAATAGCTAAATTAGTAAAAGCAATTGCCAGGGGACCATTGTGTATGAAAACCAACTTGAAGGAGGAGGGAAAACCCTTCCTCGCATCTTCTCCCTGCTATGAGATTAGCTCACGGTGCGGTGCCTAGGACCTATCTGTAGGCTAAATGCATTTTTTTAGGATTGTTATTTTCTGTCCCCAAAGTAAATGACACAAAACCAACATGAATATGAGCTAGGATAGGCATTATTAACGCTGTTTACTTTTCATTAGGAGGCCAGAACAAGTCCCTAATTGCTAGCAGATTCTAGGAAATGCCTTATTTGTAAACAGTGGTTCACAAAAAAAGTCATTAACAGTGTAAACAGGCAATTTAGAGTGAGCAATTGCAATTATAAAGTGTATTTAATGGCTTAAGGAATATTGGTGATATTTTGCAAAGGCTGATGTCTCTCCAACACTTGAACAGCTGAGCTGGGACCACCAGACCTCAGACCTCACCCACCTAGATCACCAGGGCTGTTCAGCTGATTATCACGTTATTTTAAAATGATAACTTTCTGACTATAAAATTAACTCATCCCCCATTACAGAAAACATATCAAATACAGAAAAAATAGCAAAGAGGATAAAAATTTCCCATAACTCAACCTTTTAGAGGTAACTATTAACATTTTAGTTTGTTTCCTTCTTTCTATTCAAATAGTTTATAGTTGATCTCCAACTCTGTATAACCATTGTGTCCTGGCACAGAGTAGCCATTTAGTAAAATTGGTTGAATGGAATTGAATACATTTGGGTAGTTGTTATTTGGTAACCAGTCAGCCTGATGCATTCATACAAGTACTTGTGAGAGGGATTAAAAAGCCCATTACATTTGGCTGAATTCCACGTTCTCATTCCTTCTCTCCTAGCCCTCTTTACTCTGCTTCTGCTTCCCCTCCCAAGCTGAACCATATACTTACCCAACCAGTGAATAACACGATGGTCAGATTTTTAACACGAGCCCGTGACCTGAGTCCATTGGGTTGGTGAGAATGGTGATGTCTGTCCTTTAACTGCTCAACTAATGAGGAAGCAAAGATGAGGAAGCGTCTTCCTCATCAGGAGGTGATTAGCGCGCCCACGCTTCAGAGAAACACCCCATCTTGATCCTGGTCTTCTTGGAGAAGCTGAGTTGGTTATTCACTCAACTAGTAGCTTATGTTAATTAGTTCACCACCCCAGGACTCACTTCCGATTTATGCCTCAATCTCCTCTCCTTGCTGTGTGCATCTCCTGGCCCTCCAGGTCAGTGGGTGGGACTGAACCAGTTGCTAGCGGGCTGACATTTCACCAACCATGGCTGTCCTTGCCATCACATCATCCAGAATCAATTTAGACCTTGCATTCACCATGGCAACAGGACAACGCACAGCCTCTGTATTTCCATTATCTTTTGTTGGTTTCCTAAAAGTAGGTCTTTTCCATGCCACTATTTTCTCAGCTTACCAATTACACTTTAAAATTCTTTTTGTCTGAGGTTTGCTTCTCTAGACTTTGGAAAACAAATTCATGAAAAATGGTATGAATTCCAAATTTGTAGGAAATGGAAATTGGCTTGGGTGCTCACTGATTTTAAAATGTGAAGTCTAAGTGAGTTTTTTTGAGACTATATAGAAAAAAGTTTAATTAAAACCACATCATGGGCTTCCCTGGTGGCACAGTGGTTGAGAATCTGCCTGCCAATGCAGGGGACACAGGTTCGAGCCCTGGTCTGGGAAGATCCCACATGCCGTGGAGCAACTAGGCCCGTGAGCCACAACTACTGAGCTTGTGCATCTGGAACCTGTGCTCCACAACAAGAGAGCCGCGATAGTGAGAGGCCCGCGCACCGCGATGAAGAGTGGTCCCCGCTCGCCACAACTAGAGAAAGCCCTCACACAGAAACGAAGACCCAACACAGCCATAAATAAATAAATAAATAAATAAATAAATAAATAAATAAAAACAAAAAAATCATATCATATCTTTTTATGTAGAGAAATCAGTTCCTGTCCAGAATGTGCTTTGGCTTCTAATCCATCTGTACTAGTCAGGATAGGCTGGATAATGTGCAGTAACAAATGACCCCAAATCTCATAGGCTTTAACATGACACAGGTTCATTTCTCTCTCTGTCCATTGTGGATCATCAAAGGGCTCTGTTCCACATAGTCGCTCAGGAACCCAAGGTAACTGCAGTGCCATTGCCAGGAATGTGTGGTTGCCATACCAGCAGGGACAGACAGAAGGTTGCCTACTAGGCTTCAGCCCAAAAGTGACACATTTGGCTAGAACTGGTCACCTGACCCTTCCTAACTGCAGAGGTGGCTGGGAAATGTGGAGAAGCTGATGGAATATTTGTTGAGCACTACTGCTTCTGCCAAGGCAGATGCCAGCAGTTAATTCTTTGGTCCATTTCCTTTCAAAGAGAACTGTTACTTCACTTCTTTGTCTTTGCATCCCCAGTGTAGCCTAGTAGACTGGAATATCTATATCTATCTCCATTTAGAGTTTGAGCTCCATGAGGACAGAAATGTTACTTTACTTCTCTTCGTATCCCAGTGTCTAGTGGACTGTCAACCACATAATAGGTGTATAATCAATGGTTATTGAGTGAATAAGTGACTAACTGTGTAAATAGGATCATTTACACTGTTGGAAATGATGCCGTGATATGGTCAAGAAACTATCATTACAGAATCCACAGTGTCAGAGGAGGAAGAATCCTTTTGTCTAGAGCATTTGATGCCTCATTTGACAATAGGACACCGAGCCTGGGACACTTGTCAGCTGTAGGGCCAATGATGTTCTCTGTGGGGTTTTCTTGGAAGGTACAGTGCTAGGTTGGGCCAACCCTATGTTTTCATAGGGAAAAACTTAGTAGAAACTGGAACCTCAGCACTGTCACATACGCCCACACCCACCACCCCTTTTACTGTGCACTTTAGTTTCAGCACCGAGGCACCTTTCCCGTTACTCAAATTCCAGAACTTTACCCAGTTCTCAGCCGTCTTTGGGATTTAACACTCACTTCTTGAGGCAGCAAAGTATAGTGGGAAGGACTTGGACTTCAAATGAGGGAGTTTGGGGTTTAAATTCTGACTTCTCTGAAGTAATTTCTGCATGGTGGCCTTGGGCCAGTTACTTATTCCCTGGCCCTCAGTGTTCTCAACATGGGAAGTGAGGGCAGTAGTGCCTGTCTCATGGGGTTGTCTTATGGCTGTATGAGTGGTTAACAAGATGATCACATCTCTTGACACGAGCCTGTGACCTGAGTCCATCAGGATCATGGGAGTGGTAGTGTCGGTCCTTTTAACTGCTCAACTACCTGAGGAAGGAAAGAGGCCAAAGTTTCCTCCTCCTGAGATGAGGATACCCAGAATTCAGCACAAAGTAGGTGCTCAGTTCACAGATATTGATAATAATAGTAGAAACCTGCTTCATACCTTTTTCCAGCAGCTTCTTATTCCTGGTCCATAGCCCCTCAATAAAGGAGGGGTGACTTTGCCCTGAGTTCTTTATAGACATCATTAAATGCCAGCTTTCTTCTCATGGTGGTGGGTGTGATCTGCCATTTAAAACCCCAGAGAGCAAAATTCCCTCAGAACCATTTTCCACACTCCCAGGTGAGGGAGGAGAGAGAGAAAGTAAAGTTTACCGGCCTTACGGACGCACCCATGCAAATATCACACACCTCATCCGGGTTGCTGGCTGAGTTGGAAATGGTTTGTAAATTTAATTGTCTGCAGTGTGTTTAGAACGAACACACTGAGTGTTCAGCATGTTGAGTAGTATTGGTAGCTCCATTTATTATCTAAGTATATTTAACGGTCTTTACTGTGTACAAATGCACCCCAAGGCATTCGAGGCCCAGCAGGAGCCACACACGGAAGAGGCTGTGCACCGTTGGGAGGCTGGGGGGGCTCCTGGGAGCAGGGTATCCACGGCAACCCCACACCCAGGCTGCTCTTAGAGCACATTGGCTTCCCAGCAAACGGGGAAGAATCTGTTCCACTGGCTCTTTAACAAGCCATGGAACCATTTATTCACTGGATAAAGAGTTCTTGGCTGCAAGAAGCTGAACAAGGCACAGAAGAACTTGGCCATAGGAAGAGATAGGAGAAGAGATGGGAGGGCTAGAATTATGCCCAGACACTGGGTGATGTGCTCTTTCTCTCTTCCCTTATTTAATACACACCATAAGGGAGATTTCCCTGGTGGTCCAGTGGTTAAGACTCTGCTCTTCTAATGCAAGGGACGTGGGTTTGATCCCTGGTTGGGGAACTAAGATCCCACATGCTGTGCAGTGTGGCCAAAAAAGTATAAAAAAAAATACACACCATAAGGGATAGGGTAGTATACCCATTTTACAGTCGAGGAAACTGAGGCTTTAAGAGGTTAATTAGCACATTGCCTTAATTGCCACCCCTAGTGGACAACACAGACCCAGGTCAGGGGTCTTCAAACTACAGCTCAGAGGCCAAATCTGGCCCACTGCTTGTTTTGCTCATAAGAGAAGAATAGTTTTTTACGTTTTATAATGGTTATATGAGTACCTGATTTTCCCTTTTGGCTTGCAGAGCCTAAGATATTTATCATCTGGCCCTTTAAGAAAACGTTTGCTGGGCCCTGATCTAGATAAAGGTGTAGTGGACGCTGGGGTGAGCTGCCCAGAGCCCTCCCTCCTGGCCGAGGCCGTCTTTCCCCAGCTGCTGGGGGTGGTGGTTGCCGACAGCTCACTGCTGAAGCCGGGAAACGTGCTTGGACTGTGGGTCCCAAGGTTTTGCCCTCCAGTGACTGGTTGATGAGGAGGTAGAAAGGCCCAGTTCCCTGAGCTCAACTTGGGGCAACTCTACGGGGCCGTCCCAGCTCCACAGCTGTCCTGGGACTGGCTGAGGCCTTTGTCCTGATGAGACGACCACTAGCCCTGGCCACTCCTGGCCATGTGGGAGCTGACAGAACTCTCCTGCCCACAGAGCTTCCCTCAGCATCCGCTTCCCAGGAAATCATCCCGGCTTTTCCCTCACTGCTGGGAGACGGTCAGCCTGTAGCACTGGGGAGCTGGGTGGGCATCGGAAGCCTTCCTGGCCGAGCGAGGCAGGAAGGAAGGGAGTGGAGGAGCCTGGCCTTGAGGGAGCCTCAAGGGTCCTCCCGGAGATGGAGGTGGAGCCTGGTGGCTCATCAGTGAGAACTGGAGGCCCTTTGTGCTCCAGCCACCCCCCAGCCGATCCGAGACAGCCCCTCCTCCACCTGTCAGTCCTAAACTCCGATCCCGTGGCACCTCCCGCACATTTCTGAAGGCCTCTTCTCATCTTGTCTCCTGGCTTTGGTACATTGTGATCCCCTGGGAATACCTTCTCCATTCTACTTGCCTCACTTACCTTCTAAGATTATAGTCAACGAAACAATCAACGAGGAGCTCTCACCACGTGCCAGGCACTGTTCTAAGCACTTTACGTGTGACGACGACTTAATCCTCTTGATAACCCTATGCCAGGTTCCATTTTCATCTCCATCTTATAGATGAGGAACTTGAGGCACAGAGAGGTTAAGAAACTTGCCAAGGTCACACAGCTTATAAGTTGTGAAGCTAGGATGTGAACCAGGAAGTCCAGCTCCAAAGCCCAAAGAAGCATCTTTCTTCTAGAATAGTCTTTCTTGTCCAGTGACCCTGTCCCCAGCCATGGCTGATAAGTCTAGACGTGGGCACCTGACCCAGCTGGGCTGGTGCGTGTTTCCCCTGGGTTCTCAGAGACCTTCAGGGTGGTGTCTCTTTCGTGGAAGTAGAACTTAAGAGGATTCAGTGGTCATGTTTCCAACTATTTGGGGAAAACCGAGCTGTAAGGAGAAAGAGTAGGCTGGTCCTCATGCGGAGAGAAGCAGACAGGGGATGAGAGCTTGTCCCTGAGGGCTGGCTGCTTCTTTCTCCAATGTTTCCTTGGTTTGTGGGAGCCAACACTTCCTCCACTTTGCCTCAGGAAGGTCTGCTTGGGTTTCTGTCACTTGAAAGTCCCCAGTCAAACGTCCCCTGATGAGCTCTCTCTCCCTGCGGCCGCCCTGTAGCCGGCTGGCAGAATGGGAAGCTCGGGGCCTTGGTTTTCTCCAAGACACTGGCTGACAAAGTAAAGTAACGGAAGTCACCCGACCCAGCCTGCAGGATACCAGGTAGCTATTTCTACACCTCCTTCAGTTTAGGACGGGCGTTCAGAGTTCTGGCCACTGCACAACCACAGGCTTAGAAAAAGGCAGCACCCAAATCAGCACATTTTAAATGGAACATCTGACTTCGTACAACCAGCAGGGCAGGGTGGAACCGAGGCACTGCTGAGGGAGAAGCTGCCCTCACAGGCGTCCGCTACACTGGTCAGGCCCCCGGGACGTAGGCCTGTTATTCCCCCTGACGTGACGTCCTTCCCCAGCAGAGATGGTAGCAATGGATGAACATGTCTGAGCCTAAGACGGAGGTTGGACTTGAAGCTATACAGAGAACAGTGGGCTAATGGCTCATTCTAGAGCACAGAAACGGAGAAACAGAGATAAGGCAGAGAGTGTGACCGTGGAGGATGGGAGACCAGGATAAGCAGAAGCCAGGAGCAAGCTGGGATCCCATGGATGAGGAGGGAGAACCGTCCGGGAGAGGAGTGTCATTAGGCCAAGTTGCTCTCGTGGCCGAGGCCTCCCTCGAGTCGGGAGGGAGAGGTGTCATCTCTGAGGAAAGCAGGTTCCGGTGGCTCAAGCTTAGACGTGACCTGAATGGCCTTCTATTCTCGAGCTGTGCACCGTCTCCACAAAGGCAGGTGGTGCCCTTGCTGTTCTCGCCATCCTCAAGGCCAGGTGCATTGTTGCCCGCTTTGCTTTAGGTCACCTGAGAATGTCTGTTCCTTGACAGCTGAGGGGCTAACCTAACACACAGAATACGTAAAGAGACTGTGCATTGCAACACTATTCACAACAGCCGAAAGGTGAAAACAACCCGCGTGGTCACCAGCAGGCGAAGAGATAACAAATGTGGTGTGAGCCTCGCAAAAGCCTGGATGGTTTGCACCCAGTCCGCCCCGGGGGCTCGTGCTTTATTTGGAGAGAGGTGGCTCTTGAATGATCACCAGGGGGACCTGACCTTGAGCTTAGGTCTCGCCACACACTTAAAGAACCACAGTTGATGATACTTAAAAAAATTCTTTTTGAGGTGAAATTCACAGAACATAAAACTAACCATTTTAATGTGAACAATTCAACGGCATTTAGTACATTCACAAAACCACTGTCTAGTTCTAAAATATTCTCATCATCTCTAAATAAAACTCCACACCCATTACACCATCACTCCCATTTCCTGCCTCTCCCCTCACCCCCAGCACCTGGCACCCACCAATCTGTGTTCTGTCTCTATGCATTTGCCTATTCTGGAAAACAGGATCATACAACAGGTGACCTTTTGTGCCTGGCTTCTTTAATTTAACATAATGTTTTCAAGGTTCATCCATGTTACAGCATGTGTCAGTGCCTCATTCCATTTTACAGCCAAATAATATTCCATTATATGGATCTACCACATTTTCTTCATTCATTTATCAGTCGATGGATATTTGGGCTGTTTCCACCTTTTGACTATTGTGAATAGTGTCGCTGTGAAGAGTCTTTGGATATTTTTTAAAATCACAAAAGTCACAGACAGAGACAAGCCCGGGGCCAGGTGTCCTGGACATGCCCTCTTGCCCTGGACATGCCCTCTTGTCCTGGCAGCCTCTCTGGGCAGGGTTAACGTAGAAAGGGTTCTCTGCTTCCACTCTGACAGGTGTGAATGGTAATACTTGGGGAGAGAGTCTCCACAGGCTTCTCTCAAACCCACCTCTTAAAAGCCCACCCTGAGGTTGCTTAAGAAATTACTAAGTAATTGAAGCAATAACTTTCAAGACCAAATATGTATATTTTCCTCCTTCGTAGAACACGTACCCATAACTCCTGTGATGCTTTTAGCTGTTCTTGGGAATAAGCCGACACTTCCTCTCCTTCCCCTGTGCTGCATGAAGCATGGAAGGGGAAAAAGGTATGATCTGAAGGGAATCATAAACAGAAAAGAAATAGATGCTCTTTTTAAATCCTTGAAATATTTAACCCCAGAAAATGCAACAAAAACCAACAGCCCCTGACCCCAGAGAGTTGGAGCTCTCGTCCTTTCTGGGCTTCCGGAGGTTGGTCTGGTTCTGCAGCCGTCCACACGTTGGAACGAAAGCCTGTTTTGTCAGAATCGTCCGCAGGTTCTCATTTAAATTCCACTTGCGTGCACGAGTGTTGTTTCTCCCGGAAATGTCAGCTCTCTTAATTCTTTTCCCTTTTAAACAGATCCAAATGATTTCCCCCTGACTGAAGTAAAAAGAGTGTAAATATTTTAGCATTTCATAAAACTAGAAACATACGAGGCTACCTTCACAGTCCTTTGAATAACAGCAAGTATTTCCTACCCATTCTAATCAATTAGCTTTCCAGAGTCATTTTTCAAGGGAGCAGAATGGTCCAACTCCAACCCAGTCGCACCATTGCCTCCCTCCCATTTCTGCCACTTTGGACTCAGGAATTCACTCGTAAAGGGACAGGGAGATTTCTCTTGCTTTGGGCACAATAAATTGAGTGTGTTTGTCAGGGACAGAGTGGCGGTGGTGGAAGATGGCTTGGGCCAGTCCAAGTCCAAGACACTTGAAGAGATAGTGTTTTCCCCAAATCATTGACATCAAGGTTAAAAAGAAAGAACAGGGCCGCTGTCTTTCTATTGGGCAGAACGAACCTTCACAAATGAGAATTTCCATGGCCCAAGCAGGTTGTCTAAGCAGGTACTTTGCAGAGTGCAATTTCACGTAGCATAAAAAGAAATGATTCCTTGCCAGGGCTCCCTCTACTAAAGGCCATTTGGGAGAACTTGGAAAGCTTAACGATGCCCTGAAAGGTTGCAGAGGAAGAAAAGTATTGGCATCAGCAAGTATTAGGACAGGCCTTGCCAGGGAGACTTCAGAAGGTGCTTGTCTGTCTCCAGCAGAAATTTCCGCCTGACACAAGCGTGGCCTCCAGGGTGGAGACCCAGATAACCTGTCTGTTGTCGGGAGATTTTTTTTTTTTTTTAACATCTTTATTGGAGTATAATTGCTTTACAATGGTGTGTTAGTTTCTGTTTTATAACAAAGTGAATCCGTTATACATATACATATGTTCCCATATCTCTTCCCTCTTGCATCTCCCTCCCTCCCACCCTCCCTATCCCACCCCTCTAGGTGGTCACAAAGCACCGAGCTGATCTCCCTGTGCCATGCCGGGAGATTTTAAAGCTTGGCCTGTGCCTTTGGGCTGTGAGCTGGTAGAAATGTTTGGTGTTTACCTTGGCCTCGTGCAAATGAGGGGCGCTCTGGGACCTCTGGCTGCTGTTCCTTATTTGTTTGGCATCTGGATGGGAGTCAGTCAGGAGGTAGAACGGGCTACCTAGTGGTGCCTAATGTGGGCTTAGGCTCCCTGCGGCTCACCTGGCCAGGGTTACCGGGTCTCAGAAGGGGCCTCACGCTGGGAAGGAGTGAGGATGGCCCCACCAGCAGAGATGCAAGAAGGGGCTTAGAGATGGAGACTCTCAGTTCATCCGACCTGGAGGACAAGTCTGTGGAGAGCGGGAGATGGGAGGAGAGGAAGTGTTTCCCGTCTCTTCATTCAAAGGAGGCCAGGACCCAGAATGTGCTCTGAAGTTCCCCTCACACTGAGAGATGCCTCCTCACTGGCCAGAGGTGACAAATGTGGCAACAGAGCCATAAATATCCCGAGTCGGGAGAAGATGGACAGGGAGAAGTCATTAGCAGTGACAAAGGGGCCCCATAATTGAGCATCGCTCGCCTAATAACGATTGCGAAGGTTAAGGCTAGAGACGAGTCAGAGCAGAGGCACACGGGGTGGAGGCGGGGCGAGGCCGGGCACTGTTTCATCCAGGAGAATTCTGCCACTCCTCCCCCTTTAGCATCTTCAGGTTGGAGCCCTGCAGAAGAATATCTGCACCGTGCAAATCAAGCTAGTCACTGAGATTTCACAACTGCTTACACCTCTGCATTTCAGAATAGAGAGTGACAATTAGGAAAATCCTAACATTTTCCAGAGAAAGAGTCTCAGTTAACCATCTTTATTACTGTGCAGCACTTCTTTTTTTTAAAATATACTTTCCTTGGCAAACAATAGCAAATATTTCACTATGGCCAACAGCACTATGCAGGCTCCAGGTCCTCTTCCTTCTTGAACTTAGCTTGTCATAAAAATAAGAAAGAGAAGGAAACCTTCTGTTCATCACTGGATTAGAAATTTCCCTGCCATCTCCTTGGGAAAAAAAAAAAAGACAGAAATTAAGATAACTTAGGATGATGCTTAAGTTACCGAAACATGAAAGTATCAACCGGTATGTTTTTGAAAATTGAAAATAAAATTACGGAGAAAATGCTTTATTTGATTCTCTGTTTATGGGAAATTCATTTTATTTGACTTTTTTATTTGTAATATCAACTACGGAGCAGAGCGCAGTTACCAAGGTGTTCCCTCCCGGTTCCATTCTTCTAAATTATTAATGCCGTGCTGTTGATATATTGTCAGCCTTGTACATACATTCTATGAAAATGAGTTTTACAGTAGGTTGGGATTTATAACAAAGCTTGACATATGCAGCTAATTCACCTACACAGTCCTGTCGGTTTTAGGTTCATAAATAATTGATACCCAGGGCTTGAAGTTCAGCTACTGTTAGTACTTCAGCTGTTAAATTTCAGCAGCATAATGGATGAATATTTGTTTATAATTTCTGTCCATGGTCCCGACGTCAGCTCCCTCGCTTCATTTGCATAGGTAGATTGAGAGGGTGCAAGGTAATGAGTGCGTGAAGATGACGAATTGTTTGCCGGCATGCCGGTGCGGTTCTGTAAATGTTTGATTAGTTCTGAATGGATTACCGTTAGATTATCTGGTTCAGAGGTTAACATGAGAAGTTCTTTGCTCCCAGAGCTTTGGTGATCCCTTGCTGACAGATTTTAAAATTCAGACCGCGAGATCGGAGCTGCGCAAAAGCGTAGGGGTGCTCTCGGCAACAGATGTTTCGTAATTAAGCATACGGTTTCCCTGTTTTGGAGAGCTGGAGGAATTTCAAATTGTCATGACTTGTTCACTTGGAGGAAACTCGAGTTCTAAAGGAAATATTCTTACTCCCTCGCCCCCCCATCCCTCATCCACACCCGAGGTCCTAGTTGCTCTGCTTCCCAAGAACAGGAATTAGATGAATGGAGTGTACAGAGATATCTGAGAAGGAGGGATGGGTCCCGTGCCAGGGGAGGGCAGCTTCTTATGATCTGCTTACTTTGGAAACCGTGAACTTGATCTGCAAATCACTGGGAAAGAAGCTGGAGACCGGCAGGTCACAATGTCCAGTCATCTCATTTGTCCCCCCAGAAGTTAATGTGGTCCGGAGGCCTTGGGTGGGAGGTGGCTTTAGGAATCCCAAATAAGCAACATCTGTGCAGAGCCTTTTTGCCAATGTAGGCTGACAGGATGATATAAGATAGCAGAAGTTTGAGGAGGTGTCAGCAGTCTCTCACACACACCACCTCAAAAATGTGTGTGTGTGTGTGTGTGTGTGTGCGTGTGTGTTTGAAGAGCTGAATGAGGGCTGTGGATCTGGTCCTGTGATCCTGGTCCGCGAGCTTCCAGGAGGACGGGCCTGGAGCCTCCCACCAGGTCTGACGCAGCCCAGCGCAGATGGACCCTTTTGTCAACTTGCACCCTCGTCCTATGCGGAGGCTGTGGAAGCTGCCTCCGCCACCCCGCCCCGGCCCAGCCTTCTCCCACCGACCATGCCCCCCACCCCAAACTTACGGCCCCTCTGTCCTCCTCTTCTCTGCCCCGCACCCCACGCGGCAGCTCAGAAAATGGAGGCAACGGGGCCTTAATGAAAAGATTTAGTGCTTGCAGCTAAACAGAACTGAGTTCCAGCGCTCTCTTCAACTATATTTTTCCAGCCCCGCATCCAGTTCCTCAGCTTGTCTGGCAATCATGTTAGTGATTATATGGGTAATGAAACACGTGCTCTTTTTGTCTGAGCCTCTGATTAATCTGCCTTCTCTTTAGCCTTGATTTATGGCGCTCAACTCTGGAGGTGAATGCTGGCCCATCAGTTCCGTAGCTTATTACAGACGCAGGGGCTGCTAAATGCCTCGGAGGCTTGAATTGTTTCTTGACAGCCAGGCTTCTTGCTACATTCCCTCCAATCTGTTTTGGTTCCTGGTGTGACCTTTCATACAGTAAAATACATTAGTTGAATAGCACCGTCTCATTAAAAGAGTGAATTAACCGAAGAGTCTTTTTAACTAAATGACAGCAAAGGACTGAGTGCTAATAGCCAGGAGCAGTTGGAAACTTAACTCATGAATCAGCCCTGTTAATACTGCCTCATGCCTGAAGCACTGAGGGTACCACGCTCTCTGCCGGCTCTCGTAAGAAGAAAAGCTCATTACTTTCCTCCTGATGGGAGAGAAAGAGTGAACGAGCAATAATAAAGCTTGAATTTTTCAATACTGTTAAAAATGGGGCTGACAGATTGCCGACAGTAGGGACAACGGGCCCAGGCACGGCGTCCGGAGTCGCTGAATTAGCAATACCATCCATATATCATACGATCTAATTAAATCAACCCGGAGAATGAAATTAGTTTTCTGTGAGTGAAATGGCCTCTGAAAGAGCTCTATTAAATGAACTGGAGAGCATTAATTAAATAATTCACAGTGAGGGATTTTGCATTTATACAAAAATTGTGGACTTAATTGTCCATGCTGTATTACAGATCTGGCCTTATGTTAACAATGTGTCGAAAGCACACTTATTGGAGCACATCAGGAACAGTTTAACACAAACGCAGCTTGGAAAGTTTTATGGGTTGGGCCAAGGAACCCAAGAAAAAGCATCCGGGATCACCTAGGCCTCTTAAGTTGCCCAGCAAGGTTTTTTTTTCCGCCCAGGCAAGTTCGTTTCTTCAGACTTTGGAGGGGTTCTATCGTGTTCTTATCAGATCAGCTCTTAGTTGTTTGGGCTGGTGTTCTCTTGGGGTGTCAGCGTGCTCCTCCTGAGTTAACCTCTGGGGTCTTGGCTAATTTGGAAGCTTGGCAGCTATCTGGCAAATTTTGCTCTCTGCAGATATTCATCTGGGTGAATCCATTTCCTTCCCTCCCCTCCAAAGGTATTAGCCAGTTTTACGGACTCACTCATGTAAACCCAAGCATACTGGGTGCACTGAAGGAAAACGTGAATTTAGATACAAAATGTTAGAGAAATCAGACACCAGCCTTCTTAGAATTGTGGATCTCAGGGTTGAAAGAAACTGGAAAAGTAATTTAGTTCAAACCTGCCTCTTCCCATGCAATGTCTGAATTTCCTCTAGAATGTTCCTGCTCAAATACTCACCGGGCTGTGGCCCCAAGGAGCTGGGCCTTGGTCCAGGGATCCCGCTCAGTCTTCGGCAGCTTTCACTGGTGCAGTCGTGGCAGTGTGGTGCAGCGGTGGGGGGCCCGGTCTCTGGAGCAGATTCCGAGGTTCGAATCCGGCTTCCCCACTTTCTAGCTGTGCAAACTGGCCCAGTGAGTGAGCCTCTCTGTGGCCCCGTTGCTCATCTACTGAAATGAGGATGATGGGCATTGTTAGGAGGGTTAACTGAGCTGATCTGTGACAGCACTTAGAACAGTGTCTGGCACACAAAGGTTAGAGAGCGTTCTTTTGCTGTTATTCAGCTTCTCCTTTCAGCCTCTTATTTCAGTAGTTTTGGATCAATAATAGCTTGATTTTTAAAAATATAATTTGGGGCTTCCCTGGTGGCGCAGTGGTTGAGCATCCGCCTGCCAATGCAGGGGACATGGGTTCGAGCCCTGGTCTGGGAAGATCCCACATGCCGCGGACCAACTGGGCCCGTGAGCCACAACTACTGAGCCTGCGCGTCTGGAGCCTGTGCTCCGCAACAAGAGAGGCCGTGATAGTGAGAGGCCCACGCACCGCGATGAAGAGTGGTCCCTGCTCGCCGCAACTACAGAAAGCCCTCGCACAGAAACGAAGACCCAACACAGCCAAAAAAAAATAAATAAATAAAAAATAAATTTATAAAAAAATAAAAAAAATAAAAATATAATTGAAAAAATCATCCTTTACTGTCTCTTCTCATTGATTAGAGAATTTGGTGACTTGAAAAGTCCAAATTTTTTGCTTCTTTTTGCTTTACGTTTTAAAAGTTTTAAACATTTCCCTACTTTGGAGCCAGTTTTCTCCATGTACACATACATTTTCCAGGGTGTGTTGTAGGTGCGGGAAATTGTGGTCAACGAGACAGACAGAGTCTCTGAATCCAAGGAGCTTTCATTCTGCTTTTCTTTTGAACAGTACTCAATGTGTTACACACTTTGAACATCCTTAAAGTGGTAAAAATTTAAATTAAAAACAAAAGGAAAAGAAATTTTTGTAGAATGTCTGAATGGAAAGACCTCAAAGTGGATTCTAAAATATCAGAAATAATAAGATCACCTTGCAGACAAGTAAACCATCCTTAGAATGCACTCCCTTCGATGTCCATGTGTTATATCTGGGTCTTTCTACTATAAGACATCATGTTAACTCCCCAGTACAGGTGGTCTTGGGCTCTTTCAAATGAAGCAAGCCACACTGGTACACAACCAGCAGCGTCCTGGAAATACATGCATCAACAAAGCAACCTGGTGGCCTGTTTTTTGTTTTTTGTTTTTAATTATAAATCATTTTATTTATTTATTTTAAACAGGTTTACTTTAGCAGTCCAACTAGGTTTCCTGAGACTTCTTCCTACTTATTTTGTCACATGCCTCTATCAAGTTGCTTTAGAGACACTTAAAAATAACCACAGCCTTGTATTTCTTTAAAATAAAAGTTGAGATTTTCCACAGGACAGGATCTTGATGGCTAGATAGTTCAATTATCAGGGGTTGCAAACATCAACATTTTGAGCTCTTGCCATGTTCAGAGGCCTTATGATTCTAAAGGAAGCAAAATAGAATCCTTATCCTCAGGCTAGCAGTCTTTCCCTTTTAAAGGAAAAGTTTAGCAGCCTTGCTTAGCAGGGCAAAGAAAAACAAACAGACAACAAAAAAGAATAAATCAAAAGGAAATACAGAGAAAAGGAAAGAGGAGAGTTTGGTCAGGGTGGAAATTGGGAGCAGAGAGGAAGAGTATGAAAAGTTTCAGAGCATCTGCAGAGCCTGCAAGGCTTGGAGAGCAAGAACAGAGAGCCTGTAAAGAAGCATCACTATGAGTAATAATATAGATTCCTTTTAATGTTATGTGAGACATTCAAATAAAGATTGGAGTTACTTTTAGTTGTTGGATGTGACAATGCTGAGATTGGACCCCTTGGATCCCTGCCATTTAGTTGGGTTATAGAGCCATATACACTTTATATATAAGTTAGGTGGGAAGTCAGAGATATCTATTGATTCACACACCCACCGGGTAATCACTGAACACTTACCACTTGCCTCAGTGTGGTTTTGATGCTACAGGAGGTGCAAAGATTATTCAGGCAGCAGTGTTGCCACCAGGAATTGTAAGCCTTACGTAGTAGGTGCTGAAAAAATATTTGTGAAATAATGAATGTATGTCTGTTGAATAAGGAAACTGAAATATGTTTATGATGAATTCTAGTAAGGGAATAATAATAATATCAATAACAATAACTAATGCCTAGTGAGCACTTACTATCATCCAGGCAAGTACTTTACATGTACTTATTCTTTAACGTGTGTGCTCTAAGTGGGGTGTAAAACGCTGTGGGAGTTCAGAGGAGAAAGATGACTTTTCCATTTGGGAGGACAGTCAGAAAACTGCCTTCAGACATCAGGGAGACAAGTTGGACAGATAAGGAAGGGAGAGGCTCAAAGGAAAGGGAGAGGCTCAAACAAAGCCATCTATAACGGGCGCCTCCAATGAACCTGTGACTGGTCACAGGGCCTGAGGCAAGAAGGGCAGGGTCAGATGTCATCTGTGTGCTGAGGAAGTGGAGGACAGGACTGGAGTGGTCAGAGAAGGGTGTGCAGGATTCAGACAGGTAAAAAGGGAGGCTGGTGGCTTCCATGGGCAGAGGTCAGTAGGATGGAGAGCAAGGAGGCCAGAATGACCGGAGCAGAGATTCTCGCAGGTTCATGGTGGGAGGGTGAGGAGACGGCAGGGTGGAGGGAAAACCCAGTGACACAGTGTGAGGGCCTGGACCACCGGACCAAGGTGAGTATCACTGCTGGGTGATAGGAGGCCTCCTCTGCCATTACCCAGGTGAGACGCTGGGAGGAAGTCTTTGAGGTAAAGTGCAGTGTGATCATGCCTGAGAGGGACCAGAGGTGCAAGGCTGGTCAGAGGTGGTCGCAGGCAACCAGGTGAGAGAACAAAATACACCAGGTACCAGTGACCTGGAGACAGTGTTGACTGTCAAATGCCCCCCCCGCCCCACCGACCTTTCCAACGGACCTTGCCCTGATCAATAGCAGGAGATGAGGCAGGTCTCCGAAAACAACGGCTCTCAGATCCAGTCTCGAGCTTCAGGGCTTCACCTGGTGGCCAGGACGGAAGGGTGGGAAGAAACACGTTTTTCCCTTTCTTTCAGCATTGATTGCTTCTGTGAGTCATGGGCTTTGCTTCGCCTCTTTTCCCTGGAGGAAGAAGGAGGGGGTGTGCAGAGCTGGGCACTCAGGCCTCAGCACCTCTGTGTGATGGTTCTGCCCTTGGAGGTCAGTTCAGACTAGCGGTCTGGGACCCCACCATGGCCAGGCTGTGATCCAGGAGCAGGGATGCGGGGGTTACTGAAGAGTGGGCTTTTATGATCTGGGCTTGGAAGGCCCCTCACCCCAGGGACAGGCATTTAATGAGGGACCAGTTTCCCTCAGCCAGGAACGAGCAGAGCAGGGTCAGAATGCAACGGCCCATTTGACATCCTGGCTCTGAGATCTCCCAGCACAGGCTTGGGTGGTAATCGTGGTTTCCTTTGTGGGGTGGGTGGCCGGGAGGTAAGCGGGCCACCACGGGGGATGAGCAGGGCAGACAGTGGCACGCCTAGCGTGCATGGAGCCCTCACAGCACCCAAGCCTGGCACTCTCCCTGTCCCGTTGTCACACTCAGCACAGAATGGACACACTGCTGACCGGTCAGACAAGAAAGCCTGACGGGGGCCCAGTGTCCAGCCCATAGTAAGGAAACACCTCATTGCAGGGAGGAAGGGGGTCCCCAATCTGTGGGTGAACCCCTGCAATCTTGCAAGCCTTGGCCTGGGCCCATCCCAGGAAATTGCCAGTCACCCTTGAACCTTGGCCCGAGTTGTGTTCTCTCAAGAACGGCAGCCTCCACTTTGTCCAAATCCTCCCTCGGCCCGGGAGTACATTTGTATTTGCTTTTTTTGCAAGTTGAGCTCTTGTCATTCAACCTCCATCCCCACATGAGGCTCTTCGGAGGGTAGGACTGTCAAGCTATTCAATCTTTTGCACCATTACCTTTAATATCAGCCGTATTTAGTTTATTCATAAAGGCCTGTCTCAGATGAGGGAATTCTTTCTGTAATCATGACAATTGTGTTCAGGCTCCCCTCTGAAACATGTCATCTGTCTCCTTAGGTGATCAGTAGAAATCCAGACGTTTTCATTTTTGCTGGAGTCAGGAAGAGGGGGATTTCTTTGGTTCTCTTTCAGGCTCTTTCCAAGAAGTCCAGGCTTGTCTTTGGGCATGAACACTGCCTGGCCAGACCCTGTGGCCAGATGGACATCTCTGGACACAGAAACACCCCAGCAGGTGGCCTCAGGGTCATGGTGGTAGAAACCGAGGGAACCTTGGGAAGGGGTATTACGAACTCCCCATTTTACAGACGTGGACACTGAGGCCCAGAGGGGCCTTGAGGGAATGGTTTGAACCAACTCAGCAGGTGGGTGGTGGGCCTGGGTTTGAACCTGTGTCTGCCATTCAAGGGCTTCTACTGCTGCCTGCCTGGCCCTATGCTCAGCCTTGGGACCGAGGCCAGTGCTATACACGCATCACCTTGGCTGTCTCAGCAACGCTGCACATGAAGCCACATGTTCCTGGATTTCAGACCAACACACGGGGGCTCAGGGAAAATGAAATTGTTCACAAGTTTTTGTAGTGAAGATGTGGCCCCAGGATTTGGCCCCAGGCTTGTCTGGCTTCAGGGTCTGCCGTTGGGGAGGGAAGTGGGGAATCCATTGTAACCCTGTTGCTTGGAAGACTTGGACCACTGTGGAGACCTTCAGTCTGACTGCCCCCCTGCTTTGTCTGGGTGACCCCATGTTGGTGCGGCCTCCCCTGAAGAGTGGTCTCCTCCCAGAGTGGGGCGAAGGCCTCTGGCCCTCAGAGGGTCTCCCCACTCCCCTCCTGGTGTGCCACCTTCCCACCTCCCTGGGGACAGAGGGCTGGCTTCTCTCCTTCCTCTCTCTGCCTGGGCTTTTTTAACCCCAAACTCTAGGACACAGCCCACTCAGGTTGGCTACATGGGGGCCAAGGAACTAAGACAAATTTTTCTCTCTAACAAAGCCTAGTTCTCACGCACATTGCTCTGTTGCAAAGTTCTATTTTGAGTGTCAGAATTGAAATATAATCTTCTTTTGTAACAAATTCTCATCTTCCCTCAAGCAAACTGTTAGTGTAGGCCACCTAGAGAGAAGGACAGGTACTCAGGGGAAATTAAAAGAGGAACTTACATTAATATGAATATTTTGCAAAAGATTTACCCTATTTATTAATTTACTTACTTAGATAACTCATTTGCTATTAAAAAATTACAAAAATACCAATAAGTATAAAGAAGACAATAAAAATTGTTGTTACTCTACCAGCTAGAGTAGCAATAACTACTACTGTGTTCCATTCTGGTGTATTGCATTCCGGACTTTTCCTAAGCACGTTGTAAACAAGTATATTTTTCATACAAAATGAGATCATGCTGTGCATGCTGATTTATAGCTCACTTTTTGCACTGAATGATTTGGAACTTCAGGAATATCTTGCCCCCATAAGAAACCCAGTGTACTTCTCCACCACTCTTGATGGCTGCTGAGTGGTCCATATATATATTTTGATGTGCTATTGCTTAGTCAACCAATCCTTTATTTTCTGACCTACCACATATCTGAATGTTGTCATAGCTACAATATAGATATTTGGCTGTTTGGAGAAACAAAAATTGCTCTCTCCTCCAAACTGTATGGTTGAATGCCTCTGCTGTACGTGGCTAGAACAATGGGATGAACATCTGGATATTTGAAATAGTCATGTGATGTTAAGTGGACAGAGAGAGCACCTGTGAAATATAGACTTAATTTCCTTTTCACTCAGACATTTGCTTCTAGATATCTGGTATCGTATAGAAAGAGTCCCAGAGATCCCCCTCCCCTCTCTTTTTCCAGAATTTCTGGAAATTCTGGGTGCATCTTTTTATCTTATCCCACAGTGTTTTCTGTTGTTTATGATTTCTTCTTGTAGATGAGACTTTTAAATTAAGAATTTTTCTCAACTTTTTATTTTGAAAATCTTTAATAGACAGGAAAGTTGAACATATGGCACAATGAACACGTGTGTAGCCCTTATTTAGATCAAACCTTGTTTCAATTATCTATTGCTGAAAAACAAACCATGGCAAATGTAATGGCTTAAGTTGATTATTTCTCATGGTTCTGTGGGTTGCTGAGGGATCATTGTGCTTCCCATGGTGTTGGCTGGAGCACCATGATGGCTGGAATGTCCAAAATGGCCTTACTTACATGGCGAGGAGTTTAGAGCTGTTGGCCATGTGCCTTGATTTTCTCTGTGTTGCTCTTTGGGCTTCCTTGCAGCATGGTGGCTGGGTTCCAAGAAGAAACAGACCCAGAAACAAAGGAGAAGCCACAAAGACATTTCATGACTTAACCTTGGAAGTCACACAGCATCACCTGCCACTTTTTATTCACAAGGCTTGTCCAGACCCAAGGGGAGTGGAAACAGACTCCATCTCTTGACAGGGGGAAGGGGCAAGTCACATGTCACATGATCGTGTAGGAGGTGAGATATTGTGGCAGCCATCTTTGGAAATGTAATCTACCACAGCCTGCCTCAGGCCACAAAAATTCACATCCATCCCTCACGTAACAAACGCACCCACTTCCTCCCCACAAAGTCTCATCCTATCCCATCATCTGACTCAGGCTCGAGCTCCAGGATCTTGCCATCATCTAAGTCAGCTTCTATGCTGATGAGGCTCCTGGGTGTAGCTCTTTCAGAGCAGAGACCCCTGAACTAAAAGAGACCCAACAGGCTATGGGGAGACAGGGAGAAGATAGCTACAACAGACAGTCCTGCTCAGAAAAGGCGGGGCAGATCGCCCTGTGATTGCTCTCATCCTGTTGATCCTGCAGACAAACAGAAGTGAATAAGAAGAGCCATCTTTGGGTCAAGGGCACCGACCTAATAGACTTGTTTGTGCCAGCATGAATTTAATGTGTGAAGGTCAACGTCACATTTACTATGATTATGTATGCTGAAGTGGTTTTCATTTATATCACCAATGACTTCGAGTTGCTAAATCCAAAGAATAATTCCCAATCTTGACCTTGTTTGACTTCAGTGATACTCAAGGCTGATGCCCATAGGTGATGGGTCAACAGCCACCTTTCTCTACAAAAATGATGTAATAGGAAAAAACTCTAGCCATGTATCTATGCAGCAAGAATGAATAGTTAACAATTTCCCAAGGTTTTCAGGGTCTGAGGAGTGTCTCAGCATATCCAGGGTAAGAAGGTCACCATGATGCGTCAGCCATTTAGTATGACGGACTCTGGTGGTTTCTGTTCACAGTGTGGATTTTCTTCATGAAATGGAACTCGAGTGCTGGGGGTGGCCTGGATCATCTGGCACAGTCTTCTCATTCTGAAGGGGAGGGAGCGTGAAGCTCCAGGAAGGGCAGTAACTTGGTGGAGTTTCCATGGTGGCAGAGCTAGGATGCTCTTGTACAATGACGTGGTCTTGGATGAATGCTCACTCTCCATCCACACCCACTCACGGGGCGTCTGCTGAGTGCTAGCTGCTGCGCCAGGCGTGAGGACCACGGAGGAAAACACATGCTCTCTGCTGTGAAGATGCTGGGTCGCAGTCAGTTACACTCCCAAAGAAGAATGGCTTTGGTCCAAACCATGTGGGTACCAAGCCTCTTGGAAGTTTTTCCTTAAGGGAACCAGCGTCAATGGCGTTGCTTTCAAGGTCTCGTGGGCTCCTGATACTTGACAGCTGGCACAATCCCACCACTGTTTGCGGGAGTAGAGTGGGCGGGGGGGCATGTTGACCACAGCCTCTGTAAAGTGAATTAGGGGCAATTGCCAAGTGGACCAACATCTGCTTCAGCATCTTGAGAAAGCTGAAAACAAAAATCGATACGTGTAAAATTAGGCTGCCGTGTGAACCCAGGACCACAAGTAATTGCAATCTGAGTTCAGGCTGCTGTGAGTGTCCTGAACAGTCCAGAAAACAGGGACCTTCCCCCACATGAGTGTCTGTATCCTAAGCTCCCTCTCCCAATGATAGTTTCTGGCTTATAAAATGATACTGCTGGCAAATCCTAAAGAATCGTATTTCTTTTTATCACTCTCTCTTTCTTGGCTTAGCATACACCCGTTTGTGTGCCGCTATTTCAGAGAAAAGGAGCATATAATAATTGCGTTTTAGAAATTGGAACAAGAAGCTAGCAGATGCAAGTTGAGTGAATATTGAGTTTTAAACTTGTCTTGCTGTGATTTGTGGCTGTGTCATGGCAAATATTTTTCAATGTCACCGCCTTAGCCAGTGCTGTCACTAAGGCAGTCAGCTGGGGAATAGAGGGCCGAACACTATGATCTCAATATTAATGGGAGCTGTTGAAAGTGGCAAAGGTGATAAAGTATTGTTTAGTTATTGGTGCCATACTTTGGCTGCGGGACATTGTTATAAACTGCAGTCTGTTTTTGTCAGATTTCAATCATGGCTTCAATAACACGTTTAGAAACTTGGAGTCTAGGAGCCCACAGAAGAATGATTTTATTTTCGTCTTAAACTAAAGGAGTTTAGATTGCAATCTGAAGAAATAGGACTTACAATTTGGATTTTACTTACTTTATTCATTATTTTTTCCTCCAAATTATTTGGCTATGTGACACCCTTGCCTGATTTGCAGACAGTCAGATGGGTTGGACATGGCTTAAAGTAGTCGGGATATTGATATCATCTCTTCCTTCACACTTGTGATAAAGATTCCTGCAGGTTGTGCAAAAGCGGACTTTGTTCAGCAGGCAGAGCCACAAATCACCCTTATTCTCACCGCTCTGGACCAGTCCAGGAAGAGAGAGTTATGCAAAGTGCATAATACTTTAAAAAATAATATCCTGTTTTGCAAAATTACATTTCGTTCAGGAAATAACAGTATTCCTCAGCTTGGCTGTGATCCTGGGGAGAAGACGAATGAATGCTTTAGTGGAAGAGGCTGCCTCTGTCATTAATAGAGCTTGGGTTTAAACTTATAATTAAAATAAACTTTAAAATTCAATTTTTATAGATGGAGGAGATAACTTGATTTGAAACCCTTCAATGCACACATTTTATGTAGCATTCACCCAAATCCAGCAGTACCATGGAAAAACGGGAACATAAAACTGGATGATGAGAGTTTATATAGCTTTTAAATATCAAGCTGTCAGGTTTTGTGCAGGTAGAAATATTGTAATTGGACAAGAGTAAAGAAAAAGAGTTTATTTTAGCTTTGAGGGTTTTTGAGTGAATTCAGGCCAAGCAGAATACAATGGAAACCCCTTTAAAAGAAAGATGACAGAAAATCCCGAGGTCTGAGCATAGTCTGACCTCCCTTTCAGAGGCGATCTGCTTGATAAAGCAGACACAACCCCAATAAAATACTAACAATAGAAAAAAGTAAATAGAAATCATATTAAGCAGTGGCGATATTGCCTGAATTGAAATAAAAATTAGGTATAATAGCCTTGCCGGGTTTTAATATGGTCCCCAATCACATCACAATATGAAGCATATCATGGTGTTTCTAAATAATGTTTATCGTCCTGAAATCTCCCTGCCTAGTAGACAACTTGCATTATTGGAGGTTTGTGGATTATTTTTTTTAAGAACTCATAAATATTTAATGTCCAGGATCAAGAATGGGGTGGGGGGAGGGGACTGTGTCTCTAGGAACAGCGATGTTTCCCTGTGTGACGGGCTCCGACATTGTCTAGGGATGGGTCTTGGCCCTGGTGGTGAAGCTTTGGGACGAGGTTGTGTATGTGCCACGGAGGACCTGGAGCCAAGAGCCAGTGAGCCACCTGGTGCCAGGGCCTTGGAGATAAGCCTAGATGGCAGGGCAGTCTGGTACAGGTGCACCAACACCTGTCTGCCGAGCCCTGGCAGGACTAGCCTCAGGTGATCTTTTTCCATGTACTTCTGGGAGCAAATGCGCCACAGAGAAAAATTAAAGGCAAAATGGGGTCATGTTGGCCATATCTGAATGTTATTCTGAATCCCAGAAGCTGATGGAAAAATTTGGCCAAAGACAAATCACATTGACACTCAAACGAGCCACTGGTCAACCAAACAGTATCTGTTTATTGTGGGTGTTTAACAAGCCAGGTACCATAGTCCTCAAATGGTGTTGCCTGTAAGATTCTTTAGGGAGTATTTTCAACCTTTTGTTAGGTTTCAGAAACGCACATTTTCTTTAGGATTGATGCTGCATGCATTTCATAGCAGTTTTGGAATCTAGTCTTTTCTAGACTTTTAGGTTCTGCCTGAAGTGGGGAAGAGAGGTGAGGAAGAGAAGACAGGTAGCCTGGTGTGCTGTTTTTTCAAAATTCCTGCAATCAGTTAAAAAATATGAATCTTCGTGACTCTCCAATCAGGCTCCGCAGTATTCATTCAATCATTCATTCATTCATTCACTCATTCTCTCCACAGACACTTATTGAGACTATACAACATGCCAGGCACTGTTCTAGGCTCTGGAGATACAGCAGTGACTAACTCAGCAGGTTTTCTGTCCTCCTAGAGGTTATGGGTCAGTGGATATTGAAATCCAGGCCCCCTTCAGAGACAGGTGAGAAGCAAAACACCTTTTTTTGGATAGAGCGACTGATGCTTTGGGAGCAGAAGCCGCTTGACTTACAAAGGGTTCATGAAGACTTTTCACTCGAAGGCCGACAGCCACCACGCTCACGCAGGTGTCCCTCGCCAGACCTCAGCGGCCTTTCTGGGCAGGAGAGCAGAACAAGGCGGGGGCAGCTCTCTCCTGGGGGTCAGCGTGGTGTCCACCCTGCCATCTGCCTCGGGAGGGGGCCTGTGGGTGTAGCACTGCTTTCCTGGCCTGCAGAACCACAGGAAAGCCTCGGCAGAGTAACCACGAGGGAAGTGCTGTTTGCCCAGGGCCGGGTTGCCAGCTGAGACAGCCCCACTGCCCACTGTGTCCCTGGTCCCATGCCCCTTGAGAAGCCAGCTGTGGGTGTCATGACAGCAGCCAACCCCAGAGTTCCCTGATGCCTGGGGTCTGGCCCGTCTTGGGTTTCCCCGCCCACCCTGTTTGCCGGGCATCGGAAGTCCGGCCATGTGCACCACGTGCTCACCTGACCAGGGAGCGAGGCGCCCAGGGCCTGAGACAGTGTCCCCTCATCTGCAGCTGTTCGAATTTGGTTTTCCTTCCTGAGGCCGAGCCTGGAAGATGGTGCAGCCGTGACAACAAGAGTGGGGACTTGGGGAGCGATACCATCTAGACAGGCACGGGTACCGTCCCCACGGCCGCAGGACTTGCAGTGGTAGGAGCCGCTCAGTGCTGTGACCCCCGGGAGGGGACTCATCCAGTCCTGTGACCCCCGGGAGGATGGACACTGCAGGCAGCCTGTCCTGGGTTTGAATGCTGGACCTGCCTCTTATTCACTAAGTGACCTTGGCAAACCACTTAGCCTTTCTGAGCCTCAGTGTTTTCGTCTGTAAAAGGGGTGTGATCCTAATCAGGAGGCTGTGTGAAGTTCAATTTCACGTGCAGGCAAAGGGCTGGGATCAGGGCCAGGCTCCCAGATGTTGGCCAGCTGAGGCTGTCCTGGGTTGGGTGGTGAAGCTCTTTTTCCTCTCTGTTAGGCTCAGCTTTGCCACCAGGGTCCAAAGTACAGCATCTTTGGTCACCGTTGTCTTACCAAATTTAAATGGAAATGGCATTCCCTGTTTTCAAGCACACCTCCTGCCATACCCCTTCTTGGGATGGGTAACCTTTCAGAGGTACCTCCCACTGTAGCCCTGAGACGGGCTGGACCCTGGCATTGAGAAGGGAGACCTCTGCTAGGATCCCCTTAGGGAAGGCAAACAAACATGATTCTGTCCCTCAAAAGGATCACCGTGTCTGGGAAACCGGCGTGGTTTGCAGAGCCCTCAGGGTGAGCGGAAGCAAGGGCAGTGTGGAGGCCCCGAGTGGGCGCAGGCGCTGGGCCAGGGGCAGGTGCAGCCCTGATACCCTGAATGCCAAGGGCACGGGGGGACGCCTGTGAGGTAGCCCCGGGCTGGGAGAGGCCTGGGCCGAGGGGAGGGGGGTCCTGGAAAGTTCTGCTTGGCTGGAGGTCAATGATTTTGCTGCTGGGTCGCTCAGCAGCAAAGGGCCTGGGTTCAGGAAGGAGAGAGAGACAAAGCCGAGGGGTGGGGCGGCGGGGGTGGGGGGGAAACTCAGAGAGAGAAAGAGACGCTCCCCTGGAATCGTGTGTGTGTGTGTGTGTGTGTGTGTGTGTGTGCGTCTGTGCACTTAGCACTGGTTTTCTGGAGACAGAGTCCCCAGGTCTCACCGGATTCTCACATGAAATGGCAAGTTCCTGCTCCAGATGTTGCTTCCTTTATGACCAGTGTCTTAAAGGGACTGGAAATTTCCCTTCAAATGCTTCCAAGTGTACCTCACGAGACAGACACAATTTCAGCAAGGCTGCCCAGCTTCTCAACACTTCCCGTGACGACGAAGGTCGAGGACTAGGGAAATAGAAAATAGGAATTTTGCATCAGGTGACGGTAGGGACGCCAGAAAGAATGGCTGTGGGGGTCAGGGTGGGCGATGGCCCCAGAGGAGAGCAAAGGCCATGGCTGCGTGTGCACGTGTGTGTGAGTGTGTGTGTGTGTGTACGTGTGGATTCAGGGTTGAGGGGGCCTGGGCAGGAGAAAGGGGAGATGCCGCCCAGCCCAGCTCAGCTGAGTGGGCACCCGCCGTGCCCGGCTGTCCTGCCTTTCTTTCTCCCCACGGCCCCAGAGGAGGTGCTGGTGCCCCAGCAGGGAGGCCGTGCTCTGCAGAGACCACTGTCCTCCGGGAGAAGACGAGGCCCTTCCCGTCTCTCAGACTCAAGGACTCCTGACTCCTGAGGTCACAGTCCCCCTGAGGCCTCAAGGGGCAGCAAGGCCCTCACAGCCAGTTCATGCAGGACGCTGGGGCACCAAAAGAAGCTGGGCTCGGTGGTCTCCTGCCGCATCAGCTCATTTTTGGCATGAGCTTGAGCAGTGTGTGAGACTCAGTTTTCCTATCTTTAAAGTGGGTCTAAGAAGAATTCCTCTACAACCATCACTCGTGGTTGCTGTGAGGATTAAAAAAATATATATGTGTTTATATGTGTAAATAGGTCACAAATTGTAAAGTCCTACAGATGCTGGTGTTTCGTTCAATGAGTCAGTTAATGATAATTCAGTTACTGAGGGATGGGATCGCCAGGGTCATGCGTCCTCGGGATCCAGCAACAGATGGGTGAAGAGCCATCAGTGGTGAACAGAGGACCATGGACACCTTTGCTGTGTGTGAATCTGTTGCCTCGCTCTAGTCCTTCCTTCCCGCTCTGCTGCCTGGTTCAGAGGCCCGTACCCTGAGCCCTAAGGAAAGTCATTCCATGCTCAGCCTGTGAGTGCAGATCTGGGATCCTGAACTCTTTCTAGGAAAAGTCCTCAGAAATGCCAGCTGGGACTGAAGACTTGGGGGCTCCCTGTGCCCATGTTTCTGCTCTCGGGCCTGAGCACTTGTTCAAAGAGAGTCTCATGGAGAAGGGGGCAGGATGCCTGCTGAGAACTATTGGGAAGCAGGCCCTGAGCAGGCTGCTTCTTCTGATTCATCCCTGCCTGGCTCTGCAGGAGGGGAGAGCACCGAGCTGGTTTCACCGAGAGGAGAGCTTAGAGGGGAATTTGACTTGCTCAAGGTCCTGGAGCTGCTAAGGGGCAGCACCAGGCTGTGAAGCCCATTTCTGCCTCTGGAGTCCGTGCGTTTCCCTCTTTACAACCCGCTCCCCCACCCCATCTTCTCTCTCCCCATCTCCCCAGCCCAGCCCAGCCCCTGGGACTGAATTTACCTCAGGGACGGCTTTAATCTCTGTGCCGACACTGATCCCTTGATCACAGTGTTAAGGAGGATGCTGAGGCTGTGTCTGGGTTCCGTGGTAGAGTGCAGTGATTGATTAGCAATGCCTGCTTTGGACCTGGGGCGGAAGAGGTGCCTCGTATCATCACCCCCTCCCTTAGTCATGGGTCACCAACATCCCAGGTGCTGTTCGGGCGCTGTGGTGGCCCCAGAGGGACAGGCTAGTAATCACTCAGGGATGCTCGGCCGTGTGCCCTGCATCCTCCGGTGTGGATGGAGCAGTGACAGCCCAGGTGTCTCCTGCAGCCATGAGAAGCAGCCTGGGCATCCCTTGGGAGCTGGGGACCCGGGCAGGAGCATCAGTTACTCTGCATCCTTCCTCAGCCAAATTGTCAAGACGCCTCCATTTGCCCTTTGGTCCCTCTGTGATCTCAAATGCCCCTGGAGGGGTGCTGGTGGCAGAGAGCCCCAGGGCCAGAGCCTTCCTCCCAGGGCGTGGTAAGCTGGAGTGCTGAGATGGAGCCAGGGGCCTGGGACAAGGGCCTGGCAGTGAGGACACTTGTGGAGGAGGTTGTCTCAGGAGGGGGGACAGGTGAGCCTCCCCGACCTCACAGCTCCCTGAACACAGGCCACCTCGGTAAGGTTGCTAGGAAAAGACGGGCTACCAGTGACGTTTGCATTTCAGTTAAACAGCAAATACTTGTGCAGTGCCGTTCGGTCCCAAAGCGTTTTATTTGCTAAATCTGGCAACTCTAAACCCTTGTTGAATACACCGCAGGCTCCAAAGCAAGAAGGGTCAAGGGCCTCAGCCTCTTGCCCTTCATGGAAACTGAGGAAGCCTCAATAAGGTGAGGGAGGGCGAGGCCTTCCGATTCTCTGATGAGAGACACTGGCAATTACAGGTGTGGGCTCGAAAGCTTAACTGCCCGGGTTCAAACACTGGCTCTGGCGCTTGCTATCCGGGAGACCTTGGGAGAGTTCCTTAATGTTTCGAGCCTCAGCTTCTCCATCTGTACAATGGGTACGACGGGATAGCGCCTACCTCATAGGGCTGTAGTGAGCTTATTCATGAAGACGGTGTACCTGGGTCATACACGGTGATGGTGACGGTGACCATCCAGGTGGGCCATTGCTGTTGTGTAATTTTTGAATAGGTGTGAGGAGGGGGTCCAGGTCCTGGCTTTTGGCCCAAGCTCTGTCATGAACTTGCCGGGTTTCCTTGGGTTGGTCTCACATTCCGTATATGGACGAAGTGAGCTGGACTCCATCAGTCAATTGCTAACTTAAATGAAGCAGTTTTCTGAGCAGCAGAACCGCTGATTGCTTCAAGTGGGAGTTAAAGAAGCCAGTATAAAGACTAAACAAGCAGCTGCTAGGGTGAGGGGCGTGTGTGTGTGTTGGGAAGCCTGCCCAGAGCCGCCACCCTCGGCTCTCCTTCCCCAGCTGGGATGTCTGAAGAACCCTGAGCCCCTGGACGACAACTCGATTCCCTGTGGCGCTGACAACACTCATTCTGGGCATGTGCCCGTCCCTGAAGAGCCTACTGTGTCGGACACAGGTGAATGGCAGAGGAGGGTCCCTGTCCCAGGGGCCGCACTGGGCGTGGGGGGCTTGGAGACTGACGTGCAAAATGCTCCGCCCCCTGACGTGGTCGGACTGCAGCCGCCCACGCCCAGCCCGAGAGCCTGGTGTCCGTTCTGCCAGGATGGGGAAGAGCGCGGCGGCCCCCGGGGCCGGGCCAGAGGACCCAGGGCTGCTGGTGGGGAGAGGGAGCACGAGTCAGGCCCCGGCTGGGAGGCCCCTGCGCTTCCCACCCACCTGAGGCCAGCCCGGGGGAGGCTGGGCGCACAGGGGGCCTTCCCTCTCTAACTGGGGAGCAGCTCGTGCATCGTCTCTGAGAGAGAGAGGCGGGGCTTTTTTCTCTTTCTTGCTTGGGGTGGGAGCTGCCTTCCAGGTTCTTATTTCATGAATCCTTCTTCCAATCCTATTCCCAGACGGGCAAGTCCACCTCCATGCCCCCATTTTGTGGATGGGCAGGCTGAGGTCTGGAGGGGGCCCTTGCTCAGGCCACCCACAGAGTCGGGAGGGCTGCATCAGAACCTCAGCACCCCTGTTCTTGGCGATGTGGGGCACTGAGGCGTCACGTGGACAGTCCCAGGGCTGGGTTGGTGGGAAGCTCTCTATCCATCAGATCCAGTGGCTTCACCTCCCACTTCAGACGGGGGAAGTGGGGCTCATCCCCTGGGCCAGAGCTGGCCAAGGCCTCGTCCACCTCGCCAGGTCAAGTCTGTCGATACCCATCAGTCACCATCTGCGTCTTAGGGAAAGAACAATGTTTTCTTCTGCCTCCTTTCCTGTCTGCAAGTGGGCCCTTGTTAAAAGGCCTGAAGAGTTAAAACACTTACCCTCTCTCCTAATGACTTCATGCTTTTCCTTTTTTATCCCTCCCTCAGTCCCCGCGTCAGGGACTCAGAAGTTTTCTGGGGTCAAGTCTGCTTTTCTCAGGGGATGAGCAAGGCTTGTGGTTTGTTAGGGAGACTCCTTGATCTTTGTATAGGCCAGTGAACTCAAGAAAATGAGACCCTGCTAGTGACAGAGGCCCCTCCCTGGCTTTCTGATTGACCCTGTGTATTGCTGGGGAAGGTGGTGGGGAGGCAAGTGGCGGCCTGGCTATCTGTTTGTTCCATCTCTGTGGCTGCCATTCTTTTGGTGCCAGGCGGAGACATGCCACGTCATCCGTTCACTCAATCCTTTTTGCACCTAATACTTAACAAACACCCATTCTGAGCCGGTCACTTTGCTGGCTGGATACGGGCATTAGTATAATTGGGCCTGCCCTCCAAGAAGCTCAGTCTAGGGAGAGACAGATGTGCCAACATCAGACAGTAATTTAAGTGAAAGGTGGTGGAAGCAGGACAGACTTGGCGCTGTGAGCACAGGGAGATGAGAGTTCAGACTCAGAAACATCGATGACGTCTTTGTCTTTCGTAAGCCAAAGGGAGGGAGATGATGGAGGGGGTGATGATGCCCCAACCTGGAACAAGTCAGTCATTTTAAAATTTCATTGCTGAACTTGACATAATTCAGGCCTGGTATCTGGCTGATGCATCAGTTCAGTAGAACACAAAAATACACTATCAAACAGACAATCGAATTTCATGTAAAATAAGCTTCAACCTGAAAACGGTTTCTGGCGTTTTATGTGTGTGACTCGGTGGGCAGATATACTTCTTGCTGCTGCAGCAAGACTGATTTGTGTGAAGGCTCCCGTCACCAAATCACTCCAAAGGTTGGGAGATAAAATGTCGCTTAGGATAATGTAATTGGCCTTAAGGTACAGGAGTTGAATTATTTTCAGTGATTTATAATCTGGAAATTAAAGACTCACTCATTTTCTAATTTAATTCCATCTTCAATGGAAAAATGTTCACTCTGATCTAAATTGGCGAGTAATGTTGCTAATTCAAATGCAGATGTAATTTCGATCCTGGTAGCAGTTTGCGGTGATGGACGGGTCTCCAAAGAATCATTAAGATCCTTATCTCCCAATCTCACAAATTCCCCGGCAGTTGTGATAATAACTTCGGCTAAGGAGAAAAGGGGAAAAAATAAATTCTCCCCTGTCCTATCGGTTTGGGCCTTGACTTTTGCAGGATGGAAAGTGTGTGTCTCTTCTGAATTCACAGCCTGCCAGAGACAATACTGATGCTTTGTTCCCAGATTTGGTGGTAGCATAAACATCGTGGTTTGAATTGTTTACCTGTGTGTCTTCCCTCTAAAACATGAATGAAATGGGCCTGGGATAAGTTCTCCCCCGTTCACGGTTAATTATCTGGGATTTAACACCACATTTGGTGCCATTCATTGATAAGTACCAACTACCCTGGGACAGGGGGATGATGATTAGCCATAATCACACAGGCTGCCCTCCCCTGCTCAGCTGTCACATGCCTAGCACATGGTCGTGTGTCTTCATCTAAGTAGACCCCAAGAAGTCAGGATGAAGAAATTACGGGGTCTCTCCTGCTGTGTGAGAAATGGCCGGGTCAGAGGGATGGTCGCTGGCATCATCTATTTGCAGGGCGAGCAGCGGCGTCTGGGTTGAGTCACAGCCTTCGTCCGGAATGCTCCTGACCGGCAGGGCTCTGGCAGATGGCAAAAGAATTGACTTTGTCCAACGGCTAATTTGATTGAAGTCAAGTCATTAGATTTTGAGAGCTGGTGGATTCTATCCAGTTTAGACAACCGAGCAGAGATTTGGGGCAAGTTGGGTATAATCCTGCGTTCCTAGGGTTGCTGAATGCTGAGGATGAGGAGCGGGACGCGTCTTGGAAACATGTGCTGGGCCCACTTGCCGGCACAAGCTCTCACCACACGTGAGCTGTGCAAGGCTTTATAGCAGAATTTGTCGATTTATATTTTATATTAAGTCTCCAGAGGTACCTGGGTCATGGTTGCATAACTTTGGAGAGTGGAGAAAATGAGGGAAGAAATAATTATGACTTGGAACAGGATTAAAAACAAATGCTTTTGAAAACTATTGCTATTTTATAATCTATTTTTATTTATTTATTTATTTATTTATTTATTTATTTATTTTTGGCTGTGTTGGGTCTTCGTTTCTGTGTGAGGGCTTTCTCTAGTTGCAGTGAGCGGGGGCCACTCTTCATCGCGGTGCGTGGGCCTCTCACTATCGTGGCCTCTCTTGTTGCGGAGCACAGGCTCCAGACGCGCAGGCTCGGTAGTTGTGGCGCACGGGCTTAGCTGCTCCGCGGCATGTGGGATCTTCCCAGACCAGGGCTCGAACCCATGTCCCCTGCATTGGCAGGCAGATTCTCAACCACTGCGCCACCAGGGAAGCCCCTATAATCTATTTTTAAAGTTTGATTTGGGGGGTATTAAGCTATGTTGCCAAGACTGCTCATGATCACATGGCCACACCTGTGCTCTCATCTTGGAACCACTGCTGGACCACATTTCCCAGCCTCCATTGCTGTTGGATGGAGACTTATGACTGAGTTTCTGTTGCAAGAATGCATTCATGCCTCTCTTCTAGGTGAAGAGAACCTCCTCTGTGTGATTCTTGCTCTCTCTCCCCATCTGTTGGATAAATGGAGAAGACTCAGGATTCTTCTTCCTGCCTCCACACTAGAACTAGAAAGAAATTTTACCTGAACTAGAAAGAAACTCCTATTGGGTCAGACCATTGAGATCTTGGGGGCTGTTTGTTTTAGCAGCAGCTAACATTACTCATCCTCATACAAGCTGCCTCAAACACACAGTATAAAAAATGGATTTATCAATTCCCTTCAATCCCTCAGTTAATTCTTTGTGTATCTCACATATGCTACTGCCTATGATCAAGCTGATGACTGCATGACCCACAGATTAATAAAGCTGCTTCCATTTCGCCTTTAGTCACCATGACACTTGGAGTTAGACTTTTGCCTTGAATAAGATGACTCGTAAATTAGAAACATTTTGGTTTTACAAATATGTAAACATTTTACTAAGATTGCATTTGTGTCCAGAACCAGGGTCAGCGCATAAGCTTACAATTTCAAGAAGGACATTTTTACTCAAATATGTTAAGACTCACTGAGACATGGCGGTGTGTCTCTGGCAGTTGTTTTCCTGGTTGTAACTTAGCCAGTGCTTAGTCTTTAACCATCTTTTGTATGACGGACTGAGACGGTTGGCTGGAGATCACAGGCCTTTCCCCATTCCCACCCTTTCAATGGACTCCTTTCCAAACCTCTCCACGCATAACTATTTGACACATCATTCTCCACTGTGTTGGGAGAATTTTCTTCTGATGGTCTTGATGATATTACACGCTTCCTTGCAGCTGAAGAGATCTCAAAGACCATGCAATGAACTCAGAATATAGATTCCTTTTCTGCTTTTTAACAGGGGCATGAAGGATGTTCATGCACTTGAATCTCATCAACGTATATGACCCATTGTTGGAGACCTTGCCCCCACTTACCTCTGGCGTCACTGTTCATCTCAATTCCTGTACCTCTTGCTTCCCAGCCCCTAACAATTCTCAATCCCTTAGGACGCATTGGATGAGCTAAGCCTGTTCCTACCTCCATGCTTTGTATACCTTACTTTCTTTGTCTGGAATACTGTACCGTCTTCCGAGTAGAAACCCAATTCATCTTGGACGTCTCAGCTCAAGTATTGGTTGATCTTTTCTACCCAGATCCCCTGCGCCACTCACAGGAGAGCTGGTCTTCTCTTTTGCTGGACTGCTTTGTCATAGCACGTGGGACTTTGGGCCACTCTAGTTTGTTTACCCATCTGTTTCTCTCTACCCTGTCCTCTAGGATAGGATGGTGATGTTAAATGTCATTGCCACATTGTTCATATCTTATCGTTATTATTGCCCTCAGTTACATTGCAGAAACATCCATGGAACCTCATTCATGCTGTGCCTGGTGCTTGGCATCCTGGATCCAGGCTCCACCCTAGGCATTGAGAGTCCTTTCATTCTTTTGCCAGGCAATTGGCATGTCATCTTCTAAGTGTCTTCCTCTGATAGGAAGTGGTAGATGATGATACTGCTTGAGTTTGTGGCCACCTGTAACTAACTATACACAGAGCTACTCATGTGTCACCATTTGGGTGCTTCTCCCATAAACCACCTGGCCCACTTGATGCCAGAAGAAGTGACAGAACCCAACTGTGCTATCATTCTTGATGCACTTAATTCCTTTAAGCCACTCAAATAATAACCTGTGGTCCAGAGTTCTGCAGGCTAATGACATGGCATGTACATAAGTATTTCCTTCTGTGCTTTTTAGATTTTTTTCCTTTTAATTTCATCAAGGGCCCTCTTGTTCCTGCATCATCAGAGTACAGAGAGGCACTGCCTCACCTGCCCTCGGGCAGTCAGCTCAGTACCTGAGTGTCCTCTTACCCCACCCTCTTCTAGACCAAATGCCTAGTCTTTTCCATCTCTCCTGATATAGCCATCCTCTTGAAGAAGTTTGGTTGTGAGACTTCAGGACCAATTCATTCAGCTCATTTTTATCGATATCAATACCAGTAACAACTACCAATCACTAAGTGCTGACTGTGGGCCAGGTACTGTGTGAAGGGCCTGGCACGCGGTTTTTCATCTGATCCTCAAGGACCCAGTGCTTATGTCCTAGGCACTATTATCTCACTTTGCCATATAAAGGGACTGGAACCCAGAAAGGTCAAGTCCAAGTTCACATGGTCAATCAGCACTGAAATCTGCAGTTAATCCAGGCCCACACTGTGTTCCCTCTATACTGCCATTGACTTGGTTCCCAGTCTGGGCACTCTAGGGGCAGCACCAGGGCCTGCATCCGTATATCCCCCATAAAGCCCCGCTCATGGGCAGTGCCTAATACCTGTCCCCTGATAGAAAGAATGACCCAAACCAAACTCCACATTCTCAGTGTCCAAAGTACTAAAGTTTTAAATGCGACTGAGTATGAATGGGGATGCGGTTTTCTTTTAAGCCCTTGTATTAATCAACATTCTCCAGAGAAGTATCCCTATCTATCTATCTGTCTGGGCTTATTTTAATGAATGGGCTCATACACTTATGGAGACTGACAAGTCCAAAACCTGCAAGGTTGGTCAGCAGGCTGGAGACCCAGGAAGAGCCAATGTTTGCAGTTCAAGTCTGAAGGCAGAATTCTGCTTGCTTGGGGGAGGGGGAGGCCAGCCGTTGTTGTATTCAGATCTAGAGCTGTTTGGATGAGGCTCACCCACATCATGGAGGACATTCTGCTTTACACAGTCCGTTGATTTAATCTCATCCAAAAACACCTTCACAGAACCATCTAGAATAATGTCTGACCATATATCTGGGCACCACGGCCCAGCCAGGTTGACACATTATCAGCCATCACAGCCCCCTTGCTCTGTTTTGAGGACCACAGACAAGGAGACCTTTGATCTTTCACACAGTACAGTGTAATCACCAAGAAGGAGGGTCTGGAGCCTGCGTTAGAACCCCAGTTCCTCCGTTTCTTACCACGAGGCCTCGGGGAAGTAGATTAACCTCACTATTAACTGGAAATAATAATTGCTGGGAAGAATAACCCCCAGCTGATGGGGAGATTAAATGGCAAAGTGTGTGCGGAAGTGCTTTGAAAGTGTTAAAGTGATGTACAAAGCTAAGCAATCTGTACTGATGATCGTTTCCTTCTTGGACCCAGACTTCCACCTTGAGCCCATCAGGGTGGTGTTTCCAGTTGGGCCTTTCCCATGGCACGGCCATCTTGGATACCAAGGCAGTGTTCCTTTAGTGGATGTGATATTGGGCAGATTGGGTCATGTTCTCAAAGCAAATGGGACATGGGAAGCCAGGAGTGGTTTGGTGTCTGGTTGGGTCATGTGGGGCAGGGCCGGGGGTGAGCCCACCCTCAGAAACGGCCCTTCAGACATTGTTATTTAGGAGCAGAGGATGTAGACCTGCCACGGAGACCCCAACTGGTGGTTCACACTATTCATTTTTTTCCTAAAAAATCCTTGGCTGGAGAGTTTCTGAGCACTCTGTGTGTATTAACTCATTCCATCTATGAAGTCAGCAGTGTTCTTCCCATTTTACAGCTGGGGCCTGAGCCACAGGAAGATTGAGTGATCTGCCAGGGCCACACACTGGTAAGTGGTGGGATGGCCAGCACAAGAACCTGTGTCCCTAACCACTGTTCTAGGTCGGCTCCCAGGGGCTGACACGTGGCAGGGGACCATCACAGGTGACAAGAACCTTAGGAGGTTCTTAGGACCTTAGGATCTGTTGTGTAAATTCTCACCACAGAGTGGTCCCCAGACTCCCCTAGGTGGCCTTGGGCAGGCCCGTTCTCCTCCCAGGACCTTGCTTTCCCCATCTGTACAATGGGAGTCCTCCCTGTGCTGCCCGCACTGGCCTGGAGAGTTCCTCCTCCCCAGAGGGGATCCTCCTTGACCGTGGGCTCCAGGTCCTGCTCTGAGGCTGTGTCATTCCTTGTCCTAGACTCACGCAGTAGGGGCAGATCTACCACACGGGGTAGAGATCTGAGAGTTGCCTGCATGCGATAAGGATGGATTTTTGCTCTGCCTCAATCTCTCTGCCACAACCGTTCCAGGAAGTTCCGTGCTCAGTGGCAGGGTAAGGCAGGAGGGCCGGGCTGGGTGCTTGTGTGTGACCCCACATGGGTTCCCCATGCTCAGCGGCAGGGTAAGGCAGGAGGGCTGGGCTGGGTGCTTGTGTGTGACCCCACATGGGTTCCCCATGCTCAGCGGCAGGGTAAGGCAGGAGGGCTGGGCTGGGTGCCTGTGTGTGACCCCACATGGGTTCCCCATTCGCCTTGGCTGCCCATGGCCATGGCAGCATCACTGCCTATTTCAGCGTCCAGTGAGCCACTTGGAAAACACAGACCCTAGTGCAAGAAGGAGTTGGGGACTGGGAGAAAGGATGACAGAGGGTGCCAGTCTTGGAGTTACTGTTGTGAGTGGCGAGACGGTGGGAGAGTCGGTGTAAGCACAGTGTGTTCTCCAGGGGCCACGGCCAGCTGGACGGGAAGCGTGGCTGTCCCAGATGGGCACTGTGCTTGGACAGTCGGCTGGACTAGGAAAAGGGAAAACCGACACCAGCTTGGGAAGTAGGGAGGGAAGGAGTTGTGAGCTCCCCGTCACTCTCCTGTGCCGGGCGGGTGTGTGCTGGGCACTTCCCAAGCACCATCTCATTCGTTCCTCTCCATAGCCCTCCAACAGCTCCCATTTTGCAGTTGTGGAAACTAAGTCCCAGAGCCATGCTCATTCAAGATCACACAGACAGCCAATTGTAGAGCTGAGATATTAGCCATCTCCAGAGCCCTGTCATTCCTCCCAGGCCCTCTGAATGAGACCAAACAAGGGAAGTTCCTCAGGAGGACCACTGGGCCTTCACATACCTGCCCTGCCGCTCCCGGGGGGCTGGGGAGGGACCACTGAGTGGGCCTGGCCTTGGTGCTCTCTGCCAGGCTTGAGTGCAGAGCTGATGAACTCTGTATTCATCTTCTATAACTGACATCTCCCTTGCCAGTTAGGACCCCTTGGCCTTTCCAGCAAAACTGCCTGGCTGGGGCCTTGCTGGCTTTTCCGCAGGCCCAGAGCTCTGCACCATTAGTGAGGAATTATCACCATCCAGAGAGGAGACCCCATCAGCAGAGAGCTAATGACCCTAAAGACGAACTCGGGAGCTTCATGATAAATCCCCTCCTGAATGAACTCAGCTCCCCCAGAGCCCGGCCCCTCATCAGAGCTTCTCAGGCAGGACCAGCCTCCCTCTAGGCAACGTCTCAGAAGACTGATGCCAGCAAAAGAGGGCGCAAAGCAGGACTGAGCACTGAAATGAGAACATAAAAGTTTTCTAGTTTACTTATTAGAACAATATGTAATTGGATAGAAGGAGCAGGTTTCAAAAATTTGTCTTACCGTAATGACTATAATTTTTTAAAGATTGAAAATGAATCTGACTAGAAAATACCATTAAACTACCAAGTTGCTTAAAATTTAAAGGGTAATTCACATATAATGCTTTTATTTAATAGCCCAATTTACAAAATGTCTAAAATTAATGCGGATCTTTTCAGGACAAAATCAGCCGTAACTGCACCAACTAATTTTTGCTCATTTGAACTGAATTATTAATAAGAGAGAAATATACCATATGTTCCCCAAAGAGCTGGATACATTTATTTCAAATAAAAGCACTGTGTTTGGTGGAATATAAGAGGTTTAAATGCTTTCAGAGAAATGGGTTACTTATATACAGATTTAATAGAGTATAAATCAGGCAACGTAATTAAGGACGCAGCTGCTTCCAAACCCAAAGCTGGCAGCCTTTGCCTTTCAAGTTCCTTTATCACCTGCAGTGGCTTTCATCAGCAATCATTTGTTCTCATGGAATAATACTAGTGAATCAATGATTTTGCAGTTTATACTATACTGAAAGGGAATTTTATAGCAAGTTTAGATTAACCTTGGTTGTATCTACTGACTTCATCTATTTCTCCTCTAAAAAATATTTGTCGAGTGCCCAGTGTGTGTCAAGCAGTGAATTTGTTGCTGAACAAAATGGACCTGGACTTTTTTCCTTCCTTCCTTCCTCCCTTCCTTCCTTCCTTCCTTCCTTCCTCCCTTCCTTCCTTCCTTCCTTCCCTCCCTCCTTCCCTCCCTCCCTTCCTTTCTTCCTTCCTTCCTTCCCTCCCTCCCTCCCTTCCTTTCTTCCTTCCTTCCTTCCCTCCTCCCTTCCTTCCTTCCTTCCTTCCCTCCCTCCTTCCCTCCCTCCCTTCCTTTCTTCCTTCCTTCCTTCCCTCCCTCCCTCCCTTCCTTTCTTCCTTCCTTCCTTCCCTCCCCCCCTCCCTCCCTTCCATCCTCCTTCTACTCCTCCCTCCCCTCCCATCTTCTTTCCTCCCTCCCTTCCTCCCTCAATTTCTTCCTTCCTTCCTTCCTCCTTTCTTCCCTCCCTCCCTTCCTTCCTTCCTTCCTTCCTTCCTTCCTTCCTTCCTTCCTTCCTTCTTCCCTCCCTCCCTCTTTCCTTCCTCCCTTCCTTCCAATTACCCCTCATCCTGCAAACTCAGGACCTGGGATTCAGGTTCGATATGACTGGCCCCAGCCTATACCATGGAGTTGGGTGATGTTTCATTGTTTGTCCTGAGAGAAGAGGTTTTCCCCACCACTGTTGATGAGTTGGGCAGCCTTCATCCTGGCCTGGGGGCTGATTGGAAGACACTAGTCTCTACAGCCTCTTGCTTTGGGGGACTGGTTGTTTCCAGAATTAGTCAGAGCATCTCACAGCAGACCATCAGGGAAGAGCCAGCAGATGCTCAAGTTAAAGTATCACCAGCACAGAGAGAGGCTCAAGGTGGGCTTTCTGATCCTTAAAACAGTCCCGGTTGTACAGCACCTGCTCACATATCTCTCTGTATTAGTTTATAGCTCTTGAGTTGAATTCATCAGATTGCAAAGACCTTTGGAATATCTCACTCCCTCCAAGGGTTGACAGCATGGGGACAATTCGAGGGACCACATTTGGTGCCTGCTGGTCCCTGGGGCTCTGCATGCAGATTTCTGAGCCCCTCATGTCTCAGAGGCACTGGCTGGTGGGCAGGGCCCTGAATTCTGGGAACTTCCGGTCTACTAGTTTGTGCTGTCACTGCTTTAATTTCTGTCTCTGCTCCTGGGTTCCGCGTAAGCCCCACACGGGCAGGCACTGGGTCTGGTTGATTAACCGTACTATTCCAGTGCTTGTTACAGGGTCCAGCCCCATGGTAGGTACACAAACCCCATGCACCACGAATAAACCAAACAAAGTAACAAATGAATGAATGAATGAGATTTCTGAATGACTGACTTCTGATGTGCTGGCCAATTTTCCAGCCTCTGGCATGCCTTTGCTGGCTTTGGCACTGCCATTATGGCGAGCGGAGTTTAATTCAGGAGGATGTGTTTTGTTTCCTCGCAAGCCTGTGAGCAGATAGATGCTGGGAACTGCGGGCCCTGAGAATCTGTTGTGTGTGTGTTTCAGAAGCGTGCGCAGGCAGCCGGTCTCAAACCCCAAAGCAATTGCATGTTAAACCGTATCTCAGAGTGAGTTTTTTGTTTTAATGGAAGCAGTTATGCAACTAGCAGGCTTCAAATAGAAATAGCAGCTCTCTCTACATAATGGGTAAGGGGTACTTTAATTAATAGCACCTCTTGGATATTAATGATGGTGGCTTTGCTTTCTGGCCATCTGATGACTACTTGAGCTATTGTTTTGGGGATGCAGGGACATGCAAACCTGCTTGAGTCAGCTTGGACACAATGGGCATCTCAGAGGTGTTGTAATTTGTGGATTTGCTAAGCCTCGCGCCTGTGCCTCATTTATATCTGAGGGCAAGCGCTCTACCCTGCGGGGTTGGGGGGAATAAAAACCTCTCCGTTGTCTCTTTTATTACGGCGCAAGCTCAGGGTAGAATTTCCAGCTGCCGACAGAGCTGCAGCACAGCTTCTGTTTATGGATGGGTGCTGCTTTGTGGCAACGTGGCCATGCCCGCAGCAGCCGGCGTGGCCTTCACTGGCCTCCCAGCCTCCGTGGCTCCCTATTGGCCTGGCTCAGACGGGTCCAGGAAGCTTTTTTTCTAAGACTGGGGGCTGATCCTGCAGCTGATGGGGAGAAAGCCCTCACCTCCCACCCTGAAGCAGCAGTGATTGGAGGTGGCAGGCAGGGGACAGGGCTGCCACTTAAAAAATGCCATTCACATTGCCCACCAGGTCATGTGTTGAGGGCTGAGGGTGCGCGGTGAGGGAGACCCTCAAGGCGCTCGCTGTCTGGGGGGGGGGCAGGCATGGAAGCCCACAGTGGTGACATGGGTGTGGCATATGTGCTACAGGGAGGCCGGGTCTGGGTTCTCCTGCACGAGGCTCTGGCACCAGCCAGTGTCATCCGGGTCCAGAGGCCAGAGAAGGCAGCCTCTCCAGCAGCCAGGAGAGGCCCTGGTCCCCCCAGCAGGCCTGCCCGTGGAGCCTCTGCTCTTCCGCTGCTGTGAGAGGGCCCAGGGACAATGGTGCCCTCGCAGCAGGGTCTCCACAAGAGGAGTTCCAAACCTGCCCGTGGCTGGGCTCCCTGCCACCCCACCTGCCACGCCGCCAGCCGTAACGGAACGGGATGGGAGAAGGGTGTGCTGTTTCAAATGCAAGGGGCATGGGCGTGCTTGGACCCTCTGCATCCTTCTTCCTAGCTGGGCCAGGGCCTCTGCCTTGGATTTGGACTTGGGTCCTGTTGAGACCTTGCAAATCTGACCGGCTTACTTGCCCATCCCACCCGACACACACTTATGTAAACCCTCCGGTGCCTTTCTCATGGTGGCGGGGTAAATCCAGGAGTGGGTTCTCTCGGGGCCTCCCCAGCCTTTCTCCCACCTCCACCCCCTCCACTCCAGTGCTGGGTCTCCTTTCTCTTGTGAGTCCCCTCATGCTGTCCCCTCTGTTGGGAATGCCTTTGACTCCCCTAAGTGCTGGGCCCTGCCAGTCCTATGCTTCGCATCTCAGCTCCTCACTCCATCAGGAAGCCCCCGATTTCCCTGCCGGGGCCGTTTCCCCCACAGGGAGGTCTGTGCATGTCCCCTTCTCAGACACCGCCTTTATTTCCATACTGAGTCCTTCTCCAGGGAGAGGAGACACGAGATACTCCCCCTTAGAGGCATGTATTTGGGATTTGGGAAATGCGGAGAACTGGAATTTCCTGTCCTTTGCTCTGTTTCTGGGAAGCTGGATCAGGCCGTGACGACTTCGTCTCTCCGTGATACTGGACAAACCGTGAGCCCTGTGAGGTTCTGATCCCTGTCGGATTGTCCAGGACACACATTCACTGTTGAATATGCAGATGAACGCAGAGTGCGTGTATGTGGGGTGGGGTCGGAACGCCCAGGCTCAGGGGTAGGACCTCAGCCCTTCCTGTGGCCCAGAGTGCTGCCTGGAGGACCAGTCCCTGTGGCACTGTGTCTTCTCTGCCACCTGCCCTCCCGGATGCACACGGGAGGCTGACTCCGTCTCCTACCGGGAGCAGGCAATTAACACTCTCCGGTCCTCTGGCTTCTCACCCGGGTATTTCAACCCCTGGACAGATCTGTCTGTTTAAATAATTAATTATAATCTAACTACCTGAAGCAGAAGAGGAAGCTGTGGGCTCCCGAGGGGGCAAGTCCTTTAACCCTCGAACTTTGATCTCTGCTCCAAAGGTCAGCCATCAGCCCCTCATCCTGCAGCCTGCCTGGTGCTTAATTACCCAATTAAAGCATCGTTTTATAGCCGGGTGGTTTAAGGGACTGTGCAAGAAGAGTGTGGGCTGCCAGGGCCTCAGCCTTCGGTCATGGCCCGGTGGTTCTAATGCACGAATTAAATATCTGTCTCTTCTAAAAGTCAGTGCGTGATTTATTGCAAAATTGGTGGAAACAGCCCTTGGGGGGTTGTGTTCAAAATCTGGTTTAAAAGAGTGGCTGCTGGCTGTGACTCTTTGATTTCCTCTATCTTACTGAATGTCATTAGCCCTCTTTCATGTAAAATAAATGTTTGAATCCAGCCCATAGTGGGCTTATGTATTCATTTTGTTCCCTTCACTGCACACTATCGTTATTTCTCTGTTGCTTCTCTTCTCTGGGAGAAGAGAAACTAAACCCTTCCCTTCGAGGCATGTATTTGGGATTCAGACACTACAGAGGCCCCCTGTACTTGCTCCCCTGTCCCCTCCCCCGCCCCATTCGGAAGCTGTTAGGTCGTGAATTTCAGTCCTGGTAAATCACGTGTAACCCCAGGATTGGAAGGACAGGGGTGTTATTTTATTTGTGATTTGCTGTTATTTATTTATTGGGAAGCAGCCTTTCCCCAAAAGGAGCAGAGTATCCAGAAAAACATGAAAGGGGGACTTGATCCATCTTATAGCCGACATGAAGAGAGCCCCTGCTACCATTTTCAAATAAGGAGGGAAGCACAGGTTTCATCATAAATCATACCCTTATTAAAATATCCTGGTCTCCATCTGGGACATGTGGAGGGCCTAGATTTTAACTTCTCGGCTACCTGACCCTCCTCTGACCTGTAATTGTTTAGTGAGAGGTATCAGAGAAGGCCATTCATCTAACAGGTTACTGTGGGTGTGGGGAATGGACCCAATTAAGACAGAGCATGAGAAAGAGAGCTTGCAAAAGGACGGCTAAGAAGGTACTGCCTTGTAGGCAGTGAGGTTCCTGACATTGGGAGGTAATCAAGTTGATTTCACTTGGAGGAAATAGGATGGATCAGAGATTCGAGTTACGGAAGGAAATTTGGATCAGCTGAAATGAGCCTTCCACCTACCTCTCCTCTGTGCATCTAAGCACCTAAGACCCAAATATTTAACGTTTATAAACTGCAAAACTTTTGTCAGCTTTGTTTTCCCAAAGGACTAAAAAGCCAAAGTGGATCCAGAGACTTCTCCCCCAGCACCTCAACTATTCCAGTCACGTGTGCTTGGCAGAATTAAATCCACTCAACGACCCAGGATTCTACCGCTTACATGCCGCTCTCACATTCAGTTCTTTTTTTTCTTTTTGAAGTCCCCATCACACCCCTTGCCATGTCTGTTTTAGAGTTAGAAAACCAAGCCTCAGAGAAGTTAAACAAGCAGTCCACGGTCACAACACACGCAAGGAGCAGAACAGGACTCGGATCGGACTCCAGCACCTGTGCTTTGCTCTGCAAGTAGGACTTTGTAAACAGTAGGTGCTTCGTGAATGTGGAACAGATAAATGAACCATCGCGTGTTACCCAGTGAGGAACGCCAAGGAGGATCACCTTGTCTTGGGTCGTGGCTGTTGTCTGACAGCTTCGCTTCTGTACCGGGCAACAGATGGCCAGCTCTCCCAGGGTAGGACCCCGGGTGCCCAGCAGAGGGTTTGCAGGCAGTGAGGTCTCAGCAGCTCTGCGTTTGTGGGCTGGGTTAGAATGCGTGTGGCCAGCAGCTCTGCACAGCAGACCATGTGCCCTGGAGCCAGACTGCCTGGATTCTGGAGCGGGCTCCTCTGCGTACTGTCTGGATGACCTTGGGTAAGTCACCTCACCATCCCCAAGCCCCGGCTGCCTCCTCTGTAACAGGGGCTGATGCTGGTACCTACTTCACGAGGCTCTTGTGGGGATCGAGTTACTGCCCGCAGAGTGCTGGGAACGGGCACAGGGAGTGCCATGGGACTGGATCTACTTCTGTGAGCATCCACCATTGGCTCACCTCCCTTCAGCACTGGAGTGAATTTTCTGGGGAAGATAAGCCACTGTGCTTGGAGCCAGCCCTTTGGAACAGTAATGCGCAAACCCAGCCTTGGGGAGCTGTCCAAGGTCAAGGAAATGCTGCTTCCAGGCGTCGGATGGCACCTCTGGAACACGTCGGTGAGGTGCAGGGGCTGTGTGGTCCTGCACGGAGTGGCCCCTTACAATGACTTTAGTTCTCGAGTCTGCTTTTCAGGTTTACGTGACTTCCTTAGTTTCTTCCAGCAGACTTACTCAGGGACTCACCCTGGAGTTCCCCTCCTGGTCCTTTTACAATTACTTTTCTTGTGCTCTGGACCAGGAGCCAAGATGACCATGGTGTTAGAATAGAGTGTAACTTACCAGTAAGTCACCTTTGGGTGAAGGGGTGGAAGGGTTCCTTTATGAATAAAATATGGTGATTTTCCCTCCCACCTGGATTCTGTCCATGGCCTTCCATAACTTCCTCCTCCCTCTCCTTCTTCAGTTCTTTCCTGCTCAGAAGACACTGTGGTCATTTGGATTTACATATCAGAGCACATCCCTTTCCTACTTTAAAACCTTCAGTGGCTCCCCACTACCCCCAAGGGTAAAGCCCAAAACCCTGCCGGTAGCCTTCCCATGAGTTGACCCTGCCCATCTTTCCAACCTCCTGCCCGACTATTCTTTTCCTTTTGCTCAGACACCCTTTGACCACTTCAGGCAACCTTCAGCTCCTCAAACATCATTGGTTTTTCCTGCCCCAGGGCCTTTGCACAGGCTACTTCCTGAGCCCAGAACACCCTTTGCCCTACCGTGAGTCTAGCTAGTTCCTTCACATCTTTTAGTTCTAAGCTTAAAAGTCACCTCCTCAAAGAGACCTTTCCTGACTATCCTACTAAGGTGGCCCCTCCCATCCTCTCCTTTTTCTATGGCTGCCCTTGTTTTTATTCTTAGTACATATCCAATTTGGGGACTGCTCTTTCCTCGTAAAATGTTAACTCCTCAAAGGCGAGGCAGATTTGCCTTGTTCCCCACTGCACCTCTAGTGTGTAACACCTGGCGCATGATATGCAGTCACAAACTTGTTGAATGAACTTCAGCACATGAATTCTGTGACTCCTATATATTTTTACTTTTTAGGCTGCTTTCTAAAGTTTTCTTAACATTAAAGCTGCTGGGCGGATGCTCTCTGGGTAAACAAGGCATCACCATAGTAATGAGAATGTGTTGACTCTAAGATTGTCACATGTGCAGGAGTACTTGGTGTGGTAGACACCATTGGTGGCCGGGCCTGTGTCTCCTGGGGCTACTTCTGAGTTCTCTGCAGCAGCAAAGGACACTTCCCAGCTCACTGACAGCCTCCCACTTCCACGTCTGCTCCAGTCTCTCTGCTTCTTGGCTTGAAAGCTTTCTTGGGTGCTGGGAGTGTGTTTAGCCCACATTTGGGCAGCCCTTCATGCCAGGAATTTAACCCCCTCAGGCAACACCTTCAACCGACGAAGGCTGGGATTTGGTGCCTAATCATCCAGCTGGCCTGTCTCTTGGTAGGATAGCTCAGGGGTGTACTGTCTACAATTCCTCAGCCTTGACCCAGCCTCACCGATGGACACAGGCAGTGGGATACTGTGCCCCATGCACCCCGCCCACAAACTTCCATCCTGCAGACTGGATCAATGACCTGCACATGAAGAAAAATGCCCACAGCCGAGCATAACAGCTACTTGGGAACCGTGATGGTCTATCAAGCCCCCATCTCACTGCCAGGATTGCTCCCTGTACCTGCAGGTGATGCCAGAAACTCGGCCTCTGGGCACCGGTGCTGAAGCAAATCTCAGAGACAGAGTTTTGGGTGAAGTAGAAAAGAATAACTTTGTTGCTTTGCCAGGCAAAGGGGGACAGAGCGGGCTCCTGCCCTCGAAAACTGTGTCCCCCTTTGCTGGCAAAGCAACAAAGTTATTCTTTTCTACTTCACCCAAAACTCTGTCTCCAGGATTCGATTTGGCACCGGTGCCCAGAGGCCAAGTTTTCGGCATCACCTGCAGGTGCAGCCAGACCCGCCTTGCGGGCCAGAGACAGTCACTGGATGGTTGGCAAACCCAGAGCCCAGGAAGGTGTCTCCAAGAAGAGTGTGATATTGCTGGTCAGGCCATTTTGCATCCTTCAGTCAGAGATGGCAGAGGCATCTGGGATCTGCCAGAGCCCATGCAGGTATCTGTAATTGAGGTTGTACTTGATAAAACTTTTAAAGGTGGGGCATTTCCTTTAGCTTTTAAAGAAAATTGTATGGAAGATCTCAAGGCACAAAATAAAAATTACTCCAAGTGTGTGACAAGCAGATGAGAAGAGGAAAGAGACAGTGATGGGGAGGCTTTCTGTTGAGACCTGAGGCATCGTGTGAGGTGCTTTAGCACAGTGAGCTGGCACTCAGTCAGTCAGCTAGTATGGGCATGAGTCAGGCAAGGGACACACTGACAGGCAAGCCCCGGTCCCTACCCTGTGGAGCTCATGGTCCCACATGAGAGGCAGGTGAATAAAGCAACTAAGACCAGAATGAAAAATGCCAAGAAGAGTGCCAGTATGGGGACTTTCAAACCCATTCTGGGCGCTGGGGGGCAGAGAGGTGTCCTAGGAGATGGGACATGAAAGGTAAGGTTCTGTAGGGAGAGTAGGAGTTAGTCAGACAAAGAAGGGGATATAATGTGCAGGCATGAGCATTCTGATTTAACCCTCACTACAATCTTAGGCAACAGATTCTACTACCATCCCCATTTTGAGACAATAGCATGGAAAACCCCAGTAACTTCTTGGCCTAAGACGCCAAGCTGGGTATTGATGCAGCTGCAACTGGAACCCAGTTCATTTGAACTTAAAGCCCATGTTTTCTCCTCTCCGTAGTCCTTTATGCTCAGGTCTCTCAAAAGCGTTGTTGAATTTGGTAGGGGGCAGAATCAGTCTTTTCCTCTTGTTAGTAGAAGAGTCCTAGCTTCTTCCATTTGGAAATTGACGGAGCTAATTGAAGTTGAAAGACTAGTGTGAAATCCACACCCCAGAGCCCTTCTTCAGGCACCCCTACCCCCAACCCATCGCTCCGAGATGGAGTTCACGGAGACATGAGGCATCCTGGGTTTGAATCTTCTTGATTTTGAAGCTTTGGGCGTGACGCATGTGGGAAACTTCTGGAATGACTGGAGACTTGTGAGAGAGATGGCAGGGCCAGCTGGCACTTGGGTCTGAAGATAACAGAAAGTTTTTGCAGTTATCAAACAAGGGAGTGACCCCACGCAATCTTACCGCTGGAGTGGGCAGCCCCACTCACAGGGCTGCTTTCAAGCGTTGTCTTTGAGTTGCGTATTTCATTCAAAATAGTCCTGATTTACTATCTGAGAATCGCATTTTAAGCCCACTCTCTTGAGAAGCATTGGTTGCAAGAGGTAAGAACTAGAGGCAGGAAAACCAGCTAGGAGGAGTTACAGCAGTACAGTCAGATTCAAGAGCCTGTACCAGGGCAGTGGCCATGGGGCTGGACTTGAAAATGTTGAGGAGCTGGAAATGGCGGGGGGCTTGCCAACCAACCAATGGAGCGTGTGATATTCGGGAAAAGGAGGCGTGGAGTCTGCCCCCAGGCTTTGGGCTTGGCTGGCTGGGGAGATGGTGAGGCCATTCACTGAGGAGCAAACTGAGGGCGAGGGATGGAGGTTTAGAGATGAGAACTGAATTTTCGATGGCTGAGTCTGAGGTGTCAGTGAAACACGAGGAGGGATGTGGTGGCCAGTGGACTGTCAGGTACTGAGTTAGGAGCTCAGACAGAGATCGTTCCACAGGCAGCTGTCGAAGCCACGCTGCTGTGGCTTAAAAAAGAGCTGTAAATGAGGCTGACCACCTCCAGTGGGTGATGGGTACCAGGTGGGCAGGTGAGTCAGCACAGAGCCCAGCCACTGACTCTACTCTTGGGGATGATGTCTTCTGTGCCTGGTCCAGATTGGAGAGGGTGTCAGCCCAGGGTCTTCTCCCTGTCATCCTGGGACCCTTGGCCAGAGGCCAGGCATCAAGGCTGGTCCCCCCACCCCCCTTTGGATTTCCCGGGCTTTGTTGGGCCTGTGTCACTGCGTTAATGTTATTTAAAACTAGGGTTTGAATGGAACATTATTAAATGCCTCCTCAACTGCACGATGCTTGTGATGGGCCATAGTGAATGGGGGATTAGGCAGATAAATTGCTATTGTGACTCTAGCACTATCACCAGGTTTGCTGAGGACAATAATTATGTAGCTCCCAGTGTTTGGAAATATTACCTAAATCTCCTCCCCACGCGTTGTTTGTGATGGAAAACAATTAGACAAAAGGTCCTTTTGGTAAGCTGCCTGGGATTCAGATCGACTTGATGAATGGGCTTTCTCCTGGACCACGAGCATTTGTTAGAAGTAAATTATATGTCATTTCAAATCCAAAAGGTCTGCCTCCCCGTGTTTATTGGGATAAATTAAATCTTCTAAGGAGGGTAAACAGCAGGCCCTGATAATTATTTGCTTCTGTATAATTTGAGCTGAAAAGGATGTTGCCAAGAGGAGGGGGCAGGGGGGAGGAACACCCTGCATTGTGCCCACCACAGAGAAGGTACAATGGGGAAATTTAATTTGATACTGATCTACACGCATGGCATCAAGTCCTGGTGGGCAGCCCCACTCACTCACCAGGGCTGTTTTCAAATGCTGCCTTTGAGTTGCAAATTTCAACGCATATCATCTTGATTTGCTGTTTGAGAATTAACCTTTGTAATTTTAAGGAGCTTCCTTGCAGAGTGAATGAGGCTCCTCTGATCAGGCAGGCCTCCAGTCCTCATGAGACTAGAATAGGACCTTCTCCTGGTCTAGGCTCAGCCCAGACCTGAAGGCTCTGTCTGCTTTGGTAGAATTCCAGCAACTCATCCATCCTCCCATCCATCCATCTACCCATATATCCATCCTTTCATCCATCCTCCTACCTATTCATGTATCGTCCCCACATTCAACTATCAGTTTGTCCACCCATCCACAGTCACCCATTCACCCTTTCTTCCATCCTCTCACATTAAACCATCCACCCATCCATCCATCCATCCATCCATCCACCCATCTACTCACCATTCCAAAAATCCTTATTGAATGTTTCTGTTGAATGCTGGCTCCCAAAATACCACTAACACAACTTGTCAACAAGACAAAGCAGTGTCTGTTGATCACCGTGGTAAGGGAGAACCCCACCTCTATAGCGCTTTGTGGGGGAGGGCAAGGTCAGAATTTATTGACAATTGGGAGTTTGGTTCAGTGCAGAGGTGTGGGAAGGCTGGTTTAGGGTTAGACAAGGATTGTGATCCAGCAGTCTAGGAATGGTGGAAACAGCAAGGCAAGCATTTTTGAGGTAAGGGATTCAAAGATCTTAGGGTACAAACCTAGGGTGCATCTGTTGATGCTGCCCATTGAAGAATTGCTGTGTCTTTGGGGAAGTTCCTCTAATGAGCAATCAAGCCATTTTCCTGGAGAAGAGGCTTCCAGGTAAACAAAGTCATGCTGATGAAGCAAAGGGATGCATGGTGTTGGTCACGTAGACAAGTGTGGTTTTGGGTCTTGGTGTCCAGGCTCAGTTCGGGGTATACGGGCTTCATTCTTGCTTCTAGGAGGAAGTGACTGGAGGGGAGTGTGGCCAAGTGGTTGCTCTGGAGGCATTTCTGAGCCCAGCCAAGGTGCTCAGTGGGGTGGGAGCCGCCCTGTGGGGATTCAGTCCCTCTGCCTGGTCTTTGTGTTTCTGTCTCATGTACCTGCAAACACAAGACCAATGGTAGTCCCCGAGGATCACCCAGCTGCCACCTGGCAACTTCTCCGGTTCAGGTGCTGGAGGAGGAGTACCAACCAAGGGAGGAGAGAGCAGGGGTGGGGAAGGAGAGAGAAGTGATCTGCAGCCCTCCGTCGGCATCCCCAGCACCCGAGCCAGGAACAGCTCCTGGCCTTGATTGCCGCCTGGCGCCTGCCCCGGGATGTCATCTGCCGTGTGGGCGTCCAGGCTCAGGTTTCGCTGGTTGAGTCTGTGATAACATCTGGCTCTCGGGGTCCTAGGCCAGTGACCTCTTAGGCTCCCTGGTGCCTCGCAGTCTACGGGGAAAGTTTCCTCCGCTCCTGGGCTGACAAGCCTCCTTTACTGATCTTCGGGGATGCGGAGTTAGTCCAGCTTCCCGGCCCCTCCCTGAGCTGACTGTCTCCTTCACACACGGTCCTGGAGTGTCCTGCCCTGGGGCTCTGCCTGGCTCGGCGCTGAAGGAAAATTCCATCCAGCCATCACCGCTGCCCAAACACTTAACTACGCCCTTGGCCTGAATCTGCAAGAACGGACCTGCAAAACCCCAAATGTAAAATCCCGCTTCAGCTTCAGCAACCATAATCATGGCTGTTTAGAGCTAATAATCATTAACTAGTGCCTATTAGTAAATGCTGACGTTAAAGTGTGATGCTTCCCCACACACAGCGCGGTTTTACTGCGTGAGCTGATTCACTCCTCAGACTCGGCGAGACTAGCCTCCATTTAACAGAAGATGCTGAAGAGGCTGGCAGCCAAGTCCTTTTCCCAAAGACAAGCCCCTGGAAGCGGGGACTTCACGAGTCACCCCCCGACCCAACTGAGAGGCAGCTGGAGTGGGGACAGAGCTGCTGGTGACAGACCTGGGTCTGAATCCAGGCCCTGCCTCTGGCTCTCCATGTCTCCAAGAACAGTGTCAGCCCTCCCTCAACCGCAGCATGGCTTGGATTCTTCTGCAAGTCAGAGCCAGCCAACTAACTGTCATACTTAGAACACACGTGTCAGAAATGTGACGCTGAGCCAAGCAGAACAGGTCTCTCTCAAACAGAACAGCCAAACACAGGGAGTGACGAGCACACTGCCTTCATGGACCGAACCCCTCCCCCTCCTCGCCCCCGCATCCTGGCTCGGTCCCCCGAGCTTGCTGGCTGCTTCTCCCCTGGTTTTTATCTTCCTTTTGCTGGGCTTGTCTATGACCTGAGCACATCCTGCCTTCTGGGACACTGTCCGCTCGAGGTTGGACACTACCGCCTCTTCCTGGACCATCCTGTCTGTTCCCTTGAAGGCCACCCTCCTGCCCCAACCGTGCAGGGATGTTCCTGTCCTTGATGGGGCTCCTGTCCCGGGTGGGACCTCCTGTCCCCTTCGTATTCTTATCCTGCCCCCTTATTCTCCTCTGCTGTTCCGCACCAGAAGACCTCCAGGTGTGGTCCTCAGACCAGCGGCATTAGCCTCACCCGGGGACCTGTTAGAAACCCGACCCACCAAATCGGAAACTCTGGGGATGGGCTCAGCACTGTGTTTTAATCAGCCTTCCAGGTGCCTCTGGGAGCTCTGGTCTCTACTCTCCTGGATCATCCCTGTAGCTTTTCTAATCTTTCAGGAGCGAACGATCCCCACGTCTCTGTCTCCAGACTGGCCCTCTCCTTGGTGCCCGGTGATTCTATGAAAGCTTGATGCTTTCTCAGGACGGTGAATGAGATTCGCAGAAAGAGCTAGAAGAAGCCCCAGAGACAGGTCAATTGGAACAACCCTTTCACTTTAACGATGAGAATCCTGGGCTTCGGAAGGGTGAAGGGGCCCATGAAGTCCAAAGAGGCCTTTCTTTTTCAGCAGGTAGACCCTTCCTCAAAATCATCTATAGGCTTGGGGGTGCGGATGCTCATTTCATAGGTACTGGCGCCCGAAGCACGGCTCCAGGAAGACTCGGGTCAAAAGCTCTTTCTCTGGAGCCTCTGCAAGTCTGGACCTTCCCTTCACTCTTGGACTGAGAGCTGTTCCCTGGCTGAAGGCCACTCATTGATTTCCGTTACAAAACACAGTCTTAATGACTGTGGATCACTATTCCTCTATACGTTCCTGCACTAGTAAGATTCTGATTAGATACTAATTAGTCTCATCGTTATGAGCCTGTTAAAAATCTCCAGGCTGTCCTGTGCCCTGTACACCTGGCCCAACAGGCCTCCTCAAAAGGCACAAGCTGCTGTGAGTCAAGGCTTGCCTGGGCCTCCCTGGGAAAGCTGCTTTCCTGGCAGGTCTGTGCGCTATCAGCATGACCACGGGATTAGGCACGGGTCAGAGCCGGGGGGCAGAGGATGAAGATCAAATGTCAGCACTTGAGGGCACGGCTGGGTCCTCGACACAAGCGAGGGTATCTTCCTAAGTGGCTCACCTTCCATTCCAAGCCCAGATTCAGGGCAGGGCGGCAGGGCCAGGGGTCTGGAGGCTGGGATCTGGGCCGGCAAAGTGACCCCCCATCTCTGATTCTCCAGGATCTGCAGACGCCTCTCTGGGAGGCCACTCCCATGAGCCAGAGGTGTTCCCCCAAGTTCAGAGCCCCCGGAAGGCGGGCTCCTCCAGGAAGCCCAGCGTGCTTGTAGTAGCTGTTCACTGAACTTTGCTCTGCCCCAGAGTCTGTGCCTCTCGCCTTATCAGCTTTCTTGATTCCTCCTGACACCAAGGAGGGAAACGCTGTATTTTTTAATTGAGGTGAAATTCCCATGATAAAAAATTAATCATTTTAAAGTGTACAGTTTAGTGGCATTTGGTACAACGTTGTGAAGCCACCGCCTCTATCTAGTTGCAAAACACCTTCAACACCCCAAATAAAACCCTGTACCCATTTAAACAGTTTTCCCCGATCCGCTTTTCCTCCAGCACAAGGTAAGCGCGAATCTACTTTCTGTCCCTATGGATTTAGTTATTCTGAATATTTCATATAAATGGAATCATGTAACATGTGGCCTTTCGTGACTAACCCCTTTTCCTTAGCATGTTTTCAAAGCTCATCCATGTTGTAGTATGTATCAGTATTTTGTTCTTTTTTATGGCCCAATAATATTCCACTGTATGGGTAAACCACAATTTGTTTATCCATTTATCCATTGATGGACATTTGGGTTGTTTCACCTTCAGAAGTGCTATTTTTAGCACCATTTCATAGAAAAGGGACAGAGTTTGATGGTTTTCGCAGGTCCTCCCAGTTGACTGGCTGAGGTGGGCATTAAATTCAGGTTTTAAAATCCCCACTCTTAAGTTCTGAGGCCACTGCCTCTCAACCTGTCGGAGCAGCTGATCTTGGGCTAAAAAGATGGTGGATTAGTGTTCTCTGGCACTCCTCTCCTATGACTCTTTGAGGAGGGCGTTTCTTGGCTGGTCTGTGTTTTGAATACCAGTTTTCAGGCAGAAAAATGAGACTCCTTAAAGAAGATTAATCTCTAACTCAACATAATTTATCATGATATTTCTTTTTTTTTAAAAAAGTCATAAGTTACATGCAATAAAATTCACCCATGTTAAGTGAATAATCTGATAAACTCTGACACAGGTGCACAGTTGTACAACCACCTCGGCAATCCAGGTATAAAACATTCCCATCTCCTTACAGCCTCCCGAACCTTTTCACAGAAGCCTCCTCTGCCTTAGGTCCTGTCTTCTTCCATTCAGCACAATGCATTGAAATTCACCCATGCTGGCGCTCTTGGTAGTTTATTCCTCTATTGCCGAGTGGTATTCTGTTATTTGGATATGCCCACAATTTGTTTATCCATTTCCCAGTGGATGGACACTTAGGTCATTTCAAGTTTGGGGCTATTATGAATAGAGCAGTTATGAACATTCGTGTACAAGTCCGTGCCTGGACCTAGAGGTGGAATTGCTGGGTCACACAGTAAGTGTATTGTCATATTTATGCCTGGGACGTGGCTCTCTGAGTCTGGCTTACTCCAGGATCCATGAGAGTCCAGCCCAAAGATGCTACGATGATGTCCTGAGCCTGATCTTCCTGGGATGGGGAAGGCCCGTGCTTCACCCACAGACGGTCCCTTCCCTGGGAGGTCTCATGGGGCTCAGAGGGCAGCCCTCAGGCCTTCCCAAGGCAGATTGAGAACTGGGCATAAAGCCTGTATTTTAAAAACTCTCAATATGCTGGGCTGATGTCTCAGAACCTGACAACCCCTTGGTTTGCAATGGTGCTTTTTGATAGCCTTCCTCAAAGTGCTTCCCCACAGGTGCCCTTGGGTCCCTGTTGGTGGCAAATGCATAAGATGGGGCTCCTGCTAGACTGAGAATTCCTGGGTGCTGAGGCTAGGCCCCTTCTCATGGCCTGGCTGGAAGACAGTTAAGCTCTTCCCAGTCAATAGGCCTATATCTACCTGCTGTTAGAATTTTATTAGGCAGGGCAGTTATGGTATCTCCGCATTGTTTGGAGTGGAAAAGGAAAATGAGCTAGGGAAATGTCCAGGCAAATGTCTGTGTGTTTTGAAACAGAGCTATTCTCTTCCAGGTCTTTTCTCGGGGAGTCATTTGCATGCCCATCTGATAGCAGGGGCCTAAGCCGGCCCAGCAGATAAAACCCATCTGGGACCTTTGAATGAAAAAATAAACATTTGCTTCTTTTAGGCTCCTGGAAGGTCATTTGCATGAAAACTTGCAGCGTTTCCAAGGCCTTGGAGGTGGGGTGGGGAGGGGGAGGTGGAGAGAGGAGTCTGCATGATCCTGGGAAAGCAGAACTGAGTGGTTCAAGTAAACTCCTATTGCTTCCTTATTATTTGCAAAGATCTGGAATCCAGAGAAGTCCAGGCTGGGTCCCTAATCCTTGCTCTGGCTTCACTTCCAGTTTCCCACTTGACCTCTAAGGACTTCAGTTTCCTCTTCTATAAAATGAGTGAACGGGGCCAGACCTCTCGTTTCAGCCATCTGCATTTATTGAGAATGCATGATTTGCAGGGCACTCGCTAGGAGACTAAGATACAACAGGGTAGATAAGGTCCTTGCTTTCAAAGACGTCCCTGCCCAGTGGGGCAGCAAGCAGGTCAGCAGACACCAGCTTGGCCTGTGCAATTTAGGAAGAGAGATAAACCTGGTGTTGGGAAGACAGGACAAACACAGGATGAGGGGGGATGGGAGGGAAGGGGCTTCCGGGGGAGGTCATACCATCTTCCAGTTCTGAACCTCAGATATGACTCTCCTGCCCATCCTCATGGGGGCCCTTGGCTCGAGATGACCTGGGTTCATCTCTAGATGACAGCCAGAATTTCTCCCATGTTGACAGAGTCCTCTTAGAGATGCAAATATCAAGTTCTGATGACGCCCACATCCGGATTACGGCTGCCCTCTCCTCTCTCTCTGCCATCCCTCCCTCCTCTGGAGGCCCCGGTAAGTGTGTCCTAGAAGACACACCCGGCAGTGGAATTAATGTCACACCAGCCTCAAGCTTGGGGTCTATGAGGCCGCATCTCTGCTCAGGTGCACATAAGGAGAAAAATACGATGTAATTCTGGAAGAAAATAGCTAAGTTCATTAACAATTTTGTTCCATGCAAGAGAGGAGGTCTAAAAGTAAAGAAGATAATTGGACATTGTGAAAGGAATACCAGCTGACACCCTCCCAGCCAAAAAGCAGCGCCAGGCAGCAGAAAGAGCCGGGAGCGGGATCAGGAGACTGGACCCTGCCTGGCTTGTGGCTCACAGGCAAAGCCTCTGGGACTCAGTTTTCCCAGCTGTAAAATGAGGAGATTGGACTAGGCCGGCTATAGGTGTCTTTGACGCCTGACTCTGGGTCTGGGTCAACCAATAGGAGAACACGTTCCTCCGTGTAATTGATTAGGGAGAGCCCGATTCAGAGAAGCCCAGGGATGTGCTCTGGCGCAGTCAGTGCCAATCAGATGACGGAGGGGGGCCGTGTGAAAGCGGAGGCTATTTCTGGTTGCTGAAGTGGTTTTTGTCCTTTCTGAAGGATCACATTACATGGAGACCCTCAAAGACGAGCTGCTGTGGTGTATGCCACCGCACGTATGTTCTGGTGTGCGCAACCGGCCACTTCTCAGAATGCCTGCTACGGACAAGCCTGTAAAAGAATTGATTTTAACCCAGATCCTTAGCACCACTCGCTTTATCAAAGAAACTGAAGCTTTGCAGCCCCAAACCATTATCCCTCCTCTGGTCCCCTTTGCCTTTAAGAATCTTCACTGTGACTGAATATACTCTTCGGGCACAATTAATTAAATCAATGACCCTCTCGTAAATTTAAAAATACATCTCCCATGTCTTTAAATCTCCGAATACCAGCTGGGAAACTGGAAGGCGTGAAATACACAGTCATCATGTCACAGCCACAGAAGCGGGATTCTGGAGCTGTGGTTGTGTGATGAATGTCCCCAAGACACACACCCACAATTTGGTTAAGCCCCAGAGGCATCTGGAGAACCCAGGAAGGAGGGGGCGGGTCCGGGAAGGAGAGACTGGCTGCCGTGGGGAGTGCTGTGGGGACCAGCGTAGACTAGAGGCTCAGACGACAATGTCGGGCAAGGCCAGTGCTTTCCAGAAGGTTCATAATGTAGTTGTCTCCAACCATGGATTTGGAAAGAAATCCCAGAAATTCCACTGAGACAGCTAGGAGGCCACATGGGCTGTGCCCTGCCTGTTCCTCTGAGTGGGGAGAGGCCAAAAGTGACAGTCAGTGATTGCACGACATCTCCTGCCGGAAGGCTAGACTGCTCAGACCCGGCTTTGCAGACTGCTCTCTATAAATGCCTCTTTGTTGAGGACCTACTAAGTACCAGGCACTGACCTAGGCATTCGATTGCCGTGGGGGGGTGGCCGGGCCCTGCCCTTAGTGATGGGCGGCCTAGAGGGGACGCAGACACACAGAGCAGTGTGACAGCAGGACAGGTGCCTCTGGCACCCGTGGGCAACCTGCCTGCGGGGATGCAGGTCTCTGGGGGAGGGGACTTCAAACTGACGAAGCAATGGAGGGTTACTCGGGGTCTCCCAGGTGGAAGGTGAGGATGGAGGGTGTGTTGGAAGAAGGAAGAGTGTTCCCTGCAAGAAAATGGAGGTGGGAGAGAGTGCAGCCCAGAGTTTGTGGAACTGGAGATCATTCAATGTGACCCAGGCTCAGGGAGGACTAGGGGTGGGGGGCATGAGGGGAGCAGGAACACAGCAGCTGAGGTCTGGGCATGGTGCTAGGTTCCTGGCAACCTAGAAGGGTGCCATCTCGGTGACCTTGGAACATGGTGGGAGTGACTCAGGGAGGAGGGGGCGGAGGCTGATGGGGAGGGGAGTTTCCGGCAGCCAGCAAGTACCCTTCGGTGCGTTTTGGGAATTCACTTTATTACTCAATTTGACACAATATTGAGGTTGAGACTTTTCTGTCCCCTCTGGTTTCAGTAGATTCTATTCATTTTTCTTTTCTTTTTGTTTTGTTTTGGTTTTGGTTCGTATTGTTCCCAATTCACTGAGCATTATATTTCAGAAAATACTGTTTCCTGAACTCCTTGACTTTTCATCACAACAATTATTTTATTTAGGACAAATAAGGGAAAGCCCTACTTCACGTGTGCTAATAAGCCTGCAAGGCCTCCCACTCCTGATCTCCCTTCCAGGAAGGGGAGGCCGAGAAGGGAGCTTCACATGGGCCACGGGGTTGGGTGGAACTTTGCAAGCTCTGTCATTTCTCTCAACACCAACCGCATCGCGTATCCTGGGTTCCTGACAGGATTTCAGGGTCTGACCAAAGCATCTCACTGGTTCTCATTGAATTCTGCAAAGTGGGTATTGTTTTCTCGATACTGATCTCACCGATGAGGAAATGGGGACTCTGAGACCCCACGGCTACCCAAGTGAGAAAGCGCAACCATGGCACCTACACAATGGGGAGAGAGTTACTGTGTAACTCTGGCAAGGATCACCCCAAACCCCTCCTTCTGATGGAGCTGGTGAGACTCTGGCTCCCACAGAGAAACAAACATGGACTCTGCATGTTCGTGGGTCTAAAAGAGCGCCCCTGGTTCATGCCACGTTGGAGGCTCCGAGCAGAACGTCATGGTCCGAGCAGGAGAGCGAGCCCTTTCTTTCTGTTTGTCTATCCAAGTACCCCAGCCTTCCCGGATCCACCTGGTAAAAATGATTGACCAAAACTGTTTATTTAAAACTTATTTTTTCAGTACTGTAATTTGAAGGCAATTTGGGGTGAAAAGCATACATATTGCTCGGGGCCTGTGGGAGGCAGGAAGGAGGCCCTGCTGCACCCCCCCCTCCCCAGCCTCCCCGCGATGCTAGTGTCCTTACCCCTACCCCATCCATCTCCATCCAGCCCCGGTCTGCATGAGCGCCATTTGAAAACCACAGCTTGAAAATTTTCTTGAATCTACATCTATTTTCAGCTTACTCTTGTTTCTTAGCATTAAAAGAAACCCTAGCACCTCATTACACACTGTATGAAGCAGAACCTCCTTTCATTTTTAAAAACTGTCTCCTTCAAGCTCCAAAGGTGCTTTCTAGTTTGTGCAGGAAGCCACATGATTTCTTGGGAACAGTGTAGGTTCTGGAACCCAAGCGTCCCGGGTTTAACCCCAGCTGGGTTGTGCTGGAATACCTAATGACTATTTCCTCTCCGAGTGTCAGTCCTCTCCTGGGTTAATATCCACCTTGCCGGGATTCATGATAGTTAAATCAGACGTTGCGCGAGGTGTTTTTCTTCTCCTGGCGTCCTGGGTCTACATCCTGGGTCACATGTCCGCATCCTTCATGACGGTTGACCATTGACCGTGTCCTCCCTGCTGCACCTCCCTGCTAATCTTTCCTCTTTACAACCTGGATTTTGGTAAACACAGAAGGAATGAATGCACTTTGCTCATTCTGGACTGTGCGGATCTCATAAAGCTGGTCCTTTTCTTTTCTTTTTTTTTTTTTTTATCTCTTAAAGCTAATCCCGGCACTGATCTTTCATCCAAGTAAGCAGAGACTCATTCAGCTCAAACGCGGGCCCTTCAGACCCCGCTCGATGGGTCTCGGGTGGGCGGATCCAGGAGCTTTTATCTGAGAGGAGCTGCCTGGGGCTCGGAGCCCCCTCCCCATGGATTTCTTCTCAGCGCAGTGCCCTGTAACGTCATCCATCAACACCCCCGGCCAGCACTTCTCTCTGCCGGTTACCCATCCCCCATCTCGGTCCCCGCCCAAAAGACTTGCAGCCCCTGATGGGTCTTGGACCACTGACTTGGGGCCCTTCTGCTTCCTTTGATTTGGTCTTTGGCACAGTTCCAGGAACAGGAGTCCTTGATGGCACCTGGCCCTTTCTAGTCACCGACAAGGGAAACCTGAGAAACCATTCTCAGAAATGGAACTAAATTGTCAGTGAATCTGTCCCCATCTGGAGAAGAGAGGAAGATTTGGGGTGGCAACAAAGGCTCCTTTGATTTCTGTTAATTAACTACTTTGGACTCGGGGGGTCTGGAGAGGCTTTCGTTTGACACACAAAGAATCCAGGGCAAGGATGATACCCACGCACAGGGTGTCTGCGCTGGAAAGGGCTCCGTGTATTTACCTGTAGGGCAACTCAATTAAAAATAAAGAAAGGGGTAAATCTATGAGATTAGCTCCGGGAACAATGCCACCAATTGTGGCCAGGTCTGACAATCCTGACTAAAGCAGATGTTAAACAAATATTTTGATGGCTCCAATCAGCCCCAGTGTGAATCTCCTATTTTTCTTCTTCATTATCTCCAGGCAGGGAAATTCTAAATTCTTCAACGGTCACACACTTTGGTGATTTACTGAAACAATCATATAGCGGGAGCTTGGTTGCAAATACCCATAGGAAGGGGCACCATTTATTAATATGGGGACGGCCTGGTGTTGTCTACTTACCTTTCTGTCCTCTCCTGCCCTTCTTGGAAGGTCCTTCCATTACTGCAGAGGTCTCTTGGGCTTTTGTGATAGACTCAGGAGAAGGAGGAAAGGGAGAGGGGCTCGGGACAGGGGCAGCGTTGATGGGAGGGCCGTAGTGGAGGCTACTGGAGTTTTCTAGGTATTTGGAAGAGAGGAGCAGCTGAGAAGCTGCAGCGTGTGAGCAAAAATGATGTGAAGGAAAAGGGAGAATTTAAGAAGTGCTGCCTGGACCATGTGCCCCGTTATGAGTGTACTTATGCCTATGTGAGTAAATGAACCCATGTGGAGATGCCTTCATGTTGAAATGACTTTGGTTGCCAGATCACGTTCATTTGACCACAGTGCCCCTCAGAGACTGGACCACTTGGGAATGGCTTCACCAGGGTGATAGACACTTGCCTGTCGTTTGACTCAAATGATTTTTGTTAGATCGTTATTTGGTTTTAATGAAGCAAGTTTAACCCCTGGAACACTTTTAACATACGGAAACAGAAATATTAAAAAATGAATAAAACTTTGGTATTTGAACAGCTTTCCCACCTTCTATTAAATGGAATAGTCACCTCTCCTCTTCCTGCTTTTCCCTTCTGCCAGCTCTGTGAGGACACACCCATCTTGTTCATGGGGTGTGGGAGGAGCTCCAGGGCCATTGCTTGGCCCCCAGTAGACCTTCAATATGTATTTGTTGAATGAAGGTAGGAATCAGTGAAAAGTCAGGTTCTCAATGGCCAAGATTCCATGACCATTTTACGGTAGAACAAAGCCCATCCTGTTTCCACCCCAGGGTCTCTGAATGCACATTTTCAGAGTAGCTCAGATCTGAAATCTGGTCTTGTGGGCCAGAGGCTCTGGAGACTTCCTCTCCTCTCCAGTGCTTGCCATGGCTCTTGACTCTGTCTTTACAAAGCAATAAGACCGCATTTATTATAATGTTGGTCACACTGAGGCAAGTAATAAAACTTGAGAGGTAGATATGGAATCATTTCATTTGAACATTTTTAGCTTCACATTTTTCAAATGGCCATTTGGCTTTGTATAGACACAATGAAAGAATTACGACCTTTGGCCAACTTTACTGAACAAGGCAATAAAATATAGTTGAAGTATATAGTGCCTTTTGATTTTTTCTTGACGGTGGGGGTGTCATTACAGCTTGAATTATTCTGTTTCATCGACATGGACAGGAGCTTTCTACAGAGACGGAAGAGTCCTTTGTATCAGCCTATGAGCCTTCTGGAGGGGAAAGATAAGCTGTCTCGGGAATGTTCATCTACTTAAACATTCCTGAGAAAAGGAATTTCACATCTGCTTAGCTGAGTTCCTTAGCTTCTCTGAGACTCAATCTTCCCTGTAAAACATGGACAAGACATTACCTGTTCTGCCTTCTTTATGTCATAATTGTGTGAACCAGTTAGGAAAATATATCTTAAAGTACTGTCCAGACTTTGAAGTGGCATATAAATCTATCTCATGTTCTATTAGCTTAAAGTGACCCTACCTTGGATGCCTGCAGTATATATCATAGACCGCCATATGAAAAGATAAATCTTAATATTTGTTTTAAGAGTCAATAATGCAACATTTGTCAGCCACATAATCATTATTTACCTACAATTGCAGATTACCTTATGAGGATAATGACTTGGGTAATTGCTTTGTCATAGCAAGATATCCACACACTCATAGCCAACCGTGTAAATGATAGCTTTTTAATCTCACAATTACAGAGCAGTGTGAAGGCTACCGAAGGGGTTGAGATATAATTGCTAATTGCCAAACAGTGCACTGGGACTTTATTTATTTCCCATCATGACAGTTTAACGGCAGGATGCAAAGCAAGTAGTGTAATTTGGGAATGGTTTGCATACGTCTAAGGCGAAGATTTAGCCCCAGACTTTTCAAAGTTGCATTGTTTTAGTTCATGTTTTAATATGCCACTCCCCAACGTGAGATGCAAACATATAAATCGGAAGGCTTGCCTTCAACTCTTTCAAGTAATGACCTAAGATGGCAGGTAGTGTGGCCTGGATGTTACCTCCTGAATCAGTGCCAGCTTCAATGAAGGTCCTCAGGGAGGGGTCAGCCTGGAGGTCACACCCCTAATGAAGATTGTTTAGATCAATACAGGAAAGAGGTCATTGACTCACATTCAGTCCAATAGGTATCGATTCAGCTCTTTGTAAGAGGAGGACAGCACTGGAGTGGGGTTCTTAGAGTTGAGATCCTGGCTCCACTATTTCTGAGCCATGTGACCAGGACCAGTTACTTCTCCTCTCTGAGCTTTACTTTCCTCATCTGTAAAATGGGAATGATAATAAGAGAATATTTATGGGGGTTGTTGGGAGCAGATTAAATGACATGACGCAGGGTAAGTACTTAGAGCAGCACCTGGCACACTGGCAGGAGGCTGGCCACATTGGCACTGGCGTACATCTGGGGTGACCCCATGCCCATGCCTTCCGACACTAATTCCTTATGACTTTGTTTCATGGAACATCGCCCATCTCACAGGGAGTCCTTACATGTCCAACTTGTTGACAAGTTATATTAAACTACCCTATCAGCTTAAAGCATCCTGCCTCAGGGACTGGAACGTGACCCCAAGGATCGCTCACCTGCATTATGTGGGGAGACATTGCATCTGGGCTTCCCTGATGCTCAAGTGACGCTCCCAGAAATACTTTACTTTTTAAGGCTAATGAATCCGATTTAGCTGAGAGGGTCTTTGTGTGAACTCTCAGTCTTCCAGTTTGGTCTGCATGGGCACCAACCAGCTCTTACTCAGCAAACCTCTGCCCATGAGCACTTACCCTTACACTTGAAGTCCCTGCCTTCTTCCTTCATGGACACGCCCCTCTGTTTGCCAGGGTTCAAGTGAATTCCAGCCTTGCCTGGAGCTGCTTTCTATCCACCCAACCTTCAGGTTCACGACTCATCCTGAAACCCACACAGGTTATGTTCACCAGTGACTTCACCAGCCACTCAGGCAGATTTGCACAAATAAGACCTCCACCTTGATGCTCAGAGCTTGACCTTCTTGGCCCCGTTCTGCATTTCAGAGTCCCAGCCCAAGATGACAGCTTTCCCTGGAGAAGGCCAACATGCCCAAATGTGCCTACCCCAAAACCTTCCAATGTGTCTTCCTTGTGGCCAGACAGTTCTGACCTTCTAAGAACCACAAGTCTCCCATAGGAGTGGGGAAGGCAGGAGGTTTCAGAATTCTTCCCTTAGGAACAGTCCTGGGAAACTCTCAAGGGAAATTGTGCTGCAGAGTTGACATTTACGTTCAAATTCAGATTTCTATTTCTCCTAAAACCTTAGTCTCAAGAGGTTTGGATCCATAGAAAAGAGAGACTTGGACAGAGGAAAACATAAGTGCTTCTGATTGAAAAGAGGAATGACCTGGTTCCAGGTGAAAACCTTTCCCAGGTAGCAGCTCTGTGTCAATGTGTCTCTTTAGTGAAATGTTTTCTGACCCATTTTTGTGACTGTGAATAGAAGCTTCCCCACGATTCTGCCCTTTCACAGGTCTGGAGAACACGACATCTAGCTCTACATAAACGGAAGTGGTGTGTTCTAAATGCTCATCTTTTCAGCATAAATCCACGGGGAGTGACTGCACTAGGCTCATCTTTTTAGTAACATCAAAGCCAAGTGCAGAGAAAATGTACTAATAAAGCAGAAAAGGTCAAAGGGTATAGGTGAACAATTTTAATATTGGGAGAATGAGCAATTTTCCTTTTTTTTTGATATGAAAAAATGAAAGACCTTATATTCTAGGTAGGAGTCCTGAACTGTCTTTGCTAAGAGATGATCACTTTTTAACCAAGCTTATTTGCATTTACTCCAGAAGTTCCACTCATTGGGACCTGACCATCCTCTGGTCTATTGGTCCGTGTGTCTGGTGAGGAGGAGGGTCTGTTGGCAGCACCTCCAGATGCAGACCCAGACCCCGGGTCTGAATTCCTGGTCCTCCACTTTCACGTGGCCTTGGGCAAAGTTGCCGATATTCTTAGCCTCAGTCTCCACATCTATGAAATGGGCAGAGTAATAGCTGCCTTGCAGTGACATTGTGGAATGTGTGTAAAGGCACAGGAGAGAAGCTGAGGAAATGGTGATGTCTCTCATCTTCCTCTTTTCTTTTCTCCCCCACCCTTTCCTTCTTTCCTTCATTTTTTGAAGAGCTTTTTCTAGAGGGTGTGCGGGGAGACAGGATGGGGGCAGTGGGATTATTTGAAGACCTGGGGTAACCGGAAAGCTGGAGTGTGTTTTCAGACCTCACTGAACAATGTTTCTCAGAGTGTGGTCTGGGGACACCCCCATCAGAGGCGTCTGAGGGGCTCGTGTCAAACGCAGGGTTCTGAAACCCATGACAAACCTGCCCAATCAGAAGCTCGGGGGCCAGGCCCTGGGAATCTGTGTGCTAACGAGCACCGGGGGTACCAGACACTGCTCAGTGACTGCAAACGGCCATCGCCCTTCTTTCTTCTGACCTAATCCTGTTTTGTTCAGGGGTCCACCCTTCCCTGACGAAACTCAGGGGCAAATCCTGATTGGTCTGAACAGATCAAGAAGCCCCTCATCTCCCTGCCAGTGACAGGTTTAGCAGAGGGCAGGAGCCCAGGATTGACCAAGGAGACGTGCCAGGACAGGTGCTGGCGGAAGGGTTTCCTTGTTCTTTGAAACACTCCTCTCTCCTTCCACTAAATGCTGTTGTGTCTGTGTGATGCCTGGAACTGGGGTGCCCATCTTGTAACCCAGGGACCAGCCAAGGGCAAAGCTCAAAGTGTTCTCAGTGATGTATCAAATGGGATGGAGTTTTGGGGGGAGGCAATTTTTAAAATGGAGATATAATTCGTATAACGTAACATTCACTATTTGGAAGTATACCACTTAGTGATCTTTTTTCGTGTGTTCCCAGTGCTGGGCAACCATCACCACTAATGCCAGAGCATTCCTCTCACTCTGCAAAGCAACCCATACCTATTACAGTCACTCTCAATTCCCCCTTCCCCAGCAATGGGAAACAACTAAGCTACTTTTGTGGATTTGCCTATTCTGGACATTTCTTATGAATGGATGCATTCAGTATGTGATCTCTTGCTCTGACTTCTTTCCCTTAGCATAATGTTTTCAAGGTTCATCCGCATTGTAGCAGTGAAGTGTCAACACTTCATTCCTTTTCATGGGTGAATAATATTCCCTCGTATGGATATACCACATTTTATCCATTTATAAGTAGGTAGACATCTGGTTTGTTTCCACTTTTTGGCTACCATGAATAATGCTGCTATGAACCTTCATGTACAAGTTTTTGTGAGGACAAACATTTTCAAATCTCTTGGGTATATACATCAGGTGGTTCTTACACTTCCTAAAATTTGAGCAGTATGGCAGAGGGTCAGAAACAGACTCTGGAGTTTGACCTCCCGGGCTCAATTCCTGGCTCTAGCAACCTAGTTTGGGGACACTGGGCAGGTCCATCCTGCCTCGACCCTCCTGTCAGATGGTGGTGGTAACTATATTGTCTCCACAGGATGGTGGCAGGGATTAAATGAGTTAATCCATTAATACGCATTTGAACGCTACATAATTAGTGCCCCCAGAATGTTAGCTGTTAATATCATGCCGCCATGCCAGAAGGAACACACTGCAGACTCTCCTGCTAAATTTATTCTTACCTGCCTCTGGGGAGCTGAGGTGGGAGTTAGAAATCCCTCTCTGGAAACACCAGCATCCCCTCCTCCAGCCCTTCAATGATACACTGGCCAAACTGGTCGGGGAAAAAAAACTGGTCAAATAAGAGTGGGCAGTAGCACTGCCTTCTCGATTCTTTTACTTCCTTCACTTTGGGCTAATTATTGAAAACACAAGCTTTTTCTTTCTACACAAAACACAAGCCCAATCTGCTTCACAGTTTTGTGGCTAAAATTTTTGCCCAGTTTTGGCTCTTCTTTGGGTCATCCCCTCTCATTAGAAGGCACATTTCCCTGGACTCCTTGCTGCGTATATACCTCGATACATTTTAGCTTCTCTTGTTCAAAGGTCAGTGTTCTCAAGTCGGACTAGCGATGGCGTGGTTCTCTCAGCCCATCCAGATGCCAACCAGCGCGAGGATTGATGTGCCCTTAATGCCATGCCTTAGCCACGGCTTCAAGTGAGAAATACAAGACAAGAGATGGCCTTGGGAGAGGGTTGCCGTCCTCCTTTTTGAGCTCTCCTCAAATGTCATAATTGATGTGTTATAATTAATAACTAGTGCTGCCCCAGCCTGAGCTGAAATGCACATCCTGGTCCCACGGGGCACATGTATCTTGGCAGAGCTATAGTTCCTGGGCCTGTAGTTCAAGACTCTTCAGTGTTACAGGGACCTCCTTGCCGGGCCTGGAACTCCGAGGCAGGTAGAGGATTTGATGTAGCCGCATTGGGGTCTGGACCTGAGACACCTCCTATCCCTTATTCACCTTTGTGAACACCCTGCTCTTGGAGTCTTGATGGCATCCCGACAAGAGGACCCCGGACCCCATTTCCCTCACTCTGGGTCCACGTCTTTATGTTTCTACCGGTAATGTAGGGTCGTAGCTAAGAAGCCAGGCCCTGGAGTCAGACGATGTAGATGCAGAGCCTGCCTCCATTGCTTTTAGCTGTGTGATCTAGGGCAAATGCCTTCACCTCTCTGAGCCTTAGTGGCCTCATCCGTAAAAGAGAAGGGAAAACAACGTCCTCCTTACCTTGTTGTTTTGTGGGTCAAATAAGACAAAACAAAGTGCTTTGCAGAGTCTCTCGGCCAATTCTCAACAAAGAGGAGCTGCTGACACCATCACCCTGGCGCCGCTGGTCTGCCCTCCCTGAACTCGCCATCTCCATCCTTCGGCTCTGCTCCTGTTTTCTCTCGATAAGCAGCAGCACAGATCCTCTGCCCCAGCAGAGAGCTGACTCCTGTCCCCTATTCCTCCTTGTCTCTCACACACTGGGGACCAGGCCCTCTCTCCCTTTCAGGCCCCGCCCCGCATCTGTTCTTCCCGCCTCCTCTGGCTTTCAGCCCCCTCGTCCTCGCTGGGCTCCGGCCTGAATGCTCACCGCCTCACACTTTGTCCCACTGCTGCCAGGCCTGTCTTTCTAAACCACAGCTCTCAGTGCTTCCCACTTGCTCAGAGAACTTCGTGGTGATCTCTGGAAACAGGTCCGGGCCTTCCCAACCTGACCCAGACTACGGTCCGGTCTCCTGGCAACCTCTCTCCCACACGCCAAAGGAGACCTGCACTGCTCTGGGCATGCTCAGGCCTCCCGTGTGCGTTCACGCTGCCCGCAGCCCTGAACACCCCTCCTGCCCAGCCTGGGCTCAGGGCAGCTCTGCCCAGACCTTTGCCGGACCTTTCCTTTTGACCCCCTTGTCCGGCAGAAGCAAGTGCCACCCAGCCCTTCGTGCTCCCGTTGCTCTCCTCTGGCTATCAGCGCCTCTGTCTCTCTCTGCTGCCCAAGCATCTCCACTGAGGTCCACGGCGATGTCTCAGCATCCCTGAGGGCTGGGCCTGGGCTGATGGGACCAAGTCCAGACCCCCGCCCACGCCCCAGGCTGAGCAACTTGGCCAGAATCTATTTGGTTTATTGGAGTCCCGCTTATGATTCATTAAAAAAAAAAAAAAAAAAAGATGCTCTGCCGCTGACAAAGCAGTTCTAGAATCCACAGTGATGGTCACTAGAGAACCAGGAACGAGCCTCCCACTAGGAGATATTCAACAGGTAGGAATGGAAGTGAAATTTAATTTCTCAAACCTGGATACCACATGTGAGCGTGTTTTCTATGGCTGGGAGGGGGCTCCTTGGTCCCCAGGACGGAGAAGGAGAGAACTGGCAAGGCTTTGGGGGATGGAGGAACAGCCTCGGCCCGAAGGTGGACAAGGCAGTAGGAGGCAAGAAGGGCGTTGAAGGGTGCGGCCAATTCTGGGCAGATCTTGATAAGGGTCTGACCTCGGACGGGGTTGGCAGCCCTGAGCTTGTGCTCAAACCATCGGGGCCTCATGTTACCAGCGCTGATCAACCCGAGTCTATAGTTCGTAAAAAACAATGATAGGTCTGCTTGACTCTTGCCCAGGCTGTGGAATCCAATGCTCATTACAACCCTTTTTCGCTTCCAGGCCTGGAATGAAACGTCGAGCTGCTGACGGCTTCCTGCAAATTCCACGGTGTGTTTTGTTTAAGGGGGAGAAATGCATCCAGCTCTTCCTATGGGCTTTCCTTGCTCTGTCAGCCACACAATAAATTAGACGGGTCAAACGTTGTAGATTTAATCTCACTGTGAACTGAAAACATAGTAGCTCTCCCGGCCATCGGAGACTCCGCGAGCACTCGGTGACCCCCCAGTGAACCAGAGGGGCCCGGGCGGCCAGCAGGTGCAGCTGGAGGGACTCAATGTGACATTCACCGCGATTCTTTGTGCCCTTCTGAGAACTGCGGGGGAGCGTTTGGAACTGAATCCTCCAGGGCATTCCCTCACCGTCTCACAATTACCTGTGCCAGGCAGAAAAAAGGAGAAATTGAGAGAGAGGAGAGCAACGGGAGGAGGGAGAAAGGGGCCGATTCTCTGCGGTGCTGGGGAGGCCACGGCGGTTCCAGTGAAAGACCGACTTTAGCGCAGGAGCCAACGGGGTAGGAAAGGGGCGATAGAAACCGTGTTTGGTAGAAACAAATTGCTCTCCACTTCCCGGTGACACGGAGAGGCCTGCGTGGTCCTCGGGGTCGGAGATCGGAGAGAGACTGCGGGTCCGGGCAGGGGGGTGGCACCGGCTGGGCGCAGAGGCCGGGCGAGTCTGGTGGCTTCGGGACCTGCTGCAGGGCACTTGCCTACTGGCTGCTCCCGGGATAGATCCCCGGTGGCGATTTGGAGCACCTGGTGGGGGAGCCGGCACCCTGAGCCGGCTGTTGGGTGGGATAAGGCTCAGGGGGTGGGGAGAGCCGGGGTGCTGAGCGCTCCCCTCCCCGCTCTGCACAGCCTCTCACAGGTGACCCTTGCAAGGCGCCGACCTCGGGCACGAGCATCCGCAGGGGCTGGCATTTGGAAAGGTCGCTGGGGAACTCAGAGCACGGTAATGAACTGACCTCCGCTGGGTTTTGATTCTGCTCAGACAAGTCTCCTTCTCCACGGGAAGAGGAGGCAGTGGCAGGTGAAGTCCGTCTGCATCACAGCAAAGGCCAGGGCGCTAGAGGCTCCAGGTCCAAGTCTGCGAGGACTCTCGGCGGCGCGGTGGGGGGCTTAGGGTCTGCAGGAGTCAAGATCGAGAGAGAGAGAGGACTGACTACCTTACAGATACCCTTTAGGGAGGCCCGACCCCCTCTTCCACTCCTGCCTGTGATTCACCATCCGCGCGGCCGCATGAGTGCTGATGCCCGGGTACCCACCACGCTGGAAATTCCGCAGGTGGTGAGAGACTGGACAAACGTAGAGAGAAGGGCACGGGGCGGCCAGTCTTACCTGCCTGGCCTCTCCAACCAGGTGGTACTTAGAAAGTCAGACCCCAGGCCTAACCCTAATTTGTGGTCACTGGAGAGACAAAGAATCATATTTTTAAAGGATTTCCCAGATGGATGGGGGAAACCATCTTCCTTCGTCCAGTGGAGGGCAGCCCCATTGCCATTTGTGTGAGCCCAGAGGGAAGGAGAGGAAGAGGGTCCACGTCTAGGGCAAGAGGAGCCCTCTTGGGGGGCAGGGGGCGGGAGCCGGGACAGAGGCTCATTCCCCCAGGGCTTGGAGCGCTCACAGAGGGTCAGGTATCGTGCCAGGGTCTGGGGATCCTGAAGTGAATGGGACCTGCTCTGGCCTTAGACGGGCTCATGGGCAGCTAGCGGCATTCACAGCCTTGGAGTGTTTGTGGCAAAGCCCCTGAGGCTCTCCTTCACCATGAACCTCCCTCCCAGCCAGAGGCCAGCAGGGCAGCCCAGGTGGGTGAGTCACCCAGTACAGAGGCTGATCTATCTGCCCCCCAACCAGAGACCCTAGAGCAGTCACTGGGTGCAGGGAGCACTGTCCTGGGAGCCAGGGGCTGGGCTGAGCCCCCCACCAGCCATCTGGGCAAATCCCTTATCAAGGCTGAGCCCAGTTTCCTCCTTTGGGCCGTGGTGCAGAGCCCTTAGGGGCAATGACCCTGACACCTGAGTTAGTCTGAACTCTGCGGCCATTGGGCCACCTCCTCAGGCCTCCCCCAAACCCCGAGGCAGCCCTGAGGGCGATTAAGCCGTTCTACCGCCTGGGGCCAGGTTGAAACCCAGAAAGGGTGGGGAGACCCGAGGTTCCCACCTTCGCCTCTTCTCTGCGGCATCATAAGAGCGCTAGGGGGATGTGTTTCCCAACGGCCTCTCCCCTCCCAGATTCCAATGGCACTCTCTGAAAACTCCTCCGACCCAGAGGAAAGATGCCCTCAGGGTGGGCGGGGCAGGCCCGTTCAGATGAGGCGATAAGTGGCCTTTGTCCCTCTCAGGCCCCGGACAGTCCTGGGCAGCGCATGCCGGAGCCTCTCTGGGTGGAGAGGGAAGGCTCTGTGGCTCCTGCTCACCTGGAGAACCCCCGGGATCCCGGGTGTCCCGGGCCTGGGTCGGGGTCAGAGCGTAGGCGCTGTGAAGGCAGCTGCCTTGTCTCGCTCCCCGCCTCCCCCGGCGCCTGGCGCGCAGTAGGTGCGCAGTCAATGTTTGCTGACTTAGCAGGTGACCTGACACTCTGCTCCCTCCTCGACGTGAGGGAGGGATGGATGAGGTGGTGCTGGGGAGCGGTCCTCTCCCCCCACCCATGCAGATGGTGCGGAAGAGGACTTCCCTCCCTGCCTAGTGGCTGGTCATTCATGAGGCAGAGCTTCACCCAGGCCTGGAGACCCCACAAAGCCTCCACCTTCTTTGTCGGGCTTTTCCTCCTGGCTCTGACCCCTGAAGGTCCACACTCCTTTTTCCGTGCACAGCCCTAGCCATAGAGACAAGAGTCGTTGTCTAAGGACCCACCAACTTTCCCTGCGGGCACTTAATTTGAAAGGGGTCCCGGGGTCGTAGCTAGAGTTTCCACAGTGCATTACCTTCTTCCTCACCACGCCCACCCCTGCACCTTGGTATTACTCGGGTATAGTGGAGACCATTAATATGTGAATGCCTTGGTTCTCTGGCTACAGATAAGGCCAAGGTCAGGTAGCATTTGATCAGTCCCACCTGAGATGTTTGGGAGAATTGCTTTGAAGGCCCAGGGAGTGAGAAGAACCATCTGACTGGAGGCATGAAGAAAGATTTCATGGAAACGCTGGAGAAGAGCCCTGCAGGACAGGTGTGGTCAGCAAGTACAGATGGAGGAAAGGACAGTTCTGTGGAGGGTACAGCACGAGAACGGCTTGTGTTCATGGAATATCTAGTTGTTCCACTTGGGTGCAGACCCAAAAGTGCAGAGAGATGTTGGCCTGACCGTCTTGATGTTGAACTTCTTGCATGTGACAGGCCTGAAGCAGGTTCAGAATGAGTAATAACAGCGCAATACCGTGACAGTGTGGCAGGTAAGGGTGTAAGGGGGTCTGGGCGTGTGTTGTGTCAAGGTCAAGGTCAGAAGCTGGCCCCTCCTAACTCCCCTCGGCGGTGGGAAGCCACCTGAGATTTCCGATCCTGATCTGCATTCCACTTTAGGAAAATCATCAAAAGTGGGTATTCTGTCTCTTTTGGTCAATTTGAAATTCTTTGTGGAGAGAACTCAGTTGGGATGACTCCACCTGCGATTCTTAGCTATTGGGCTTCAGTAAGCTCTTCTCTTCAATAATTACTCCTTCAGCATCTTGGAATTTATTCAATAGAATGTGTCAAGACATGACCTCCAACCCCTTCACCCCAGCACAAGTCTGAGGTGAAGCAAGGCTGTGAGATCTCTTCTAAGGAACGGTATAGACCAGAGCTCAGCCATTTTTCTGTAAAGGCTGGATAATAAATATTTTAAGCTTTGTGAGCCATACAGTAACTACTCAACTCTACCGTAATAATATGAAAGCACATCATGTAAATGATGTGTAGCTGTTCTTCCAACAAAACTTTATAAAAATAGCTGGTAGTCTGGATTTGGCCCACGCATCATAGTTTGCTGACTGCTGGTGTCAACTGTAGAATGGCTTGGGACCCAACCCTCTTTCCAGGCCACCATGCTTCGTGGCTTTCACATGGGGCTATCCCTGGAGAGGAAAACCTGCTTCGGTCTGGCTGCCCAGATTCAGAGCGGGGACTTCTGCTGGCTTCCTCTGTCACCAGAGATGGTGTCAGACCCGCTATGTCTGTCTTGACAGCCGTGTCGTCTTGGCCAAGTGCACACACCGATGGAGGCGGATAATGTAAAGCTGAAACATGCCTGAAGACGCTGGCTGCAAGGGCGCATGTAAGTGGGCCCCGAGGTTCCATCACACGCCCAGCACCTCCCTGGCCACACTCCTCGTCATTTCACAAAGGGCCACCTGTCAGAAATTCCCTTAATGGCCACTGTTGACATTGCTGTCACTCTCTGTTGGTGAGTTTCCATCACGGATATGATGGGCAGTTTAAAACGTGCTTAGAAATGCTGTCAGCCATCCTTTTGAGAAAAGCCTGCTGGGACCCGATTAAGCAGGGCTTGTAGCCGAAGCAGCTCTTTCCTTGGTGACACATAGTAAGTGGCAGGTAATCCGCGTCTTAATCTCCTTGCTGCCCCTAGAGGCTTATGGTAACCGATACCCCTGTGAACGCCACAGAGTCTGATTGAGTTACCTTGAAAGGCCAGTGCTTCTTCCTGCTCCTTTCCTAATGGAATGTATTCAGATAAAGGCACCTTGAAGTTGGCCACGGTCTCCTGAGATGTTGCTCTGAAGGGAAAATTTGATTTCCCCTAAGCTGTGGCTGATATGACTTTGTGATTTTCCCTGAAGCGTTTCACCAAATGCAGCCACGCCGGTCACAGTACACCTGGGGGAGGGGCGGGGCGAATCCTGGGGGCTAACCTGCTTTCTATTGTGGCTTTGGTCTTTGAGTCCACGGTCAGAGCAATTCTGACTCCTGGGGAAATTTCATTATCAAAATTCTTACTTTTCCCACCACAATTAAGAACTGCTCTATTGCCACACTGCTGCTGACCCAAAGGGATAATTAACCCGTTGGGATTGGAAGGCGTCTGGAACACGCTGAGGCTGGATGGCTGGACTTGGTCATCTGCAAGCTTGTCCCTGCATCGTGGTCCCTCTAGCTGGGGACGTGGAAGGCGGTTGGCCCATCTGTAAAATGGGGCAGCTCCGCGAAAAGATCACTCAGGTTTAGAGTTGCCAGATGTAGCAAATAAAAATAGCAGACACCAAGTTAAACCCGAATTTCAGATAAACAATGAAGAATTTTTTAGCATCTGTTTGCCCCATGCAACATCTGGGACACACTTATATTAAAAAATTTTCTGGTGTTTATCTGCAATTCAAATTTAACTGGGTATCCTGTATTTTACCCCTCACCCCTCCTCATGTCCCTCCCACCTCAAGTAGTTTCTGAATCTTTACTATGAGATACATGATTTTGCTTTTGATATCCGTGGCTTTAGGTAGCCATAAGCAAAGGGTAAGTGTGAAACGTCTAGATTAGTCTGGAAAGCTAATCCCTTTCCAGACTAATCTAGACATTTGTACTCATGCTTTTTTTTTTTTTTTTGAATTTTATCTGTTTTTTTACACAGCAGGTTCTTATTAGTCATCCATTTTATACATATTAGTGTATACATGTCAATCCCAATCTCCCAATTCATCACACCCCCCCCACCACCACTTTCCCCCTTGGTGTCCATCCGTTTGTTCTCACGCTGTTTTTGAAACACTGGTTTGTGACTGTGTCTCCCAGTGCCCACTGGAGTCCCCAGTGCCAAGTAGATGCGCAGTGAGCACTGGTTTGATGAAGGAATGGTCACCAACTCCATGTACATCGCACCTTTCAACCTCTGTTTGACCTTCACGTAGCACATGCCGCCATCTAACAGGACGGCCAGGTCTTCCCACACACTCCCCTTCCTTTCCAGATCACTCTGCCTTTGCCCGAATGGTCCACTTCCCTCAGACAGAGGCAGCCTCGCACGGTGGGCAAAATCACGAGCCCTGGAGCCAGACTGCCTGGGGTTGAGTCTCGCTTCTACCACTGTGTGTCTTTGGGTAATTTACTTTAACTCTCTGTGCCTCAGTTTTCTCATCTATGAAATGGAGGTAACAATAAAACCTAGTAAGGCTGTTTTGAGGAACAGAAGTGCTAATACATGTATGGCATTTAGAAGACAGAGCATGACATGTAATAAGAGTTCTTTTTTAAAAACTTTTTAAATTAACTTATTTTTATACAATTTGTAAAGGTTACTTTCCATTTACAGTTATTAGAAAATATTGGCTCTGTTCCCCGTGTTGTACAATACATCCTTGAACCTGTCTTACATCCAGTAGTTTGTGCCTCCCAATCCCCCACCCGTATTTTGCCCCTCCCCCTTTCCCTCTCCCTACTGGTAACCAGTAGTTTGTCCTCTATATCTGTGAGTCTGCTTCTTTTATGTTATATTCACTAGTTTGTTGTATTTTTTAGATTCCACATATAAGCCATATCATACAGTATTTATCTTTCTCTGTCTGACATATTTCACTTAGCATAATGCTCTCCAAGTCCATCTACATTACTGCAGATGGTGAAAGTAATAAGGGTTCTTATTCTATTCCATCTACAAATCCTAATCCCAACCATCCTACAAGGGCCACCTCCTCCATGAAGTACTCTTGATTGTCCTCTTCCCTACCCCTCAGGTGGAAGCAGGCTCTCCCCTTAGCTACATTTCTTGTATCCACCTGTCCAGTCCTTTGGGATAAAATGAACCGTGGTCTTTTCCCCCCTCGCCTAAATTCTTTGTGGGAAGGACCAACTCTACCACCCTGGGGTGTCTGAGAAGTTAGAGTATGGTATTGTTATTCTAGGAGGTGTTTGTATCTGGTGCTCTCACAAAATAGCTGGGAGATCTGTGAAGGTGAAAAGGAGCATCCCATTTAGAATAAGACAGAAGGGTGTCCATTTCATTTGTCACAAAGGGACACAGCTTGGTGTGGTAGAAAGAGCAGGGGATCAGGGCCCAACAGATGCAGCTGGAAATCCGCTCTATCTTTTCATAGCTTAAGACCTTCAGAACCTTCCACTTCCTCATATGTGAAAGGGGTGTAAGGGTGCTTCCTCTTGGGGATGGGGTGGGGGAAGGCTTGGGTGGGGGGAAAACACCTACGAAGGGTTTAGCACAAGAGGTGCTGCCCTAAAAAGCATTGTCGGGCTCTGCAGTGCTGTGTGAAGCACTGTTGCAAGTTCAGCTGATACCCGGTCTGGGGGCTTCCCCAAACACCCTGCTTGTGTCCCCAAACGCCCTGCTTGTGTCCGGGCATAGACAAGAAGCTGGGTCGGCAGCCCAGAGTCCTGACTGCATTATCCAAAGGGCAAGGGAATGTGTAAAACCCCATCCAGCACCCAGCAAAAGAGGAAGAAAATCTGCTCAGGTGGAGCAGTGGAGAGCAGTTAACATCTCCAAGTCTCTGCCTGCTTTGCCCACGCAGACACCGACGCGGGGGCTGGGAGCACTGCATCTGGCAAATTCTCTCTCCCACCGCGCTTCTCCCATGGCTCGGAGCCTGATACACGGTGCACACGTTCCCTGCACCACCAGCTACTCAACCCAAGGATCAAGGTCATTCTGAGCCGCAGTGGTTTGAGCTAGTAAAGATTTTTATAAAAACTCACTGTCTTGATTTCTGTTCAAGTACTTTAAAGTTCACATATTTCTTATTTGAACTTTGCTGGCTGTAGTCATTTCACCCACAATCAGCCTGGATTGGTTCTGCTTATTCAGAGCCCATCAATTACAGGGGACCGGACTGGAGCACACACCGCCCATGCCTTCTTCGCCCCAGGCTAGCCAATTTATCTGACATTTAATAAGGAGTTTTAGATTTTGCAGCTTATCAGAAGAGCGCAGTGCAAGTGCGGGTGCGCCAGTGAATCCCAAATCAGTGGGCTGCACAGGAATCGCTTCCTTTCAACACAGGCTTTGTCATGCACCACAGTTCTGGGTGTCAAGACAATCTATCGTCCTGCCTTTGCTCTTGTTGTGCCTTCTTCCTTTTCCTAAAACGGTTTAAAGGTTGGTTTAAAATCATTTCAATGTTAAGAGATCGTGGAGAGAATTCCAAATCCACCTTTGCCATAAACAGAAACTCTGCAACTACAGACAAGGATTGGGAAACTCTGTTGCTTGATGAAAGCTCAAGTTAGCAAAGAAGGACTGAATGTCATTCTGTGCCAGCCAGGGTGCCAGGCGTGGTGTAATGAAGATGAGGTCCCTGCCCTGAAGGGGTGCACGGTGTGGTGGGCCAGCAGACGAGGACATAAATAACTTATATCCCAGGCCGGCTGAGCTGTGCGCTCTAATAGAGGTAAAAACAAAGCACCATGGGCGTGTTGGGGGCAGGCGAGAGATGAATATTCTCCCTGATCTGAGCCTTTTGGGTGAGGCTCAGCCAATGAGGGCATATTGACACGTTTGACTACATAAGGAACTCTGATGTTTTCTTAAGCTTCCTCTGAATATCAAGACAAACGTATTTAATCTATTTCTCCCCTGTTATGGTCAGTTCGATTCTCTTCGGCGTATTGTGTATGTTTAAACTGCCTAGCTTGGGTTTCCATCATAAATGCTCTTTAGGACGAAAGTTTCACTGAATATTAGAATACCGGTTGGGAGGGCATTTTGGTAGGAAGACATGAATTCAGAGCCAGTCCACGCTAGTTTCTGAGTTTTCCTTCCCTAATATTTTCATGATCATTTCAGGTCTTTAGATTTACAAGTCCAATACCTGTCTCGACAGCCATATATGAAAGCCACCCTCACTAATGTTGGTTATTTATTTTCCTAAGAAATAGAATTTTACAGTTTCCTCTGATGTTCTTATTATTACGTTCTGCCTCCGTAGCACCAGGAGGGTTCCTACAACTTTGGTCCCAGAGTATTGCCATCGGTCTCCTAGGGAGCTTGTTAGAGACTCAGATTCTCAGCAACCGCCCCTGAGATTCTAGTTAGCACGGCTGAGATGGAGCCCGTGAACGCTCAACGTAATGGAAGCTCACGTGATTCCCATGCCCATTAAAAGCGGGGGGACCGAGCCCCGAGCATTATCCTTCAACAGCCTCGTCCAGCCCCAAGCTTGGTGCTGACTCCTGCTGAGACCACCCCACTGAGCATCAGATCACAGGATGCAGCTGCTGCCTCCCAAGCCCCCTCAGAGGACCCCAGAGGACCCACACCACCGTGTCTTATGGCGAACTCAGCATCTCCTCCCTAAACCTGTCCTCCCCCTGTGCTCTCATATGAGTGGACATCACCCGTGACAGATTCCTCTCTCTCTGCATATCCATTAACTGCTAAATCCTGAGAGTCCATCTTGAAAACAGTCTCCGTTCCGTCTGTTTAGCTCTCAGTGGCACCTCCCTAGACCAGCCATCCCCACCTCTCACCTCAGCTGGTGAGAGCTTGCCCCAGTTCTTACTCTACTTAATTCATTCTCTACATTAACGGCAGAGGGATTTTTTTCCCTAAATGGCCAATCTGATCTTGCTGTTTGTCAGTTTCAGAGCCTCGAGCGGCTCCCCATCGCCCTCGGGACGGAGCACGCCCTCTCCCTTGCGGCTTGGAAGGCCCTTCCCTCCCTACCCATCGCCTGCTTTCCGTCTCCTCCCGCCCTGGGCTTCTCCCCACCTTCCTGATCCAGGCACACTGGGCTTCTTCCAGGATGTCAGACTGCTGAGCTCACACCTCCAGGCCTGCCATCCCCTCTGCCTAGAACATTGCCCCCTGCTTCACCTGCACAGCAGACACCCCTCCTCACTTATGTCCCGACTTGGCCATCACGTCCTCTGAGAAGTGGTTCCCCACCTCCCTAGGTCAGCTCCTCTGACCCTACTGTTACCCCACTGGACCCTACAAAGGCAGGGCCCCATCGGTCTGGATCTCTGTTATGCAACAAGTGCTTGGCACCAATGCTGGCACAGAGGTGGAAGCATAAAAAAATTTTTTTTAAATTTTTATTGGAGTATAGTTGATTTACAATGTTGTATTAGTTTCAGGTGTACAGCAAAGTGAATCAGTTATAAACATATATCCACTCTTTTTTAGATTCTTTTCCCATATAGGCCATTACAGAGTATTGAGTAGAGTTCCCTGTGCTATACAGTAGGTCCTTGTTAGTTATCTATTTTATATATAATAGTGTGTATATGTCAATCTCAATCTCCCAATTTATCCTTCCCAGAATCATATAAAATTGCTGATTTTTGACCAACCATTTCATAATGGCTCAACCTCATACTTGTCATTCACACATTTTTGTATGATGTAAACACGGTATCTCTTTGTTTTATTTTATTTTTTTAATCTTTATTGGAGTATAATTGCTTTACAATGGTGTGTTAGTTTTTGCTTTATAACAAAGTGAATCAGCTATACATATACATATATCCTCATATCTCCTCCCTCTTGCGTCTCCCTCCCACCCTCCCTATCCCACCCCTCTAGGTGGTCACAGAGCACCGAGCTGATCTCCCTGTGCTATGCAGCTGCTTCCCACTAGCTATCTATTTTACGTTTGGTAGTGTATATATGTCCATGCCACACTCTCACTTCGTCCCAGCTTACCCTTCCCCCTCCCAGTGTCCTCAAGTCCATTCTCTACATCTGTGTCTTTATTCCTGTCCTGCCCCTAGGTTCTTCAGAACCTTTTTTTTTTTTTTTTTTAGATTCCATATCTCTGTGTTAGCATACGGTATTTGTTTTTCTCTTTCTGACTTACTTCACTCTGTATGACAGACTCTAGGTCCATCCACCTCACTACAAATAACTCAATTTCATTTCTTTTTATGGCTGAGAAATATTCCATTGTATATATGTGCCACATCTTCTTTATCCATTCATCTGTTGATGGACACTTAGGTTGCTTCCTATCTCTTTGTTTTAATTAGAAAGTCTTTGATTGTCAGTGAAGGCAAACTCCTTAAATGGCATAGGGTTTCGTACATAAATTTCAGCTGCTTGCATGAAGCTTACAAAATGGGAATTAAAGAAAGACCCAAACGGGATTATTCAAGAATGACGTGAAACATCACAAAGGAAAATACCCCATTCCTTTGACATGAAGTTTCACCCCTGAGCGGCATCCAAGAGGTCACTGCGGGGAGACGTGGGTGGGATGGTGGGGGAGATTTGTTTGAAGAGGATCTCAAAGAAGATTTGCCTCCTTTCACGGAGTCTATGCCGCAAGATTAAACATTTAGGTGATAAGATTTCACCAGCTACATACTTGTTTGCAGAATATGTTTCCCCTAGTGAAACTACGATTGGCGAATAACTATTATACTTTAGAAACATACCTTTTATTTTTAAGATTAAACATTCTCAATGGCCATGTTGGTCTATGGGAGACTTATGTGACTTCTGAAGATAAATAACTATTTGGTTTCTGTTTCCTTTCTGGCCCTATTACACTTGCTGAGAAAGTATAGATCAACGGAAGCATTTTTTCCTTAGATCTTAGCAAGAGGCTGCCATCTATAGATCCTTGACCCAATTACACACTGTTTTAAGAGCTGAAACGGCAGGAGTACTGTAGCTTTCATGGGTTTGTATAAGTTTTATACCTCTCAACTCTGAGGATTAAGATGGTAGGTTTTTAATAGGCTTTTACTGTTTAATTTAATTTAATTTGCTTTATTTTGCAAAAGAGCTTGATGTCCTTAGTATAAGGATCATCAAGCTTCCTGTTTTGCAGATTAGAAAAGTGAGGTCCACCGAGGTTGAAAGGACTTGGTGCCCAACATCACCCGGAATGTCAGGGAGGAGCTGGGACTTGCACCCAAGCTGAACATTCATCCCAGTCCCAGGCATCGCTGTGTTTTTGCTTTTGTTTTGTTTTTTTGGCTGCGCCACGCAGATTGTGGGATCTTAGTTCCCTGACCAGCGCTTGAACCCGGGCACCGGCGGTGAAAGCGCCGAGTCCTAACCAATGGACCGCAGGGAATTCCCGGCATCTCTGTTTTCTTAATACAGGAAAAGCAAGGCTCTCAGCAGAGGGAAGCACACCTGGCAAATCAAGTCCAGCCCGAGGTTGGTGCCATGGAAGCCGGGTCCCCCCACCGACCCTGAGGAAAGGTTTTCCGTTTCAGAGTTTGTCCTCTTCATAGCAGTGACTCAGAGCCCCCTTAATCCTTTAGATAAAATAACAGCAGCAACAGTAATAATAATTGCATAAGCGGGGTTGTGGTGGGGAGCAGGATTTGTAAGTAGGATTGTTTTCATGAAACACCTCTGTATGTAGCCATAATATTATGAAAACAGCAATAAAGTTATCTGCTTCTAATTAAGGAAAAGTGGGTGGACAACACAATTCTAGAAGAGTGTATTATACAGAAACAAAAGGGTTTGGGGGCCCCGGGCTGCCCTCTAGTTTAAATCTACTGTGTTCCGGCCAAGGATGAAATGCCTGTTCCCCGCTCATTCCCAGATGCCAGGCCCACTAACAAAGGCGCACTTGTTCCTTGGGACACGTGTCCAGCTGCGTTTTCAGAGAGAGGTTTCGAGGGCACCAGTCACCTGCAGTCCCCTGAAGATGACACATGTCATGTAGCTGTGTCCCCCTTCCCCCATGCGTGTGATCTACCTGGTGAATATTCTTTCTTTCCTGCCTGAAAGTTGGCCTGAGATGAAACTTGCAAAGGCAGGCAGGACGCAGAGCACACAGGCTGGAAGTTCCCCGATGTGTGCAAGGGTGGCCCTCCCCACTATGGACAGCCCACCCCGGCTGCTCCTGCCCTCTGAGCCTGGGAGCGCCGGGGGCCTGGGTTGGGTGCGCTACAGTGAAGATAGAAAACCAGATCCCCATAGAAACCTCCGTGTCTCAGTGAAGGTAGGCACAGCCCATGGGATCTGTGCATACCCTCTCCCCTTCTAAGTGACTTTGTACTTGTCAGGGTCCTTTGTGGGGGCAGAGCTGTAGCTCCTGGCATCTGCCATCTCTGCCTTGCCCTCGGGTCCTGCCTGCCCTCCATAACCTGCCGTCTTAACCTTCCTGCCACTGCCTCTCACACCTTCGCCTCCCTTCTAGATGCCCCGCCCCTTTCCCCGTCTGCCTCTGCACATACCGTCCCCTCTGTGCAGATGCCCTCCATCCTCACCTGTCCCTGTAGCCCACTCATCCTACAGGATCCACTGACACCATCATTCCTTGGAAGCCTGCCCTGGCCTCCCCTCCCGAGCAGGATCGGTTGCCTCCGTCTAGGCCGCCAGAATTCCGCAGCATGGCCTCCCTCTGCTTCTTACCATTCGGCACCATAATCCTCTGAACGTGTGGCGGTCCCTTGCACAGCCCTGTGATGGCTTGGAGGGCAAGGACTGCATCTATTCGTTTTTCTGTTCCCAAGGTGGAGCTGGAAGCCTGCCATGCACGAGGTGCTCACGGGCATTGAACGACTGAGTGAAATAGGATGGCACGCGTGGACCCCAGAGGGTCTTTCTGAGCAGAGACCACACCAGGGCAGGGCATCTTGCATCAGGATTTCACTTTTGATAGCTTAGGGCAGGGGTCGGCAACGTTTTTCTAGAAAGGTCAGCTAGTGACTATCTCAGGCTTTGTGGGCCAGATGGTGTCTGTCGCAACCATCCAGCCCACCTGTTGAGTGCCGCTTGTAGACGATAGGCAAAGAAAGGACCTTGGTCGTGGTCCAATAAAACTTTATTTACAAACACAGGCAGACAGCTGGATTTAGCCCGCTGGCTGGAGTTTGCCCATCCTGGCTAAGGGCTTGGAACAGAACCATCTGCTGTTACCATAGGTGGATTTTCCCTTGTTGGTTGAACCTCACTATGGCCTGTGGGGGCTCTGGGACAGGGGTGCTTGCACTTGGCTTACTCTCTCCTTTCCTTTGGGCAGGCATGGGAAGGGTCTTGTAACTTATTTCCAGCTCTCTAGCTAGCTTTCTCGGTATTTTCTGTGTCCTGCTGCCCTAGGTCATTCTAAGATGGGCCTATGCCCACTAGAGCTGGGAAAAATAGGCCAGGGTAGGCTCTGATTATCTGGGGTCTCTCCCACATACCTGCTAGGTGGGATCCCTCCCGCCCTCCTCCAACCCTGAGTCCCTGTCTGCATTTCCCATGCAGACCAGTGACAGCCCCCATGGCAGCCTCTTCCAGCTGTTGAAGGCTGCATTACAAAACCATCACAATCTGAAAAACAACAACAGCCCTGACTTTTCTCAAGGGCAGAGCTCGCCTCTGCTGTACTTGGCAAAAGCGGGGGTGGCTGGAAGCTTGGAGGCTGGAGCCGCCTCAACCACCAGCTGGTGCCCAGGCCAGGAGGACCCATCTGGCAGGAGGATGGAGCAGCTGGAGTTCCCTGGACAGCTCTCTCTCTCTCTCTGTGGTTTCTCCACACCATCTCTCTCTCCAGCATGGTGGCTCCTGGGTCACCAGATTTCGTAATATCAGCTCAGAGATCACAATGTGCACGTTCCAGGAGAGCCAGAAAGAAGACGTATCACCGTTCATGACCTAGCCTGGGAAGTCAGGCAGGGTTACTTCTGGCACATTCTATTCATTGAGGCGGTCACGAAGTTCCACCCAGGTGGAAAAGAGAGGTGAAGTGGACTCCATGTCATCATGGGAAAGGGTAATGTTCTGTAAGAGCTGTGAGGTCGTAAAGGAAATAGAATCCCCACACTTTCACTCTCTGGGCCCTGCTACATGCCAGGCATTGCACGTGTCACTTTGCTATTTACATGATCAATACAGGAGTATTACCAATACTTACATATCTGTAATATCTTACTTACAAAGTTCTTCCTTCACCCACTTTGAGTCCTTATTTGACTGCATGCAAACCTTGTTTCTGGTGTTTCCAGTTCTTTGGGCAGTTCTTTGACAGGGGTATCCAGCACATACATCCTTGTAGAGTCAAGGATGTGCACTTTTGCGGGGGGGGCTCCCTTCTCTGACGGGCTGAGCTATCGCTCAAGGTAGAGGCAACAACTGTGGTGCTGGGATGTGACACGTCTATCAATTAGCTCACTTGACAGTGACGAGCTGGTAAGTTCGCCTGGTGTCCACGCAATCCCGAACCCCCGTGTGATTCCTGGTGCTGAGTCTTGTTCTCCGGAATCATTGCCCACAGAGAACTCGGAGAACCAGCTGAATGGACGTCAGTGGAGGAGCAGCCTCACCCTTCGCTCTGCTCTTGTCTCCAAGCAAATTGGTTAAATCACGACACAAAATCCTACCGTCATGAGAAAGATTCAGCCTGAATGGGGTTCTTGACATGGGGCGGATTGCAGGGCTGTGGGTACCGGAGTTTATCTCAGCTCATAGTCAGGGCTCCAGATGCAGGCCAGGCTTTCATTTTAATCTTATTTTTAGCATTTTGTGACCTCGTAAGACTTTTTATTCCTCTTTATTTTCTTAAATATCATGGCTTTAATGACCAGAAGCCCTTAAGGCTGGCAAAGTTCAGTGGGATTTTTTTTTTTTTTTTTTTTGGCTGTGTTGGGTCTTCATTTCTGTGTGAGGGTTTTCTCTAGTTGTGGCAAGTGGGGGTCACTCTTCATCGCGGTGCACGGGCCTTTCACTGTCGCGGCCTCTCTTGTTGCGGAGCACAGGCTCCAGACGCGCAGGCTCAGTAGTTGTGGCTCACGGGCCTAGTTGCTCCGCGACATGTGGGATCTTCCCAGACCAGGGCTCGAACCCGTGTCCCCTGCATTAGCAGGCAGATTCTCAACCACTGCACCACCAGGGAAGCCCCCAGTGGTATATTGTTGCTAAATAAGAATAATTTTATAGGTTTCAGAGATCCGAGGACCCTTGAAGACATCTTGCTGAGCCCCCTTATTTTACAAACCAGGAACCTGAAGCTCAGAGAAGGACAGCGACCTGCCCCAGGTCACTCACACGCGCGTTAGAGGCTGTCGCTCTTAGACCAGGGTTTTGCCCACAATCGTTTGACCTCTGTCTGGAGGGCTCGTTGCTCTCAACTTCTGAGTCAATGTTTTTTGGCCCATCTACAGGTTAGCCCAGAACAATTTCCACACTATTCCCTTTCTGGCCCACCGAGGACTCTGGTGGCAATTCTACACGCTGGCCTGTGGTTCCCTTTGCTTTCCTGTCAGATCCATCTCTGTCTTTGTGCTGTCACCAGGCAACGCATCGAGTGTGTGTCTGAAGAAGCAGTTTGATCCCTGAACACAGGGACCACGGGTCAGGCTCCTTGATTCTGCTCCAGCCGCGTCTCAGCACCTGCAATCTGGTAGCTGTGAAGCCCAGTGTTTCCCTGACCGACCAGTTGAAGGAGACCTTTTCCCAGGCTGCCTCAGTTCCTTCTCGTCTCTTCCTGGGCAGCCATTTGGTCTTGGCTGTCAGAATCCCCTTCCCCCCGGCCCAGCCCCCTACACATGCTACATGTGGCAGCAGGCCCACACACCCCCCTGGCCTGAGAGGGGTCTTGGACTTCCTGAGTACTGGTGGAAAGCTCAGGATGTGATCCACCTGGAACTGGTCCTTGACAGCACAATCTTTTGTTCCCAGTTCACTCAATTGGATGAGGAGGAGGAGAAGGAGGAGGATGGCTGCATGAAAACACAGGCCCTGTGTTCTGCCCCTTCCGTACAGTAGCCCTTTGAATTCTAGGACGCTGACATCTCTGGGAAATTCCTGGCATCCTTTCCTTGAGTTATTACCTTTTCATATTTCCCACCAGGCCAGCGTTTCGCAAAGCCTGGTCTTCATATCATCTTGGTCTGCATTAGAATCACCTGGGGGCATTTTTTAAAAAGCAGGTTCCTGGGTAACATCCAGGACTTACCATATAACACTCTCTGGGGATGGAGCCCAGAAATACACACGTTCACAAGCTCCTTGGGTGATTTTGAAGCACCTATGTGCTCGAGGCAACTTAGGAAATTTATTTTGTCTACGGCCGTATGCCTTGCCCAGAGCTGGGCACAGAACAGGTGATAAACTATTTACTGAATGAATGAATAAATGCATGAATGATGCCATATCCCTGAACTTGATCACAAAGGACATTCTATTTGTTTTGGAACTGCCCCTCCATCCCGTCCTCCAAGCTGCACGCCTGCTACTTGCACACCTAGAGCAGACAGGACAGGTGTCATTCCTTCTTGCTCTCAAATGCCATCATGTTAATTCAGCAGACCTTGGAGACTTTGTGTGTTCGGTTCCAGGCCACAACAATAAAGCGAATATCACAATAAAGCGAGTCACACAAATTTTTTGGTTTCCTAGTGCATATAAAAGTTCTGTTTACACTCTACTGTAGTCTATTAAGTGTGCAACAGCCTTATGTCTAAAACAACACTGTACGTATCTTCATTAAAAAATACTTTATTGCTAAATAATGCTAACCTTCATCTGAGACTTCAGCGAGTTGTAATCTTTTTGCTGGTGGAGGGTCTTGCCTCCATGCTGACGGCTGCTGACTGACCAGCGTGGTGGCCGCTGAAGGCTGGGGAGACGGTGACAGTTTCTTAAACTAAGACAACAGTGAGGTTTGCTGCATCTCTTGACGCATCCTTTCACGAACGATTTCTCCGTAGCCTGCAAAGCCGTTTGATAGCATTTTACCCACTGTAGAGTTTCTTTCAAAATTGGAGTCAGTCCTCTCAAACCCGGCTGCTACTTTATCATCTAAATTTACGTAATATTCTAAATCCTTTGTTGTCATGTCAACAATCTTCACAGCATCTTTGCCAGGAGTAGATTCCACCTCAAGAAACCACTTCCTTTGCTCACCCATGAGAAGCAACTCCTCATCCGTTCAAGTTTAATCATGAGGTTGCAGCAATTCAGCCACATCTTCAGGCTCCACTTCTAATTCTGGTTCTCTTGCCGTTTCCACCACATCTGCAGTTACTTCCTCCACTGAAGTCCTGAACCCCTCAGAGTCATCCATGAGGGTTGGAATTAACTTCTTCCAAACTCCTGTTAATGTCGCTATTGACCTCTTCCCATGAATCATGAATGTTCTTAATGGCATCTAGAATGGTGAATCCTTTCCAGAAGGCTTTCAATTTACTTTACTCAGGTCCATCAGAAGAATCACTATCTATGGCAGCTATAGCCTTATGAAATGTACTTCTTAAATAATAAGTCTTGAGGGACTTTCCTGGTGGCGCAGTGGTTAAGACTCTGTGCTCCCAATGCAGGGGACCTGGGTTCGACCCCTGGTCAGGGAACTAGATCCCATATGCATGCCGCAACTAAGAGTTCACATGTCACAACTAAGGAGCCCGCGAGCCGCAACTAAGACCCAGCACAACCAAATAAAAAATAAATAAATAAAAGAAGTCTTGAAAGTCAAAATTTCTCCTTGATCCTTGGGCTGCAGAATGGATGTTGTGTTAGCAGGCACGAAAACAACATGAATCTCTTTGTACATCTCCATCAGAGCTCTTGAGGTGCATGCACCAGGTGCATTGTCAATGAGCAGTAACATTTTGAAAGGAATCTTTTTTCTGAGCAGTAGGTCTCAACAGCGGGCTTAAAATACTCAGTAAACCAGGTTGTAAAGAGATGTGCAATCATCCAGGCTTTGTTGTTCCATTTGTAGATCACAGGCAGAGTAGATCTAGCATAATTCTGAAGGGCCCTAGGATTTTTGGAATGGTAAATGAGCATTAGCTTCAACTTCAAGTCACCAGCTGCCCCTATTACCAAGTCACCATTAGCCCCTAACAAGAGAGTCAGCCTGTCCTTTGAAGCTTTGAAGCTAGACATTGACTTCTCCTCTCCAGCTATGAGAGTCCCAGATGGCATCTTCTTCTAATACAAGGTTATTTTTTCTGCATTGAAAATATGCTGTTCAGTGCAGCCACCTTCATTAATTAATCTTAGCTAAACCTTCTGGATAACTTGCTGCAGCTTCTACATCAGCACTCGCTGCTTCATCTTGCACCTTGATGTTATGGAGACTGTTTCTTTCCTTAAACCTCATGAACCAACCTCTGCTAGCTTCAGATTTTTCCTCTGCAGCTTCCTCACCTCTCTCAGCCTTCACAGAATTGAAGAGAATTAGGACTTTGCTCTGGATTAGGCTTTGACTTAAGGGAATGTTTGTGGCTGGTTTAGTCTCCTATCCAGACCACTCAAATTTTCTCCATATCAGCAATAAAGCTGTTTTGCTTTCCTCTCATTCGTGTGTTCACTGGAGCAGCACTTTTAATTTCCTTCAAGAACTTTTCCTTTGCATCCACAACTTGGCTAACTGTTTGGCACGAGAAGCCTCACTTTGGGCTTATCTTGGTTTTTGATTTGCCATCTTCACCAAGCTTAATCATTTCTAGCTTTTGATTTAAAGTGAGAGACGTGCAACTCTTCCTTTCACTTGAACACCTAGAACCCATTGTAGGGTTATTAATGCACCTACTTTCAATACTGTTGTGTCTCAGGGAACAGAGAGGCCCAAGGAGAGAGAGAGAGAGATGGGGGAAAGGCCGGTCGGTGGAGCAGTCAGAACATATACATTTATTGGTTAAGTTCATCGTCCTATATGGGCAAGGTTGGTGGTGCCCCAAAACAACTACAATAGTAGCATCAAAAATCACTGATCACAGATCACCATAGAAATATAATAATAATGAAAAAGTTTGAAATATTGTGAGAAGTACCAAAATGTGACACATAGACACCAAGTGAGTCAATGCTGCTGGGAAAATGGCGCCGATGGACTTGCTCGACCCAGGGCTGCCTCAAACCCTCAATTTGTGAAAAATGTAATACCTGCGAAGAGCAATAAAACAAGGTTTGCCTGTACTGCTGCAGGTGGGGTCAAGTTCAAGGATGTGTTAATACATAGCATCATGTTAAAGAGGTCAATCGTCTTTAAGATTATTTTTTTTGCGTGTGTTTTCCCTGTTTTAAGTTTCTGAAGGGTTCAAAAGAAGGATGTCGTATTAAATTTGAAATTGTAAATTGCTGAAGGATTTAGTTGTCTCTAATCAATGTATAATGCATGAATGCTTTATTTTCATGGTGTCATTTATTAGACATATAACGTACATAAATCGACAGGAAATTTTTTTTTGAAAGAGCTTGTGGGACTGGGTGAAGCCCAGGCTCGGGCAGGGGGAGGGCGCCCTCCCCGCCCTGCCATCAGGCACAAGTCAGTGGTCAGGGAAGGAGCAGGTCTGCGGGGTGGGCAGGGGGTGTGCAGCAACCCGTTCTCAGAAGGCCTTTAGTAGGAATGATGTGGATAATTTATATTACGTTTAACTATCTTTTAAACGGCCAGTTTTTCTTGTACAGTGACTGGGATCCCATAAAACAGAGACAAGTCCTGCCCGTTTGGCTCGGTTCTAGAGGGGATGGCACTGTAAAGTTAATGCAGTGAGCAATCTATGGTGCTTTCACATTAAACCCAACACGGGACATAAAGAATTGGGGCTGCTCTAAACCATGGCAGCAGGTACAGAGATTAAGCAATCTTTGCAGGTGAAAATCATCCCGAGGCGGGGAGAAAGGGCCTCCCTGCATTGCACCGCGAAGCCAGGAGCCTGGGCAGAGATAGCTGGGCTCTGCCCCTTAACTGTCAATATGGGGGGGGACTCAGAAAAGGCCCCACCAGCCCGAGTAATTAACCACTGCTGGGCCCCAAAGTCAGAGGAGTACCAAGAGGCAGAAGGAAAGTATTAATGTGACAGTTTAATTCGCTGATTATCATTCGGGCCCTTGTCTTCTTCCCCTACTTGGGTTACAGGAGAACATGTGTGGGTGCCTCCCCAGAACACAAGAAGAGAGACCATCTCAAGCCAGCGGGAACTGCAGCTCAGGGGTCCCAACTGGCCCAGGCTGGCCGGGGCAGCCGTGGTCATTGGGACTCCAGACCCGGCCATGGGTGGAGTTCTTTCTTTTTTTCAGACTGCTTTTCACATGGGGCCTTACACAGATAAGGTTTATTTGACTCAGGCATCTTCTCTTCCCAGCATGTGTGGCTCAATCAGTGTCCCCTCCAGACCCACAAGCATCGCCTTCCCAGGCAGCTGTAACCGAAGGTGTCAGGCCAACACATGCGTGGGGACTCAGCGGCTCCGTGTTGAGACAGAAGCTCTCAAGGTTTCAGGGCAGGTTCTGGACAAGAGGCTGGCCAGCGGCTGAACATGGCCGAGGCATTGATCCTGAAGGGCAGCGACAGGCCAAGTTGCTGGGGAAGGGAGCTGGGGCTTTCTGGAAGCCTCAGGATTTGAGGAGAGGCACGGGTATGGCACCACCAGGGCTTTTAGGTCCCCTCACCCTGGCCTCTGACAAAAGCACGGGATTGTTTTTTCTGCTCTTCAGGACCATTGCGATTTCCTCCAGGGGTGAGAAGCCCCGAGGAAAGGGGAGGCTGGGGGAACGTGTGAGGGGAGGCATAGGGCGGGGGACCCCTGAGAGGGAAGGCAACGCACAGAGTGGACAAAGAAAGCTGGGGAGGAAGCAGCAGGATAGACTGGCGTTTGGAGGCCTGTGGAGCAGAGGGTAGGAATAGCTCAAGGCCGGTCACATCGAATTGTGTCAGAGGCCTTGAGCCCCCATAAGGCCTGACCCTCACGAGGTGCAGCAGGAAGGCTGGAATAAAAATGGGCCTCAAGGGTCTGAGGGCAATGCATTTTTTCAGACTACTTTTCACATGGGGGCTTACACAGATAAGGAGGTTTATTTGACTAAGGCACCTTCTCTTCCCAACATGAGTCCCCGGCCTCCCCACACTGGGACCTGGGTCTCTGTCCAAACTGGTTGCCTCACCTGGCAGACAAGAGAAGGATAATTGGAAGCATGTCCTCAGGGATGTGTTTCTCCAAGTGCGCCCTCCCTCTGTTACCTTGCTCCTGAGATGCTACCTCTTCCAAGAAGCCCTCTGGTGGGACCACTATGCTGCCCGTGGGGGGTCTCCAAGGTGCCTCTGAGCCTGGCCTCAGTTCTGGAGGCATGAAGGCAGCTGCCCCGGGATGGCCGTCCCTTCTGGCCAAGCTGTGGGCTTCCTACAGCTCCCCGCTCTCAGCGTGGCCTGGGCCTATCTGCCTCCTCTCACCTGGGCAGCTGGGCTCCTGCAAAACAGGCAAGGTGTCCCCAGCCAGCTTTGCCCAGTGATAGTGCGGGCCCAGGTGCTGGAGCTGCAGAACACGGCCCAGAGAGCGAAGATAGGGGCTGGATTCGGGTCCAGCAAGGGGTCCTCAGAATCCCGCAGGGCTCGGGCTCCTGCTGGAAAACACCTGAACTCAGAACCCTTCTCAGGGCCTGACTCTTCACCCTGGGAAGGGAAGAAAACTATCATTCTGCACAGAGAGCAAACGGTCCAGCGACTCATCTCAGTGGGAACCCTTGGTACATGGATTTTTCTTCCTTACCAGAAAACCACCCCTCGAGAATCTTCTACTTTTAAATCCCTAACTCTAAACTTCAACCTGCAGATTCCGGCCAGGCTGGGGGTTAACTCAGGACTCAGAAACTGCTCCACCGGGGCCGGTCTGATGAAGGGATCAGTCAGGAATTCATAAAGCATTTATTTAGCTGCCAAAAGCACCCCGACCCTCCCTTTCTTGTATGGGGGAATTGATGCAAAGTTTCCGAGACAAGTCTGCGATTGCGGCTGTCACCAAACAATGCCATATTTCTTTTCTTCTCTTAAATTCTAAGGATCATTCCCTGTAAGAGGGCAATTTGTCTGTCAGGCAGGCAAAACAGGGGCCGCTCCCTGCCCTCATTAAACTGACAGCACGGTTATTAGCAGAAAACGAAGCCCGCCCGCCATGAAGCCAGCCACTGTTTTATGGCGAGCGCCAGGGAGATATTTTCAGTAATTAATTTGATAAATATATTAATTATGAATTGAGTTGACAGTACAATCAGATTGTCAGCCTTCCAGACAGCCTCTTGTGATAAAGCTCTATGATGAAGTGGTTGGATTTCAGGCCTGTCATCCTGCGGGGCAGTCCCTTATCGCCCGTCTGCCCATTCACTCTGTAATTTCCTGCGCATTGTAATTAAATGGTAGCTTTCTGATTGGAAAGTGACTCCTCAAACTTAATCTCTCTTTCTCTCCGAGCAAGGTGGGGGAGGTGTACAAAAAAGCCCTTTGTTTCGGGGGAGTCTTGATGTGAAGAAGCAGTTCTGCTTCCCCACTCCTTTAAATGCAACCCTCTGGTCCCAGAGGGCACCTTGGAGGAGGGAGTGGTCTGGGAACTCCAAGCTGGAGAGAGGGGTGGGTGGTGTGCCCAGCTCCGCTGTCCCCTGGCTCTGCCACCTCGGGCAGGTCACTGCTCCTCTCTGGGCCGATTTCTTCCACCAGAAAAAGACGGGGTTGGCCAAAATGATCACGTGCCCCCTACCCCAACCCCCAAGGCCTGAAATTCTGGGATCCTGAGAATAGAGAAGCTCCGCAGTCCTGCCTGCCCTCCAGAGTCCCGGGAAGGGGAGGGAAGGAGAAGTGAGCCGAGTGTCAGCTGTATTTCTGCAGGACAGGTCATTCGGGGAGTCCCTTGCCAGCACTTTTTTTTCTCTTTTGATGAAATTAATTATGAACACTGCCTGGGGTCATTTGACTCCGGAGATACATGTCAAGATAAAATATTTCTGAAACACTTATATTTAATAATTTAATATGGTGGTTCACATTTGGGTGCAACAAAGGGAATTATTGGTAATTGCGAATTTTAAAGAGGCAGAAGGGAGCCCAGCAAATTGGGGGACCACAGGACAAAGTCAAGAAGGTCAGGAGGCTTTTGTTCGGCAAGCCCCGAGGCCTGATTTTTTATTTATTTATTTATTTATTTATTTATTTATTTATGACTGTGTTGGGTCTTCGTTTCTGTGTGAGGGCTTTCTCCAGTTGCGGCAAGCGGGGGCCACTCTTCATCGCGGTGCGCGGGCCTCTCACTATCGTGGCCTCTCCCGTTGCGGAGCACAGGCTCCAGACGCGCAGGCTCAGCAATTGTGGCTCACGGGCTTAGTCGCACCGCGGCATGTGGGATCTTCCCAGACCAGGGCTCGAACCCGTGTCCCCTGCATTGGCAGGCAGATTCTCAACCACTGCGCCACCAGGGAAGCCCCCGAGGCCTGATTTTAGGATGAGAACCAATGTCATTTAGAATGCCTTGTAAAGAAGTCAGCTCCAGAAACCTTTCGAGAGGGGGTAGAGCTGGGGCCTCTGGGTGCCTTGGGTGTCCTAGGTGCCCCAGGTACCCTGGCCAGACAGAGAGAGAGAGCATGTTGGTCCTCAGTGAAGTTGTCCCCGGCCTCGGAGTTACAGAAAGTCTGTGATCTGAGACTCAGAGATGCCCAAGGCTGTCCCAGGCCACGCAGCTAAGGAACAAGATTCCAGGGAAGCTCGGCCTCCCGGGCTGGTGCCCCTAGGACGTGAGGCTCCATGGAAAGAACAGGAGCTTTGCATTGGGAAGGTCCAACTGTTACTTGCCCGCCATGTCTCAGTTTCTTTGTCTGTAAAATGGGCTAGTAAAGTACCTACCTCATGTTTGATGTGAAGATTAGATAAAATAATGCATGTAAGGTGCTTTTCAGAGCAGCTGAAACACAGTGGAAGCTGAGTTGCTATCAGCTGGTGCACACCAAGGGCTCAGTTAATATTTAGTGCATGCGTGAATGCATAAATGAATGAATGAATGAAATACTGGCCCTGGGGTCCTGGCTGCTCTGCTCTCTGAGCCCTGCCTGTCTTCCTTGTTGCCCTGTTATGCTATTCTCCATTCGTGGCCCAGCAGGCGGATAGGGCCCCCCTTCAGGAGCATGACACAGTGGGTTCACTCCCAACAAGGACTCAGACAGACTCGAATCCTGCTGTTCAACCTTCTCATCTAGTGGCTTTGGGCAAATCCATCTCTAAAACGTAAGAAAGCAGCTGCTCGGGTGGGTGCTCATCCAGCACCGGTGGTCTTCAGTGGTCCAGCGTGAGAACCCCCTTCTCCAGTGACGTGAGCTGGGCAGCCCCTTCCCTGCTCTGAGCCTTTGTTTCCTCATCTTTAAAGTGAGGGTGCTGCATTCCGCAGTCGGCAGCATCACTGGGAAAATCACTGTGGCCCAAAGTCTACAGCTGGGCCATATGTAAACTCAGCTTTCTTCAGAAACCCAAGCATCTTGACTGGAAAATTCAGTTTTTGTTTATCACCTGGAAATCACGGGTCCCACCATGAGCAGAGAATAGGGGCCACGGCAGGGAGGATCAGTGCTCAGATCACAGGTTGAGGAGGGCCTGTTATGCTTCCCACCGGCTAGGTTGCATGCACTGGAGTCCCCACTGCAAGAAAAAAACCCCAAGTTACACAAGCTTCCTTTGCATCTCACCAGAGGCAAAACCAACACATCCATGCAAATCCCTACAACCAAGACATAACGTTTTAACACGAAGTAAGAAAATTATCACTCACCCTAGAGGTTGATTTCTATCCATGTTTCTTTCATGAGCAAATGCACACTTATGTTTTCACCCAAAGTTCAAGATTACTGTCTTTTTCTTAACTTTTCAAAGAAAGCTTAAGTACTTTGAGCACAACCAGAGTTGAATATTGTCCTTTGTCAGATCATACTTGAATCTATAGTTTAACATGTTGCCATTATATTTCAAAGAGGAGACATGATTGCTTTTGAAAATAAAAAAGTAAGACCAAAGACAGGGTATTGTCTCTTATCCCATCCTCCACCCCAGAAATGTTCTCATCAGAGCCAGCCGGGTGCCATTTATTAAATCCTGAATGATGAACCATAAGCTTCTTTATTTTATACCAGAAGCGAGTGGTAAGTGGACGCAAATTGATTTTGGAGAGGATGCTAAGTGATAATCCTTCCCAGGTTCCCAGTAAAGAAAATATACTTATTTGAGGGAATTTTAAACTTGGGTTTGAACTTGCTGATGCCTTTTTTAGAGTCCAAGTGGAAACCATAGAGCTTTTGTGTGTCTGTCAGATGTCTTTACCTAATGCCGAGGGAAGAATGATAAATATGCAGAAGGCTTTGATGTTAGTACCAAACGGGCCTCCGAAGGGGCTGAGTAGAAGGCAGTTGACACTGGGGTTTTCATCCCTCAGCAGGGATGGAAGAGATGCTTGAAAATTAACGGCACCTGTGGAGATAGTGCGCCGTTCCTGCTTGTGCCCTCGGAGCCCGTGTTCCCCATCACCCGCTCGAGGACCCGGGCTCCGAGCTCTGCCTGGCAGGAGAACGTGAACCTGGGCAGGGGATAAAAGGCAGGGACTTTATTTGCCAAGAAGCCTTTCTGATGAGCCCAGGCAACGGTCACTAAAAGATAGATGTGAAATGTAGCTAATCTTCTTCAGGCAGGGATAGGAAAGGGAAAGTCCTCCAGAGGTGAATAGATAACTCCGCTTGGCTCAGCCCCCTGCCCTACGGGGCCTCAGTTTCCCCATCTGTAGAATGAGGGGGTCAAGCTAGATGTCGCTGAAGATGCGGTTCTTTGTTTAAGATGGAGTCACCGTCCTGGCCCTGTGTTGGGATGGGCAGCTTGTATAGGACCAGGACTGGCCTCCTGGGAGGCATCTGTCTCAGCCCCGCCCTCCCAGGGTCAACCTCACTTCCTGGCGTGGCTGGAGAGGGGAAAGCCAGGGCTTCCCGTGGAGAGCCACGTGGAGAGCCGCTGTTGGAATGGTACGTGCACAGTGACCGCGGGATCCATATCGTCCATGAAGTCACAACGTCTAGCTGTTCCTCTGGTCCCCTAAGTGCATCCGCGTTTGGCAGACCACATGGTCCAATTCTTGCCTCAGAAATTATGGGCCCAGTGACTGCCCAGCTGGGGTTGTCACCAAAGATAAGACAAGGGCTATTTTTGTTTTTCTTTCTTCAATAAGAGATTTTCCAGGCAAATCAACTGGAAATGGTTATGTGGGGAATCAAAGCTCTGGGGGTGCTTGTGGAATTCTTCGTTAGCTCACCAGAAACAAACTTCTTAGAAGTTGGCCAATCTTAGCCCTTAAGACATATGCACGACTTGCCCCTGAATCAAACTAACGAGGGTCCTGAAGGCTCCTGTAATTTCGTGTTGAAACAGTGTCTTAAATTAATATGTTCTTTAGTTCAAAAGGCTGCCTGCACCTTTGGCTGAGTGTTCTGGCTGCCAGGAACCAGGGAGTGACCCCTGGCCAGAGGGTCCCACTACGTGGGGACGAAAGCCCCGCGCACACATAAATAACTAGGAAACATCTCCCCTGGCGGCACTGGTCCACCCAAAATGGTTTACACCAGTTGAACACAAAAATCAATTCTGAAACGCAGTATATCACAGCCCATAAATTACATGTGTCCAATCAAAAAAGTGAGGGGACGAGAACAGAGACGAGGATGAAGAAAGTTTTCACCAAAAGATGTAGCTACAGACCAGAGCGCCCGCTGTCCCCCCTGGGAGGTAGGGGCCAGAAGCCCGGGAGGCTGGCAGCATGTTCCTGGGGGGACCCGGCTGTGACAAGCTCCTGCAGCACCGCTGCCGCAGAGGTAGGGCGAGGAAAGCAGAACGGGACGGCCCAGGCAGGGCCGAGCAGGGGCCCTGGTTCCACGAACGCTGCAGGATAACCGCAGGGAACCTTGTGCTCCCAGAGACCCTCAGATGTGCTCTGCCCGGCCTTTCTTTTCTTCTGTCTTGACTCGAGGTTAACACGAGGGAAAGGCATCGTCCTGCACTGTCCACTAGCCATCCCCACCAATCTTTCTGATTAAGGGGCCCAGGGTTTAATTGGGAGACACTGGAGGAAGCGCGGACATGGTTGAGAGGACACACAAGTGGCTTCCAAATAGGAAGCCACTCTCCTCCTTTCTGGAGGAAGTGGGCTTGGGAAGTCCTTCACATGCACCCCAAAGTGGACTTGCTTTCCCCAGAGCTAATGGGGACCCCACGTGATGCTTTCCAAGGACCAGCTACCACACCCCCACCGCACCCTTCACTGTCCCAAGTCAGAGGTGTTGCTGCTGCGGGCTCCCGAGGCGCCGGTCGCAGGCCCCCGGCCGCCTGGCCGCTGCTCACCCCGCCCCCAGCTCCCGACGTGTTCTCAGCGTCACCTCCACCTCACGGCCGCTGGTGCCCCAGCCGGTGCCACATCCACTCCCGGGGAAAACGAGGGTCAGCGTGGCTGAGAGACAGAGCACGCAGCTCTGGACACAGATCCCTCTCGGGAACCTCAGTGATGGTTCCAAAGAGCCGTTCCGCTTGAAAGCCAGGATGGACCTCAGAGGCTGCCTCATCTGACCCGTCCATTGTAGAGATGGGGAAACTGAGGCTCCAAAAGGGCAGTAACTGCTCAGGGTCACAGATCAAGGGAGGTCTAGGATAGGAGCCGGGCAGCCAGAGTCCTCCCCAGGGAGGTCTTCCCCGCCCTAGGATGAGGTTGGGGGCACTGGGACCAGCTGTTAGCTCTCCTCCTGCTGGGGGGGGTGCTCCCACTCCTAACCACCCAGCATCCCATCCCTTCCCTTCTCCTGTCAGGGGTCTCTGCCAGGGAGTGGAGATGCCCCTCCACTCCTGCTCCCCCTTAAGTGAACAGCCCCACTGTCTGTACCAACCAGGATATTACCTGGAGCCCAGGGAGCAACAGGGTGTCTCCAGGGTTTGGGAAAACATCTCCTGAGGCTAAGCTTCGAGCCCGAACGCTGACAAAATCCTGGCTAGGTAGCGTCTCTGCCTCACTTGGAAGGGAAGGAAACAGGGGACCAGGGGACCCACCACCTTCTCTGTGTACAGTGATTCCTTCGAGGGAACCGTGGCTGAACCAAACACTTCGCTGCCTGCTTCTCCCCCCTGAACGGGGTCACCCTCTTCTCCACGGGTCTCCCAAAGCCCCCAGGCTTGCCCAGGGGTGGCCTTGCCTGGACTGGTGCAGAGAGGTCCCTCCCACCCCCCAAGTCTTCTGTGCCAGGGCCCAGGTGGTCAGGCCTGTGCTGGACCCTGAGGCTCTGCAGAGACCAAGACTCAGCCTTGCCCTCAAGGGACTGGAATTCCACAGAGGGGGCCCAACAGGCGGACAAGACAGGTCTTAAAGCTCAAAGCTCTTCTGTGCGGCAGAGATTTTCTCTCCATCTAAATTCTTCATTTACTGGTTCAACCGACACTTATTAGGCACCAATACATGAGGAAGGCCGGGCTGGATCCCAGGAACGGAAGAGTGAATACGATGTCAGCTCTACTGCCTTCATGGAGTCCAAGTCCCCCTCGCCCTCCCCACATCCCCTGTGCTCAGACCACACGGAATGAACCTGGTGAGCCCCCTGACCCCCCAGGCCTTGGCCTGGGCTGACTCTCTTGCCTGGACCACCTTCATCCTCCCCCACCAACCTTCTTCACCTGTCAAACTCCACACCATCTGCTTGAGCCCAGATCAAAAGTCCCTTCCTGTGTGCCATCCTGGATGCCCTGGCAGAAGCATGCCCCTGGGGCTGTGCACGGGATCAAGCCAGCATCCGGAGGTTTTGTGATTTTTCACTTAGAAGCCTGCCTCCCCGCCAGCAAACCTGTGATGGTTGGAGCTGGACCAGGCTTGAGGTGTGTGTGTGTTGGGGGGTGTCTACCTCTTGAGCCATCTTTGTGTTCCCAGTACTCCACACAGAGCCTTGCACACAGTAGCCTTTTTATCACATTGTTGAATACTCTGCAGCACCTGCAGCATTCTTAACTTCCACCTCCTCTGCTCTGGTAAGAAACTGTATTCAAGTTCAATGTGTCAGTGACACAGTGATCCATTTTTTAAGCTGTGTGTGTGCGCTGGGGGCGAGGGGGCAGTGAAGAGTGGGAAGTGAAGAAAGACAGAGAATCCAAAGCCTGGATCCACACATACAGTCACTTCCTCCAAGCCCCGTGCCCAGTGAGGACCTCAATTCTGCAGAGGTGAAAGGTGGTCCAGGCCCGCTGTGCTCCACACCTGCACCTGCAGAGCCAAAGCCGCCAGGGGCGTGGCAGCTCTCTCCAGCTGTTAGAAATGCAGAGCCTCACGATGATGAGGACCGTCTCCGTTCCACGTGGCCCTGCATCTGCCAGAAACCCCTCCAACTGGCTCGCTGACGGTGCTCAGAACCAGAAATTTGAAAACTCTTAATTGATTAAATGAATGAGTGACTGATTAAGGAATCAAATCTAAGCTGAAACGGTTGACAAAATGAAATTATGACTCTGTCATGCGGTCCTACAGGAAGATGAATGCTTTAACATCTGTGGAGCCCCCAGCATTTCGGAAATGGGTCAAGCAGGGAAGCCACCAAGCTCTCATTTCAAGGCTGTGGAATCTAAAGTCCAGGGAAGTCCAGACACTCCCCCAAACACAGACATCCAAGTTTATAAATTCATTTATTCAGCTAATATTTATCAAGGGTCTACTATGACCAGGCACTCTTCTACATACAGATGTGGGGTACATCTGTGAATAAAATAGACCAAAGTCCATGCAACTTGGAGAGATAGACCATAAGCAAAAACATAATGAATTAGTAAATTATAAGGTAAAAACTGTAATGTGGAAAAATAGACCAAGTTAAGGGCACTGGGAACATGTGTGTGAAAAGGATGTGGGGGGGGATTAAATTCTGTAATTTAAGCAGGGCGGGTGACCACGCTGAGCAAGTGAGATTGGAATAAGGATTTCTGAAGGACGTGAGGGACTTTGCATCTAGCTACCTTGTAGGTTTGCTGCGAATATTAAACAAGGCGATGTGTGTGCCTGGCTTGCAGTAAGTGCTCAGCACATGGCAGCTGCTCTAGAAATTGTTGTCGCCCTCCTCCTCCTCCTCCTCTTTGTCACCATCATCATCACCTTCCTCTTCATGACTTTTAACTTTTATGCTTCCGAGCTCCTCTTATTTTGTGTCTCCCTCAGGATGACTAGTGGTGGAGAAAGTGTTGGAAGCGATGAGCTCATAGCTGCCATTTCCAAGGGTCCCACCTCTCAGGAGGACCTTCCTGGGACTCCCAGCCCAGAGGGGTTGCTGCTGCTTCAGGGTGAAGGAAATTGTCAAGAGCTGTGGAGGGTTTGAGACGTTTATCCTACTTGTAAGTGAACAAGAGAGTCTCCTGCAGTTTCATGGATGCTGGAAGAAGACACGAGACTGCTGGGTCAGAGACTGAGGATAGTTTATCACCCAGAGCAACAGCAGGAGCCGGTGTATCAGTACTGGAAGCAGTTCTCTAAGACCCAGTTCCTACAGCTTAGGCCACGTGCAGCTTTTAGAGCGGGCAACACGCCTTCAGAACTGGGCCCAAAGGCAGACGTTATCTTATGACGCTGGTCAGTTAAGCAACCTGTCCTTTGCCTTGGAAGGAGACCACATCTCTGCTTCCCGAGGCTGTTTACAATTCAAATATCCCTGAAAAGATAGTCCGGGACAAAGGTAGTCACGCACGACACGCAGAGGCACAAGGAACCCATGTAGAATTGTCTCGCAACAGACTTAAGGAATTAGAGAGCAAAATGCATGTTTATCTGCCTCTTGGCAAGTCTAGGGTGAGGGAGATCCAGGCTCATGCTTCAGGGACTTCTGTGCTTCTGCCATGTCAGGCAGGCAGCTAGTTCTTGGCTCTGGTCATAGCCCTGGCTTTGAATCCCAGCTCTGTCACTTCTCTAGTGGTATAACTTTGGGCAATTTGCTTATACTGTCTCTATCCTTAAAATGGGAATAACAATGGTACCTACTTTAGAAGGCTCTTGGGAGGACCAAATGATATAATGTCCCAACACGGCTTAGCTCAATGCCTGGTATGTGGCAAGGGCTCGGTCAATGATAAAGATGGCAGGGATGATGGCTTTCCAGAAGGAGAAACATGGGTCATAGGAAACCCGCTGTAGATTGGTGACCCAGCCAGGTAATAAACTGTGATCTGGCCCTCTGATGCCAGAGGTAGGGGAGAGAGAGATTTTTCATCCTTCTATGCAGTGATTGCTTTTGGCCTTTAGGATTGAGCTCTGTTTCAGAGTTTAATGTCCTAGAATTTGTTTACACATGTCTTTAGAAGTTGCGTCGCATTCAAAACCTGAGCAAGGGTTCTTGTTTCTAGAAGTCTTTTTTATAATCTCAAAATTGAATCCAAGGTTTTCGATTGTCCTTAAAGAGCACATTGCTATGAGTGCTGCTGACGATTTAATATGTCATGCAGATCTCTGAGCAGGCATTTCTTTTCATAAACCTTATAGCCAGAAACCCTGAGGAGATGAGGATTTTGTTTTTGTGAAGAGTCGATCAACTCAATTTACTGTCTCCTGTGTGTCTGTTATGTGTCAGGCAGCGTGACGGGCAGTATAGTTGACTCAACAGTACGTATGGTACAGGGTCTCCCTCACGGAGCTTGTAAGAACCTTGGACCCATAAGTCATATGAAATGCAGGACTTAAATGCCATAAAGAGGTATAAACAAGGAGATATGCAGAGAGAGATGGGGGGAGGGGTGTACAGAGAGGAAGAGAGGGAGAATGAGAATGTCGTCAAGGAAACCATGGATGGCATCCTGAAGGCCTGTGGGCAGGGTTTTGGAGAGCATGATGTGTTAGAGGAGCCAAGTCTTGGAGTTGCCCTGGATTCAAGTCCTGACTGCCTCTGTGACCTTGGTCAAATGATTTAACCTCCAACTTCTCCAGAGTTTTCTTCCCCCTTATAAAGAGAGGACGTTAACACCTACCTTGTAGGACCTTATAAGGGTCAGTGATTGAAACGGTTTACAGGCATGACAATCAGTGGGTTCAATAAATGGCATTAAAAAAAATTGTGGGCAAGACTCTTAGGTCTGTTCCTGGGAAAGAGACTCAGGTGAAAGTTCACGGGTGGTGCCCTTGGGAACAGTGCCTGTGAGGTGTGGAAGGATGCAGGGGGGACAGAGGGAGACGTTGACATGAGGGGAGTGGCAGCTGAGAGCTCAGCTGGGGGTGGGCGCTCTGGAGCTGGACAGCCCTCAGAGTGGCCCTGAACTGAGACAGGGCGATGGGTCTTGTGTCACTGGTCAGCCTCTCCCCAGCTGGGGCCTTTCCCTGGGGAGAGGCAGAACCCTGGGCCAGGCAGCTCCCTTGGCAGAGGGCAAATCCAGGAGAGGACCTCGGCTGGGAGCCATCAGGAGCCAACACTCTCGATGGCTGGGGGAACAAGTGCCTTGTTCCTGCTGGAGCAGAGATCAAATAGCCAAGTGCTGCTCTCCAAGAGAACTAGAGAATCCATAGAAAGCCCTAGAAATCGCATTAGCTCCATCGGAGGCCCCATTTGCAGGGCCAGGATTGGTGGGGGTTATTGACCTCATCTAGGTGGTCAAAGCAAAGGGCGGTACGATGAGCTGCAGAATGAAGGTGGAGTTCAAAGCCAGCCTGGGTGCCTCCGGCCCCGAATTCCACTTCACCTACGACTTCTGGACAATTTCCTTGCCCCCTTTCAGCACTCGGCCTTCCCCATTCCTCTCTCTGCCACTGTCATTTAGAAACTTGAATTCCTTTCCTTCTATCAAAGTGCTCAGGGACTTGGGAATTCCAGGCTTCAGGCACGTATGTCTGCCCGTGTGATACCACCCTTCAAGGACCTTTATTTGCATGGAGTGTAAAGTGAAGTCCAGTCTGCAAACTACTTACTATGAATAATCAAACAAAGACTCCAAATCCTTCTGGAGATACGCCACCCAAGGCAAAAAAATCAGTGAGGCCTTTTTACAAATGAAAATGAATCCACTGTTAGCTCTGATTTTATGGGCGCCAAAGTCTAAGGTATTTGAGGTTCACGCTCAGCCTGAACTAGGCTGTTCTGTCGTTTCTCCTTCCCAGCCCGTTGGGTTAATATTCAGCAATTTTTATGGAGGTGGAAACTGCCAATTAAGGGGGGGTTCTCTAACAGGGAAATAATACTGGCATTTACCCAAGGAAAGCTAAACTCCCCTCAGGACAACATTTTCTTGTTTACTGGAATTCTCGAGATAAAAATAGCTCCAAAAGAAACTCATCTATTTGAACCTCCCCCAAATACCCCGATACAGACCCCCAATTGTGGTTTGAAATGCAGACAGGCATCCCTCCCTGTTCTTTTCCCATTCCAGTACCCTGTTAATCATTGATTAATGAAATTGGCAGCTAAACTGTTAGGCTCTGCAAAAAGTGCCCGGAGTGCACATGAATATTTAGCTTCAGGGCTACTCCTTACAGGGTTTTTTTTTTTTTTTTTTTTAATAAATTTATTTATTTATTTATTTATTATTTATTTTTGGCTGTGTTGGGTCTTCGTTTCTGTGTGAGGGCCTTCTCCAGTTGTGGCGAGTGGGGGCCACTCTTCATCACGGTGCGCGGGCCTCTCACTGTCGCGGCCTCTCCCGCTGCGGAGCACAGGCTCCAGACGCGCAGGCTCAGCAGTTGTGGCTCACGGGCCCAGTTGCTCCGCGGCATGTGGGATCTTCACGGATCAGGGCTCGAACCCGTGTCCGCTGCATTGGCAGGCAGACTCTCAACCACTGCGCCACCTGGGAAGCCCCAGGGTTCTTTTAATAGGAAATACTGGAAACAACTTAGATGCCCAGTAACCGGTAATCAGTTGAATAAATTGTGACAGGGATCTTTATTAGAAGAGTATGCAGCCCAAGAAAATGATATCGCAGAATGATATTCCATGGCATGAAAACTGTTTACAGGGCACACTCCAAATAGCATGCAGAGATGATCCAGTTTTGTAAACACAAGCATGCACGTGGCTGAACATCATAGGTGTGTTCCCCTAATGGGGAAATTACTAGACATTCTATTTTCTTCTTTCTTGCTCATCTCTTTCTCGTTTTTCTGTAATTCACATATGTATATTTCTTATGTAATTAAGAAATGAAACGTTACAAAAGGGGCGCAGAAGAGAGGATTCTCGACATAAGGAACAACCAGTTTTTCGCGTCCAAAACGCCAAGTCCTGGCCATCACTGCCCTGCTTCCTGTTAGGTCGACCACCTGCAACACAGGAAGGCCAAGTTTGTTTGTGATAAACAAGAGAGGCAGCATGACGAAGGGTAAGGAAAGTTTTAGTTTGATCTGTCTCTACCTTCTGGAATGAGATCCAAAGGTGGTGTCGTGCCCTCTCTGAAACTCCACTTGCTCTGATGCCCAACCCTGGGGCCCTTCTGGAGAACTCTGTGATGTCAACAGTCAGGACATCTCTCCAGTGGTTTTGCCCCAGGAAACGCTACCATATCCTCTGCCGAAGTCCTGGGGGATCTGAGTGCTGGGGACAGGACCCGAGAGGCCTGCTGGGGTCCCTGGCTCGCTGACGTTCACCTGGACCAGGCGCTGAGCCCCGAGCAGGCGTGCGTCCTCCTGCTTCAGGGCACAGGGTGGGGCGGGCGCCAGTGAGGGCGGCAGAGGCGATGACAGTGTTCGCTATCTGCAGATCTTGCTGCGGCTAAGGTTGCGTGGTTTGCAATTAGACGGGAGGTCTGGGGGCCTGGGAGATCATTTCCTTCAGCAGGTTATCATTTGGGCAAAATCAGGGGCTGTCAGGCTCAGTTCGCTGGCTCTGCCTGCTCCCTCTGCCCCCGCCTGCACCTGCCCGGACAGCCCTGGCACCTTTGTGCCACAGAAACACGGTTGCATGCTCCCCTGGTGGACCTTGAACCATTGGTGTTCTCTGAGCAAACTGTGCTGCCCAGTGGTCCTTCCTTGGGAATTTTCCCCAACCACAGTTTCCCCAGCCCTCAGCCCAGGACCCCGTACCTCTCCCTTGGTACATTTCACAGTTTGTGATTATTATGTATGTGTATGATGGTGAGTCACTATTCTCCCCACTCGACTATAGGACTAGGTTTTGTTCAGTCTCCCCCTGCACCAAGCTCAGAGCCTGGCACAGAACAGGCTCTCAACAGTGAGATGAATGAATGAGTGAATGCATGAATGCATGCATACATGATTAGCATACGACAGCCATCAGTAACATTATAACCTTAAGACACTGTTTGCTTGGAACCAGCCCTCCTGAGCCTGAGTCCAGGTTCAGCAGGTCATGAGCTGTGTAACCGTGGGCAGGTTGCAGGACTGTTTGAGATTGTTCCCCTCTTTGTCAAACATGGATGCAAACGGTCCTTTTATCATATAGTTGTAGTGAAGGTTCAAGAGATGATGCCTGTGACGGCCTGACACAGGAAGCAAGCGCTGAATGAGACTGCTGTGATTATTATTTCTGTTCTGATTCATTCTTGACTTTATTATTCTGTCCTCTGAGTCTCTTCCAGCCAGAGCTAGAGGTCACCCTCGGTTATAAAATGTCTTGATGTCCACATAGATCTGGGCCTCTCCACCTGCCTGTGTGTCCCTTTGTCCTCTCGGGTTTAGGGCGGCAGAGAAAAGGAAATCGGCACTCCTTTGTGCTAAGAGGCTTGGCAAATGCAGGGGGAAAATCCAGTTCACCGGCTACCACCTGGAACCCAGTCTGATTCTGCTGTGGAGCTACCGGCGTGGTACCTGGGATGTCAAAGCAGGAGAGCGGCCCGTCAGGAAGGGGACCCCGGGTCCTGCAGGAAAAGTGACAGTGGACTGCCCCCTTCCTCCTCCCAGATCAGGCTCCACGGAGGGCTGACGTCTGTAGTTCAAGAAGGATCCAGATGTGTCTGTTTCAATCTGGACATTACCAAGGGTTGGAGCCTTTAGGAGGGAAATCAGACTGGAGAAGTTTGATTCAGACACAGGACACAGGGACACAGGGATTGGCTTTTCTGGCCCATTAACAATCAGGAACATTTAAGAGTCTGCTTCCAGCTCCTCAATTCCAGTGGGGTTCAGAGAGGTACAGCACCTCTCACACAGCCACACAGCTGCTAAGTGGCAGGGGCAGGGTTTCCAGCAGGTCTGTCATTTCGAAGCTTTTCCATCAGCCACACTACCTCTGCACTCAGTATTTTCACTTCACATTTACCTGGACACAGTTTTAACGACATACAATTGTACGATGGGAGCATTTACACATACAACATTCAATCACCAAGTTTTAATCTCAGGTCTTGGCTGAGTCCGGAGAAAACAAAGATGAATAAGACTGGCTTCTGACCAATAGGATCTTGGTTTACTAATGAAGCCAGCAAAGTAGTATCTCACACAGAGGTTCCTACAGTGCCATGTGGTAGGTATTAATCACAATTTTATTCTTTTTGTTTTTCTAGCAAGTATTTATTGAGCACCTACTTTGTACCACCCAATGTGCTAGAGGCTGGGAATACCACAGTGGGCAAAAAATAAAAAGACATGATGCCTGTCCTCATGGGACTTAAATGGAGACACATTAAATAAGCATTCAAATCAGGGGTTAATTATCTCAGAGGAGAGGGGAATTGGTCCCATTCAGGAGATCGGAGGAGGCTTCCCTGTGGCAGACATTAAACTGAAGTCTGGAGGCTGTGTGGGTTATTACTAGGCAAAGGAGGAGGAAAGAGCATTCCAGGTAGGGGGGATGGGCTGTGCAAAGGTCCTGGGGCAGAGAGATGTATGTGCGGGACTGCGAGAAGGCCAGGGAGAGAGGAGTGGAGAGGAGGAGATGGTGCAAGAGGAGGCGAGATAGACAGGTGCTGGAGTTTTGTCTTTATCCTCAGAAAAATGAGAAGCCATTGCAGAGTTTGAAGCCAGGCAATGACACGATTAGATTTCCATTTTTGAAAGATCGCTTTCACAGTAGAATGGACTCCAGATTGGAGAGAGGCAGGACAGGGGGTGGAGGACAAGTGAGAGACTATTGCCAAGATCCTGATGAACAGATATGGTCGCCTAGAGTAAGGTGAGTGAGGGACAGGTGAGAGGAACGGCAGATTGGGGAGATATTTAGGAAGAGCTGTAGACAGGACTTGTTTAGAGATTGGATGTGGCTGGTTCAGGGGAGGGGACGAGTCAAGGATGATTCAGATGTTCCTGGTCTCGGGCTCAGTGAGTGTCGGTTTCAGTGGGTGAGGTGTAGAAGGTGGCCGGGTTAGAAAGGGGAGACCATGGGTCCTGTTTTGCAGGTGTTCCGTTTGAGGTGTCTTTGGGACATCCAGGTGGAGATGCAGAATGGAATACATGGTGTGGACCGCAGAGGGGAGGTCTGCAGAGGTGTGTCTTGGAGCCAGCACTTAGGTGAGCTCATCACAGCCCCTGATGCGTGAGGTCTCCTGGAAGTGAACCATATGAAAAGAGGTAAGGATTGAGGAGGGGGCCCTGAAAGACCCCAACATTTAGGAGAGGACAGTTTGCAAACGATATGGAACAAAAGAGACCAGAGGAGAGAGCAAATGAGCGTTCCACCACAGGGGGCAAGGCAAGAGTGGTCCAGGAGGAAGTGATGGCCAGTGGTGAATGTGGCAGGAGGGAAAGTGATGGAGGGATGCCCGCTGGCCTGAGTGACCTGGAGGTCACTGGTGTCCTTAGAACTGTTACAGGTGACAAAGCCCGGGGCTCAAAGAGGTAAGGTGGCTGAGGAAAGTTATCAGCAAAGGCAGGGCTGAACCAAGACTTGAACCCAAGTTTTCTTTCAGTGCTCTTTCTAACACCCACAAACACAGATGTGGACGGGGAGGTGGCCGCCTGTGGTCTGCCAGGTGCCATAGGGTCAGTCTTAGCTTGCCCACACTCATCCATACCCCAAATCTCCACAACAACCAAGGTTCGCTCTTTGCTCACATTACACATAGACTGAGGGTCAGCTGGACCCCGTGTCTGTTCGTTTGGGACTCAGGCCAAGGGGTGGCCTTGTGTGGGCCATGCCCTCTGGGGTGGAGGGGAAGAGCACAGTGTGACACAGTCCGGTGTCAGAAGACACTGGCTCTGGGGTATGAATCGAGGGTGTATCCATCTCAGGTCACACCTGTGGAGTCTCCAGCTGCAGGGCCAAGTGGCTCTTCTCACTTGAACCAGGACATTGGGGTAAACGGGCAGGCTTAGCATTGTACCTCATACGAAAACCTTGTTTCACTTTTCGGTGGGTTTGTAAGGGATCATTCTACTGTCCTCGATCACAATCCTTGAGTGACACTTATTCCTTGCACCACCCTTGCTGGTGCTTGAAGTTGTTTGTGATTTCATATGGTTTTCTTTTTTGTTTTGAAATGCAAGCCTGGTATTAATGTGGAGTTGGGTTGACTCCTGCATCCTAGAAGTTGGGCTGGAAGCATCCTTGAATTCACATAGGTCATCCAGGTGCCTCCGAACTCTGGGTCTCTTCCCACCACATAATTGCTTTACAAATGAAGCTCTGCTGTTCCCTAGAGGGTATGGGTAGGGGCTCTTGCTGGGGGAAAGACAGAGGCATGGGGGAGCCTTCACGGCCCATCCTCACGTTTCCATAGGAAGGGACTTCTGAACCTGTCTGCTGTGGCGGCTCAGGGTGGAGGACGGGTATGGGGATCTCTGCTTTCCCCCTCCTCTCCCTCCTCCTTCTGGGAGCAGCATGGCCAGTGGTTTTGGTGGCTCTCTGACAGCTGTGGGCCATTCCTAGGCAGGCTCCCTACACTGGGGCATTGTGGTCAGCCTCTAGCTTTTTCTGCCTCCGATTTTTTTATTCCCTCTTATCTCCTTGCGCATTTTGGGCACTTGTCCAGAGACTAGGCAGGGCCAGCTAAGAGGGGCCTCTCTTCTCCAGCTTCTCCCCCTCAGCCTGGTTGAGGTTGGGCTGAGCTGCCTTGCTGTCCAGACTGTCTAAAATGTGGGGCGGAAGGTAGGTGAGCCAGCCGCATCCCTGCGTCCAGCCTGGGGAGTGCTTGGAGCGCTACTGGCATGGTTGAAAACAAGGGCGCTTGGATGCCAGCTGGCCACTTGGGTCACCCTTCTACTAGACAGAGGAGGATTGAAGAGTTTGCACCCCAAACCTCCAGCAGCTGGGGCAGGGCACAGCTACACTCTTCTCCTCTTTCTCTTATATTTTTGTTTGAAGAAGGATCTCCCAGAGAAGAAGTTTGAAAGCCAAGGCACACCGAGCATTTGGTGCACGAATTTGTCAAATGTTGGAGTGGAGACCTTGATGGACAGATGGATGGAGGGAACATATGGTTTTTTGAAACCTAAATATTTGTTTTCCTTCCAGGATCTGAGTTTGGGAAAAAATAATCCGCCCTTCCAGAACCTCAGAAGAAGGATTTACTTCAACATCTGTAGGAGGATTTTAATTTTTTCCTTCAGTAGGTTCAGCTTGGCCAATTGAAACAGTGGTTAGACTCGATTTTAATCATGTTAGTAGGAAAGTCAGCCTACCCAGGAGAACAGGAGAGAGGTGCCTTTCTCTATTCTGCTACCTTTGTCTCCCCTCTTGTTACGTGTTAGGTGACTCACATGCATTATTTGACTTAGTCCTCCAAGCAACTAGACAGGCAGGTATAATTGTCTTACTTTATACCTGAAGAGACTAAGGCTCTGAGATATTAGCAAGAGAACTGGAGGGGCAGGAGGAGGGCTGGGAGTGGGGGAGGGAAATACTAACATCTTGGAATGTACAACCTGCTCTCTGAGAACCTACCACGGGATAAAGGAATCCTTGGAGATTGGTTGATGTAACTTGCTCATTTTATAACTATGAAAGGTGAGGCCCTGGGGGAGTGAACAATTTGCCCGAGGTTGAAAGTGTGGCAGCAACTGTTGGGACCATCCCAATATCCACCTGGAAGAATGTTCCAGCATCCCTTGCCTGTGAGGACGTGCAATGAATTCTGGCCATAAGACCTAAGACTTCCAGGAAGTCTCCTTAAAGGGAGGGGGCGGGTCCATTTGTTTTTTCAATCTTCCTCCATCCTACTCCCTGAAACACTGCGTTCCACAGGCCACGTTGGAGCAGAAAGACTCACTGTCCTCTGGGAATGCAGGAGAGGGATCCCAGAGGAAACATGGGCTCTGCTGGCTTTCCTGAACTGCCCTTGGCCAGGCCCTGGACTCCCACCTCTAGATTTACTTTATATGAGGCAAATAAACTTGTTCTGGGCTTTTCTGTTTTATGCTGTTGAACTTGCAGAGTTTACAGGGGACCTTGAACTCTTGCTGGTTCCTTGACTGAGTGGTGAGGTCTTGTGGAGCAACCCACCATTCTTGTGTCAGTGAACTTGATGCCCTGTCAAACCAACCACCTTCAGGAACGTCCATTTCTTCCTTATGCTGCATTTTTTTTAAAATTTATTTTTATTTATTTATTTTTGGCTGTGTTGGGTCTTCGTTTCTGTGCGAGGGCTTTCCCTAGTTGTGGCAAGCGAGGGCCACTCTTCATCGCGGTGCGCAGGTCTCTCACTATCGCGGCCTCTCTTGTTTCAGGGCACAGGCTCCAGACGCACAGGCTCAGTAGCTGTGGCTCACGGGCCCAGTTACTCCGCGGCATGTGGGATCTTCCCAGACCAGAGCTCGAACCCGTGTCCCCTGCATTGGCAGGCAGATTCTCAACCACTGCGCCACCAGGGAAGCCCCCTAATGCTGCATTTTTATCACTTTCTTTTTCCGAATATCACTAGGTTTTTTTTGTTTGTTTGTTTGTTTTTCTGCAATACACGTCAAGTGAAAAGGCCTAGTAACAAAATTTAAGATGCTCAGGCAAGTGGCTTCATCCTGTCTACCCTTCTCCTTTGGGTTTAGGTGATGGAGAGTCACATAGTTTTCTGCAGCTCGGCTTGTACTTGTGACACCCCACCATGCCCTACTCTACCTCCCCTGCCCCCAGACATCACCCAAGATTCCCTTTCTTTAGGAATTATGCACAAACAGTGCTTGGGCAGCTGGCTTACTATTTGAGGGGAAAAATAGAAATGTGAAGCCTATATACATTATATGCCTGCATAAATTCTGCAAGGATTAAAGAGTTTAATCTTTTTTTATTTTAACAAATAACATCAAAAAAGGGAACTAGAATTGCAGCAAACATTTATGAAAAGTTTAAAGTAGGGAGATATTTCCAAGTTTCAAATTTATGAAGGATAGAAGGGGGAAAAGATAGAGAGATTTGACCATAAAAAAAGGGAAAATTTCTATATGGTGAAAAACAAATAAAACAGATCCAAAAACATACCCAACCCAAACTATGTAAGAAAAGTATTCCCAATATAAGACAAAAGGTTAATAGATTTAATATATTGTAAATTCACTGGTAAGGAATCACCATGATCTTGACAGACCATTGGCAAAAGACAAAAGAAAAGAAAATTTTCCCACCCCAAAACACAAATGAATAGTATATACTTGAAAAAGATATTTTAATTTACTTAAAAAAAATCAAATATTTTAACATATCAAATTAACATTTTAAAATGAGAATTCTGAGCTTGACACTAGCACAGAGACATGGAAAGTCATAACTGGTATAAATTGGCCAATCTTCTCATTTGGAAAGCAATTTAGCAATGTATAAAATGTTCATATCCGTTAAATCAGTAGTTTCACTTCTGGGAATATATCCCAAGAAAGTGGTATGGAATGCAGAAGGAAAGCTTTATAGTCAGAGGTGTGTACTGCAGTGTTATTTATCAGAGGAAACCAAAAGGAAGCTACAAAAATATCCAATTCTTGGGGGGAGAACGTCTTAAAATTCTTTGTGGAACAAGGTAGACTATAACCATAAAAAAATAAAAAAATATTGATATCCAGACCAAAAACTATTTTATGCTCTTTCTTGTAAATATTTTATAGACTTTTTCTTAAAACAGTTTTTTCTGGGTGTAATTGACATACAGAAACCTGCACATATTTAAATGTACAATATGGTAAGGTATGATGTGTGTATACACTTGTGAAACTATGACCACAGTGAAGATATTGTGTACATTTAACCACCCCCAGAGTTTACCTTGGGACCCTTTCCAATCTCTTCCTCCAGCCCCTTCCCAGCACCCCTCACTTTCAGGCAACGACTCATCTGCTTTCTATTACTATAGATCAGTTTTCATTTTCGAGAATTTTATTTGGAATCATACAGTACGAACTCTTATTTGCCTGGTTTATGGCTTTTTTGTCTAGCATCGCTATTTTGAAAGCCATCCACGTTATTGTGTATTTCAGTAGTTGAATCCTATTAATTGCTGAGTAGTATTCCATTATATAGGTAAACCACAATTGGCTTATCTTTCATATATTGATGGACATTTGGGTTGCTTCCAGTTTTGAGCTATTACAAATAAAGTTATCATTAATAATCAAGTGCAAGCCTTTGTAAGGACGTATGCTTACATTTTGTTGGAGTGAATACCTAGGAGCAGAGTGAGTGGGTCATAATGGTAGGTGTGTGTTTAACTTTTAAAGAATCTGCCAAACTCTTTCCCAAAGTGGTTGTGTCATTCTACATTCCCACCAACAGTGCATGTTGGCTACACATCCTTGCCAATGATTGGACAGGCAGTCTTTTTAAGGTCAGACCTTCTAATAAGTGAGTAATGATATCTCATCGTACTTTTTTTTTTTTTTTAATAGCCAGTTTTATTGGTTGTAGCAACTGTTCTGTTTTATAGCTACTTTATTTATTTATTTATTTATTTTTTATTTTTGGCTGTGTTGGGTCTTCGGTTCGTGCGAGGGCTTTCTCTAGTTGCGGCAAGCGGGGGCCACTCTTCATCGCGGTGCGCGGGCCTTTCACTATCGCGGCCCCTCCCGTTGCGGGGCACAGGCTCCAGACGCGCAGGCTCAGTAGTTGTGGCTCACGGGCCCAGCTGCTCCGTGGCATGTGGGATCTTCCCAGACCAGGGCTCGAACCCGTGTCCCCTGCATTAGCAGGCAGATTCTCAACCACTGCGCCACCAGGGAAGCCCTCATCGTACTTTTAATTTGTATTTTCTTAAAGACTAATGATGTTGAGCGTCTTTTCAGGTGTTTAGTTGCCATCTATATATCTTCTTTGGTGCATTGTCTCTTTGAATTTTTTGTCTGTCTTTTAAGTTGAGCTTTATTTTCTTATGTCTGAATTTTTGAGAGTTTCAAAAAATGTATTGTGGATACAACTCCTTTATCGGGTATGTGATTTGCATTTATTTTCTCCAAGACTGTGGCTTGTCATTTCAATGTGTCTTTCAAAGAGTAGACATTCTTAATTTCGATGTAGTCCAGTGTATCAGTTTTTCCATTTTTAGATCATGAATTTATGTTGTTTCTAAGAAATATTGGCCTACCCCAAGGTCACAATAGAAGTTTTATAATCTTAGGTTTTACTTTTAGCTCTATGAGCCTCTTAGAGTTAATTTTTGTATAGAGTGAGAGGTATGGGTCAAAGTTCATTTCTGCTTGTGGCTATCCAATGGTTTTAGCATAATTTGTGCACAAAACTGATTCTTTCTCCATTAAACTGTCTTTGCACCTCTGTTGAAAATGAATTGACCATGTATACGAGGATCTATTTCTGGGTTCTCTATTCTGACCTATTTATATATTTGTCTATTTTGACACCAATACTACACTGTTTTGTTTACTGTGTCTTTATAATAAGCCTTGAAGTCAGGCAATGTAAGTTCTCCAGATTTGTTCTTCTTTTTTAAAGCTTTTTGGCTATTCTTAGTCTTTTGCTTTTCCATATGAATTTTAGACTTGTTAATGTCTAAAAAAAATCCTGCTGGACTTTGATTGAATCTATAAATCAATTGGCATAAAATAGACATCTTAACAATATTGAATCTTCTGATCCTTGATCTCAAAATAGCTCTCCATTTATTTAGGTCTTTAATTTCTCTCAGCAGTGTTTTCAGTGTATAAGTCTTACACACCTTTCATCATATTTATCTCTAAATATTTCATGTTTTATGCTATAGGTAAATGGTAGTTTTAAATTTCAATCTCCAATTGTTTGTTGCTAGTATATAGAAATACAATTGATTTTTGGTAATTTGATCTTGTATCCTTGCTAAACTCATTTTTATGTTCTAGTAACATTTTATAGATTCCGTAGGATTTTTGATGTAGACAATCATATTATTTGCAAATAAAGACAATTTATTTCTTTCTTTCCATTTGGATTCATTTTATTTCTTTTTCTAGCCTTATTACCTTTAGAGCTTCCAGTAAGAAGTTGAATCGTGATCATCCTTGCCTTGTTCCCAATCTTGGGGAAAAGCCTTCAATCTTTCACTATTACTTATGATGTTAACTTTGGGTTTTTGTGTAGATGCTTCTTATCATGTTGATGAATTTTTCTTCTATTCCTAGTTTGCTAAGTGTTTTTACCTGGAATAGGTGTTGGATTTTGTCAGATGCTTTTGCTATATCTAGTGAGAGAATCATATTACCTCTCTTTTTTAGTCTATATTTAGTCTAATGTAGTGACTTACATTAATTGATTTTTGAATGTTAAAGCAACCTTGAATTCCTAAGATAAAGCCACCTTGGTCATTGTGTATTATTTAAAAAATATATATTATTTCATTTTATTTGCTAAAATTTGTTAAGAATGTTTGCATCTATGTATATGAGGAATACCTGTCTGTAGATCTCTTTCCTTGTAATATTTTTTGGTATCAAAATAATGTTTGCCTTATAAAATGAGTTGGAAAATAGTCTTCCCTCTTCAAATTTCTAGGATACAAAATGCAAAATTGGTGATATTTCTTTTTAAAGGTTTGGTAGAATTCACCAGTGAAGCCATCTGATTCTGGAGTTTTATTTGTGTGAAAGTTTTAACTAAAAATTCAAATTCTTTCATATATATAAGACTATTCAAGTTACCTAATTTTTGTGTGTGTGTGAGGTTTGGTAATTTCTGTCTTTCAAGGAATTTTTCCATTTCTTATAAGTTGTTGAATAAATCGGTCTAGAGTTGTTCACATGTTCCCTAATTATCCTTTTAATATCTGTAGTGTGTGTATTGATATCACCTCTCTCATCTCTAAAACTGATAATTTGTGTCTTTTCTCTCTTTTTCCTAATTGATCTAGGCAGAGTGTTATCATTTTATTGATCTCAAAGAACCAGCTTTGGTTCCATTGATTTTCTACATGGTGTTTTGTTTTCTTCTTCTTTGGTTTCTGCTTTGAGCTTTATTAATGCTTGATTTTAATTTATTTTGTTCTTCTTTTTCCAGTTTCTTAAGATGGAAGCTGGAATCACTGATTTAAAACTTTTCTTCTTTTCTAAATAGGTATTTTAGTGCTATAAAATTTCCTCCAAGTACTGCTTTAGCTACTCCCAAAATTTTGGTATGTTTTATTTCCATTTATTTCAAAATATACTTTAATTTCCCTTTTGATATTTTCTTTGACCCATGGTTACTTAGAATGTATTACTTAGTTTCCCAGTGTTTGGGGATTTAACAGATGTATTTCTGTTATTGATTTCTAACTTAATACCATTGTGGTCAGATAATGCAATTTGTGTAATGTGAGTCTTTTCAAATTTATTGACACTTTTGTAATGCCCAGGAAAAATGCTCTGCATGCATTTGAGTAAAAAATTGTATTCAGCTGTTGTAGGGTAGAATATTTTATTAATGTCGATTCAATCAAATTGGTTGACAGTCTTGTTCAAGTGTTCTGTATCCTTAATGATTTTCTGTCTACTTGTTCTGTCAATTATTGAGAGAAAGGTGTAAAATCCCCATTGTAAATGTGGATTTGCCTATTTTCCTTGTAATTCTATCAGCTTTTGCTCCATGTATTTTGAAACTCTGCTGTGAGGTGCATAACCATTCAGAATTGTTATGTCCCTGTGACTTATTCATCCCTTAATCATTATGAAGTAACTGCCTTTATCCCTGGTAATATTCTTTGCTCTGAAATCTACTTTGTCTGCTATTAATGATCTAGGCACTAATCTACTTTGTTTGATATTAATGATCTAGGCACGATGTCTGCCTCTTAATTGAGGTATTTAGATCATTTTCATTTAATGTAATTATTGATATTACTGGATTTAAATCTAAAATTTTTCTATTAGTTTATTTGTCCTGCTTGTTCTTTGTTCCTTATTTCTCCCTTTTCTGCCTTTTTTGGATGAATTGTGTTTTGTTATGATTGTATTGTACCTTTTTTTATTGACTTATTAGAGATAATTCTGTTGTGTTATTTTAGTAGGTGACTTAGGGTTTATAGCACACACTTTAATATCACATTCTATCTTCAAGAGAGAACACTTTGCGTATATTGTAAAGGACTTTATAAAAGTATATTTTCATTTCTCTTCTTGGCTTTTATGCTATCATGTCAATTGTTTTACTTCCACATGTATTTATTATAAACCCCGGAGAACACTGCTCTCATTTTTGCTTTAAACAGTGATTATCTTTTAAAGATATTTAAATAATAAGAAAAAGTTTTTACGTTTTTACCCATGTAGCCTCCATTCCCAGTCCCCTTCATTCCTTTGTATGGATGTATGTTTGTATCTGGTTCATTTTCCTTTTAAAAGACCTCCTTGAATGTTCCTTATAGTTCAGGTCTGTTGGTGATGAATTCTTTCAGCATTTGAATGTCTTCAGAAGTCTTTACTTTGCCTTAATTTTGAAAATTTATTTGTTGGATTCTAGGTTGTCAATTATTTATTTCAGTACTTTAAAGATATTCCTCCACTGCCTTTGAGTTTGTGTTGTTTCTGATGAGAAATCTGCTGTCATCACCATCTTTGTTCTTTCATACATATTGTGCCTTTTTTCCCCCTCTGGTTGCTTTTAAGATTTCTATTTATTGCTGATTTTAGGCAATTTGAGTATGATATATTTTGTTTGAAGTTTTATTCAAGTTTCTTGTGCTTGTGGTTCACTGAGCTTCTTATATGTGTGGATTCATAGTTTTAATCAATTTTGAAAATATTTGGACATTATTACTTCAAATGTTTTTTTCAGTACCCTTCCTCTTTTCCTTCAAGGACTCCAATGACATGTATAATTGCTCACTTTACATTTGTTTCTGCTGTTCACTGATGCTCTGTTCATTTATTTAAGTCTTTTTTACACTGAATTTGATTTAGAATAGTTTCTACTAATATGTCTTCAAATTCCCTATTCTTTTCAGAAAGGCCTAATCTTGCAAAGAGTTTTTGATGTAAGAAAATGCTAAGATTTTATTGTTAAATGAAAAAAGCACGATATACAGTTTTATATACAGTGTGATCATGAATATGTTTAAAATGTGTCCAGAAAAATGTTAGAAGATAATACATACTTGTAAACAATGGATTTACATGGCTGGTGGGATTATAGATTCTTGTTATCTTCTTTATTCTTTTCTATAATTTCCAGAATTTTGCAATAAGGAAGTATTGCTTTACAATTAATTATATAAGAAAGAAAGGTTTGTAGTGTTAACAAATGTATTTTTTTACAAATTAATAAGGATTAAAAATAAAATGAGAATGACCAGAACTGATGAGGATGCAATGAAAAGTGCACTCTTGTTCCACACTCCTTGGGGGGCAGGTGGAGGGTTGTAGGATCTTCTTTAAGACCCTATGACACTGACACTTTGACACTAATTGCTGGTGTTTCAAATAGAGCTGCTCTGCCTCACCCTGACCATGTGTGTGCCTGTATATGGGTACTTCGATTTATGTCAATACGGTCCTGAGCAGCTCTACGCAGATAAATTTATTTGCAAACTGGATCGTATTTGGTGGCTGGAACTATTTAAAGGAGTCCTGAGGTTAATCTCTATATTATGCAAATGTTCTTTTGCTGTTTCTCCTTTAAAATTTTAAATTATTTTTTGCCCATCCGTGTTTTCATTCTCTTGTGGAAGTGAAACTCACCTGAATTTTATTCCCTATTTACTCTGTACTGATTTTAGCCCTGGCTTTGTTACTAACAGGATGTCTGACCCTCGGGCAAGTTTATTTTTTTTTCTAGGCCTCTCTTGTCATAGGAGAAAATTAGCCCTAAACCAGGGGTTCTCAACTTTCAGGGTTCATCAGAATCCCCTGAAATTGCAGGTCCCTGCCCCCAGAATTTCTGATGCAGTTGGTCTAGGATGGGGCCTGGGATTTTGCATTTCTGACAAGTTCCCCGGTAGATGCTAATGCTGCTGGCAGAGACCACACTTTGCAAACCACTGCCCTGGACCTTTGAGAAAACTATGAGCTGTGTGATAATATACTTCAGACAGAGAATACTTATTTTTTTAAATGTGCTATTGATAAGAGGATAGTGAAAGGATGATTTTTGTTAAGTTGGCTTTATACAAAATTCACACATTTCACACATAATGTAAAGAAAACATTACATTTTAAACATTCTCTGGGATTACATACATAGGAGAATCCATATCAGCACAACTCATCATATTTAAACTCTAGCACTGACATATCTTTGAAAGCTCCAAGCTAATCAAAGTGAAGGTGATCACTTCTCTGCTGGTTCCTAAATGATTCCTCCATCAGCGCTATTTACATGGCAAGAAATACTCAGTCTTGACATTGGATTATGCTTCACAATTTATGTTGTTTGTCCTGAAATTTAACTCTTCTTGCAATCGGCTTTTCCTGGACAAGGACACTGTATTCTTTCAAACCAGATAATTTTTATTTTTTTTAAATCTGTGCGACACAGGACGGCCGATAAAGAAACCATTTCTTTCATGCCTTTAATCTCCCCCTAGAGCGAAAGTGGTATTTGCTGAAATAAAAGTACACCTTGGCAGAAATGCGATGCTAATCCTCTTAGTTTGAATGGTTTGGAAATGGTTGGAATAAGAAGGTAAACATTGTAGTTGATTAATAGGAAGAAAGTCAATTGTGCATGCAGCCCCTGCTCTATGCCATACTGTACACAATAGTGCTTTATTTTTATAAACCCCCAAACAGGGTTCCTCTCCAATTTAATGTTCTTATGTGAAAAGTGATCTACTAGTACGGTTCTAAGTGTTTGATTCCATTACCCCAGAAAGCAAGCAGTGCACATTTCAAATCGACGTCAAACAAATCCCACTGATAACTGGTGTCATATCAATGTCTTATCAGGTCTTTTTTTATTGAAAAGAGTCAGATATAATGAGGGGCTTCACATTTAAAAGTCTTAAATCTTTGAAAGCTCCAGGTCTAGATGGTTTTGATATTAGCTTATTAAACTTGCAGTGGGAGAGGAAGCAGGAGTGGGTGGGCGTGGGAGCGGGCAAGAGAAAGAGAACCAGAGAGGAGCCGAGGGGGGAGCCCTAGTGACCAGGATTCAACCCCGCCTTGGCCGGGATGGAAGATTTTGTTTGCTGATAGCGGTTTCTGCCAGCATCTCCCAGGACGGACTCTCACAAAGGAGACTCAAAGTGCCCATCTAGTGTCTGCCGTCTCTTGGGAATTCTCCTGCCCTTTCGGCCGGGACCTCATCGTCTTCTTTGTATGGGGATGAGCCCAGGGCTTGAGGGTTTTCCATAACTCTCCATCCACTAACACTGAGTGCTGGGCAAAGATTACATTTGATCTACTTTACCACTTGATTGTGAGAAGCAACCCTTTCAGGAAGGAGGGGCCTTCACGATGGCTGAGACTCTACCAAGTACAAGACACAAGAAGATGTTTTTCCCTTTGTTATCTCGTACAGCCCTGCCCATATGACACCTGCCGGGTCAGTATTGGCTCCTTTTTACAGCTGAGGAAAGTGAGGTTCCAAAGAGGGGAAGAAATTTGTCATGGATGGAATAGATCAATGATTCTCAAAGTCAAGTCCAAGATCAGCCACGTTGGCATGGCCTGGGAACCTGGGCTGCCCACAGACCTACTAAATCAGAATTGGGCCTGACAATTGTGCTAAGTCTTCTAGGGGAGACTGATTCCTGCTCCAGTGTGCATGTGGGCTGCTGCTCTAGGGCCATAAGTGCCAGATCCTCCTGAGGGGCCTTAGCAATAATAAGCAGTACTTTTAACCAAGAGTGATGGAAGCAGGGAACGTCACACACCCTCGAATCCTTTGCCCCCTAACACTATGGTTTGGGGAGGTGACCAGGAAACTGAAGGGGGCAAAATAGGATTTTAATGTCTTCACCTGTTAAGTGGTGGTGGGGTCCCTGGTCCCATTCTGCTGGAATGCCTGTGATTCTGAGTTGAGAGGTAATTTCTGCTTCACGGGAGCAGAGAAGAGTGCTGAAAAGCTAGACCGTGCCTTTTCCCTGCCCACATCAAGCGCCTTCCTAGTAGACAGATGACTAGATGACTCTGAGGACACCTTCGAAATAACTGTCATCTAACCCACTTCTGCATAATGACTTCCACAATGTCTGGCATTGCCTGAGCAAGGTTTGGATCATAGGAGTGAGTCAAAGCTGGAGAAGGGCCCAGAGGAAACCTGGCCCACATCAAGCACATGGAGCTGACTCATTTCCAATTAACCCCTTTGCTGCCACCAACACTCCGAGGGGGTCCGCCCACCCTCAATCTCATTGGCCCCCTAACATGCCAATCAAGTGCTGAGCAAGAACCGCATGGAGAACTCAGAGGTCAGTACCACACCCACACCCAAAGTGAAGCTTGTGTTTCCTATGGGGCTCACAGGAGGTCCTCTCCAGAGATAGAGAGCCAGGATGAATGAGCAAGAGTATGAACTTGGTGTCCCCGTCCTGCCCCATCCTAGCTCTGTGACTTTGGTCAAGTTACAATTCCCCACTTTTCCCATAATTGCTGCCTGTGGCCCCTGCATCCCTTCCCCCACCCAGCCCTGATGTGAGGAGCTGAGCTAATGTATAGGAAGGATCTTCCGGGATGTGTCTGCTGTCTTTACAGCAGGCCTTGGACCAACAGTAAAGAACAGAGGAGCCAAGATCGGCCTTGAACCTCCAACAGGAGAGCAGGGATTCCAGCTCTGCAGGGCTTCACCAGCAGAGACAGTGAAGTGATAAGACCACACATTTGGGCACAGTTCAAAGTAGGGTGACCAACTTGTCCTGGTTTTCCTGGGACTTTCCTGGCTTTGACACTGAAAGTCCCAGGCAAACCAGTATTGTTGGTCACGCTAGTTCAAAGCCCAACTCCTTCCTTTCCTTGTCAAGTAACCTAACCTCTCAGAGACTTGGTTCTATCGTTTGTAAGAGGGAAGTTGTAATCATGATTTTAAAAAAAAGGTACTAGTGGGCATTCAACACTCAGGTTATTCCCACCTGGAAGCCCTAAGATCCCGGCTGTCTCGACGTCCTGAGGTTCCCAGATGCTGGCTTGCCTGAACAGGGCACCGGGCACGCACATGGGAATGGTCTGCTCTGTGCCTGTGACCCTGGTGGGCTGGGAGGTCCTGGAAGGCAGGGGCTGTGTCCTATTCAACTCTGTGTCCTCAGTGCCTTGCACAGTGCCTGCACCATGGAGGGTGCCCAGTAAATGTTTGTTACTACGTCACTCACCTCTCTCTCCCAGCAGGAAGATGGCGCAAAGCTATAACCTGGAAAATTCAGTTTCGAAAAGCCAACGGCAACAGCTGGCACTTAGTGGGTAATGAGTGTCCAGCTATGCGTTTAGCACTTTACTTAATTTGTTTAATTTAATCCTCCCAACCCCTTGGGAGGTCGGCAAATGTATTATGATCACCTCTATTTTATATACCAGGAACCCCAGGCTTAGAGAGCTGAAGTGACTTGCCCAAGGTCCTGCAGCTGGAAAGTGGATTTCAACGCAAGTGATTGTCTTCGCCAAACATAAACTAGAACAGGGGCCCAGGGCTCCATGGCCTGAAGCCCTTTTTAGGGCCTACAGATACCTGAAACAGACCCCCTGGTGTCCACATTGTCTCTGCATCTCAATTTTAGTAAAAACCTGGTCTCTGAGAGCCGCCGCCCTCCCCAGCCCTGCGTGTAGATCCAAGGGGACCCAAGGCACAAGGCAGAGAGCCTACGGTGGCCCCGTTTCCATGACTCCCAGTGAATCTCCCTCATGTGCAGCCAAGTAGGCTGCTCGACTTGAGAGCGTGGAGACCATTTCACCGCCTAATCAATAACCCTGTTATTGACTTGGTGTTCCCAGAGGACAGGTTTATAACTTTATCGAGCTCTGTATGTGGGGACAATTATAAGGATAATGGAAAGTCATCGACAAACGGAGGCTTCTGCATTGCAAATTAACATCTGCTCAAGGAAGAGAGAAGTCATGTTTTAGTTGCAGAATTTGTGAAAATGGAAATGCCCGTAAGATAAAGCGTGTGATTTATGACAGGTACCAAGCATCGTGCCGTGGTCTGGGTCTTCCTCCCTAGCCCCGGTGACAGCATCCGTCCCCATGTAACGCACTCACCGGGGGTGTCCAGTGTATCGCTCACAACCACTTGCTCTCATCCTGATTTCCTGGGTCTTAAAACAATTTCCACTCAAAGTCTTCCTGTGTCGAGGGTAGGCAGCCCTGGGAGTACACCCAGCCTTGTCCCGCCAAGGGCAGGTGTGGCTCAAGCTGCTCCCAGACGCTCTTCCCAGCTGGGAGGCCCTGGGAAGGGAATGAGACCAGGGCACCGTATTCCTGTCTCAGTTCCACCGGCCGTGTGGCTCCAGGCAAGTCACTTCAGTTCTTTGAGCCTTGCGGTCCCCGTCTGTAAAATGGGGCTGTGATTCTCTCTGCACTGAAAGATCGTATTAGATAAGCTGATATTTGCACCTTACAAGCCTCGTCTGTCAAGCCCTTGGCCTTGCATGTGCTGGCATCATGCCAGCAGTTGGGAACAAGCTAAGTCTCCTGCCTTCTGTAGGCTTATGTTCTGGAGGGAGAACGCACAATAGGCCACAAACATGTGACTTCTGAGTGACAAATACCATGAATGAAACTAAGCAGGTTGGGGGGGTCAAGGTGAAGGCGGGACAGGGGTCAGACAAGCCTTCTCCGAGCAGAGATGTTTGAGCAGAGACGGGAAGTAAAGGAGTGAGTGTGCTGAGGAAGGGGCGTTTCAGGCAGAAGGAACGGCGGGAGCAAAGACCCCGCAGTGGAAATGAGCTTGCCCTGTGCATGGAGCAGCGAGGAGGCCCTTTACCTGAAGTCAAGGAGTGAGGGATAGAGGGGGGCCGGGGAGCAGCTGACCAGTCCCGCAGGTCACCATAAGTAATGTGAATGTTATTCTATGTGCATTGTGACTGGGCAGTCTTTGGAAGGTTTTGAGCACAAAAGTGATGTGAGCTGATTTGGGTTTTTAAGTTGTTCTGGATGCTGTGTGGAGAATCCAGGGCAAGTACGGAAACAGGATCTAAGAAGGACCGCAAAGGGCAAGTCCACGGAACACCCTGCTGTTTCCAGGCTCCCAGGAGGCTGCTGAGTTTCCCTTGCCTGTCTGGTCGGCAGTGGTAACATCCACCATCCTGGAGGTGCCTTCTCCATGCCCAGCGTGGTGCCCAGAGCTGTGTGAAATCCTGTCCTCCCCCAGCTCTAAGAGGTGGTGCTATAGTGCTCCCCATTTTCAGATGTGAGGTTCAGAGAGGGAAAGTGACTTGCCTGTGTCACACAGCAGATGAGTAATGGGTTGAGCCCAAATCCTGGGGCTGTTTGACCCCAAAGCCCCTCTGCTCTCCTGACTCTAAGATAAGAACCCAGAAATCCACCAATGTGTGCCTTCATCCCACGGCCAGGCAGAGCTGCAGCCAGCACCCCCATGTCCCCCACAGCCATGGTCCTCTCTCATCTGCTGCCCACATTGGCCACCATTTTTGTCCCTCCCAGCCCTCCAGGACCCACTGCGTGATCATGAGGCCCCATCCTGGCTCTGGAGAGTGGTTGTGTCCGGGCACAAAGTCTGGGACGGTGGCAGCTGCACAAGGAGTCTCTGGAGTGTCACTTATAGTCCCTGTGAAGGGCGTGCAGTCCTGGCAGATGACTGATCAGAGAGAAGCAGTTTCTCCAGCTGAATCTGGTGAGAGCTGGGAGACGGGGATGGCCAGGCTCTTGGCCGCCTTAAATGACGCTGTGGGAGAATCCTTGAAGAGCTTCTGTAATTGTATTGTGGAGGCAGAGATGGAGACCCAGAGGGGAAAAGAACTTCAGGCCTTTCGGTGTGACTTTGATCAGGCAGCTGGAACCGTGTCCCCTGTCCTTGGAGGCTGCTTGCTCTATCCCCGCCCTTCACTACGCCCTCAGCAGAACAGGAAAGATGCTGGCCAAAGGCTCTGGGGTGGCGGGAGACTGAGTCTCCTTGGCCTGCACCCAGCTTTCTGGATGAGCCACAGTTATACCTCCTGTCCCAGAAGTCTGGCTGTGCAACTGGAGTCCTGTGGGCCCCAGCGACACCCAGGAGCCCCCACTAGTGCAGCAGAGGTTGGTATCAGACAGGCCCTCTCTGTGATCCCTTCATGACCAATTCCTGTGAGGTCAAGTTTCCCCAAGATATCCTTGTCGGTTTTACTGAGGCCCACAAATGCTCTGGGATCAGCTGGCTGCAGGGTTGCCCTGAATTCTTCACCTCTTTCAGGGCCCATGCTTGTTCTGCGACTTGGCAGTTTCTCCCACTAAGGAGGTGGAGCCTGTGTCTCTACCCCTAGCATCTGGACTGGCCTCCTGACTTGTGTTGATCAGTAACCTGTGGCAGATATGATGGTCTATGGGTTCTGAGCTTACTTCTCAAGAGGACTAGGGGAGCCCGAGATGAGACCAGTCCCAAGCACCCACCAGCCCATGACTCTCAGATTCATGACCAAACTCAGCCAAAATCAGCTGGGCTCAGCTGAGATCAGCCAATCCCCAGCCTTGACTCCTGAGCTATAAGTAATAAATGATGGTTGTTTTAACAATCACTTTGGGGTTTGGTTGTTAAGTAGCAATCGTTAACTGATACGCCCTGTGAACTTAACGACCCCCCTCTGACACGTAATACTGGTTTGGGGGATAGAAAACCGTGGGGTTTGCTACCGAAACATTCTAAGCGTCGTCTTCATCATTATCATCATCACAATCTTATTGTAACCACCACATACTGAGCACCAGTTCCGTCCAGGCCTGTGCTATGGACTTTACACCTATTCTATGTTCTGACCTTCCCAACCACACTCTGAGGTGGGTACTATTCCTCTGTATTTGACCTATGATGAAACTGCATTGCAGGGATGCTAATTAATTTGCCTGAGGTCAAACAGACAAAAATCACATGGAAAATACATCCAGAGAGCACCACGGAGCCCCCATTCCCCATCCCCCAAGCTTCCCCCGGCACTAGATTTGGGGACTCCAATCCTAGACAATGGCCTCTGTACAATTAAAATCAGCATCCTTCACTTTAAAAGTATGAATAAAACTTTTAGTTCCTTCAAGGGGACAAACCCACTCCCCTCCAGCCTCTGATCAGAACTGTGGTCCAAGTCACTCTCCAGAGAGCAGGAACTCACTCCTTCCCCCGGAGCCGTCCTGATTCAAAACCCAGGCAGGAGCTGGAGCGGTTCCCCCTGAATGACTCAGGAAAGGCTGTGCTTAGGTCTGGTTAACCTAATGGGAACAATAAAAATTTTTATTAAAAAGGGAAGAAGAAAGCCGTGGAGATGGCAATTGGCCATGGAAAGGCATTATTTTTTATTGGAATTAGAATCCTTTTATTTAAAAATATATATAAACCCTCAATTTTCTTTGTATCACTCGGCTTAGCAGCCAGTGGAAAGTTTCCGAGGGCAATTTTAGTATTGGCGGAGAACAGCTCTGGACCTGCTTGCTTTTCCTAAACTATCTTTTATGAGAATTAAAGTCACAGCCACACCAGACTGTGGAGTACCAGGGATCCCCTGAAGCAAGGGCTTCAGAATGACACTGATGCTGTGGGCCTCTCCCAGGGCATCCGGCTGCATCCTCAAGCCTGAGCCCCCCGTTATCCAAACAGTTGCCTCTGCATTCTCACTGACGTTGTCACAGATTTTGGCCAAGACCCGCTGGAATTTTTTTTAACAAATAGATTTCCAGAGGTTTAGATTAAGGAGCAAAATTCCTGTGCTTTGTAAACAGGCAGCAAACTCAGAATAAGTGAGGCTGCTCTGCTTAATTGAGGATTCCAGTTACCTGAGAGCCACATGTGTATCCCACGTGAGCTATCCATTTGTCACGAGCTGACGCCCTGGCAGGTAGATTTTTCTAGGCCATGTGCCATGCACTTTTCCTGTGTCATCTCATTTAATCTTCACAACAGCACTTTGAGGCAGGTTCTATTATAATCTCTCTTCGCAGATGCAGAAATTGAGACTCAGCAATGCTAGGTAACTTAAATTCAACCAATAAAGATGTATCGAACACCTACATGTGTCAGGTGCTGTCCTAGGCGCTGGGGATACCATGGCAAGGAAACAGACAAAGCAAATTTGCTTGTGATTGTGGAGCTAGGAACGGTGGCATCAGGATGTGACGTCTGTGGGATTCCAGGGTGTGAGTTTCGACCCACTGTACGGGGCCCCTGATCAATGTTAAGTCAAGGATTTTTACGAAAATAAGCGTGGCACACAGGGCGCATTCAGAACGGGAAAATCACATCTGGATTTATGTCCCAACTGTTCCACATCACTTCAGTTATTTTGAACACGATTTCGAAGAGAGTAAAAATGATAAAGACAGCATCTGACATTTGTTGAATGCTAACCAAGGACCAGGTAGAAGGTGTGACCTGCTCATGGTGGATCCTTTCAGCAGTTCCTGGAGACAGAGGCCTTTAGCTATGTCCATTTTGCAAATGAGGAAACTGGACTTGGGACGGTATGTAATTTGCCCAGGGATGTTCAGTGAGAAAGTGTAGAAACTGGAGTTTGGACGAGAGTCAGAGCACATATGGTGCCTTCTCCGGGGGGTATTCCTCCCATGGGAAATACCTTCCTCCTGCAAAACCCTGGATCTTGAATGTGGAGTGATTCACCCAGGGGTGTAATCCTCTCTCCCCACATAAGACACCTGGGCGGGGCGAAGGAGGGTGATGGGGAAGGGGGGGGGAGAGTTATGAGGGAGGAAGAGGGGTGTGGGGGAAGGGGTTGAAGGCGCTTCATCACTCTCCACCTGGCACGACTCCCACCACCCAGCTAACACCCTTTGCTCTCTTCCTTCCTGACAAGTGGCACCATGGTTTGCCCCAAAGTCAATGACGAAGCCGCCATCTTCACCGCTTGCCGCCACCTGCTGCGTGCCTTGTTCTGTTCTGCTTTCTGCCAATACTCATTGGGCTGCCTGGGGCTGGGATCGGGGACTGAGAGAAGAGACCCTGCAAAAAGGCGCTTGATCTGCATTGCTGGGTGTAGAGAGGAAGCCGGGGAGGCAGGAGCTGGGCAGGCAGGAGGCTGAGAGGAGGCCGGGCCGGCCTGGGTTTGCACTGGGCCTCAGTGTGTGAACGGCACCGCAGGCCCCAAGAAGTTTGGGAGCAGAGGAGCAGAGTGACCCAGGCCTGAACTGGTTCCAGGTTCAAAGACACAGCTGATAAGCCTCACCCTTAAGGAGGCTTCTTTGGGGAAGGAGAAAGTAAAGGGAGAAGAGTTGTTTTGTCTTCGTGGCTGAAAAGATTTACAGCCACACCACTGGCTCACCTGGGAAAGCAGAAGCTGCTGAGAGCACCCTGACCTTGGCTAGTCCTTTAAAACCTGCGATCCCCCCAGTACACGGGGAACAGCACGGACCCTGGGTAGCCGCCTTGTAAACAGGCCCAAGGCATGTCCCGCTCTCTGCTCTACAACAATCCCCCTCTGTTGTGTGGGATCGGGGCTTACATTCCCTCAGAGGCAAGCGGGAGTTAAGTTTCCCGGGCTCATCCGAGAGCCATTATCCAGGGGTAGCGGGCGTGGCTTCCCGGCCTCACCTGCACAGGTGTTTGCCCCGCACTTGACACTCCCCAGCCGGCAAGGTCTCCGGTGTCTGGGCAGCATCATTCCAGGCTGCCCTGCTGGGCCTGAGGGCCCGGGCACTTGGCGGGGTTGGCGGGGGGAGAGCGAGCTCCCAGGCCCCCTGGGCGTCCACGTACTCTGGCGTTTGTGTCTGCCCGGCTGCCACACTGCCAGCATTTCCATCTGGGAGACTCCACCTCCCATTGGTGTTGTCCTGTCCGGCTCAGAGGCCAGTCCACTCACAAGAGAGAAAGAGGTGGGCCCGTGGGCCAACAGGACTCTCCCCTGGGAACTGATTGATGTTGCAGAGGTCACCACTCAGTGTCTTCCTGATGTTTGTCTCAAGCTGCCACCGAGAATCCTACCTGAAACAGGACATTTGGGGCAATGACCTTCACCATGGTGTTTCTTCCACATCCTCATGGGGCCAGGGCGGGCTCACGGAGGCTGGGGCTTTGGGCTGGGCTCCAAGGAACGAAGGAACTTGGGGGTGGGAAGCAGGACCCTGTCATTAGGCAGGAAAGAGGGGGCTGGTGACTGCTGGCCCCCCAGTCCACCTCTCTGACCTCCAGCCAGGAAGAGGGGTTGGGGGAGCCCTCGGGAACCAGGGAGCCACACTTGGCCTGTCCCCTGGGACACCGAAGCCACAGGGAGTGGCAGATGGGTGCACTAGGAGATCAGAGGGCGTGTCCTTCGTCTGGCAGGAAAAGAACAGCTTGCCACTGATGCTGGAATTACATGGCAGCTGCTTGGCATCCTGGGGAACCTGGGAGGAGCTGGGGGAGCAGACGGAGGTGGGATGGGAGCCTGAGGACGATGATCTGGGGTCTTAGGAACAGGTGTCTCCTGCTCAGCTGTCAGCTCCAAGGGCACGGGGAACCCCTTGTCCTCCTCCCTGAACTGGCCTCACAGACTGCCAGCACTCTGGGTGCCCAGAAAGCCCTCAACAAAGCCCGAGACTGCTCTGCCCGGGACAGTGGGGGCGGGAGGGAGGTCACCATCCCACAGTCCAGCATGGCAACCTGTGGCCACGTGCCTCAGTTTCCCTAGATGGCACCTGCTCTCCACCTACATCACAAAAGAGATGAACAAATTAGAAAAACAAAAAACAGAGAAAGAAATGTAATCTCAGCACCAAGCATGTGTTTCTCAGAGACATGATTTAAAGGAGACTGAATTATAGACGCTGTGAATCAACAGGTAGGGAGAAAAGAGGTTTCCTCATGGAAAGGGAGGCTGGGCCGTGAGCTGAGTTACCTGTACGTGAGCAGAGGCGAGGACCTGAGGTCACAGCCCTACCAGCCAGGCCCTCGCTGCTTCATCTTCAACCCAGTCTTGTGACCTGGGCCTCCTGCCCTCCCCGGGGCACCAGGGACACCTGGAGCAGATGGGCCCACGTGCCAGTGGGTACTTATAGGGGGTAGAAAAGCAGGTTCAGTTTCAGGGTTAAGACCGTAAGGGACTCCCGTGCACTGTTGCCTCAACCCCCCCAAAGCTGCTTGTGGGTACAGCTTCTCACACAGGAGGGTTGTTTTTGTACGTAGTTTTGTATTTTTAAACACCAGTATCAAATATTTTAGCACTCAAGGCTTGTCCCACAGCCAATAATGTGCTTTTGTTTTTACGGGACTTGTCCTGGAAAGTTAAACCTTCTCTTGCCCTACACTCCTTGTTGCTTCTTTTGCAATAAGGACAGAATAAGACACAGCCTGGCGACGTTTGTACACCTACTTAAGAGCTACACTTTTCCTGCTCATAAAATATAGCGTCTTAGGAGGCCCAAGTGCGCATGTCAGAGCCTGGACGGAGCACCAGTCCCAACCCCCTTCCTGAAGGGTGGAGTCCTTTCTGTCCTCATTTAAAAGCTGAGGCTCAGAGAAGGTGCCAGAACTTCCCTAGGGCCAGCTGGGATTTAAACCCGGGTTTATCCCAACCAGTTTGTACTCTGGGGATTTCATGCCCCATCCCCTGGGGTAGGGAGACCTCAGCAGGCAGAAACCTTCCCCCAGGACGCCCCTCTCTTTCCTCTGGTGGATCAATCAAGATCTTGCCCTGGGGAACCAGACAAGGTTCCAGGGGTGCTTGAGTAATCTGCTCTTCTCTTCCTTCGGCCCTATCCTGTTGGGTAGCGGGGGAGCCGATGGAACCATAGCTTGGTCTTAACCGTGGCATCTTCTAGGTGTTCTGGGCATCAAGGTAAAGATCACCCTGCCTTGGGACCCAACTGGTAAGACTGGCCCTAAGAAGCGCCTGCCTGATCACGTGAGAATTGTGGAACCCAAAGACGAACTACTGCCCACCACCTGCACCTCCGAACAGAAGGGTGGGAAGCCAGAGCCACTTGCCATGCCCCAGCTGGTACCCACAGCAAAATAGGGTCTCCTTGGCTGCTGGATCTGGAGTCTGGATGTTGCCCTATAAAGACCTTTAATAAAATCTTTTTAAAAGAAAAAAAAAAAAAAGATCTTGCCTGGGGCTGAGGCAGGTGATGTTTCCAAGGTTTTCAGGGCAAAGACCCTAAGAGACCCCGAAGTTAGGAACAAAGGATCATAAATAAGACAACCATTGCTTCCCACTCCTATGGCTTCCAAAGGTGCTGGAGGCTCAGGACAGACCATGCCCCCCAAAGAAGGAACCCAGTGATTCCCATTTTGTGGTGAAAGAGGCTATGGGGTCCAGGTGGCCCTGGGGACTTCACAAGCTGTAGGTGGCACTGAACGAGGTCAGGCACGTACAGCTCCCACCAGCTGCCTGCCCAGAGCAGGGCTCAGGAGGCAGGTACTCTTTTGTTCACATTACTGTTCAGTACTATCTGTGAGAGCAGCGCCAAGGGAGAGCTCAGATTCTGCTACCCAAGCCAGTTCCTGGGTCTTCAGCAGAGCCCAGGCCACAACCCTGGAATGCACGTAGCATTGTCTCCCATTTCACAGATTGGAGACTGAGGCCCAGCCCTGTGAACTGACTTGCCTGGGGTCACACTGCTGGAATTTGACCTTTGGTTTGCCTCTAAGTCACTGTTCTGTCCATGAGGCCATGGTGCTGCCTCTTGAGGCTGGGTTTGTCTACAAGGCAGATAAAGCTTCACTGGGGGCTCGGAGCCTGACTTCTTTCAGGCCCAGGCTTATTTTCCAAGCCAGGACCCTGGCTGTTGCTCAAGACTGAGCCTCACTCGACCTCCTAGGACCCTCTTCCGCCTGGAACGGGGTCGCTGATGCCTGGGTTCAGCGTCAGCAGCGTCTGAAGGTGGAAATCTGTTGGGGAGATGGGGGCGTGGGGCGACGTGGAGGGAGAGGGAGGGGAAATGGCTCACGGCAGGACAAGCTGCCGTGTTTCTTTAATGGAACCTAACCCACCTTTACAGGCCAGAACAAATGCTTCTACCCAAACGCAGCCTTGGATCCTAGGCCCAGCCTGGGGTCCCCTGACAGAGTCCTGGGGACAGAGAGGACAGGCGTGTGTGGCAGGGGATACAGCAGGAGTCTAAACGGCGGGTGGGAGGAGACCCCCCCGGGCTGGAGGGGGAGCCCTGAGACTGCCTGGCCCCCTCCACCCCGGCCCCCTTCCCCCGGGGGCTGCTTCAGAGCCAGAGCCCTCTTCCTGAGAGCCGGCTCTGTGGGCACCTGGTCCGTGCCTGGGGCAACGTGTGTTGCTGGGACCACGCACCCCATCGGTCCTCACAGTGTGGGCCTCTTGGGAGGTGTGGGGTGGGTGCACAGACCTGACTCTGGGTCATCGCCACTATTTCTGCACCTGCCCTTGGGTTCACCCGTTCACTGTATGGTGTTTACTCAGCACCTACTAGTATGTGCAGGTACTGAGGAGAGGGATGTGAATAAATCAGACACGATGCCATCCTCGTGGCCCCCAAGACTAGCGAAAACAACAAAAGAGATGCTCAATTACAAATTGGGGGTAAGAGCTATAAAGGAAGGAAACAGTCCAACTGTAGAGAATCAGTAACTGGTACGGGGTTGGGGGGCAGTTTCTTCAGTTTTGGCCAGAGAGGGCAGCCCCGGCTCTGTCCCCAAGGCCTGTCCCTCCACTGCAGTGGACGGGAGAAGGAATGAAGCCACATTTCCAGCTAAAACCGCAGCTCACAACACTTGCCCCATGAATTCCAGTTGGATTAAATAGGGTTAAATAGAGTAACCAGATGAACCCCCAAGTTGGGAAGAAGGAAACTCTAGGGGAGGCTGAGTTGGGCTGCAAGGGACAAGACAGAGCCAGGGGCACAGGTAAGAAGTGCCACCTCTCAAAGCATCCTCCGTAGACAGTGGGAGTGGCAGGGGTGGAGAGAGGGGAGGGGGACCTGCAGGGGTCCTTCCACCTTCCCTCCAGGCCCCCAGCCCAGTCCCAGTTTCCCTGGGCCACCACTGGAACAAAAGGCCTCGGTGCAGACAATGGGTCCTTTATGTGACTGCCCGCCCCAGGCTGGGCACAATCGCTGATTCATAAACTAGGCACTGCCCCTATGCCCAGGTTGGGTTCAGCTAAAGAGGGATGCGCTGATAGAGGAAGTTAGAGCAGCGGACGTATTCTATGGGAAAGGACTGTCCCCTGGTGTCCTATAGGGGTACTGCACATGATCAGGCCTCCTGGACCTTCCAGAGACGAGGATGACCTGGGGTGACCTGGCACGTAGAAATCATGCAGATGGGGAAACGGAGGCCCAGGAGCACCCAGCGGCTCAACTCAGGTCATTTTCTTGAAGTTGAAGTGGGATTTGGGGGCAGGGGGAAGTGAAGCAGAAATTATTTCCCCTGCTGTGTTAAACACCAAGTCTAGGAAATATATAAAATTGCATCAGAGGGTTGAGGGCAGTGGCGTACTGGACTTAGCTTATACCAGCTTCCTTCCAGAGCCTGTGGGACACATCTTTTCCCAATTCCATGTTCTGTAATGTTATTTCATAGCTTGAAGTCAGCGATGGTGAAAGTATTTACACCATGGAAATCAGCAAATGCAACCAGGATCTTCTCCCACCATGGCCCACCCCATCCCTGGGGAGAGCTGGGGCTTCAACATTTGCCAGCACACCACTGCCCAGGGACCAGTCTCAGCTCTGGAGCTGTGGGTCATTAGCAAAGAATGTGATCTCGTCGAGCCTCTGTTTCTGTACCTACAAAATTGGAATCCATCAATTCAACAAGTATTTGATGGCCTATCCTGTGCCAGGCACAATCTTCAGTGTTGGGGATATAACGCACCATGAACAAAAGAAAAGTCCCCACCTTTGTGGAGCTTGTATTCTGGTGGGGAGACAGAAAATAAACAAGAGAAATATAATATGTCATGATATGGACAATGATGACAGTAAAACAAGGTGAAAAGGGACTGATGATGATTACAGTTAAGATGGGGGAGAGGGTGGGATAAGGAGAAGCCTGGCTGAGGAGGGGACATCTAAACAGTAACTGACTGAAGGGTAGGAGAAAGCCATGGGGAGGAGATGCCCTGGGTGGAGAACTGTTCCAGCCAGAGGCAAGAGCAAAGGCAAAGACCTTGAGATGTCATGGGCTAGAGGATCAGCCCTACAGTACAGAAGAAGGCAGTGTGTCCCTAGTGCTGTAACTGAGGGTCACTAGAGGGAGATGAGGTCATGGAGGTGATGGAAGGGGCATTTCAGTCTCTAGTACAGAAGCCCCTGGGCATTTTGCAGAGGGAAGTGGCATGATCCCATCTGGCATTTAAAAGGATCCTTCTGAGTTCTTTGTGGAGAGAAGATGCGGGGATGCGGTGGTGGAGGTGAGGTGGGGTCCGGAGGCCGGAGAGCTAGGTTGGGCCTTTCTGCCAGGGAGCAGGTTAGAACAGTGCCTGGTGGTGACTGGGTGAGCCCTTTAAGGCCAAGGCGCCTTGCATCTCCAGTCATTCTAGAAGCCCCTTCCTACTCCCCTGGACTGTACAATAGCATTTACCCCCTACCAGATTTCGTTTTGTGTGCGATTTAACATTTATCCTCACCAGTTTCGTTTCTCCATCTACTTGGTGAAGACCCGGGGCTCACAGAGACCATGGGGCCCGCTGCGGGGTGGGGACACAGCCAGCTAGCTGGACCTTGGTCTCCCAGGTCCCAGGCCAGCGGGGAGTGACCCTCCGGGTGTGGCCTCGGAGGGCCTGGTTCCTCACAGCCCCTCATCAGGACCCCAGCGCTGGGGCTCAGTCCTCACGCCCTCTCCCCCGCCGTCTCCCTGCAAGGCCTTTCCTCCAGCTCCTGGGACCTCCCCCTGGCCTCTTCCTCATCATCATACCTTTGTCCCAGGACCCTGCCAACACCCCTAATTTCCAACAAGAAGGAAGAACTAGGAGGGGTCCTCCCTCGGGGCTGCCTTTATACTGATGGACTTGCCTCAATGCCGCCGTTTTGGCATCTCACATTCTTCCCACTTGGACTGTAAACTCCTCCAGGGCAGGTGCTGTGAACTATTATCTCTATGGCCCTCGGGTCGGCCCCGAGTGGGGCTTGTCCATGCTGGTCTGTAACGACACTGACAGTGGACACGTAGGAAGCACATGCTGTGTGTTAGGCCAGGTGCTGAGGGTTTTACCTGTGTCGTCTCATTTGATCCTCACAAGAACCTTGCAGGGAAGTTGAGGTCATCCCCACTGAGGACCAGCTGCGTGATTTGTGCAGCGTGGAGTAAAATGAAGATGAGGGTCTTGTGTTAAAAGACTAAGAATTGCAAGGTGATGATACCGGAGAATTAAGCCAAAGAGAACCCTTCTAAGTATGACCGCCAAGGTTAAATGCCTATGAAGTCGGCTCTGTTTCCATTTTGCAGATGAAGTAACTGAGGCTAGAGTGATTACCTAAGGTCCCAGGGTCACATAATTAGAAAAATCCCACATAGTTGGGATTTTTACTTTTTTTTCAACCCCTGTGGTGGTCGGATTTGTGTGTCTACTTAACTGGACCACACAGGACCCAGATTTTTGGCCAGAAGTTATTCTGGGTGTGTCTGTGAGGATGTTTCTGGATGAGGTTAACATTTGAATTGACAGAATGACTAAAGCAGTTTGCCCCGCCTAATGTGAGTGGGCCTTGTTCAATCAGTTGAAGGCCTGAAGTAGGAGGGAACTCCTCTTGCCTTCCTGCAAGGGAAGAACTGGAATACAGGTTCTTTCTGGTCTTAAGCCTGCCGCATTCAGACTAGAACTACACCATTAGCTCTGGTGGGTTTCCAAGCTGCCCCAACTCACCCTGCAGGTCTTGGGACTTAGCCTCCATAATTGTGTGAGCCAATTCCTTAAAATAAATCTCTTTTACACACACACACACACACACACACACACACACACACACACATCCTATTGGTTTTGTTTCTCTGGAGAAACCTGACTAATACAGCTTTATACAACACTATACCACACTGGTTGGATGTGATTGACTCAAATTAGTAAAAAAATAAAATAAAACTCTTGTGTCTACTCATAATTTGGGATTTTCATGTTCATAATTATCTGCTCAAATTCTCTCGATGACTCCGTTTGGTACAGAAGAAGAGCTGAAGTACTCAGTGGCCCACAAGGCCCCATGTGACCTCCAGACTATGACCATCACAGCTCTTCTCTTGCAGCTCTCACACTCATTCACACTGTTCCAGCCAGGCTGGCCTCCTTGATATTCCTCAGGTAGGCCAGGCACACTCCTGCCTCAGGTCCTTTGCACTTGCTGTGCCCTCTGCCTGGAATGCTCTTTCCCCACATGTTTGTATGCTTCCCTCCTTCCTTTACACCTTTGCTCAAATGCCACCTTCTCCATGAGGCCTGTTCTCTCCATGTAATATCACCTTGTCCTTCTGCACTGTGCTTCTCATCCCTTTTCTGCCTCATTTTTTTAAAAAATTTATTTATTTATTTATTTATTTATTTATTTATTTTTGGCTGTGTTGGGTCTTTCTGTGCGAGGGCTTTCTCTAATTGCGGCAAGCGGGGGCCATTCTTCATCGCGGTGCGCGGGCCTCTCACTATTGCAGCCTCTCTTGTTGCGGAGCACAGGCTCCAGATGCGCAGGCTCAGTAGTTGTGGCTCACAGGCCTAGTTGCTCCGCAGCATGTGGGATCTTCCCAGACCAGGGCTCGAACCCGTGTCCCTTGCATTGGCAGGCAGATTCTCAACCACTGCGCCACCAGGGAAGCCCCTGCCTCATGTTTTTTACCCTAGCTCTTACCACCTCCTGAGATGACATATTTTACTTCTTCTTGTTATTTGTAAGCTTCCTGAAAACAGAGATCTGGGTCTGTTTTGTTTACTGCTCTACTCCAGGACCTAGAACAGTGGCAAACTTGGTATAGAATTCTTTGTTGAATAATTAAACAGCTGAGGGAAGGATTTTTGCCAAAATAGATGACACTGCTCTGAACCTTCACCCCCCAGCTGGACCAGCACCTGCTGACTCAGCTCTGGGACCATGAAGCTGCCCAGGGTGATGGAGGGATACCCCACCATGCCCTCCTTGGCATCCTCACTGGGCAGGGGAATGTGCTGGATCCCACTCCCCCAGGGCTCCTCAGGGACCCAAGTATTGGTGGGCAAGGCAGCCTCCGGTCTTTGGTGGCCACAGACTTCTGAGAAATCAGAAACCAGCCCTCCTCTGCGGAGGGTCTTGGACTTCTATGCTAGGGATGCTGTAAGGTCTTTCTAGCCACACGATTCCATCCCAGATGCCCCCCAACCCCCAGGGCTGTGGGACTCTGAGTCAGAGTCTTTACCTCCCTGGGCTGGTACTGCCCCAGCCGGGAGGACTTGATTTTGTTTTTCTAGAAGCATCACACTAGTCAGTCCATTTCAGCAGGTCCAGGCACTTGCTCCTCTGTGCCCAGAGATCTGGGCCTCATCACGTGCAGAACAGCAAGAAGAGGTGGCTCTGCACGGCCTTTGATGCTGCGGGTTCCTCAGACGTGCAGCGTCGCCCTGCACGCTGACTCCCGTCTGCCACGGGGCTCGGGGCTCGGGGTTTGTTCACATGGCACTGAGCCCGAGGCAGGCTGGTCTTTTCTCACAGGGCCTTGGTGTCCTGGTTGAGTCTGTTCTTTCCCAAGTTCCGTGTTTCTGGCTCCCTCATCCCCCCCTCCCATCTATCCATCCTGCCTTGTTCTGTGGTCTCTAAAGAGGAGGAACACCAGCCCTGGAGGGACCACGAGACTGTCTAGTCCACAGGAAACCCAGGTCCCAGAAGTGGTGTGATCAGCTGAAAACCCCAGCATCCACGGATGGGCTGGGTGAAGGCTGGCTGAGTCACGGTACCCTCTGCTTTCTGTGTCTTCTCTTGTCCTTGAGATAGACAAGTCAGGAGTTTTCAGATGTTTTGTTTCCGCAGGAGAACATTTTCATTCAAAGTAAATCTTCCATGAAAGCTAATCTATAAATCAGATACGGTATCAGTGATCATAAAACAGCCCTCGGGAATTGGGTGGGTACCGTGTCCTCAGCACCGTGCTCAGCTCTCCAAGGACGAGCTCCAACAGTCCACACTGCAGCCATGTGGGTGGGGGATCATGTCCTGAGCCGTGTCACCTGGCTGCTTGGCTTTGCAAGCTGAGGCCCCCTCTGCTGAGGTTTCAAGTTTGGCATCAATTACTGCATGCATTCCTCCACAGCTAGGTTTTCCCAGTCAACCTCACTTACTGCATTTAGCTGAGTTGATGCGCGTAGTTCTGATTCAATCATTTTTATTGCTGTGTAATATTCCATTATATGTAATGTTCACAATTTACCCATTCTCTTGGGTAAAGGTTGATATTTTAAAAGCTTGGCGTTTAAAAAATTCTCAGTGTCACTTTTAAAAAAAGTTTTATTTTATATTGGGGCCTAGTGGATTAACAATGTTGTGTTAGTTTCAGGTGTAACGCAAAGTGATGCAGTTATACGTATACCTGTATCTATTCTTTTGCAAATTCTTTTCCCATTTAGGTTGTTACAGAATAGTGAGCAGAGTTCCCTGTGCTGTACAGTAGGTCCTTGTTGGTTATCCATTTTAAATATAGCTGTGTGTACATGTCAATCTCAGTGTCACTTTTTAATGTCCTATGGGATGTCCTTTTCTGCTGGCCAGCTCTGCCTGTGTCTTTTGTGCCCTGAACCCTCCCAGTGACCATAGCTGCTCCCTCCATCCCTTCTCCACCACCCCTGTCATCTCATCCCTGTTGAGGGAAGTGGACTTCAGATACAGGTAGAGTCTTTTCCCCATCCAGAGCCTGGCCAACTGCCTGTGGGGTTGAGGGGTCTGTGTGCTGGCCCAGCCAGGGGCAGAACCCAGGGCGGAGGCCAGGGCAGCGCATCCTCTGCGCCCCGTGGGAGGTGAGGGGCAGGAAGTCTCTCTCCTGGAAGCAGCCTTTAATGGCCTCTCTGAAAGGTAGGGGGCAGCGGAGCTCCAGCCCACAGGCAGCAGGGGGCGCTATTTCCCTGGACATGCTGCCCAGGACGGGCTGGGCAGGGCGCAAGAAGTGTGCTTTGGCCGCCATCCTGGGGAGGAGGATGAAGAAACAAGTTCACAGGCATGGTTTGTCATAACACACACACGCACGCACACGCACACACACGTGTCTGCACACGTGTGCGCGCACCCCCCCCCCAAGTTCATCCACAAGAATGGATAAATCGTGAACATTTCATGCAATGGAATATTTACAGAAGTTAAAATAATTGAACCAGAACTATGCGTATCAACCCAGATAACACCCCATGAACAACACTGAAAGAAAAAACCTAGTTGTGAAAGCAGGCATATCATTCATTATATATAAATGACGTCATTTACGTGAAACAAAACATGGAAAACCACACTGCATGTCGCTTAGGGTACAAAAATGCGTGGGATTTCACAGCACCTGCTTCAGGTTGGAAGAGGCCACCTGCAGGGTGACAGGTTGGGAGGGGGCTGGAGTGGGGGACACAGGTGGTCTTCACGCATATGCAATGTTTTATTTCTTAAGCTGGGTGATAAGTTTATAATTACTTGTGTTGTTTTCAAAGCTTTCAGTGTCTTAAATAACATATTTTTTTAAGAAAAGGAGGAAGGGGGAAAAAATGAGGAAAATGCAGAAAAAGAAAAGTGAAAAGGACTGTGTTAGAACTGGGAATAGAGCCACCTTCTCCACGTGTTGAATCGTTCAAACACGGTGCAAAAGAATATTCTCTGAAGCAAACAGACGCATCCCCGTGACCACACCTCTGGGAAAACACCCCAGAAAGTTGGGCATTTGGGCAAATCCACTCTGACAGTGCCTGTCACTTGCCAGCAACACACAGCAGCCGTGGAGCAGCCCCAGTGGTGTGAGAAGGAGAAAGAAGCCCGCACTGCAGAGCTGTTTGATCGATTTGTGTTCTGGAAGTGCAACAATGACTCTCTTTCTCTCTTTTTTTTCACAGTGCTCTGGCAAAGTCTGCCCAGGGATTCTCACGGCTGCTAAAACTCCAACAGGCAGGACGAGACCATTGCTTGGAGGCTCATTTGGCCATAGGCTGCTATTTCCCTCCACCCACATCATTTACCCTTTACCGAGTGAGAAAGGATTTTAACGTCACAGACTGACCCCTGGATTCTGTCCATTTCCCCCCGTTTTATTTCTGCGCCACCGCATCCAATGGGCTTGTGCACGTGGCTGAGGATGGGAGAGAGTAATCATGGCCCTTCTCGCAGGTGCCGCCCTGCAATTGTTTGCATCCTGTGAGCCCAGTTGCTGGATCTGTTTCCACGGGGTGGCATGAGCTGCGAAATCAGTCACACAAATGACCCACCACATCTAAAAAAGCCACCAATATATCAACAGGCCTAAAAGCAAGCAACAGTTAAAATAACTACTAGATCAGTAGCAGCAAACATATCAGGCAGCCCAGCAAAGAGACACCGAGAAGGCAAGTCCCGGACACTGTGCTCCTGATTTACATCCCGCTTCATTTTCTTTTCAGGGTATGAAACATTCTGAAGAGCAGATGCTAAAAAATGGAAAAAGATTGCCATAATAAGATGAAAGGCAGGGTGCCAGGCCATCAGGAGGGGGTTCCTAAAGAGATCATTCTCATGACTTCTAATCCGTGTGTCTTCCGTGGGGCATGGAGGGCTGGAGGGTGGGGGCCCGCAGGAGAAGTGGCCACCTCGCTATCTCCGGCATCGATGCCAATCAGTCCTGCTCTGGTCAGAAGGCTCCTCTGCCTTACGCTGGGCCCCAACACGGAGAGGGTCCTCCATGTGATGTCACAGAGGCAGCCAATCAACAGTAATCCTGGACTTGGCATCTGAAAACCTGGCTTCAAGTCCCAGCTGTGCCATTCATTAGCTGTGTGACATATGGCAAGTTGTTTGCCCTCTCCGAGCCTCAGTTTCCCCATCTGTGCAATGGAGTCAATGATCCCTATGTCACGGTGAGATGGGGTTCTGGATATGCACATGCTCTGAGGGCTGGGAAGTTCCCCAGCGAGAGTGTGGTGACCACAGAAGGGCTGGACGCTGTACCCTCCCTTGCTGAGCCCCCTCATCTTAGAGACCCACTGACCTCAGGAGGCTCTGGGGGAGACCAGGAGGCCAGAAAGTGTGACAGAGTGACGAGAGGGAACAAAGAGGGGGGACAGGTCCAGACCATCAGGAGAGGGGGCTGCCTCTGGGTCCAGGGAGAAGCTGGTGCTGGATCCCCTCCACTGGACTCTGGGGTCTTTGGGGACAGAACAGCATGTGGTAGGTTGGATTGTGTCCCCCCTAAAAGATCTGTTTAAGTCCTGACCCTGGTACCTGTGAATGTGACCTTATTTGGAAATAAGGTCTTTGCAGATATAATCACGCTAACATGAGGTCATCCTAGTGTAGGAGGGGCCTAAGTCCAATGGCCGGTGTCCCTATAATAGAGAGAAACACACACACACACACACAGAGAAGATGGAGGCAGAGATGGGAGTGATGCATTTACAAGCCAAGAGTTGCCAGAAGCCACCAGAAGCTGAGACAGAGGCAAGGAAGAATCCCCCTCAGAGTCCCCAGAGAGAGCACAGCCCTGACATAACACCTTGATTTTGGATTTCTAGCCTTTAGAACCATGAGAAAGTACATTTCCATGATTTCTAACCACTGCGTTTGGTATGGCAGCCCTGGGAATCTAATATACTGCCTGAGTAGAAAGCTCTGGGCCTTACAGTTGTGTCACAAGGTCCCCTGGCTGAGCAGGACTCTGAGGGAAGAGGAGGCCCCCCTTGTGCCACCAGGAGCCACCTAGACCTGAGTGGGGCCCATCGGCGAGCAGGACATCGTGCCCATTCTGTGGGGCTGTGGGAGTGTGCCACAGCCATCCGTGACTGCCAGGCTGACAGCTGTCCTCCTGAGAACAAGCCAGCGCAGCTCTCCCGGGGCTGCAGAGAGGTCTGGAGCCAGGGGCTGCCTGGCCAAGCCCCGGTCCCCTGACAGGTGTCTTCCGTGATGACACGTGGGCCAGCTTCTGGGGTGGGGCAGAGGAGACCCCTGAGAAAGGATCAGACTCACTGTGAGGTGGGCTCAAGCAGTGGCAGCTGTTTGAGCATTAAAGGAAACGTGGACCTATTCTGTAGCTCAACCTAGCAGGACCTGCGCATTTGGTGATATGGGGGGCTGTTCTGCCAGCCCCGAACATCTGCCCCTGAGGACTTGCTTCCTCAGGCACTGGGTGTTAGCTTCCTGGGTCCTGAGGACCGCAGTGTGTGCACCCAACAGATAAACCTTGGGCCCGAGTCCCTGGCACTGCTAAGCTGTCGAGTCTGTGTAGACACATGTATTTTACCCACAGATGGCAAGAAACATTGGGATTATTGTTGAATGTGGCTTCATAGATCATTAAATGTATTTATTTTCTGGCAGTTGCATCAATTTACAGTTCTTTATGGAACTGTATCTTCCTATTACATTATTTTTCATTTTCAGTAAAAATTAATACAGTTTTGTTTCAGCAAAAACAAAGAATGAGGGAAGAGGGAAAAGGAGAAGGAAAACAGCAAGGAGAGTGAAAGGAGCAGGGTTTGGAGACACATAGGAACAGGCTGCAATCTAGTCACAGCTTAGCAGATGGGCTTCATGGCTGTGTGAGCTTGGGCAGGTTACTTCCCCTCTCTGATCACAATACACACTTCATAGAGTTCTGGGGAAGATGAAATGAAATAGCAGGTATGAAGGGGTCGGTACAGCAGGCATTCAAGTATTGGTTCCTATGTATCTTTCAGGAGGTTCTCCACCACGTGTATCAAAAGTAGAGAACTTGGTGAAATGAACAGTGTATGAACCTCCCAGGCAGTGGCTTCTGCCTGCTGCCCAGATGTGGGCTGTACTGTCTTGGCAGAGTTGGAAGCCTCGAAGGTGAGGCTAAAACTTAATCCAAGAGGAGATCCGAGTAGAAGTATTGTTCAGGAGGCGTGAGGAATCGATTCGTTAAGCCGAGAAGGTGGCAAAGTGTCCCGAGCCAGCCCTGGCCCAGCCCTCCCCAGCCGGTCACAAGGTCATCACTACCTGCACAATCTCATCCACGACCTATCCACCAGGTAGTCACTCTCTCCACTTTACAGAGAAGGAAATGGAGGCTCAGGGCCAGTTATGAAAGGTCCGCTGAAAGGGCACAGCCACCAGAATGAAGGAGGTGGCGCTGAGCAGCAAGAGGGTTTTTCTATGCCTTAATGTTTCTGCCCCGCCCAAGGGAAGCTTGAAAATGCCACCCCCGCTTCCTCTCCCAGCGAGGCAGAAACGTGGAAGGGACGCCTGCAGCTCCTCTGAGCCCCCGCGCTGCACCTGCGCCCTCCTGTTGGGTGGGAATCTGCAACATTTCCTGGTGGGCAAGTTCCCGAGCTTCCCAGGTATCCTGGTGAGTTTCCTCCATTCGGGAACAGCGGGCCCCCTGCTCCCATGAGCAAAGCACACCCTCCCTGAGTGCCTCAAACTGCCCCAGGTCCTCCTAAAGGTGCAGATCCTACCTGGGCTGCTCTGGGCCGGAGCCCAGGACTGTCCCAGGTGATGGCAGAGGACCTCACTTTGAGGAGCGAGGTTTTGAAGCAACGGTTTACAACCTCAGTGCAACGGGACAATCAACTGCGGAGCCTTTAAAAAGTACTGGATTCCTGGCCCCATCCAGACAAATTAAATTGCAGTCTTTTAGGGGCAGAGCCTGGGGAAAGGGTATTTTTTATCATTCCCCAGCAGGTTCTAACGTGCAACCGAAGTTGAGAACTACCGTTCTAGAAGCAGGCCTGGCTCTCTGTGCATCTGTGGCTAGATGGGTAGTGGGCTGATTTAACTTAGTGCCAGGATTCTGCTCCACAGACACGATTTCTCCTCCTCCTCCTCACCCTCCTCCTTCTACTGTCACCTATGCACACCTGAGAATCTAGATCTCCAAAATATGAGTTTCCCTCAAGCCAAAGTTTTTCTTTCCAAGGGAGTCTTTTACCAAAGCTTGCATTGGCGGTTCTGGGTATATGACATTTTCCCAGTGATGCTTAAAGCAGCGCTTTCTTTCCCATCTGGCTATTATTCCTTGTGTGTGGGCTTCATCACTCAGAACCCTGCAGGATGGAGGGGTACAAACATCCCAGCAGCCAGTGGGCAACTGGACATCTGTATGGAAGAGAGAGCCAGCTGGCGTGATGGGCCCTCGCGTTAGCTCTGCATCCCTACAGGTCTTTGATTATGGGCTAAGCAGGAGTCATCAGGCCACTGAAGTCACAGATCACGTTTCATAAGTGTTAAGGGAGAATTCCTCTCCCCTGGAGTGTGGGAACCTATGGCTCGATTATGACAAATAGAGTATGGAAAGGGGACAGTAGTGACCATTTAGCGGTGGAGACTGGCAGATGCCTCCCGATCAAGTGATCAAAGTGAACATCACTAATAATAAATTATGCTGAGGTCATGTACAGCCTGGGATCGTGCAAAGAGAAGGGCACCGCCTCACCTTTGCATATTCTTCTCCCAAATCTATAGCCACACTCTTGTTGTGAGAAAATATCAGACAAACCTAAAGTGAAGGGCATTTTACAAGGGCTTGATCAGTACTCTTCAAAACTATCAGGGTTGTGAAAAACAAGAAAAAATGAGAAGCTGTAACAGATTGACCATCATATCCTGGACTGGATCCTGGAACAGAAAAAGGACATTAGTGGAAAAACTGGGGAAATTCAAAACAGGTTTGTAGTTAATAGTACCAATTTTCATTTCTCGGTTTTTCTGGTGTGAGATGTTAATGTGAAGGAAAGCTGGGTGAAGGGGATATGGGACCTCTCTGTGCTATCTTTGCTATCTTCTCTGAATCTGAAATTGTTTCAAAATTTAATGTTTTTTTTTTTTTTAATATATTGAGGCGAAAATAAATGAGGCAAGGAATGCTCTCTCTGTCTCTCTCTCGCTTAAACACTGATCTACAAGGTAGAATCATGAAAGAAGGAGAACCACTTGCTGCTAGCTGGAGCTGAATTTACTGCTAGAAAACAGGTCTGCTTTGCTCTCTTCACTGTGATTTACAGCCAAGCGCCCAGACCCCCATCGATCCTTGTTCTGAGCCCCCCAATGAAGCCACAGGGTCCTCTGGGCAAAATTGATGTCTGGAGGTGACTCTGCATTTCACTGCCATCACAGGAATCCAGATTTATGTTCTGGGTAAGATATATCCCAGGATCATGGAAAAGGGGCTGAATAGGGAGTCAGGAGGTCTGGGTTCCAGCTCGGATCTACCATTTACGTCTGTGTGATTTAGGTCTATTTATTTTCCCTCTCTAGACCTGAGTTTTGCGAAAGGGTCTCTGTGGCCACTTCCAGCTCCTATCATCAGGTTTATCTGATTGTTAACAACAGAATATGGCCATGGGTAGAAGACCTTGAGTGTAAAAGAATATTATTGGGAGGAATCTATGGAAAGGTTGGAGGATCAGAAATGGGCACCACTAGTATTAATCAAGGTAGAGTAATTGTTGCAACAGCAACCCAACATTTCAGTGGTTTAACATAGTTCAGTGTGTCACAGCCTAGTCAAGTGGGTTTTTGTGGTGATGGTAGTGGTGGTGGGGCTCTTTGCTCCACCCAGTCATTCAGGGACCCAGGTTCCTTCCATTTTGTGTCTCCTCCTTGGTCTGAGTCCTTGGCATCATCTCCATTCAACCATTGAATGAACAGAACCATTGATGATACAGGGTGAGGACCACCAATGGGAGGTTTGTAATGGGCTGTGTTGGAAATGGCACACATCACTTCCATTCACATCCCACTAGCCAGACCTAAGTGCAAAGGAGTCTGCGAAATGTAGTCTGAGCATGTTCCCAGGAAGACACAGGGGCAGGAACACTGCAGAGCACCGGTCATCTCTGCTGCATCTCTGCCAGAGGCAATGAGAACTACTCAAGAGATTTGCTGAGGTTTGAACACTGGAATGAATAAGCTCCCACCATCCAAAAAATGTTCATTCTTGCATCTCTGTGCCCAGATCTAGAAGGCTGGGAGAGAGTCCAATTGGCCCAACATGGCCTCATGTCCACTCCTTGGCTTAAGGGAATGCAGGGCTGATACTTCCTAGATGGCATACATTGGGGAGGGGAAATACCGCAAAAGGGAGCACACCTAACAAATCCCATGATATCTGGACCAAAGCAAGGATCCCACGCACACATGCCTCCTCAGGCTACGGGTAGGACACGGAGTCCCTAAGAGAAAGAGTGCTGGCCTCCAAGGCCTATCGAATGATCTGTTGATTAGAATAAGATTTAGAGGTGACAGAAGAAATGGGAAATGTCCCCAGAGAAATCCACTTCGTTCCTATAGCACAGGGTTTGCTATACTATGGCTTGCAAACTGCTTCCTATATTTATGAGTAAAGCTTTATTGGAACACAGACATACACAGTCAGTCACTTACACATTGACAGTCACTTACACATTGACAATGTCTGCTTTCACATTACAATGACAGAGCTGAGTAGGTGTGACAGAGACTGCACAGCTCAAAAAGCTTAAAATATTTACTACCTGGCTCTTTAAGAAGAAAGCTGTTGACTCCTCCCACAGGGGTAGCAATGGGGTGGATTGAAGATGGCTTTAAATTTTTAGACACTCCTCGCATTGAGAAGTAGGTCTCTTGCTCTTCCCCTTGGCTCTGGGTTGGCAGAAATGATGCTATGCCAGTTTTAGCCTAGACTTTTAAAAGAACATTTCCAACGGTGCTTCTTGCCTCGGAGCCTGACGTGACGGCCCAGCTAGAGAGACCACATGGAGAGCCCAGCCTGCAGGCAACCCCACCAAGCCACCAGGAGCCATCTTGGATGCTCCAAGACCAGACCGGCCACCAACTGAATGTCACCGAGTGACTCCAGTCATTGCCACCTGGAACAGAAGATGCACCCAGCAGAGCCCACACCAGACGTCTCATCCACAAAACCATGAGATGTGACAAAATGGTCGTTGTTACGTCACTGTTTGTTACGCAGTGATACAGACCCAGCACCAGCAGAGACAAGAGGGAGACCGTGCTGGTATATCACTCCCGACTCTCTATGACCAAGCCCCTGGAAGAGAGCGAGGGAAAGGGGAGATGGGAGGGGGCTGGAGATGACTGAATCACACCACAGAGAGTCTGTGACTTAAGGAGACTAACTCTGAACCAACCCAATTTTCAAACGTTGAAAGCTAAGGGAAAGACGGCTGCTCCAAGAGAAGGAAAATGGAACAAGACGGCGTATCAACCAAAGCTGCAGACTCTCCCAGGTCACTTAAGCATCCTCTTTCCCACTCTTCTGAAGTGTGGAGAGTCACACTGGGAAGAACACAAAGTAGCATCAACAACTAGAGTCACATAGGAGTCCTTGAGGAAGGAAATCAACACAAAACAGAGAAAAGAACAAAAGTATGAAAGGGAGTTTAGAGAAGATGGTAGATAGAGGTAGAGAAAGCAAAGGCATGCACATCTCTGTGTTTGTAAAAGGAGAACAGAACAATGTCTGTTCCATCTCTCTGAGCTGGAATGGAAAGTGTCTCCACTTTTAAGGTGATCACCCTGGGCCCATCCAGAGTAACGTCTCCATCTCAGGGTCCTTCACCTAATCCCACCTGCAAAGTGCCCTTTGCCATGTAAGGTACCTTATTCACAGGTTCTGGGGAGAGGGATGTGAGCAGCTTTAGGGCCCCATATTCTGTCTACAACAGTTGGTGATGGTTATCTCTCAGAATCAGGATTTGGAATTGTTTTTCATCTTCTTTGAAATTTCATAATGAATGTATATCATGTTTATAAGAAAATACAGATTATTATTTGAAATACAAAGCAACTCCCTTGCCTCCCTGGGGTCTGGCTGCTCCCCGCAGTGGGAACCTGTGTGTTTCTGCCCAGATGTCCCGAGAGCATTCATCATGGGACAGTGCTGCTCAGGCCTCCGTGTCCCTAGATTGTGTCAAAGGGACACCTGGAAAAGGCAATCCGCACACAAGCAAATCTAGATGGTGAGAAGGTGCTTGGCTATCAGAGCAGTAATGGCCAACTTCTAGTAAGAATGACCTCTGGGTGGGTACTTGCCTCACCTTCTCATATTTAACCTTCACTACAAGCACAGTCAAGGGCAGGTTCTTTCATCATCTATTTTGCAGCTGCCCAGAGTTCAAGCAACTTGCCTAAGAGCTGAGGTCACATGGCCACATCCCATCTGCCCAAGCATGGGGAGAGGGGCAATCTGCCCCTTCTATCTCCACAGCGCAGAAAGGGACCAGCCCCCGATTGGAAGGGTTTGGGATACTGGTGGCCAAAAGTGACCAATATTAGCATGGCTCTTCCAAGACCTTTCTGACTATATCCCCATTGTCTTGGCCCCTGCACATACAAATGGGGATGTGGACACTTTTCCTGGCTGGTTCCTTCTTTCCCTCCTGGAAGAGTGGGAAGGGGTCTCCTTGGAAGAGGCTCAGGATGCCCCCTGCTCCTCTGGAAGCTGACCCTCTGGCCGAACCCTCTCGACTTCACCTGACTCCTTTTCCTTCGCGGTGGCCTTTTCCCATTGAAGACATGCACGGTCCGGCCTCTCTCCTCCAATAAGAAATCCTTCCTTGGCCTGGGTCCGCCTTCATCACGACCCTCTCTGCCTCTTCTTTCCTCAGCTCCAGACGTGTCCATCTGCCTTCCTCCAATCTGTCCACGGGCATCTCAATTTCACGTCCAAACAGATTTACCTTTTCAGGTTTCCCCTAATACCCCTGAAATCGGGCTCCCCTTAGATGCCACCTCCAGCTACCAAGTCACCCGATTCAGAAACCTGCGTTGGCCTTGAACCCTCCTTCTTCTAAGCCCTCCCCCAAGCCTCCCCCAGTCCTACCAGCTCCATGCCCACGTGGCTTTCAGCTCATCCATATGTTCCTCTCCCCACGGCTGCCCCTGGTCAGAGCCCCCGTCACTTCTCAGCATCCTCGTCAATTACAGCTCTACCTTTCTGACCCTCCAGCCTCACCTCGGCCACACCGTCCTCCTTGACCTTCATCCTCCAACGAGCTCACATTTGCCAAAGTTTCCCAGATGCTCTGCTGTCTTTAGTCCTCTCTGGGTCTCTCGACCTGGAGTGTCCAGCCCCTCAGTACCCACCCCCCTCGCCCAACGCACACACACACTATATATAGATCTCTCTGTTTCTGTCTCTCTCTCACTCATCTTCATCCCCTGCTCTTAGGTTTATTTTTCTTTTACTCTCTCGTCCCACCCCGGCTTAGGGTCTCCTTCCTCTCTGCCCCCTTGACCTTCTCCTTCTCCTGTCAGGACACACACTGGCCCGTAATTGTCTGCGGATCTGTCTTTCGTGCAGATCTGTAAGTTCCTTGGGATGGAGGCGAGTGTCTTACTCATCATGGTGCCCTCAGGACCCGGCTCCTCGTGAGCACTGAGGGGTGTGCAGGTTTGCAGAGTTACAAGTGGGGCTGCGCTCCCCAACCTGGTCCCCCAGCCCCTGGTCCCCACCTCCGTCTCGCCTCAGAGGACAGAACGGCCCGTCAGCTGCCATCGTTCGTCCTCTGCGCCAGGCATTCAGCACAGATCCCTGATGGTGGAGCCCGAGGGGGAAACTGAGGCTCGGGGGCCTTAAACGAATTGTGTTTTCTATTCTGCTCTCTCCCGCAGCAGAAAGAAGTAAAAAAAAAAATCAGTGACCCCTCAGTTAATGATTTGTATTGACAAAACTATTTGTTGTTGGAGTGTGTGTGTGCACGTGTGCATGTGTGTGACCATGTGAGTGTGAGCACGTGCATGTGTGTGAGCGTGTGCTCGTGCGTGGACACACCCACATCTTGGTGCACACGTGTCTTACTTTTCAGCAGACTCTGGACAACCTTTGGAGCCTGTAACGTGGAGATGAGCCTCGCCTGTCACCGCACTCAGAACATGGGGGCCTCTGGGATCCACAGAGTAACAGGCACGGCCATGCAGCTGGGGCCTGGGGACAGAACCCTCCAGGGGGCGTCCCAGGGAGGATGCTGTCCCGGGAAACATTCGCTACGCTATCGGACCCGATTGTGTTGTGTCTGGGCCCGGCCTCCTCTGCCCCAGGGCTCCCGCCTTACCTGTCCCTGCACGGGAGTCAGAGGTCAAGGTACAGTCACACCCTTTATTAGGGCCCCTGCCTCAGTCCAGGAAGTCAGCGGTCAAGGCCTCCAGGGCCCTGCTGCCAGCAAGACAGCCACTGGGAGGAGCCCTTGAGCCTTAAATCGCTGATATTGTGATGTTGGCTGAAGGGATCCGTAGCTGAGGGGGAGTTTGTAGCCCCTGAAGAAACTTGGTGCCTTAAATGTATTGGTTTGTGGTTTTCTTGTGTCCCACAGAAGTTGAGAATTTGTTGCTACTCCTTCAAACATGTTGTGGCTCTGTGCCCTTGATCTTGGGTGTGGCAGAGCTGGGAAGGACACACCAGCTCACCTTCCCCCCTGGTGGAGGACCAGGGCCAGCAACCTAAGCAGGTGGATCTGGCGCTGTGTGACTTTGAGTAAGTCCCTTGCCCTCTCTGGGCTCCAGTGTCCTTATACCAGTCAGGATTCTTAGGTAGAAGCGACAGAACAGACTCTCAGTGGAGCTGCTGAGCGGCTCACAGAATTCAGAGGAAGGCAGAGAGCTGGATGAAACAAAAAACAGGGGGGCAGGCAACCCAGGACCAAGCAGAGTCACCCCCAGCACTGGTTGGCTTGAGGTGCCACATCAGTCTCCTTCCCCCGTGACTACCTGCCCGCCTGGTTGAAGGACTCTGGCTCTGCCACTGCTGCTCAGCATCCTTGCATCTGTGTGTCCCTTCCCCACTTGTTCCTGTCCTGGATGGGGTCACATGGCCATGGCCCATCTGTGCAAGGCTAGGGAGAGGGGCTATCTGCCCCCTCCTATTTCCACAGTGCAGAAAGGACTAATCCCCAACAGGAAGGGTTTCAGATGCTGGTGGCTAAAAGTGACCAATATTTGCCACATTCCTTCTCTATACTGCAAGTGGTTGGATCAGCCTGAGCTCTTACACCCTAAAGTAATAATAACAATCTCAAGCACTTATGTAGCATGTGTCAGACATTATTCAAAAAATATATGTATAATATATATATATATATATATATATATATATATATATATAGACTCATTTAATCAGAACAATTCTACAAGATAAATTCTATTATCATTCTCATTTTACAGATGAGGAAACTGGAGAGTTTAAATAATTTGCCTACAGTCACACAGCTAGTAAGAGGGGGAGCCGGGATCTGAACCCAGGCAGTCTGGTTCTCTCCACCCTAGGTTAGGCTGCCCTGATGGGCATTTCCTTTAGACACTTCAACGACTCTTTTTTTTTAAATTTTTATTTATTTATTTATTTATTATTTATGGCTGTGTTGGGTCTTCATTTCTGTGCGAGGGCTTTCTCTAGTTGTGGCAAGCGGGGGCCACTCTTCATCGCGGTGCACAGGCCCCTCACTATTGCGGCCTCTCTTGTTGCGGAGCTCAGGCTCCAGACACGCAGGCTCAGTAGTTGTGGCTCACGGGCCCAGCCGCTCTGCGGCATGTGGGATCTTCCCAGACCAGGGCCCGAACCCGTGTTCCCTGCATTAGCAGGCAGACTCTTAACCACTGCGCCACCAGGGAAGCCCCTTCAACGACTCTTGCTACCCAAGAAATGGACCAAACAGCAGCCGTGCACATCAGGTTGAAGTTTCTCTGTTCTTTTAAGGCCTTCTTTTAAGGTCTCTATGGTTTAATGACAAAACCACTTTTCTGTCTATAGAGTTCATCTTTATGAGAAAATTTTCTTATTTTGCTGAATACAAGTCAGTATCAGGAGTGGGGATGACATATATTTCTTTGTTAGACGTTAAGAAGCCCAGAAGGTGAAAAAGAACACGTTTTTATTTTTCAAATGCTCCTTAGGAATTTTCTGCCAAACTGCGTAGTGCCCAAGAGGTGGGAAGTTGGCGTCTTTGCATGAACTGACCACCAGAGGGCGGTCGGTGCCTCCAGGCAACGCTGCCAGGTTTTGACTTGAGAGATGCATCTCCAAGCCCGCTGCTCCAGCCAGGAGGTGCGGCTCAGCGACTGGAATTGTATTTTGATCTGCCGCTTATTTTCAGCAATCTGGCAGAAGTCTGTCTTTGGCACACAGAGGAAGTACCTGCCTCCTGCAAAGCACGATGACATTGTTAGGGAAAGGTAGTCTTAGCATGGAGGACCCAAGCCCCAAAGTATTATTGCCAACCTTACCCCTCACAGAGAAATTAATCTCTGGAAAGCATAGGCAGAACAGTCTATGACATAAATCACAGCAAGACCCTTTTTGACCCACCTCCTAGCAAAATGGAAATAAAAACAAAAATAAACAAATGGGACCTAATGAAACTTAAAAGCTTTTGCACAGCAAAGGAAACTATAAACAAGATGAAAAGACAACCCTCAGAATGGGGAAAATATTTGCAAACGAAGCAACTGACAAAGGATTAATCTCCAAAATATACAAGCAGCTCATGCAGCTCAATCAAACAACCCGATCCAAAAATGGGCGGAAGACCTAAATAAACATTTCTCCAAAGAAGATATACAGGTTGCCAACAAACACATGAAAGGATGCTCAACATCACTAATCATTAGAGAAATGCAAATCAAAACTACAATGAGGTATCACCTCACACCGGTCAGAATGGCCATCATCAAAAAACTCTACAAACAATAAATGCTGGAGAGGGTGTGGAGAAAAGGGAACCCTCTTGCACTGTTGGTTGGAATGTAAATTGATACAGCCACTATGAAGAACAGTATGGAGGTTCCTTAAGACACTAAAAATAGAACTACCATACGACCCAGCAATCCCACTACTGGGCATATACCCAGAGAAAACCATAATTCAAAAAGAGACATGTACTACAATGTTCACTGCAGCACTATTTACAATAGCCAGGACATGGAAGCAACCTAAGTGTCCATCAACAGATGAATGGATAAAGAAGATGTGGCACATATATACAATGGAATATTACTCAGCCATAAAAAGAAATGAAATTGAGTTATTTGTAGTGAGGTGGATGGACCTAGAGTCTGTCATACAGAGTGAAGTAAGTCAGAAAGAGAAAAACAAATACCATATGCTAACACATACATATGGAATCTAGAAAAAAATCATTCTGATAAACCTAGGGGCAGGACAGGAATAAAGACGCAGATGTAGAGAATGGACTTGAGGACATGGGGAGGGGGAAGGGTAAGCTGGGACGAAGTGAGAGAATGGCATGGACATATATACACTACCAAATGTAAAATAGCTAGTGGGAAGCAGCTGCATAGCGCAGGGGGATCAACTCGGTGCTTTGTGACCATGTAGAGGGGTGGGATAGGGAGGGTGAGAGGGAGATGCAAGAGGGAGGGGATATGGGGATATATGTATACATATAGCTGATTCACTTTGTTATACAGCAGCAATTAACACAACAGTGTAAAGCAATTATACTCCAATAAAGATGTTAAAAAAAACAAAACAAAACAAAAAAAGAAATTTACCTCTGCCCTGCTCCCCCGTCTGAGAGATGTGACTCTGGTTTTGCCTCTGGCCGGAGTCTGATGTCTCGTGCCTGCTCTTCAACAAGGCTGGAGGAGCCCACTTCGCAGATGGCCACCTCACCACTCCAGCCCTTCAGCAGGGGTCTGGCTCAGCAGTACACCTAAACACGTTTCCTGGGGCCAGACAGAGCCCCCCGTCCCTCCCATCTGGGGAAGAAGGAAGGGATCCCCACCCGCCAGGTGACGCAGGCATGGTGCCAGAACTCCAGGTAGGAGGCTCCAGGCGCCTGCAGGGGGCGCTCCAGGCGGCGCTGTGCGCTGTCCTTGGGATCTCACTCAGAGGCAGCAGCTCACCTCCCTCAAAGCCTCTCTCCTGAGGACCAGGGAGCAGCAGGGTGGAGGGTGCCCGGATGGACGTGATTCCCGTGGAGCCCACTTGCATCTTACTCTACCCTGGGCTTCCTGTCCTCTGCTGGAAGAGTCATCTCCTCCAAGAAGCCCACTGACTCCCTTGCTCCTTTGAGGTAAGAAAACACCTTTGAGTTCCCCCGGTCCCCTATGCCTGGCTCAAGGCTGGAATGGACACCAGGGACAAGAGACAAACGAGTGAATTACTGCTGCGTTTGCTCCTGTGCACAGCCCGCAGCTCACCACTACTGCCCCGCACTTACCCACGTGCACTTGTGTCTCTGCACGAATCCTTTTCCCATATAAAAAGGGTTATAGCCTATGTTTTGTTTCGCCGCTTGCTTTCTGCTTTAAACCTCTTGATCCATCCCCTGCCTTCAGGCCCAGCCCAGCGAACCAGTCTCCATGGTCAGATGCCTTTGTTGGCTCCTGCCCTGCCCTTGTTTGCAACTTGACCTCCACCCCAGCCCCACACCCCAAGCCCAAGGGGCTCCGCCCTGATCTCTCCACACCATGCTCTTTAGCACCTGCTGACTCGTCCCTTCATCTCTCTGGGGAGCTCCTGGTCATCCTTCAGAGAGAGCTGCAGTGTCACCCCCTCTATGAAGCCTCCGGGGTTCCTCCAGGACCAGATGCGGGCAAAAGTGCCAGGGCTGTGCCTATGCAGGAAGCAGATGAGGTGTCCTAGGAGCCTCCTGGCCCAGATGGAGAGGCTACCTTCATTCTGTACAAGGTTCAGAAAGAACTAATAAGATTCCAGGCATCCTCTAACCCGCTGAGGAGAGAGCTCGGAGCCTGGTATGTTATTTAGTCAGGAAAGAAAAGGGAGACCCTGATTCATAGGCCCAAACACCTGCAGGACATTTAGCATCTCACACAAGCAGACATTTATGCATTTATGTCATTATGCAGTGACATAGTAACCACTGCAGGCTACTATGTGGTCCCAGGCCCTCAGGGAACAGAACTTGACTTTGTCTCCATAGATGTATTAACTCTTCAGATCATCTGAGGGGGCAGGACAGAGATGACGAGGAAAGGGAAGCCCAGAGAAGCTTTCGCTGCACTCCAGAGCCACCGTGCTGGGGGCATGGATGGGACACTCTGAGCAGTGCCCTGTGCCATAGTCCTGGAAACTTATCCTGCCCACAGCAGCACTTAACACCTGCCACGTGTGGACCAGACCATTGCATCGTAGGAACAAAGAGAACCAGGGGAGCCGGAGATGGCTTTTTAATTTATGCCATGGTTTGGACTGGAAAGTCTAGGGTAGAGGAATTTTGGGGAAAAATGAGTTATATTTCAGATGCTCCAGGATATCTTCCCATTTAAAAGGATGAATCTTTTTCTGACGCAAATATGTCCTAATTTATATGTCATATGGCTTTTTTTGTGCCTTGATTTGAGTAATTACTTATTGCACAATTCACATAGCAACAATCCCTGTTGTCCAGCCTGTTTGTTTCTCTTGAATTTGTAGAGGGCATTTCGCACAGAAGTTTCCAATTGTTCTGCAGTGGAATTTTTCAACCTTCCCTTTGTGATTTCTTCCAGCGCCTCAAAGTTTAGAGAAAACTCACTCCTCTACAAAAGTCATAAATACTTAATTTTGGTTACTTTTTCTATGATTCAATTTTTATATTTAACTCTTCAATTTTTGAAAATTGTGTTCTAGGTGTGAATCTAGACATTTCTTCATTTCTATCAGACTGCAAATCAATTATCACAATTGTTTAGTGGGCCTGTTTCACCATCAGCTATTTAACCCTGTTTTTTTTTTTCATCCCCTCCCTCATTCCCACTCCTCTCCCAGAGCCTACGCGATCCTTCTGGTGCATTGTCCATGCATTTACACACGCATATGTGCTTATACACTCTACCTTTTTCTTGTATGAATATCTGCCTCATTTCAGACTTGCTTTCTTTACTTAACACTGTGTCTTGGAGATCCTTCCATGCTGTGCGCAGAGGCCCACTCCACTTACTAATGACCACACAATATGCCATAACATAAGTGTAACTTATTTTATTGAACCAGCCCCCTGTTCATGAACATTTAGGTTGTTTCCAGTTCCTCACTATTGTAAACAATGAAACAATGAACATCTTTGGTACCTAAATCTCTGAAGACAAGTAGATCATCTCTTTGGGCTAGAGTCCTAGAAGTGGAATTGTTAGATCTGGAGTTTTGATATATATACTATCAAGTTACCTTCAAAAACCCCTCACTGATTTGCACTCCCAGGACAATATACAAGCATGCTTATTTCCCTGCCTACATGCTAACACTTGATATTATCTTTCTTTTAAATTCTTGATTACATGATAGGTGAAAATAACCTCTCACTGTTGTTTTAATATGCATTTCTTTTATTACCATGGACCATGTGCATTTTCTCCCATGGAAGATGCCTCTGGTGAATGAATAGACAGGAACAAATGGAACGCCATCCAGGTTCTCAGCAGCTGTGGGCCGTGGCGAGGGTGAGAAGCAGGAGAGGGTCGACTGGTCTCCGTGGGGGAGGGGCTGATGAGGCAACAGGGACCCTTCCCAGCGCCCCGTGATGGCTCCTGGGCAGAGGTGGGCAGAGCTCACAGGCTGTGGGTGATGGAACGGGTGGAACCAGCCAAGAAGCGCTTCTCAGGACCGCCGCTTAAGATGGTACAAGTTGTACCCGGACCACAGGTGTAGGTGGGGTGTAGGTGGGGCTAGACACCAGCCAGCAATCTGCTTGTGCAACCTTCCCCAGGGGCTCTCAGTTCAGAGGAAGCTGCGACTTCTGCAATTCATCTGCCTGCAGGGAGCACCTGTATCTAATTCACACAAAGGCTCCCGAGGAGGCACAGTGTTAATCTGGCTACATTGGCCTTTGGAGGCCCACGTGGTCAGGGAGCAGGGCAGAGGGGACCTTTGAGACTGCCTCTTACCTCTGCCACACCAGCCACACCTTCAGAGGCTACTGAGGCACCTGCATTGCAGCACGCAGATTCCCCGTCTAGACCTAAGTCTCATCCTGTCCATGCCGGGACCATGGCTCAAAGTATGGAGGAATACGAAAGCTGGGCCAGTCTTGAACAATGGGGTGGAGGAATTACTAGAACCACCCAGCACGCAGGCATTCTAAGACTGAGTTCTCACCTGGCCTTGAACTTCAACAGCCCCTTTTGTGTCCTGCAGCCATTTGTAGCTACATAGATTTCCTGGCTCGAGACTCTGGCATTTCTCAAGGGCAAGAACCCTGAAAAGAAATTCCTTCCTTTTGCAGGCTTCAGAGAGTACCAAATATTTTATCCCACTAGCTTTTATTTTCTGGAATACAAGGAGTTAAAATCAGAACAAATCAAACTGCTATGAGTATAAGCAAGAGATCCATGAAGATGATTGTTTGGGACACTCAGATTATTGGTGGTTTGGGGCCACGTGGAAGCATGCCATGAGAGAGATAATACTTTTGTTATGACAGTTAATCAACTCCACTGTTTCATAGTGGAAAAGTGTAAGTAATTTGGCTCTCTTAAAAACGTAAGAACAGGATGTTAAGGGCTTGTGGTTTCCCAAAATTTACGACGTTATTTTGTCCAGATATTCAAGGGAGGAACCGAGAGTATTCTAGGGAAGTATTCAGCTGGCAGGAGAGTTGACATGATAGTCAGGACTCGGGGCTGAGAGGTGTAGACTTCAGACCCGTATCCATCGCTGACTCGCTGGTGAATTCGCATGAGACTCTTCCCCACCCTGGATTTCCGTTATCCTCTTCTTAAAGTGATAGAGACATGACTTCCAGTCACGATGGAGCAACAGTACCAGATTTTCCCTCCCACCTTAAACAAACAGAAAACTGAATAACGTCCATGAAACAGCCGGCAACGCAAAACACTGATCCCTCCAAAGAAAAGAAACAAACAGGTCAGCCCAATGGCTGCTCTAGATTACTACCTGAGAAAGTTTTCAACTGACAGTGCGGGAAGGGGGAATGCAAACAGAGCTTAGTCGTCTCACAAGGCTTAGGAAACAGAGTTCATGAAAGCCAAAAGGGCTATAATTTGTGAGATAAAATAATAATTTATGAGAAGAGGGAGCTGTTCAGAAAGAGAGAACTCCAGGAGGCGAAAAGGGATTCCCTGGATTCTGACTGCTTGCTGACTGTGTGCGTGTGAAAGGAGGCCAGTGAAAGCACGTCTAGAAGGAGTAGACAGAACAGCTCCAGCACTCACCAGGGCCAGGAAGACTTCCTAATGCTTGGACATCAAATAGACTACTCAAAATAGGGGCTTCAGTAGCAGGCAAAGTTTGCCCTAGACTGAAGGCTAGTCTGCTTCCATTTTCGTAAAGCTTGAAATAAGTGCTGAAAAGGATCAAATGCATTCCAGGTAGCTTACCTGTGTTCCAGAACAAAGCCCAACACAATTTAAAGGAATACAACAAAATCCGTGAGCAAAAACAGTAAAAAAAGAATCAGGAAAATATAATCAGGAGAAAAAAAATAGAAATTGAAATGCAGAAATGATAGAATCAGCCGACAAGAATGTTAAAGCAGCTTGATAAATGTATTCTATTTGTTCAGGGCAGTAGAGGAAGGCATGAACGTGGTAAGGAGAGAAAAGGAAGATAAAAAAATGAGACGCCAGGGCTTTGCTAACAAACCACCTGCTGCCGACCGTCGGGCTCACCCCCTCCGCCAGAACCAGGTTGGGGAGGTTTGATTTTAACAAGAAGCCCCCCACCCTGGAGTTGAGGTGACTGTGCAGCTCAGGCTCCAAGTGAAAAACAGGAGCAGGTCTCCTGAACACTTTCCCCATCCTCTCCAGAGCACAGCGCACCCTAGGCTGGGAGATTTGGGCCACAAGTGTTCTAAAAACTGCCCTTTATCATCCAAAAATGTCTGATCGTTATTTCCATTCTTTGTAAAGAGAGGATCTGTGGGTTTCTTTCGGGGGGATGTTGTTTGTTTTTAAATAAAAACACAGTGTGGAGGAAATGAACAGCAGCTGAGACCCATCTGATGTATTTGCCTCTTTCTCTGAGCAGGGTGAGTTCAAAGTCTCAGCCTCCATGTCAGTGTGGTCCTGGGGCAGATTTGGGGTCTGCTGGAACATGCTCGGTAAAGCCATAAAGAGGCCAAACAAGTGGCTGGAACACAAAGACTTGCATCAGCCACAGAATGTCACATGCATGTGTGTGCGCGCGTGTGTGTTCAGAGGAGTACAACCATCTTGCCCACCTGGGATGGGCAAGGAGTCCAGTGATGAGGAGACAGCTGCCTGACATCTCCCTGTCACCTCCCAAAGTGCAGGCCCGGCTTCCCATCCCACCAAACAGCAACGGTGGTCAAGAACAGGGCCCGCCGCTTCATCACTCACCACATCTAATTGGATGCTTAGGAAAGTGCTACTTTCAATGATCCCTAATTTACAGAGTTGGGATTAAGCCTCAGACATGGGAAGTTCCTGGCCCGAGAGCACATAGGAGGTCAGAGAAGGGCCCGAACGTGAGCCCACATCCTGGTCTCAAAAACTTTTCTTCTTTGCTAACTCCACCCGGGAGGCTACCCTGCGTTCAGAGTTTCCGTGAGGCTGTCTGCCCACCTCTGCTGGGACTGCCCGCACTCTTGGTCGTCACCCTGTCGCTCATGGCAGGTGTGTTGGTTTTCTATTGCTGTGGAACAGATCACTACAATGTGACAGCTTAGAAAAACACCACTTATTAGCTCACAGTTCTGGAGGCCAAAGTCCAAACATGGCATGGCTGGGTTCTCGCAGGCTGAAATCCAGGTGTTGGCCTCTGTGCTCCCACCTGGAGGACAGAGTCCTCTTCCATGCTCATTTGGGTGGCTGGCAGGATTCAGTTCCTCTGGAACTCTGTCTCGTGAGATATGGAACCCCCTGATTTGTTTACGTCATGATTTGTCAGCTCTTCTGTTACTCTTACCTGAGCCCTGTTACTGACTGATTCAGGGTAGGTTAGTGTTCCCATTAGACAGAGGTGGACACTGAGGCAGGGGGTGCACTGGCAGAACCTCCCCTCGGTACTCTGCCAGTGGACACAGTTCTTCACGGCCCCACATTACACCTTTCTAAGCTATTATTTCATTAGAACCTCATAGCTCCTCTCCTGATCTTTTAAATCCTTTTTTTTTTACAAATGGGGAAACTGAGGCCCAGAGAGAAGAGGTAAATTTCTCACAAACCTTTAGCCTCATGAGGTCAGAACCCCGACCAGAGCCATGCCTTTCTGACTCCTAATTCGGAGCTGGGCTATCACATGCCACTTCCACCCTCAGCTGTGGCCTCCATCCCGGCTCTCTTGGTGGCAGCCTCAGCACCAGCCCTTCTGCCTGGAGTGGCACCCTCAACCTGCAGGAGGAGGAGGCTGGTGTGTCCTTTGGCAGAGGACAGAGCCAGTCATCCCTCACCTGCTGGCCTTGGTTGACATCCACATATACTTCCTTTGCTCTAGCAGAGGCGGCCAGACACAGCCCCATCAGTGGAAAGTAAAAGGATCTGGCTTTGATGGCGGGGATGGGAGTGTAGACCCAGGTTCCCAGCTCCCCCGGATAGACCCTCTGCTGGGGATCCAGAGGCCCATTTTCCAAGTGCAGGCAGATCTTTTGTGTCTCCCTTCCAGGAACAACCTGTCAAAATAAATTGTATATTATGGATTCTGGGGGGCTGGGGGGACCAGCTGTTACCAAAATGCCTGGACTAATTTTAAATCTATTCATCATGCATGATTAATTACCAAAGCTCTGAGAGAAATAAGTGAACATAGCTCCTATAGCACATGTCAAAGTCACGCTGAGGATGTATTATTGGACTACCCCTCTCCTTTCATGGTACAGCGTTTACACACACCCTAAACCCTGCTTCCCCTGTTATTAACACCTTACCTTATTGTGGTACATTTGTCACATGTAATGAGCCAGCATTTTTAACTAAAGTGCATACTTTATTCAGGTTTCCTTAGTTTTTACATAATGTCCTTTTTTTTCGGTTCCAGGATCCTATCCAGGATACCACATTACATTGTAGTCATGTCTCCTTGGGCTTCTCTTGGTTCTGACAATTTCTTAGACTCTCCTTGTTCTTAATGACCTTGACAGTTTTGAGGTGACCTTGACAGTTTTGAGGAGTACTAGTCAGGTGTTCTGTAGAATGTCCTCTATTGGAATTTGTCTGATATATTTCTCATTACTAGACTGGTGTTGTGGGTTTTGGGGAGGAAAACCGCAGAGGTAAAGTGTTATTTTCATCCCATTATATCAAGGGTACATACTATCACTGTGACTTATCACAACTGATGTTAATCTTAATCATCTGCCTGATGTAGTGTCCATAAGATTTCTCCACTGTAACGTTACTCTTTTTTGTTTGTTTTGTTTTACTCCCTTTTCATACTGTGCTCTTTGAAAGAAAGTCCATGCATGAAGCCCACATAAATTCTCTGGAATTCTTCTGCCCAGGGTATTTGTCTCTTCCCTCATATTTATTTGTTTATTCATTCATTTAGTTATCAGTATGGGCTCATAGATATTTATTTTATATTTTGGGTTATAATTCGACACTACCATATTTATTTTGTTGTTCAAATTGGGAGCTCTTTCAGTTGGCTCCTGTGTCTCTCTTTTTTTTTTTTTTTTAATATTTATTTTTGGCTGTGTTGGGTCTTCGTTTCTGTGCGAGGGCTTTCTCTAGTTGCGGCAAGTGGGGGCCACTCTTCATCACGGTGCGCGGGCCTCTCACTATCGCGGCCTCTCTCGTTGCGGAGCACAGGCTCCAGACGCACAGGCTCAGTAATTGTGGCTCATGGGCCCAGTTGCTCCGCGGCATGTGGGATCTTCCCAGACCAGGACTCGAACCCGTGTCCCCTGCATTGGCAGGCAGATTCTCAACCACTGCGCCACCAGGGAAGCCCTCCTGTGTCTCTTTGACATACCCCCATCTTTGCATGTGTGTGTGTGTGTGTGTGTGTGTGTGCGTGTCCTTACTTTCTGGTACAAGATGCTGTAAGCTTATCTTGCATATTTCCTTCCCTAGTCCTAGAATCAGTCAGTTCTTCAAGGAGCCCTGGTTCATTTCATTGGAGAAGGGTATTAGAAACCAAGATCTGGGTGCTAGGTGTGCACATTGCTACTGGAGTGACACACTAAATTAAGAGAGTGTCATCATTTGTAAAATGGAGGCACCCAGTGCTTCCCTGGCCTCCCAGTTACATCACTCATACGATGACATAACTGTTACAAATTAGAGACTCAGTTTCCCATGACAGAGGTGAAACACAGTGCTAATTCAGTTTCCTGGTATTAGGGTATTTCCCTGATCCCTAGGTTTGGATGATCTGAGAGAGAAGCCCCCTAGGAGATCTCCATCACCCCTTGTTTCCAGATAGGAACACAGTCTACAGAGGGGCAGTGTCTTGCTCAAGATCCTAGAATGAGCTTGCAAAGCTGGACCTGTGGGAAGATGGTCTCCAGATTCCTACACGGGGCCATCCTCCAAGCCTCGTATTCATCCATCACCCCCACTTCCCTACCTGGCTCTGTCACTGCTGGACACTGAAGGATGCCATTTCCCTAGGAAAAGAAGTGCCTGGAAGCCATGGAGCTCTTCCGGACCCATGTTCAGACCTGGGAACTCCCTGTGGGGTGAGTCTTCTCCAGCTGCAGTCTTTCTGTCCAGTGCTCATTTTGAAAAGGTTTTTCTCAAAGAAACTAGAAATCAGTGCAATCATATTGGAAGGCCTAGGCTTCCTGATAGAGAAAATGCTACTCGGAGAATTTCTCCTCTCTCAGCATCCTTCTATCCTTCCCCCAAGGGACAGAACCCCTCCCCCCAAATAACCTGTTTGTCACATTTGTCCCAAGAGCAGAGCTCCAAAGTGATGGGAAAAGGGTTCAGGAAACCTGAGTTACCCACCTTCTCCCCACCTCACCCCCAGTGTTGTCTTTCTCAGGAAGTGGTGACCTCAATCAGAAGCCACCGGCTGCACCCACTTCACTTAAAACCACCTCTAACCTCCAGGCTTGACAAGTCTCCCTTAAGGAGAAGCCAGCTCTATTCTACCTACTTTCTTTAAAGGAAATTCTTTCCTCCTCACACTCCATTCTGATTCCATCCTCCACTGCACGTGGAATTTATTCCTGCATCGCCTCTTTTTATCTGCACCACCTCCACGATGAGGACAGGATGCGGGCCACTCAGAGTGATCTCCTTCCCATCCGACTGTCCAGAACACTTTCAGGCAGAGGGGCACAGGATGCCAGCATTAACTCCACTTGTTCACTTCACAGATAACCAATGTGAGGCCCGGAGAGGCAAAGAGATTGCTCAAGACCCACAGCTCTTTGGAGATGACCCAGAATTGTCTAGACCAGATGTTCTATCATGAAATGATATATCTACCTATCATCTATCTATCTATCTATCTATCTATCTATCTATCTAGTCTATCTATTGATTTATCCAATCATCTACCTATTAAAATTCCTCACAGCAGACTTGGTATCTCCTAGCATGGAAGGTTCAGTTGTGAGCAGGCAAGGATGTTTCATTAGCCCTTGAGGGATTAAAAGAGTCCCTGTGCCCATGGAGAGAGGGTTCCTGAGGAAGGAAAGCTTCCCTTACATGCCATCTGCCCTGAGCAGCCTTCAGCACCGTAGCTGGACTCAAGGTCAGATGTCAGAATGTCCCTTTTCCAGAAGCCACTGGAAGCTGCGGGGAGCTTGCCAGAAGAAAGAATATCCTCAGTTTCCCAGTCTGAACAATGAGGAGCTGGCACAAGTGAGTCTGAGGGAGGCCCTCGAAAGCCACTGCGCTCAACCTGTTAAGAACACCAACCCCTTTCTCTCCTCAGTTCTGGTTTAGTAGGTTTGGGATGGGATCTAACCCAGGGGGTTCTAAGACCCAGTACATTTGTAAACCACAGTGATAGGCTGCTTTGACCTCAGGAGAATCTGCAAGGGACAATCAGCCATAGTGAAGATCAAAGCTGATAAAACCACTTCTTCCTTCCCCACTCCCCTGTGGGCTAGGGCTGCAGGGAGATTTCGGGCCCTGGGCACCGGGCAGCCCTGGAGTCTGTCATTTGTGCCCCTCACTCACCAGAATCCAGGGAGCCAGTTTCTCTGCTTCTAAGCAACTCCAGCTCCTGAACCTTTGAAGCTAATATGTGCAAAGTGCTTCAGGGAATGTCCATTGCCCAAATCCAATTCTAATACTACTATGTTGCTAAGAGCACTTGCTACTGAGAATGAGCTAATGCGAGACCGATGTTTAGAAAAATCTTTACAGAAAAGCAAAATGGGCTGGACTTGGTGGAAGCTACCCAGTTTGCAAATTTCCTCCCTGCTTTCCTTCCTCTCTTGTTTATTCTTCCTTTCCCCCTCCCACCTCCCCTGCCCTCCTTTTTTTTCTCTTTTACTTCCACATCCTAAGAACATTTTAATTTTGGAAAGAAATGCTATATAAGCCAAAGTTATGTGATATGTGAAAGTATGGGGTGTGGGAGGGGAGGATAAGAGGGAGACATCTCAACACCTACCAAGGCAAGGAATTAGCTTTGAAGAGGATTCTAGAAAAGCAACAAGCTAAGCGGCGCTCTTCCAGTCTTCACCATCATCCTAGAAGCCGCCTCTGAAGTGTCAGGACACTGAAAGGTGCAATGACTCGCTTAGATCCTGGGAGCCAAACAGCCCTTATCCCAAGAAAGGCCAGGGCAAGCATGAGAATAAAGTGCATTCTTGTCAGCTGACGTAGAGTTGATTTACAATATTGTGTTAGTTTCAGTGTACAGCATAGTGATTCAGTATTTTTGCAGATTATATTCCATTATAGGTTATTACAAGATAATGGGTATAATTCCCTGTGCTATACAGTATATCCTTGTTGCTTATCTATTTTATATATAGTAGATGATATCTGTTAATCCCGTACCCCTAATTTGTCCCTCCCGCCTCCTCTCTTGCCTTTGGTAATCCCAGGTTTGTTTTCTGTCTCTGTGAGTCTGTTTCTGTTTTGTATATGCATTCTTCTGGCTCCCCATACACAGCAATTCAGTCAAGTGTTGCTGCACTGCCCAGTCTCTCTGCTCTTGGCTGAGACTTTTAAAATGTGTGACTGGTAAATCGTAATCTGAACATTTGGATTGCATGAGAAGAGACAGAAATTTAGAAGTGAACATGGAAAGCAATTTCTCAAATAAGCAGAAGCTTAGTTCTTGGGTCTGGAATGGCAGTTGATGGGTTCATCCAAAGGCTGCCCTGGAGAGGAGCATTGGCTTGGGGTGGTATCAGGTGGAATGTTTTATAGAAAGAAAGGGGAGTGTTGGTTAGTCAAGCAGAAGTCAGTTAAAAGAGCACTTATTGCATCTGAGAATCCCCAAGGAACAGCTCTCCTCCTCGGTGTGCTGTCTTCCTGAGCTGCGCTCCCAGCCTCCCACCGCCCGCCATGCTGGGGCTGGGGTTCACTGTCTCATAGACCAGCCTCTCCGCCCTGGTTCAGTGGAATGCCTCCCTGGGTCAGCTGTGCTTGTCATTGTAATGAAACAGTTTACAAAAACCAATGAAATAAGAGTGCTGAAAGAGAGTGGTTTCCACGAAAACTAAGTTTAATTCTTTGGAAAGGCTCTTCCTGTAAAAGGAAGTCACTAAAAATAACTGCAATTGAATTAGGCATGGGTGAGATGACTTTAAAATATTGAGGAAAATTGTATAAATCTAAAAATACCTGCACTTACAAGACTTTAAGTTCTCACTTATTTTAACAAAATCAAAATTGGAAATTATAGGCGATGTGTTTGGGGTGGGGTTTACATAAGGAAGAAGACTGGAAACTCCAGACAAAGGACTTGGTCTCAAAGAAAAGCTCTTGGCATACCATGAAATTCTCGCCAAATGAATGATGTAGGTTTTAAGTTAGAGTAAAATGCTTAATGTGTTATTGTTTCATGATTAATGGGAATCGTAAAACTCATGATGGGTCATATATGGCTCATAAAGGAGGTTAGATTTTTCCCTGCAGCAGTGGAAAACCCCCGAAGAATTCTAAATAGGCAGTGATGTGATTGGTTCAGCTTCTCAGGTAGATCCTGACTGTGTATTGGAGATGGATTGAAGGGGGTGGGGGCCGGCATCAGAAGAAAGAGATCAGCAAAAAAGCTAGAATATGGGATGAGTGGTAAGAGTCTCGAATCAAGAAAAAGGAGATGGAAAGAAGGGGACAGAACAGAGGAAATATTTGGGAGGTAGAACAGACAGGATGAGGTGATTTGACCTAGGGGTTTGTAGTCTGCGTGACTGGGTGGGTAGTTGGAGATGCCTCTAATTAGTTCATGGGAGATTCAGTTACACTAACAGGGACCGGGCAAAAATTTGATTGAATCAAAATAGGAGTTGGTGCATGCTCTGTACGAGGTCTCAAATGGACTTCCCCTTCCTGTCTGTCTTCCCAGGAGCAACATGTCTTTTAGGAGCCACATGGAAGTGTTCAGTTCTTGAAGCCCCACCCCAAATGGAGCTGATCCCCCAGATGGATGTGCACCCCTGCTCTATTTCGAGCTCTTACATTGTAGCACTGAGCTTACTACCTTGAATCCTAGAGTTATTTGTTTGCTCATCTCTCTTTCCTACTAAATTGCCAATCTGATACCAGAGGCAACATCTTCTTCAACTTCATGCCATTAATTCATAACCCAGTGTCAAGCACATACTGATACCTCAAGCAATTATGATTAGTCATAAACTAATCAACAGTGTCATCTTCCAAACGATTATTTGAATTATATTGGTTTCTCCATCTGCTCTGCACATTGCCGTAGCTGTCTCTGCTGATAGTAATTTTTATCAAAAATTTATTAGTTCTACCCTACCTCCTACATCCTAAAAGAATCTGATACAATGACATCAGTGGCATATAAAACAGAGGTGATAGTAAAAGCATTAAATCTGTGGGAACAACTTATAGAGATTAAAAGAAAAAAGCAAATTTATCAGAACCTAAGATTACTGTAATTTAGAATTGAATTTGTTCCTGAGATTCCTGACTACCCAATGTTAAAGAGGAAATTATTGAAGCGACATATAGAATTTTTCCAAATCGTGTTTTACCAAACAGTTCCATAGGACACCAACAGGCCATATCATTGGGGGAGGGGAAGACCAGAGCGTGCCCTGGGGGTCCTGTTCCCAAATTAGTATAAAAAGTTAAAGATGTTCTCATTATTAGAAAACTTCCTGAGGTTGAATATGGCCAGGCGATGTCCTGAATCTCTCACGGGGGATATTGAAACCGGTTGTCTTAGCACTTTATTAAATCTCCCAGAATGGTGCTCTCTGGAACCCCAGTCTGGGGAATATCGGTTTAATGCAGGCCAGAACGCTGCAGTTTCAGGAGAGGCGGCTACAGTCTAATCATTAAGAGCCCTCAGGCAGATGAGCTGGTGTTCCATATGTACGGGCTGGTGAAAAAATTTCCCCTTCTGTTCTGTGCATTCTTTTTTCTTTTCCATTTTATTTAAGGTATAATTTAAATACAGTACAATTCCCCCCCGCTTTCATGTTCATTTCTGCCAATTTTGACAAATGCATGCAGTTGTGTAACCACCATCACAACCAGGATACAGAACAGTTTCGTCAAACCACCCCCTCCCCAATTTCCTTGTATCCCTTTATAGCCAACACTCTCCCCCACCCCTTGTCCCTGGCAACCACTGATCTGTCTTCTGTCTCTACAGTTTTGCCTTTCTAGAATATCATATAAAAGGAATCAGGCAGTATGTAGCCTTTTGAGTCAGTGTAACGCTTATGAGTTCACGTAAGTTTCACTTCTCAGTGGCACATTGTTTTTATTACAAGTAGGGAGGGACCATATCCATTGACTATCCCTCCACCAGTTGAAGGACATGTGGATTGTTTTCAGTTTTTTGGCGATTACTGAGAAAATTCCTCTAAGCGTTAGTATATAGGCTTTTTGTAAAGCTGAGTTTCAAATCATTAGGTAAATACCTAGGAGTGGGAATGCTGAGTCACAGGGTGAGTGTATGTTTAACTCTGGGAGAAACTACCACCCTGTTTCTCCAGGGTTTTAGGCTTTTGTTCCATAGGAGAGCCTCTTGGAGCAGGATGGTATTTCTTCCCCTCCTCCTGCTGTTCCTTTCCTGAGGGGGCCCCACCAGGGAGACTTTTGAAGGTCCCTGGCCCCTAGCCTTTTGTATGAGCAGACGAGGAGGTCCGTGGAGAGCACCTGACGTGGGTACAAATCCCCCTTGTATCTGTGCTTCCCCCCGCCCCACCCTGGGCATCTATAATCTCTTATTTGCCTACCTAGCCTTTAGCAACTTATTAACATTTTAGCTGAATTCTCCTCAATGGTGTCCAGTTACACAAGTTCTCAGAGAGCTGTCTGTAGGTGGAGGTACCAGTCTTTCCTCAGATGTCTGGTTAGTTGGTTGCCCCGTGACCTGGGCTCTCTGATGGGTTCAGGAAAATGTGTGACCCTGCAGACCTCCTAACTCCTAAGGGTGGGAGTGGTGCTTTTTCCAGGTCTTTTCATCCGTACGGAAGCTGGAAGTCCTGTAGGTGTAAATTTAAGCATGTAAACTTGAACCCTGGTGTATCATTCTCCTCTATCTCAGGGTATTCAGAGAAAGAACAGGTGAGGTCTGCTGGAAGAAGACTTTGCCATTCAATCGTTCATTTGGTCATTCTTTATTGAACCCTACTTTGAGCCAGGTGCTGAGCTGGGACTGGAGATTGAATAGTGAATTAAGAGGGGCTGCTTGCTCCCAAGGAACTTAGTCTAGTAGAGAGACAGATCCAAAGGTATCTGTCAGTCAGTGAGCACAGGGTGTTTCAGGGAATGTTATCCAGTGGGGGTAGGAATCGCGAGTCGTCCAGGAAAGCTTCCCAGAAAGAGTGATGTCTGAGACCGAGGTGAACCTGGCCAGGGGTCATGGGATGGGCTGTATCGGTGGGGAGTGCAGTTCATGTGGCTGGAACATGGACACGGGGTACCAGGAGGTTGGAGAGAGTTGAGTCTGGTGTGCCAAGTAGGCGGATTCATGGAGCGGTCAAGAGCCAGCCAGGCTGTCGGGTCTGAGTCCTGGCCCTGCCACTTAGCGTCTGGGTGGCCTCAGATAACTATTTACTTTCTCTCTTCCTCAATTTTCTCCTCTTTGAAGTGAAGATATGGCAGCACCTACCTCATACACTTGTGAGATGTGAGATGCGTGGTGACATGGAAGGCACTTAGCACAGGGCCTGTCGTTGTGAGGGCTTCAGGATTAGCTGTAGTTAAGCAGGAACCAGACCATGAGGGGTCCTGAGGGCCACAAGAACGGGTCTGGATAAGGTCTTGAAGGAGTTGCGAACATCGGAAGGTTTCAAGCAGGAGGGTGATATGATTAGCTTCGCTTCAAAAGATAAATTTGACTGCAGAACAGGTGGGGGATTGAGAAGGAAAGAAACTAGAGTTGAGGAGGGCATTTGGGAGGCAGAGATGACCGGGACCTGAAGCAAGGTGGAGGCAGGGGCTGGAGAGGGGAGTGGATGAATTGAAGGTGCAATGGACACACCTGGTGCTTGGCTTAAAGGGAACAGGAAGGCAAGAGTGATGCAGCCCAACTTTCTATGGAGGATGTCCACATACAGGAAGGTGTAGAAATGCTCTTAATTCTCGTCAGCAGGCTTCATGTCTTCTGAAGTTTTACATTCTCCAAACCTTGTGTAGTTCCTGGCATAGAGAATGTGCTCAAAAAATATCTGTCAGCAGAAGGATTGGCTTCCCCACTTGGTAAGTCACCAAGGTACATCTAAGTGGAGACCTTTAAACATCTAACTGGGACCTTGCTGAACTTCTTTTAACTCTTAAATCCAAAAGAGAAAGGTACATGAAATGAAGGGAAATCAAGAAAGTACAAAGTAGCAGTAAACTTAACTTCTCTGAAAAAAATCCAGCACCTTGTAACAAAAATGCGGCAATCTTCTGCAACTTGCCTCTCAGCCATGACTTCAAGGCGACCTCCAATTTCAGGCTGTGAAAAAGATTTTCACTGCTGGAGAAACTGACAAGAAAATCATATCTTTGGAAGTTTGATAAAGAGGATATCATCTTTCACTTTTCCCTTGAACTTAGTCAAAAACGTTCCCCAAGACACAAAAGTCATCTTTTCTTTCCCTCTCTCCATCTCCAACACCCATTGTTCCCTCTGCCATCCACTCCAGTCAAATATTTCAGCTGTAAAATTGGCATGATTTCAAGGTCAAAAATGGTTTCATTTTCCCTCCCGTGAAAAGTCACACACACTCATTCAATTTATAAGAGGTGATTACGATACTTTGTCCTTCAAAAAGCCTTTCTGGCTTATAGCAGCACCAGAAGAAAATTCCTAAAAAACCATCTTTGAAATTCGTTGTGTCTGCAGAAGGATCAGGTGCAGCGTTTTCCAATACAACATTTACTCTGTATGTCTCTTGTGTTCAACAGGGAACAGTCATGGGTAAATCGAAAGAGAGACAGAGATACAGAGAGAGACAGGGATGGTGACAGACTAAGAGATGGTTCATCTGAATTTAAAAATGAGTATGTTCTGCCCAGGTTTCTCACTCCACGTTCCAGGGCTCCTGACAGCTTGTTTTGAGGACTTTGTGTCAGGCACCAGCCAGGTGCCAGAGGGACACAGGCGTGATGGGCTGCAGGATCCTTCAAGAAATCCTTAGCATGTTGGCAGGATGATCAGACATGGCTGAATGCCAAAGGTGAAAGGAATAGATGCGATCTGCAAGGAGGAGATGGGGGGAGGAGGAGATAAGGGGTCAACTGGGAACCCAGGGAGGAGCAAAGGCAACTCACATCTGGGGAACCAGTGATGCCCCCAGAGACTGGTGGAAGGGCTTCTCATACAGGACTCCATTCAATTCTCATAACACCTCTACAAAACAGATGTCACCATCCAGCTTGCAGACGAACAAAAGGAGGTTCCGAGAGGTTAAGCAAAGTACCCAAGTCAACAGTCAAACTGAAGTTTGTCTTTTCTAAAGCTATTACATGTGGTAGGCAGAATAATGGCCTCCCAAAGATGTCCACACCCTACTCTCTGGAACCTGTGAATATGTTATGTTGCATGGCAAAGGGGAATGAAGGTTGCAGATGGAATTAAGGTTGCTAATCAGCTGGCTCTGAGATGGCAAGATTCTCCTGGATTAGCCAGGCAGACCCAATGTAATCACAAGGGTCCTTATAATGGAAGAGGGAGGCAGAAGAGAGAGCACTAAAAGGTGGCAGCTGGGGAAGGACGCCACCTGCCATTGCTGGCCTTGAAGATGGAGGAAGAGGGTCATGAACAGGGAGGGCAGGCGGCCTCTGGAAGCTGGAAAAGGTGAGGAAACAGATTCTCCCCTAGAGCCTCCAGAAAGAATACAGCTCTGCTGATGCCTGATTTTAGCCTAGTAAGACCCGTGTTGGACTTCTGACCTCCAGAATTGAAAGAAAATTAATTTGTACTATATAAGCCACTAAATTTGTGGTAATTTATTGTAGCATCAATAGAAGACCAATACATTAGCCACACTTTTAAGCTGGATTTTTAAAAATTCAATAGCGTTTCAATAGGCATTTCACGCCTGGAGAACCACATAGACTAAAACAACAGAGGCAGGTGAGTCAGGCTGCCTGATTCAAGTCTCCGTTCCACCCATTACTAGCTGTATTATCTTGGGCACATTGTTTAAATTTTGTAAGACTCTGTTTTCTTCTCTGTAAAATAGAGATAATCAAAATACCTGCCCCACAGTGGTGTTGTGAGGATCAAATGAGACAACGCATAAAAATGGACTTGTGTGGTGTCTGCTGCAGACTAAGTGCTCAACAAACTGAAATTATCACATCATCACCATCATCATCCTCACTACCACTACCATCATCATCACATCACCATCATCATTCTCACTACCACTACCATCATCATCACGTCACCACCATCATCATCACATCACTACCATCATCATCACATCACCATCATCATTCTCACTACCACTACCATCATCATCACATCACCATCATCATCCTCACTATCACTACCGTCATCATCACATCACCATCATCATCATCACATCACCGTCATCATTACCACATCACCATCATCATCACATCACCACCATCATCATCACATCACCACCATCATCATCACATCACCACCATCATCATCACATCACCACCATCATCATCACATCACCACCCTCATCATCACATCACCACCATCATCATCACATCACCATCATCATAATCACATTACCATCATCATCACATCACTACCATCATCATCACATCACCACCATCATCATCACATCACCACCATCATCATCACATCACCACCCTCATCATCACATCACCACCATCATCATTACATCACCATCATCATAATCACATCACCATCATCATCACATCACTACCATCATCATCACATCACCATCATCATCCTCACTATCACTACCATCATCATCACATCACCACCATCATCATCACATCACCATCATCATCATCACATCACCATCATCATCACATCACCATCATCATTCTCACTATCACTACCAACATCATCACATCACCATCATCATCCTCACTACCACTACCATCATCATCACATCACCACCATCATCATCACATCACCATCATCATTCTCACTCTCACTACCATCATCATCACATCACCATCATCATCCTCACTACCACTACCATCATCATCACATCACCACCATCATCATCACATCACCATCATCATTCTCACTATCACTACCAACATCATCACATCACCATCATCATCCTCACTACCACTACCATCATCATCACATCACCACCATCATCATCACATCACTACCAACATCATCACATCACCATCATCATCCTCACTCTCACTACCATCATCATCACACCACCATCATTATCATCATTGTTGTTATTAAAGAGTCTCTGGATGGGGGGAAGGTACTGGGACATGTGGGCCTAGGATTGGAAGGGGCAACTGAAGCGCGCTGCCTTACCAGCCCCGCCTCTTCCACTTCCTCCGCCCTCTGCAGGCATCTCTGTGTGGCATCCTCTCGCTGCAACTGGAACCTCCCCCTGGGTTAAGCCTGGGTCTTTTGAACCCAGGACAGGCTCTGGGCTGGGTCTGGGGCACCTTTTGGCATGCAATTTTTGATATACACATCTGGGCTCTGCCCATCTGTAGCTCCTCCCCTCAGTGCCCCAGGGACCCAGGCCTTCATTGGCAGCAGCCCAAGAGGGGGTAGGGCAGAGATGCCTCTTCCAATGAAAGGGAGCTGAGGTCCAAATTCTCAGAGACACCATCTCTGGGGTTTTGCCAGCTTTTCCAGAGATCACACAATTGGACTCCAAGGCCTTGAGCTCAGCCTGCAGCATCTGTTCTGGCACTCCCCCACCCCTGCTCCCATCCCTCACCTCTTTGGCTCATGGCTTCCATCCAGCAGGACTCCTGGTGCTGTTCTGGGGCAGAAAGGGCACCTGATTCAGCAAAGTGAGATTTGCAGAGAATTCCAGGAGAGGCAGTTAGGTTGAGAGGGATGGGAGCCACAAGTTCAAGTAAAAAGAGGTAAAGGAGACCAGGGGCAGTCCTGTTAAGGTACCACAACTCCAAGGACAGAAAACCAGGTGCAGCCAGCTCTCTCACATGCTGGAACCAGCAGAAAGCTGCAGGGAGACCAGTCTTCTCTATCATCTCAGGCACAGTGTGTCTTGCCCGCCCTGCTCCTCACTGGGCATCTGCTATAGATCTCATCACTACTATGATATCACTGCTGCTAAGCCATGGATGGGACTGGATATATTAAATCATGCATTCATCCTGATACCTCCAATGCAAAGTCAATGCCACAGGCTCTTCCTCACCTTCTGCCAGCCCAAATTTGATTCTCCCTTTCTTCCACAGTGAGAACCCTGGTTCTAAATTGTTCTAAATGTTTGTTCATTTGCTCCATCCCATAACGTACATCCAATAGTCTCAGACTTACTACACTATTACCACTACCAACCACAAGCCTGTGATATCTGCTTGTTATTCTTTTTGTCCTTAGAATATATTGCAGTGAGGGTGTGCTTTCTGGGGGCTCTAGTCAAAGGCAAGTGCAGCTTTACTGCTATAACCCACGAGGCACCAAGAGATTCAGAAAACGAGGCACTTCCCAGTCTACCTATGCCACGGGTGTCTGTCCATCCTCTGAAGCTCAAACACAGCCCTGGAAGGCGTGTCCACAGTGCTGGGTGAAAAAAACACAGGGTCAGCCCCTCAGCAAGCTAGGTTGGTCAATGACACTATTTTACCTGGTGTCTGAAGCCAAATAGAGCTTCAGGGGCATAAGGCGTTCCCTCCAGTCCAGACGCAGGTCAGGCAGCTCTGGAGACACAATAAACATGCCTGCAACAGTCAGGACATAGAGGTCCTGGGGGTATCAGAGACCACTAAGCAAGCTTCTATACATTCACTCTCATCCTCCTGCATTCACTGGGCAGCCATCGTGTAGTCAGCACAGGGCACATGGCCAGACTTGGCCAGCAGTTACTGAGAGTTGATTACGTCCCTGGCATGCTCTCTAGTGATCTACAAGCATCGTGTCGCGTGTTCCTCACCTTATGACAACACAGGGGTCAGCACTATTATTAACTCCACTTTACAGATGAGGAAAGATCAGGCTTGGGGGCCAGGGTTTAAACTCAGGCCACCTGACCCTGGTCTCTGTCTTAGTTAGTGTGGGCAGGCTTCCATGTGGTGGAAGGAAACCACATTTACACCAGAACGAATTATGACACAACTACCTGACAAGATCATCCTGGTTTGCCCAGGACTTTCCAGGTGTTAGTGCTGAAAGTCCCACATCCCAGGAGACCTCTCAGTCCTGGGCAAACCTGGGTGGTAGTTCATTCTCAATGCCTCTTGGCCCCATCTTTTTTAGCTCTCATTAAATGGATCCTCGGGCCTCAAGGAATTTACAGGTCATCTCGTCTAGGTCGCATGTCACGCTTGACCCTCTCTCGCTGTGTCCCTGTGATGTGGTTTACTCACCTCTGCTTTTACTTCTCCAGAGGTCAGAAACTCGCAACTGTCCCGGTCAGCCCTTGCTGTTTGATAGTGCTGACTCTGAGTGAGGCAGTGGATAGAGTGGAAAATCTGAACCCTGGACCAGACAGACTGGATCTCATCCTGCCTTTGACATTCACTAGTTGAGTGACCCTGGTTGTGTTACTGGATCACACACAAGCTCGCATGCAGATCTCAGATCCCTGCAGTCCCCTCCTCCTGCCTGAAGGTGCTGGGGCCCTGGAGCACACAGCTGGGAGCGCCTCGGCTGGCAGACTTGCTGAGCTCCTCAGCTTGCTGGGGTCCATTTGGAGCCTCAGGCCTGAGTGGCCCTTACTCCCCACGTGCTGAGCTTTATCCACAGTGGACCTCCACTCTGGATTTGGATGGAAGATCACCCCGTGGGGCTTGGGATGGCTTTCTGTGGGGCCGGATGACACTCTCTGGAAGTATGGAAGAGTCAGCGCCCTGTGGGGCAAGTCTGGACTCAGGAAGCAGGAGGCAGGCAGGTCCACTCCTGCTACGTTCTCCCTGCAGGGAATGGGGAGTAAGTGCTGATGGGCACAGGGTTTCTTTCTGGAGTGATGGAATATCCTAAAATTAGATTGTATGGATGACTGCACAACTCTGAGTATACAAAAACTACTGAACTGTGCACTTTAAATGGGTGAATTTCGTGGTATGTGAGTTATGTTTCCATAAAGCTATTATAAATGAAACAGTGAGATAAATATATGTTATTTTAAAAGTGTACATATAGGTATGGACACATATGACATGTACATAATGAAAGATATATGTGTATATATATGTGTCTGTGTGTGCATATATATGTGTGATATATATAAAAATTGTATTGGTTATTTGAATATGAAGAACAACCTGTATATATACAGGTAACAGCTGTTTAATGTACTGTTTTTGTTCTATTCTTCCTACTTTTCTGTAGATCTTTAATTTTTAAATATAAAATTTTGGGGAAAGTAAAGTTGCCATCGTTGGACTGGGGAGGAAACCCACCCATCTGAGAGGCAGCCAGTGGTCCCTGCCCTCTTAGGACTCTGCAAGGCCATTCACTTGACTTCTAACTGCTTGGGCTCTTGCCAAATGGGCACTACCTGAGCTGACTGGCTCCGTACCTCACAATCAGAAAATTCAAGTCTTCCAAGCTTGATCCTCCAGGCCTGCCTGTCAGGGGAGCAGACTTAGTGAGAAGACCTCCCTCCTCAGGGTCACCTGGTGCATTTGCTAATCATGCTGATCCCAGGGCTGGACCCTCTGAATTAGAACCTCTGGCCAGATGTACACATGTTGAACAAGCTCCTGAGATGTTCTTGTGCCCATTCATGTTGAGAAACTCGAGATGGGTAGATTGTTCCTTTTGCACCTTCATTGACTGTGGGTTTTGAGGATTACATAGCAAAGGTTCTAGGTCAGAATAGACAGCTACGGGTGTAACTGACAGATGCAAAATGCAGTCACCACCCCCCAACCCCCCCCCCCCCCGGGAAACAGACACTGTGGATGTCCCCAGAGACCCAGCCGACATCACGTAGCCACCTTGTCAGAAGAGATTCCTCTCAACACTGTCACCTCAGGAAGGAAGCTTTGGGGTTGTCCCCCAAGGTCCCAAGGACGTGCCTGTGGAACAGTAAGGACAGCGAGCTGGCAACACCGCGATTTTGTTCCCCGAGTTTGGGCAAGAATGATCCCCAGAGATGCTCACGGGTCACTGCTTGCGTTTCCTCCCATGCATCCCCCGCCTGGTGCCCAACATCAGAAGGATGACTCAGCTGCAGGAGGCTGCGGCCTGCAGGACACAGGTCTCAGGAGGGGTCCTGAGTAAGCACGCCTGCAAGGGGCCCGCTTCCGTAACATCCTGGTGCTTGACGGAGATCAGCCCTATTTTTCTCATCTTCTTTGTCAAGATACGGCCCTTTCATACCGACTTCCAACTGAGAGTTTTATTAGTAACCCAAAATATTATCTGTGATGATCTGTAGGCCTTTGACAAGAGTGGGAAAAAATAACCTCATTAAGTCCCCTTTTTATTACATGTTTAAATGGGATCCACTCAGAAGGATTTCAAGTTATGCACTGTTGAATCAGAAGATGAATCTTGACAGGCGAGAGGCACTTAAGTCCATTTACAAAGTTTTGTTTACTTGCTGTTGAGTTGTATACATTTTTAAACAGCCAAGTAAAACCCCAAACCAGTCATTGCCTGAACTCATGTTTGTGAAAATGGGGAAAGAATCTTCCCAATCAGAATGAGGTCATGCTTCTGAGGTTGAGGAAGGTCAGGAGTTTGGCCTGAATAATTTTACAAAGTTTATTTGAGATGGAAGATTTAACAATGTAAGCAAATGCTAGTTTAGTGATATCATTAGATGGCACCAATTAAGATGTTTGCCTGACTTCAGCTGACTTGCCCCTTGCTCTGAATTCTGTTAGGTGGTCAGGGGACATTCTCCACCTGATGCCTCACTCGGGCAGAGACAGTGGTTGGTTGCCCCCAGCAGGCTGGTTGTCCTGGAGGACAGACCTCCAGAGGAGAGGCAGGTCTGGGGCACAGTTCAGGGCCCTGCCCTGACTGGGAAGTGGCCAGGCCAGTGGTGGTTTGAGATAGTTCCCTGAGCCCAGGCCACATCAGTTGGAGACAGGAGTCAGGGGACAGAAAGAAGGCTTTCTCTCTTCCCCAGCTGGCTCCTATGGGGTGATCAGCAGCTTGAAGAGTTGGAAAGGGGCAGTTGGGATATTAAGTAAAGTGAAATTTGGGGACAGTTTGATCTAGTCACCTATGATCTTAGCGAAACAATGAGAGAAATTCCTCAAACCAAATATTTGGGGAATGTGTATAGAATCGACCTCACTAGCTCCCCAACACCTACCTTTCTTTCGTTCTTTCTTTCTTTCTTTCTTTCTCTCTCTCTCTTTCTTTCTTTCTTTCCTTCTTTCTTCCTCCCTTCTTTCCTTCTGTCCTTCCTTTCCCCCTCTTCCTTCCTTCCCCCTCTTCCTTCCTTCCTTTCTTTCTTTTTATTTCTTTCTTTCACCCAAACTTGAGGCTTTCAGGATCTTAGCTCCCCGACAAGAGATTGAACCCGAACCCCTGCAGTGAAAGCACTGAGTCCTAACCACTGGACCGCCAGGGAATTCCCTCTGTAGCACCTTCTTAGTAGAGCCAACCTCATCATCAAAGTCTTCAAGGCTCCCATGCCCATTCTGAGCTTTGCTCCTGCTTCCTGCACCATCCTCAGGGCCTGTCCTTGGCTCAGAGTGCCTCCTTTGCCTGGAATATTTTGGAAGTGTTATCTCCCAAACTACACAAGTTACCAGGCCAGCTTAGATGTGACTTCTTCCAGGAAACCTACTATGATTGCTCTATGAAGAGATTTTATCTTTCTCTTTTGAACTCCCATGATCAATCATTGCTCGCTCACTCTCTCTCTTTCTCTTTCTCTGAAAGTCAGATTTAAGTGGGTTCTTGCTATTTTTATTTTTAGATCACTCCATCACAGTTTATTTCTATATAGGTTATATGTTCTCTACTATAATTATAGATTAACATACTATTTAAATCATTTCAGTAGCTTTGTAGTTAGACCTGTGTTGAAATCCTGGCTTCACCAGTCAGTGGCTGGACTTTGCGTATACTTTTACTTTATGTCTCAGTTTCTTTTTCTGTGAAATGGAGTGTTATGAACTGAATATTTGAATATCCCCCCAAACTCATATGTTGAAGCCTCTACCACTAATGTGATGCTATTAGGAAGTGGGACCTTTAGGAAGTAATTAGATTTAGATGAGGTTGTCAGTATGGGGGCTCCCATGATAGGATTAGTGCCCTTATAAGAAGAGACAGGAGAGCTAGCTAGCTCACTCTCTCTCCCCCATGTGAAGACGCAGTGAGAAGACAACCATCCGCAAGCCAGGCAGCAGGCCCTCACCAGGAACCAAATCAGCTGGTATTTTTATCTTGGGCTCTCCAGCCTCCAGGACTGTGAGAACGAATTTCTATTGTTTAAGCCATGAAGTCTGTGGTATTTTGTTATAGTAGCCAGAGCTGACTAATACAGGGGGATAATAAGAGTACTGACTTCCTAGGGATTCTACGAGGCCAAATGATATAAGTATGCTTGTGAAGACTTAGAAGTCAGAAGGGCATATAGTAGATGCCCAATGCATTCTGGTCGTCACTGTCAGGTTGTGATCTCCTTAAAGCACAGACCACAGCTTATTAACTGGGCTTCCACACCATAATGCAATGCCTATCAATGTGCCTTGCTCTTAGCAGACATTCAGTGACAGTTTGCTACATCAAAGAGTGAGTTATCAATTAATAATGAAACAATGCCCTCATCTGCTCTTCAACACAGCAAGTATATCTTCTCCCCAGAAATTCCATGGCTGATCCTAAACTCTGTACTCTAGCTGCAAGCACATCTGGTTCCTGATACTCAAAAAGAAAAGCTCTCAGTGGGGCTTCTCCTCCACCTTTTCCCTGGGAAGTACTTGGACACTGGCCCAAGGTCATTCTAAGAATTTGGAAAAGATCAGGAAAGAGGAAGGAAATGCATATTGAATGATTTTCTACTCTGTTTTGAGCACTGTATATATCAGTTTCTTTCACATTTGTTATTCATTTCAATCTTTAAAACAGTGTTATTATTCCCGTTTTTCAGATAAAGAAACTAGAGCGTCAGAAAGCTAAGCAACTTATTTAAGGTCACACAGATAGGAAGTGGCAGAGTAGCATTTGATAACCATCGAGGTGACTCCCAAAACCTTACTCTACCTTCAGTGTGGGGCTCCGTGTCAGTGATTGGGTCAGCATTGGCCGCCTGATTAGCTAACCCACAGTTCAGAGCAGAGGTGGTCCAGGCAGAGGTTAAAAGAGGACAAAGCTTGTACCAGGAATGAGGGCCAAGAGTTGTTTAAACCAGCAGGCAGCAAGCTTGGTGAGTGGTGGGGATCCAGCAGAAACAGGGAAACAGTAACGGAAGGAGGTGCGGTCAGTACCGCGGACAGCTCCCCAGCGCTTCCTACAGCGGGACTGTGGGGGGATCCTGGCCAGCTCCATCCCCTCCAAATAACTGTCCTGAGTGGGCTCCAATTAAAGAGACTAGTGGAAACCCAGCTCCAGGCTTCCTGGCGGAGTGAATCAATCAAATATCACTGAAGACTGGTGATGTCTGTACTTCAGAGCTGATGGTGGGTGGAGGGCTTGGCTGGGCTACTTGGAAGCCGGCAGGCTGGTGGAGATTTTCACACACAGACCCCTGCACTCTCCCGCACTGGCCTCCACTTCCTCCAGGGCCCAGACCATTCTTGGTCCAGGCAGGGGTCCCAACCAAAAGCCACTTAGCCAAGATCTTGTCACATAGAGTGTCAGGAGCTCCTGGGATGTGTCAAACTTTGATTGAAAAGGTGGGATGAGTAACAAAAGAACCTTTAAATTCCCAGACTGAAAAGTGGCATCTGGCTACAGTTCCTTAAACCTCTCCCTTAAAAAACCCACAAAATTTAGACGAAGACAACCAGTCACAATAGCATTGAAAACTAAGATGGATGATATGTGAGCTGAGGCTAAAATCTAAGGCAGATGGAGCTCAGATGGCAAAGCCCAGCCAGGCTTTGCCTAATGGAAAAGCAAACCGCTGACAGTTGCCACACCTCACACCCCCCGCCATACACAAACCACACATACACACACATCACACACACACCCCTGCATCAGACACACCCCTACACTCTACACACAAACCATACACACACATTACACATACACCTCCCTTACACGCTCCACACATCACACGCATCACACATACCACAAACAAAGCGAGGAGGGGACTTCAGAGACTACATTTAGGTCATGGCCTCACGATTACTACAGAGCCAGTTAGTTCAAGTTAAAATCTTTAGCTAGCAAGCTAATTTACTACTCAGTGTTTAGCCAGAGCTCCAGCTGGAAGCGATGTCATCTGCCCCATAATTTCTCTTGTTATCTGAGTTGTGCATTGACAGGTGCTTGGAGTGTGCATATTAAAGTTGGCTGGAATGAATTCCTGAGGCCAAGCATTTCCAGACAGACTTAAATAACTGCGACTACCGGATGTGGGGATTTTTCCACTGCATCAACCAGCTCTTTGAGCTCCCTGAAGGAAGAGATTGGGGAAGACATTCCTTGCAGATATTTACATAGAAAAAAAATCAAGGTGCACGATATGCCCCCGACAGGGTCCCCTTGGAAAGGCCAGGACACCCTGGAGCTGCCCTTCCCGGGACCCGGATGTGATGCCGTGAGAGTGGTCATTTGCAACAGAGGCCATCCTTGCCTCCTTCTCAGGTAGCACATCACAAACTGTAATAAACTAACACAACATTGTTAATCAACTCTACTCCCATAAAAAATTAAAACATTTTAAAAGAAATTGTAATGTAAATTCTAGTGTTTTCAAATGGCTTCAGAGATGGCTCCTAGGCTGACGATGTGGGAGGGCTACCCTTAGGAGAGAAGGAGAGAGAATGGAGGAGGGTAGCAGGAGGCTGGGGGCCTGGGAGTGTGTTAAAGCTGCCTTCCCTGCTCCTCACCTGTCGGCTGATCCATAGGAGCTGTGGCCTCCAATGACCTCTCCTAACAGCAAAAGCAGCATGTGGCGTTTGGGTGTTTGGGTGACAGCCAGGCTTTTTGCATCATGGCACATCCATCATGTCAGTAACTAGTACTTACTGGGGAGTAATTAGTAAACTGTGTTCTGAACAAATGAAGGGTGCAGAGAGGTGTGGGAGCTCTCAAATAGTTGGCAGTCTGGATAAATTTATTAAAAATGGCTTATCTCGCTAGGAAAAAATAGACAAATGAATTCTGCCCATCCTTGGTGGTAGTAGACCTCAGAGAAAGCCTGCTAAAGTTAGGAGAGGAGAGATCTTTCCCCACCTCTCTTGGAACTCTCCTTCCTCTCCCTGGCCTCCACCCACATCCTCCATTGAGGAAAGTCAAAGTCATTTTGTCAAGGGCAAGAGGCCTGTTGGACATGGTCCTGTCCAACAGGAGGTTACAGAATCAAGATGAAGGCATCTGAACCCCTCTTATTGTACCCTTTCCTGGTACCCTCACCTGGTACTCACTCCTGGAAGCACTTTCTCTCTTAGAATCGTCTGCTTCTGGATTGCTCCCTTGCTTCCAATGCTTCCTTTGGTTTGGGAGCAGATGCTCATCTCTTCCTTAGAAAGACAGGAAGGGACTGGCTGTCACATGGAGGAAAAGAGATGCTGTTCAAGCTGCTTAGGACCAGCAGAGGGGGTCCTTGCAGCTCTGGCGACCCAGCCGGGGTCACTAGAGTTGGGAACCAGAGAGGGACCTCAGGTGCAGTCAGGGTTTCCTCTGCACTTTAACGACAGCAGAAGGGTTTCTTACATTTCTTTTTTTTTTTTAATTTTTTATTTATTTTTATTTATTTATTTTTGGCTGCATTGGGTCTTTGTTGCTGCACGCGGGCTTTCTCTAGTTGCATTGAGCGGGGGCTACTCTTCCTTGCAGCGCATGAGCTTCTCATTGTGGTGGCTTCTCTTGTTGCAGAGCACGGGCTCTAGGAGCGTGGACTCAGTAGTTGTGGCTCACGGGGTCTAGAGTGCAGGCTCAGTAGTTGTGGCTCAGGGGCTTAGTGGCTCCGCGGCATGTGGGATCTTCCCAGACCAGGGCTCGAACCTGTGTCCCCTGTACTGGCAGGCAGAATCTTAACCACCGTGCCACCAGGGAAGTCCCTTACATTTCTTACAAGGGGTGATTTCTCAGACTTGGTGCTAAGCCCTTTCCTGGATTTATCGTATGAATCCTCAGGGCGATCCTGTGGGGGTGGGGACGCCTGTAGCTGTGGAAGAGTCGGGACACTGGCTCTCCCAGCCCTATCACCTGGTCATTCTCAGGCCGGGCATTTTAAGCTCATCGGATCACCTAAGCCTCAGGACCACCTGTGGGTCAGGTATTTTAAAGATCAAGAAACTGATCGTCACAAGAGGCACAGGACACGCCAGGAGCCACGCGGACAGTAAGTGGCTGAACAAAAATTTGACCGGGGTGTGGATGCCTCCAGAGCTCACGCTCTTTCTCCCTAATCCGCTTCCCTCCCCCCAGCTCAGGGCTCAGCTTGTCTCTACCACCTGCAACCCCTACTCCTCTCTGACCCCAGTGCTGTCTCTCAGAGGCAGCCGGGAACTCACCAGTTCACGCACTCCTGCTCAAGCTGCCCGTGGACTTCCTCCACCCCACACCGCTCTGACTCGGGCACATAAACTGACAGTCTCCTTATCAATAAATACTCAACACTCATGAGAAAAGATGACGTGTGTATAGCACTTATTCCAGCATCTGACACAAAGTTAATACTCAATACATTCTGCTGCTGGTGGAGTGGTTATTATTATTATTGCAGCTGTAGTTGGCAGTTCTATGTATCTGGCCTGTCCCAGCCTCACCAGCTGGATGCAGACATCAGTAAGCCCGTTCCTACATCTCTGAGACATTTTTACTGAACTGGACAGCTTAGTGATGTGAGGAAATCACATCCCAGAAATCACAGCTTCTAGCTAACCTGTAAGCTGTAAAGGTTAGGAACAGTTAAAAAAGAAAGAGAGAGAGAGAGGGGAAAATATCTATTTTTATGCCTCGAGACAGACAGCCTTAGCAAAGTAGCAGGTCCTCTGCAAAGTGCTCTTTGAAAACAAGTTTCTTATTTTAGCTTAATGACATTCCAGACTGAGCCAAATGATTAAATATTGAAACAGGACTGGCGATCTTGAGTTTCATCCGGCTCATCAATTTAAGATGAAGCAGCAAAAGAAAATGCAAATGTCAAATTACCAAACCCAAGTGAAGGCTGAGCCTTTGTAAAATGTCACAGAAGTTCCCTGGGGCATTTGTATATTATTTTTAACCGAAAGGTAAAATACAGAAGGAAGCAATCAGGATTTCCTCCCACCGAGTTCTGCCTGGGAAGCCAGTGCTGCTGAGAAATGTCATCCGTGTTGACTGACAAAGGTACACGGTAGAGGATCAGAACAGCTATGAGTAAAGTGAGAGGAACAGACAAAACTTCTGCCTGGGTTTCTTCCTGCGAACCTGGAGCCAATGCCTGGCAGATATCAGAAAACTCAGGGCAGACAGGAGAGGAGCCCAGCCACTGGGATTCACAGCTGGCCCCTGTGGCTTGAACCCTAAACCCAACTGCTTCAGTACCTGGGATTGACAAACAAGGAAAGCTAGGATAGCATCACCACCATATCCCACAACTCGGCAGCAATGTTCAATGTGCCGAGAATACAAAGAACACTTTCTGTGTTCTTCCACCAGAAAGCACATAAGGTTGGTTTTCTCCCATGTTGTGATGTTAGCCATCACTGAGAATAATTTGTTCTGGTTTCAAAGGACCAGGGTAAGTTCGTGGAGGACATGAGGAGGAGAAGGAAGGGAATTCCAGGCACAGGTCAGAAGGAAAAGTCCATGACCTGCCTGGGAGGGCAGGGAGCTCAGCATGGTTGGATAAGAGAATACAAGGCAAGTGGGATAGCTCAGCAGGCCTGGAGGAAGATGCCCCAGAACCTGGACCATATCTTGACAAGATGATGGAGGAGATGAGGGGCCATGGATGTTCTTCCACCCCAGAAAGCGTGGAGATGGCTCCTAGTTCAATCAGCTCTGGGGTCGTAAGAAGCAGGGGTCACACCTAGCCCAGCTCCACTCACTTAGACCAACTTCTGGACGGCACTAGACAGGACCACCTTCTTGCTAGGCTAGGGTTGTTCCTTGTCTAAAACTACTTTGATAGAATTCGATCCTCTCTCAAAAGCATCTTGCATCATTGAGTCTGTCTTAGTCTGCTCATGGTGCCATACCAAAATACCATAGACTGGCTTAAACAACAGAAATGTATTGTCTCACAGATGTCACTTTCAGTCCCAGCTTCACCATTTATTAGTTCTGTGACCTTGTGCATTTAAGCAACCTCTCTGTACATCAGCTTCTCATTGGTAAAATTGAACAAATTTATTTTTAATAGCATAGGATTCATATTGCATATTTTAAAATCAATTTTTCTGAGGTAAAGATTACGTACAACAAAGGCATCCACCTTAGTGTCAAGTTCGATGATTTTTGACAAATGTTTATACCCAGGTAACCACCACCACAATCAATATAAAGAACATTTCCATCCTCAAAAATGTTCCTTGTGACCCTCCTCAATCAATTTTATTCCAAACCCCAGCCATAGCCAACCACTGATGTGCTTTCTGTCACTACATTTTTGGTATTTTCCCTAGAGTTTTATATAAAGAGAATTATATAGTTGGGCTCTTTGGCTTCTTTTATTTGGCACAATGTATCTGAGATTCAACCATGCTGTTGTATATCAGTAATAAATTCCTTTTAATTTCTTTGTCATATTCCATTGAATGAATATATCACAATTTGCTTATACATCTACTTGTTGATGAACATTTGCAATGTTTCTGGTTTGGGGCTATTATGAATAAAGCTGCCAAGAATATTGTATAAAAATCCATGTGGACTTAGGCTTTCATTTCTTTTGGGTGAATACCTAGGAGTGGAATGGCTGGGGTCATATATTTTTTAACTTTTTAAGGAAACTGCTAACTTGTGTCCCAAAGTGGGTGTGTCATTTTACATTCCCACCAGCAATATGTGAGAGTTCTAGTTGCTCCCCATCCTTGTCAACACTTGATATTGGCAGTCTTTTAAATTTTTTCTATTCTAGTAAGTGTAAAGTGGTATTTCAGTGTGGTTTAATTTCTATTTCCCTGATAATCAATTGGCCATCCTTTTATCATTTATTAGCCATATATATTTTCTTGTGAAATGTCTTTTTAAATCTTATGCCCATTTAAAAAATGTGGGGTTGTGTTATTATTGAGTTAAAAGTGTTCTGGACACAAAAATTTTGTCAGAAATATAATTTTATAAATTTTCTCTCAGTATGTGGCTTGCTTTTTAAAATTTTTCTTAAAGCTGTCTTTAGAAAAAGCGTTTTTAATTTTGATGAAGTTCATCAAATAGTCTGTTCTTCTGTGTTTAAGTTTCCCAATAAACACTGCTTTAGTTAAATCCCAGAATTTTGATATTTTTAATCATCATCATGTTCAAAATATTTATGAATTTCCCTTTTTATTTATTCTTCAACCCATAGTTTGTTTAGAAATGTGTTGTTTAATTTACAAATATTTGCAATAGGAAATATAATAAAATAATATTAAATGTAATATTAAAGAAAATAATGATAAAAAAGAGCATGAGAGACATGAGCTAACATACATCTAAGAATCCAACAAGATTCTTACAACATAGAATAACACAACATACAACATAGAATCCAAGAAGATTAAGAGGAAAGGAGGGAAGAGCAATATCTAAAAAGGTGATGTCTAAGACCAGTCCAAAATTGATGGAAGGCATTAGCCTACAGGTCCAAGAAGCTTGACAAACCCCAAGCAGAAAAAATTCAAAGAAAACCTCACTTAAGCACATCATGATAAAACTGCTGACAAATGAAGACAAAGAGAAAATATTAAAAGCACCTAGAGGAAAAAGATCCATTACCTTCAAAGAATGAAAAAAATAACAACGATGACTGGGTCCTCAGCAGTAAACAGGAAGCCAGAGGACAATGGAATGACATCTTTATAGGGCTGAATGGGGACAAAATATCAACTAACAATCTAGAATTTTATGCCCACTGAGAAATCCTTCAAACATAAAGCGGGAATAAGGACTTTTTCAGACAAAGCAATACCTGAGAGAATTCAAGGATTCAAGAAATGCTAATGGGGGTTCTTCAACAAAGAAAGTGAGCTCAGATGGAAGTATGATACTGCTGCAAGGAATTAAAGGCAACAGAAATGGAGACTGAATATACTTTATTTCTACATGAGCTGTACAATGGCAATTTTGAATGGATTGTAGATGCTTTTATTGTAGCTTAGTGTCTCATATAATCCATAATGGAGCAATATTGCTTGGCAAAACATTTTCTACAAAAAAAGTGGTCATAATTATTTTGTAATAATACTGAAAACTACAATTTTCAGAGGACTGTGATAACTGTTTTGCATTTTATGGTTCAGATATATTTCATTACAATAATCACTATTTGTGGAAGACTTATTTAAGCATTGTCCTCAGCACGGGGAATGTCTAAATAATATTAAGTGCTTCCCTATAAGTTTGGGATATTTACTTCATATTTTTCCATTTGTATGTAGTTGTATGTTGTAAGTAAGAATAGAAAAAATTAATGTAAATAAAAGTTGAAAATGTGTATATAGGAAAATGCTTACCTTTCCATGTATATGCTGCAGTGTTGTTTTGTTTATTTTGTTTTTATTGCTTTTCCAGAGATTTTGATACTCTTGCTTTCCTGAGATATGGAAAAGATGTGTATTAGGAAAGCAAAAATGTCTACTACTTTTACATTTACATATCACATGGACAATGGGGGCCATAAAGATTTATGGTTATAGAGGAGGAGGGACACAATCCAATGATGGCGTGGGCAGTGGTCAGGAATAGGAGGGACAGGGGTAGAGGAGGGAAATCAGGAGACCACTGCACACATCCAGGCTTGAGACGATGAAGTTCAGAGCAGTGATGCTTGGCCAGAAAAGGAAAAGGTGATCTGGTCGGCTGTGGTCATCAAGAGACCACACTGAAGGATGACTCATCTCTTTAACTCCCTCGGCCTCTTCAGCTACAAACTTAGGCAGGGTCAGCTTGACCCCAGGATGTATTAACTTAAAAGATGAAAATTGCAGTCATTTACTTAGATGGGGTAGCTTTGGAAACACATACTCTAGAATTATGGGTTGACTTTGCATCAGGTTGACCCCATAATGGGTGATTAATTAAGTTACTCTTTTCTGGAAGTTTCTGAGCAAAAATGATGACCAGCAATTTGAGGAACACTTGAGAGCTTTTTCCACTGGGTGATGCTAAATTGGATCGACTTTAAAGCTCTAAAGCCAAAAATTCTGTGATTCTATTGTCCAGATAGATGGTAGAAAAACCCTGCCCCTGATGGGCTCATGTCCTAAAGGCTTTAACTTGTGGCTACAGTGCAAAGTTGAGTTTCCAATAAAATTTTATCTGTGTGATATGACTGTTCATGAAAAGCTTCCAAGTGGAAACCAGTGTTGCTGGTGACTCATGTTATTGAAATATCTTTCTAAGCCACAGCAACTCAAGGATGAGACACACAGTTCACTGCCCAGAAGGAGAAACTAGGCAGGGGAGAGTCTGTTGAGAACAGCTTCAGTTTTCTCTGTGCCACTTTTGACATATCCTTGTCTTTGTCAGCATCCCCTAAGTGTCATTCTTTTCTAAAATGAGGAAGAAAGTCCCGGTGGGGCTTGAGGAGTCTGGAAGCATCACCAGCTTGATGTGGGGCAGGACTGTTCCCCTGGATAACTTGGATGATGCTTCTACACATAGGAAAGAGGCCTTGTGTCATCTGAGTAGAAATTACTTGGAAGCCAGATGGAGAAGAATCAAGATTCCCTCCCCACTGGAGGCAAGGTTGGCTTGTCTGGCGTTCCACGTTTTCTGGCCTCAACAGTGTGACCCAGGATAGAGCAGAATTGTCATAATTTTCTCAGATGATTCTCAAAACTCTCACTCTGGCTTTTGGGTTCACATCTGGGGGGGGGGTGGTCAATGCAAGGACAATTATCCCCCAACTCCCAAGGGCACTGCGGGAGCTTGACATTTGCCCCCATCCTCAGATGATCTGATGGGCCAGTGACTGTCATACTCCAAGTAGAGTGGGCAGGGCTGTCTCAGCATCTCAGGGCACCTGCCGTGCTTGCCACACTCTACAGCTTGCCGGGTCTCCTTTCTGTTATTCCTTTCATAGGACTGCTGCTCCCATCCAATGGGGCCGTTGCTGTTCCACTCACACCCGCAGCACTTCCTAGCCTCTGTGACTCGGCTTCCTTGGCTGTCAATTTCACAAAAGTTTGGTTACTTGGAGCTTGTCTCTTTTTTGCCTAAGACACCCAGACCTTCATGCTTTTGTCTTTCTTTACACTGAACCATCAGTCCCGTCCCCATTTCATACTGTTGAACTCTGCCCTTCCTTCGAAGTGCAGGTGGAATGCTACCTCTTCCAAGAAGCCTTTTCCTAATCCTCAGTTGAAATGAAACTTTCTTTGAGGCTCTTATAACATGTTCTACCTATAATGGTGCAATGAGGCTGCTCTGCTCGTATTACAATGATCCCAATACATGTCCCATATCTAAATCACAAGTTCCTTGGGATAATAAACAGAATCTTATCCAAACTGATATCTCTAGTTCCAAGCATGGTGCTGAGTATATGGTAGATACTTCATTAAGGATTATGGCATGCCTCTGATCCCTCTGGAGACCAGAGCATTCTATTAAGGACATACTTTACGTGTGCACAGCTCCCTCCAAAGCTGCAGTGGGTTTACCAATATGGTCATGAACAGACTGCATTCTTTATTTACAGGCATGGACTTTAAAATTCCTTCAAAAATACTATCAAAATGAGTGTCCTTTCAAGTTTATGAAAAATTCATTTTTCCTTTCATGTTATGAAAAGTCTATTTAAAGATGATATGCACTCAAGGGAAATAAATACGGCAGAAATGTCTTTGCAAACACCTCTGGGCTGGCGCTAGCTCTGCATAAACTTCAGCCCACGTGCTCCAGGCCTTTTGCCTCTAATGACAAAAACAAACAGCCTAATGAAAATGGAAACAGTCTGTCAATTGTCTGCACTTTGAGAATTTGCCTAAGTATTTGAAAATATAATTGGCTAAACTTTTACAGGTCTAACCAAATGTTTTCTGTCCCAAGAGCCATGGCAATATTGGGCACACACACACAAAAACATAGAATATTTGAGGATGCCAAACGGTGCACAAAGTTGGCATTTTTCCCTGGCATTAAAAATGGAAAATGATTGAAAACCAGAAAGCAAAAAGAAGCATTTGCCTGCACTGGGCAAAGAATAGAATCAAGTAGTTCATCCGGCCACAGAAAAATGGAATAGGAAGGATGTTTGCAATAGCTTCCTCATCACCTTTGCCTACGAATCCAAAGTCTTCTCTCCAGGTTTACTTGCTTCTTCTCAGACTGGAAGCTTGGGTGCCTCCCCAGGAGCTGTGAGAAGCAGCCACACCAGCACCGTCTCTGGGGCTGCAGGTCTGGTGCTCTGAGCTGGGGCTGGAACTGACGCGTGTAATCAGCTCCCCAGCTGTTGTTGTTCTGGGTGAAGTCTGAGAGCCCCAGCCCTGAGCTCGCTTCTTGCAGTCCGCGCAGGCCCGAGTGGGGATGCTGTCACCAGCCAGGGAAGAGGCCAGGGTCCTTGCACCGGGCTTTGGCACTGTGGTATGAGCTTCTGTCCCTTTGCCTGCCAGGAGGGAGAGAGACTGCCATTTACAGAATCTAAGACGATCCCTCCCTCGTTGCTCCTGACAGGTTCCTCTCAGAAATGAGTGTCAAGTTCCCGTCCTTTTAAAAGAGATTTGGCCCACACAAACCTCAGGGATGAAGTTGTTGGAATTTTTTTACCCCTAATGAGGGAAGTTTCAGCTGCTTTAACAGCCAATCTCTGCAAATTTAATTGGGTTGGCCAAGCTGTCCATCTAATTTATGCCCTCAATTTGCTGGGCACGCAGGATGGGCTGGCATTAAATATTAGGAGGTTCTCTCTGGATTCCTCTCATCTCTAGTCTGACATGAGGCTCTGCTACTAACCCTTCCTTAAGTGTAACTGCTGGATCAGATGACTTCCAACCCCGGGGAAAGCTCTCTTGGGGAACGTAGAAGGGCCTTTTAGGTGGCTCCATGTGGCATCCAAAACTTTCAGAAGCAAAGGAAGAAATAGGGGCATTGCGATTCACCAGCAAGCCTCCAGTATAAAGAAGGAAATGAGAGCCACACGAAGACAGCTCTCAGTGTGTGTCTGTGCCGTGCTCAAGCAACTGGACACATGGTAGACCCAAGCCATGGAATTGGTGACATCGTAAAGGCCCCATGCCCCTCAGATCTTATTGGAAAGTCAGTTCTTCTCTAAAAAGAGCAGGAAACAGACTGTGGGCTACAGACTCTCTGCTGGGGTCAAGGCTGATGGGCTTCTGTGATCAATTCCAGTCTCTCTCACTCAAAGCAAGCTTACAAATAACTCAAATGAATGGACAGACCTCATCACTGTCTGGGGGCAACAGGACAAAGAGGCAAGAGTGGGGTTTTTGAGTCATTTTGCCTGAGATGGAATCCCAGCTCCATCTCTCACTCCATTCCTCAGTGGAAGTGACCTTAGGCAAGAGACTACCTCTCCCAGCCATACTTTCCTCATCAGCAAGATGAGATGCTAATACCTCTCTTGCAGGATTGTAGAGAGGATGATGTGGAAGCCATGGAATCTAGGAAGAGCTCAAGTAAGGTTAGTTTCTGCTCCTCCCTGGCAAAGCCTGGGTCAGAACTGGGGGCCAGCTCCATGGGGTTGGAACATGGTGTCCCAAATGCTGGGGATAGAGGTTGCAGGTCAAACCAATATCCTCCAAGACTGGTGACAGCCACCCAATGGAGGAGAGCTGCTCCAGAGGCCTTGGGTCATGCCCTGAAATTAGGGGCAATCATCTATTCACTCAGCTGTTATTTAATCAGCACTTTTTATGTGCCAACTACAATGGTAGCTCAGGGAATGCACTGGTGTGTAAGACAGATGATGACCAGCCTCATGGGATTTACAGGCTAAGGCATGTTTGAAAAAATAAAGGGTTACCTCTAAAAGGAAAGCACTGATTTAAGTTACTCTTATTATAATGTTATTTAAATGTATTCAAATATAAAACTACATATCAATTCCTTAATTTTGTAGGTAACTTTTAAACAACTGGGGAAATAAAACAAATTTATGAATAAAATATAGATAAGATAATAAAATGAATAACACTTAAATTATTACCATTTGATGGGACAGATGATGCCATTTTGCTGAAACTGAATGTCCAATTTGGGATTTAAAAACAGAAAGCTGTTGCCTCATTTCTAGTTCTATATTTAATCTAAAATTTAACTTTAATGAATGTACCCACAGAATGGAAGAAGATATTTGCAAATCATATATCTGATAAGGGATTTGTACCCAAAATATGTAAAGAACTCATACAACTCAATACTTAAAAAACCAAATAATCCATTTAAAAAAAAAAAACAGGCAAAGAGTTTGCACAGACATTTCTCCAAAGAAGATGTACAAATGACCAAGAAGCACTTTCAAAGATGCTCAACATCATTAGCCATCAGGCAAAAGCAAATCAACACCACAATGAGGTATCACTTCACATCCACTGGGATGGCTACAATCAAAAAGTCAGATAATAACAAGTTTTGGCAAAAATGTGGAGAAATTGGAACTCTCACACATTGCTGGTGGGAATTCAAAATGGTGTGGGCAAATTTGCAAACGGGCGAAATTTGGCATTTCCTAAAAATGTGAAATGTGCAAAATTTGGCATTTCCTAAAAATGTGAAAAGAGTTTACTATATGGACCAGCAATTCCACTCTGAGTTATACAACCATAAAACCAAAAGCACAGGTCCACACAAAAATTTGTCACACACAGCAGCACTATTCATAATGGTCAAAAAATGAAAATGTCCATCACCTGATGAATGAATAAACACAATACGTTTATCCATACAATATATGGATTATGTGGACTGTATGGATGCAATGGTATATCCCTACAATGGCATATTATTTGTCAATAAAAAGGAATGAAAATACTGATGCATGCTACAACATGAGTGGACCTGAAAAACATTATGCTATAAAGTGAAAGAAGTTAGTCACAAAAGACCACATGTTGTCTGATTTCATTTATATGAAATGTCCAGAATAGGCAAACCCATATGGGATGGATTGTGGGATGGGAATAATTGTTAATGAATATGGGGTTTCTTACCTGTGGTGGGGGGCAGGGACCAGAAGCTTCTAAAATTAGATGTGATGGTTGTATAACCATACTAAAAAAATTAAATTATACACTTTAAATGGATGAATTATATGGTATGTTAATTGTATCTCAATACAACTGTTAAAAAAGGAAAAGAAAACACAAGCTGAGGATTCCTGAAAAAATTAAGGTGTGGTATCCATGGTATTAGTTATCCTAAGGCACTGTTTTCTAGGGCTGGATATTGAGACCCTGTATGGAACTGGAATTTTCCATGAACTATCTACAAATGCCACTTTTAAGGAGGTCTCCCTTGATAACTCTAAAAATCTCACTTAAGGTATTGAAGATAGCATTGGGGAATTATTTGTCTTAAACTGCGCCTCATCTAATTATTGTCGGAATTGGGAACAAAACATTTTCACGTGGTTTATTTACAATTGGAGTAGGAGCTGGTGCACGTGGAGATGAACCCTCAGCCTGTATGTGGTTTCCTGGCAACGCCCTCTCACTTCTCACCTCTCATCCTCATCTCTCACCTCCCATCCCAGGGCTGGAAAGAGTCCAGTTCTTTTCAGTTAAAGGCAATCTCAACCACGTGACGCTCCACCTTTTTTCTACCGGGGTACACTGGCATCCTTCGACGTCAGCTTGGCCCAAATTTGATTGTAAATACAAATGATGACACTGAAGTTCTAGGGTAGGAATAGGTTATCGAAGGCCATCCTAGAAATTGTGTGTGTGTGTCTGTGTGTGTGTGTGTGTATGTGTGGTTGTCGTGCACATACACATGCACAATTATTGTAGAGAAATCTCAGACCTGATTAAAGAAACAGATCAAGAGGTTACACAGCCAGGAGTTTGGAGGGCAGACAATGAAAAACAGCAAATCTGCATGGGAGAGAATGGATACCTGTGCTTCTGGGGAGATGAGGCTTGGGGTTGGTCCAGGGCCCTGGACAATGAAATAAGCATTTAGAGGGTGACGGGCTAGAGGGAGGTGATGCAGGTGGGAAAGGCCAGACTTGAATAAAAGCCAGAAGTACTTGAAGAGGAGAGTTTCAATGTTACAATGTCACCCATCCCTTCTGCTCCCATTAACTCTCCCTTAACAGACTCTGGAGGCTGCCCTTGGGCCTTTTTGCTCCTCCCCACAGAGATTTCCAGTCATTTTCAGGTAAAAAGAAGGAAACCACAGACATGAAGAACCTTTGGAAGGTGCAGCCCATGGCCTGGTGACCCAGAGAAAGAATTATTCCAAAGAGCAGCCAGAGGGGCTGGCCTGTGGCTAAGGCCTTGGCCCTGCTGCCTTTCCACACCTTCTTTGGTTCCAGGGAGTGAAAAGGAGAGAAACCGACGCAATGAAATGAAGGCCAGGCCACTAATTAACATGCTGGATAAAAAGGACCGAGAACTCACGCCCTCTCCTCAGCAACCTAAATGAGGGGTCGTGTCTTCACTTGTGAAGCCAACATCCAATACACAGACCCCTCCCGGTCCTTTCCGTGCCTTCCAGTTAAAACACAGCTCCTCCTTGCTAAGCGCAAACTCCCTGCCAACAGGCACCCAGGGAGCCAGAATGCTCTTGTATTTAGCACATGTGAGGGCACATGTCGTACTTCCAAAAGGCAGGTGCTGACAGTAGATGCTGTGGGATGGGAAACTCAGGCGGGAGTTAAGGTGGGGGTTTGGCAAGAGGGGGCAGGAGGCAGCGGGGAGAGTTTTCTATCCCGGCGAGTCAGTTTTCTGTGCCCCCGGACTTGGGAGGCAGCAGGAGTGGGCCGGCATGCCTGAGGGATGAGGGTACCCCTTCTACTAAGCACCCACTTGAGGGGGCCCCAGGATCCTGGCATCCAGGCACTTGTCACCCGCCAACCTGCAAACAGGTAAGACATTTGCCATGGATATATAGAGAGGAGGGGTCCAGCCTGCCGACTCAGGTCGCATTCTGCAACTTACAAGCTACACGACCACAATCTTGGGCAAGTTACCGACCTCGGTTTCATTTGTAAATGAAGACAACAATTTCTAATAATAAGTTGGTGACAGTAAATAATGAGCTGCTCAACGACAATAAATGGTCACACCTTCTTTTCCCTGCCTCTACCCCCTGTCCCCAGATAAGCAGTCTCCCCACCACCTGCTCATCTTGTTAAAGTTATCTTTCTACTTTATGACAATGTAATAAGAATTCCTTGCTTGTGCATTTGCATACACATTACCTCTTTGGATCCTCTCCCAAACTGGGGGCGGACGGTTTATTATTTCTGTGTAACTGGTGAGGAAAATGAGACGTGGAGAGGCTAGGTCACTTGGCACAGGTCACAGCGCTGAGTCCCACAGCCCCGGGTCGAGGATTCCAAGTCAGCGTTCCTGCCCTCTGCCGCCCCCCGGTGGAAGTGCAGCGAAGGGAGCCGCCGTCCTGCATTGCACCCCACCCTCCATTAGCCCTGTAGCCCCTACTTGGCTGTTGAGAACCCGCTGTCCAACCCGCCACCCACCTCCTGAATTTATGCCTCCCAGTGTCATGCATTCAGCATTTTCCAGAGGTAACATCAGCATAGCTTGTTGTAAAAGGGGCAAAGATACACCAGTGAAAGTTCTCTCATCGGCTCCTATCCTAATGCCTCCCCCGCCCAGGCTGCCTCCGTGAAAGTTTTAGGACATCCTTCCAGCCCCTTTTGCTAAGCATTTACATGCATACTCATGTGTACATATATTTTAACATGAATGTTGCTGTACGATATATATTATTCTGAGAATTGACCTCAACAACGCGTCTTGTGGAGCCTTCTAAATCCGCTGCCTCATTTTTAACCTGTAGAGTGATCCAGTGTATATGGCTGATCTCTATTTTCCCAGTTCCCCCATGGCAGACATTTAGATTGTTTCCATTTTTTGTTTGCTTGTTTGTATTTTGAATAATGTTGTAATGATCATTCTAGACGTTGGTCTAAGTGCATATGTATAAAAATGTCTGCATTATACCCATTTTACAGATGTAGAAAATGAGGCAGGATGAGGTGAAAGGATTTGCTGGGACCAAAACATTGGTGTCCATAATCTTCCATCAATGTTCTGGTCTTCGGAGCACAGAGGAGAGAATTCTAGGACTTCCACAAAGGGAGCAAGTCTCATTGTCACAAGGCATTCTGATCACATGTCCTTCCTCCTAGAATCATCCCCCACTCAGCAGTCAGAGTGAGTTTCAAAGATGCAGCTCTGACCACAGCCTTGCCTGCTTAATTTTGCTCATGGTCCCCACTGTCTTCCACACAGAGTCCACGCCTCTCAGCCTGGACTGGAAACCTGTGTGACCCTCCGCCCCTCCAGTGCTTCCCCAACATTTCATCCCCTGGGAAGCAGCCCGTCCTCCTCCACTTTCCCTAGGGCTCTCCCATGCCGCTGTGTGGCCATTGTCCTTGAACTTCCTTTTCTTTGCCACTACTTACTTAGTCAGCACCCCTCAGCTCTCAGGTCACCTTGATCTGTAACCTCCCCCAAGAAAACTCCTGGTGTCCTTCACAGAGTTTACCACCCTGGTCTGCAACTCTCTGCTTACCTGCCTGTCTCACACCAGACCGAGAGCCACACGAGAGAACAGATGCTCCTGCCATGTGTTTACTGGTACATGCCTAGGAGTGGTGTCAGCCTGAGGATGACTATGGGTTTGTAGAACCAATGAATGGACACATGCATCCATGCCAGAGTCACACCCTGCTCCCCGCCTGGTACCCTCAGAAGCTGGGGAGACATCAGATACTCCGGAACACTGACCCTCCCATGTCAGGCCACTCCCAGTGTCTCAGGACAGTCGCGCATACACAGAATTAGGCCACTTCAGTTGGTTTTCTTTCTGCTGCTTGAGTGGCCAGAGGATCGGGGTTTCTCTCAATAAGGGCGGGAGAGAGAAAGGAAGGAGGCCAAGGAAGAGGGACAGAGATGTCAGGAAGGGTCACCACTGAAGATGTCTCCAGACACTGGCACCTCAGTGGTTGTGAATATTGCATACTTGAAGACGGATTGTGTTTGGAGGCCATGAAGCAGGGAATATTCGAAATGGGTGGGGTCACGGTAGTGCTGCAGGACGCCCCCTCCCTCACAGGGAGGGAAGTGTGGTCACACGATGAGAACCTCGCTGAAGCCTAGATACGGAGAGGACCAGCACCCTGGAGCATCTCCACCTGCAAAGACCCGGGAGATCCGACCTTCTGATGTCACTGGCCCATCTACCTGATGCTGCTGGTTCTACAAACGTCAGCACCAACAGGACCGTTGGAGGGCTTGCTATCCGCACACGTGTTGTCCCAGCATCCTCGGTACATGTGTTTAACATTATTTCTGCAGTAATGTATTCCTGAGAGGTGGTTATCATTATCCACTGTACAACTAAACAATGGAGGCTGGAACTTGGAGAGATGAGCCACACGCCCACAGGCTCGGGAGGTCTCTGTCTCCTGGCATTGCCGCTGGGTCTTCAGAGTCCACGGAGAGTGCAGACAGAGCCGGAGATGCCATCTCCACTTCCCTTCCCCACCCCTCTCATCCAGCCTCCTCTTTCCTCTACCACGCTTTATGCCAAGCTCCTTCTTCAGAACAGAATCCATGAGTAAGTGTTCCTAGGAACAGGAGTCCCCAGGAGAAGACCCGCTGCCCTCGTGGAAGGGTCCGTGCAGCTAAAGCAGATCAAAAGCTCGGGGACTGGGATATTTTTGATTTTGAGGCAGGTGGCTGAGGCAGGGTAATCCCTAAATTTAGAGAATGTGTAAAATGTATGCGTTAGACTCTTCTTGGAGGAGGACTTCCTGCCCAGGGAACAGTGCATCTCCGAGTCCCTGAGCTGGCAGCCCAGCTCAGCATCTCACCAGGGGATCTGCAGTGAGTTTCGGGGCAGTGAATGCCCCTCCTTCATAAGTGGTTCAAACGTTAGGGTCATGCAAAGATCCCTCCATATTCCAGAAGGGGCTGGACGGCAGTGTCCAACCTATATAGGAAGAAAGAAGAAGGCAGAGAAAGACCGTCACATCTCAGAGGGGAGAGGGAGAAAATCAGAGAAGAAAATGACTGTATTTGTCAAGAAACAATAACCAATATTAAAGGGGGAAAATACGGTTATAAGAAAGCCAGGAGAGAGGAGAATAAGTTAATGACATCATGTGGAGGCAGCTGGAATCCAGCTGGTGGGTTTGTCTGCAGGGAGCCTGGCCTGGTTTCCTCAACAGGTCTGCGTCACTTAATTGGGACTTTGCTGAATTAACAGAGACCTAGGGACCTAGTAAGATGCCCTGAGTGGTCCTGCATCAAAGGCTGCTTTGGACAAGTCAGCTCTAGAGAACATTGTTGGGTCAATCAGGGAAATTAGAAAATGGTCTGGGTATTACATGGCATAAAAATGTTCCAAAACCAGCAGCAAAGTGGAGATTGTTTACTGGAAAAAAGAATCAGGTAATGAAACATTTTGTGCAGAATGATCTCATTTGAGTGAAGTAAAAAAGGAAGAATATGTACTGAGGTGTTAATGGTGGAAAGCTCTGGGTGGTAGGAATGTAATACCTTTCATTTTTACTTTTGCTTAACTATATTTTCCATTTTCTGCAACGCACATACAGGGAGACGGGTCTGGCCTCTTCAACAAGTCTGTGTCACTCTGCTGAGCTACCGGGGACCTAGGAACATAACAATATGCTCTGAGTGGTCCTGCAGAGCTTCTGAAACAATGAAAGATGAATTTAAAAACGAAACAATTTGGGCGACATTACTAAGTTAGCATGGCAGACAAAGGGTTAATAACCCCAAGGAAGGCATTCTTATAGCCATAAGAAAACATCAAGGAAAGAATGGAGGAATGGGCCCAGGATGCAAATAGAAAATTCACAAAGAAGGAAATGTAAGTGACTAGTACATTTGAAAATGTTCAGCCTCATTAGTAATCAAGGAAATGCAAATTAGAACAGGGAACCAGATTTCTCCCCATCGAATTAATAAGCACTGGAAAGGAAGGGAATACCCTGTGCATCTTCCTGGCTTCTGGAAGTGGCAGGCCATCCCTGGTGTTCCTTAGCTTGTGGCAGCATCACTCCAGTCTCTGCTTCGTCTCCACATCCGTCTTTCCTGTGTCTGTGTCTCTGTGTCCAAATTTCCTTCTACTTACGAGGACACCAGACGTTGGATTAGGGCCCACCCTAACGCAGTATGACCTCATCTTAACTAATTACATCTGCTAAGAACCTATTTCCAAATAAGCTCACATTCTGAGGTTCAGTGTGGACACGAATTTGGGGGGGACGTCATTCAACCCCATACAAGTGGTGAAACTAATCACCTACCTGATGCAGTTGTTTGAGCTTTAATTGAGTTATTGTATATAAAGCACTTAGAACCATGCCTGACATATGGAAAGCAGCATCTAAGTGATGATGATGATTTTCCTTCAGCTGGAATCTGAAGCTGCCTTCTGGAACTTTCCCCACACATAAGCAGATATTCAAAGCTGTAGAACAAATAGTCCAGTCATAAACATTCCCCCAATTTTACTGCTATTGACGTTTTCCTTCCTTTTTGGATTGTGCCCCATGCTCCATGATAGCTTGAGCCCCTACAAGCAGGAAGTGGAGAAATGGGAGGTGGGGAGCAGGATGGGGTGATGATGGCCACCAGGGAGCCTCTTTGGTCCCTGGGCCTGTATTTGGCCTCCCTCACCCCTATGGGTGATGCGGCCCAGCATCTCGGGCCATCCTGCTCACCTCTTACAAAGCTGTCATTTCCTAGTGGCATCCACCCTTTGCCAGTGCAGCTGACTCAAGTCCCAAGGAGCTCAGCTGCACCGGGTCTTCACAAAAAATCAGGGCCTTGAAAGGAAATTACAGCTGTCCTCTTCATCCTGGACATTGCCACACCCTGTGGACTGTAGGTGATCCGGTTAGAAAAATCACCTCTGACTTTTAGCTAAATTGGGGGCAAATATACTTTACACTCTGGAATCTCCTCTCAGCCCTTAAGAGCTCCCATTTGTTGTTTTGTACACCAAATATGCACGAAGCTGAGGTGGAGAAAGCAGCAGGGCGAGAGGTGGGCAGAGAAGGTGTAAGGAGAGGGCAGCACTCTGTGTCCGTCTCTAGGAATCTGTGAGGCTCAGCTGCTCCCTGACTCAAGGTGATGTGGCATCCAGTTTCCTGCCAATAAATCTCCGCTTTTGCCAGACTAGTTCAGACTGGGACGCTGCCCATTGCAAACATGATGCCCTTCCTAAAATAACTGGCTATATGCTTGGGACTTGAGGGTACTCCTTGTCCTCTTGGGACAGATTTGGCGGGGTGGGGGGGAAGGAGAAAATTGAATAAATATTCTGTGACCAGAGTTATGAAAAAGAGAAACATAAGGGACAGTGAGGTCTGATGCTTGGGTTTTAATATACTATTTTTTTAACTTTTTTTATACAGCAGCTTCTTATTAGTCATCCATTTTATACACATCAGTATATACATGTCAATCCCAATCTCCCAATTCATCACACCACCACCTCCACCCCCCGCTGCTTTCCCCCCTTGGTGTCCATACGTTTTTTCTCTACTTCTGTGTCTCAACTTCTGCCCTACAAACCGGTTCATCGTATATGCATTAATATAAGATATTTGTTTTTCTCTTTCTGACTTACTTCACTCTGTATGACAGTCTCTAGATGCATCCACATCTCTACAAATGACCCAATTTCATTCCTTTTTATGGCTGAGTAATATTCCATTGTATATATGTACCACAACTTCTTTATCCATTCATCTGTCGATGGGCATTTAGGTTGCTTCCATGTCCTGGCTATTGTAAATAGTGCTGCAATGAACACTGGGTCCATGTGTCTTTTTGAATTATGGTTTTCTCTGGGTATATGCCCAGTAGTGGGATTACTGGGTCATATGGTAATTCTATTTTTAGTTTTTTAAGGAACCTCCATACTGTTCTCCATAGTGGCTGTATCATTTTACATTCCCACCAACAGTGCAAGAGGGTTCCCTTTTCTCCACACCCTCTCCAGAATTTATTGTTTGTAGATTTTCTGATGATGCCCATTCTAACTGGTGTGTGGTGATACCTCATGGTAGTTTTGATTTGCATTTCTCTAATAATTAGTGATGTTGAGCAGCTTTTCATGTGCTTCTTGGCCATCTTTATGTCTTCTTTGGAGAAATGTCTATTTAGGTCTTCTGCCCATTTTTGGATTGGGTTGTTTGTTTTTTTAATATTGAGCTGCATGAGCTGTTTATATATTTTGGAGATTAATCCTTTGTCTGATGATTCGTTTGCAAATATTTTGTCCCATTCTGAGGGTTGTCTTTTTGTCTTGTTTATGGTTTCCTTTGCTGTGCAAAAGCTTTGAAGTTTCATTAGGTCCCATTTGTTTATTTTTGTTATTATTTCCATAACTCTAGGAGGTGGATCAAAAAATATCATGCTGTGATTTATGTCAAAGAGTGTTCTCCTAAGTTTTCCTCTAAGAGTTTTATAGTATCTGGCCTTACATTTAGGTCTCTAATCCATTTTGAGTTTATTTTTGTGTATGGTGTTAGGGAGTGTTCTAATTTCATTCTTTTACATATAGCTGTCCAGTTTTCCCAGCAACACTTATTGAAGAGACTGTCTTTTCTCCATTGTATATCCTTGCCTACTTTGTCATAGATTAGTTGACCACAGGTGCATGGGTTTATCTCTGGGCTTTCTATCTTGTTCCATTGATCTATATTTCTGTTTTTGTGCCAGTACCATACTGTCTTGATTACTGCAGCTTTGTAGTATAGTCTGAAGTCAGGGAGTCTGATTCCTCCAGCTCCATTTTTTTTCCTCAAGACTGCTTTGGCTATTTGGGGTCTTTTGTGTCTCCATACAAATTTTAAGATTTTTTGTTGTAGTTCTGTAAAAAAATGCCATTGGTAATTTGATAGGGATTGCGCTGAATCTGTAGATTGCTTTGGGTAGTATAGTCATTTTCACAATATTGATTCTTCCAATCCAAGAACATGGTATATCTCTCCATCTGTTGATATCAGCTTTGATTTCTTTCATCAGTGTCTTATAGTTTTCTGCATACAGGTCTTTTGTCTCCCTAGGTAGGTTTATTCCTAGGTATTTTATTCTTTTTGTTGCAATGGTAAATGAGAGTGTTTCCATAATTTCTCTTTCAGATTTTTCATCATTAGTGTATACAAATGCAAGAGATTTCTGTGCATTAATTTTGTATCCTGCAACTTTACCAAATTCATTGATTAGCTCTGTAGTTTTCTGGTGACATCTTTAGGATTCTCTATGTATAGTATCATGTCATCTGCAAACAGTGACAGTCTTACTTCTTCTTTTCCAATTTGTGTTTTATTTTATTTCTTTTTCTTCTCTGATTGCCACGGCTAGGACTTCCAAAACTATGTTGAATAATAGTGGCGAGAGTGGACATCCTTGTCTTGTTCCTGATCTTAGAGGAAATGCTTTCAGTTTTTCACCATTGAGAAGCAGCTCTTTTAGAGCTGTTAGCAGTTGCCTTATGTATTGAGGTGCTCCTATGTTGGGTGCATATATATTTATAATTGTTATATCTTCTTCTTGGATTGATCCCTTGATCATTATGTAGTGTCCTTCCTTGTCTCCTGTAACATTCTTTATTTTAAAGTCTATTTTATCTGATATGAGTATTGCTACTCCAGCTTTCTTTTGATTTCCATTTGCATGGAATATCTTTTTCCATCCCCTCACTTTCAGTCTGTATGTGTCCCTAGGTCTGAAGTGGGTCTCTTGTAGACAGCATATATATGGGTCTTGTTTTTGTATCCATTCAGCAAGCCTGTGTTTTTTGGTTGTAACATTTAATCCATTCCCGTTTAAGGTAATTATCGATATGTATGTCCTTATTACCATTTTCTTAATTGTTTGGGGTTTGTTTTTGTAAGTCCTTTTCTTCTCTTGTGTTTCCCACTTAGAGAAGTTCCTTCAGCATTTGTTGTAGAGCTGGTTTGGTGGTGCTGAATTCTCTTAGCTTTTGCTTGTCTGTAAAGCTTTTGATTTCTCTATCAAATCTGAATGAGATCCTTGCTGGGTAGAGTAATCTTGGTTGTACGTTCTTCCCTTTCATCACTTTAAGTATATCATGCTACTCCCTTCTGGCTTGTAGAGTTTCTGCTGAGAAATCAGTTGTTAACCTTATGGGAGTTCCCTTGTATGTTATTTGTCATTTTTCCCTTGTTGCTTTCAATAATTTTTCTTTGTCTTTAATTGTTGCCAGTCTGATTACTATGTGTCTCGGCGTGTTTCTCCTTGGGTTTATCCTGTATGGGACTCGCTGCGCTTCCTGGACTTGGGTGGCTATTTCCTTTCCATGTTAGGGAAGTTTTCGACTATAATCTCTTCAAATATTTTCTTGGGTCCTTTCTGTCTCACTTCTTCTTCTGGGACCCCTATAACGTGAATGTTGTTGTGTTTAATGTTTGCCCAGAGGTCTCTTAGGCTGTCTTCATTTCTTTTCATTCTTTTTTCTTTATTCTGTTCCTCAGCAGTGAATTCCACCATTCTGTCTTCCAGGTCACTTATCCATTCTTCTGCCTCAGATATTCTGCTATTGATTCCTTCTAGTGTATTTTTCATTTCAGTTATTGTATTGTTCATTTCTGTTTGTTTATTCTTTAATTCTTCTAGATCTTTGTTAAACATTTCTTGCATCTTCTCGATCTTTGCCTCCATTCTTTTTCCGAGGTCCTGTATCATCTTCACTATCATTATTCTGAATTCTTTTCTGGAAGGTTGCCTATCTCCACTTCATTTAGTTGTTTTTCTGGGGTTTTATCTTGTTCCTCATCTGGTACACAGCCCTCTGCCTTTTCATCTTGTCTATCTTTCTGTGAATGTGGTTTTTGTTCCAAAGGCTGCAGGATTGTAGTTCTTGCTTCTGCTCTCTGCCCTCTGGTGGGTGAGGCTGTCTAAGAGGCTTGTGGACGTTTGCTGATGGGAGGGACTGGTCTTAATATACTCTTTTGTTTCTAGAGGAAAGAAAAGAAAGAAGGAGGTGTGTGTGTGTGAGAGAGAGAGAGAGAAAGATTAAACACAAAAACAGCATCCTGTCTGCCCCAGTTGAATATTCAGAAATACACGAAGAATCTTCAAGAACAATAATGTGCTAAGTCACCCAGGGTTTTATGTCTCGGGTGTTGGTGGGTGACAGGTGTTCTCTAAATCCAGCTCTCTTGTCAACTCTTCAAGGTGTTTCTGACCATATTTCACAGGGAAAAGACTGGTAATGGAGTGGAACCTCTCCCGGGCCAGCTGGGAGGCGGGGGGGATGTCACCTGCTGACTGGAGTGGCTCATGCCTGGGGGCACTGCCACATGTCACGATGCCCAGGCAGCTGAACCATGTCCCTGCAGACGGTCTGCAGTCCAACAGGAACAGAAAGCATCTGTTTGTGCCATTTGAATGTGGTTAGTGGCAGCTCTCAGCTCAAATCTGAAGCAAGGCTAAAGAGAAACGAATGTGGCTCCTTCCACCTGGAGTGCCAGCAGTTCCTCAAAGCCTTCAGGTGTTCTATCTCTGTGCATTTGCGTAAAACATTCCTTCTGCAGGAGATGCCTTTCCTTGTAGGAAAGGTTCAGGACTCAGCCCAGACATTACCTGTTTCTTAGACAGCTGACACAACCTTAGCAAGCGCCTTGAAGGGCAGGCCTGTAACATCTTTGTCTCTGTGCTTTCAGCGAGGTCCAGAGGCCCTCTGTACTTTATTGAATGAAAGGTTGGATGGATGGTTGGATGGATGGATGCCATGTGGGAAAGTGAATGTGATTGCTTTAAGACGGCTTCTTAGAATTAGCTTATAGACACAGAACTGATGTCCTAAAGAATCAATGAAAACTAACTGCGAGCTTCTCAAGTGACAAACGCAGACTCTTACAAGCAAGCCTTTCACAGATTCTCCAGGGTTGATACCAAAGCCCTGTGCCCTGAGGAGCCCACCCCAGCCCACACGGGCCTTTCCATAGGAGCTCAGATCTTTCCACAAGAAAAAATCCTCTTGATTCCCCTTTGGATTTATACAGCGAGCCTCACCAAAAAAACAGCACAGCCCAAGGGAATCAAGAGCCTGGGTCTTGTCTCAGCATCATGTGACTCAATGTGAGGGCTTTGGGTTCCAATAGTTGGAAGCTGCAGTGTTGGGGTGAGGCCAGTCCAGGATTTCAGGACCATGGGGTTGAAGTTCATTGGCCCTTTGCTTGTTTTTCTATTGTGGGCACCGTGCCCACTGACGGAGAGGATATAATGTCTGAAACTGCCTTCAAGTCCACGTGGACGCAGCTCACTGGAAGCTGGACAGAGTGAGTGAAAACTCCCGGAAGCGGCCAGCAGCAGTCAACCTGCTCTCCCCAATTCACATGCCGACCCTTCTGTCCCTCTTTTAATTGACCAGAGAGATGGCCTGGGGACCACTTGGGTGGCAAAGAATGTGGGCTTTAGAACTAAACAGACTCTGGTCCTAATGCTAGACCTGCCACTTCTTATTGTAGAACCTGGGCCAGTTGCTTGATTTCTAAGATCCCTCTGTAAAGTGGGGATAATAATGTGCTGTGAAGTGGAAGGATGAACTAGCATGAAGACACCCAGCGTGCTGCCGGCACCTAGGAGGTGCTCCCCCAGCCCTTTCCTCTGTTCCGACTTTATACTGATGAGAAGCAGGGGGAGCTGAGTGTGCTCTCCTGAGAGGACCGCAGCTTCCTGAACAAAGCAGGGGAGGGGTCTGAGGGCTGGGCGTGGAGGAGACAGGAAGGGGGTGGGTCTTGCAGGAACAGAAGGAGCGGGGGCATCCACAAGGAGCCAGGAACTCGTCTCCAGGCTCATCTGCCTGCGCTGCGGCGAGGGGAGCGCCTCTCAGGACTCGGCACTATCTCAGCCAGCACAGCATCACATCCAAAGTGGATACATTTAGTAGATAAATAAGGAATAAAAAGATAGTCAATATAATTATTCGATATAAAAATGCAAATTAAAACTGCACTGAGATACCTCTATCCACTATTACAATGGCCATTTTTAAATCACTGACAATACCAAGTGCCAGTGAGCATGCGGAGAAACTTGAACTCTTGTACATTTCTGATAGTAATGTGAAAACGTCACAACCATTTTGAAAAACAGTGTGGCAGTGTTTTATAAAGGGAACATTTCACAAGTCTTTCTATGAGGCAGCGTAACCCTAATATCAGAACCAGATGAAGCCAGGAGAGGAAAACAAAAACACGGGCTGATAGTTCTCAAAAATCAGATGCAGAAAAACCTTAAAATCTTAGTGAAAAAGAATGGCTAACTAGGAATGCAGAGTTGGTGTAGCATTAGAAAGTTTAATTAATGTATTTCCCTAGGCTAACATTATAAAGGAGAAAATACAAAGAATGACGCTTTCCCCAAGTTAATCTATGGATTTAATGTCACCCTAGTCAAAAGTCCAGCATGTTTTTTGTTTGTTTTAGTTTTCGTTTTTTGAACATGGTAAGTTTAATATAAAGAATTATTAACTACAGTTAGGCTACTAGGAACTCTGAAGAATAGAGGAATAGCAGATTTTTTTTGAAACATGGTAAGCGATTTGATTTCGTATTCACTTGTGAAGATACATTTCCCATTAAGTAATAAGAAAACAAATTGTCCAAACTGTATGAACTTATATAGGCATTTCTAATGCAAACAAAAAATTATAATGTATGCAAATATCCATTGTCCCCTCATCTCCCTCCATAAGCCATCCCACTAGAATACCCACTTTCCAGCATGTTTTTTAAAAAACTAAATTGGCAAGCCAATTCTAAAGTTTATATGCCATCAAAGGACACGGTTAAGAAAAGGAATAGACAAGCCATGGATTAGGAGCGTAGTTGCACATATAAATATAAAAAATGTCTTATATCCAAAATATATTTTAAAACTCCTACATTCAATAAGAAAAAGACAAACAGCCTACTTCAATGTTAGTTGCATTGTAAAATTGTACAGATACTTTGGAAAACTGTTTGGCAGTTTCTTATAAAGTTAAATATAAATGTAGGTATTTACTGAAGAGAACTAAAACATATGTATACTTTAAAAAAATAGTACAAAAATGTCCACAGCAGTTTTATTCAGAATATCCCCAAATTGTATATAAAACAGTTGTTCATTGATAGGAAAATGGCTAAACGAAATGTGACATATTCATGCAATAGATTTCCACTCAACAACAGAAAGGAATGAACTAGCAAAACACAGAACATGTTTATCATGGCTAAACCTTAAAAATATTATGCCGAGTGAAAGAAGCTTGATATAAAAGAGTACACACCATATGGTTCCATTCATATGAGGTTCTAGAACTTGCAAAATTAATCTATGATGATAGAAAGCAGAACAGTAGGTAACTAGGAGGTGGACTGACTGGAAAGGGGCCTGAAGAAACTTTCTTGGGTGATAGAAACATTAGGTGCCTTACTAAGTGTGTGGATTACAGACGACGTGTTTATCAAAACTCATCGGTGGTACCATTCGGATTTGTACTTCTCACTATGTAAAGCAAACCTCAGTAAGAAAAGGAATTCTTACAATAAAAAATTTTTAAAGTGGATCTGCACAGGAGAAAGAGCTGCTTCTGGTACTGGAGGCACAGCGTACGGAACAGAATGACTCAGGCGATCTGACTGGCTGCTGGACCGCCTCACCGGTGGAGGAGCAAGGTAGAGGGAGGGCCCAGTAATCCACTCCCATCTGCCTGGGTCAGGCTAGTGTGACACCCTTGGCAGGATCCTCAGGAGCTAAAGCTACAATATCTGGTTGAGAGAATAACTCCTGATGCTGACAAGTGGTGTTTGAGAACGTGTGGTTAGCCTTGGGCCTGAGAGAGGCAATTCCTTTCTTGTAACAGCCCCGCCCTTACCTCTCTGCCATGAGCCAATAGTTTGGTTTTCCATAAAGTGCCCCTTAGTATTCATACAAAATAAAGAATTGATTTTTCATGCTTTTTAAATCTTGCTAAGCCTCAAAAAGAGCTGTCATTTAGTAAAAGAGATTTATGTCTGCCTCAGTTTCCCTATGTTCCCAAACCAATTTCCATAAGAAAATATCACCTTGATGTCTCTAGCAAATCTTTCTCTCTCTGTCTCTGTCTCTGTCTCTCTCTCTCTCTCTCACACACACACACACACACACACACGCACACACACAGCCTCTGTCCCTGAATGCATATACAGAGCAGGGCCTGGTAAGCACACACAGACCCCTTAGGTGTGGCGAGCTGAGCCCCGTGATTGTTCTGACCAGGGCACAGTCAGGAATCCCGCCCCCCTCCCCCGCCATATCCTCACAGACCTCCGAAGCTGAAGTGGTGCATGGGCTTCAGCTGCCACCGCAGCAGAAGGGATTGAATTCCAGCCGAATGGGGAAGGAAGGCCCCACGATACTTGTCTCTGCCCTCCTTTTCCTGCTCCCTCTCCCCTTATCAAGTCCCTGGTGACATCCATCCTCAAGCAGCCTAGATTCACATGTGAGATTGCCTCATCTACCCAGTTCATTTCATGCATGGGGAGTCTGAGTATGAGAGAGGAAAGAACCGCCCATATGCATACAGTCAGTTAGGGGCAGTGCCTAGACCAGAATCCTGAACTCCTGCCTTCCAATCCAGGGTGTTGTCTGCTGCATGATGCTGCCGGTCCTAGGTCTCTTTCCCATCAGAGAAGTGGGCTCATTCCTATTAGACAGTATTGGAAAGTGGTACTCAGGTCAGGGGCTCCTCCCATGCTGAGGGTATCATGTGACTGCTGCACCAGTCCTGGGGTGGGGACACAATTAGGGTGACTTCAGAATCACCAGTAAAGGGTGTCTCCCTTTCAGACCCCTGGGAACATACACACAAAGGTAAAGGTCCTGGAAACAGCCTCCAGGAAGCCCAGTGGAAGCCAAGTCAGGCCACACATAAGATAGGGAGCAGGCCGGCATGTGCTCCGTGCTGTATATGCCCTATATACATGTTACAGGAACTGTGAGATGGACAGAGGAAGTAAAATGGTTTCAAAACATTCCGCATCCCAAAATGATTGGGCGATACAATTCAGTGCATACAAGCATGCGTGCTGGAGTCCGACAGACCTGGACGTTGCCCCTCACTAGATGTGAGGCTCACTGGAACCGAGCCTCCGTTTCTGAGTACGCTAAATGGGAGGAAATGGCCCAGAATCTGCTCAATAAACGGCAGCTGGAGCTGGCTCAGTTTTGAAGACCTGGTTTCAGAACTCAGAAGACACTTGGAGGCCAGCTCTGGGCCTCCACAGCCAGTGTTTCTTAAAAGCGATCAGAGGACAGCAGAGAGATTGGCGAGAGAGGAGCTGTCCAGTGTCTCAGTGCTGACGTTCCTGGAACTCAATCCCAGGCAGGAGTCTCGTGGCTTCCAGCTGCTCAGGACCCCGGTTCCAGGCAGCAGTGTGGGAGAGTAGGGACGGGAGTGGGACAAGGAACTGAGAGAAGCAGCTCTTCCCGAAGATTCTATTCCTGGGGATACACGCCAGGCTCCTCTGCTCCACTGCAGCTCAGAGACAGGAAATGAACAGAGGCTAGTTGTCCTCAGAAGTCAGTCCAAACTCCAAGAAGCCATTGTTCACAGACTGGTTCAGTGCCTCACAGTCTAACACTCAGGAAGATCAAGCACACACTTTTGTCTTTTTGGAGCTGGTACAGGTTGCAAATAAAAAAGCTTCTGCTGCCACGGGCAGGGTTAGTGGATTTTCAAGGCAGAGTGCAAACCTCACTGGCTGGCTGTGTGGACATGGTAAACCCAGTGGAAAAGCTCCATATCTGGGCCAGGCAGACTCTAGCCGGACTGCAAGTCCTTCTGTTTTTCCAGCTGGTGGGGGCAATTGTGGTGTAGGTGGTGGAGCCCTGGTCTGGGGCCAGGGGTGGGGGAAGTCGGTATTCCAATCCCAGCTCTGCCACAGGCGACGAGATCTTGGGCAGGCAAGCAGCTTAGCTGCAAGCCTCTGGCACCCCATCCGTAAGTGGGCTGGCAGTCCCTCTCCTATGAACCGTGAGGCCTGGCTCACAGGGAGCTCTCAGACAAGGTTACACATATCACACGCTGACTTCCTACACCCCCCAGGTGGCATGCAGCCCAAGGATCCAGTTTAGAAAGGGAGGTAGAGGAGGGAAGAGTGGGAGTGATGGTTGATTGGGCATCACCGGGAGAGAAGGAAGTGGGGGAGGGGCGCCCAATCTGGGAATCAGAACAGAGTCACGGTGATTACACGCATAGGCGCTGAGTCAGAAGGGAAGCCCCCAGCAGTTCTGACACCCTGGGCAGCAGCTTAACCTTTTCAACCTCAATTTCCTTATCTGTATGACAGGGGTAACTACAGTCTCTCTCGAATAGGGCTGCTGTGAAAATTAAATGAGATTAGGTAAGGAGAGTGTCTGGGTCACACCCAGCCTTCGACAAGTGACATCCTGAGTCCCATCAGACAGAGGTGGCTTAGCTCCTCCCAGGAGATCACCAGCAGAGACTGCCAGGTAGTCGGCTTCTTCTTCCCTTCCCTTGGCCCACTTCCTGCTACACCTGGCCTATGGGGCCTGGGACAGCCATGGAGACTCAGGAGTGACAAAGGCCCTGTTCAGAGATCCAATTCCTCTCCTCACTGATAACAAGCAAGTGAGCCAGAGGCCCGATCCTGTTGGAAAGATTCTGTTCAGTTGATGCTGCTTGCCCAGCTTGAGGGCTGGACCAGTAGGTATGCAAAAACAGCCTGCCTGGAAAGGAACCACCAGCCCGGGAGTGGGCAGCAGCTGGCAGCAGAGAGACCACTGGCCAGTGAGTCAGGGCCCCGCGCAATGAGAGCATCTCTGAGTCACTCCGACCTCCCAGTGTTCCATAAGGTCACATGAAACAGCAGGTGTGTAAGCGCTTTGAAAATAGAGACCTGCTGGCAGGCTCAGGTGGAGAGGCTGGCAGGGATGTATCCTTAAAACAGTTAGAGGTTCCAGGTCCTGGAAGTCATCATCTGAAAGGGACTGACCTTTCTGTCCTTTGGTCTGGCATTGGGCTGGCATCCAGGATTTGCCACCACCTTTCTTTCCAGCCTTTCTGCAGGCCCACCTTTGCTCCAGAGCCACAAATACACACTAGGCTCCGGCCTCTGGGTGTTTGCTCAGGCACCTCCCTCCCCTGGAACACCGGTTCCCAGGCACCCCCTCCACTTGCAGAAATCCTGAATCCTCCATTCTCCAAAGGGATGTGTTCTCTGTGTCTACTTCAGTGGGACCTCTCTTGGGGCATTGGTGACATTTTGGTTTCTGTTCAGTTTATATAAATCTTTCATCTCTTTCTAAAGATAGCTGTGGAAAGGACCACTTCCGTCTCCAACATCTCATTGGTAGGTTATGAGTCATGCGTGTGTGTGTGTCCAAGTACACGTGTGTGATAAATACGGTGGAAAGAACATGAGTTTTTATGTCCAATAGATGTGGATTCCAATTCACATGATGACTCTACCTTCTTAATCAGCTCATGCTCCCCTATTTATTGAGGCCAACTTGGAGTGACCTGGAGCAAATAAAGGAACTTTCTGGGTCTCAGCTCCTTCACTCATCAAGACGGAATCATGATGTCTACGTTGAAGGGTTGAGGCAAGAATTCCCAATGACGTGTGTATGTGCCTGCCTCTATGTGGAACTGTATTAAACCATCTAAAGGGATGAGACTCAGTCCTGTTTTTGAGCCCTCCCTCAGGGCCCAGTTACAGCACTTCATGACTCATGTTAACACTGTCATGAATATCCCATCGCTTCTCTCCAGCTCAGAGAAGCATGACATGCAGATCTGGCCACAGTGTGGTCCCCTGGTGGGCACACTCCAGGCCCTGGATACTCAGCTCCCTGGTCATGGGGGCCTCATTTTACAAGGAGCAATGGGGACCCTGTGTCAAGGTCTGGACAGGGACAGGCATCTTGCTTCCTTGGTGAGTGCGACCTCATTGCTTGTCTGGAGATGTGTCAGAACCTGTGCTCAGTGAGGTCCAGCCTGGGGGCTGAGGACCTGGTCCTAAGGAGGCCAGCCTTCCCAGACCCCCACTGGGAGCAGGAAATATTGCTCACAACCAGAAGAAAGTGAGTTTCTATTCTTTAGGAAACTGAGTTAAAATGTTCTGACTGTCTTTCTGCCATGTTAACCTTTCAGTGCTGCCTTTAAGGAATCAGAAAGCAAATGATCTTCAAAATGATGTGAGTGTGTGTGTGTATGCATGTGTGTGTGTGTTCACTGATTTATTACTGTTAAACCTGGTTACCTGGTTACCATCATTCTAATGTTGCAAAGTTGAGAAACCTTCAAGTTCCAGACCAAAGATACCTGCTTGAGAAAGTGACTGAGGACCTCTGGAGTATGCAGAAGGGGCCAATCGATGGTGCTAGAGGTGCTGGCTTCACCCTTAACCAATTCTGTCACTTAACCTCTTTGACCCTCAGTAGCCTCATATCAAAAATGTGGATGAGAAGCTTTTTTTCTTGTCATTGTGACAGGGATGAAATGAAGTGCAATAATGTTTGGACGTGTTTTATAAACTCTAATGTGCTGTAAGAGATTAGTTAACACTTCACACTGTGCTTCCTACACACACTGATGACCTTCCGGCAAGAGTCTCCAGGCCAGAGCAGCAGGCCGCGGTTGGAGGATACACCCACGTGATGAGCTGGCCTCCAGCCGCTCCACCTGACAGCTTCTCATAGAGTTTGCTCTTCGGGACGTGGTCATGGACCACCCTCATCAGAATTGCCTAAGGAACTCACTAAGAATGCAGAGTCCCAGGCCCCAGAAATATGGCCCAAGAATCTAACTCTTTAGCCAGGACTCCAATTTATCAGGTGATCCTGATAAATACTGAAGTATGAGAATCGTGGATCCAATGATGCTCATAGAAACGTGTTAACTCAGACATTTATTCCACAAACATTTACCTGGTCACCAGTCTCTCGCCAGGGGCTATCTGTGGGGACAAAGTCTTTGGGAGCAGGGGAGACGTGCAGGTGAATATCTCACTCTGACGCAACGCCAAGTATCTAATGAAGATATATCCAACCCTGAAGTCTGTAGGCCACATGACAGGCCAAGAGCTGAGGAGATTGCTGGCTTTCTGTTCCGTTTCCTCCTCTGGTGGGCAAAGCTCCACACACAGTAGCTTAGCTATTTCTCCCCAGAACTCTGAAAGGTACAGAAGGACCCTGAGGCTCCTCGAGGTTCAGTTACTTGCCGGGATCCTGTGAAGTCAGTGGTGTGTCGGTAAATGTTCAGTCGCAGGGTGGGAAGGGGAGCCCTGATCCACACACCCTCCCCGTGGGATCTTGATAGAAGGACAGAAGGGCCGCAGTCCCTGCGCCATCTCCTGAGGGGGAGCTGGGACCCTGCCTGCCCAGAGTTCCTGCGGTCTTCACCAAGCCACCCTCCTCCCCTTTTTCCAAAGAGTTCCTGCACGGTATATCATTTAGGTCCCTCACAAACTGGAACTTGCTGCCTCACCAGACCCGGAGCGGGCGGTGTGTGGGCTGACAGACGGCCACAGTGGAACCCAGGCCGGGAACCCTGAGTATCCGCCTCACCAGGGCTCTGCGGAGACTGGCCGTGCAGAGGCAGGCCTGTCCGCCTGTGAGCGCTCAGGGTCAGATAAAGGCCTCTCCTGGCTGAGGGAGCACCTAGGGGGTGTCACGGTGTGTCTCAGCTTGAGGATGCTGTTGAGGTCCCAGCTGAAAGGTGATGGGAAGAGGGCACCGTAAACCAAGCGCCCCCAGGAGTGTAGCAGCTGCCCTGGGGAGGCCTTGGAGATAGCTGGGGCCAGGGCCTTGACCACGGAGGTTGGAGAGATGTGCGTTCCTTCCCCTCTCAGCAAATGCAGCTTACCTGAGCTCCCCCAGCTCCGCCCAGAGAGGGAGAAGCATCAGCCCTGGGAGGTTCAGCCAGGACACGCGGGGTAGGACCTCCCAGGCCTGGCCAGGCTGGCGCTTGGGCTGGGACGGGTGGCCCTGAGGCATGAAGGTGCCCAGACATCCCTCCCTTTTCTCAGGCAGACTTTCTTGACTCAGCCTGTCTTTGACACACGTAAGGAAGGATTCGGGGGTGGGGGTGGGGGACAGGAAGCTACAAAGAGCCAATCACCCTGCACCGGAGGCTTCAGGGCTGGTTCTTTCCGAGTGTGTGTGCGCGCACCCGCGCGCATCAGCGGGAATTCTGTGATAGAAGCAGCCAGATTCTGGAGAGAGAGAAGAGGAGAAGGAAGAACAAGAGGGGAGGAGAAAATTGGGAGTGGGAGAGACAGACGGACAGAACAGCAGTGGGAGAGAGAGAAGCACAGCAGAGGGGAGACAGAGGGAGAGAGGGAGAGGGAAAGTGTAGGGGAGAGCAGAAAGGGGGAGCGAGCAGAGAGAGGGGAGGAAGAGAAAGCAAGGCTGTAGGAGAGCGCGCCGAGCGGAGCCGGAGCGCGGAGGGAAGGGGTGAGGGCAGGCGGAGCGAGGCAGAGCCGGGCAGCAGGCGCCCGCCCGCAATTCGGGATCCGAGGGCGCTCTAAGCTCTCGGTTCGGCGACGCACCGGCGCTGGCCCGGGAGGTGGCGCGGGCTCCAGGGCTGAGCCGCGCGCGCAGGTGCCGGCCCGGGAGGTGGCGCGGGGCTCCGGGAGGTGGCGCGGGGCTCCGGGTGGCGGCGCGGGGCTCCGGGAGGCGGCGCGGGGCTCCGGGTGGCGGCGCGGGGCTCCGGGAGGCGGCGCGGGGCTCCGGGTGGCGGCGCGGGGCTCCGGGGTGGCCGCGCGCCCTCCGGAGAGCCATGGCGGCGGGGACCGGGGGGCGCGGGGCGGCGGCGCCGCCGAGGGGCTGAGCGGGCGGCGGGTGCGCCATGGCGGCGCCGGGTTGCGGGCCCTGAGGGCCGGCGGCGGGCGCGCACCATGCACTCGTGGGACGCGGGCCTGGCGGGCCTGCTGGCGGGCACGATGGGCGTCTCGCTGCTGTCCAACGCGCTGGTGCTGCTCTGCCTCCTGCACAGCGCCGACATCCGCCGCCAGGCGCCGGCGCTCTTCACCCTGAACCTCACGTGCGGCAACCTGCTGTGCACCGTGGTCAACATGCCGCTCACGCTGGCCGGCGTCGTGGCGCAGCGGCAGCCAGCCGGTGACCGCCTGTGCCGCCTGGCCGCCTTCCTCGACACCTTCCTGGCTGCCAACTCCATGCTCAGCATGGCCGCGCTCAGCATCGACCGCTGGGTGGCCGTGGTCTTCCCGCTGAGCTACCGCGCCAAGATGCGCCTCCGCGACGCCGCGCTCATGGTGGCCTACACGTGGCTGCACGCGCTCGCCTTCCCCGCCGCCGCGGTCGTCCTGTCCTGGCTCGGCTTCCACCAGCTGTACGCGTCCTGCACGCTGTGCAGCCGGAGGCCGGACGAGCGGCTGCGCTTCGCCGTCTTCACGGGTGCCTTCCACGCGCTCAGCTTCCTGCTCTCCTTCGTCGTGCTCTGCTGCACATACTTCAAGGTGCTCAAGGTGGCCCGCTTCCACTGCAAACGCATCGACGTGATCACCATGCAGACGCTCGTGCTCCTCGTGGACATCCACCCCAGGTGAGGGCAGCCCCAGGTGAGGGCTCTGGGAAGGGCTGCGGGGACTCGGTGGGGGAGGGGTGTCTTTGTGGGAGGAAGGGGCTCCTTGTCTCCCCCAGGCTCTGCTGTGTGGCTTTGGGCAAGTCCCTTTAACACCGAGCCTCCATGTCCTTTTTGGAAAACTGAGGTCGGGGGGAAGGGCCACCGTTGCCTGTCTCAAGACAGGTGCTTAGCGCATCAGCAAAGCAGGACCACCGAAAAACGTGGGTGAAACAAATAGATACATTTTTGAAGCATCAGGGTAGAAACCACAGAGGAGCCGAACTTTGCTGGACTTCTTATGCTTATTTCATGTTTGTAGTTTTCACTTTAAGTAGCATAGGAAAAGGCAGTCATCTCTGTTCACTGCTTTGGATGGTTCTAGTCAGGCGCTGAGAGCGTGGCCTGGATGCTTAGGGCGCTCCTGAAGAGCTCTTCAGACAGGAACACGCTGCTCTGCTGGGTCTTTCCTTCCTCTGGCGTCTGGCACTGCCGCTGTCTCCTGCTCCTGTGTGTGTGAGAGTCCTCGGGCTGCGCCTGCCTCTGTGGGTCCTCAAAGGAGCATCTGAATGGCTCTGAGGGGACGGGGGTGCCCTTCCCACTCTTCCCAGACAGCCCTGTCCCGTGTCTCCTGGACTTGAAGCCTGGGAACCCCTGCAGAGGGAGAGTGTCATCCTGAGGCTCTGGTGACAAAACCAGCCCACCCTTCCATATTCACCCGGCCTCTGTTTCTCAGGAAGACAGCTCGGGGCGGGCAGGTCAGGTTCACGTAGCCCCCCGCCCCTGCCCCTGCCCCTGGGAAGTCCTGCCATCCTTCGGAGCCTCTGGGGAGAGAAGGGGGAGACTCTTAGCTGAGGTGTCCTGAGCTCACCTTGGCTTTCCCCTAGAGAAGAGGAGTGCAACAAGGGGAATGGCCGCTGGTGCCCCTGCAGTAGATGCTGCTGTTTTATATCCTGGTGCCCCAGACGCTAGAAGGGGGGTTTTGGTGTCAAGATGGCATGAAACGTGAGGCAGGCAGAAGGTACCAGTGTGGAGGAGGCCAGCGGCAGGGAGGGAGCTCGGCCCCTGTCGTGCAGATGCCTCCCCGGCCAGGGAGAAGCTTGTGGCTGAGGGGGACAGACCAGAGGGTCAGTGTGACCAAGAGCTCCTTCAGTTGTGGGTTTTTTCTGCCCACGAGCAATACAAAGAGAAGACCTTGAACTTCACTGCGTCTGAACACAGGACATGTATGCGTGTGTCCGTTGTTCCCCTCAGGATGGCCCTTCCAGATTACATGCTGGACCAAAGCTTCCAGTCACAGAATCTTCCTCCCAGAATCATGTACAATATGTACATGTAAATGACACCAGGGCATACGAACCATGTATGAAATTGTGTGAGCCTCACACACACAGTCCTATGTGTTCATATATCAACTGCATGGGTAACAGATCACTCCATGTCACAGGTGGGCACTCCTGCACGCTGACACAAAGGCATGCACTGACTCACTGCATGTGGCCGTGCATGGTTCAATGTCGTTTAAGAATCGCAGAGCTCTTCCCCTTCCTATCACCTTGGGGCGGGAGGACCTCACTTTAGAAGGTGCATCGTCCCTAGGACGTGCACGGGGACTGCTCTAGAAGCTGTAGACAATGTTGTTTAACTCTCGGAACTTGGACAATTTCTACAGTAAGCCCACTTGCCATGAGTCTAACAGTGGAGGAGGGAATGAGCTGGGAAAGGAATCAGTTCTTATCTAGACCAGTATAAACCCCGTCTCCGCTCTCCCTCCAACTTCCAGAACAGGAGGGCAGTGGCTCCTTTTCAGCCCATTTAGGATGTAGGGTCGCCTCCAATCTTGCCGGTCTCTCACGGACTCCAGGCCAGACACTACAGAGAGAGCTCCCAGGGGTGTCAGGAAAAGAGGCAGTTGCTCGGCTGCCCTCCGGTCCTCTCTTCTCTCCTCCACTTCCCTCCGGGGAAATTTGACTGCTTCTGAGCCCAGGCTGCTCTGAGGAGACCCTCTTCCCGGAGCCACGGACAGGGCCCTGCAGGGCCAAGGAGCAATGCCGGCCTACGCTGGGGAAAGGAAGGGCTTCCGGTGGGAGGATTGCCCTCGGCCAGTTCAGACAGGCCCCGCTGGCTGAGGGCTGGCCTGAGGTTGCGGAATAGTGGGCAATGGGACAGCACTGCCCCGTCAGTGACCACAAGCTGCCTTCCTCTGTGGGGTCGGTTCCCAGAGTGAGAGCGTGGGTGGTGGGCCGCACGGGAGGGCACCAGCTCCCTGATAGCGGATTCACAGGCTTCTTTCTTGGCGTCTCCAAACTCTTCCTTCCCACAAATGAGAAACTGCAGAGCTAACTCGGGGGTGCTGCCCCTAGGTCCCCCGAACCTTAGGCACTAAGGCTTCAGGAAATTTCCTGGCCAGTTGGTGCTGGGAGCTGGGGTGGGGGGGGTCCAGTCCCAGATCAGCAGAAGCCAGGCTTCCTTATCCGGGCAGCCAGGGTGGCAGGTGGAGGTGACTTTGCTCACTGGAAGATTCACTTAACAGCCACCACACTGATGGCCTCCTGGGACTTGATTTTGAGTTCCCTGAGGCCCAGGGTGGCATTTGTCAGGAAGCTCCCTAGTGATGCCAGCTCCTCCTGCAGAGGATTAAACGCAGTGAGTGACAGGCTGGACCTCTGCTTTACCACCCCCAAAAGGTCAGGGACTCTCTGCTCTAAATTAAATCAGGGACCCTGAGAGACGTCCCCCACTCCTGCCTTCTGGGGTGGTTTCTCGAGTTACTACAATCATAAAGGAGCTGGGAATTCCTAATATTTATCACCCACCTGGTCTCCAACAGCTAGTGTGCTTGGTTCAGTTCTCCCAAACCACAACTCCAGACCAATTATAACCAGATCCTCTCCCTGGTGCCACCAGAGACGTAGAAGGGGAGCCCGGACGTTGGTGCTGCAGCCCTTCTCTCCCAGTCCAGCTGAGGGCGCCACTCGCCAGCACAGGTTAATGACTTCAGACTAGACTGTTGGCGAAGCATACTCATTCTTGTGATCAAGGGCTACAGGGGGCTGGCTGAGTGCCGAGCCGGAGGGTGTCAGAATTGTGCCATAGTAGATGGAAGGGCTCTCACTGTGCCCTTGACTTTGCAAGTGAGGAAGTTGGGAGCCCCAAGGAAGGGGGACGCTTGCCGTATTTAACAGATCTGGACTGTGGCTTCACCCAAGACTCACATGTAGGTCTGCTCCTAAGGTTTACGGATGGGGCGATAGTGCAAATGGAGTTTCACAAACCATCCACATGAATAGTTAGGATTTCTAAATTCAGCTTACAAACTGTTAAATGAAATATGTTCTATCCTCCTACCTTGAGAAATATACATTTATAACACTTGGCAAGGCTGGGTTCAAATTTAGAGTTCTCGGGCTCCTTGGAGTTCAGCCTTGTACATGGCAGGGGGAGCTGAGCTGGCCCCATGCCACAGCCGACCTCACTCCCCGCCCCGACACCCCAGCATGGAAAGGGGCCTCCTCACACAAAGTGGACACTGCAGGCTATGCCTCCACATGTTGCTCACAGATGTCTCCCCTCCGGTCCCAAGCCAAGCACACAGGTGGCACAGCCCATCCTCAGGAGGATGGGCCCCAGGGAAGATACCTGTGCACTTTCTGGAAGCAGGATCAGGGCATCTGGCCAAAGAATTCCGTGTCCCATGTACCTAGAGCTTGGTCTAGAATGGAGGATGTGGGTTCTGGGTGGGCACATCCCCTTGGCCCTATGAAGTCTTCATTTCGTGGGGAGGTGCGGGTCCCTCAGTATCCAGGGCCCAGGACAGGGCCCCTCTGGCCAGGTCTCAGGGCAAGACTACTCACATCAGTCCCAACCCCAAACTCAAGGCTCTTCGCCACCAATCGGTCAGCTCGTTCCTTTGCCTTTTGTTTCATTCTCCAAAACTCCAGAAAGCAGATCTGGATGTCTCTGTGAGTACTCTGAGCGCGGCTCTGGACTGGCTACCATCCTCTGGGGATCAGTCAGGACCCAGACCCACCGTCTTGTAGCCACAATCGCCTCATTTACTGACTTTTCAGACATTCCCAGTATCACCCATCCCTCTGCTCTATTACGGAAGCCTCCTGGGGACCATGTCTTTGGCCCTATATGTCGCAGTGCTGGAGGGCGCATCTCCTTTTGGCTCAAGGAAACTCCGTGTCTTGTCACGGCCCTGGGGTCGCCCCACACTGGTACAGTGCTTGCACTCTGGGCAAACGAACCCGGGCAGGAGAGCTTTGGGCCTCTCACCCTCTGCACTGCAGATTCTGCTGGGGAGTCCAAGGACTCCAGCTGCCACCACCAGGCCCGGGAATATCTGGGCATTAGCGTAGCTAGACACAGCGTGCCCATGGCTCAGTGACCCAATGGGGGGACACCCCAGATTCTGGCGTCAGGAGACCTGGAATGAGTCCTGGTCTGTCTTGAACTTACTTTGCAACCCTGGGCATGGCATAAACCTTTTTGGCCCTCCGTGTCCTCTTCTGCAAATACATACAATGACTGCTTATAGGGCTGCAAGAGTTCAAGGAGCTCAGTTTTGCAAAGCTACAGCGGGAAATAAATGACAGCAAATGCGAAGTGATTTTATTATGTTGTCGTTTTCGGAGCTGGTGAGTTGCTCCCATACGGGGCTTAAACAATACTAATGATAAGCCAGAGAGCTGCACTGCTCCCCTCGGAGCCTGGGAGACTGCCCTGCTGTCCTCTTGCTGCCGCCTCCCTGGTCTCACCTGGAAACGGGGGTGGGGGGCACTGAGCACAGAAGTTGGGTCCATTCTCTTCCTCTGCAGGAGTTCAGGGATGCAGCCACACGGTTCCAGACTGGGTGTCGGGAACTGGTGCTAGCCCTGCCTGCAGCCCGCTCTCCGGGTGGGCAAGTCCCTGTCTTCTTTGAGCCTCAGTTTCCCCATCTGTGAGCTGGGTTGGGTGGGTGAGAGCGTCTTTCGTACTACACAGGACTGTAGAGCCTAGCCAGCCCGCCCCAGAGCAGACGCATGGCCAGGCCCATGTGGATGTTAGCCAGGCACAGCACCCATCCCACACCCCCGCTGTGCTCCCACAGCGTGCCAGGCGCCATCGAAGTTAGGGAATAGCATCCGTCGCGCCCTGGAGACCCAGAGAGGGTCACAGAACCAGCACGAGAGCCCAGACTCAAGCTCAGACCTTGTCTGGCACATTCCCTGGTCGCAGTGCTCTCTCTCTCTCTCCCTCTCTCTCTCTCTCCCTCCCTCTCTCTCTCTCTCTCCCTCTCTCTCTCTCTCCCTCCCTCTCTCTCTCTCTCTCCCTCTCTCCCTCTCTCTCTCTCTCTTTCTCTCTCTTTCTTTCTCCCAGCTCCCCTTGTAAATGCAGCAAGAGAATTTTTGCCGTGGGAGGGATCCCAGTGGTTTGGGGGTTCAAGGTAGTGCTGGAACATAGTCGTTGTTTTATAAATACATGCCGAATGAATAATAATTAGGATCCGCACTTAAGTGCTTACTCTGAGTCAGGCACTCTCCTAGGTACTTTCTGGGTGTTAACTCAGTTAATCTCAACAGAACCCTACCAGATAGGCACTCGTATTATCCTCATTTTAGAGATGAGGAAGCTGAGGCACAGAGAGGCTGGGTAACTTGCCTAAGGCCACACAACAAGTAAGTGGGGAAGCCTGGGTTTGAACCCAGAGGTCTGGCTCTGGCACTGCTCGCCTGCTTACCACTTCACTATCAACCAGACAGGACTCCAGGCCGTGGAAGTGCGCATGGCCTGACATCCACTGACGAGTCTTGCTTTGCCTGAAAAGCTCAAGATTTTTAAGTCTCACTTTAAGAAATCTATTCTAGGGCAGATTTCTACTATCATCTCTTTTGAGAAGGTCACTTAAAAATGATTGAGTCTTAATTTTCCTAAGATGTTTTTAAGGGTTGTTCATTAATTCAAAGACGTACACTCATTAGGTGTTTTCTGGGTGTAAGATGTTGAGCTTTGTACTGTGGGAACCCAAAGGAGGAATGTGTGTACAGAATGCTTGCTATTGAATCCTTCTCTCCTGTACAAAGCTTTGCAGGAACAAATAAAATTAATTCCCTATAGGATTTTACAGTGTAGAAGAGTGACATTGATTATTCTAGCCTCTAAAGTGTCCGTTTTATTCCTGTAGAGTCACTGAAATGTTTCTGTTTATCCTTCTGAAGACCTTCAAAGCTTTAACCAACATCTGTCTTTAAATATTCCTCAGGGCTTTGGGGCAGGATTGTCTGGTGTGGCAGGGTGGGGGGCTGCTTCTCCTGGGGAAACAGCTGAGTCCTCAGACCCTCAGCAGGAACCCAAGTCCCTCCTCGAGGGCAGGGGCCGGGGAGGGCAGAGGAAGCTCCTCACTCCTTAAGAGATTGGCAGCTGGTGAGTCACTTCAGTCCCTGATAAATGGTAGCTCTGGTTATAGCCATAACTATGAAATCTTCCGCAGATAAGTGAGGAACCAAATTCAGAGAGGTTGAGTGACTTTCTTGAGGCCACACAGCTATGAGGGCACAGCTGGGACTAGGACACATAGTCAGCACTTGTTCACTCCTCAGGGTTATTCTAAATGTTTGAGAAATGGATAACATGGTCGGGGTCACAAACTGGAGGAGGGCCCGGCCCCAGTGCCACCACCAGTTTCTCTCGTGTCCCTTTGATTCATTTACGATTACTTTGGTGCTCATTTTCGAGGAGATGCCCAGAATGCTGTACTCCTCTCGTGGGGTGAGTGTACTGTGATGGCTCAGGACACCCAGCCCATGCCCCAAATCTCCAGCAATTCCTACATCGATTGCACTGAGAGTTTGGGGGGAAGTATTTTAATATTAGACAAGCAGTCCTGTGTCATGGAGAATGTGCCAAACACGCTGCTAGGTTGACCATTGTCCTGATTTGCCTGGGACTGCAAGGGCTCCCAGGATGTGGGACTTTGAGTTTGAAAACCAAAACAGTCTCAGGCAAACCGAGATGAGTTGGTCACCTCACTGAACCCAGACCTCCAGGGTGGGGACCTATGCCTTCTCTCCATGCCACCTGTATTCTGCATATGTCACAAGAGCCACAGGACTTTGGGAGAGGACACTGCAGACACCCAATGTAAATGGAAAGGGAGGAGACTTAAGACTGATTCTTGCTGTGTGGCTTTAGGCAAAGTCGCCCCCTGTCCCCACCCCTTTGGCTTGTATTTTTCAGATTTTCTGAATGAGGTGAGGCCCCAGTGCCTCCCCAGGGATGTGTAATGACCCCAGTGATTGACAGATGACAGTCAAGGCTCCAGAGTCAGATGGCCTGGGTTCAGCTACTGCCATCACTTAGGGAGACCAGCCATCCTGGGTTGCCCGAGATGGAGGGGGGATCCTCAGACGCAGGACCTTCTGTTTTTAAAGCCGGGACGGTCCTGTGTAAACCATCCAGGCTGCAGGACTTTTAGTGCTAAAACTGGGACAGTGCTGGTTATCCGGGACAAGTTGGTCACCCTACTGCCACCCCTCACCAGATTGCTGTGTGATCTTGAGCCAGTTACTTAACTCCTCTGTGCCTCAATCTCCCTCCTTATCTGAAAACATGAAGATTACAATTGTATCAGTCCTTTGCTTATAGAGATGTGAGTATCAAGCAACAAATGCATATGAACCTCCATCACAGTAACTAAGATGGCACATATTAAAGACTCAAGAAATGTGAGTTATTAATATTAGCTATTAGAAATTAATTCATAATGTTAGTCATGAGTAAGACAATTTCAGCCAGTATGAAATCTGTCTTTACTGGGCCAGACTCCAGTTCCCAACTCTCTAAATTCCTGGAAAGACACGAGTCAGGGGAAAAAAACATCCTGCAAGAATTTCAGGGGCCTTCATTCCAAACTAACATAGCATTGTCCCTCTGTGATCAGAAATCGGATAAAGAAGAGTCTCGATGAAGTATTAAAATGACAGTTCTTGTGGAAGGAAGGGGAGGCTGCCCTGGCGTTCATGCTGCTCGCGAACCTGGCTCAGGAATATTCTCTCCACTCCTCGCTTCTGCTGAACAGACTGACCTCACTGCGGCGCCAGGTCACTGCAGCCCAAGCCTATCTCTGCCAAGCTATCTTCACTCCTGGGCAACTCTGTCCACAGTCTTCCTCCCCGTCCAGTTTTGGAATCATATGATTTATTTTAAAAGTAAACAGTAGAAACACATGCCCACGTTGGGCCCCATGGTCTGGAGCACGTGAATCCTTACGGCTGGGCTCGCCTTTACGTGCATGCGCCTTGGCTGTGGAAATGGACAGACTGGCGGTTGCTTGTGCATTTCCCCGTGGCTGCAGGAAAAGGGCTGCAAGAACCACTGCTCCCAGGTGGTGTGAGGTGTCAGTTCTCGAAAGGCCGGGAGCAGAGCGGAGTCAGGAGCAGGGTGTGGTTAGAGGCGTAGGTGACCATCCGTGGAGCCGTGGCCCCGATTCTCCAGGGACCTGGCGGTCCCGTAGCTTCACCGAGCTTCGTCTCTGAACAAATCAAGTGACTTCTTCAGTCCCCTCATAATGCGCTACCTGTAGCTCCGGGCAGGGCTGAGGCTTTGGGATGGAAGAAACAGGGCTGAAGGTGTGGAGGAAAGGAAGCCCTGGGCCACACTGCACACAGAGCCCAGGCCACCCCAGCTGGAGAGGACCAGCTTTCAGTCACATGGACACGGGTTCAAATCCCGCCTCCACTTACTAGCTGAGCAAATCATTGGGCCTCACCGCACTCATGGTCTTCATTGTAAAACAGGGCAGGTAAAATCCACCTGGCAGGTTCAATTGTGGTGAAGATAAGAATTAGAGATATTACTTACAGAGTGTGGACTCGGGCTGGCCCATAGCACGTGATCAGTGAAGGATATGAGTACTAATAATGAGTTTATATTTGCACTTGCTTTGGGTACTGTGCTAATTGCTTCACGTGCTTCATGCATTTAATTCTCAAAGCAGCCCTTTGCGGCATCTTATTATATTACTATCCACGTTTTACAGATGACGACCCTGAGGCTTAGTGATGTCACGCAAGGTGCCCAAGGTCACGTGCCTACAGCTCAGACTTGAGCTCAGGTCTTTCTGGCTGCATGGCCAAGTTCCTACACTGGCGGCCACTGCCTGCGTGTACAAATAGTAACTCGCTGTGACCTGGCAGGCCCCCCCATGACTCACCTGGCCACGACTCCACTTCTCCCTCTCTCACGTGCAGTGTGCGGGAACGCTGTCTAGAGGAGCAGAAGAGGCGGAGGCAACGCGCCACCAGGAAGATCAGCACCTTCATAGGCACCTTCCTCGTGTGCTTCGCACCCTACGTGATCACCAGGTGAGCCTGGCGAGTGGGACACGGGCTTGGGGCAAGTGGGGCGGGCACGGGGCTCTGGAGAGCGAAGCAGGGCCTGCGTGGCCTTTAGCCGTGGCCAGCCTTGCTTGGCCACATGTCTTCCAGAGGCTGGATCAGGGCATGAGAGTGAACTTGACAGGTTTAGTGAGAAGGGCACACACTTTTTCTCTTCAGCCTCAAATTCTTTTGGATTAGACTCCGGACCGAAAGGCAGTGAGACTCTCTCCCACTTGATCTCCAAATCACATCACTCTAACCCTCAGCCCCCAACCCCAGGAGACCCGAAAGGAGAGGACAGGAGAGAAAAGACAGGGGATAGCACCCTGCAGGGATTGGGTTCTTACTGCCCACTGAGTGCAGGGAAGCCCAGCTCGGTATCCTCAGCCCGGACACCCTGCAGAGCCAGTGCCACGTGCCACCTGCACAGGGACCAGGGAGCGTGCTTCATGCCCGGCCAGGGGGGCCCACCTGTCCCACGGCTCCAGGGATCTGCCACGGTTAGTCCAGGCGTTGTGAGCTTGTCACGTTCTCTCCCAATCCCAACCCCCCATGCCAGCCAAGGTTGCAGTGTGCTGGCCTCAGGGCTGTACGTTCCAGAAGCCAACCTGCTCCAGCTACTGAATTTTCCTCACACGTTGAAGCCAGCAAAAAAAAAAAAAAAAAAAAGTATCACCCACTCAGTTTTGCTCACTGGAGGGGAAAATACCCACACAAATTTGTATCCAAAATGGCTTAGCTGTTTGGGAAGGTGATAATAAAAAGGACTTTGATGTTCTATTAGGAGGTGGATGCGGAACCTGGGAAGTAGGGTCTGTGCAGGGTTTTGTGTGCATGCGCGCGCCTCTGTGTGAAAGAGCGCACAGCCCATCCCCCTGCATCCCCCAGCATCCTCAGTTGGCAGGGACATGGAAGGGACGCCCTGCCTCAACGTCCCCCAGAGTCGCGCTCCGGAGAGGAGGAGCTCAATGTGCCCAGGTCCCCCCGTCTTTCCCTGGCCCTACTCATACTGAGCTGAAGCCTGGCCCCCCAGAGCTCCACCTATGCCCCACATCCTGCTTTCTGCAGCCCAGGAGAATGTCTGTCCTCTACTAACAGAGGCCCTGCCAATTTGCAGACAGTGAGCTGGGGTTCCCCAGAGCAGCCCCCATTCTCCAGACACCACAACCCCGGAGTGTCTGTCACTGTCTTTTCTGTGCACGCCACTCCCTCCGGGGGAAAGCCAGGGGGCCTGCATTCCACTTTAAACATAGGACGTAGGACTGTCTGCAGGTCTCTTCATGGGTCTGCCCCAGGCAGAGGAGAGCCATCAATTCTTCCTTCTAGAACTGCCCGCTAAACCTCAGCGCTCCCGACATTCTCTGCGGGAGACCGTCCTGTGCGTTGTAGGACGTTGGCAGCATCTCTGTCGTCTACCCACTACCCGCCAGCAGCACCTCTTCCCTCCTGCTCCCCAGTTTTGACAACTAGAAAATCTAGGCAACCAGGGACCAGAATCACCCCTGGGTGAGAGCCCCTGGTCTAGGCCCACCACGTCCAGCCAGGACGCCGAATACCATGTCATAGCATCTGATAGGGAAGCGTCCCAGGCTTCTGAGGCAGGAGCGAGCGAAGTGGGCTTGGCTCTGCAGGGGGACAATCCCAGCAGAAGGGACAGCATGAGCCAGGTCTAGAGCCCTGCGCGGGAGCCACCAGCCACAGGTCCCTCTGAAGCACTTGAACATGGCTTGTCCAAACTGACATGTGCTCTAGGTGTAACATGCACACTGGGTTTCCCAGGCTTAGCATGACTGTGTGTATATATATATATAATTAAAACTTATATTGATTCCATAGTGAAATGGTGAAATCTTGGATATATTGGGTTAAATAAGATTTGTAATTAAAATTAATTTCACCGGTTTCCATTCCCACCTGTGGCTCACCTTCTCTTTCCGTTGGACAGGGCTGGCCTGTAGTCAGGGAATCTGGGGTCTAGGTGTGCCGATGCCCTTGCTCCCAGCTCCTTTTTTCCCTTGACCTCTAGCTGCCCGTATCATCCTTTTCTGACCAGGAACCCATTGGTTCCCAGGATCGCCCTTCTGGCCGCGCTGCGAGAGTACTCAGAAGTCCCTCCCTCCCTCCTCCCCTGTCCAGCGCCCTGCTTGATGCTGGAGCTTATAAGCAGTGGCCAAATCAGTGTCTTCCTCTGCGGGGTCAGGTGCCTTGAGGCAGGAGTCCTCGGAGGGTCTGAATGAGGGGACATCAGGTCCCATCACCTTTGCGGTGTTGCGGCGGACAGATCCTTGTGGTTAATCCTCTTGAAATCACACCCCTCTGGGAACCACACCCCCACACCCCCCCTTCCGTGACCGGGGGGAGAGGAGATTCTGATGAGATGCCTCGTCTCCGTGGTAGCTGGGCCCCCAGGCACACCCCGGGGAGATGGACACCTGTGAACTTGCTCTTCGCGTGCAGGGGAGCCCTCTGGGCTCCGGGTGTGTGCTGGGCACGGCCAGGATCACACCAGAGCTGCACTTCCACCACCAGGGCAGCGACACTGCCAAACAGGGTGGGCTGGGGTGGGGGTGAGGCAGGATTTGCTCTGACACCCACCTCCAAGGAGCCTGACCCAAACTCTCGCATCTTACGCTGAGTCCGGGCTGAGAACCACACATTGATTGTGGGGAGAAATCAGCATCTAGCAAGGAACCCATAAAATAACCCGTGCAGGGCATTCACCCTGGTATATCCTACTATCACCGGCACTGGAATCGGGACCATGCACGCTTTGGGCGGCAATTGATTCTCCTGCTGTTCTTCTCAAGCTGGTTTCCGAGTGTAGACACAACCACCCCAGTCTCAGAAGAAGCTGAAGTCAGACTCTGCTCTGGAAATGTAGTTGAGAATTTAACTTCTTGCAGGAATTGATTCTTTATGGAGAACCTAGAGCTGTGGGTTATGGAAGTGGAAGTTTCCTTAGCAGTGTCTCATCCAGGGAGGGCGAACTGATTGCAGGCCACATGGGATCCGCTGCATGGGGCAAGCCAGCGCAGTGTTGATAGGGATTCTGAAGCCAATCCAGTGAGTGACTCAGCCAGGGTTCCAGCCCGGGTCTGCCTGGAGCCAAAGCCCACGCATGGGGCCCCTTGCCCTGCACTGTTCTGCTTATCTGAGGGCATGGGGGTTCCCTCCCAGAGGATATAGGAGGGCACTTCGTGCCATGACCCCCTCAGAACCAGGAAGCTGCAGCTTCTGAGATGATAAGATCAAGGTGTTCAAGTGTCACTTAAACCCCTCACTGAGCTGTCAGTGCAGAAACCGCTATTTCCTGAGACTCCACAGTGACAACCTCTATCCAAGCAGCCCGCCTTGCTACTCCCACCATTGGAGCCTTGTAGGTGGAGACGTGCACAAGCATGTGGGTTCACGTCAGGCCAACCGTGGGGAATGCTGGGAGCTGGCAGAATCAGAGCGTCGAGCGAGAGAAGGGACTTGTGCTGTGACACCCGCCCTCCCTCTAAGTTGATCGGGAAGGTCCGGCTGGCAGGGAGGAGGCCCCTTCTCTTTATTCCCAGTCTATTCACATCTGCCTGATAACCTTTGCAGACTGGGAAGCATCATTCTTGGGTCAAGAACCATTCAAGTCTTCCAGTAGATTCTCAGGCTTCCCTTACTGGAGAACGTGGAGTCTTTATAACCATACCTATCACTTATTCCACCCTTGTAATGCACCCAGGAGGTACCAGTGCATACCTGATTGCACCTAGTACAGCTGTCCTGCAAGGTGAGTGCTAGAGCCCTCATCTTACTGAGGGTCAGCGAGGTGAGATGAGTGGCCCAAGGCCATAGGAGTAGTGACTGGCAGAACCAAGGGTTAAAGGTCAGTGCCAGGCCTATTGGCAATAATTTAGCCCTGTGGGCATGTTACATCTCCAAAGCCTGGGGACCGGGCACTGAAAATGTAGAAATGCTTATCCGCAGGCTTTTGATCCAACTTCCTATGCCCAGGCACCTTGGCATGAACCCAGACATAGTATCCAGACTCCTGTGGGTAAAGGCAGGTAGGTGAGTGAGTTCTTTCACCAGAAGCAGCGGTGGGTTCGCATGGAGTCACCTCTGACCTCCCACCTGGCTGACAGCAACTTGTGTGGACCTGGAGCGGGGCTCAGAGGCCATCAATGCTGGCAGCTGGAGCCATCGTCAGACTCGGTGGCCTAGCGCTGACCATGAAGCCAGCAGCTCTCAGAAAGACAGTTCCCCCAACTGCACCAACCAGCCAAAGAGCCCCTTGCACCTGCACTTTGTGGCCTGTCAGATGACAGAGGGACACTTTGGAAACCTCCACCTTCACTCTTAATAGGAGTCACTACCTTCTATTCACACACTCACACCGGTTCCCAGGTCCTCAAAGCCCTAGTGGGTCACATCTGGATCTTTCCAGAGTGTTTGAGTATGGTCTGAGGATTTGCAAGAGATTCGCATCCAAAAGCTCTAATTACATTTTTCTGAATTAAAACGTACACGTCTAGAAGCATGTGTGAGGCTATTATCTCTGCAGCAGTACAGGCTTATAAATAATTATGGTTGTCCCAGATCATCGGAGTGGGGCTTTGAGGCATTTGTGGATCAGACAGCACCATTATTGTGGCTTTTCAGAGTCACGGAATTATGTCAGAGGGGTTTAATATGCAGGTGGCTGTCCGGTGTTAATATTCTATTAATAAAATGCCTTTTCCCTGCTAATGTCTCATGAACATTTAAAGCTCCAGCTTATTACTTACATGTCTTCACATATGCAGACCGGATTTTCCAGAAGTCTTCTTGGGAAGACATTGGGATTGCTTCCCAAAAGATATTCTGTGGCCCACGTTGCATTTGGTGCACAGCATGTGTGTGTGTGTGTGTGTGTGTGTGTGTGGCAGCGGGGAGAGATGACAGACGCACAGGGGGTGTAAAGAGGGGCTGTGGATTTACCACTTTAGATTCAAGGGTTGACAGTAAAGGCCTTGACTGCCCCCTGGCACCGAGTCAAGGAGCTGGGGGGTCAGCCTGGCACCAGGAAGGCCTGTGGTCTCTGGTGCCCACAGTCCAGGGTTCAAATCCTGGCTCTTCCACATCCAGGCCATGCGGCCTTGGCCCGTCACTTTGCCTGGGTTCCTCCTCTGTAGTGTGAAGAGCAAGCAACACTGTCGAAGGGGGCGGGTGGGAGGTGCTTGAGACAATGTTTGTCAAGCGGCTGCCAAAGCACTGAGCCTCTGGGGACACAGAGGAGGAGCTGGGTCTGGGGCTACTGGTATTACGGGTCTTGTTCTCATCCCCAGAATTTAGTTTCTTTGGAGAGTCCACTGTCGAGCAGAATTGAGACATTGGTTTCTCTGGGGGTTCAGAGAATGCCCGAGAGTTCTGGCAAGTGTGCCCCATCCTCCTCCCGGGACCAGGAGGGCCAGGCTGGCAGGGGCGGGTGAGAGGTCTCTGTGGGTGAGGGGCCGGGGGGCCGGCTTCCTGGCCTGTCAGCCCTCTGCTGTGACAGCCAGCAGAGACTTCCCGTGACCCTGTGCTGAGAGAAAGGACGTGGCTCTTTGGAGGAGCCCCCCCCGAACAAATACAGAGCTACGGGGTGCAGAGGTGGGCCAGACACATAGGACTTGGGGTGGGGGGAGAGGGTGGGTATCTGTTCTGTGTCACCCCGAGTCAGGAAAATACCCATCTCTGTGCTCGGCTTCCGATATGGTCCCAGGCCACAGCCGGCAGCATTTCACACCTCCCACCCCAGCCAGGCTCTGACCAGACGTCCCCAGGTGCTCACAGCGCGTCTCTGAACCACCTGCCTCAGAGTCACCTGAGATGCCTGAGAAAGCGGACTCCTGCCCTGGCTTCCCCTCCCCTTGTCCTGCCCCCCATCAACCCTCCGCCTGACCTCTCAGCCCAGGGGACCCTCGGGGGAGCCGTGTCAGGCTGTCTGGGGCAGGCATGTGTGCATTGTGAGCTCGGAAGCATAAATGTTTCCCCCTGAACGGAGCCTGATGGCCGAGGTTTATCCGGCACACACCTCAGGCGGTGCATGGAAAGTCACCTTGGTGCTTAATGGAAGGTGAGGGCAGGGGGCAGGGAGCGCTGGTTGTGGGAAAAACTCTGCTTCCCGGAGGGCGGGGAGGGGGCAGTGCCCTGCTCCGGGGGCTGCTACCTCTGCAGACCCCAGGGTCGACCCATAGTGCTCACGGGCTCCAGGAACTCCGTGGGGCTTGGTGCCATGTTGGTGTTATGACCAGGGACCCACAAACAACCAAATCCTGCCTAACACCCCCCTGCATCCCCACGGGGTTCCTTAGCGGATGTGGATCTGTTTCCCAGCACTGCCGCCGTAACTAGCTTCCACTAAGTGGCTTAAACAATAGAAATGTATGGCCTCAGTTCTGGAGGCTGGAAGTCCAAGATCAAGGTGTTGGCAGGGTGGTTCCTTCCGAGGCTGTGAGGGAGAGTCTGTTCCAGGCCTCCCCCTGAGTTTCTGATGGTGAACTTGCAATCTTTAGTGTTCCTTGGCTTCTAGAAGCATCACCCCATCTCTGCCTTCATCCTTTTGTGGCATTCTCTTTGCGTGCATCTGTGTCCAAACTCCCCCCTTTTATAAGGGCACGGTCACATTGGATTAGGGGCCCACCCTTCTCCATTAGGACCTCACCCTAACTAATTACATCTGTAACTACCCTATTTCCAAATAAGATCACATTCTGAGGTGCTGGGGGTTAGGACCTCAACACATGAAATTGGGGAGACATAGTTCAACCTACAACAGGGAGCTATAGCGAAAGGAAACAAAGTCCCACTTAATTAACACCTGAGCCCAATAACCCCTAAACGCAGGGCTCTTGGGGCAGAGCTGGGGGCGGGGGCAGGAGAGGGGAGTTCAATAATCCACCATGATTCGTAGCAGAGAGAGAAGAGGCAGGGCGTGGCAGGCACCTAGTAGCACGCAGTGACCCTGCTCCCGTGGAAACTGTGACTGATCAGGAAAATAATGGCCCTTTCTTGGAGGGGAGGGTGTTTGGAGGAGGTGAGCAGAGCTGGACCTGGCATGAGAAGATGGGCTGGAGTGTTCCCTTTCTAAAAGGTCATCTGGAGGGGACCATGTGATCATCCCCTGCCCAGATCTAGCATTAGAAAGAAGCAGTTGTAGCAATACGGAAGTCCCTGCCCCTGCCCAGTCCCCTTCAACAAGTGGGGACTTGGAACTGTCAGAGCTGGAACAGAACAAAGCCGGCCACAGCAGGCACATGGCAGAGGGGTCCACGTGCCCAGGAAAATAAAAAGGCGGGTCAGCCAGCCCCATCCGGTCACGGAAGAGAGCATGCTAGCTTCAGCCTGGCCCGGGGGCCACTCAGGAGCAGTGCCCAGGCCCAGACTGATCCAAAGCATCTCTTTGCCTGGAGGCCTTGATGGAGGCCAGATGCGGGCTTTTCAAAGCAGAAGTCGTGTACACTGTGGACGGGGCAAGTGACAGAAGTGCTGGGTAGCCCATAACCACTTCATGGAAAGGGAATTCTCGGAGCTGGAAGGGACCCCAGAACGCATCCCGTCCCATCTGCAATGTGGAGATTTGAATCCCATCATGGCACCTAGACAAGACATGGGCTGCAGTTAGATGGAACTGGGTTTCCCCGTGGAGGAGATGCCGGCTTGCTGCTCAATCTCTCTGAGCCTTGATTTCTTCGTCTGTAAAATGGGACTAACGATGCCCATTCTGCAGAGAATAATTGTAAGGTTAGAGATTGTGCACATCACGTATTTGGCCCAAAGGAGATACTTAACTGGGAATTATTATTACTGAGCCAGGCAAGTTCAGATTTTACATAAAATCTCTGAGAAGCAAATGCAACAGATTTTACCTCTTAATTATCTAAATGGTGAAATTTTAAATTGTCCCAAATAGTTTTACTCTGTGAAATCTACAGAACCTGCAAATAATCATTTTGATCTTGCTGGATGGTTTGATGATATTTGACTCTTAATAAATCCTCCTGGGAGAGCCAAAATGCTCAGACTGAATTTAGCAATGTATAGAAGACTAGACATTCTGGAAAAGTAATTTGGCATCCCATAGCAACAATGTGTTGGTATTCAGCTGTTTCATTGTTATTATTAGGTGTGAATTCTAAACTCAGGGTTTTTTTTTCCCTTAAATTCATCACTTTCCAAAATGGATTTCTTAAAAGTACAGATTTCTCAAATGCCAACAGCTCCATTTCCCCATTCGGGCTCCCAAGGAGAGGAGCAAAACCATGGCGGCATACCCCCTCGGAGTCGGAGGGCAAGGGTGGATAGTGGTGCTGGAAATGGGACGCCTAATAGAAGGGCCTCGGAATGGATTCATTAAGGATCTATTCGAAAGGGGGTCATCACAGTGGGGGATCTCACCCCACCAGCTTCCTCCTCCTTCCTTTCCTGGGCTCGTCCTCACAACCTCAGCCCAAAGAAGCCTTCAGGAAAATCACTGAAGTTGGCAGCCCAGAGTCACAGCCCAAGCTCAGTCCTCTCTGTACCTGGGTTCTCACCTGGGCAGCCCTCCAAGCTGAGAGCCACTGCTGCCTTCCATCTTGCCGACCTCCATGCCCTCCCCCCACCAGGTAGAATACAGGTGCCAGATCCCAGTCTGAGCACAGATGCTGGATTTTCCTCTACCACTGACTTGCTGTGTGACGTTGGGCAACCCCCTCCCCTGTCTGGGCCTCAATTTCCTCATTTGACAGTGGGTGGGGAGAGGGTAATTTATAATCTCTAAGTTCTGTCTCAGCTCTGTGGTCTTTTCTACCTTATATTAATGCTGGATAATGTCCAAATATGGCCGGGGGTGCTGGACACACGTGGGAGAAAAGAATAAATGGCTTGATTTGGGAGAATTCTGTTTACACAGAGGAGGGCTTTTACTGCCTCACAGCCTGGCCTTAGCACCATTGAATGGGGCTGTTTGATGGATACCCGGAGGACTTTCAGAACTGTGCCCTTTGACCTTCTCCCAAAGAATGAGGGTCACTTTAGGGTACGCTGACTGCTGCTATAGCCAGGGGCCACCAGAACCCCAACCCTGGGAAGAAGCTTTTCCCACCAGCAGATTCTTTCCTGATGCAAGCCATACTTTGAGCTTTGCTGAATATTTGCAAAATTAATCTCAGCCCTTCCTCCCAGGGAAGCTCCCTTGGAAGGCAGAGCTAGGATCTGAAGCCAAGAATCAGTCTGTCCTAGTTGCAGTGATCATAGAGATGATCTTATTCAACTCCCCCTTTTTCATAGAAGACTCCCAGGCCCCGAGAAGGGAAACAGCGTGCCCAGGGTCACACAGCAGGTCAGCAGCACAGCCGGAGCAAATGGCCAGGGTGCAATTAGCTATTAGTGCAATTCTTAGATCAGCTTGGGTGCCTGGGTTCAAATCCCTGCCTTTACAGGTGACTGGCAAACTATCAGTACTTAACCTCCTTGGACGTCTGTTTCCTCACATGTAAAATGGAGATGTCTCATCTCCCAGGGTTCCACGAAATCACGTGTAAAGTGCGTCCTTAGCCGAGTACGTGGACCAAAAGAAGTGCCTGGAGAACGGCCACCATAGTTACGGTTGTAAATTACCGTTGTCATTTTCACAGGAGGAGGAAGCCTCAGAGAAACTGAAGCGTGGCCAGGAAGCTGGGGTCAGGGGCTCAGGCTGGAGCCTGGGATGCGCCCAGCTGCGCTCTCCTAACGAACGCCCTCCTGTCTCTGTCCGCAGGCTGCTGGAGCTGTCCTCCGCGGTGCCCATCAGCTCCCACTGGGGGGTGCTGTCCAAGTGCTTGGCCTACAGCAAGGCCGCATCTGACCCGTTCGTGTACTCCTTGCTGCGACACCAGTACCGCGAGAGCTGCAAGGACATTCTGAGCAGGGTCTTTCACAGGCGTCCCCTCCGCTCCTCCAGCCTCACCGGCGATTCCCACAGCCAGAACATTCTGCCGGTCTCTGAGTGAAGGACGCTGCTCCTGCTGGAGAGCTTGGAATGAGACGGCTGGTGAGAAGAAGGGGCGGGAGGGCTTGGGGCGCCTGGGCGGACTCCACCAGCCGCCACTATCTGCCAAGCCCAGGGATTCCGGTTCCTTGGCTTCGCGGCGGGTTGGAGGGGGGGGCTCTGAAGCCTGCTTCCTGGTTCCTCGAGGGCAGATGTTGAACTGTCCCTGTTTATCACCAAAGGATGACCGAGGGACGTGCTGTGCTCTGGCTTTTCTTTTTGAGAAGCTCCTTTGAGCTCCTAGACTCACCAGAGACTCCCCGGGAGTCACACCCCATCCGGTCATGGTCAAGGACACACAGTGCGGGTGGCAGGTGGGGAAGCATGGCGTCCACTGCTCACTAACCCCTGGACGCTGGGCTCCATGCTGAAGAAAAGTGGTGACCTCCATGGGGCATCAGTCGTGCTGAGAGTGGGGCTGGCAGTGGCCATTTAGCCCCACATCTGGCGTGGCCACCCTTCTCCACATGTAGTGGTGGCTGCTTTAGCCCAAATATTATTCAGCTGGAACTAAGTGAATGGCGCTCAGCTGGGACCCTGGGGCCCCCACGTCCAAGGGGAAAACGTCTGCCGACTAGCGTTGCCCAACCGTTGCTGACCAGTTGTCTTAGAAATGGCTATACTGGATTCAACTTGTATCCCTCTCTTCCCTCCCCCTCCGCTCCACAGCTAGCATTTGTGTGTGTAGACAATCTTAGCATGAAGCTGGTTTAAATAAGCAGTTATTACTACATGTAATAATGTTCTTTGAAGTCTGACCCGAAGTCGCCTTCTTCTGATTCACATGTCATAACTGTTGGAGCAAAGGAGAGGCAGGAGGACAGTGGCTGGCGTCCCCCACGCCGGTCTGTGACCTGAATTTGCAGGAATCGTTTCACCTTGTCTCACACATCTTGTCCAGCGTGTTCTCTTAGGTGATTGAACAAGAACTGACCTGAACAGGGTTTTAGCCTTGATTTTAAGGCACTGGGTTCCATTATCCTAAGGGTTCAATATCCTAGTTTCTGGAAGTCATCAACAGACAGTAGAGGCTTCCCAAGGTGATCCAGAAAGTGTCCTGTGCCCATGATGGGAGAGGGAAATTCTTATTGAAAACCGTAACTCTAAAACATATGCCAATTCACTAGCAGCCCCCATCTTGATTGAATAAAAACCAAGGTGAGTGAACCTTGAATTAAATTAAATGCTTTCTGCCCATCCATTTTTTTTTTTTCTTTTACCATGTCAAATATTGTGTGGATGCTGAGAGCAGTTATTTCTCCATCCTCCACTCTATGTGATTCCTCCAGGGTGGAAAGGATGGGTGCACAAGACTTAGAGGGGTCATTGTCTCCTTCCTGCTCTGCAAAGCCTAACTTTGGAAACATAGAAGGGAGGGCCCATTTCAATAGGGACCAACCAGGAGGAGCCTGAAGCTTTTCACTGCCAGTGGCCCCAGTATTGAAAAACGGAGAAGTGTGTGCTTGTTTGAAAAGATGGCGTTCTATTAACCTTAGCTCCTCATTTAGAAAACAAATCACTGAGCCTGGCCTACTCTTGTCTAGTTTCTAAGTTTCCATGGAGACAGACACAGCCTTTGAAGCCTTGCCACCTTCCCGCTGCAGCTGGAGGTGTGCTCACACCTGCTTGGAGGAGCCAATGGCACACACCCCTTCCCAATTTTGTGTTCTGGGACATAAGCTCGGTAGCTTGAAATCAGCTGTGATGGGCATATTTATACCAAGAAAGTCAGTAAAGGCTACAAATCGGGCCTTTTTCTCCACTGAGAGCTCATTGCTAAACATCTACCAGCACATCGCTGCCCAGACAGAGCTTTGTGTGTTACTGAAACAAAACTGCTCTGATTCAGAGCGCATTTGGCCACTCAAGTTTGAATCACAACAGACATTCTTTTTTGTGGCTCTTTCCTAGCGTCAGGCAGCTGCTCACCCTTCATTGTCACAACATCAAAAGAACCAATGAGGTCGAGGACAAGCACAGAGCCAGGAAAATATGTAGAATTGAGCCTGACCATCTCCCCTTCACACAAATACTCCTTGGGCAGCAGAGGCGTAGTGGTCCAGTGGATGAGGTCAATAGACAGTCAAGTTCAAGCAAACAAATACGTTTTCATCAATGTCAGGTTGGAGGAATAACTGTCATCTCCTCTTCCTGCTTGTTCTGTGGAGGAAACAAGTTATACTCCCGGAAGCAACTCTATCCCTTTCACCTCTTCTTTAGTGAAAAAATAAGATCTGTCACCTACAATGCCACATGTCTTGAAAAGATGCATTTCATAAATTACACTGAACCTTAGGACTGCCAAAAAACCAATAAAAACCAGTTGTATTGGCATCATGGTGACAACCCCCCAGATATGCCAGTCAGCTGGGTATTTTCATTATTATTTGAACACAGGCATCAAAACCCTAGGAGAAGTGAGAAGAAAATCGCTGCGTTGGCGATCAGCGTCAACCAACTCTGCTAGAATTACCTTTAGCTAAATGTTTATATACAGTCCATAAAATTCTCCCCAGCTTCTTTATTCCCAAGAGAATTATCTACCTCATTTGGTAATTTATCAAACGTAACATGGTAATGTGGATTTCTCAGGTAGAACACTTAGAAATGTCCAGATCAGCATCTATGTCAAGGGCCTGGGATAACTTCCTTGACGTCAGACTAGAATAAGGCTTGATATTGAAGGCCCGAACTTGGGTAGACAGTTGGGCTCAGTGTGAGAGCAATTTAAGAAGATGGAGAATAAAGCCTCAGTGGAGAGGCTCTCAAATTCCTAAACCCACATCCGGGGCTCAGTTTCTAGCCCTACCTGATCTGAACTTGTAGGTTTAAACCCCATCTGTGATGGCTTTTTCAGTCACTCTGCAACTCTAGCTTTTCTTTACGCTGCTTCTTAGAGGGGATTTCAGGGCCCTGGGAGCCACTGAGGGAGAAGTGTCGTGGCATTTGGGGTTTGTGTGTCTCATGGTCCGCTGACCTCCCAAAGATGCTTCCCTAAGAGCCTGCCTATTTTCTACCACAGTCAGTTGGTGGGGGAGGGGAAGTTGCCTTGACTCATCTCACACCAACTGTACATTCCTTCTAGGACTCAGCTCAGACTTCTGCCACCATGAGCAATAAACCTCTCTCCTCATGTTTGTGAAGCTAGTTGTCTTTTTCATGATGCCCTTCTTTCTGAGAGAAGATGGAAAGAACAGGCCAAGTCCAGGTCCTGGCTGCTGTCCTTTTACATACTTTGGTGCAGGTAGATGATGCCGTTGCAGGGCTGCAGTGTGACCCTCGGGGGGACCGCAGGCTGTGCATTTTTAGAATTTACCCAAATTCAGCATCAACCAATTTGCCTATGATTTCAATGAGGATATTTTATCAGGTGCCAGAAATTCCTCACATCTGCTCATATCCTTTGGAGCACTTGCACCACAGGGGAGAGAGAGGTCCTGGATATATCTGAGGCTCCCACTGCCTTTCTGGAAGGTCAACAGCATCTGCAATGAAGCCATTGGCCCCTGAACTTTACTATCCACAAGAATCACCAAGAGACGTTGTTTAAAATTCAGATTCCTGAGCCCCTTCCCTGGAGATCCGTTTAAGGAGGTCTGGCAAGGCCTAGGGTTCTGCATTTTCAGACATCAGGGCCCAGGTGACTGTTGCAGGTGGACTTCAAAGTCCTCCCTGAGGAAAAATGATCTCAGACACCTGGATAAACTCTATGGAAAACTGGGTCTTTCTACATATCTAGGTTTCAATTGTCTTCTGTGGTTCCCTAACATGCCAAATAGTTCAATCTCCAGCTTACTCAAGGGCTGAGTCATTTTGTTCTCAGAGGGACAAAATTGATCACGCCATGAAATTTTTAAAACCTGTTTTCACGAGACTCTGGTGGAACAGGAGAAGCTGCCCAGCCTACCTCTGAAGGGCTTTGCAAAACAGCCTCCTTCCTCTCCGCGGGGCTCCCGGCTGGTAGGCACGAGATGTGTTGGGTGTTGGCAGGGTGGCAGCACTCACTGGCTCGACACTGTGTTAGAGAAAAGGGAGCCTGGCGCTCAGAGGGCCCCGGAGGGATGCTTGCTTGGGTCCCGACACAGACTCTGTCCGAGCAGCCTGGCTGGGGGAGTCGATGGCTTCTAGCCCTTTCGCTACTAACCAGAGCCCTCACCCCTGCCCCTTTCCGACCAGCTTCAGACCCAGGGGGCCGAGCCAGCCGAGGCAGGGCCAGAGAGAGACAGTACTGGATGACCACCCTTGGGTGTGGGTCCTTTGTTGGTTCCCCGCTTCATCCAGCATGGCTGACCCTGCTGGGTCCCCCACGAGCAGCTCGTAATAATGACAACCTAAGAGCCGGTGTGTCCTGAGTGAAGGCTAGACACCAGACGCCACGCTGAGAGTCTGGGGGTAGCGTTTCCACGAATCCTCATAATAATCCTATGATGTCGGTACTATTACTCTCTCCTTTTTACAGATCGGGCAAAATCTGTAGGTCCTCGGGCAGCATGTAGAGAAATTCGAGGGGCAGCACAAAATAGGTCTCCAGAAGGGTGGGCTGGTACTGATGGGAAGCCCCCAGCTTCCCCCGACTCTGGGCAGTTCAAGGAGAAGCAGGTGACTTTCCATCATCAGCTGAGAACCCCGTGCTCTCAGCTCCTGCGCTGACACCTGCACCGGCCAGGTGGGCCTCGGGCCCCTCCCATCACGGCCTCCCCTGGTCTTCTCTTTCTCTGCATGTGCTTCTCGGGGTATTCGAGGGGAAGATGGTCGGCAGCAACCTCTGTCCCAGAATTTAGGTCCACAAGTCCTTTTCACCTACAGAGAATCTAACTGGCTAAACGTTGTAGGTGTTTGCGGACTCATCGTCCAAAGAATTTTCCCGAAACTCTGGGCCTTCACGAGCATCAGTACAACACAGCAGTGCCTGGCACTGAAGCTGACCTTTCCCCTTCACACAGATGCCAAGAGGTTAGCATGGAGAAGCCTGTGCTGACCTGGTGGCTAGTGGGGAGAGGGTGGGGAGAGGGCGGGGAGAGGGTGGGGAAAGGTAGCCACCACGGTTTGCTCGTCGCGGGTTCAGAGGAGAAGCCTGGCTGAGAGCAATGTGGTTTGTAAGTCCCCCCACCTTCTCAGCAGGGTCCCACTTTCTTTCAAGACCAAGTGGCCTTTTGGCCCTCAGTGAGCTAGCCTGACCCCCGGCCAGCTGCCTTGGCTCTGCTGGTGGCCAAAGCCCTGTCCCGGTCAAAGGAATGCCAGTGCAGATGCGGCCACAAAGTCAAAGGCCTCCGCACGCCTCCTTCCACAATAGGGGTCGAAGGAGCAGAGCTGGACGTTGCTGGGAGCTGGCTGTCTAGGAGAGAGGAGGCCCCAGGTGTGGAACTGCCCACCTTCCCAGGCAGTCTGCATCGGGAGAGGGAAGTGGCTAGGACACGAGGCTTCCCTCAGCCTGACCCAGACACCACGGTGAGGAAGCAGGGTCTGCGGAGATCCGGGGAAGCGGGGTCCTGGAGAGGCTGGACAGCGGGCACGGCAGGCTGCAGGCTCCAGCCCAGCGCTGTCGCAATACCCACCTGTCACTCCTCTGACATATACAGCGCGCCTTCTGTGTGCCCGGCCCTGGGCTGTGTCAGACTCCGGGGGGGACCAGAGATTACAATGCAGAGGGCGGGGCTGCCCCGGAGCAGTGTGCACGGTGTTGGGGGAGCAGGAGGAGGGCTGATGCACTTGGCGGGTAGGGGAGGAGCGTTCTGGAAGGTTTCCTAGAGGTGGTAACGTTGGGCCTGAACCTGCAGTAGGGAAGCACCTATGACGAGGCATGAAGGAGGTGTGAACAACGTGCCCAGTGAGGAGTCTAATGGGGCGGGAGCTTAGTGTGTGTCCGGGAATAGGATAGGTTGGGCACCTGGGAGGTGACATGACTCCTGAGACAGAGTGGACATGATCTGTGGTCCTGGGGAGAGCAACGAGGTCTTGAACTTGGGAGTTTCAAAATTAGAGCTCTTTTAGAAAGAGAAAACATGGGGGGAAATCCATATATATTTAGCTATTGGCAAAGAGGGAAGAAAGAAAAGAAAGAAAACGGAAGGAAGGGAGGGAGGGTGGGAGAGAGGCACTGAAAGCATTGCATTTAATTTGTGGGGCATCTACATTATACAGTGAGCGGGAAGGGGGCATGATTCACTCTTAAGAAACCAACCTCATTCGGCCAGGGCATATCCCCTGATAATACACCTGAGTGGGAATAAAGGTATGTCTTCAGTAGGGAGTGTACACATTCCATAGTAACACAGGGTCCTCGTGGGCATGGCCCATACCCCGGAGACAACTGGAAGAACCCACAGCAGAAACAACCATGTGTTTGCAAATGTTACCCTTGTCCCAAGTAACAGTTCAGCCACCCCTGCTTCACTCCCATCTCCGGGGCTTGTACAGCTTACTCATGCAGTGTGTCATGTAAATATGCATTGAGCATTGAGGGTCCAACATTATGCATCTACTCAATCTTAGCAGTGCGACAGTTTATCACGTATACCCACATTTAAGGACTTTTAAAATAGTTAAGTTTGTTGACTCCAAAGACTGTGTGTGCCGCTTGTGGAATGCGTGTGCTCTTAGGAACATTGACTCAGGGTGTTTCCTGCGGCCTTTCTCTTGCAGTTCTGGTGATTCTATAGTCAGTATCTTAATTACTCCCTGGCGTGGAAGAGTGGTTGCACGTGTTAAATAGAACCTAAAGTTCACGTTTTGAAGAGTCTGAAATCTGTATTTGGAGACAGGAATCCCACTTTGAATTTTGAGAGTCAGATTAGAGTCATCAAAGCCTCGGCAATACCCCAGACTACTCATAGGAAACGTGTTTGGGGAGCATCAGACACCATCGCAGTGGCACACAACTGATTGGTTGACCTGAGCCGGTCAATTCCCCAATGACCAGATCAGAGAGACAGCTCCTGCCTGGCTAAAATACCAAACACCCAGCCCCCAAGGGCTCTGTCCACCATGGCCTGGCGTTCAAGCCATTTAATACCAAATCTTTGCTTGAATTATTAGTAACCAAACTCCATGCTGTATTTGAATGCCAAGTCCCCGTCAAGTTGAAATCATTCCAAACCTCAGCAATCCTGTTTTTATAGCAAGTTTGTAAACATAATCTCTTCTGGAACATTTGAGGGACATTTAAGGAGTGCGGTGTCTCACCAACCCCATCAGGATTTCCCCAGGGGGAACCCTGAAAGTCCAGTGACAAATAAAAGAGGTGCCTTGCCTTACCCTCCTTACCACGTGGGACATTTTTATAAACACAGGGATAGGCTAGTCTTTATTTTCTTAGGCTAGCTCGGGAGAAGGAATTCAAACCTTTGCCATTTGGATGTGCATTGTCCATTGTAGTGAGGCAGCTCCTCGGAAGACATAAATCTGTCCCTCTGCTATGGTGTTGTGTTGAGCGGATGCCAGCAGACAATTTCAGCCACCCTTATCCATCCTCCCTAATGGAGCACGGCCATCTCCCACACAGAGCTTCATCCGGCCCTGTGTCCAATGGAAGAACCACCACCTCCCTGAAGTGAGACCTGTTAGATGCTACCCTTTGAACCCCAGAAGCTCCAAGTAATGAGCGCACCCAAGTTTAATTCTTTGCATTCTTTCAGTTTTCACAAATTTCATTATTTGGGGGGTTTGTGCAAACTGGGCTGCGGGGACTTACACTGTCCATAGCTTGGACATCCAGAGAATAGAAAGGAGTCTGCACTAAGGAAACCTAAGGCATGTGCCAGCTAGTTCAGCATTCCACATGGAGATGTACTTTATATTTGGATACTTCAAAAATACTTTTGGAAGCCAGGATTTAGAAAAACTAAAGATATTTCATTCCCGGGGGACAGAGGGATCTGCAAATGCCTGGCTCCTGTACAATGTTCTGTTCCTAAAGTCAGACCTACAGGAAAATGGGTGGGACATCTGTGACTTTATGTTGGAGCAAATGCACCTGTCACTGTGTGCCCCCGTGACTCTGCTTCCCTCTGTGTGCCCTTATGGGCGAATGTTCACCAACAGCTGCATAGGAAGCATAAAACAAAGGAAGCAAAATGTTACCATCCTCTAGTGTTTGTTTACATCATAGTTTTTACTTTATTTTCTCCTAATTTATTAAACAGAAGTACAGCTCTATTTAAAAAAACACACACACACACATTACCAGAAGCCCTCCCCGTGTGGCACTGTTACCTTTCATGTGATACACTTGCCAACAGCTGTTTACTATTGCAATGGGACTCAGGACTGATGAATCCAAGGCCAATGTCGCCTGCTCTGTTTACAATGGCTTGTGTTTAGTGACCACATAGCAAATGTTGTAATAAATTTTTATGAGAGAATTGATGGTTAATACAGGGAAAAATATGTATTGGGATTCTCTTCAACAAAGCCTCCTGTTATAAAATCTCATCCACACTTTGTTGACCTGGTGTGAACACATTTTTATTAGGCACAAGTTAATTGTCGGAAATGGTGGTTTTATAATTTCATGGCGGGACGTAAGTTTATATTTCTTTTTATCTTTCTATATATCTTCCTATTTTGTACCTCCTTTTCTCTTCTGCTCCCACTGCCCCAGACACTCCTGACTGTCACACAGCCTCCTAGGGTTAGGTGTTCAACCTTTGGGACCATTTCTTTACTACCCAGGCCCCCCAGCAGTCACCCCTCCCATACACACCTGCCCAGGGACTGACTGGCACCACCCTCCTAAATACCAGGCAACCTTTGCCACTTTTGACCCAGTTCCTTAGGCTTTGCTAGATGACTAATTGCTGCTCAAATCCCAGAGAGAGAGCAGGAAGGGCCTCAGAAGGGAAGAAGTCCCGTATTCGTTGACTGCTGCAGTGTGTTAGGCCCTGTGCTAGGGACCTGCCACACACTGCATGTGCGTGTCCCCCCAGAATGCATATGTTGAAACCTAATCCTCAGTCTGATGGTGTTAGGAGGTCATGAGGGTGGAGCCCTCATGGATGGGATTAGTGCCTTTATGAAAGAGGCCCTGGGAACTCCCTTGTCCCTCAGGCACTGAGGGACACAGCGAGAAGACAGTGTCTATGAACCAGAGAAGCAGGCTCTCACCAGACATTGAATCTGCAGGTGCCTTGATCTTGGACTTCCCAGCCTCCAGAACTATGAGAAATAAATTTCTGTCATTTGTAAGCCATCCAGTCTATGGTATTTTTGTTATAGCAGCCCGAATGGACTCAGCCACAGTTCCTCATTGAAGAGTTCCAGAGGTGGTGCTCTCATTTAGCAGCTGCAGAGACTGAGCTCAGAGAGGTTAAATATCCAGCCCAGGATCACACAGCTAGTAAGTGGGGCATGGAGGTTTGAACCAGGTGGCTGATGTTAAACTCCTGTTTTCACTAAATCCATGAAGATGTCTCCAAAACGTAGAGATGATTCAGCAAAACCTCTCTTTTTACAGTTGGGGAAACTGAGGCATGGAGGAAGAAATTACTTCCCAACATCAGACATTAGACCTCAAGTGTCCTATGATCTTAGGCAAGCAGCACAGAAACTCACATTTAGAAACTCTCAATCAAAGTTCCAACATTACCTTTGTCCTGGGGTCCACTGTGCCCCAGCTGCTGCTTCTTTAGAATGTAACCTCCTACCTAACCGAAGAATTAACTTATAAAATTAATGTCTTCATTCAAGCAATGTATAAGAGCCAGAGCACATGTGATGAAATACCAGCTTTGCACTAATTTACTGTGTGACCTAGGACAGATGACTTAACCTCTCTGTGCCTCTGTTTCTTCATACGTAAACTAGTGATTACAGTAATACCTGCCTTGCAGTCCTGTGGAATCATCGTGTTCTAAGTGCTTAGAATGGTGCCTGACACAGGATTAACAGTTCAGTCAACATTGGAGGCTAATATTGGACTTATCTTCCCAGATAGCATCCTGTCCCTGTGAAAGGGGATCTTGGACCCACCTGGGAGGAATTCCTAGGAAAGGCAGGCGTGAGGGAGACATCGTGGGTGAGGGGGCTAGGCCGGGGCCCCTTTATCTTACCCCACTCCCTCCGTGCCCACAACACTGCAGCTTTATCCATTTCTGAGCAGATTTGCACGGCAGTCTCAAGCTTGACACTCAGTCCAGGGATTTTAGCAGGAAGACCCAGACATGATGGAGCAGGTGCTGTGTGGTGCTTGGCCTCCCCAGCACCCCCTCAGGACCCACAGTCCCTGTCCCCACCTCACTGGGCGTACTGAGGCCTCGAGAATGACCGTGATGCATGACGCATCACTACCCTGCGTGTGCCTGGGGTGGGCTCTGGAGACATCCTCTTGGGTGGGGTCCAGGCCACTGCTCTGATCGGGCTGAGCTGACACCCAGCTGTGTGGAGGAGGGCTGGAGTGTCCTCAGGGGAGTTGGCGGGTAGGTCACAGCCCAGCCCCCAGGAGAACAGGGAAGAAAGCAGAGGCTGTACCTGGGAATGGGATGCCCAGGCCAACAGGGGCTCCCTTTGCTACCAGGGGACATCTCCAGGGTCAGCCCCAGGAGAAGAGACCCTCATGCAGCCTAAGGATATGAAGAGTCAGTATCCTGAGTGCCTGCCACTGTGTTCCAGATGCGCCACTACATACTTCCAAAGCATCACCTCATTCAATCCCCCAATACTCCTGTGAGGCTCGTATTATTCTTACACCCATCTTACAGCTGAGGAACTGCGATGGTTAATGTCATGTGTCAACTTGACTGGATCATGGGATGCCAGATATTTGGCTAAACATTATTTCTGGGTGTGTCTGTGAGAGTGTTTCTGGATGAAATTAACATTTGAATAGGTGGGCTCAGTAAATTGGTTTACCCTCTCCTATGTGGGGGGCATCATTCAATTTGCTGAGGGCCTGAACAGATCAAAAAGGAGGAAGGAGGAACTTGCCCCTTCCTGCCTGATTGCTTGAGCTGAGACATCAACCTTCTCCTGCCCTCAGTTCCCCTGCTTCTCAGGACTCTGGACTTGGACTGAATTACACCACCGTCCTTCCTACTTGCAGACAGCACATCGTGGGGGCTTTTCAACCTCCATAACTGCATGAGCCAATTCCTTATGATGTTCCCTTATACATATACAAAGATATGTGTGTGGTTCTGTTTCTCTAGAGAATCCAGACTGTGTGGATTCAACCAATAGGGATGGAGCAGCTCGTGTGAGGTCACACGAGCTACTCCATGAAGAGCCAGCTCCACCTATCTCACTCCCACTGCCTCTCACTTCTTCAGGGACCCCATAGTAAGGCTGGGAAGCAGTGTCCAGGGAAGCATTGTTTCCCAGCATCAATAGCCACGCTGCTATTTACTGTGTCCCTCTTTGCTGACTTCTAACAAGAGTTAAAAATGAATATTTAGCAGATGGTGGCTTTTTCTCACAATGGTCTGTGAATGCCACTGTGGGCGGTGCTGATAATGCCCATGGAAATGAAAAAAATGAATATTTACAAGAGTCACATTTCATCCTGGCCTCTAACTTATTTAGTTTGACCTTGTACAAGGCTTTTTACTCTCTCAGCTCTAAATTTCTCATCTTTAAAAATAAAGTTATGGTGTAAGTTTAGACATATGTCAGTGGAAAAGAATTGAGAGTCCAGAGATAGATCCACACAGATATGGTCAATTGATTCCAACAAAGGTGCTAAGGAAAGTCAGCAGGGAAAGGATGGCCTCTTCATCAAATGGTGCTGCAGAAAGAAATAATAAACCTTGACCCATACATCATCCGGTGCACCAAGCTTAACTTGAAATGTATTATCAACCCAAATGTAAAGACTAAAAATATATTAATAAAACTCCCAGAAGAAAACACAAGAGAAAATCTTTGCAGCTCTGGGGCAGGCAAAGATGTCTTTGATAGAATGCAAAAGGCATGACCATAAAATAAAAAACTGATGAATGGTCCACATCAAAATTTTAACACACTACTCTTGAAAACACCATGAAGAAAAATGAAGATGAGCTACAGAATGGGGAAAACATTTGCAATACATGTGTGTAGCAAAAGAATTGTATCCAAACTAAATAAGAAGACAACCCAATAAAAAGAGGCAAAAGATTTAGACAGACTCCTCCAAAGAACATTCGCTCATGACCCACACACACAAAAAGGTGTTCAACATTATTAGCCATCAGGACAGTGCAAATTAAAGCCATGATGAGATGACAGCACACAGGGAATGACTGGAATTAAAGACTGAGAATACCAAGTATTGGGAAGAATGTAAAACATTCTTATATATATATATAATGGAATATTACTCAGCCATAAAAAGGAACAAAACTGGGTCATTTGTAGAGATGTGGATGGACCTAGAGTCTGTCATATAGAGTGAAGTAAGAAAGAGAAAAGCAAGTATCATATATTAACACATATATGAGGAATCTAGAAAAATGGTACAGATGTACCTATTTGCAGGGCAGGAATAGAGACACAGACGTAGAAAACGGACATGTGGACACGGGGTGGGGGAGGAAGTGGAGGGTGGGATGAATTGGGAGATTAGGTTTGACATATATACACTACCATGTGTAAAATAGATAGTTAGTGGGAACCTGCTGTATAGCGCAGGGAGCTCAGCTCAGTGCTCTGTGACGACCTAGATGGGTGGGATGGGGGTGGAGGGAGGTCCAAGAGGGAGGGGATATATGTATACATATAGCTGATTCACTTTGTTGTACAGCAGAAACTAACACAACATTGTAAAGCAATTATACTCTAAAAAAAAAAAAAAAAAAGACAAAATTAGCCTATAGTGACAAAAAGTATCAATGGTTACTTGGATTTGGGGTAGTGGACATTATAAAGAGACACAAAGGAATGTTTTGGGAGTGATAGAAACACTGTATTTAATTGTAGTTGTGACTGGTTACTCGAGTACATTGTCAGAGCTCGTCAAACTGCACACATCTAAGGGGTGCATTTTACATAACAACGTGAATATAATTAACATGGCTGAACCGTGCACTTAATATGGTTAAGATGGTAATGCTTATGTTATTTGTTTTTAGCCACGATTTTTAAACAATGGGCACACGTAAAACAATGGGTGCATTTTACTGTATGTAAATTAAAGCTGAATAAGGTTGATTTAACAAGTAAAGCTATGTATCTCTAAGATCTCTTCTAGCTCCTGGAAATCTTGACAGATTCTCAAAATTATCTTCTCTCACCATCATCGAAAAGTCTTCACTTTTCCATACTGCTCAAAATTTTCCTAATAGGATGAAATTCATCTTAAGATAAATTTAGAGGTGGAGTCTTTAAACTTTTATGTGCCATGGACTTGTTGGCAGCCCGTGAACCCTATGGGCTCCTCTACATAACATTCTTTAAAAGAATGAATACATAAGATTTTGAAAGAAAACAATCGTATTAAAAATGTAGTTGCCAAAATATTTTTTACATATATGTTTGCAATATAGTGATATATGTGCTTTATTATCAACACATTAAATAACAAGGAATAGTGACAATCTCAGAATTTACCATCATTTCAAAAGATGAGCCTAAATAAGATTTCGAGTATCTGTATCAACTGTAAAGTGATGTGAAGTTACCTGTGATCTCCACTGGTGACAGAGTTATAGGTTAACACCCCTATGTTCTAATCCTCATTCATAACTGAAGTTAATGCTAAACTTTTTAGTGAAAATGAGGACCACATTTTCCACCAAATTCATGGACTAAATTCGGTCTGTGGAATGCAGTTTGAGAATCCCTAGTTTAGTGTGTGATTTTGTCGTTCACACCTTGATGTGAAAGCAGCTTTTGACAGCCTCCTTTCAGTTAACCCTGAGATTATCCCCTCACCCACAGGAAGCTGAGAAGGGAGCCTGGAGCACAGGGAGGACGGGGGAAGGGGGTACTGAGAGCTCGCGGAGCTGTATGTAAATGGTGGGGGGTGGCCAACAAGGGCATGGGGAGGGTCTATCTTGAAGTTTCGTGATGGGCTGGTTTAACCTCTCTCCTCCTTTAAATAGCTTCTCAGAAATGTGGCGCAAGGAGGGGCATCTTGTGGGTTCCCCCAGTCTGGAGAGCCCGGCTCCCACAGAAACTGGCAAGAGCTGGAGGAAGGATGGGTTGGCAGCTAGGGGTGGCGTGAGCTCCTGTCTGGACTCTCCTGGAGGCAGGCTGGACCCAGGGCGGACCCTCCCTCCCGCCCCTCATGCAGCTCCGGCGCCCCCAGCGGGCTGCTCAGTGACGGCAGGGCAGGGTCCATCCCCAGATCCCACCCCACAGCCGCCCCGCTGACTCTCACTGCCTCGAAGGTAGCTTCCACCCAGGGCTCTTGGCTTTGCCTTCAAGGTGCTTTGATTTCTGCCCTGAAAAATTTCCCGAGGCAAAGAAACACAAAGTGGTGGCTATCTGCTGAAATTCCTCACAGATTTACCCACAGCTGAGGCCCAGAGAGGGGACGGGACCCGGCTTGGGTCCCCAGGAAGCAGGGGGAGGGGCTGAGACCCGCGTCAGGTCCAGGTTCGCTGGCTCTCTTCTCCCCTGAGACGTCGGGGTGTGAAGGAAGGACAGCATCGTGGGCAGCGCCCGGGTAGCCCACCTGTGGACACACAGGTGGTCAGAGGCAGGGTGAGCCTCAGAGATCATCAAGTGTACTTTTATAGAGGAGAGAGATGTGTTCCAGAGAAGGGAGAAGGCTCCTGCCAGCACCAGCGGCTGGAAGTGACAAAACGGTACTTTGGTCCTAGGTTAGCGGTTCCCAAGCCTGACCAGGCACCAGAATCACCTGGAGCGATCGTTCCAAACACGACTCCGGGGACCGGTCCCAAAGCCACACATCAGAACCTCTGTCGAAGGGCCCGACGTCTGCACTGTCACTGAGCAACCCAGGCAGCTCCAGTGTGTGACCAGGCTCGGGGACCATGGCACTGAGCCATTCCCAAGTGTGCCCTGGAAGGGGCTGGGGTGGGACCTCTGACCCCCGCCCTGGGCTCTAGCCATGGGCAGACGGGAGGGAAGAGGGCAAGGTGAGTGTTCTCCCCTTGGGGAGGAAGAACGGACCGCAAATAGGTGTTGCTTCAAGAAAAACCTTAAGCCTCGAGCCAACCATTCCTTTTCGTTGGGTAAATCTAGACCTGAGGGGTTGGGTGCAGGGAGGTGGGGGGAGGGGGACTTCATTGGGTACAGCATCATTTTAACTCTCCGATTCTCTCCATTAGATCCAAAGAAGGACAGAGGCTGCATCTTACTCATTTCTGTACCCCAAGTGCTCAGCCCAGAGACAGGTACACAGCAGGCACTAAATAAATGCTCCTGAATTCCCATTATTAGCTACGCTGCGTGAGTGGCACTTTCACGATAGATTTTTCTGCCGCCTCTTGAGTTTCCGCAGACACTGGGAGTTGCTGAGAATGCTGTATTCCAAGTTAAAATATTCATCATGACACACGCTGTTTGCAATTTCCACAGTCCCAGTCATTACCCCATAATGTGCTTGGGGAAGAAAACAAACCGCTCTTGGAAAGGCAGCCGTGCGGTAGCTGAGGTCAGAGTTCTGTCGCCACACTCAGTGGCTTTTCCAGGGCGCATCTCTGTTGACCGTGACCAAAAGGGACTCTGGACCTGGGAGCACTGGACAGTGGATCTTCAGCCAGACAAGATCCAGTCACACATCTCAGGCAAGGTCGAGAAGCCCAAGGACCCCAGGGACGAAACCCACCCCCTGGCCCCTGACATTTGCTAATTGCAGCATGTTTATTTGCAATGCTGGGGACCCTTTCAGTCATGGGAGCAACATAGAAATCCCTCTGTTTGACATTTTCCCTGCTTATCTCATTAAAAAAAATAGCTGCACAGTGCAGAAGTTTGCTCCTGGTCTCATTAGCTGCCTCCTCATAATTGCAGGTTTTTAAGCAAGCTCAAGGCAGAGCCTCTGATGGAAATTAAACTCAAAGAGAAAGAGAACAAGAAAAATGCGTAGGAGTTGGATAATTGCATGCCTGTGTCTCTAGCGGTGGGCTCAGGCAAACAGAGCAGCAGATGGGGTCTAAGCTGAAGGAAATATGGAAATGAAGCTCAACTCAGACAAATGGTAATCAAAGCAAGCCCTGAGAACATTTCTGGACAAGCCTCTAGCTCTCTAGCTAGTGTTTGTTTGGTGGCTTTACCTGGTAATTGGCTCTGACATTTCCCCCCAACCCCTGACCGCACTCCCTGGACCTCCTCTCCCTCTTGGCCGGGGAGGGTTCTGGCACCTGCTCCCAGGGCTGCAGGTCACTGGACACCAGCCAGGGGACAGTTGGCCTGCACTTTCCCTCCCAGCCTCTCCCGCCCGCTGCACTCACTTTCATCCAGCCAGCTGCTAACCTAACCAGCGCATTTGAGGGCTCTGTACTCTCACAAAGCAGGTGCTAGATTTTTTTTTAACCTGGAATCCTGCTCAGCTCATTCTCCAGCACGGGCGAGAGGAAAAGTCATGGGCTTTGGAATCAGAATGACCTGGTATGGAATCCATTCATTGCCATCTCTGTGACCATTAACCTCTCAGAGCCGCCATCATTAAAATGGTGATAATAACACCCAAACTGTTAGAAGGATTAAATGAGCTGTCTCTGGAAAGTGCTGGCACGCAGTAAGTACTCCATGTATGTTAGTTCCCTCCTCAGCCTCCAATTTCTAAGAAATCCGTAATGTCCTCTGCAGTGAAGGTCAGACCATTCGGGGGTTTTGGAATTGCTAGCTTTTCAGGGCAGTCTCTCTGGAAGAGACAGTATGGCTCAGGGTTTGAGTCTCCTGTGACCTTGGCAGTAGTCCCCATAATTTTGGGTCTCCATCTCCCTGGTGCCATCAAGGATGTGGCGACCCTGTCCCAGGCCCGCCCTGCTCAGCTGACGAGGTTGCCGTGAGTTCTGGGTGGCTAAGGTGTGAGAACAAGCTCTGTAAACTGGTAAAAGGGAACTTTTACTCCAACCCAAATGGGTAGCTTATGGGAACGGGCAGCTCTGGAAACCCACAGAGGAAAAGAATTCTCAAGGACTTTCATTGGAGACTCCGTGTGGGCTGGTAGCACAACTTTGGTGCAGCTGGTGCTGTGGAAAGAGCCACAGCTTTGGAGTCGGAAGAATCTCGCTGACCTATACCTGCTCTGAGGCTCCAGGCCGATTCCTTACCTGACAGTGGGAAATGGGAAATGCATAATGGATGTAAATGCTCTTTATAAACTGTAAAGCGCAGATCCACCTGTTAGTTTTTTTGTAGTTCTTCACTCTAGCCCCAAGGATGCCCAGCTCAACATTATGTACTGGTTGGTACTTAGTGTAAAATAGATAGTTAGTGGGAACCTGCTGTATAGCACAGGGAGCACAGCTCAGCGCTCTGTGATGACCTAGATGAGTGGGATGAGGGTGGAGGGAGGTCCAAGAGGGAGAGGATATATGTATACATATGGCTGATTCACTTTGTTGTACAGCAGAAACTAACACAAGATTGTAAAGCAATTACACTCCAAAAAAAAAAAAAAAATCCTTGTAGAAGCGAATATACCCAGACCCTCCCTGAAAGCACATTTATGTCCAAGCAGCCTTTGAAGCAATTAGCCTTAACAAGATATTTATATATATTTTTTTTTAATAAGTATTTTAATTAATTTATTTATTTTATTTTTGGCTGTGTTGGGTCTTCGTTTCTGTGTGAGGGCTTTCTCTAGTTGTGGCAAGTGGGGGCCACTCTTCATCGCGGTGCGCGGGCATCTCACTATCGCGGCCTCTCTTGTTGCGGAGCACAGGCTCCAGACGCGCAGGCTCAGTAATTGTGGCTCACGGGCCTAGTCGCTCCGCGGCATGTGGGACCTTCCCAGACCAGGGCTCGAACCCGTGTCCCCTGCATTGGCAGGCAGATTCTCAACCACTGCGCCACCAGGGAAGCCCCACAAGATGATATTTAATGCAGATTGGGGTCTGCAGAATAATGGCTCCCTGAAGATAATCCCCAGAGCCTGTGAATATGTTACCTTAAGTGGCAAAATGGACTTTGTAGATAAAATTGAGTTAGGGATCTTAAGACACGAATATTATCCTGGATTACCTAAGTGGGCTTAATGTAATCACAGGGTCCTTAAAAGAAAGAAGACAGGGGTTTCCCTGATGGCGCAGTGGTTGAGAATCTGCCTGCCAATGCAGGGGACACGGGTTCGAGCCCTGGTCTGGGAAGATCCCACATGCCACGGAGCAACGAGGCCTGTGAGCCACAACTACTGAGCCTGCGCGTCTGGAGCCTGTGCCCCACAACAAGGGAGGCTGCGACAGTGAAAGGCCCGCGCACCGCGATGAAGAGTGGCCCCCGCTCGCCGCAACTAGAGAGAAAGCCCTCGCACAGAAACGAAAACCCAACACAGCCAAAAATAAATAAATTAATTAATAAATTAAAAAAAAATTACATTTAAAAAAAAAAAGAAAAAGAAAAGAAGGAAGACAGAAACAGGGCAGTCAAGGAAGGAGATGTGACGATCGAAGGGGGGCTCTCTCAGAGCCAGAGAGAGACTGAAGATGCCGTGCTGCCGGCTTTGAGGTGGAAGAAGGAGCTCAGGGATGCAGGCGGTCTCTGAAAGCTGGAAAACGTAAGTGGATTCTCCCCTAGAGCATCCAGAAGGAACGCAGACCTGATATCTTGATTTTAGCCCATTGAGACTCGTTTTGCACTTCAGAACAATAGAGCTGGAAGATAATAAATCTGTGTTGCTTTAAGGCGCCCAATTTGTGTAACTTGTCACAGCAGCAAAAGGAAACGAATACACAGATAAATGGAAACTTCTGCAACTTGCTTACAAAAATCCCAAAGCCCAGGCACAAAAAGGGAGAAACCTGGTTTAGCAGGCACACTGTGGAACAGAGCTTAATGACTAAATGTCAGTGATGTGGCCCTGGTCACAATGGCAGCTTCAGTGTTGAGGTTCTGTTTGTTTGTTTGTTTTTAAAGAAGTAGAGTAACTGGAATGAGAGAGAGGATGTTTTACATTCACTGAGGTCACTGGTCACACAGAAACAGTGGGTTCAGTTCAGGGCAAAACAATTCCAGGAGGGCATTACAAACTAGTTCATCTCCTAAGCGTGAGAGCAGGAACTCTCATACTTTGCTGGTGGAGAGCAAACTGGTACCACTTCATTGGATGGCAATTTGGCAATGTGGATTAAAAATTTAAATGCACGTATCTTTCACTCTAGCAATTGCATTGCTCTAAATCTATCACACAGATACCTGTACAAAGAGGTATATGCAATGCAAGGATATTCATGATTGCTTTGTTTGTAGTAGCAAAAGATTGGAAACTACCTAGTGTCCATCAACAGGGGACTAGTTTAATGAAATGTGGTTTATTAAACTGCCTATGTTGCTTTTAAAAGAATCAGGTGCGGCTTTAAATACTGACGTGGAATCATCTCCAAAATTTATTACTAGGTTTAAGAAAAGCAAGGTGCAGAATCGTGTATGTAATATTATTGTCTAAAAGAATGCGTATACTTGGCAAATGCATAATTTCTCTTGAAAAGATAGGAAGTGGTAACGTGATTATCTCTGGGGGGAGGATTCCAGAGCCTGGAGGTATGGCAGATAAGGTTTGATTTGCCCTTCATCTCACTTTTACACTTTCTCCTCCCCTGTGCCTGCATTATATATTAAAGAAAAGGAAGATAAAAGGGAAGGAAACAGAAGTCCCTGAAACCAGCTCATGGGTGGGCCTGTTAAAAGAAATGGAATGTTTACTCTGTGCAGAGGGCAAGGCTGAACCAGTGGAGAAGATTTGGTCTTTGAAATAAGGAAGAATTTTCCAGCCATCAGAGCCGCCTGAAGGAGAAGCAGGCTGCCCCCTGAGGAGTGAGTTCTCTGTGGCTGTTGGGCTGATGAAGCTTAGGCTGCGTGAATCTTTCTTGCGGGGCCACAACGGGGTCTCGAGTTTGGAGGACTTAGTAGAGTGCAGGAAGTTTCACCCCAGCTCCATATTATTATTATTTTTTAATAATAAAAAGGATCCTTTAAATGTAAATAGTACCATAATTCATCAAAATACTTAATAATAGTTAACTGCCTCTTAAATATAATCTTATGAACGATGCCTTCTGGAGTTGAAAGTAATGTGGATGCAATCTGTTTAAAATTATCTATTTAGAACATGATAATAGAAGTGGGAAAAAATTAACAATCTCCTATGAAGTCTTCTAAGAAAGGAAATCATAACAAGTTTCTGATCAGATAAATGCCATTCCATTATTAAAATGGGTTAAAAAGAAGTGTAAATAGATTTGAATAGGCATGTCAGTTTCCTGGGTTTTGCCCTTCTCTACAAACTTGACTCTTTAATAGAGTTAAAATTGTATTCTTGTTTTCTGTCATAAGCAAAAAATTCCTTAACGGCAGCTCAGAAGTGACCTTAATGTCTTGGTGAAACATACTTCTTCACCTTCTGATGGTCACTTGGTGCTCCAGTCTCTAGTATATCTGCTGTCTCACCTTTGCTAATCTTCTCAGGCATCTCCATAGGAGGACAAGTGTGATGAATCACCATTCCAGCCACGGCGTCCATCTTAACTCTCCAAATGCCACCGTTGTGAGGAGGTGCCATCACAGGTTGCCATAGCAACATAGCCTTTGTGACTCAGTAGATCGACCACTCTTAGGCACTGTCCAACTGACACCTGGCACAGCCAATTATTCTTCCCAAAATTCTATTGCTGGGCTCCTCCTGAACCATTACACTTCATGAGCACTTGATGAATGAGTTTCTGACATATCCAGGCAAGGGAGATTATTTAAAACCAATTCATGCTCTTCATTATAAATTCAGTGCTGATTAGGGTCACCGTAGCCACAACCCTTAAGCACTCCTAGGCCTCTCTTCTGACTTGGGCAGCCCTGGGCCACCAGACACTTACTGATCTGGAGGTGACAGAGCCTTTCCCATTGAAGGACTTGGGGCATTTTGACCTTCTTTCTACAAAAGTGGATTGCTAGGGTTTGGCATTGGGCTCAGGTATCTGCATCTCTTGGTAAATGTTATCCAAATATCATTTAAATGATTTACAACCCAACTCCTTCCTCTATTCAACATGCTTATTGATATTGCCAAAGCTTTTGGACCCCAGATCAGGTCTTACGGAAAAATACTGCTCCTTACATTCATCCAACTAAACATGAACCAGTCTCATCACACGTGTCATGATATCCTAGCCTTCAGGAGAACCATACGGTCGCCTTTTTCCAAAAATGTGTCCAACTCTAAAGCAAGGGATGATGAAGAGTTTACCTCCACCCATCCAATTCCGAAATGATATTTCGAAATTTTCTCCTCCCCAGATATCCATGCCACGGTCACACTGTCCAAGTTCAATGAAATAGTTTCTCTTCATGGTAAACAATCCTCCAGCAATTGTAGGTGACTTTATTGGTGTAGTATCTCCCTCCAGTCCTCTGAGCTTGGAAAAGGGAGCACGACCCCATCTGAAATGCAGCCCCCAGTTGAAGCCCCCTCACAACACAGGGGAGGAGCTGCAGGCGAGGGTCAGCACTGATGGTGCTGGTCACCAGACATCCTACCGTCCGCTAGGCCTCCCGGATGACGGCCAGCAAGGACCCGGCCACATCACAGCTGCTCTGATTGTTCTTCCTCAAATCAATCTCCCACGCTTTGTATTTTTTATTACTTTAATTTTTCCAAGGAGGTAGTTTTGGACATATTCATCTAGTTCTCCTTTCAAATCACTGTCTACAGGCATGATCTCCTGAAGAAGCCAGGCAGGCACGTGGTCTAGGAGGCTGCGCCCAGGCCAGAGCCAGGCACACAAGCCTTCACTGTAGAAACAAATAGCAACACCAGCCACTGGCAAATCCGTTGAGTCAGACTTGTCTGTACATCCTGCATCCCTTGTATCTGCTGCATCTCTGTGGCAGCCAAGCCCTTACTGCGAAGCATATTGAAGGCATGTTTCTGATACCGCAGGTCTCTCAATGCCTGATCACTTTCATTAAAAATCATACCCAGTGCAGAAGAGAACTTCACATTATCTTTTTCTGGATCTTCAGTATGGTTATCTCTCACATCATCAATTTTGTTTGCTTTGAACTGTGATTCTAATACTCCACTTGGACCTCGAGTGACACAGGGATAGAATTTGGGGAGCAAATAGTCCATGGAACCCAGACACCTTGACGAGCACATTCTTAAGTGGTTGTCACTTCACTGAAGTTGAAATAAACAAAAAGCCAAACTGTCCAGTTCACAGGTGTAAAAGAACACCCACAACAGAAATATCGCACGGTGACACTTCCCACTGTAGACCCAGCATAGCTGAAGGGCTGCTTTCAACTTCCTGGAGCCGAAGGTGCTGGAGCCATAAACTGGTGCTGGACGCTGGGTGTGAACTGGCGTGAGAGAGAGAATCTCTGGGGAGGCAGTCGTGGGTTGGGGGCCACACTTCCGGAGCTAGACCTCCAGGACCCTGACTCCATACTGGAACCACGTGGGGGACTTTACATCTCACTGATGCCTCCGCCTCCCCCCGAGACCAACTGAATCAGAATCAGGAGTCTGGGCTCCGTCCTGGCCTCATCTACTCCCATCCCACACCCGGCTCAGAGTGACCGTCTAAAACATCAATCTGAGCATCCCACAACCCCCTCCCGAACCTTCCAGTGGTTTCTCACTGTACTCAGGACGAAGATCATGTCCTTGTCAAGGCCTGAAGCCCCTCCGAGTCCTGTTCTCCACCGGTCTGGCCCTCTCATTCGCTCACAAGGATGCGGTCCATCTACTCACCACCATGAACTTACCAGAAGCGCCACTGACACATTTACTGTGCCTCCCGACTGCCCCTGGTTATTATGTTTCACTTTGATTAAAAACACAGGTGCACATATTACTTATTTCAGGTGTTCTTTACGGGCAGAAGCAGCCAATTATCCCATTACAGAAATCATGTACCTGGAATAATGATTATGCCTCAGAGGAATCCAATTGCATCACTTGAATAAAGTCAAAGCATGTAGATTGCTCTTAAGGAAATCAGGCATGCACAAGAATGACTGACTTGTTATTAGGGGAGATACTAGCTCTGGATGGAAATTCTACCAACTGAGATCAAGAGAATGGGGGTGGGAATGATGGATCCCTTGGAAATATGTTGAGTCTGAGATGCCGTCGGGGACTCCGGTGGGGAAGTCCAGTGCACGGTTAGTTGGATGATTTTGAAGAAGGAGGGAGAGTTCTAGGATGGAGACAAAGCTGGGGAAGCACCAAGATTTAGGAGGTGGTTCAAACTATCTGAGCAAAGAGATCACCCAGCAACTGGGTGTTCGGTGACCTTTTCTGGGGCAGGTGGAGGGAGAGAAGGATGGAGACGAAGAGAAGATGCAGAGAAAGGGACAGTGAGAACAAAACCAAGGAGTGGAGAAGTTTCTAGAAAGAGAGGCAGTGTGTCCAAAAGGATGAGTAAGATGAGGCCATCTCAATAACGCAGGCTGGGGGAGTGAGGGGTCTGCAGGGACTGGATCAGGTATGGTTTCAGGAGCAAGACGGAGGTGGAGGTTGGAGCACAGAAGACAGAGCTATAAGCAGGAGATGAGGAAGGGCCTCGACCGATGGAGGAGAAGTGGCTGCTCCCCTTTGCACACTAAATAAAATTTTAAAAATAAAAAAAGACTAGTGTCCCTGTTTCCCAGCTCCTCCCTGGCCCACAGACCTCTTCTTCCAACCTCTCAGAGCATGGTGTGCGTGCATGTGCTGTGTTTAAGTCACTTTGCTTTCAGATTCTTGCCTTTCATTTATTTAACACAAAAAATTTTTTAAACGCATCCCGTATTAGTCAGGGTTCTCCAAGGAAATGAAACCAAATGTATTAAGAGATTTATTTTAAGAAATTAGCTCATGTGATCACGGGGGCTAGCAAGTCTGAGATTCATAGGGCTGGCAGGCCGGAAACTCAGGCAGGAGTTGATGTCACAGTCTTGAGAGAGAATTTCTTCTTCTCCGGGAAACTTCAATTTTGGCTCTTAAGTCCTCCCACTGATTGTATGAGCACTCCCTGCCATTATTGAGGGCAATTATCTCCTTTATTTGCAGTCATCTGATTGTAGATGTGAAACACATCTACTTCCCTGCAACACCTAGATTAGCGTTTGGTTAAATATCTGACTGATTCATAAAACTAACCATCTCACCTCCTAAATGATGCAAGCTGCTGGTCTCCTGCTCCAGCCAGACCAATGACGGAGTGTCGTATCCATTTAATAAAATATCAGAAAATGGAAGGAGGACGTGGGGGTCCTCCTACAGCCCCTCAAATAAGACATGAAAAATTGGAAGAAGCTGTAACTCTACTTTCTCAGAGGATGATTTTCAGTTTCTTCGGAATTCCCCCACATGGCCTGTAAGATAGAAGGAACCATCTTATTATGAATCCAACAGTGTAGTCTCAGAGGACTTCTCCAGGCGTGTTAGCAAGCAGGCCCCTTTACAACGACAAACAGTCGGGGAGCTGATTAAATGCTCTCTCCCACACTCCGCTCTTCCAGTGTATTTAACAAGACTAAATCGGTCCTCCGAGCTCGCTGGGTTTTTCCTCCCTTCTTCTCATGTTAACCTGTCAGCTACGTGAGCGGATGATCCTCGAGGGCCACACCTCTACTGCCACAAGGGAAGTGAGGGTCCCCGAGACACCCACACGGCCACCTCTGATGACGCTCTTTGACCCAACAGAATACCCCCGACCCGAAGTGAATCAGACTGCAGGATCAGTCTGCACTGCAAGTCACTTGCTTTAGATGGGATGGTGGGTGCAGGGGGTGGGATGGGGGATCCCTGGGATTCCTGCTTGACCACTCCTTGCCAGTGCCCTTGCTGTCTTTAGCTTTCTGCAGCTCTTACGACTCTTAAACTGGTACGTCCACAGTGAGCAACACCCTTAAAAACTGTGGTCATAGACCTACCTGAGATGAGGATCAACATCTCTCCAACTGACCAATAAGACTCAGATCACTGAGATAAAGTGTGGCTCCACTAGACCAGGGATTTCCATCTGGGGGTCCAGGGGCCCCTTGGGTTCTATGAACTTGAATGGGGAAATAAATGCTCCTTTGTTTTCACTAACTTCTCAAATTCAGCATTCCTTCAGTTATGAATGTAGGTGACACTCCAGAGTGGTGGTCTCAGCACCTGTGGCTTTGTCACCAACGGTGATCACAGATATTTCCACGTCTCACCACAGTCGTAGCAGAATTCTCAAAATAGCATTTTTGTTCATCCCTACTTCAAAATTCCAGCCAGTGTGTCACTAGCCAGATCTTGCATTTACTGTGTTAATAATGAAGCGCACATATTACTGTATCACATTCGCTTTCTCAAATATGTTTATAATTGCATGTCAATCTAATAAGTTTCGATTGTCACCTGATGTCTGTTTTTTTGTGCATTGAAAAACATGATTCTGAGGAATGCATGGCAGAGGAAAGATGCAGAACTTGCACTGGATCAATGCTTTTCAAACCATAGCCGTCATGGGTCATAACATCAATTTAGTGGGTGGTGACAGGCATTCTTCTTGAAGAAAAATGCATAAAGTAGAAACTATCAGAGCCCATCATGTGCGCTAAAGATGCATTAAACATTTATTACTGTGTGGCCTGTGTGTGCTGGTTCACAAAGTAAAATGCATTTCTTAGTATGCCTGTGCTGGAAATGTTTGAAGGTCACAGCTCCAGACAGCAACGCTTGCAAGGACGGGGTCATGGCCATGTGTTGCTCACCCTTGCTTATCGCTCCAGTACTTAGGATGATACTTGGAGTTAACAAGTGCTTGTCAAATATCTATAAAATGGAGAAGTGAAAAATCCAGAGAGTAACAACCATACGATGTACACCTCCATCAAAAATGGTTATAAAACCATTCAAGAAATATCTATGGAGTTTCTACTATGTTCTGGTGGGCACTGGAATTTCAGTAGTAAACAGTTAATGGTTTAGCTTTTAGTGTAGCAGAATGAATAATTTTGTTAATTTTGACCGCACATACACACACACAAGAGAAAAAAAGCTAGTGAGTTTGAGATTTTTAACACATATTTTCTGGGTACATGCTTGTCCTGAAGACCCCGAGAAGGATTTGAAGTTGAGGCTCATGTGGCTCTTTGGTGGAGAGCCCACTGGACTCTGGTGTGAGAATAACCAAGTTTACACGAGGCTAGAACTCAAGGCCAAGTGTGCCAAGAGCCAGGACAGTCCAGCAGAACGCAGGTGTTGGGTGGTTGTCAAAGAAATTCCAACAAGCCCATGTCTTGGGTTAATCACAACCTTCCTGAACAATGTAAGAATCGTGGACTGCTTTAACCACAATCCCCTCCCTCCTAGCTCAGCTGCTACTGTCATCTGGCTGTCTAGCTGTCTAGCTCCATCTTTTTCTTTTAAGCCCACATATTACACATTTATTAATTTTTTAAAAACATTCAAAATATCCAGGCTTATCTAGACATTTTCTATTTCATGAACTCATCATTTCTTTTTTATACCTTACATCTTCCTCCTGGGATTATTTCCCTTCTTCTTGAAATATATCAATTAGAAGTTCCTCAGTGGGCATCTTCTGGTGGTATCAGGGGCAGGACTAGGGTGAGGCACCTACGGTGTAAATTTTAAGGAAACACTCACTCCAAGGTGCTAATTCTAAACTGTCACAGCCCTGAAAGCGAGCACGTCCTTAAATTCCAATGCCCCCTGGCACCTCACTTGCCTCACCCTCATCCCAGCCCTGGAGGTAAACTTCCTGTTTTTATTTATCTAAATGTATTTATTTCACTCTTATTCTTGAAAGGTAGTTTCACTGGCCATACAAAGTTAACAATTATTTTCGTTCATTTATCTGAAGACAGTATTCCACTGTCTTTTGGTTTCCATTGTTGTTATTGAGGAATCTGTTCCCCATATAATAGTTTTCATTTTGTAAGTAATTTGTCTTTTTTCTCAGGCTGCTCTAAGCCATTCTATTTGACTTTGGTCTTCTGCTGCTTAAGTAGATGTATCTAGATGTGGATTCCTTTTAGTTAACCAGCTTAGTTTTGAAGGGCTTACTGATCTGAGGAATCCCCCCATTATTTGTGGAAAATGCTTAACAATTATCTCACTGAGTAGTGACTTTTCCCCAATCTCTCCATTACCTCTTCTAGAACTTCAAATACGTGTTGACCTGTCATACTTTACCTTCCATTCCTCCTAACTTCTCCTTCATATTTTCATCTCATTTTGTCTCTGTGATGGTTTCTGAGTAATTTCTTTAGATCTATCTTCCAGTTTCTAACTCCCTCTTCTGCTACATCTATCCTGGTCTTGAGCCTCTTTGTTGTCTTCATAATTTCAGTCACTATAGTTTCAATGTCCAAAACTTACACTTGCTCCTGGTCACGTTTTATAGTCTTGTGCACCTTACTCAGGTTTACAATTCCCTCTATACTTCTTCAACAATATTCAGCATACTTACTGTATGTTCTGGACTTGAGAATTTCATTATTCAAAATCACTGTAGGCCTGCTTTTCATTTGCTGTTTTGTCTGACTGTTGCTCAGATAAACAGAACTTACATAGGAGATTATAAGAAAAAACTAAAGCAGGAAAGGGACTCAAGATTTCTTGGGGGAAGGCACATGTTTCAACAGGTGTTTGGGAAAGACTTCATTGAGAAGATGACATTTAAGCAAAAACTTGAAGATGATGAGGCAGTGGGCATTGCTAATATATAAGGGTACAGCACATGCAAAGGCCCTGAGGTGGGGGGGTGGGTCTGGCATCTCTAAGGCTGGAGTAGAGGAGTGAGAGAGAAAGTGGTGTGAGGGCAGGAAGGCAGGACGGTAAGAGGAGGCCAGACCGTGAAGACCCTGTGGATCATGGTAAATATATCGTCCTTTACTCTGTGTGATGTGGGAGCCACCAGAGGGCTTGGGGCAGAAGAATGATATGTTATGACTTAGGTTTTAAACGAATCACTCTGGCTGTTGGGTTGAGAAATGGCTGGAAGCGGGGCAGAAGCTGGGAGAGCAGTCTGTAGCAAGCACGGCTAGAAGCGAGGTGATATTCGTCCATCATACCTGGAAATATTTGGAAAAGAAGCACCAGTGGGGTGAACTGGGGAATTGGTTGGGGTGCGAGAGAAAGAGGGAATCAGGTTGAACGACTCCAGGATTTTTAGCCAGAGCAACCAGAACGACGGAATCTCCCCCAGCCTGATGTGGGGAAAACTGTAGGAGAGTCAGTGGGGTGAGGAGAGATCAGGGGCTCAGCTGGCTGAGTCCGAGCTGCCCAGGCAACTTCTAAGTAGGACTGTCCAGTAGGCAGAGGGGTGGACAGTCTGAGTTCAGGGGAGAGGTCTGGGCACAGACACAAATTCTGGAGTCGTCGATGCAGTGAGATGAGTAGAGTTAGAAAAGGGAAGGGGTCTAAGACCCGAGTCCTGCCCACAGGCCCCACTCTCAACAATGAGTGTGTGATCCAATAATAACGCCTGGACTTCAGGGTGGTCTTTTAAAATCACTCAAAGATCGTTCACATCTGCTGACTTGAAAGACACCCGGGTGAATAATTTTTATGTGGCTGATGACAAAGCCGCCACAATCCAGTTCTAAGCCATGTGCCCAACCCCCTGGGGCCAACCTTGCCAAGTCGACTCAGGGCTGATCCTGGCTGTGCCATCTCACCCGCTTCTCCTCCTCACACACTCTCTCTCCCGCTCTGAAGAGCTCTCCCCCATTTCGCCAACTGGCAAGTGCCACCTCATTCAGGAACCAGATCACAAGTCACCTCCTGGACTAGTTGATGTTTAGGGGCCACAAGTATCAGGAAACAGCCCCAATCCAGGTTGGGAAAAGGACTGGGGGCATTATGGGCTTCAGCTGCCAAACCACAGATGGGAGGAGAAAGGCCAGGCTAGGATCATGGATCACGTGGCCATCAACTCTGAGGAGGGGTAAGGCCTACGAAAAGATACACACCCCGTTCTGTTGTTCCCTGCCTATTTGAAGGGGAAAAGGGAGCTAAACAGGTCTCTCCAAAATGCACAAGACTTTCCCGGCCCCGGGGCAGGGAGGCAGCTCTATTCTCTGGCGGTACAGCCCTCAGCAGCCTGTTTGCTCTGATTCCTGGTTTCCTTGTCAGCCTCCCCATGTAGACTGTGAGCTTCACGAGGAAAAGGTGAAGCGTGTGGAGCAGTGCCCGGCTAACAAGAGGTGCTCGGTAAACAGTCTGCAGTGAAGAAACAGACAGGTTCCTAGACGGAGCGTGTGTGCCAGGGACGCTCAGATGCCTTCTCATTCTCATCTCCGCTCCCAAAACACATACGTTCAGGCTCCAAGAGGCCAAAGTCATAGCTCCTACCTTCGGCTCTGGAGCAGACCAAATGCTTGCCCAGGCTATTCACCGTCACATAACTGAAACTATGATGCAGTGTAACCTCTGACCTTAAAGGCTAACACATGCCAGCCGCCAAGTAGCCCAGCAAGCCTTCGGCCATGAGGCCCCATGAATAAGATGTGCGGTGAGCTGTCTTGGAGATTTCTTCTACATCATCCAGGGCACGCCTGGTGACTTTTCATTGTGATTTCCAGGAGTACATGTCTCTCCTAAGAGGGGACCACCTGTGCACATGTGGATATAGAATTTCACGTCTCTAACATATAAGCATCCGTACATACACACACACACACACCCCTCAACACAGAAGATGCCCCAGGACCGCTGGTCTCCTGTCTGTAGGGAAAGTGCTGAGGCTTCCAAAGCTACCTCTGTCTCCATCCCAGTCTCCATGGAAACCTTGAAAACAGACAGGACTAGGCCAGGCTGAGTTATTTGTCTCCTAAATGAGCAGCCACAGCAGGGCCCAGTCCCTGCGGCTAAGAGTTAATAAGACAATGCCTTTCAAATAGACAAGCACTGCACTTCTCTGCCTCTAAATACTGGGCCCACCTAGATCAGGGACAGTCCTTCAAATAGAGCCAAATGTACTTCTGTGTGAATATAGTCTGTGCCAGGACCAAATACAGGCTGATGTCTGCAGAGGAAGAAATATCAACTAATATGATATAGCTACTGTTTAATAATAATAATAGAAATGAAATAATAAGAGTTATAATAGTTGAGAGCTTACTATCTGTCAGGCACTGCGTGTAACGCTTTACCTAAAATTATCTCCTGTAATCTGCACAAAGATTAATCTTACTACAGTTACATAAACACCATCGGAGTCCCAAATCCACTGGTTCCCTCCCTCTGCTGGGGTCCCTGCAGTCTAGTTGCAGCGGGCTGTTGCTTGGGTCTGCTCTGTCCTGCACCATTGCCCTTCTTCTGGTAACTGCACTTTGGTCTTCCTTTGGGAAAGGCTCTTCCCCGCTCTGTCTGGGTGGCACTGTTTGAGAGTTGACTGCATCCCAGCTCCAGGGCTGGGTGTACAACCCAGGTCTGGCTGGCCAGCACCTTCCTTGGCCATGGTCATACCAGTTCATGGATGGATATTTGGCCCTGTGAGCATGTAGTTTTGGAACTGCTAGGCACCTATTTGGGTTGTCTATCACTGTATTACAAGCCACCCCAAAACTTAGTGGCTTAAAGCAACTGCTATGTTATTATCTCTAGTGCTTTTGTGGCTTGACTGGGATCATCTGGGATGTTCTTCTGTGCCATGTGATGATGTGTGGGCTGTACCCATCTGTGGGCTCTTCTGGGCTGGAACATCCAAGATGGCAGTCGATGCTGGCTGTGGGCTGGGAGTTCAGCCGGGGCTGCTGACCAGAGGGTCTCTGCTTCCATCACAGCCTCTGTGCATGTTTGGGCTTCACAGTGTGTCAAATCAGCTCCACAAGCAAGTGGTCCAAAGGGACAAGCCCGGTGTGCAAGCACTTATCAAACCTCTGCTTGTCATTTCATGATTAGCATATAAACAAAATCATGCAGTATGTAATTTTTTGAGCTTGTTTTTTTTTTCACTCACATAATGACCTTGACGTCCACCCAGGTTGTTGTATATTAACAGTAGTTCATTCCCTTTTATTACTGGATAGTATTCCACCTTATGGATGTATCACAGTGTTTTAATCCATTCATTTGTTGATGGATATTTAGGTTGTTTCCAGTTTTATTACAAACAAAGCTGCTGTGAACATTCATCTACATGTCTTTGTATAACATGTGTTTTGTTTCTCTTGAGTAAATACCTGTGAGTGGAATTGATGGATTACTTAGTAGGTCTAAGTTTAACTTAAGAAAATATACCAAACTATTTCCATTTTACATTTGCACTAGTAGGATGTGAGAATTCTAGGTCCACCACATCCTTACCAACATATAGCGTGGCTGGTTTTCTAAATTTTAGTCATTCTCTTACATATGTCATGGTATCTCACTGTGGTTTCAATTTGCATTTCCCTAATGACTAAGATGTTGATTTCATTTTCATGTCTGATTTGTCCTCCATATATCTTCTTTGATATATATAATCCTAATATAAAGCCTAAAACCATAAGACTTGTAGAAGATCATAGAGGAAAAAATATTTGTGAGTTCAGGTTAGACCAATACTTCTTAGATACAAAATCAAAAGTATGATCCACAAAATAACAAATGGAGAAACTGAACTTCATAAAACTAAAAACCCCTGTTCAGAAGACATTTTAAGAGAATAAAAAGGTTGAAGCTGTTTTTATTCCATTTTATGGATGAGTATGCTGAGTCTCACAAAGGTGAAGTGATTTGCCTGAGGTCACTCACCTAGAACACGAGGATCAGACTTTGCACCAGATTGTGAATCATTCCAGATTGCATACTCTCAAATGCTTATCCTCTCGTATTTCCTTGCAACGTATCATGCCTCAATTTTCCCTTTAGAAATGGGGGCAACCCTTTAAAGCACTTTCCAGGAACTCAGAGACGGTGAAACTCTCTGAAACATTTTGGAAATCCAAAAAGAGAAGAACAAAGACAGGCATGTTTAGAAAAAATCTCAATAACTTAAATACTCAGAACAACTCCATCCATAGACTCAACACTGCATCCTCGAAGTCTATGAAATGATCATTCCTTCAGCCTCTTAGGAAGAAATGGTGAGGTCTATTTTAGAAAAATGGTTTCCAGCCAAGACTTCAAAGGTGGTCCTTCCCTCACAGGTGCTCAAGGACCCCTCCATGTTGGCTTGTGGAGGAGGCCAAATCTCCAAGCTGGGGCCATGAGAACTGTCAAGTACGACTTGGCTGGATAAAGTTTGCAGACTCCCTAACGGCACCAACGGCAAGGCTCACTGGACTGGCGTTAGGAAGAACCAGCCCCTCTCCATCTCCTTCACTTTACTTCTCATCCCTCAGAACAAAGCTTCGTCTCATCGTGCTTGCAAAGTCCACCTTGAAGGCAACTTCTCTTGGATCATCTTCTAAGTCTGCCAGGCTCAGCCCCACAGGGATGCAGTCCAAGAAAAATAAAACACACCTTAGCATGTGCTCACCACACTGCTTTCCACACAGCTCCTGCACACGTGAACCAAGGTTAAAATAAGCACCAAAGGAGATTTTGAAGGGAAAAAGAGGATGCAGATGGGTGCTCACAGAAGAAGCTGGTAGAAGGGAAAGAAAAGTTAACAACAATTCGCTTAGTCTGGAAGTGTCAGGAGGGACTGTGAATAAGCACAATTATAATAGGAGGTGAAGGGGCGCCATCATTTAAAAGCACTGCCACTTTTATAGACACCAATATTTTAATCAGTATTACACCATACACAATATAGATGAATTTTCTGTAGATATCTTTCTCTTATAAAAGAATTCACAGTCATTACTAAGCATTTTGTATGTGTCAAGCACTTTCTAAAAATTATTATATTTCATCTTTTAGCAGTCTGGAAATGTTGGTATTATGATCCCCATTTACAAGATGAAAAATTTCAGCTCATAGAGGTTAGGGTCTTAGGCTTACTAAGTGGCAAATCTAAATTCAAACTCAACCGTTCCACTGTACCTCAGGGAGGTTTCTGTCATAAAATGGATAAAAGTCACTGGTATAAACCAAATTCTCCCGGGGGGTGGGAGATGGGGTTCATGATTAACATAGAAAAAGGAGGTAGTTTCATGTGAAGAGACCACAGTAGGTAGGAAGGCAGGAGTGGAGGATACAGTGAGGGGTGGCTGAAGGTTGGTGGAGGGGTTTCTGCAGGAAAAGGGAAGCAGGAACTTGGGGGCACAGCAAAGAGTCCCTAGGCCTTTGGTCGGACTGCCTGCACCTGAGCTGCTGGAGTGAGATAACGGAGTGTGTTATGGGGACGTTTAGCTATGGGCTGGCTCTCGCATGCAGTCATTTCAAGCCAGCCGAGGGCACGGCAGGGGTTGGGGGCCCTCTGGGTGCTCAGCAACAGTCAGACTCTCCTGCTCAGGGACCCCAAGTTAGGTCCATTTGCTCCTAGGAACTCTGGTCCAGCTGGTAGCCTCTCTTCAGTCTTCCTGGACCGTGGCTTTTGGCTGAAAATAAACGTGGCACCCGGACTGTCTTGTGGTCACCCCAAAACTACCTGAGCCCCAGGCTCTTCCTGGTTCCAAAGCACAGGTAATGCCAGATCTCCCTGCCCTAGAATAACTGACTCCAGGAATTCCGTAACACTGCCAAGACATTTCCATGGGGATTGTGCAAAGTCATGTCTCCAGTTTCTAAAACTGAATCTACCCTTGGTCAGGTTCAGGGTCAGGAGATGAGAAGAGAAATCGGCAGGTTAACAGGACGACCTACATTACCACTCAGGACTGTGCTTTTATCCTTCACAAGACCCTCAAATGACATCCATGTTCAGGCCCTTCTGTACCCCAATCCAGAGTTAAAGGCATCTTGACATTGCAAAGTACAGTTTTATACAGAAATTCTTCATTACAAAAGAAAGCCCAGGGCTTCCGTGGTGGCGCAGTGGCTGAGAATCTGCCTGCCAATGCAGGGCACACGGGTTCGAGCCCTGGTCTGGGAAGATCCCACATGCCGCGGAGCGACTATGCCCATGCGCCACAATTGCTGAGCCTGTGCGTCTGGAGCCTGTGCTCTGCAACAAGAGAGGCCGCGATAGTGAGAGGCCTGCGCACCGCGATGAAGAGTGGCCCCCACTTGCCGCAACCAGAGAAAGCCCTCGCACAGAAACAAAGACCCAACACAGCCATTAATTAATTAATTAATTAATTAATTAATTAATTAATTTAAAAAAAAAAGAAAAGAAAGCCCATAGCCTGAGTTTTGATGGCAGAAATGTGCTATTACAGGTTCAAGAGTTTCTTCTCTTCCTCCCATTTTCTCAGTCAGGAAGGACATTCCACTGGCCATGCAAAGGCTCATCAATAGATTGAGGGGATTTGGAAAATACAAGCTAATAAGGTGCATCTGTGAATTGGAGTAGTAAGCAAGACTAAAACCGAAGAAATGTGTCATCTGAGCTTGTTCCCTTCACATCCAGTTGTCCCCAAGGCCCTGTTTCCCTCTTCTCCCAAAACAGCATGTCCTCCAGAGCCCTTAAATGTCAGAGGGGAAAGGGACTTCCCCAGATCGTAAGCGGGGCTAGCAGAGAGAAAAGGTGGTGGTGGTGGGGGTACCTGTCTACAGACGCTGTTGCTGTAGACCCAACATGGGGCTATTCCAATTCACAGAGTGCAGTTAACTTGGGGGCTTATACGTGTATTCCCCCCAACCATCCCGCATACAGCGCAGGCACGGGGTACACCCGTCAGGGAGACACATTTCCTCGTGGGGCCTGTGGAATCTTATGAATCAGACTCAAAGACAATCTTAGTGCTTGAAGGGAACACAGAGGCCCTATGATGTAAGATGGTTTTATCAAGATCACCTATAAGAACTTGATGTTGCAAAGACCAGATCACGGGTTCCTGCTCCCAGGCAAGTGCACGGTCAACAGAGTGGACACACGTTCCGCGGGCACCAGGGTTACAGCCGTGCACAAGGCTGCAAGAACCCCTGTCTTCTCAGGGCTGACAGGCTGCTTCTGCAGTCCAGGCATCATCTTCTTCTGGGAACAACCCGACTGCCCTTTGTAGAGTCGCCCTCTCCCCCATTCTCCAACCATGTTCTTAAAATGGGCGTGATCCCCTCCCCCCGGCCCTGGAGGTGGACATGTGACCCAGGCCCAGCCACTTGGAGCACTGCATCCCCTGTGCCAAAGACATTGGGTCAGAGATGAGCATGCCGCCCTGTGAAATAATAAGAATATATATTTATATTTATATTATTTATATTTATATGTGTGTGTCTTCGCTCTCCGTTCCTGTTAATATTTGGTCTATGACGCTGGTTCCTGACATAGAGTTCCCAAATCCCTTGGAATTTCCTGGGTGAAAGGAGCACCTTTCGTTTTTATGAGGTGACTCTGGGTGGGCTTCCGCATGGGGACTGCTCACTGGAAAGATGAAGCCATGATTAGAAGCTTGGGACTTTCAGCGCCCCCCCCCCCCAATTCTCCACAGAGGGGAGAGGGGCTGGAAGTGGAGTTAGTAATTGATCATGCCTACGTGATGAAGTCTCCATAAAAATCCCTAAAGCATGGGGTTCAGAGAGCTTCCGGGTCAGTGAGCACATCCACGTGCTAGAAGGGTGGAGCACCCCAACTCCTCAGGGACAGGACCCTTCCAGACCTCTCCTTATGTATCTCTTTATCTGGTTGTTTATCTGTATCCTTTATCATGTATTTTGTGATGTAATAAACTGGTGAACATAACTAAATCTTTCCCTGAGTTCTGTGAGCTATTCTAGCAAATTATCAAATAGAAGGAGGAGGCTGTGAGAACCCCAATTTATAGCCAGTCGATCAGAAGTGCGGAGGACAACCTGGGACTTGTGACTGGCCTCTGAAGTGTGGGCAGTTTTGTGGACTGAGCCTTAACTGCAGGTAGATAGTGTCAGAACTGAACTGAATTGTAGGACACCAAGCTGGTGTCAGAGAATTGGCTGGCATGGGAAAAAACCCCACATCTGGAGTCAGAAGTATTCAGTGTGAGGGTAAAGGAAAACAGCATATTTTTCCTAGGCACAACCCAAATTTGAAGAACCACTGTCAATCCAAAAAGATTTCTTGGAATTATTAGGGGAAGGAGCTCTCCTCTCCTGGTGTCGAGCTGGTAGGATGGTCTGGTACTGCTAAGGCTTATCCCTGACAAAATATGTTGAGAACCCTCCCACCATGAAGCAACTTCAGAGAAAATCAGAGACAAGGTATGAAGAAAGATTTCCCATGACGTCATCTGCACCCAGATCCAACTATGCCTGATGTCCACTTACTCCTTGAAGTTTCAGTTGCATTAGTCAATGAATTCCTTCATATCTTAAGCCCATTTCAGTTGTTTTTCTATCACTTGCAATTGAAAGAGCCCTGATTTCTATCATGAGGATGACCCTATGTACCCCCCTTCAAATGGAGCTACCCTTGAGAAGCAAAGTCAAGGAACAAATCAAACCCCTTTCCTACACAGGACCTCCACTTACACTCAGACCACTCCCAGCTGTTAGTTCTCTCCTCTTCTCCACCCCATAACCAATGCTACTTCCCCTCCCCCGCTTGCACCTCACTTCAACCCCCAATATCCCAAGTCCTTCTACTTTGCCAGGCCATTTTGAGCAGCCATCCCCATCTCTGTCCCTTTCCCTCAGAGTCATTTTTGGTGCCAGGAACCACAACTCTGTGAGGGCCCTCTCTCCTACTCCCTTTCCTGGCCCCAGGGGACCACTTTTCCTTCCTGTATCCCTGCCAGGAGAGGAGAATTAGGCAGAAGCAACATGTAGCATCTTATTGAGCTTTTCTAGGACATGAAAGGAAAAAAATCCCAAGAAATATAGAATACAGCTTTTTCTTTGGAGGACTGGTAGACAGTGGCAGTTACAAACAAGTTTAGAAGACAGAAGTTCCTTTATTTGAATTGCTTAGAGATGATATTACTTGTTCCCCCAAAAGGTTAATAAAAAATCACCCAAAATGTGATCTTGGTAACCTCACCTCTTCTTAGAGCTCATGTTTCCCACTGACAGCCAGTTTTGGGGAATGGCTTAAGCTGTAATTGAGTTAAATGCTTTGAAGAGATTGAATCAGACTCTAAAAGTTCAAATAAAGATACTCCTTGTTTTCCAGAGTTATCGATAGGATCTTAGAGGTTCTATGCACTGGTTGTTTGGAGGTGGGGTGGGAAAGAGTAAAGGAAAGGAAAGGAAACTTTAGCAGAGCTAGGTCAAATCAGAAGTTACAAACTCGTGCCCACAAACCCCAGCCATTATTTTTATTTGAATTAGTGACCAACATGTAACTCCCATAAAAATCCCAATTTCTGGCTTTTCTTGAAAATCTAGCAGAGCTAGTAACTCTGGGCCACCTCTTGGTGTGGTGCCCGGTAATTCCGGGCTGGGAGTACACGCTACAGATGCCCTGTTCCTGGCCTGGCACACACAGCCGCTACCCCTGTCCTGCATCTCAGCTTGAATGAAAGCAAGACGGCACCTCCTCTCACAAGTCACCGCCGGGCCTGGGAAGCCAGCCAGCCAGTTAGGGCACACGGGTCCTGTGAGGAGTGACCACTGCCTTTCTGCTGGTAGGAGAAGGGTGGCAGATGTTACAGCAAGGCCCTGCCTCCGCCCGAACCTCCTTCTCCCTTGAGGGTCCCCCCAGCCTCCCTCTAGGCCTGTCTCCTCCACCCCACCCTACCCCCCGCACAGGCTGGTGTAGCCACACTCTTGGGCTTGAGAAGGTAGGCCTGCGTGGGCCCGATTAACCCCAGACCACGCGGAAGGGGGTCTGGGGCTGGCTCAGAGACCACTCTTCCTAAAGAAGGACTTCAAATCGAAGATGGAGATTGGGAAGTCCTAATTCAAGTCTTTCTTTAAAAAATCTTAAGGAAAGGAAGCCCCATGACCCTGTGAAACAGCCTATAATCAGAAAATGGGAGGGCTGCATTTCCGCAGGTGGCTAAGTGATGCAGGTTGTCCCCAGGGGCTGGGCATGAAGGATGCCATTCCTGGGCTGGCACACCCTTTTTATGCCCCTGTGCCTCAGTCTCAGCTTGAAGAAGAGAAAGATGGTGCCTCCTCTCACAAACTGCTCCCTGGCCCCAGGAACCCTGCTAAGATGGGCAAGGGATTCGCCTTTCAGGGAGTGCGTGGGGATTTGTAGAAATGACTCTCTGACCTGGCCTTGCACTAATACCTAGTTCTCCAGGAGCTTTGGGGTTCAGGAGGGCAACTCCTCGTCGTGTGGAGGCTGGAAATTGGCAAGTGGTGACAACTAAAGGACACCCCTAGAAGAAACTACCATTTCTCTCGCCTACAGTTATTTTCTATTGCCTGATAAATGTTACATCCAGAACTCACGTCAGGAACAAGAATGTAAATCAGCCTCTGGCATTCATGCTGAGTGGGATGATTGACAGTCAGTAACTTAAATGTGTAAGCTGATAGCGTTAATTTTTCCGTAGATTGACGCATCCCCAGGAGAACACACAGTTTCTTTGCGGGACACAGCTACTGTCGACCACATTTTTCTTCCCACAGAAGGTACATTTCTTTTTCATAAGGATATGAGGATATAAATGTTACATGACGCATGGGATACTTGCCTGTTTACGTATATTGTAAAGATACGTAAACAGGCAAGGACTAAGACTTAGCTAATTATAGCCTTTGGTTGGTTAAACCACTCTGGACAAATCCTCTGTACGTCTGACAGGCGTCAGTTGGGACAATTGTCACATCTTTGAATCCATTTCCAATGTACAGAAAAATGCCATGCTTAGCCCCCAAAAGTATAACCAATTAATAAATGGTAGCATAGGCTCCGCTCCTGAGAAAATGATGATTTATGTTTTCTTCCCACTAGCACAAAGGGGAAGTAGAGGGGTTTTTTCGTGAAGACTCTTAAGAGTGCAAGAGACTCCTGCCTGAAGACAAGCTTTTAAAATGTAACAGCACCTGGGTTTTTTGTTTTTGTTTTTTGGCTAAAGCTAATGGATTTAATCAGCTCAGTTCAAAGAGACATGGCCTGAAAATGGGTGGGATAGATGGGGAAAATCCATGGTAGCCTTGATGAGTCATGGCCTTGACTTTAGTCCTATCTAACGAGTGGAAAGGAAGGATTGGCTTGGAAGCACCAGAGGTCCTGTTTCCAGAATAGAGCAATCACCAGAGATGTCTGCAAAGAATACAGGCTGGGTGTGGTGGGAGAACACGGCCTAGAGATCAGCGTCCACTCTATGTCCATTGTCTCTGCAGGGCCGGCAAACATTTATTCACCAAATATTTGCTTTTCTGTCTCCAGGTGTATTGCCTTCCTCCTTTCTGAAGTCACAAACGACTACTCCCAACATCCTCTTTTGTTTTTAGCTGAAGATGATATCCAAGGTGAGGGTTTCAGCTGTTTCGGTGACCTAGTTTTCCTGGGCCTCTCCCACGTACATGTGTTATTAAACTTTGGTGTGATTTTCTCCTGTTAATCCGTCTCATGGCAATTTAATTCTTAGACCCACCAGGAGGACCTAGTACAGCAGAGGGAAATTTCCCCCGCCCTGACACCACCAGCTTAGCTGGACCTCATAGGGGTGGGGTGTATGTTTTTCCCAGAACGTCTTATTCTTCTGCAGTTAGAGGACACCCATCTCCTACTCTTACCACCCCCTTATCCCTTCAGGAAGGCTTGAGATTTACTGGCCTCCTCTCTCCCTCCAGAAATCCACTTACTTGGACCAAGATGTTTACATCCTGTAGACCTTTTTCCACATGTCCTTCCTGGGTGACTTTAACCTGCAAATTAGCTGAGCACATCAGTACATTTGACAAGGAATTACCTCACCTGATTTCCTGCACCTGTGAGCTCATGGATGATCTATAGGCCACAGCAAACCCACTAGGGCACCACTAAGAACACCCGGAAAGCGCCATTTCCATAAGGACAGAAAGCAGCTCTCGGCAGGAAAGAGCTCTCTACAGGGGCCTCCCCTTTCTCCTGTCACCAACTTTAAACCAGGCAGCCCCATGCTATACTCATCTCCGGCCCTAGCACACCACTCACGTCTTTTGATAACACAGTACACCTTGCCTAATCTGTTGGTTCTTTCCATAGATCAAAGAAGTAGAAATGAAGACTAAGTAATTAACAGATGACAAGGTCTTTTCCCCAGCTTCCCCTTCAGTCATCTCGTGAACAAACTGTGTGAACAAGACAGCATCTAAAGAAAGATCACGACAAGTAGAAAAGCCTGCATGCAGTGGGGGCCTGGCCACGACTCTGACCCCCCATCTCAATGATTAACTGAGATTACTTCCCTTTTTCCTTTTGAAAACTGTCATGGCTGAGCAAGATCTTCAGAGGTGGTTTTTGGGGGACACCAAGTCCACCATCTCCCCCAGATTGCCAGCATTCTAATTAAAAGCAACTTTCCAGGCTTCCCTGGTAGCGCAGTGGTTAAGAATCCGCCTGCCAATGCAAGGGACATGGGTTGGAGCCCTGGTCCAAGAAGATCCCACATGCCGCGGAGCAACTAAGCCCGTGTGCAACAACTACTGAGCCTGCACTCTAGAGCTTGCAAGCCACAACTACTGAGCCCACGTGCCACAACTACTGAAGCCCACGTGCCTAGAGCCCGTGCTTCGCACAAGAGAAGCCACCGCAATGAGAAGCCCGCTCACTGCAACGAAGAGTAGCCCCCGCTCGCCACAGCTAGAGAAAGCCCACGTACAGTACTGAAGACCCAGTGAGCCATAAATAACTATATAAAATAAATAAATTTATTAAAAAAAGATGGAAAGGCAATGCAAACAAAATAAAATTTAAAAAAAATAATAAACGCAACTTTCTACCAACATCTCTCTCTCTGTCTCTCTCTCTCTGTCTCTCTCTCTTTGATTTTCGAGCGGCAAGCAGCTGGACCTGATTTGGTAACATTTCCTCCCCTGCTGTACCCCTGGCCTCAGCACAGTGCTTAGGGAACAGTAGGCTTCAGTCAATCTGTTAAGCAAATGAGTCAATGAATAGAAACGTTCAGCCCAACTTCAGTTCACTTGCTGTCCTCCAGTTACCAGTGGTCCAGGATTCCTTGTAACCAACAGCGTATCAGGGAGGTGAGGGGGCAGAGATCGCTGGGGTCTTCACTAGTGCAGGGCATCAAGGTGGTGAGTTCAGAGCATCTCCACTCAGCCCTCACATGCACGAGTCAGTTTCCCGGGGTTGCCTTTCTCCGGGTTGCAGGTGCGTTTGGCGACCAGCACCAGTGCCCCTGGGTCCACCTGTCATGTGAGCTTCACACTGACTTCCTGTGGGCAGTGTCCGCCTCAAGGCTCTGTGTTGCTTGCATCTCACACTCGGGCCCTTCTCTGACACCCAGGGGCCCACCAGCCCTCACACCAGCTTCAGCTCCCTGTCCGTCACGTGGATAACAGCGGGAGACATCCACCTGCTTCTCAAAGATGCTGGGGGCGTGAACCGCCATTGACAACAGCAGCAACCTTATCTTGGCCTCTCCTTCCTGCATCACTTACCTGGCTTCCTCACTCCTGTTTCCTGGGATCACCCCCCTAATAAACTCCCTGCACCCAAGTTCTTGACTCAGACATTACTTTCAGGGAGCCCCAAACCAAGGCATATAGTTAGACAAAATATCCCATTGTGGACCCTTTTCTGCTCCAAATTCCCGTCTTGCAAACCTTTTAATTATCTATCCTTTTACTAAATGCTATTCCCTCAAAATTTCTGCCTCTCGATACACTGAAAAGAGCTTAGGCAAGTTACTGACAATTCCCAGGCCTCATTTGCCCCTCAGTAAAATGGAATAATTACACCAATCTTCCCATTTCACTGCTGTCTTGGGGGACAGCGCTAGGCAAGCTGATGCTTGAGAAATGCTTTCAAAGGCACCAGATTCGCCAGAATCAGGTTTACAATTAAATCCTAAAGTTTGTCCTGCAGTTTCTTGATTTTTTTTTTAAAAAAAGGCCTATTTATCTTCCTTTCCTAAGAACTAAAGAATGTTTCCACTCTATTTATTAAAAAAAAAGATTTTAACATGAACATTTTTAGACAAAAGGAACCACTCTCTGAAATGTTTCCATTTCTTCTCAGCAAGAAGCCATGCTCCCGCTCTCTTATGTTTCTTGGAATTGTATCTGTGGCCTCTGCTGAGCTCTCCGTGGGCCTGGAGCACCCACAGGGTTCTGCTCGAAACCGAATCCGGCACGTGAGGCCCGGCACGATCCTGCTCTGCCTTCCTCTTTGCCATCATCTGTCTCTCCTCACTTGATTGCTTTCCCTCTCTAGCGGGGGATCCTTTTCTAGCTCCTCAAACGCAAAACACCTTGCGTCTGTCTGTCTGTGCCGTTGTACAAACTGTTCCCTCTCCTCGGAGAGAGAACTGACCTGCCTCTAAAACTGCTATCAACCATAAATAAGATGAAAAGACAACCCTCAGAATGGGAGAAAAGATTTGCAAATGAAGCAACTGACGAAGGATTAATCTTCAAAATTTACAAGCAGCTCATGCAGCTCAATATCAAAAAAACAAACAACCCGGGCTTCCCTGGTGGCGCAGTGGTTGAGAGTCTGCCTGCCAATGCAGGGGACACAGGTTCGAGCCCTGGTCTGGGAAGATCCCACATGCCGCGGAGCAACTAGGCCCGTGAGCCACAACTACTGAGCCTGCGCGTCTGGAGCCTGTGCTCCACAACAAGAGAGGCTGCGACGGTGAGAGGCCCGCGCACCGCGATGAAGAGTTGCCCCCACTTGCCGCAACTGGAGAAAGCCCTCGCACAGAAACGAAGACCCAACACAGCCATAAATAAATAAATAAAGAAAGAAAAAAGAAAAAAAAAAAATGGGCGGAAGACCTAAAGAGACATTTCTCCAAAGAAGACATACAGATGGCCTGGAGGCACATGAAAAGATGCTCCACATCACTAATTATTAGAGAAATGCAAATCAAAACTACAATGAGGTATTACCTCACCCCAGTTAGAATGGGCATCTTCAAAAAATCTACAAACAATAAATGCTGGAGAGGGTGTGGAGAAAAGGGAACCCTCTTGCACTGTTGGTGGGAATGTAAATTGATACAGCCACTATGGAGAACAGTACGGAGGTTCCTCAAAAAACTAAAAATAGAACTATCATACGACCCAGCAATCCCACTACTGGGCATATATCCTGAGAAAACCATAATTCAAAAAGAGTCATGTACTACAGTGTTCATTGCAGCTCTATTTACAATAGCCAGGACATGGAAGCAACCGAAGTGTCCACTGACAGATGAATGAATAAAGAAGATGTGGTACATATATACAATGGAATATTACTCAGCCATAAAAAGGAACGAAACTGGGTCATTTGTAGAGATGTGGATGGACCTAGAGAGTGTCATACAGAGTGAAGCAAGTCAGAAAGAGAAAAACAAATATAGTATATTAATGCATATATGTGGAATCTAGAAAAATGGTATAGATGATCTTATTTGCAAAGCAAAAATAGAGACACAGACAAAGAGAACAAATGTATGGATACCAAGGGGGAAAGGGGGGGTAGGAATTGGGAGATTGGGATTGCCACATATACACTACTGATACTATGTTTTATAAAATAGACAGGGACTTCCATGGTGGTGCAGTGGTTGGGAGTCTGCCTGCCAATGCAGGGGACATGGGTTCGAGCCCTGGTCCGGGAGGATCCCACATGCCGTGGAGCGACTGGGCCCATGCGCCACAACTACTGAGCCTGCGCTCTGGAGCCTGCGAGCCATAACCACTGAGCCTGCGTGCCACAACTACTGAAGCCTGCGCACTCTGGGGCCTGCGCTCTGCAACAAAGAGAGGCCACCGCAATGAGAAGCCTGCGCACCGCAACGAAGAGTGGCCCCCGCTCGCCACAACTAGAGGGGGCCCGCGTGCAGCAACGAAGACCCAATGCAGCCAAAAATAAATAAATAAATTTATTTTTTAAAAAAAAACTTAAAAAAAAAATAGACAACTAATGAGAACATACTGTATAGCACAGGGAACTCTACTTAATGCACTGTGGTGACCTAAATAGGAAGGAAATCCAAAAAAGAGAGGACATATGTATATGTATAGCTGTTTCACTTTGCTGTACACCTGAAACTAACACAACATTGTAAAGCAACTCTACTCCAATAAAAATTAATTTTAAAAAAGTAAAATAAAACTGCCATCAAAGTACATTTTTTTTTTTTTGGCTTGCCTCTCTTTCTGCCGGTATTGTGACCGTGAGGCTGCAGTCCCAGTGTCTATCAGGATGGGACCACAGCAGACACTCAGTAAAGGCTTCCGACAACAAAGCTTCTCTTATGACAAACCTTCATTTCAAGGGAATCCACAATACACTGCTTAGGGCAGGAAACAAGATTTCCTTCATGGGAGAAGGTATGATCATTCCACATGGTCACTGGAATGGTTGTGTTTCATTTCTGTATAGGATGCCTTTATATCGTAAAATCCCAGGAGGTACGGTGGGTACTTTGATCTCACCCAACTCAAGGCCTACCCCAAACCTCCCCTTTCCAGATCGCCCTGGGCTGGCACTTGACTGGCCAGAACTCACAACAATCATTGATCTGTGTTTTCCCACCGGGTAGGGAACCGTCTTTGAGGCAGGAACCCTTGTTCTCTCTCCCTCTTGAGCCCTTACTCAGACCTAAGCAGGCCCAGCACCTGGAGACGGGCAGGCCCTCACTTGGATTCCCTTTTCATTGTACAGGGGGATGAGTCCTTGAGAAATTCCTGGGTCCAACATCACCATTGGGGGTGGGTCAGGGATTGGTTTTTTTTTTTGAAAGACTTTATTTATTTATTTATTTATTTATTTATTTATGGCTGTGTTGGGTCTTCGTTTCTGTGCGAGGGCTTTCTCCAGTTGCGGCAAGCGGGGGCCACTCTTCATCGCGGTGTGGGGGCCTCACTATCGTGGCCTCTCTTGTTGCGGAGCACAGGCTCCAGACCCGCAGGCTCAGTAGTTGTGGCTCACGGGCCCAGTTGCTCTGTGGCATGTGGGATCTTCCCAGACCAGGGCTCGAACCCGTGTCCCCTGCATTGGCAGGCAGACTCTCAACCACTGCGCCACCAGGGAAGCCCAGGGATTGTTTTTTGACCAGAGAAAGCTTCATGGGCTCAGTTCTTTATAGACTGGCCTTGACTCCTGCTCCACCTTCACTCTCCCTTGCGTGGAGCCTCTTGGAGCCTCTAGGGAGGGGGGGAGGTGACTGACAGGGAAGGACCTGGGTATTTCTGCACCTCTGGCCTTACAACCCTCAAAAGCACCCACATCCCATCTTGATCCCAAATGACCCCTGTTGCATTGATAGCAACAATGTGCTGAGTGTCAGCACAACAGGCACAGAGAATAAACTAGAAAGCGGCCCTAAGAACCGAACCAAGGGTCTGCTTGCGGAGGAAGCCCAGTAGTTGACAGCATGGCGGAGGGAAGCTCTGATCTGAGCTGGAGTCCGCATACCGTTGTTCAAAGGCTGTAAATCCTAAACAAACAATCCCACGAGCCAAGCAAACATTTTTAGTTTGCCTTTTCGTACTACAAGGGCGTAGGATGGGTAAGAGCCTTGCACAGCTTCCCCTGAACAGCCCTGACTAGCGGGTCAACCACCCCGGTTAACCCTAAAGTGCTCTGACCTCACTCCCTCATTTGCATAATGGAGCTGATAAGAACTTCCCCCAGGGTATTGCTGGGAGGTACAAATAAAATAATGGCTGTGCAAGTCCTTGGTAAACTGCAAAATGTCGTGTAAATGAAAAAATTTTGTATCGAGTATTCCCTTAAAAAGAAGAAAAAAAAAAACAAAAACCCAAAGTTAATAGAATTGATTCCTAGGAAGTGATTTTCATAAAGCAGAAATGCCCCTTATTTTCTGCGAGCCTGTTCCACCCAAGTCAGCCGCAGGCAGGATGTTTGTTTCACCACCTCCTTTCGGATCACTGAAGGGACCCTGCGTGATCATCGTTGCTGGCTCATTACGGAGGTGCGGACCCTGAGTCGGTGCAGGATCAAGTGACTTGCTTGGAGTCAACAAGGCAGCGAGTGACAGAGTCTGAAATCAAACCTTCTCTCTCTCCTTCTAATGCCCAGGCTCTCTCCCGAGGAATCAGTGAAGACCCCCCACGTGAGAACAAGCAGGGGCTATTTATTCCGAGGTGGTTATAGGAGGGAGGCAGCCACTATCTTTTGCATTTTGGCAGAGATTCAAAGGCAGGCAGAGGAGCAGAAAGCTTTCTAGGGGAAACAGGGAAGGCTCCAGGTGTACCCTGATTGGAGGCTGTAGCCCTGGGGAGGCTGGAGGCGGACTAATTAGAAGCTGAGCATCGTACGCGATTGGTTAGAGGACATACTGAACTGTCTCTGGTTAGTTCCAACTTGGAAGCAGGGACAGAAATTAGGGAAGGTGTCAGTTATTGATCAAGTCCTGGCCATTTGAGGTTGATTGTTACCAGGGTTATTGTTTGGCTTCCTGAATTATTACAAGATGTAGCATTCTGACTTCCTGCAAGTCCGACTTAGCGCAGGCTGGTGTCTTGGGCTGGTTGCTGCAGATTGTGGGTCAGAATCCTATTTTTATATATGCTCTGGCTGCCATCGATTTGTGTATTCAGTTTTTCACTCCCCTTTACCACCTGACTCAAAACCCAACCCTTCACAACAGGACACATTGCTTTACTAGGGTTTTAGGAGAACACAGATCATTTAATCCCCGATGAAGTAACTGAACAAGCAAGCAAATGCCCTTAGGTATTCCTTACCTTTCTGCTAACCAAAAGAAGTATTTTGAAAAATTCTTTATCTATTGATCAGCTAGAAAGTATGAAGCAATGTTTTGAAATAGTATGCTTCTATTTTCTGCAAAGGCAAACTTATCCAAGTTCACTGATACGGATTCACCAGGCTGAAAGTTCCCACTCAGAAGGGTTCAGCGTCCATGGCTCCATCAAGGTCAGCGTACTGAAGCATTTTTCCACTCCGGAATCCTTAACAATGGCTGCTGAGTTAGGAGGTGGTACCCAGCGACAGCTTGAGAAACATTAGAAATAGCAGGCAATTTGGTGAGGTTGTCCACACAGGACCTCAGTGCATAATGGAACATCTGAACACAGGAGCTGAAAATACCCCCAGCAACACGGTTATTCTTTTTAGTCACCGTTCAGCATTTTGGCTTTTGGTTTCTAAAGTTCCGAGGCAGACTAAATTAGAAAAATATATGCAAAAATGTTCCTGACTTCAGTGTTGCTGATGGGTTGGAGATGCTAACTTTTGCATCAGAGAGACCTGAATTTGAAGCTTGCATCAGTTAGGCTAAAGATCTGCTGCGTATAACTAAAACTGAGGCTGAAACGAGGTAGGTGGGAAACATCCAGAGGAAGACAGCTGGGGACTGATATGGTGGCACTTTGGTATCTCCAGGCCCCAGCTCTGCCATCCTCAATGCTTGGTTTCCATCTTCGAGGTCCATATCCTAAATGGTTGCTGGAGTGCCAGCCTTCATGTCTCTGTTCCAGGCTGACAGAAGGAGGAAGGAGAAAGAACAAAAAAGCAGGCTCTCCTTTTAATCTCACATCCTGGAATTCTCACTTACATCTCATCATCCAGAGCTTATAAACGTGGTGCCACCCCTACACACAAAGACAATTTAGAAATGTAGCCTTTTCCTGTCCATATTATTAACCCTTGAAAATGACCCTTGAATATACCCAGGGTTCAGTTACTAAACATGAAGGGGATATTAAGCAAACCCTTAGGTTGGGTTCTCCAGAAGCAGCTTAGAGATGAGGATTTGTGTGGAAGGGATTTATTGGGAAGTGAGTCCTGGAAAATGAGGTAAGCGTGTGGAAACCTTGGATCAGGAATGAAGGAGTCTAAGTAAGGACATGATGTAAGCCAAGTCCCATCAAGGGTGACCTTGACCTGTCCCGCTCGGACTTCTGGGGAGAGTGTACGGTCAACTGTTCAGGGTCCCTGTTCAGGGATCAGGGGGTCAGAGTATTTGCACACTCACATCCATCACTCACTGGGGAGGAGATGCCCAGGGGAGCATGGGATGCCCCAGGGGATGTCCCAGGGGAGCGTGTGTCCCCGGCCATTCTGACTCTGCAAATACAAGCGAAATGAACCCCAAAGCTAGAGGGCAGCACCATGCCTAGAAAGACGATTGCTGGCTGTTAGAAGTAAGAGCTCACCTATACACAGTCTTTTTTTGGCCATTTGTATATTTTGAACTCAAATCAAATAAGAATTGCGTGCCTACCAGGAAAGAGAACAGCAATTTGCTCTTTGGACCTGTGAGTTTTTGCGAACAGTGGCTAAGATGGTAGCGTTAAAGCTGTAAGTCCTCTATTGATACCTATGTTCGTGTATCTGTAGCTCAGGAAGAACTTTACCTTTCATTGTGTATTTGATGTTTTCCTATCTTCAGAGGCTGTTAATAAGTTAAATTACAAAGTCTCTGAAATTAAAGGTGCAAGAATCTGATTGGTTTATAGTGATAAACTCTTATAGAAATTATTTCCTATAATTATCAGAAAATAAGGACCTTAAACTTCTAAAACTTTAAATATGTTAGCCGAAGCTAACATAGAAGCATTTTAGGAATCCATATAATTAAGGCAAATCTTTGGCAAATGAGACGAGTTTAATAATTTTGATTTACTAAAAATCACTATGTCTTCTCTAATTGATTAATGCTATGTATAATAGGGGACTTTTATTCGAAAAGGTGTTTTTTCTTAGACTTACTCCCTTTTACTTATCGAAGCTAACATTATTCCTAGTTAATGTTTAAGGCTCTGAAAAATGTAAATTTGTGTTCAACTAAATTGAATCATTATTCTGACAATCTCTATATTTCAACAGTAATTATGTTTTATAGTGTGTCAGCTTGAAGATAATTTCCAAGCTTTTAAGTAATTTAAACCCTTGGACTGACATTAAATTGCATTAACTAAAGGATAATCATTGGATGCCTAGATCATTTCTAAGCAAGATGAATGCTGAAACGTTGATTACTAAGCAGCTTTGCATCTATAGACCTCTGCTTCTTATTTTTACATTCATTGGGCCATATTAATGAACGTGTACATTTTTGCTACTTTTAGAGGTTCCTTAAGGGAGGTACGTGGCTGTAGAAATTTGTTTTGTCAATTCGCAAGCTCTGCTAGTTGCTAAAATGCTGGTGTGTGACTTGGTTCTCAATTAGCCAACCCATTGTTTGCTGGATGAAAGAGAAGTTACTTACTTTGGTTAAAAATTATAATTGCGACAATCAGTTAAGACTATACCAGAAGCAACAGTGAAGGGAAATACAACTGAGTACATGCTCCTATTTTTCAAAGAAAAGAGTAGTTTTGCCCTAAAGCAACGTCTCAAATTTTTTTTGTCTCCGAGTATCTTTAGCCTCAAAAAAGTGACAGAGGACCCCAAAGCGCTTTTGACTTTAGAGTTTTAACTATCAATGTTTTCTGAATTGGAAATTGAAACTGAGAATTTTTAAAATTTTATTTTATTGAAGTACAGTTGATGTACAATGTTGTGTTAATTTCTACTGTACAGCAAAATGATTAAGTTATACGTATATGTACATTCTCTTTCATATTCTTTTCCGTTACGGTTTATCACAGGATATTGAATATAGTTCCCTGTGCCATACAGTAGGACCTTGTTGTTTATCCATCCTCTATATACTAGTTTGCATCTACTCACCCCAGACTCCCAATCCATGCCTCCCCAACCCTTCCTACCCCCTTGGAAACCACGAGTCTGTTCTCTGTGTCTGTGAGTCTGAAACTGAGAATTATTTAAATGCTTATTTATGGACACATTTGAAGAGACCAATGAATGCATGGCATGTTAATAGCACCTTAGTATTATTTTTAAATGAGTCCTGTCCTCACAGACCCCTGAGACCTGTCCTGAAGTGAAGTGTCAGTTTATTTCAGAACATGAGGGAGCTAATGAAGAATAAACTTACAAAGTGAATTTTATTTGCCTTGGTTTTTTTTTAAATAGATCTTTATTGGAGTATAATTGCTTCACAGTACTGTGTTAGTTTCTGTTGCAGAACAAAGCCATCAGCCATATGCATACACATGTCCCCATATCCCCTCCCTCTTGAGCCTCCTTCCCATCCTCTCTATCCCACCCCTCTAGGTCATCGCAAAGCACCGAGTCTATCTCCCTGTGCTATGCGGCTGCTTCCCACCAGCCACCTATTTTACATTCAGTAGTGTATATATATCGATGCTACTCTCACTTCGCCCCAGCTTCCCCCTCCCACCCCAAGTCCTCAAGTCCATTCTCTGTGTCTACCTCTTTATTCCTGCCCTGCAACTAGGTTCATCAGTACCATTAGAACACTACCTAACACCATATACAAAAATAAACTCCAAATGGATTAAAGACTTAAATGCCTTGGTTTTTAATAGCTGAATTCAGAAACTCTCACTCTTCTCCCTATTCCGAATGGCTCTATGGTTGTCTGCATGGGTTCACTAGGAAACTGGCCTCCTTTTTACTAGAATATAATTGGAAAAATTAATTATGTAACCAAGGTCTTGACCGGAATGTCATATTTGAAAATGCTGCTTATTTAATCTGGTAAGACCATGTTTTTTTGAAAACAGCTTTATTGAATATAGTCTATATCATACAATACACTCAGTTAAAGTGTACCATTCAATGGCTTTTCAGAGATGTGCAACCAACCATCACCACAATCAATTTTAGAACATGTTCACTGCCCGCCAAAGAAACTTCATACCCCTCAGCTATTACCTGCACCCAATCTCCCAATCCCCGCAGCCCTGGGCAACCAGTAATCTGCTTTGTCTCTATGGATTTGCCTATTCCAGAGAGTTCACGTAAATGTAATCATACAATATGTGGTCTTTTGTGACTAACATTTTTCACTCAGCATAATGTTTTCCATGTTCATTCACGCTGTAGCATGGATTAGTATTTCTTTCCTTTTTATGGCTGAATAACATTCCCCTGTATGGCTAGATCACATTTCATTTATTCATTTAGCAGCTGATGGACATTTGGCTTGTCTCCACTTTTTGGCTACTATGAATTATGCTGCTGTGAACATTCCCACACAAGTTTTATGTTGACATATTTTCATCTCTCTTGAGTACGCACCTAGGAGTAGAATGCTGGATCATATGGTAACTTCATGTTTAACATTTTAAGAATCCTGCCAGACTGTTTTCTAAAGTGGCTGCACTTTTCTCTAAAAATAGTCCATTTTTGTTTCTAGATCTTTTTGTTGCTGAAGGTTTCAAACATTTTAAATACATTAACAATGACTGAACCTCCACAACAACTCTAAGAGGCAGGGACTACTAAACCCATTTTAGAGATGTGAGATTTCGGAGAGATAAGGCAACTTGTTCAACACCACTCGGATGGTAAGAGCAGGGATCACACTTAAGCCCGTCCCCCAAAGCTCCACCCCCTCCCTCTCTATCCCACTGCTCCCCACTCCACCCAGGAGATGCAGTGACCCATGGGCTCTTTCCTTCCTCCGCAGACCTGGGGGCACCAGGGATAATTTCTCCATGGCGTTCGAAGGTCCCCCTCTTCTTCTTGCCCTGAAGAATCCCCCTGGCCCTGTGCAGTGTGTTTTGATTGAATCTGCCGAAGGCACAGAACCAGATCCTCATGTTCTGGAGTCTCTGGACTTCCTAGGGCTGATGGGGAAAACACCCAGAGGACAACAGCCTTTGCTGTGTCCCCTTGGCCCACCTGGGGAGGCTGACAGCCAGAGCGCATGCCTAGAGGGAATGAGGGGCGAGGGAGAGTCACACAGGAAGCCTTGACTCTCAGTGAAAATTCATTAAAAGCCAACACGGCGCACTAAGTATTCTTCACAGCCCGGGGATCTACTTCTGTAGCTCCGAGGTTGTCTGTCTCCTCAGCTCAGCTCTTACTTCCCTCACCCACTCCGCTAATGCTGGTTTCCAGAGCAAATTAGGGTGTAGATCAAGATGGTCGCTTCCATCGTAGTAATTAACCTAAAAAAATCAAAGTAGATGGTCTGGCTACACGTATTGGATGCATGCTCCAAGCCTCGGTTTCCTCATTTGAAAAACAGAAATAATGATATTTACCTCTAATGATATCAGCAACCGTGAGGATTGAAAGTTATACAGCACGTTGCTGGGAACACAGTGCCTGAAGAAACATATTTAGCTTCTTCTCTGCCTCTTAGTGCTTGCAGGGTGCCGGGTACCAGCCTAAATGTCCCCCAGCGTGGATCCTCACGAAAAACATGTGAGGTAGGTCCTGTGACTACAGAAGTCCCCTACATATGAACGAGTTCTATTCCGAGGAGCGCATTCGTAAGTCCAATTTGTTCGTAAGTCCAACAAAGTTAGCCTAGGTACCCAACTAACACAATCGGCTATATAGTACTATACTGTAATAGGTTTGTGATACTTTTCACACAAATAATACATAAAAAAGCAAACACAAAAAATAAAGACAACATTTTTAATCTTACAGTACAGTATCTTGAAAAGGACAGTAGTACAGTACAACAGCTGGCATCCAGGGGCTGGCATCGAGGAGTTACTGACTGGAGGAGGGAGGGGAGATGGGAGATGGTAGAGCTGAAAGATCGTCAGCAATAGGAGACAGAGGGCAAGCTGCAATGTCACTCACGCCTGATGTTGATGGCACAGCTTCCGGTTCCTTGCTGGATTCAATTCTATCTACCCTCTTGAAAAAACGATCCAGTGATGTCTGGGTAATAGCTCTTTTTTCTCGTCATAGATGACATGGTAGCACTGGATTGCATTCTGAATGGCTGCTGTAACCTTCGTGTACCGTTCTACGTTCAGGTCCTGTGCCTCAAAAACTAACAGTGTCTCCTCAAATAAAGAAAATCCCCTTGCCATTTCCTGCATCATGAATCTCTTCAGTTCCTCAGTTACTTCTTCTTCCTCTTGTCTCTCTTCATCCTTTCTCTGGGCCTCCAATTCCATCAGGTCTTCATTAGTAAGCTCCTCGCGTTGCACAGCAAGGAGCTCAATGAAGTCATCCTCTTGCAGATCTAGCTTGAAATAAAGATACTGTACTACTGTACTCTATACAGTACAGTAAAGTACACAAAAGCACAACCACTTGTAGAGGATGCACGCATGTGAGAGCATACGCCAGACACTTGAACTAACTTACGTGACTGGACATGGGAACGCATGTTTGCATCTTTGGAAGTTCAAAACTTGAAAGTTCGTATGTAGGGGACTTACTTGTATTCCCATGCTACAGATGAGAAGACTGAGTCACAGAGGTTATATAATTTACCCAAGGTTGTGCAGGGACTAAGAGGCAGGGCTGGCACTACAACCCAGATCTCCCGGCTCCAAGGACCAGGCTCCTAAATACTTTGCTCTAAAATGAGCCAGAGGTGAGTGAGAGAGGCTTGAAGGGGGCTCCAGAAAGAGGTCCTCCCACGGATGCTGACAAATGGACTGGATGTAGACACAGTCCACTAACAAGGCACTAATGAGCAGGAGTGGAGCCATTGTCCCCGTTCCTCCGTCAGGTTTGCTCTCACGGTAGATTAGGTAAGAAGAAACGCCAGCGTGATGCTGACCTCAGAAAGCTGACCAGGCTGTGAAGGACACGGAGCTGCACCTGTGATGAGCATCGTTAACTGAAAATCAAAATGGGGCCAGGAGTCAGGGCAGCACCCACCTGTTAGGTCGTCTGAAGTGGACAGAGAACTATGATGGCAAAAAAGCATCCAGAATCAGGCCCAATAGCTTCTTCAGGGTTTTATTGCACATTCCATCAGTTCCTCACTAACCGTTCCCCTAGACAAGCTGATCAAATAAGGGTTACCATCTTTCGTCCTCTGATTTCCCAAATGCACCCCGACTCCCAAGGCTTCCATCACCTTCTTTGCTCCTAAGAAAGTCAGGCCAAGAGGCACAGACCGTAGGGCTGCTCCAGGACCTAATTACAGTGTTTCAGGAGGGCAGTGGAAAGAGCGTTGCTCTGAGAGTCCTGCCTCTGCCATGGGCTGAGACACAACTTTGGATACTTTGTGCCTCTCCATGGGCCTTGGTTTTTCCATCTCTAAACTCAGGGGGATTGGGCTAGTTCAAGGGATGGAAACATGAGGAATCACTGCTGTCACCCCTTCCCATACCGATAGCAGACACAGCTAATCAACTGCAGCATTCTTTCCCACTGAGCCAGGACTTTGCCTCAGAATCTTTCTTAACACAGGGCTCCAAGCAACTACTACCGATAAATGAGAATTGGCCTGCAAGAGGAAACTTGGTTTCCATCCTTGGACTCATTGATCTTGAGGTGCCCTCAGCTCTAAAGACATGTCATTCTCCTCTGTACATACCAGAAGGCACTGGAAGACTCTATCCCATGGGCTCCAGCTCTCTGATTTCATTTTTCTAATTTTTTCTGCACTCCTTATGTCTTGACTGGGAACTTGGAGCTGGGTATGGGGATGCCAACACGAAGTGGCATGGGAATTTGAGCTTCACCAGGCAGGGTGGTGATCGCCAGGGCCAACTCTGAACCAGCAAACCTGTGATACTTTTCCAGCCCAGCCACCCAAATACCAAGTAAATACAACATCCTTTATACTACATCATGATTTAGACATTAACAACACATTGTAATAAAAAGGAACGAATTCGGTCATTTGTTGAGACGTGGATAGATCTAGAGACCGTCATACAGAGTGAAGTTAAGTCAGAACGAGAAAAACAAATACCGTATATTAACGCATGTACGTGGAACCTAGAAAAATGGTACAGATGAACCGGTTTGCAGGGCAGAAATAGAGACACAGATGCAGAGGACAAACGTATGGACACCAAGGGGGGAAAGCTGCGGCGGGGAGGGGTGGTGGTGTGATGAATTGGGAGATTGGGATTGACATGTATACACTGATGTGTATAGAATTGATGACTAATAAGAACCTGCTGTATAAAAAAATAAATAAAATAAAATTCAAAAAAAACCCCACATTGTAGTTTTAAAGTTGTTCTTAATATCTTTGTTACACAAAGCCTGGATAAATCTTGGGGTTTCCTGTTAAAGTCATCAAAACTGAGCTGTGATCCCTGAAGGACTCTGATTTGAGCAGCTCCTTAAATGCCCTTTAACCAAAAACACAGGTGGCCTTAAAAAGAGCAAGGCTTCAGTGGCCACCTGGGCCCTGAGTGGGAGAATAAGGATAAATAGACGGAGGATTCTCTGCCAGAAGCAGAAGTTTTGTGTTGATTTTACCCTAAAGAAAGACATCCAGATGGAAAGCAAAACCTTCTATAAATCGTTCAGACATGCTTCTACGCAGTCAAGTATTAGACTTACTTATAAAAGTGAAGACTCTCGAAGAAGTAAAAACACACTAAATAAATCCAAGTTATGGATTTTTAATCTCTGAAGTCACATTTTCTTAACCTATAAGGGACTCTTATAAACAAAGCAGCACATGCACAAGGCTAGTTCAGTTCCACATATATTTACTGAACACCCGCTGGGAGGAAAAAGCCGAGCCAGACTAGTGGGGCAGAGACAGAGGGGGACGACGTCGTTCCTGCCCTTGGGGAGATTCTGGGACAACAGCAGCGGGGAGAACCAGAGGTAAGATGACCCCCAGTGGAAAGGGATGGAGAGCAGTGGCCCTGAGAGGCCCCAAGGGCCCTGCAGGTCTGTCCTAATGCATCCATGTTGTGAGACGGAGGAAGGCTTCCTGCAGGAGGTGGCATTTGAGAAAGGCCTTGAGAGGAGCAGGAAGGTCTTCAGCTGTGGGGAGAGACAGGAGATGCAGAGGCCCGAGGCCGCCCCTAGGCAAGATCCGGGAGGGGTAATTCTGGCTGAAAAGCATGGGAGAAGTCCAGTTGCAGAGCAGCCCTTCTTCTTCGGAAAGAAGAAGAAGGTGAAGGAAGACGGTCTGGGCTTGAAGGCCCAGCGAGGAGGAGCCGCTGAATTATCATGGAGCCAACGGGGAGCCCACCGAAGGGGGTGAGTAGAGGTGCGGCTCCAACAGCACAGAGCCTTAGGGATCTGGAAGGTCACTTCTCCACCAGAAATCAGGGGACGCCACAGCCAGACAGGCCTTGACAGTCCATCGAGCCCACGGGCTTACTTTGCAGGAGCAGATAAGAGACCAGAGAGGCTGCCTGGCTGAGACCACACACCAAAGGGTGGTGCCAGGTCTGGAAGCCACAGCTCCATCCTGCAAGCCCGAGACACCTGTTAACGGGCTAAGTCTGAAGACAGGCCTTGCAGAGGACCAAGAATTGCTGAACGCGGCAGATGGCATACTGCAGCCCCAAGGGCTACAAGGACTACAGCCCCATTGCTAGACGGTGGCAATGAGACAATCACCTTGGTACCAAGTGTGGGGACCTGGTCTCCCACTAGGACGTGGCCGGGACCTGACGATCTACCGTCTGCTGATACCGTTGGAATGGTTAACCGCTCTGAACTGCAGGGCTGACTGATCATCTCAAGGGCTTTATACTGTCACCTGTCATATCTAATGCTGCAAGAGGAAGGTTTTCCTACAATGGGCTTCATGGAGAGCTATAGGGCGAATAGCTATATGACTACTGAAAGTTAAATTTATATGATTAAAATTATGTAACTAGAAATGCTTTTCCCAAGTTGCATGAGTCCCATTTCAAGTGCTCAATGGCCACGTGTGGCGAGTGGCTACTGTGTTAGATACTACAGAATTGAACCTCTCCATCACTGCAGAAAGTTCTATTGGACACTGCTGGTTTATAGCAGGGGTCAGCTAACTATGCCCCAGCCTGGGGCCCAAATCCAGCTGCCATGTGTTTTTGCTTTTGTCTTTGGCTGAGCTGACTGACTTGTGGGATCTTAGTTCCCCAACCGGGCCCCAGCAGTGAAAGCGCCAAGTCCTAACCACTGGACCGCCAGGGGATTCCCTGCCACGTGTTTTAATAAAGTTTTACTGGAACACAGCCATGCCCATTCACTTACGTATGGTGTAGGTCTGCTTTTGTGCTGCAATAGCAGAGTTGAGTACTGGTGACAGAGTCTTTACGGCCTGTAAAGCCTAAAATACTTACGATCTGATCCTGTATAAGAAAAGTTTGCTGATCTCTAGTATAGACTGTCAAAAAGTGACATGAGGATCTTTTCTGGAGAGATGTTCACTGGCAGACCCAGGAATGACTAGTGGGTCCCAAGTGTCAGGACGACTTCAGCCCACCACAGGCCCCCTGGGGAAGGAGGTAGGGAACGTAACGCTGGCAGCATCACTACGGAGCTTGATGGGGGTGCAGGGTGCCCCTCCCCAAGCCGGCGCCTTCTCCAGGGTGACCGACCTTCTCCAGGGTGACCGACCTTCTCCAGGGTGACTGACCTTCTCCAGGGTGACCGACCTTCTCCAGGGTGACCGACCTCCTCTAGGGTGACCGACCTTCTCCAGGGTGACCGACCTCCTCTAGGGTGACCGACCTTCTCCAGGGTGACCGACCTTCTCCAGGGTGACTGACCTTCTCCAGGGTGACCGACCTCCTCCAGGGTGACCGACCTCCTCTAGGGTGACTGACCTTCTCCAGGGTGACCGACCTCCTCTAGGGTGACTGACCTTCTCCAGGGTGATTGACCTTCTCCAGGGTGACCGACCTTCTCCAGGGTGACTGACCTTCTCCAGGGTGACCGACCTTCTCTAGGGTGACCGACCTTCTCTAGGGTGACCGACCTTCTCCAGGGTGACCGACCTTCTCTAGGGTGACCCACCGCAGACAGAGGGGGCGGGACGTGGCGTTTGGGTGGCTGCGAGTCTACCCAGGAAAACCACACAGTAGAAGGAGCTCACCATCTGCTTTCTTTATTTTTCTATTCTTCCCAGGTCAGTGAGGCAGCAACATTAATAAAAAGTGAGAAGAACTGTTTTCTTGCGTGGCAATTCAATAACCCCTCTCACACCGATGCTCACAGATAATTCTAAGAGTTTTTCATCAAATTGAGTCTAATCTGGATGGTCTGGCATCCCACACACCAAAAATAACTCCCGGAGTGATGTCGGCCAGCCTAGGAGAGCTCGTTTCCAGGAAAGGAGGACGATATTGAACAGAGAGGGTTGACAGTCAGCCTCCTCCCAGCTCTTTTCAAGTCCTAGCAGGTCAGAGAGGAGAGCCAGGCTAACTGCTCTGGTTCCTTAGGGAGGTGGGCACCTCCTGCTCTCCCCACCCAGGGAGCCCCCAGAGCTACTACAGCAGCGGGAAGTTTGGGGGGTTCTCTGTGGATCCCACTGCACACCATGAGCCCCAAAGCATGCCTGCTGCCCACACTCACTCTTGAATTATTTCAGCCTTCCTCTCCCTTTGTGTGCGTGATCCTTTGTTGAAAGGGAAACTAAGCGGATTCAAGAGGTCGACTGATGCTCACTTGGTAATGTCTCTATTGTCAACAGAGCGCAGGATTTATTTGCAGCAGCTTGGAATGTCCTGGGGCCAGAGAGGGTAGATTCTCTTAGAATGCCCATGAGCATCTCGAATGGTAACATTTGGGACAGCAGAGCCCTGGGAATGCTGCCATTTTAGCCATGCAAATTGCAAATGCATGGGGAACTCTTGCTGTCACGCAAACAGGAGAAGCACCAGTTTCCCTTCCTGTACAGCCAGGAGGCCCTCAACAGGCAAGCTCCTCTCTCTCTCTCAGACTCCCAGGATGACTTGCTGAATCCTCCCACCATCCTTCCTCTGCTGCCCTGCCCAAGTTATTTGGATAAATGGGAACAAAGAAACTATCCTAAGCCTCCCCTCGGGACCAGCCTTGCAACGTACACATACTCCCAGGCCTTCTTGAATTACAGAGAAAACAATGAGGAGTGAGTCCTCTATGGAGCTACAACCAGGGTGGTTTAATTTGCAGGGGTCCAGGACATGACTCAAGAGTTGGGAGGTCACCCGCGCTGTCGTCTTTTCCGCGCCCACAGCTTCAGCCGCCTGGCTGGCAGGCTGACGGGCTGCTTCCCGAACTTCTCCATGATCTCTCTGATCCTGGCCAGGTTGGTTTTGCTGAGCGTGAAGTCGCACTGTGTGGCCCCCATGTCATAGCCGACTATGCAGTTCTTGGTGGACGAGGTGAAACCTTCTGCCTTGGCCGTGACCATGTACTCTCCGGGGTTCAGAAGGCGCCAGTAATCCCCATCACTGGCTGTGAAAAGAAAGCAGGGGAATTCAGAGCAGCTCTTTTCTAACAGAGATATCACCAGCTCTGTTATTCCAAGACCAGCCTCCTGGCCAGAGAGAGACTCACGGGCAGGGAGTGTGGAACTTGAGCCCCAGCAGATGCAAATTCTTAATGCATTTTGGAAGCCAAGATGTTTTCCTTTTTGGAAACCGCCTTAATGGTTTTAACAGGAAGGGGACTGGGGTGTAGGCTCCCCGCAGTGTTAATACGCATGAGCAGAAATGGAGAAACAATCGCTAACATTCCTTTCTCCGTGACAATACACACCATTCATGATGAACTTGAATGTCTGAATGGTATGCCCTCGCCACAGAATGCCATCTTGAAAAGCCATCTGTGCCTGGCTTCCTGGCTTCCCTTAGCATGGCTATAAATATAGAATAGTAGTATGGGGTGGGGCTCTTCACGTCTGAAAAAGAGAAGGAAAGGGCTACAAATGACCTGGGGGGAGGCCCCAAGGTCCACACCTCATTCCATGGTCCTCTATGAAGAAATGGAACTACAGGAGCAGGTACACGTGGACGTTGCAAGCAGAGTCCCCTGCCCCTTCCCCCGCCCCGGTTACACCATTGGTCAGGCACCCAACAGGCACCTAACTGGACCTGGGTCCATCCTTAACTCAACGCTAGATCCTTGTTGCATAAAGTGGGGTTCTAGGTCAAGGCCACTGCTCCCCAGGGGGCCTACACCTGCTGAGATCACTTGGACCCCTGACATTAAAGAGGCTTTGAGACAGAAAAGGAGACATCAACTCCCACGTAGCACATGGAAGGACGAGGCAGGCACCAATCCACTGAACCCTCCAAGCCAAGTTCTGATGTAGGTTGTATAATGATCCCCTTTTCTACATGAGTAATTGGGTGCCAAGGGAAGTGTCACGTCCTGCACAAGGTCACACAGCTAGTGATTAGCTGGTCTTCCCAGGCCAGGTTTGTTTTCTCTCTTATGATGATCTGTCCTGCCCGGTCTAAAGAGAAAAGGCTGGATTTGGTGAAGTGCTACGTAGGCCCGGGCAAGGTTTACTCATGTGAATGAAGCCTGATGTCCTCTAAAGAATGGAAGAGAACTCTGTCTGTGTGAGAATATTTATCTCCCACACACACGCATATAACACTCTGAAGCACCATGTTTAAATTCACATCACAATCTTTATTCATCTGAGACGCCCCATGCAACGTGGTGAGCTCACGAGAGCACAAGATGTCATGAAAAATGAAATACGCAGGCAGTCGTTCACCACATGTTTGCACAGTCTACTACCTGGTAAACAGGCCTCAGTGTGAGAGCCCCAGGCACACAACGCGGGCAGACGGCTCCCTGACTTTCTCAGCACTGCGCCCTGTGTCTTCCTGCAGTGAAAATGCAAGGTTCTCAACTAAAGAAAATGCTACTTGGTGGCTTTTCAGAAGCCGAGAGCCGCGCCCAGCCGTCTTTGTCTTGCTATCAGACGGCCCGAGCCTCCCGGGCAGGCACGGGCTGAGACATCTCTCCGGGCTCCCAGCTCCCAGGCACACCTGCCAGAGCCGCCCCTGCACCCTCCAGACAGACCTCCCTGTCTGGTCTTGGCCCCGTGTTAAGCTGTGGGTTCCGTAAGACCTCTGGCTTATTCTTCGCCACTTAACTGTGTGTTTCAGTCGTGTGTCCTTGACGAATGCCAGCTGGATTAAGTGGGATGAAGACAAACAAACATGAATACAAATGTCCTATTAACGTGAGAAGTTGTACATATTAAGCCTCAGCCACTGTAGGTACTTTCTCCCCACCAACACCGGAGTGGATTCGTTAAAGGCCAAGAACCGGCCACCTGCCAACTAACCTGATAGAGGCCGCTGGAGGCGAGACCTTTCAGTGGGAGCGCCCACCTCGAGAACACATTGAGGTCAGTCTGAAACACCCCAGGGAAGGGGCAGCCCAGGTTCTCCCCAAGGGAGATGCTCAGGAAGCCAGGAGTGAAAGAAATCCATAATTAACACGTGCTTGTCAGCTCTACTGAGTCAAATTTATAAGACGGCTTTGTAATTCTTTTTCTCCCCCAAATAGTAGAAGGTTCCCTCCTCATCCTCTCCCCAATCTGCCCGCCTTTGCTGTGCTGGCCTCCTTCTTATTACATCATGGTGCCCTGTCAGGGGTGTGTTTCGGGGGTGAGTGTTCTGTGGAGCTGCAGGGGGAGGTGGGCACCCAGCTGGGATCGCCCAGCACCGGTGGACAGAAGGAACAACCCAGGCCCTAACGACGAATGGCCATTCATTAGCAGGTCGGGTTAGTGTTCCCAAACAAAGGACAGTCACGTGGCATTCCGAGCCAGGTATTGGGCCAACATATTTACATGCATTTAGAAAGCATCCTTACTAGCTTCTCTCCCTGTGGAATTCCACTCAATACCCCTGTTTATTTTATGCAAAATCCCTCCTGGAATAAAACTTGTCAGATCACATAAGCCTCAGACAGAAATCAAGGCAAATTCAGAGCTTATGTGGAGCAATGAAGGACCCCGAAACCAACGCAATAAAGAACCATCCGTGACACACGGGATTCCTCTGTGATGCGAACGTGCTGGGAGATAACTTTGTGGGGAATAAAGGGAGATGGAGTTGCATTTTCCATTAGCTCATCAAAACTGTCTCCTTGATTACAAGGGCTTTGAAATTCCGAGCTCATTAGGCGAAGCCCTCTCTGTTGGCTTGTGGGCCCCTGGGGACATTTTATCTCACACTTTGTTTAAAACTCTAATTTTCTCACATTGCCTACAAAAGACTAACAGTCCAAGGAATGTTTCAGGCTCTTTTACAGGCGCTCATTAATAATGTTTAAAATACAAGGCCTATGCAGAACCAGATCAAAGAGCCCCTTTCATCCACAGTGATCATCTGCACCTTGCATGTCTGGCCCGTGACAGGTTTACAATCTGCATTTGTTGACTTAATGAATGAATAAGTGAATAAGTGAATGAATGAATGGATCAGTGTATGCCTGCCTATGTGGGGCAACTATGTACCAAATGCCATGCTAGCCAGTGTGCAGCCTTGTGGTCAGTGGCTATAAGACCCTGGAGGACAAGTGGATGCCCAGGAAATATGGCTGCGTGAAGAAACAGGCAACTACCTCGAAGGAAGGCGATTCAGGGCATCACACCACAGTCTACTGTTTTGTGGCATTTCACCCATTTACAGAATAATTGTCCTTCTCTGCCAGGCACATGAGCAGGCAGCCCGGTATTGAAGAACACCTGGGCCAGGTCTGAATCCCAGCCTCCCCCGTCCTAATGTCCTGGAGCCTCTGCTTCCTCACAGGTCACATGGGATCACTTGGGGGAGGACAGGGTGTCTTCATGCATGTGACCAGCTATCGGGGAAAGGGACCCTTCTCTTGTTCAGGGGGAACAGCGTGGGACAAGGGAAGGGGGACCACATTGAGAGTCTCAAGCTCTTGGCTCAATCCCAGCTGAGCCTCTCGCTGTGCATCTGGGAAACGCCACATAACGTCCAGTGCGGCTGGCCGCCCCGGCACAAGGTAAGCTCTTAGATCCCCGGGCGCAGGTCAGGCCAAGTTAGTGTCAAGTCTCGTTTCTCCCAGTTCAAGCGTGTCTGCAGGCTGAAGAGGTCTCTTATGGAAATCATGGTCTCCTTCCTCTTGCTGATGATGACTCCGTTCGCTACACCTGGACGGGACCTGCCCTGGGTTGAGTGATGCCCTGCCCCCCACACCCTCCAGTGGCCCACATCCTACCACCCAGGACCTACGAATTGACCTTATTTGGAAAAAGGGTCTTTGCAGATGTAATTAAGGATCTCAAGATCATCCTGGATTATGTGGATGGGTCCTAAATCCAATGACAAGTGTGCTCATAAGAGACAGAAGAGGAGGAGTCAGGAGGAAACGGAGGCAGAGACGGGAGTGATGCAGCCAAGGAAGCTCAGGAATGCCTGAAGCCACCAGGAGCTGGAAGAGCCCAAGGGGGATCCTCCCCAGGGGCTCCAGGGGGAGCACGGCCCTGCCGACACCTTGATTTCAGACTCCCGGCCTCTATAACCGTGAGGGAATAAATTTCTGTTTCTTTAAACCACACAGTCTGTGGTCATTTGTCATGGCAACCACTGGAAACCAATGCAGGACCCAGTGCCCTGCTCACTGCAGCTGACAGCAAAGCAGAGTATCTGCCTTGCTGACGCAGCGCTCCCCAACGTCACCCCCCCCCACCGCCCCGCCACGTAGGAAAACCTCTGCGTGTAGGTTTAAACATGGCTGTGGGCACACCATCTCCAACGGAACGCTCGCTGACAATCTGACTTAAGCATCCAACCAATTCTGTTCCACGTGCATCTGTCCCTGCAGCGTGCTGCAAACCTCATCCATCAAAGTCAAATTCGCTGTTTCTCATTTCCCCCTGAACACGCCAAGTGCCATCCCAGGTGATGAGAGTCCTGGGGCACAAGGGTAAGCCTGGGCTTGTTTTCATATCACTTTCTAATCGGCAAAGAATAAGGCAGCCCTTGTGCGGATGGTCGGTGTCTGCGGGCTGCTTCCCAGCCAGCGCTGGAGCTCTGGAGCAAGCAGGGAAGCAGCCCGCAGCTGCTCCAACATCTGAACCCAAGCCCCAGCCGCCTCCTGAACCTTCAAATGGGTCCTTCAGCCTCTTTGAGCTTCTGGTTTTCACCTGAATAAGGGACAGAGAGAAGCCAGAAAGCAGAGGCTGAACACCTTGCTTTCTAGGGTCTCCATGGAAAGCTGGAGAAAAGAGACAATAAGCCAGGTCAGAGGAAGAAGTTTCTGGGCCTCAACTTGTGGTTTTAACTCAAGTAAAACACTTCAAGAAAATGGATATTTCCTCTTGAGAAACAGTTCACACACATTATTTGTAGTTACCTGTTCGGATGTCATGGTTAACACCCTCTACGGAGATAACAGCATTTGGAATTCCTTTTCCGTGCAAATCCCTCACCAGGCCTTTGATGCCCCGATGAACCTGCTCGACAAACAGGAGAAGCAGATGAGCTCACCGATCAACCGGCACAGCGAAGAGGGCCAGAAACCAAGAGCCCCCCACAAAGCCACGTCTGGCTCAAAAGCTCCCCGGCTCTGCATGGATTTGGCATGTAAATTTCTGTATTCCTTTTGGGTCCATCTACTGGAAAGTCTTCCACTGGAGTTAAAATATTCCAGAGGTTCAGAAAATATTAGGATCTGAGATGGTTCATAAAAAACACATCCGGTAAAAATGGAATTTAATTTTTATAGGCACATTTATTTTGACTTTCCTGGACTCTACAGACTAAACACATAGACTTTAAGAGTCAAAGAGGAGACAAAAGACTCAAAAGCATCCCTGTAAAGTACAGTTCATCCGCAGGGCCCTTCCACTGGTGAGTCGAGTCACAGGACACACACCAGCTCTGAACCTCGTGCCTCAGGTTCCCCATCCGAAGATCCAAGATGACATACCATCATTTCCAGTGACATCCTTTATACATATTGCTATGCCTGGGCATTTTATCTGTAGGAGGCTCTTTGGCTAAACTGGGATTATCACGTTAGAATGACTAGGGCCTTCTCTCTCTTTGTTCATATATGAAATGAAAAAAGAGCCTTCCCTTACAAAATTCCAGAGTGGGGATGGAAAGTGTGCTCACGGCTTCCCAGGAGGGCAGAACAGGTTCACACCGTTCTGTGCCAGGAAAGTGGGCTGTGGGCTGCACTGACCCTCCCAGGATCCTCATGGATCAGACTTGGATGCTGAATCGCAGTGCCAACCTCTGCCACCATGAGGAGGTGCAGGTACCAGGAAGCTGGCAGCCCAAGCCCTTGGCTGAACGCTTCTTCTGACTCACCTATGAGAACCCATGGAAGAAGGGCAACCGCCCAGTCCAGCCTCAGCATCTTACTTCCTAGTGAATGTGAGTCACGGTAGAGTCATATGAAGTTCTACATTCTTTTTATTTCTCTGGTTCCTGTGAGTCTATTCCTTGTAGGGGCGTGGATGTTATTTGGTTAGTTTTAGTACCAAACTAGAACCAGTTTGCTCAATGCTACAAGCCAGGCGTATCCTTGAGTGCAGGAGGAAAAGAAGGCGTGCGAGGGTCCTAGCATACGTGGCAGGACTTCCTCACCAGCTACGAGCAGAAGCTCAGCGGGCACTTGTTAGAACTGTTCCCAGGTGACACCCGACACCTGCAGCAGTGACTCCTCAGCCTCCGAGCTGTTATGGGCTGAACTGTGTCCCCCACAAATCCATTTGTTGAAGTCCTTACCCCCAGTATCTTAGAATGTGACTGTATTTGGAGATAGCATCTTTAAAGAGCTGACGAAGCCCTAAGAGTGGGCCTTATAATCTGACTGGTGTCCTTGTAAGGAGAGGAAATTTGGACACACAGGGACACCAGGGGTGTATGCACACTGAGTAAAACCATGTGCGGACACAGTGACAAGGTGGCCGTCTGCGAGCCAAGGAGAGAGGCTGCAGGATGAAACCAACCTGCTGACACTTTAATTTTGGACTTCTAGCCTTCAGAACCATAGTTTCTGTTGCTTAAGTTCCCCGGCCTGTATATTTTGTTACGCAGCCCTAGCAGACTAATACAAGGGACCTGAGTATGCCGGCTGGACAAACACCCCTTCCCCACGGAGCCGCATCCTAGAACCCCGGAAGTAGTCTCACTCACCATGAACCACTGGGAGCAACTGACATTGACTTAGAGCTCACAGACAGCAGTTCCTTCTGACACTGTAGTCGCTAGCCCAGGGCGCTGGCCGCCGTAGGAAGCACTAATTTGATCTCAGGCTTTTGGCCATCTCAAGGGCGTGGCTCCCTAGCTACAGCCCGTCACAGCCGTGTGGCCACGTCATACCTGCTCCATGAACACGATTAAGGATTCCCGATTATTCTCCCACTCCTCGGGCAGCTGGCTCTCATGCGGGTATTTATCGCAGCCCACATAGATGGATAGCTCGAAGCAGTTTGTGTGAAGGTAGCTGAAATCGTTGAGACCTGCCGAGCCAACCAGACAACGTTTTAACTCAACAGTGCTCCAAGTGGCCCTGGGAGACAGCAAGAATGTTCAAGAATGTGATTCAGAGGACTTCATCCGAACAAGGAGGTATATCAAGTGTCTACTCTACACAAAAAATTAATTAGAGCAACTGATGGGGGACAGAATGGGGGGTTGAGATAGAGAGAAGATGCAGCCGGAACAGTCTGTGGGGAAGACAGGCCTATGTAGGGCATCTTTGACAAAAGGAGGACTGAAATGTTTTCTAGATAAAATTATTTTCATTTTATTAAACTCAGTTTAATACTATTTTTAGGATAAAGGTATCATTTCTTTTTTCTTAAAAAAATTTTTTTTTCTTTTGTTTTCTTTTTTTAATTAATTAATTAATTTATTTATTGGCGGCGTTGGGTCCTCGTTGCTGCGTGTGGGCTTTCTCTAGTTGCAGCGAGCGGGGGCTATTCTTCATTGCGGTGCACAGGCTTCTCATCGCAGTGGCTTCTCTTGTTGTGGAGCACGGGCTCCAGGTGTGAGGGCTTCAGTAGTTGCGGCACACAGGCTTCAGTAGTTGTGGCTCGCGGGCTTAGGTGCTCCGCGGCATGTGGGATCTTCCCGGACCAGGGCTCGAACCCACGTCCCCTGCAGTGGCAGGTGGATTCTTAACCACTGCGCCACCAGGGAAGTCCCTCTCTTTTGTTTTCTTTTTGCTGTTTTTTATTTTTTGAAAGGTATCATTAATTAATAGTATGGATTTTTAGTGTTTAATTAAATTTAGCTCAATAGTTATGCTGCTCTCAGCTACAGCTCTATAACTGTAGAATAAAAACTGCAGTTGTCTATTCTAATTCATAAACATAGCTATCCATCCCACCATTTACCGAGTGTTTTACATAAGCCAGAAGCCGTCCTTAGCGCTCTGCAGCAAAGCTCATTTAGTCTTCATCACAAATCCAGCAGACAGATAGGTAGCATAGCCCAGTTTTACAAATAAGAGAATTGAGGCGGAGAATGGTTAAGGACTGCATTAAGGAATGTATCCAGAGTCGTGCATCTGGACAGTCAGGGTTTGAACCCAGGTGTGTGTAATGTCTGCCCAGCCCTTGCTTGTCACTGCTGGGGACTGAAGGGAAAATGTCCTCACCACCCAGCTGGAAAGCAGACAGTCTTGTGCGTCCTGACATGGCTACAACAGAACTTGGTCCCTGTATTAGTTTCTTAGGGCTGCTGTTACAAAGGACCACCAACTGGGTGGTCTAAAACAACAGAAAATTATCCTCTCATAGTTCTAGAGGCCAGGAGTCCACAATCAAGGTGTTGGCAAGGCCACACCCCCTCCAAAGGCTCTTCCTTGTTTCTTTCAGTTCCTGGTGGCCCCTGGCACTCCTTGGCTTGTGGCTGCATCACTCCCATCTCTGCCTCCGTCTTCACAGGGCCTTCTCCACAGTGTCTGTGTCTTCTCCTCTTCTGTCCCTTATAAGGACATTTGTCACTGATTTTAGGGCCCATCTGGGTAACTCAAGATGACCTCATCTTGAAACCCTTCTCTTAATGACACCTACAAAGACCCATTTTCCAAATAAGGTCACACTCACAGGTTCCAAAGATTAGGAAGTAGATGTATATTTTGGGGGTCCCATTCAACCCACGACAGTACCCAAAATGCATAAATGAATGTCAGATGGCATAAAGTCCAGTGGCTCTCTTCCCAACATTTTATTTTTGGAGACCATCTGAAATAGCAAGAACACAGCGCTGCTCTGTTATGTGTGAGGGCCAAGAGGACTCCCCCAGCAGAAGACGCCACCGACAAGCCCTCCCTGGCTTCTGAGAGTCAAGGCCACAGACAGAGGAAGATGGCTGCGCTGGTTCCTCTGTTGACTGGGGACAAAAAGCAGGTCCTCCTGCGCTTCAGCCAGCCTCGGCACTCACCCGTCCTTTCTTCCCTCCTTCCTCAGACCATTCAGTGATACATCCCTCAGTACAAATGTCTGTTTAAAAATCACAGCTTCAGGGCTTCCCTGCTGGCGCAGTGGTTGAGAATCTGCCTGCCAACGCAGGGGACACAGGTTCGAGCCCTGGTCTGAGAAGATCCCACATGCCGCGGAGCAACTAGGCCCGTGAGCCACAACTACTGAGCCTGCGCGTCTGGAGCCTGTGCTCCGCACCAAGAGAGGCCGCGATAGTGACAGGCCCGCGCACCGCGATGAAGAGTGGCCCCCGCTTGCCGCAACTAGAGAAAGCCCTCGCACAGAAACGAAGACCCAACACAGCCAAAAATAAATATAAAAATAAATTAAAAAAAGAAAAATCACAGCTTTGGGTGTCAAGAGCAATTCTGTATCGATCTGCTGCCTAATCGATAAAGTCACGACAAAACTGTACAAAATACACAGCCACTCTCTCTACCAGATTCCAGATTCGAACCATTCACAGGTCACCAGCCATAGGCCTTTGATCACATCTGTGATCAAATAAGGACAATGACGGCAGTGGGATAAAAGGAGTGGGACGGTGTCAAGTTAATGGAAAAATCCCTCACAGGGCCTTGTCTGGCTGAAGAAGGTTGGTCAAAAATACCAGGTCAGCTCATTCAGTGGAACCCGAGGCGTGGAACCTCAGGCAGTGCCCATCGATCAGCATGGACAGGCCCTCCTGGGAGGGCTGGACCCCTCCGCACACACACACAATTCTCATTATCCCAACCTTCAGGCCTTGTTAGTACTGAAATAAATAAATGTGATATTTAAAACTCTGGAGTGGGTCTGCCATTTTGCCATCAGTGCTAGAAGCGCTGGAAGAATTGGCAAAATAAGACACCAGGAGACCGGTGGAAAAGCTCGCGCCAGGCTATCGTTAACGCTGAATTCCAGCCCTTCAGCGAATGTCATGCAGCTGAGAATCCTCCGTAAGAAATGGCTTCAAAAGTGAAACGTGTGGGCAGGAGGTGTGGGGTGATCCAGATAGCTCTTCCCGGCTGAGGCTTCTTCCTCTGTGTTCTCTCCGGGCCTGGAATCCTGCTCTTGTCACGGCTTCAGTGTGGAACACGGGGCCACGCAACCCTTAAAGCTCTGTGGGCCCGATGCTGTCACAACATCTGCCTTCCTTGTGCGGGAGAGGATGCCAGACAGCAGCCGACACAAAGGTCTCACATCCCTTTGGAGTTGAAATGCACACACTGCAAACCATATGCCTCTTGAGCTAGACTGGGACCTGCTCCCAGCTACCCACTCCCCACTAACTAAGGCCTGTCGGTGCACCGCTAACGAGTGAGCAAGACCCAAACACAAAGAAGGAGTGGAGGGGGAGGAGGGGAGGAAATTAGAAATCCCATCTCATTAATCTACAAAGAAATGAATCTGCAGACTTCGTCACACCGCCTGCAGGAAGAATGATTAAAAAGGCTTAAGCCACCACATGGCTCTGCCACAAAAGTCCCCGAAATAATGGAAAATACAATTGATAGAAACAAATCAAATGCTGCTGATGTGATTAAGTGGCAGCCGATTTTTCAAAACGTTGCTATTGACCCACTGCTGACAAATCCCACAGTGTCTGAACCCAATCCAGTCACAGCAGCCATAAAACCTAAACAGATACTTCACATAAAGATTATTGTAGGTTTTTAGGACTAGAATTGAAAAAGCAAGCATGCTTTTGGCTATAGGAAATTTTCTTGATAGGGATTTGCATTTATTCTTTTTACTTTGAACGGAGCAAAACCCTGATGGAGAGAAATAAAACACTTCTGCTTGGTGTGTAACTAAGAAAGAAATGGCAAGCTTTCTGCATATGTTTAAAAATGGCCACGGGAACAAATTTGTCTACTCCTTTTTAATTTTTTTTCCCCAGAGTGTCACATACCTCTAAGGTATGTGAAGGCTGAATCTCTAGCAAAGGAAAATTATATTAAAGTTAATTAGTACAGTAAAATAGAAACTAAGGATATGCTCATAAAAGATGTTTCATGGTGAGCATGCTACTGGAAGAGGGGGGAGGGTAGGGGCTGGGAACTTATAACTGAGCGTTTCTGACAAGCAAGACACAGAACACACACATCCACCATCTACGTAATCCTCACAGCAGTCCTAGAGGGATCATTGTCGTCGTCATCATCATCATCATCATCATCACCATCCTCAAGCCCATTTTACAAGTGGAAAATATGGGGGTTCAGAGAGGTGAAGGAACTTGCCCAGAGTCACACAGCATTAAAGTGATGAACTAGAATTTGATCTCAGGTCTATTTGACATGGGATATTTTTCATATTCATCAGCGGTTTGACCAACCTTCACAAAGTCAAGAAAGTAAGCAATGAACGTTATGTTTGGGGCCTCACCATCCCAATGCAGAGGGACCTAAGGGAATGTGACATCCTCAACTATCCTCATTCTGGAGCCCTAGGCCAGGAGCAGCCCTGACACAGGAAACAAAGGGCTTATCCTGAAACTTGGACCATGGGGTCATCTAGCTGCTGCAAAGGAACTCCTAAAGTCTCTGCTGGAAGCCTCTGTGTCCTAAGCAGATTCTGGGAGCGGTACCTCGTATTCCCCGAATCACAACAATGAGACTTTGGCCAGATGCCCTGATGTGGCTGGAAGACCTCCAGGAAACAGGAGATTTGGAAAAAGTCTCGAGCGTGGGGTCAATGCCCCGCCTCCTCCAAGGGCTGACGGAACGTCTACCATCTCTGACCCTGTAACAGCCAACTAGCTCAGTGGCTATGAGCAGACCACGGAGTCAAACAGATCCCAGCTCTGCTCCTTGGGAGCTTGGACGGATCCCACCCTGTCTCCAAGCCCCAGTTATCTCACTTATAAAACAGGGAGTAAGCCACATCCCCTCAAAGACTATTGTGAGGATGAAAAGAGGAGGCTACAGAGAGTTCTGGCACCTTATAAATGGTTAACTACAGTAGCTATCGGGCTGGTAACAATGATAAAAGAAGGCTGGGCAGGAGATGGTCCTCCCTCCCGGTCCAGCAGTCAGTCCGTTGTCATCGGGCCGCGTGATGACAGCAGGACCATCACACTTACTTCCGGCCACAGTGTGCCAGGAAGCCCCATTGACGGTCCCATCCTCTTTCTGGAAGTCTTCCGTGTGGCACACCCTCCTCCTGGCATCGGTCATGAGGCGGTGAGTGGAGGCGTAGGCGTAGGCCAGCCAGCGGAACACATGGTCGTCGGGCGTGGGCGTGTGTTCCTGCGTCTTCCACGTGGACCTCACCATGTCGTAAGGGTAGGCCACCACCAGCTCTCCCCCCTGGAGGTTGCCGCCCAGCACGAAGGGGATCTTTTCCATCCAGGCTATGACTGCCCTGGTCTCCACTGCCACCTGGGAACGTTCCACATTTAAACACATGTGAGAAATAAAATACGAAGGAAAACTGCTGTCTCTCCCTAGCTTTCCAAACAGGGACATAGTTGAAAAAGCAATCATTTTATGGAATCACCTGAGCAAAATTTAGAGTTTCAGAATCTGTCCTGGGAAAACTGGCCATTGTGGAAATAATGGATAAAAAAAAAGAGAAACCCAGAGGAGTTTCGTTTCCTAGGAACGTTCCAGTTCATGCACAAAGAGGGAGTGACAGAATTAGAGTATCAACATTCTGCAACTCCACTGAATTAATGGCTCAGTCAATGAATTAATGCTCACCAATAGTTACAAAGAGAGAGAACCAAACGTAACGTGTCTCCCGATGAAAGAACACACACCTAAAAAAACCATCAACCCTGTATGTGACCAGGCCTCTAGTACAGGGGTCGGCAGACTTTTTCTATTAAGGGCCAGATAGGAAATATTTTAAGCTTTGAGGGCCATGCAGTCCCTGTGGCAACTACTCAACTCTGCCATTGTAGCAGGGCAGCACCACGGACAATATGCAGATGAATGAACGTGGCTGTGTTCCAGTAAAACACCATTTACAAAAACAGGCCTGAGTGGGACATGGCCCACGGGCTGTAGCTTACCAACCCCTTCCTGTTCTACCTAGCCTAGTAGTCTGAATCTCACTGCCGATTTACAAGAAACAGAGAGGAATATGTCACATGACATCACAAGAATACAGTCAGTAGCACATAGACAGTGGGAAATGTTAGAAGACAACCTAGTTGTTTATAACCCAGTTGTTACAAGATAAACAACAATAAAATTGCAAGAAAAAATGGAGAAAGTGATACAGGAGAAACGTACAGTGTAAAGGAGACTTGAAAGGCTTATAAACCAATCAAAACGAATGGGCTCTAGTTGGATCCCAATTAAAACAAACAGAGAGAGAGATGAAGAATGATTATAGGAGAAATGTGAACACTGATTGGATATTTTATAATATTATGAAATGATCTATTTTGATATGATAATGGTAATAATTTATGGCTTTAAAAGAGAGTCTGATCTTTTAAAGATACTTCCTGAAATATTTACAAATGAAATGACAGCATACCTAGGATTTGCTTCAATAATCTTGGGGAGGAGGAGGAGTGGCTGAAGATGTAGACGAAACATGAATTGATGTACTGAAGCTAAGATGGGTACATGGGGCAGGGGGTCCTTTACAGCTTCCTCTCTAATTTTGTATGCTTAACTTTTTTATGATAAAAAGTTAAGAGAAAAAAAGAAAGGAAGGAAGGAAGAAAGAAAAGGAACTGACAGTGTTAGAAGCTAAAATTGGGAAGCTTGATATGGTCAAATACTGATCGGTAATCAAATATTTATCATGTTACTGATCCCTCTGAAGATAATTCCAGTGGGAAAAAATGATAATGGAAAAGAAATAAGCACTGGAAATGGTTTAACTATGCTGTATGGAAAACTGATTAAGGAATGAAAATGACTTGAAGGATTCATTAAGCTTTGTTTTTGTTTTTGTTCCTAAACACATCAGGGGCCCTGGATTGGATGAATCATAGAATTTAGCTCATGATACAGTATCATTATTGACCCACACTTGGTCATCTTCTCTTATATTTTGATATAATAAACACCGGTGAACCCAAGAATCAGCTTTTATTGACAATTTCTGCATACACATGTGATTTCCTCTGTCCCATCCTCCTGCTTCTCACTAGGAGGTAACCACTATACCCTAAACGATATGATTCTGATTCTCTTTTGTTTAACTCCACATGTGTATGCCTAAAAATATATTACTTGGTTTTACCTTCTTTTGATACGAAAAAAGGCAGAGTAACCATACTGATTACTGTCTTTGGTAATTTTTTCATCTTAGTTTATGTTTCTAAGACTAATCTGTGTTGCATAAAGCTATATAGTTCACTTCAATATGAAGATCTCATCATTCAATTTATCTGTTCTCATGATGATGGGCATACAGGAAATTTTCCATTTTTTGCTATAATGAATACAGTTGCTTTTAACTTGTGCTGTCTTCTGGTATACCTGTGCTGAAATTTATCTTGCATAAATCACTAGAAGTGTAGCTGCAGTCATAGGTATATACATATTCCACTCTACAAGATAATCAAATTATTTTCTGATGTCACTGTGCTAATTTACACTCTCACCCACGATGAATAAGAGACCCACTGTCCCACCTCCTCTCCAGAGCTCGGCTACTGTTGATTTTGCCAAATCAACGGGTGTAAAATGTTCTCTTATCTGCATTTCCTTAGTACTAGTAATGCTGAACATCTTTTCTTGTTTATTACCCATATGTTCCCTCATCCATGAATTGCCTCTTTGTATCTTTACCCATTTTTCTACTGAGTTGTTTCTATTTTTTTCATTTGTTATTATCTTTGTAAAAATTCTAATTCTTTTCCAATTATATAATTTTCAAATAACACCTCTCAGTTTTTAACCTTCTCTCATTATAGTTTTTAAAATCTTTTGACGAAGAACAGGCTTTTTAATTTTGATGTAGCTAATTTATTAATCTTTTATTATGCTTTGTCCCAGGTGACAGTAAGTAACTAGACCCCCAGGCATGAAATGCAGCCTTAGGAGGAATGTGTCCCACACATAAAATGACTGGAAAGAAGAAAGTAGCAGTAGAAATAAATACCATCTCAACTTTCCTGAGTGTGAGGCCTCGTCCGTTGCTATGATCAGTGTCCTCTTGCAGTTTGCCTTGCTCCTGCAGTTTTGAGGATTGAGAAATAATACCCTTTTGCTCCTGATATTCGACACAGAACCCTAATATTGATGGTACTGCCATGAAGATTGGTAGCCAAGGTGCACATTCCTTCTCACTTAGATGGATGATGGTGAGGGTTGTACAACAGTGTGAATATACTTAGTGCCACTGAACTGTACAGTTAAATATGGTTAAAATAGGATGTTTTATATTATGTGACTTTTACCACAATAAAAAAAATTTTTTTTAATAATAATGATAGATGGATAGATAGACAGACACATACACATGCACAAATATCAAAGGGATATGTGTAAGGGAAAAAATATTTGTCAACTCACTCATCAAATATTTACTCTGTTTTTTAGCATTGGGATATATATTGCTTGTGATTAATCTCCTCAGTTAGTATGCAGTCTATCTAGTACCTGATGGAACTCAGGTGAACTAAAGACATTCTTCCAAATATGTATCTTACTTTGATTGTTACAAAGATATTGAGTTCATTTTTCTTAATGCTACAAGAATTTTTTAAAAACTAGTTATCTACTGAATTCCATGGTAAGTACATTAGATGCAGTTAGGGATAGAAAAAATGTTTCAAAAATATATAATGTGCCCTCAAGCAGCCTATCATTTAGCAAGGGAGATAAAACTAATCATAAATATCTCTTTTACAAGTTTAAAAGTGCCAAAAACTCATAAAAAAGATATGGCTAAAATGGCATGGTGGTTCAGGAAAGGGAATAATCACTTCCATAAGAATCTTTATGTAGTCACATCCACTATGTTTCCATAAATTAGTGAGGCATTATAGCATAGTTATAAGAACTGGAGGGGGGGTGGGATGAATTGGGAGATTGGGATTGACATATATACACTACTGATACTATGTATAAAATAGATGACTAATGAGAACATACTGTATAGCACAGGGAACGCTTTCAATGCTCTGTGGTGACGTAAATGGGAAGGAAATCCAAAAAAGAGGGGATGTATGTATATGTATAGCTGATTCACTTTGCTGTACAGCAGAAACTAACACAACACTGTAAAGCAACTATACTCCAATAAAAATTAATTTTAAAATCTTTTATTTTATAATTAATACCATTTAAAATCATTTTCCTCACCCTGAAAAATCATTGTAAATGACTGTTAAATTTTACCAGATATTTCTTTCTGCAGACAAATTATTTCTTTTTTGTTTTTTTCTATCATTTCATTGATTTTTGCTCTTTTTAATCACAGTCTTTCTACATTTTGGGGGGTTTCTTCTGTTATTCTTTTGCTAGCTTCTTAAGTTAGTTGATGTTCAGCTTTTCTTATTTTGGAATGTAATCATTCAAAGGTATAAATTCCTGAAAGCACTATTTTTTTGCTATACTCCACAAATTTTGACATTTAGTGTTCTCATTATCTTTGATTTATTTTTTAGTTGCCAGTATGAACTTTTTCTTTGACTCATTACTTAATTTTTTTTTGAAATTTTCTAAATACAGGGTGATGTTTTCATTAATCTTATTACTGTCTGCTAGTTTAATTGTATGGTGGTGAGAGACTCATGGTCTGCCTGACTCCTATTTTCTGAAATCTGTTGAGATTTCCTTTACAGACAAGAACACCATCAATTTTTGAAAATTCTCCAGGGATTACTCAGAAGAATATGTATTCTCTACTTGTTGGTTGTAGAATTCTTATATATCCCTATGTCAAGACTGTTAACTGTTATTCAAATCTCTGTCTTTGCTGATTTCTTATCTATCTAACCTGTCCATAACTGAGAAAGGTATTGGTGATGGCAGGTTTGTGTAATTCTCCCTGTGTTTTTAAAGAACAAGCTCAAAAAACTAAATTCTGGACTTAAAGCAAAGACTGAAATCCAAGGACTTTCTATAATTGTGCTAAAATAATTACTTATCTCTCAGAGACTCAAGGCTAAGAAAGCAGGCAACCATATTCCAATTTTGGTCCAAGGGTTCCCAAATTATAACATCACTTGAATCCTCAGCTTTGCCAGATGTCACTAGTATGTTAGCTTGGAAAAAAAGAGGGATTATGTAGGGTGGAATTAGGAAATGTGAGAAAGGATTCAGAAGACCCAGAGGGCCTGAATTCTTTACTTCTCCACCCCCCATAAGGCGCCCTTGGGCATCCTAACTAAACCACATGGTATTGCCACTGTCTGTCTCCATCATTTGACTGGTTGCTTCTTGAGGTCCTGGAGAACACGATCCTGTGCATCAATAAATGAGGCAACCACGCTGGCCTTCCTTCAGTAAGTGGTACCCACATGTGCTGTGAGCTGGAGCTCTGGAGAGCTGCCCTCTACCCATTCATCTTTTTCCCCTTGATTCCTCAAGAAGAGAAGCCAATGATTATTATTAATTTTTTTTTTTTGATCTTGCAATGTGCTTGCCTAAAATATAGCATTTCCCAGCCTTCCCTTTGGGGGTTGATACCAAGTTTTGACTAAATTCTGGCAAGATTTAAACAAAAGTATTATGCAGGAATTCTAGGAATGCCTAGAAAGTTAATTGACTTATCTGAGACGAAGACTTTTTTTTAACCTTTTCTCTCCTTTTCCTTCAAAGACATGATAGCTGGAGCACCAAGATGGAACTGCCATCTTGAATTATGACCTTGAAAATCAAAGTCCACATGCTAACATATGGAGGCAGAAACATGACTTTTGGGTTCCTGATGATCATGGGCTTCTATCTGGCTGGCCCTGAACCATCTGCCACCAGGGTTCTCTTATGTGAAAAAAGAAAAAAAAAACTTTTACCTCATTAAGCCGCTGTTATTTTGTTTTTTTTCTGTTGGTGTACCCAAACCTAACACTCATATAGCAATCAAGGCAGACTTTTGAAGGACATATAGGACAAAAGACTAAGGGTAAAGAGCATTTACAGTGGGCAGAGGAGGCAATAAAAGGCATGGGAAATTCTGCGAAAATTATCTCTTCCACGAGATACTTTCTGCGAAACTAGACCTAAGAAATTTGGGGGAGACATTTCTCATCCAATTGCATTTTTCTTTCCGAAGAAGCACCACATGTAATAAATCCATGGGGACTTGTGAAAATAAAAATAAGATAACTCAAGTAATCAGTGAGGTCTAAGAACAAATTTCACTGCAATTTCATTGCACTGCCAAAGATGAAGTTTATAATGACCAATGACCGTAACAAACACGCACAATTCAGGCAAAGTCTTTTCAGGAAGCACTGCAAAGAAATCTAATTAAATGATTTCTCTTCTAGGAAGAATCTCCTCAAATTTCAATTTAAAAGGTAGTTATTATCTAGCACACTTCCCTACTTTTGGAGAAAACATGAAAGGAAAAAATGATTTTGTCTTGTTCTTAAATGTTATATCCTCTGCAAATACCGGTGGGTTTAACTTTGGCTTCTGCCGCTCTAGAGATTATGGAGTCTTTTTACTCACCGTGGCATTTTCAGACAGAAACCACTCAGGGATTGCAACATAGTGATTGGGAACTTTCCGTGGGATGTTCTGTCGGTCCTCTGCCCCCCAGAGCAGTGTGTTTAAGTCAGGAAAGTTGTTGTTGATGTCAATTCCGTCATGGGTCCAGCGTCCCAGGGACCAGCCTCCCAGCTCTGAGCCCTGGGAGAAAATTCAGAATATGAGGAACCCACAGACTTCTGGACCATTCTGTCTCTCACATACATGAGGCACCTCCATCTCCATCTCCATCTCCATTTGGGGTGTGTCTCTAAGCCTCTACGCACCCTCTGACCCAAAGATGACATCCAAAGGAGAATATTTGGTTAATAATCTGTTAATATTTGGTGGGTGATGGATAATATAGCCAAGCAACTCCAAAGAGGGAATGCACAGAATCATTCCTGCCATATGGCAGTACTCAGAAAAGTATTAGGTCTCCCCTTCCTCCTCTTCCTTCACCTCTTCTACACAGGTTGAATGAAACTCCAAGTAGTAATGAGTCTAAGACTCTGTCAGTGCAAAAATCAAACGCCACCATATTAATGCTTTCTCCCTGCAATTCTGGCTCACTATTTCGCACTACAAATCCCTAACCAACCATTTGCACCAATAAATACAACCAAAACTCTGCACTGTAAAACTTGCATTTGATAGGTACCATTGTGTTAAGTATAGTTTTCCATTTTATTCCCAGATACTGTGATATATAATTATGAATACACAATACAACATTAATACTAACTGTAATCTATACATAACTCTCTATATAACTATAACCTATATAAATTCTATATCATAATTAGAACATGACATATAAACAATATATCAGAATCATAAAAATAACTGTCCTCAGAGAACTGATGAGAGGATTGTAGGTAATAATCAAGGTTAGAACGTGCCTTAAGTGCTCAATCAATGCTAGGTGTTATTATTATTCTATCCTATTGTTCCCATTGTATATATAGCAATATTATTATTCATGTTCATTTTCTTCAGTCTGTTAGTGTCTCCCCATAATTCTCAATTACTGCTGTGCATCTTTCATAAGCCTTGCGGGTTCCCTTGTCTCAGCAGAAAGACACTTAAGAAGAAAGCTGGTAATGTGGAATTCAGATCAACTCATGGCTCAGCGCATTGTGCGGCGGGGAGAGGGGGTGGCTAGCTGCTGCGCTGGGCGAGAGGAACGGTCCATTACCCCCTCGTAGGCCTTCTCATAGCCGTCCGGGTTGAGGGAGGGGATGATGTGGATCCGGGTCTCCTCCACCAGGTGGACGATGCGTGAGTTCCGGGCCAAGTACTCCTGGCACAGAAACTGCATCAGCAGAAGCATCAGCTCCCGGCCCAGCACCTCGTTGCCATGGGCCCCCGCGATGTAGTGGAACTCGGGCTCACCTTTACTCAAAGATGGGAAAAAATAGAGGATCATATCAGAGGCTTCCAGCAAAACAGTCCTCATCACATTGTATTAGGAAAGAAATCTCTGAATAATAGAAACTTACAATTTTAGCCCTCTCTGTCCTTTCAAATCAACCACAATTATACCAGTACAATTTTTATTAATTCCCAGATAGTCAGATATATAAGAAAATGAGTAGAAAAATCTCAAATGATACCAGCCACGGGGTAGGAATGTTTAGCCTTATTTGGCAAAAACAAATACAATAACACAGTGTTTAGAGTTTAAAAGTTACACATTAAACACAAGCCAGAGCAATTATTTTTCTCTTCGGGGGAGGCAATTATTTTTCTTAAAAGAACTTTGTATTCAATTTTATAAAGATACAGAGATGAATAAATGCAAGCAGAAAATAGTGTCAGGGCAAGTCAGCAGTGACACCGTTTTGTAAAGGGGGCCTGTCTGAGCTTGTTCTCTTCAAAGCTCAGCTTTTTCAACGTCGGATTTGTCAGTGCGGGCATGAGCTGACAGCACTTCTGCCTCTTTTGTTGGCCAAGCTACTGCTTTTGCGGAAATGTGATTTCACCCACAGATAAAGCCCTTACCCTTTGAAAGACACTCCTGAGAGAAACTCCTGGAATACCGATGAACATTTAAGTCGAGAGAATCAGACAAATCTTTGCATTTAACTTGCAGTGGATTTCTAAAGGGCTCACAATTTTACCAAAAAGAAAAATCGCTGACCCCACTCCCGCTCCCCCAACCCACTGACTTGTAGGAGAACACAGTTTTGGGAGTGATTGAATGAAAAATGGCTGAAAACAGGAAATGCTTGAAAATAGGATGGAAATTTAAAAGAAAATTAAGGGAACCACCTCTAACTAGAGCCCTTAATGACCAGGGAGTCCAGAATCTTCTCTGGGAAAAAAACTCTGTCCTAACCATCTCCAGTCATTTTCCTCTTTGGTTAGCATGACCGGTCTCAGAGATGGGGAACAGAATTAAATACGGTCCCTTTGGAGACAAGGAGGGTATTTCTTAAGTAATTTGACAGCCCACATCATACAATGAGGGGTTCGCAGAACCAAGATCTGCAGAATCTACGTGAGAGCGAGTGCATGGACGGCTCCCGGCCTGGTTCGTGAATGTTCTCACAGGGTGACCATCGCCTCGCTCTTTAAGAAAGCCCCAGACTCGAAGGGCCAGGTGCACTACAGAGGGGCAGCCTCACCGACTTCGTGCTCCCCAGGGTGGTCGGAGATCTCCACAGCGTACAGCTTCAGGCCCTGGTGGCTCTTGCCAATGTTGTAAATCCTGGTGATGTTGGGGCACATTTCATTCACGACCTTCATCAACTGAGAAACAAGATGGGTTTACGGCCCTACACAAGGATGGCCACGCTGCACGGAGGGCAGACCTCTCAAGAAGACAGCCCTCTCCCACGGCCCCCTGCACACGCCCACCCTCCTGCACACCAGTGCTATCCCCCGGCCTGGAATGTCCTCCTCGTGGCCCCTCTGCCCTGTCTTCCAGCACCTCGTGCTTGTGTTTATCGCCTCCCTGGGCTGTAGTATCACCTCCCTGGGCTGTAGTGTCACCTCCCTGGGTGACGAGGTATTACCTTTTCACTTTGGTTTCCTGTTTTCTTATTGTGCCCTCATTAGACAGACTGGGCCTTTTCTCTCTATACCCTTGCCTAAATAAATATTTATTACTGAATATCATTTTTTTCTTACACTGTAATGAGCAATCTATGACGTCAGGCTGAAGAAACACACACGGCTTCGCCCTCCTGGAACTCAAAGCGAGGTAACAGATGGAGTGGTACCATCGCCACTTCACTGGTGCCAAGTAAGGGGTGCGTGGAGGCCAGGGTGATGGGAGCCATGCAGTGAAAGGGTGAGGGACACAGGCTTCCACAAGAAAGTGAAATATATATGGGTTGTTTCCTGAATTTTGCTTGGACAGTCGAGCTTGTCAGACAAGCTGCCAAAGGAAGGGAAGAGGGTCTGTTCATCACAGGAGCCCTGGGGCAAAGGACAGAGACATCCCCGCCAGCGGCTGCTGTGCCTCCCATCTCTGAACGGGTACCTGTGAGTGAGCTGGGTAAGTGGCCTTGACTTTCTGGGGGAAACTGTTTAGCCATCCCCAAGTGAAAGAAGTTCTGATTCAAAGGATGTCTCTGCCAGGAACCAGACTAGCCACACTTCCCCATGGTAGAGTCAGGTGCGTTCATGAGATAACTTCTGACAGGGTGTTACAGACCAGGAGGGAAGCCTGGGTGCTGTGGAAGCAGCGAGGGAGGACATCCCAGCCTGGGCGGTGGGCGCCCACCAGGGAGGGCTTCATCCTTTTACAAGATGAGCAGGAGCTGGGCTGGTGGTGATGGAGGAAGGGGTGGCATGGGCCTGGGCGTGCTCTAAGCGTCTTTCAAAACATTCCTCATCAACCAAATGATCCATAAAATGTCCCTGTAAACTGTAAATAAACAACTCTGTCTCTAACGTTGTGGTAGGTTAAAATCTATGGAACTGGTAAATCGGTATCGTAGAATTTCTGATGGAGTGGAGTGACATGGCACTTGGTTTGCCTTTCGTAACAGAGCATTCTGTACTGCTGGGTGGAGGGGCCTCTGTGCGCATCTCTAAAGGAATGGAGCTTTTGCTGCTGGTGCTTTGCTTTTACGACACACCTACGAGGTGTTACAGCCGCAGCCCTGGTCAGGCATTCAGGGTCTATTCTCTCACCACTCCTGGGAGGGGGGGAACATGCTTTGCTTTATGATAACTCACTCTGTGTTATAATATCTAGGTGAGAGAAAGAGAAAGCTGACTATAAAGGACTCTTGTTCAAAGAGGGAAGAGGCAGAAACCCACCATCACTGGAGAAACCACATGCCAGCAAGGTTAATGTAGCTTCACACCTCTCACCATGCGGGATACATACCGAGAGACTGAAGTGGAGCCACATAGGAGTAGGCCAAGTTTTAACAAGGGACATGGTGATAATGTCACTAGCAACATTCACCATCGCGTTCATAGTAAGTTCTATTTCTCTACTGAATCTCATCGTGACGACCACCAGTGAAGTAGATAAGCAAGGAGGCCTGTCCCCATTCTACAGATGTGGAGACTGAGGCTCAGAAAGACATTGAGGGATTTGCCCAGGGTCACCCAGCTGGTACTAGGTGGAGTCAGGGCTTTGGACTCTTGAGTTCTTATCTGTCCATGAAGGTGCAGCAGAGCAATCGAAACAAGCAATGCCGCCTCTTTTGTCTGTTGTACACGGGATTGTTCCAGTAGACGGCCACAGCACAAGCACCATCTGATTTGGGCCTCTCATACCAGTCCCTGCTGACCACACACGCTCCACTACCAGCGTGGACCTCAGCAAGTCCTGATCAGCAGGTGACCCACTGTCCTGCGTTCAGATCAAGGACCAGTTCTGCAGACACAGAGCCACTCGGCTCATCCTGAACTAGGTGGTCAACACAAGCATTCAGTACAGAGTCTGGCTGTCATTTAATGCCTACCCTCCTTCCCCTTTTGATGAGCTGCCAGAGGAATGTGCCCCCTGTGCTGGAGATCATGACCTTGACATTGGAAAAAGACAAACAGCATCTTCCCTTGGATGCACACTTAGCCGGGGATACAGCCTCTCAGGATGGGGTGATTCTTAGCCATAACTCATCGGAGTCACCTCTTTACCCTCTACCCACCATGGCAGTATTTTTATACCAGTCACATTTTCCTTCTTGGTGTTGTGGTATCACAAGTATCTTTTCCAGGCACAGGAACGAGAACACGGGCATTTGAAGACTCCCTTTAGGAAGGTTCTTGACAATTCCCTCCACACCGTGGCCCTCTGAAATGCTGGGAAGGATCTCTCCAGGGGCCATGGGCACCCTCACAAACCTGGCTGCTGAGCTACCTTGCTTATTCCCAAAAAGAGTCAAAGAGGATTTTTTGGAGTTTGAGTCTTAATGGTAAATGTTTGAGTCTTGATGTCTAAAGTAAGAGAGAGGGACAGAATTTTCTTCACTGCCTTGTTGAGGAAGCACTCATCCTCGACAAGGATGACATCACCCAAAGGAGGTGAAAATTGGTCTTCCAGGGGCTAAAAATCTTAAATTTTACATGCTTTGTGGCCCTCCAAAGTGCAACCCTACCCAACAAAACTTTATTCCTTCGTTTTTAATGTAATGGGTAATTAAGAAAAGTGTCTAGAAAGGGCCAGTAAGGAAACATGGTTGAGAAACACTGCCCTCGAGAGTAGTGGGTTTTGTAAGATGTTCAGCATCCTCAAGACTCTGTCTCCTCATCTCTGAGGAGGGAATAAATCACATCCTGGGATCTACTGAATTCCCGGCTCTGTTGCTTCCCCCCTCTCCTGAAGGAGACAGAAGAAAGAGCCCCCTTTCCTAGTAATTCAGTTTCGAGCAATACATCAGAGGATCAGAGCGATACATCAGAGGTAAATTACGTGCACGATGACACTTGCTGGAGCAGGTTTCATCCTCTCACACAAGTCACTGCAAGTGGGGAGCTATCCAAAGGCTCCAGGGCAGAAAGGTAGCTGAGAAAACTGATGCATCCACTCACTGGAACATTCCGCAGCATCCAACGACAATTATGAAGACAGCAATGAGACATGGCTAATGATCCAATGTTAAGTGAGAAAATCTGGGCAAAGTTGTAACCATCCTCTGATCAAAATCGTATGAATTCTGTGAACAAAGAAATGCAAACCCTGGATAGAAATGGGGGAAAATGAAAACCACTGATTCTTTAGGGTATTGGGTTCACGGAGGAGTAACCTTGAGACTTTTAGTTTGCATTTGATATGGTTACAATATTGTTTATCCAATGAATTAAAATGTTAAAAAAAAAAAAAGAGAGAGAAGGGAGAGAAGAAAAAGTCCTCTTCCATCATCTCTACTCATTTGTCTGAGAAACAGACACTGCATCTGATCAAGTGAAAAGGAATTCCAGAGGGAGGGGGAAGGAAGAGAGCCAGGGTCGGAGGTGTCCCGTGGCGGCGTGCGGAGCTGCGCTTGTCTGAATCCGCAAGCCTGCTGTCCTGCCCGGGCTTCCTGCCACCATCGTCCACCCCCAGGGTCAGGAGCTCAGCGACCCCACCGCCTGCTGCCCACGACCATCCTCAGCTGCCCGGGAAATCAAAACCACTAGCCGGCTGCCTTCCAACCCACGTCTCTCCTGGACTCCTTTCTACTGCCTCATGCCACACGCTTCTTTATCAGCCAACCAGACAGAATTTCCTGAGCATCTGGCACCTGACAACAGCAGGTCCCCAACCAAAGTCCAATCTTTTTAACCTCTCTCCAAAACCACTTCTTTTTCTCCCGTTGTGGACGGTATCCCAGCCCCTGGGAAGCACACCAGAAGCCTATCTCTCTCCAACTTATTGGGGAATCCTAGGACTGGTCAGTCCCCCTCAGAAACCCCTCCCCCCATCCTTCTTCAGACCCGGCAGGTCCCTCTCCCGGGACAGGGACAGAGCTCACCAGTCTACTGTCCATACAACTGCCAGAAGGATCTCCCCAAACACAGCTCTGCGCCTGGAAAAGACCTCCCGATTCTCAGACTCAAGACTAAAGCCTCTCCTGGCACTGACAACTGTCCCAGAAACAGGCCGCCCCGTCCTGCCTCCACAGTCCTGTTCCCGTTGTCCTCGCTGCTCGGACCACCCTTCCTTCCGTCTCTTCCTGCCACAGGCCCTGGATGACGGCAGACCTCATCGGCAGCCCCATCCCTTCCCAACCACGGCCGGCCATGCCGGCCACCTCTCCCTCCTGTCCCCCAAATATCTCCCCCGCAACAACCTCAAAAGTACAGTTATCCAGTACACTTTATGGATTTAAGATAAAATGACAGAGTCTCTGCCCTCGGGGTCCCAAATGACGGAGAAAGGTAACGTACATGTAGACACGGAGATGACTGAGCAATTATGAATGGTGACACATGCTGGGAAGGCCTTCAGTGCTCAGAACAATTAACTCAATCTGCATCATAATATCAGCATTTGCGCAACGGCCTCCTGCCTCCCCCCCCTTCCCCCCATCCCCTTCCCAAGCCCCCGGGGCTCGCCCTGCGGGGAGAACGGTGTCTTATAAGTCAGTGCTCCAGAAATAATTCCCACACACGCTAGTCGCTCACATCTCCTGATTTCCCCTCCAGTGCAGCAGCTGTTCTGTTTTCTCTTCCTGCTCCTGCGTCTGTTTCTCATTTTTGTGTTTTTTGTAAATGTCTCTCGCAATACTAGGATAAACTAACATTTTTTTTTCCCCCTGAAGTAGAAAGGTTTCTACGGCAATCTAGCAGACTCCAAACAGGGAATTGCTAAAAGCGCTGGCTTCTTTCCCATCCCCAGGAGCCAGGAGTCCAAATGGCAAATCACTTCTGGCTTGAACACTCTTCAGGATTGATAGATGCCCACCCCCGCCCAACCTCGGACAGGTTCCAGTTGAGTGCCGCGGGGTCCTGAGAGATCGGAGTGGTCACCCAGTGTCCCCTGCAGGGGCTGCATTGCTTTCTCGGGTTCCTCTTAGCTCTAACATCTACCAAGTGATGGGGACCAGAGACCCCCAGGGTAATGAAGCACATCCATTAGCTCTCCTCATATGAGAAGGACCTCCATTCTCCATGCGGGACAACTATTTCAAGGTACCACACTCTCTGTGCAGTGAGCTCATTTTAAATGCATTTAGATAGATTGCTTTTGACATTAACTGCACCAACTAAGTTGATATTTGCCTAATTTCTGGGCAAAAAGATGTCCCGAGATGCCCACTGAGCAAAGCTGTGTTAAGACACGAGTGCTTCATAAAATGGAACGGTGAGCAGTCACATAAACACCCGAAAATGGAGAGCAGCACGGATGATTCACAGACCTCAAGTCCAAACACATTATCCTGATTTCCGCAGAGCAAGACCACAAGACAATTTCTTTAGCACGTCCCACCTCCGAGTCTGTGCTGACAGGTGCCTGGAAGCTCTGTGTATCTCAAATTAAATGACATGGAGACTAACTGGGTTTGTTGACTCCCTGGGATGAAGCAGAGAAGCCCTCGTGGCAAAGCCTAATTGCTCCGACCTCAGGAAAGCCTCCTGCCCTTGTACCGCGTGGCTGGTACCGCTCCCTCAGCACCTATGAGCCCTCGCTTTGAGCCATGTTATTTTGGCCTTTGGTGAATGCCTGTTTGTTAAACATATTTGTGAGTACATTTCTCTGTTCCTTCTCTTCCAACAGATTCTTACATGTCTAAGGGTTTCTCATTTGCCAACACTTCCCCGCGCTTTCTAGCACAAGGCTTGGGGGGAACGCTGAACAGGATTACACAGGCAAAGCACTCAGCATAGGGCTGCTTTTTTAGCCTGTCCTAAAAAACTCTTGGTCCCTTCTCCCTTCTGCACCCACTAGATAAATGCTGTCAATAGCTCAGGATTACTTGGTTTCTGTCATTAAATCTGGGGACAATCTCATCTGGGACGTCTTTTCCTCCTAACAGTCTAAAGCACTGAGAGCCATAAGGTATCAACCAGCTGTTCTGAAACCTGCCTGTATATTAGAATCACAAGGAGAGCTTTAAATAATTTTGATTCCCCAGTGCCTTTTCCTCAGGATTCTGCTTTAATTGGCCAGAGGCAGGTTTCAAGTATAGGTATTCTTCCAAATTTCCCCCGGTGAGTCTAATACCGAGAATCAGAGAATCAGAATAACAAGGGGAGTGTTACATATTCCCTCGGTGACTCAGTTTCCCCATCAGTAAGATAAGGCCAACAACAGTCCTGCACTCCTAGGGTGGTTAGAGAGACTGACCATGTTAACATAGGTAAATTCCTAATGTAGGGAAATTGATGTAGGTCGTATGTGAGAGCTTCCTGCTATTACTATTACCAGTGTTATTCCGGATTCTTTTTCTTCTTCGACTCTGCACATGACTATTGTCCTTAAATCAGTGATACCACTCAAACACACAGTGATGTATTTTTTTAAATTGAAGTATAGTTGATTTACAATATTCTGTTAGTTTCAGGAGTACAGCAAAGTGATTCAGTTTTATATATATATATATAAAAAACATTATTTTCCATTATAGGCTATTACAAGATATTGACTATAATTCCCTGTGCCATCCAGTAAATCCTTGTTGCTTATCTGTTTTATATATAGTAGTTTGTATCTGTTAATCCCATACTCCTAATTTATCCCTCCCCCTCTCCCTTTCCACTTTGGTAACCATAAGTTTGTTTTCATGTCTGTGAGTCTGTTTCTGTTTTGTATATAGATTCATTTGTATTATTTTTTAGATTCCACACATGAGTGATGTCATATAATATTTGTCTTTCTCTGACTTACTTCAGTAAGTACAATATTCTCTTGATCCACCCATGTGGCTGCAAATGGCAATATTTCATTCTTTTTTATGGCTAATATTCCATTGTATATACATATACCACATCTTCTTAAGCCAATCGTCTGTTGATGGGCACTTAGGTTGTTTCCATGTCTTGGCTATGAACATTTGGGTGCATGAATCTTTTCAAACTAGAGTCTTCATTTTTTTCTGGATATAAACCCAGGAATGGGATTGCTGGATCATATGGTAGCTCTATTTTTAGTTTTTTAAGGAACCTCCATACTGTTTTCCATAGTGGCTGTCACCAATTTACATTTCCACCAACGGTGTAGGTGGAAGAAGTATAGTATTAAATCAGAAAGCTTGGCTTCGAATTCTGCTTCAATCACTTGCTGGCGAGGGAGGTTTCCTCTGGTCACCTGAACCCCAAGGCATTCTCAGCCTCGAAACTACAAGCATTTCCTGTGGCTTCAACAAACCATAAAAGCACAAAAACAAACACCTACGTGCTTCTGGGCACAGGAGAGATTTCTCTTTGACAAACCTGGATCTTACCTGACGCATTTCCTTATAGTTGTGGTGCTTAAAATCCAGGTCATCGGTGGTGGTCATTTCATTCCGTCGGTGATAATAGTTATTTGGATCTAGGGACAGAAATATGGTTTTGAATTCATTCACATTATTCTATTACTTGTGGTGGCTGTGTTAGGTGCCTGATTTGTGTGGGAACACAGCTCAACCTCCAGCTTCTAACTTTTGCACAGAGGTGAGAGAGCCAACTTTCGAGAAGCATCTTAAGAGTCAGAACTACCCAGTGGGGAGAGCATGGGCCTGGAGCCAGAATGCCTGGGTTCCAATCTCTTCTACTTGTGTGCTGTGTGACCTTGGATAAGTCACTGGAGCAGTTTTTCCTTAGTGTCTTCACCCATAAACAGGGGAACACTGGTACCTCCTCCCTCACTGGTTTATTGTTAGTATTAGTGCCTGGCAAACAGTCACACTAAACGAAGGAAGGAATAAGTGAATGAATGAATGAATGAATATCACAATTGCATGGAAATCTTCAGAAGTGCGGTGGACTCTATCAGCTGCTTGCCCAGCATGCAGTCCACTTTCATCCTTCCTAACAGAAGCCCTGTGTTGTTTGGGAATCCCCACTTCTCCACTTCTAGGAAACTGACCTTATGCCTTAAGCTCCAGGGGTCCTACATGACTGGTCTAAGCCAATCAGAACATAGCACTCCTGGCCACTCTTATTGGTCCAGATTGAAGGGAAGGACTTTAATGGCACAAAGGAGTGAGTGAGAATCTCTCCAGAGTAGAGGACAGAGAGAACCTCAACAGCTACTGAGTGAACCAACCCTAGATCCCCCATCAACCTCCCTTGGGACTTCTAATCACATGAGATAAAGAATTCCCTGAACTGCTAAGCCAGTGGGAGCTGGGGTTTCTGTTGTTGGAGCCGAAGCATCCTAACAGGCATAATCAGGATGCATTAGCAGTGGTGACCCCTGGGGACTGGGGAGGAGATGTCTGCCCTTGACTTAATTCTCCTCCAGATAAATTGACTTTTTTCTTTAATTCCTACAAGCCGATGTCGTTTATACAACTACAAAAACTAAGAGCACTCAGAAGAAAGGAGGGGAAAGGGAAGAGGAAGAGCTAGAAGGAGGATGGGGGGGAAGGGACCACTCAGCGGGCCCTCTCCTGACCTGACAAAAAGTCGCGAGGCTTACAGAGCCTCAGCCAGGCTTGCCATATCCAGCTCCATCTCCATCTCCATCTCCATCTCCATCTCCATCTCCATCTCCATGCAGCCAGAAATCCTGGTCAGCTCAGATCCCTCCCCAAGGTAGAGAGCACAGGGTGCTTTAGACAAGTTAACCTACTAACTCAGGGACCACGTGAGCAAAGCTGGAACCACAGCAGCTGTTTGCTGCTTTGGGGGTTGGGATCTTGCTTTGCGGGTGCTCAGCTGGGAGAGGAAAGGCTATCTTTCCTGGAAAGGGGGCTCACTGCAATCTACAATCGCTAGTCTCATGACATGCTTTATCCAGAACAGGCAAATCCATAGAGACATTGCAGATTAGAGGTTACCCCGTGGAGGGGGATCCGGAAGTGATTACTCAGTGGGTCCAGGTTGTTTTTGGGTCCATGACAAAGTTCTGAAACTAGAAAGAGCCAGTGATCATACAACCTTGTGAATATACTAGCACTGAACTGTATGCTTTAAAAAAGCTTAATTGTATGTTATGTGAATTTCACCTCATTTAAAAAAAAATTGCTGGCCTCAAGTGCTCTCTGAGGACTAAGGAGGATACCAGAAACGCAGCCACCACAGACCTTTCTTTCCCTGCCATGAGGCCAGCCCCTCACCCAAGGAAATGCCCACCACTGTGGCCTTGTGACCTCCCTAAGCCCCGACACCCCCAGCACAGAGCCCTGAGCACAGATGACCTGGTACCATATGCAAACAGCACCAAACCCCTTCTGCAAAGAGCTGGCTCCCTAATGAGAAGAAGTCGCACTTGTCCAGCGCCATCTGACTGTTCTTATGATAAGGTCGCTCCAAAAGGGGCAAGGGGGAGACGTGGACCCCCAGGCAGAGCCCATTATGATCTTAGGTCATCACTGTCAGTGCAAGCATCAAACCCACAGCTCCACGTGGCTTCAAAGAGGGAGTGGCACATCATTCATGCTTATTTCCTTGCCGCCCCACCTCATATAACCCTACGGCATAGCATCTCCACCAGGCTGCCCGCGTGAGTCCAGGAAACCCTCTGATTTCTTGGCTGGCACTCCTTCGCCAGGAAGTCCCAGGGCCAATCTGCAGCCTGACTGACAGGAGAAACTGTCAGGAAAGGCAATTTTCAAGAGTGTTGCTGTTTATATACAGTTTTCCTAAGATAATCAACATCAGGCAGTTGGACAAGAAGAGAAATCACACGTTTATTTAAACTCAGAAGGGCAAGCTGCCTTCTGCAACGGGGGGCACAGGCTGCAGCCAGCAAGCCTGGAGCCCCCTGAACTGAGAGCGATTCACTGGGGAAAAGAGGCCGACACGCCTCCCCCACTGGACAGCGAGAGCTCTGGGAGCAGCAACTGTGGCATCTTATCTCAGAATCCTTGGGCCCTGACTCAGAACGGGTGCCCCCGAAGCGTTTGATATTTGAATGAATGAATGAGGCAAGAACGGATGGATGGATGGATGGATACTCCAATCAAGTTATTTAGAAAGGGCTAGTTACAAAAAGATAGCACTTTCTAGGGCCCAGGCGACCTCTGAGAAGAGGCCCACTTTATGCTGTGATGCTATTACCCTATCACTGTGGCAGAACAGAGAACGGAGGGGAGGGTGGAGCGAGTGGTAAATGAAAACCACATCCTCGGGATTGAGGATAGTTATGGAACGTTATGCCGTCTTTGGATCTGTTAGTGTACTGGTTTCCCAGGGCTGCCATAACAAAGCGTCATAAACTAGGTAGCTTGAAACAGAAATTTCTTCTCTCACAGTTCTGAAGGACAGAAGTCTGAAATGAAGCTGTCAGCAGGGCTGTGCACTTTCAAGGCTCTCAGACAAGATCCTTCGTTGTATCTTCCCAGTTTCTGGCAGTTGACAGCAATCCTTGGCTTGTAGCCTCGTGATTCCAATCTCTGGCTCAGTCATCACATGCCTTCTCCCTGTGTGTCTCTGTTTTCTCTTCTTCTTCTTCTTCTTTTTTTTTTAATTACAGGGCACATGGAATTGCAACTCCTCCTCTTTTTTTAAAATTTTATTTATTTGTTTATTTATTTATGGCTGTGTTGGGTCTTCGTTTCTGTGCGAGGGCTTTCTCTAGTTGCGGCAAGTGGGGGCCACTCTTCATCGCGGTGCGCGGGCCTCTCACTGTCGCGGCCTCTCTTGTTGTGGAGCACAAGCTCCAGACGCGCAGGCTCAGTAGTTGTGGCTCACGGGCCCAGTTGCTCCGCGGCACGTGGGATCTTCCCAGACCAGGGCTCGAACCCGTGTCCCCTGCATTGGCAGGCAGACTCTCAACCACTGCGCCACCAGGGAAGCCCTGTTTTCTCTTCTTAAGGACACCAGTCATTGGATTTAAGGCCCACCCTAACCCAGTATGATGTCATCTTAACTAATCACATCTGCAAAGTGCCTCTTTCCAAAAAAAAAGGTTACATTCTGAGGTTCCACATGGACATGAATTTTGGGGGGAGTGTGGCCTGACTTGGTGAAGAAAAGTGGAAGGTAGTAAAGCAAATAGATTTAAAAGGTCCTTGCAGCTATGCTAATCCAATAGAACCCATCCTTCCCCCAATTTATACAAATTGTTGAGAGGGGATGGGGCAGGCTGGAACATTATTACAGTTCAGCGAGATTGGTGGTGGTCTTACAATTAAAACATTTTCTCAGTGGCTTATGAATGGAGGGTATGTGTATTCAGAGAAAGGAGACACAGCACTTCAACGGGTCCTGGCCCACCCAAAGGAATGATTCAGGGGCACTGCCCTTTAGCAGCTCCCCCATGCTTGAGGGACACAAGCTCCTTTCCACAGATCTTTGTACAGCGCACCACAAGCTCCTCTGGGTCGAATTCAAGACCCTGGACCCCTTGGCACTGTGCAGAGAGAGGACAGTTGCTCAGACCTGGTGGCCAGGAAGACGAGATGGGAGGAGTGAAGACTTTCCCCAAAGAGGTCAGAGTCTCACATTCATAACAGAAGCTGCAGACCAGCACCAGGGGCTCAAGCATTGCCACCCCCTGCCCTGCAGGGTCATTTCCCAGGACCCTGGGCACAGTCCTGTCACCCTGTGGGGAAATTGTGTGCAGAACAATGGAGCTCTTTTTTGAACGAGGCAGAGCACATTGCAGTGTTGCTTGCAACAGCAAAATACCTGAAAACCACCAAGGCTGTGATCTGGAAGCCAGCTGGCGTGTGTCTTCACCTGAATTCTTCATTATTAAAAATCTGTCTTAAGAAGCTCTCCCCAGAGTTTCCGATTTGCATAGATCCTTAGTCCAAAATGGACAAGTCCATTCAAATTTGGGGAAGAGGACTTCCTTCCACTTTTTAAAAAAATGAACAACATTTAAAAGATTTGTTTGAATTAAAAAAATTTTTTTAATCATGGTAAAACACACATAACATAAAATTTACCATTTTAACCATTTTCAAGAGTACTGTTGAGTAGTGTTACATATATTCACACTGTTGTAGAAACAGATCTCTAAAACATTCTCACCTTACAAAACTGAAACTGTAACCATTAAACAACACTCCCCCTTTTCTATTCATTTTGAGCTTTAAAAATCCTATTAATAGACCATGGTATAGGGTAATTCATTTTCTAGTTCAAAAATTTCTGGACACATTATTCATGAAGACTTAAAAAGAATCTTCCCCTTCCTCTGCTCCCACCTGACAGTCCACAGGAAGACAGGCAGGACAGAACAAAGAGAAGCAGAAGCAAAGGTAAATGAATTTTTCATAAACAAGAGTTCCAGGAAGAATAGACTCTGGGCAGTTGCATGTAGAGCACGAAGTCACCTTGGGTTTGAGTGGCTGAGTTGGCTGGGTCACCCCTGCCTTTGGCCTCATTAACTTGCACAAAGGAATTGTGTCAACAACAAGGCAACTGAGCAAGATTCAATTACCCACATGGACATGGGGGCCCATTTGCCACCCCAGGCCCTCAGATGTGACCACCACCAGGAGGCATGCACAAAGGCCAGCTCTCCTCTGGGCAGACTGCTAAGTAACTTCTAGAAGAAAAATGGCCCTAAATATTCAGGGTTGGAAAATAGAACCATTCCAAGTCCATACTTGAAACCCATCCAGATTTCACACTGTAATTCTGTCTTTGTGTTTAAATTGCCCCCAGGACCTATCTTCAAACATACACACACCAAGAATAACTTAACAGGAAAATATTTATTTCATGAGACTCTCACAGGCTGCCCTTTGCCCTTTACCAACAACAGATGAATTTCTGCCCTCAGAGAGAAACCGTGACCCTGCTTTTTAAAGCAAGCAGACCAAGGCTGTGCTGAGTGACCTGGTGCAAAGAAGGCCTCACAGACTCCCACCTACGTCTGTGCCTGCAGACGCAGTGAACTCAGGAAAGTCCAGCAGGCCCTGGGCGGCAGCAGGCGACTGTCATCCCAGGCTGAACCAGCCACAAAAGGAGGCCCAGATCCCAAACTGGGAAGCCTTCAACATTCTCTTTGGATCATCCTTGAAAACACATACTTCCTTTCCGCCGGCAATCCCAGCCACCGTAACATAATTTGAGCAATAATCCCATAATTTACACAATAATTTTGGACGCGCACCATGACACAGAAACAAAGATACTCACTGTGGGATTCTGTAGAGAATCAAAACACTGGACACAACTGAACTTCTAACTATAAGAGGCAGTTTGAAAACATGAGATATTGTCCACAGACTAGGATAAAAGCATCCACAAGACAGATGGTCTCTAATAGTTTTAACGACATGAAAAAGGTTTGCCGTCTAGTAAGCACAAATATGTAACAAAGAATCTGTCTGGTGTGAGGGTAAGTAGGTAGGTAGGTAGACCCATCTTTCTCACCAATACAGAGCGTATGTTCTTTAAATTCATACTCGGCAAAGCAAGATCATGGATATTATATTGAGGGAAAAGCAATAAACGACATGAAATATGCTCCCAAAACTCAGTAACTGTAAGTTCATGGTGGGGGTGGGGGTGGGATGGCTATAGAAATAGCATGACAGATATAGCGGCACCTGAGACATCAGAACTGGTGGTACCCTTCCCCCTGGCAGGGGGAATCCAGAGGTAGCAAGGCCTGACTCTCACACTAGACAAGAAAGCTGAGGCTTTCCTGGAGGAGAAAGTATAGGAGAGATAACCCGAAGCTGTGCTCCTTGTTCCCTAGGGCCTGACTGTGGGTGGACAGGAAAGTGGAAATTCCTAGAGGCCCTAGTGCAGGGCTTTAGGAATGTGCTGGAGGCCAGCTTCCTTCCCTGGAGATGTCTGGACAGGACGAAGAGGCTGCCACATAAGGTTCCATATGCACACAAACTCTTATGTTCTGAAAGGCCGACAGAGCAGCAAGCCAAACAAGATCAGCCTGTCCAGAGCAGACATCAGCAAGGGTCCATGTGTGAATTCAAGCCCCCATCTTCCTGTCACTCTGGGGTCACACCCAGATCCCATGATGTGGAGATAGGGCAAGGGGAACACAACCTAGAGGAGCAAGCATTTACCCAAAGACACAGGCATCCACGCGAAGCTACTTTTACAGAGAGACTATGTACATGGTCAAGTTTAAAATTAACTCCTACCATCTCCTCTACCCAGTGTAGCAGGAGCAGTCAAGGGCAATTAAACGTGTTACCAAAAAAATGTTATCTAATTTTTTTTTTTTGCCTGCTTCTGAGTAGTAGCTTTGAGTGAATTTTCAACGTTGCAACATATCTTAAAATCCCAGTAGGCAAAACCACAGCTGACATGTTACTTTAATACACCAAATGTTCGTGGGGTTATGGGAGATTTTTATTTATTTTCTTTTTGTTTACCTATGTTTTCTAAATATTCTGCAATAGATGTGGTATTTTTTTACATGAGAAAAAGGTTGTGTGGCTTATTTTTATTCACCTTGCTGGCTAAGCACCTGTGCTCCATCAGCACCCCTGCCCTGCAGGAAGCACGGGCAGACTCACCTGGCAACGGGCAGCCGAGGACCTCCATCCTCATGCAGATGCTCCCATTATCGAACCAGGACTGTGGGTTTATGCGGATGTAGCGCGCCACCATGGGGACAGGCAGCTTGTTGAGGACGGGGATCTCCTTTTCACTGTTTCCTTCAAATATCTATTAATGCACAAGGGGAAAAAAAGAGGCTCTTGTAGAGCTTGATTATCAAGGCATGAAAGAGTCAGTAATTCACTCATTCCACAAGATCTCAAGCAACACCTAACATGAGCTGGGCAGTGAGGGGGAAGGAGAAATGGATCAGGCCTGGACCCTGCCCTCAGGAAGCCCCAGTCTAGTGGGGGGGGGCAGGGAGGAGGAGGGGTGTTATATTTAGATATCGTAGGTGAAATCTATTAGTGCCATGGCAAAGAGACATCCACAAAGCTCTGGGATTTCAGAAGAAGGAAAGGACCAGGCAAAGCTTCAGGGATGAGGTGCCATTTGAATTGGCCTTGAAGGAAAACTCTTTAGATGTGTAGGGATGGAAGGGATTCTAAAGAAAAGGAAGCAATGGCTGGAGAAGCCCCGAGATGGGATTCAGGAGAAGAGCAACCGTCTCCCTGTTACTGGAACACAGAGGATTGTGTGCAGGGTTGGGGCGGGGTGGGTGCAGGACGCGGTAAGTATGAGAAAGAAGGTTGAAATGGAGGCTGCAGTCAGATCTTGGAAGGCACTGGATACCATGTTTGGAACTTGCACTTGAGAACCCGAGGAAGAGGGTGATAAGCTCGGAACTGGCTAACCCGGAGGGAAGCATGGAGCTGAGAGACCAGGGTCATTAAAGAAAGTTCGGGAACTACTATAATTGACTAGCTGTGCAGGCCCCAACATTCCCCATGGGCCGCTGACCTTCCAGGGCTGAGTTGTGACTTGTGGAAGAGACTGAATCCCAGCAGCTCTGAATTTGAGCCCTAAATGTGGGCCACTTGGTTCCGAGCTTCAGGGTACAGAAAGGGGGTCATTTTCCGTCAGACTGGATGGCTGGTCTGGGTTGACACAGGACCAGGCAACATCCAGGTGCAAACACTGGTCGGGTGTCCACTGCCTCTGCCAAGCCCTGCACAGCCAGACACCAAGGGCGTGGTCAGAGGGAAAAGAGACTCACCATGTCTCCAGATCCATTCTTCACAGTGACCCATGCATGGCTGTCATTGCTCACCATGACCTTATAGGAAGTTACCCAGTCACTCCTAAGAAAAAATAAAACACCATTGGGACCACACACTTAAAAATGTTTCCCTCTTCCATGCAGAGGTGCAGCAATAGAGAAAGCAGGTCCCAGAGGTGGGCAGCACTGGGTCACACCCTGGCCCCCACTGCTCACCTTCCTTGTGGCCTTGGCCAGGTAACTGACCCATCTAGGCTACAGTTTATTCATCCATGAAATGGGAATTATAAAAGCACCAAGCTTGAAATATTAATGTAAGCATTACATGGTTTCATACCCTTTAAACACTTAGGACAATGCCTGGCCCCCAGTAAGAACTAAATGTTGGTCACGCACATAAAGATACACAAATAACTTACATATCTGTTTATACTGAACATTTACATCACACACAGTAGTAGAGTTCCACGTGGGAAAGAAACCTCAGTAAAAGTGGCAAGTTGGCCTAGAAATTTCATTTGGGAAACTGTTTGGGAACATAACAAACTAGATCCCACCAACCACAAAAACAGCAGCCTGAGTCTCTAAGACACACGAGGTTTCTCCTGGGCTGTCACAGCCGTGCAGACAATTCCTCCACCCCACTCCTCAGCCAGCAATAATCCAGTGATATCTGGGCCCCAGGCCAGACCCCTTTCATCACATCCTACTGCACAGAAATTACTGAGGGTAAAAGAGCCAAAATTTGACTTCCCAGAGTGGAGGTCAATTTGATAAGCAAAAGAAAAATGACTTTCCTGTGGAAAACACATTTTTCCCTTCTGCCTCAGTTTTTTATAACATTAATTGTTAAGCAATATAGACAAGTCTTCCTGAGCATCTTCCTTTCAAATTTTTTAAATATTGGAACTAAGCACCAATGTACTAATCTTTTAGAACATTCCACCAGCTGAAGCATTTGGAATCCTTGTTTTCCTACTGTGAAATCTTTTTGGACTCAGGATCCAGATAGATCCCAAGAAGGTTCTCAGTTTCTAGTCCAAATCAATACTGTCTAGTAAAGTTTGTTTAGAAAAGCAGCTGGCTCTATTCATTCTGAATTGTCTGACTAGTTCGAAAATGATTCTTAGGTGCTTGGAAGCCAACCTCTGCTGAACTTTCTCCCTTCTCTCACCTGTCCACCTGCTTTGTGTGACTACCTGCCGGGAGCCAGGATCTATCAAACGACATGCTCCTTCTCAGGAGGTTACACACTTGAGCCCACGCCTGCAGATTAAGATGCGTTAAGCATGCCTTTCGAAAGGCACCTCAGCAACAGCTCAGGCCCTTTGCACCAGAAAATGACCCTCACCCAAAATAGCAAACTGTTTCCAACATTCAAATCATTTCCAAATGACTTGCATCTGCAGTTCCTTTGCCACCTGTTTTTCTGCTGACCACGCCCCGCAGTGACCCAGCGAGGGAGTCAGCAGAGGTGAGGGGTGGCAGAGGTGAGGGGTTACCCCGCCTGGGTGGAAGTGATGGATTTAGGAAGCCTCTCAGTCAAAAGAAGCACGCAAACAATAAGAGAGGCGTGGAAAGAAAAATCCAAACAAGTCCTCCAAAGAAAAGGGGAGAGAGAAAAAAGGAAATGCAAACCAAGTAATAATTTCTCAAACTTAAAAAAAACCAAATATGGACAAATTCAACACTTATGTTTGAAGGGTAATTAATTATGTGGCTCAGCCCTGTCTTCTGAACTGCAGACCTACATCATATCCTTCTGCCTATCTGACCTCTCCACTTACCGTCTCAGCGATGTCTCTAATTGAACACGCCCAAACCAACTGATTTATTTCATCCACTCTGTACCCCAACCTGGGAGCCCCTGCCTCAGAAAAAGTACTGCCATTCAGCCAGGGCAACAAAATCCCAGAGTCCTCCTTGGCCCCGCTTTCCCTCTCTCCCCTACAATGAAACCATCACCAAGTTCTGTCAATTGTACCTTCCACATCCTTCTAGAATCTCTCCACTCCCTGAATCTTCACTCCCACCATCCAGCCCATTCTCTCTGGCTAGGACTATTGCTGTTGCCTCCCACTGGTCTTCTGAAATTTAAACTGCCCTCCAATCTATCATGCAGTCAGAGGTTTACTTTTCTAATGAAATATTAATATGTCACCTCCTGCTTAAAATATCAGTTATGTTAGTATTAAGACCAAATTCCTCATCATGTTCTATAAGACCCTTGCTTACCTCCTGTTTTCCATGCTCTTTCTTTCAATTCCTGATACTGATTATACCCTCTCTTGCTTCAGGGCCTTTGCACATACTGTTCCATTTGTCCGGACTCCTCCTGTTCTCTGTCTGCCTCTAAACCAGCGGTCCCCAACCTTTTTGGCACCAGGGACTGGTTTCGTGGAAGACAATTTTTCCACGGACCGAGGAGGGGGATGGTTTTGGGATGATTCAAGCACATTACATTTATTGTGCACTTTACTTTTCTTATTATTACATTGTAATATATAATGAAATAATTATACAACTCACCATAATGCAGAATCAGTGGGAGTCCTGAGCTTGTTTTCACTTGCCACTCACTGGTAGGGTTTTGATATGAGTTTGCAAGCAGTTGATTTATTATGGTCTCTGTGCGGTCAAACGTCTCTGCTAATGATAATCTGTATTTGCAGCCGCTCCCCAGCGCTAGCGTCACCACCTCAGCTCCACCTCAGATCATCAGGTGTTGGATTCTCGTAAGGAGCACGCAACCTAGATCCCTCGCATGCGCAGTTCACAGCAGGGTTCGCGCTCCTATGAGAATCTAATGCCGCAGCTGATCTGACAGGAGGCGGAGCTCAGGCGGTATTGCGAGAGATGGAGAGCAGCTGTCGGTATAGATGAGGCTTCGCTTGCTCACCTGCTGCTCACCTCCTGCTGTGCCACCCGGTTCCTAACAGGCCACGGACAAGTACCGGTCCGTGGCCGGGGGGCTGGGACCCCTGCTCTAAACTATTCAGACCTCAAACTTAATCAGATAAGCCTGTCCTAATCCTCCAATCTAGCCAATTTCTATTTTTTCTTTTTTTTTGGTCTCCCATCTTTATTTTTTTATTTTTATTTATTTATTTATTTATTTATTTTAGCCAATTTCTTTTCTTATATGTTCGTTTCTTTCATATTTTAATTCTGTTTGTAATATTATACTCCCTTCTAGAATTATCTTTATCCCCCACTGGATTATAAGCATCTCATAGATGGAGGAAGATGAGACTGTGGTACTTTGGAGGATGCAAAAGGGAGCTGATATCCTGGAGGAGAGTAAGGGACAGGGCAGCAGAACTGTGGTTCCATGGGCTCTGCAGGCCATTCGATAGAGACAGAACTTCCTCTGCCAGGCAGTAGGGAGCTGGCCCCTTTGCTGTCCACCTACCATGGTTAAAAGTACTTTAGGACTAATTAGAAAGCTTTCTCTACTACCAACACTTCCGTCTTAATAGAATGCTTGGGAATCAGAGACTAAGTGTTTCCTGCTTACTCTATGAAACTGCCTCACCTTTTTACCACATTTGACTCTTGAAAGAGACAGCAGAGGGTCCTCTTGCCGTGAGTTTATGAATAAACAACCTTTGTTCATTTTGTCTCAGGCTAAGTTTTGTCTTTGACAATTCATATTATTGCCCATAATTATGATTTTTTCATTCTCATTGCTTTCTGGTATTCCACTCTGAGAATGGTCAATTTATTGGGCTGGCCAAAAAGTTCGTTTGAGTTTTTCCATAACATCTTTTGCCAACCCAGTATTTGTCCATTTTATTGCTAATGAGCATCTGAGTAGTTTCCAGTTTAGACTATTATGAATAGTGGTAGTTCTATGGAAATTCTATGTATGTATCTTTTGGTGAATTTACATAGAATTCTGCTTGGTGTGTAATTAGGAATAGAATTGCTGGATCACAGGGTCCTAGGATATACATACGTTCATCTGCAGTAGTTTTCCAAATTAACTGTGTCTATTTACACTTATACCAGCAGTGTATGAGAGTTCCAGTTGCTCCACATTCTTGTCAACACTTGGTATTATCTTTCTTTTTCATTTTAGCCATTCTGATGGGTATGTCCTATTATCTCACTGTACTTTTTATTTTAATTTACTGGATGACTAATGAAGTTCAACATCTTATATGTTTATTGGGCATTTGAATATCATCTTTTGATGAGATGCTTATTCAAGTTTTACCCTTTTTATCAATTAAGTTGACTGTCTTATATTGATTTGTAAGAGTTCTTTATACATTCTAGATATAAGGTTTTTTGCTAAATATATGGATTGCTAATATTTTCGCCAGTTTGTCTTGAACTTTGTAGTATTTTTTGATGAAGAGAATTTCTTAAACTTTATATAGTCCAATTGCCTATTTTTTTCTTTACAGTTTGCAGTATTTGTGCCCTTGTCAATACATTTTTGCTTACTCCAAGATCATAAAGATATTTTCTTATGCTTTCTTCTAAAAGCTTTATTGCTTTACCTTTCACATTTAGATCTGCAAGCTACTTGAAGTTGATTATTGGACAGTGTGAGGTAAGGGTCAAGACACATTGTTTTCTATATGGGCTTTCAATTGATTCATAACCATTTATATGATTACTTTCCTATTGCACATCAACAACACCATTGCTGTAAATCACGTGACTGTACATGTGTGAGTATGTTTGGGGATGCTATATTCTGTTCCATTGTTCCTTATCTTATGCTAAACCCACTCTGTCTTGATTTCTGTAACTTTATAATAGGTCTTTGTATCTGGTAGTGTACATTTTCCCATCTTGTTTTTGCTTTTCACAATTTCCTTGACTGTTCTTGGCCCTTTGCATTCCTATATAAATTTTAGAATCTGCTTGTCAATTTCCAAAACAAAGCCTTTTGGATTTTAATTGAGATGGCATTGAATCTATAGGTCAGTTTTAAAGGAATTAACATTTTCAATATTAAATCTTCCAATCCATAAACATGGTGTATCCCTCTATTTACTTAGGTCTTATTGTACTTATCTTTTGTTAGATTTATTCCTAGTTGATGTTGATTATTTTATAAATATTTTAAGTTTCATTTTCTCCTTTTTTTGTTGCTGGTATGTAGAAATATAAATGCTTTTTGTATGTTGACTGTGTATCCAACCACTTTGCTAATTCATTAATAATTCTAAGAGTTTGGGATTCCTTTGGATGTTGTTAAGGACATGATATGTCATCTGAGAACAATGATAGTTCTGTTTATTTCCAATTGTTAGAGATTTATTTTTTTTTCTTGCCTTATTTATTATACTGCCTAAGATCTCCAGTTCAATGCTGAAAGAAATGCTAATAATAGACATTTTTGTCTTATTCCTGAGATTGAAGGAAAGGTTTAAGTATTTCACCATTGAGTATTTCACCACATTTCCAGTAGGGGTTTTTTTCCTTTGTTTATGTGTTAGTTTGTTTTTATTGTAACCAAGTATGAGTTCATTCTTTCTCACATAACAAGAGAATCTGGATGTTTGCAGCTGCTAGCACTTATGCAGTTGGTTGACTGTTCCAGAGTCAACATCAGTAGACATTCATTTTTCATACTCATTGTCTCCAAGTTCTAAGAACACATCCTTAGCCGTTCATTTATCATACTTGTCTTGGAGGTCTAAGAATACATTAAGATATATTCATTTTTCATACTTCTTATCTTTGGGTTGTAAGATGGTTGCTGCAGCTCCATATCATGTTATGTTCAGAAAATACTGAATAGAGTCTTTCAGCTTCTATCAAACTACTTTCTAATGTTATAACAGGAGAATATGTAATTCCTGCTGTTTGCACTATTTTTTTTTTTCACATTATAAAAAACTTTTAGTTCTCAAAATGAGTCAGTACATACAAGCTTTGGAGTCACAGCAGGAGCTCCAAGCAGATTCTGCAGTGTGAGCCCCAGTGCCCCTCACTGCAAGGAGCTTGGCTATACTCCACCATGGGCTTTTCGTAGATATTTTTCTTCAGATTAAGAAAGTTCCTCTTTATTGTTAGTTTAAAGGGATCTTTTTTCTTTTAAACACAAATGGCTATAGAATTTTCTCAAATGCCTTTTATGCATCTATCAGAGTGATCATATTATTTTTCTCTTTAGTTCTGTTTATGTGGTGAATTATAGCAATTGGTTACAACTGTGGCTAAACCACACTTACATTCCTGGAATAAATCCCACTTGGTGGTGATGGATTGCTGGATCCATATATTGCTGGATTCAATTTGGCAATACGTTGCTTAGGATTTTTTGTATCTATGCTCAAGAAAGAAATCTTTTCATAAATTTGCTTTTTGTAATTCCTAATCAGATTTTGATATCAAAGTTATGTCAAAGTCATAGGTGGGAAATGCTTCCCTTTTTCCATTTTCTGGATTTTTTTAAGTGCTATACCTTTCTCAAATGTTTGGAAGAACTCAAACTTTCTGAAATTGGAAGTTTTCTTTGTGGGACAATATTTAATAATGAATTGACATTTTTAGTAGATATCGGACCACTCTGCTATTCTATTTCTTCTTCTGTCAGTTTTAGTAACTTGTGTCTTTTGAAGAATTATTGCGTTTCAGCTATTTTCAATATTATATTGGCACAAACATGTTCTTAGTATCATTTTATTGTCTTTTTAGTGTCTGTAAGATTTTTAACAATGCTCCCTTTTCCAATTTTGGCATTGGTAGTTGATTTTTTTTCTCTTTCCCCGATCAGCCATGAGTTTATTTATTTTATTAATCTTTTCAAAGAATCAACTTTTGGCCTTGTTTACTCTCTCTATTATTTGTTTCCTATTAGGAACCATATGAAACTACGTTTTTATAGATCAAAATGATTGAATATCAGCAACTTCCTAAGGCTCAAAGTAATATTTCATTAATTTCTACACTTATCTTCATTACCTTTTTCTTGGTAATTCTTTAGGTCTGATTTGCTGTTCTTTTTGTACAATTTATTGAGATCACTGATATTCAGGCTCTGCATTTCTAATATGTGCATTTAAGGTTATAAAGTCCCTTTCAGCACTGCTTTAGCCACATGCTATAATTTTGATATGTCATACCTTCATTATCATTCACTTCAAAATATGAATTCCAGTTGTGATTTCTTCTTTGATCATGAACTATTTAGGAGTATAATTTTAAATTTCCAGGTACTAGGGATTTTCCAGTTATCTATTTACTACTGATTTCTACTTTAATTCCATTGTGGACAGAGAACATACTTTAAATCATGTCAATCCTTTGGCATTTGTTGAGGTTTCCTTTATGACTCAGCATATAGTCAACTCTTTAACGTTTCATGTGCACTTAAACTAATTGCAGTTCTGTGATTGTTGTATGCAATGTTCCACACATATAATTTTGAACAAATGTATTAACTGTGTTGTTCAGATCTTCTGCATCCATAATGAGTTTTCGTCTGCTTATTCTATCAGTTATAGAAAGAAGTATGTAAAAAGAATGCCAATCTGCCTGTGAATTTGTTTGTTTCTCCTAGTTCTCACAATGTTTTCTATATATATTCTGAAGCTATGTTGTTGAGTACATACAAATTTGAGACTGTGATATATTGTTGGTAGACTGATTCTTTTATGATTATGAACTATCCCTTTTTATTTCTATCAGTGCCTCTTGCCTTAAAGTCTGTTTTGTCTGATAGTAGGATAGCTAAACTTGCTTTGTTTTGGTTAAGATTTATATGATATATTTCCTCCCATCCTTTTACTTTTAACTTCTGACTACTTAAATTTAAACTGTGTCTCTCGTAAATAGCACATAGTTCATTTTTCTGTGTTTTTTCTTAGGTGCAGTATGGTAATATTATTCTTCTATTGGATAATATAGTTCATTTAAATGTAATGTAATTAGTACTATATTTGGATTTCTATTTACCATCTTACTATTTGTTTTCTATTTGACCCACCTATTTCACGTTCCTTTTTTCTACTTTTTGAATTTTTATTTTATGATCAAATATTCTTATTATTCTATTTTCTCTTTATTAACTTACTAGTTATACATTCACACTATTCTTTTCATAATTATCCTAAAGATTACCTATGTATCCTTGAATTACTAGTCTTATTCAAATTTTAATTTCTACCACTTCCATGATAATACTAGAACTGTACAATAATTTAAGTCCATTTATCCCTCTATCTTTTACATGATTTTGGAATTTATTCTTAATTCTATAAATAAATTTTCTAAGACATTACTACTATTGTTTTGTATGGTTGATAATTATAAACCTACTTATTTAACCTTTCTGATATTTTTCATTTATTTTTACATTTTCATATTTCCATCTGAGATCATTTTCTTTCTGCTTGAAGAACTCCCTTTGTTATTTCTTTCAAAGCAGATACGTTAGCAATAATTTTCTTCAGTTTTTACTGTCTGAATAGGCTTCATTTCACCTTCATTTTTGAATCATATTTTTTCTGGGAATTCTAGGTTGACATTTATTTTCTTTCAGTACTTTAAAAGTTAGATTTTATTAGCTTCTGAGGCATTGTTTTATTTACACACACACAAACACACACACACATTTTGAAACTATTGTTGTGAAATTTAGTAAATAAATGTACAATAAGAGTATGAGTAGAGAAATGAGTGCTAACCACTTTAGCTCAAATCCAGCATTGTTGTTTACTAACTACATGTACTTGACAAGCTGCCTAACCTTTCTGGAAATAATGATACCTACAAGGAGGTTATATATTAATTTATAAATTGAGAGATGTTATAGTATATTGGTTACAACCTCAGGCTTTGAGGTCAAGAAGCCCAAACTAAACTCCTAGTTCTTCCACTTACCAGAATGAGAGTCATGTGACCTCTGGGCTCCAGCTGTAAGACAACAACTGTAAGGTAACAACTCTATGTCTTTGCACAGTGATTAGGGAGTGAATGAGGTAATGCATGTAGAGTCTGAGCATAGCACCTGGAACATAATAATTGCTCCATAAATCTGAGCTCTTAATAAGAATAATATATCATAATTAATATACTGTCAAATGCTATACCAACATCTAGGATTACCAGTTGAACTATAAACATAATTCTCATGCTCCCTTCAGACACTTCCAGAGAGCGACTGATATTCAGGCTTAACCCTTTGTGCCCCAGTAATAATAAAAATCTGTCACAGTTACAAAGAAATAAATAATTACTTTTTATTTAAATTTAAGAAGGTTGATAATCCAGGGTGATAGAAGAGATATCTGCCAATCAGTAATGCTGGGGTAGGACTGAATTGTCTGAAAGTTCTACCTGCATGAAAAGATGAAGGCAACATGGAATGTGTGAAGTCCTGTTCCTAACCCTGCAGCTATTACATTGCAAATACCATGCCAGCCTCTGAGACTACAAAGATAAATTATACATGATCTATTTACTCAAGATTGTTACAGGTTAATGAGGGAAACAGGGAAGTAAACTAGAAATTTCAAGAGAATATGATTAAGTGCTGTGATGAGGCACGTGCATGAAGTTGTGAGAGGGCAGAGAAAGGGTGTGCAGCCGAGGGGAATGAAGGAGGTTGGGGGCAGGTTAGTGAATGCAACACACTCCTTATCTAACATAAAAGCTGCATATTTTATTCTTTTGTGACTGACACATCCATTGTTATTAGAGAGCCAGCTTCAAAAATTGGAGCTATAATTCCCATGCTTCCTCGTCTCCTAATCCTTGGAGAAGGCTTGAAATTCACAGCACTTTGTGGCTTGTTTCCAGTTCCCTCAGAGAGATTTTCCACATCACAAAACCACCTTGACATTTAATTCTCTGTGACTGGAGATTTCAACTCAAAGCAATGCAGCCCAAGTAAAGACGTGCTTGTGTCAAAGACATCCTGACTGCAGAAAGGCCGAGAGGCTCTGCTGACTCTCCTCTGGGCTCCAGCCACCTCCCTCACTTAAAACAAAAACAAAAATAAAAAACAATCCCCCCTCCCCCAAAATTCTATCCTGGTATGAGATTACGCTTCCCACCAATCCAGACTTCCTTCAGATCAGGAAAACAGAGGAGGTCGGCTACAAAGGAAAAAACTGGAACACATTCAGATATTTTACTACCTGATGTTAATTTGGTTAAAATAAAAACCAAGAATGTCCACCATCAACGAAATGGTAGACTAAATGCTTACACAGCCTTCTGCTTCAGTACAACGAGATCCTGGTTACATTAAAACAAATGAATGTTTTAAAACACCAGTGGGCTTGCAAGCAAGTAAAGGAAATCTCCAAGGAAAAAAAAAGATCTGTGAACTGAAAAAAACATGAACAGTGAGCAAAGGAAAAGGGCAGAGTCGCCCTAGGGAAAAATGCACATAACAGTGCTGGGATCAAAACACTAAGCCTGGGGACAACAAAAGGTAGGGAAACTGATTCAGGGACTTTTTCTTGGACCCTCAAAGGGGGCTAAAATGACTTCAGAAGAGCAGCATCCATCCAGCTCCCAAAAGAAGCACACATGAATCCCCTCTAAAGAAAAGAGCCTTCAATTTAGGTTCTCAGAGGTTTCACTAAGTTCGATCACATAGGTGCTCACAATTTTTAAAAAATCATTAAACACACAAGAAAACATTCTCCATGGGAAAGAAGGAGCAGAAACAAAAAGCAACAAATTTAGATCCCGCAGAATTTAACTGACTACAAAGAAAACTGAAAAGAAACTAGAAAAATTATTAGACTTGATAAGAGAGTTCAGCAAGATGACTGGACATAAGGCTACTATACAAAAATTAATCACAGTTCTATACATAAGTAGCCAAAAATAAGATACTTAGAAATAAAATGAACAAAAGATGTGCAGGACATTTATGGAGAAAACTTTATTGAAAGACATTTCAAAAGACATAAATAAGTGGAGATCTATATACCATGTTTATGGATAGAAAAATATGTCAATTCTCAATAAAAATCCCAATAGCATATTAAAGAAACTTGAAAAACTGATACTAAAATTTATAGCAAAGAAAATAATAAGACACTTTTTAAGAAGAAGAAACAGGGGGGAAGGGGGAGTTGCCCTATCAAGATATTAGGATTTATTTATAGCCTCAGTAATTAAGACACTGTGATATTGATGGATGAATAGACAAATTGTAAATGGAACAAAATTCAGAGCCCAGAAGCAGACTCATGTACATATATAAACTTGATAGAGATGTCTTACATATCAATGGGAACTAAATAAACTATTACAAGGTATGTCCAAAGGCAATTGGATATTAATATAAAAAGAAGTTGAAATTAGACCCTATATTTCACATCTTTTACAAAAATCATAACCAAATGGATTAACTACTTAAATGTGAGAAGTAAAACTTGAAATTTAAAAAAAATTAATGAACATATGGGAGAATTAGTTTGTAACCATGGGGTATGAAAAGATTTTATATATGACACAATCATTCTAATCATAAAAGACAAATAAATTGAACTACACTAAAAATAAAAACTTTTGCTTTTCAAAAGACACCATGAAGAAACCAGTAGGAGAAACCTTAAGCTGGGAGAATATATTCTGAGCACATTTAACTAACAAAAGGATTAATATTCAGAATATATTTTTTAAATTCTATAAATCAATGAGACAAAGGAGAAAAACACAACATAAACATGGAGAAACATCACAGGTATTTTACAGTAAAGGTAACACAAACGGCAAGTAAACATGGGAAAGGAAGTTCAACCTTATTAGTGATTAGGGAAATGCAAGTTAGGACTACAATGAAAGATACTGCTTTATATTGAAAAGACACTCTTTATATTGAAAATTTAGGAGAATGGCAATACCAAATGTTGGTGAGGATGTGGAGCAACAAGAACTCTAAAACACTCCTGGAGGAGAGGCTACTTGGACAACCACTCTGGAAGATGACTTGTCATTATTCCATTAAACTCAACATTTATATACCTTCCGACTCAGCCATTCTGCTCCAAGTACATACCATGGAGATCCCCTTGTACATGTGCTCCAAGAGACATATACAAGAATGTTAATAGCAGCATTACTTTTAAGACCAAAAAAAGTATAATAAAATAAAGTAACAAAAAATTGCAAAGGGGTCAATTCAATCTCCATAAGGCATATTCCCAAGGTTAAATGGCAGTACAAATTAATGAACTACAATTACGGGCACACAAACAATCCTTCGAAGCATAATGCTGAGTGGAAAACAAGTTTAAAAAGCTACATAAAGTGAAAAATCTTTTTTATAAAGCTCAAAAAGAAAGATAATTTCTTGCATATGTTATACATACATGATAAGATTGTTTTTAAAAGGCAAGGGAATAATAAACCCCTAATAAGGAGAATGGTTTCACTTTTGGGAGGAAGCAAATAGGTGGGATCCGGAAAGAGCACATAAATAGTTTCAACAGTATTGGCGATGTTCCAGCTCTTCAGGTGTGTAGTGGGTTGCTGAGTGTTGGTTTTATTATAATGCTTAATACCTTAAGTGCATGTTACATCAATGGTTTTGTAACCATCAAACATTACGCGGGGCTTCCCTGGTGGCGCAGTGGTTGAGAATCCGCCTGCCAATGCAGGGGACACGGGTTCAAGCCCTGGTCTGGGAAGATCCCACATGCCGCGGAGCAACTAGGCCCGTGAGCCACAATTACTGAGCCTGCGCGTCTGGAGCCTGTGCTCCGCAACAAGAGAGGCCGCAATAATGAGAGGCCTGCGCACCGCGATGATGAGTGGTCCCCACTTGCCACAACTAGAGAAAGCCCTCACACAGAAACGAAGACCCAACACAGCCATAAATAAATAAATTAATTAATTAAAAAAAAAAAACATTACGCAATGAGAAAGATAAAATATTTATTTGAATATTGTGGAACAGGCTTCTGCACAGGAAAATGTCCCAATCATCTCCCGGGACAGGATGTATGTGAAGATGCTACATTCATCCTTAAAGACATATTTTAAGAAAAAAACATAAAATCTTTGCCCTGGTAACTTCTTCTAAATACACAATAATTTTTTCTTTGAAAGAGCAACTATACTAACATTTCCTAATAATAATTCATATGGCCTTCAGTTTACGAAATGCTTCCACACACATGATCTTACTTTATCTCAGAAGAACAAGTCAAGTTTCTCATTAAGGATGTGGCTGTGAGCTGGGCTGGTAGGAGGAAAGGGTCAGATTACTTTTCATTCCTGTTTCTCCATCCTGGATGCTCCAGTCTCCCATCCTTTGGTTTTCATCATACTCCTCTTTTCCCTCGGCTCTGGGTGCAGGATTTCAGTATCCCCAGAACAATCACCAACATTTTTGGGGGTATTGAAACAAGTTCTCTGGAGCTGCACGTGGGGACTAGTAATTGTTCTCAGTCAAAAAATGCTTACAACTTAAACCTATAATCAGCACTTCTCAATCACTTGCAGATAATCTCAATTTCTACAAAACACAAACATGAGCTAATGTGTGGTCACAAAAACAATTTTCAGAACTTAAAAAAATTGAACATTAAAAACATAAACTAGGGCTTCCCTGGTGGCGCAGTGGTTGAGAGTCTGCCTGCTAGTGCGGGGGACGCGGGTTCGAGCCCTGGTCTGGGAGGATCCCACATGCCACGGAGCAACTAGGCCCGTGAGGCACAACTACTGAGCCTGCGCGTCTGGAGCCTGTGCTCCGCAACAAGAGAGGCCGCGGCGGTGAGAGGCCCGCGCACCTCAATGAAGAGTGGCCCCCGCTTGCCGCAACTGGAGAAAGCCCTCGCACAGAAACGAAGACCCAACACAGCCATAAATAAATAAATAAATAAATAAATAAATAAATAAATAAATAAATAAATAAATAAATAAATAAATAAAGATGGAAAAAAAAATAACATAAACTAAACATGAAATCTAGATCTTAATCAACTTTTCTAATGAATATTATGTAACAACAGTTGTTTTCAACAAGTAGAGATGAGAATCTCAAATATTTGAAGGTGTGTGCCAAAAATGGTAATTATATCTGTCTGGACACATTGTTTTGTGTGTTCAGCCTATTATTTTCAGCAGTTTTCTTTCCATCTAGATCCTTCTACATGGTTACCTTTGGAGCAGATATTTTAGGCAGCATGACCCTGCACCTTGGCCATGGCTGAACGGCCTAAAGGTGGGCGCCAGGCCAATCACGGTACCTTGATGATGTGACCACAGTTGATTTGCCTACACTTGATACTTGACCCAAGATAAGCCAATACATTCTTCCCTGGGATTTTGTATTTGAGACCAAGTGACACTTGCAATTTTAAGTTGTAAACCTTGAGTGTTGATGGCAGTCCCATTCCCCATCATGTGGCTGGAGAAGTAGAGGCCAGTCTAGAGGCCAGAAGCAGAGCAGAGTAAGCCTGAAGCACAAAGGAGCTCTGAGGGGACCAGACAGTCCCAGGAGCGCTACAGCCCCAGGTTCCGGCAGAGGAGCCCAACTCCACCTCCACTCCTGCTCTTCGGCTCCCTGACACACCCAGCGTGCCTCAAGGCAGACTTGGGTAATTTCCACCCAAGGGAGTCCTATTCAAAAACTGCTAAGTTTTTGCTAAGTCTGAGTGAGGCAGAGAGTATGAGCCTAGGCTGGGAAGTTGGCGATTACTGTTCTTCAGGAACAAAGCAGTTAAAGTGTTACCAGCTGTGTTTCTGTGACCCAGTCCACAGGTCCAGTGAAGCTAGGACAACATAGCAAAGATAAGATATTGGCGTGGGTTGGCTACATCTTGCAGCTTCAATAAGGTATTCATTACATTAAGAAGAGACAATGTTCAGTCCAGACTGATTCACTTGGAAACAGGTAAGGAACAGACAGTCGAGGGCACGTGTTGTTAGAAAGTCCTACCGGCCCCACCAACCAATCTGAGTCTGCTGAGGGCCAGATAACCAAGTGCCCAGCCAGACGGCATTAGCCAAATTTCCCACTGCAGCTTGAGGAAAGCTTGTGGATTAGAAAACAGAGATCACTACCATGACAATGGGGATATTTGAGAAGAGCCAAAAGAATCAGAGAAGCCTGGTTTCCCAAATCCTTCCCAACACCTTCACTGTGCTCCCGAGCAACACTGAATGCAGTCAGAGGGCAGATCAGCATTATCAGTATCCTCTAACAACTGCCATTTGTGAAGATTAAATGAGCTAATGTATACAATATATGCATCAACTCCGGTACTCAAGAACAGCAGCTGTACTAGAAATATGATACCATCCTCTTTCAAACCTCCTGATACAAATAATAGGACCACACAAGGAATACGTAAGCACCAAATTGGAATAGATATGTATGGATGGTGGACTCTAAGTAAGAGGATATAGAGCCTTCTAAGTGGTCTGGAATTTTGGTTTCTGCCCAGAGCAGGCCATGTTTCTCCAGCCTGCAAAGCTCTGTGTTCTGGCCAGTAAAAACATGCACACTCACATGCGCACACGCACACACACATGTCTAGTAGGACCAGGGTTACCATCTGAAACAAGGGATCAGTGCTCACTCTGGAATGTCTGCTCCCAAGTACCCCTGTCTTGGGCTTTATACTCACTGGACTCCTGTTTTGACCTCTAGACTTTGAGAGCTATATGAGTTTCCTATGGCTGCTGTAATAAATTACCCATTTACTGGGGGCTTCCCTGGTGGCGCAGTGGTTGAGAATCTGCCTGCCAATGCAGGGGACACAGGTTCGAGCCCTGGTCTGGGAAGATCCCACATGCCGCGGAGCAACTGGACCCGTGAGCCACAACTACTGAGCCTGCGCGTCTGGAGCCTGTGCTCCGCAACAAGAGAGGCCGCGATACTGAGAGGCCCGCGCACCGTGATGAAGAGTGGCCCCCACTCGCCGCAACTGGAGAAAGCACTCACACAGAAACGAAGACCCAACACAGCCAAAAATAAAAATAATAAATAAATAATAAATTAAAAAATTAAAAAAAAATAAAATAAATTACCCATTTACTGGCTTAAAAGAACGCAAATTTATTATTGTACAGTTCTGTAAAATAGAAGTCTCATTGGTCTAAGGTCAAGGTGTCAGCAGGGCTGGTTCCCTTCTGGAGGCTCTAGGGAAGGATCTGTCTCCTTGCCTGTTTCAGCTTCTAGAGGCCTCCCACATTCCTTGGCTGATGGTCCCCTTTCTCCAACGTTGAAGCCAGTGGTGTTGCATCTCTCTACCCAGTCTTCAGTAGTCATGGCTCCTCTGACCACAGCTGGAAAAGGTTCTCCCTTTTTAACCCATATGATTAGATTAGGTCCACCTAAATAGTCCAGAACCCTCTCTCCATCTCAAAGTCCTTGACTTAATCACATCTGCAAAGTCTCTTTCACCATGTAAGGTAAGAGATTCATAGGTTCTGGGATCAGAATGTGGACATCATGGGGGGGACACACCTGCCCACCACAAGGACCCCACTCAGACTCTAGCTCCACTCTTAAACTCACTCCAGCCCCTTCCTCTCCTTTCCTAGGCTTGTGGGTCCAGACATGTCCTACCACCTCAGTCCCAACAGGATAAAACAATGGTTGGTTAATTCCATTCAATGAATGGGAAGCTTAGAGCTTAGCCAAAAACCACAGCCACAGAAATCTAAGTCACCCTGCCCATCTCAACACACCAGTCTCTCTCCCAAAGTGGAACTAGAATTCAAATCAACACTGAGGAAATTCCTTCCCATCTGACAAACCAATGTTTAACGTCATGGTCCACTTACCATAGCGGAAGTTTCCTGGTGTTTCTCAAAACATTTGGTTCCTTCTACGCGATGTTAGAAGCCATGTGCCAGAAAGAGGCACACTCTGTTTTTCACCCACCGTGAGCCCAGCTGGCAAGAACAAGCAGGTCATCATATTGGCCACCGGAGACTTCTAGAAACACTTCCAATTCCAGCCCAAGACCCGATATGCTCTCCTGAGCAACCCCCCCAACCACGTGGGTAGACTCCCACATGAAACACCAACAGGCCCTGAGCAGTGCTACCAACTGTATTTGACTGGGAAGAGACCCCCAAGTCTGCACGTGCAACAACAGTTCTCAACTGGGGGTGACTTTGCCCCCCGGGGACATTTGGCAAGGTCTGAGACATTCCTGATTATTATGACCGGGGGACGGGGGTTAAGTGGGGTGCTACCATGGGGGGCACCCAATGCTTAGAGGCCAGGATGCCACTAACAGCCTAAAATGCACAGGACAACTCCCAGAGCTAAGACATCCAGCCCCAAATGCCCAAAGTGCTGAGGCTGAGAAACCCCAGTCTAAACAAGTCAAAAACAAGATGGTAATTCTTTGACTACCGTCTGACTATTTTGAGATAAATGCTATTGGCAATTTATTATCAAGGAAACTGAGAAAGGGGGTTTTCAGGGGTTCATGACATTTTAAATACCGGGATGGATACTGGCTAATACACACTTCCTCAACATTCTCCTGTTTATTCACCTAAATAACAAGAAGGACTCAGAAACAGGTACATGACCAGCCAAGCTGGTGGCTGAGTGAGTTCGCAGAAGGTGGCTTAGCTGTCTGACAGACACGCAGTAAATAGCTGAACAGAGACTGGTTTTCTCCCTAGTGTTCTGGAAAACCCCTGAATAAGGTTACACTGGGACTTTGCTTATTAAAACTTTTCTTTATAGATGGTGCCAACCTCAGCTCACGCCATGTTCATCCTAGCATAGCTGCCACCCGTGTTCACTCGAGCAACACGCACGTGTCAGACCAGGAAGAGGGAGGGTGCCAGGCACTGGGCTGGAGTGAATCTCAAAGCAAACCCTGCCCTCGCCTCAGGGAACTTACGGTCTACTGAGGAAGACAGAAATTGCATAATTAATTGTACAATGACTTATTAAACTACAACTGTGATATGGTTCAGAGAAGAAATACAGAGAGCTTATAAATGGAGGGGGGTGCTGACTTAGTCTAGGGCTGGATGGGGAAAGTGTTCCTGGAGGGTGGTGTCTGAGCTGAAATGTGAAGGATGAAAAGGAAGTAACAGGGTGAAGAGTGGTTAGCATTGTATTAAAAATTAATACAAGAGATTCAACATGCAAATAATAATAATTTCAAAAAAGTTGGCAGGAGACAATGAAGGAAGAATAAGAATAAGAATAAGAATAAAAAGAAGAATAAGAATTTCCCAGAACTGAAAAATATGAGTTCCCTTATTTCAAGGTCACATCAAGTGCCAGCTACAACAAGGTGCCACATTGTGCAGTTTTTAGCACAAAGGATATAGAAATAACCCTAAAACTTTATTGAGGAAAAATAATTCAAAAGTTTGTAAGTATGAATATACTCAGATCTTTATACTGTAAAACTGAAGATAAAGAGGCAACGGAAAAATGTTTCCAAATTATAAGGGATAATCATCTGTTTCAGGGATGATGAAATGTTATAAATTGATTGTTGTGATGATACCACAACTCTGTGAATATATTAAACACAATGAATTATACACTTTCAATGAGTGAATTGTATGTTATGGGAATTATATCTCAATAAAGCTGTTAAAAATTCTTAGGGAAAATTATTTCCAAACTACCAATCAAGGGTGAGGTCAACAAAAAATGCATTTTCAGGCATACAAGGAATCCAAAATTCTACCTCCCGAGCTCCATTTCCAGAAGGCATGTACCACGAAAATAAACAGAAAAACAGAGAAACCTGGGATCTAAGAAATACAGAATACAACTCAGGAGAGATAGGAAGAGAATTCCAATGGGCATGACAAGAGCAATGTAATAGGCTTGAAAAACCTACAAATTCAGATGCCAGCAGAGGCCAGATGGCTCCGGGAGGGATCTCTCCAGGAAGAAAATGAAAGAGTGAATTGTTCATATTATGGACACATTCAGAGGAGATTTTCAGGTCTATCAGACAGCTTCGGAATGAATTAGTGAGAAGTACCTAGAAAACCACGGAAACCATTAAAAAGAAGTGACTATTAGCTCCAGTAAAAGCAAAAAAGTTCCACAGGAAAGGAAAGGTAATTATAGCATACCATGTGACCCAGCTATAAATAATAGTTCAACGATGATCTTGATGCAAAAATTAAACACCGATTTAGCTAAAATTGATAATATAACTCCTTTGGGAGGATGGGAGGAGACACACACACACAGAAAGAGACACAGACAAAGAGAATGTGTGTGTGTGTGTGTGTGTGTGTGTGTGTGTGTGTTAGAGGTAGGTCAGAAAGAGATTTAAATTCTCCCCTTTCATAGTAGAAAGTCAACAGATAAATAATTTAAAAGAATCAAGAAAGAGTACTAAAGCATTTTGTTCAGAAACACAGGGTTTAAGAAAAATAAAACAGAAGAAACAGCTGAAGGGCTTGCAGTAGTTACCTTGGGACACCAGGAAACAGGACCAAGGGGTATGGGGACACGGGCTACTATTTTTAATTGTAAGTAGTGCTATTTGACTTTTTAAACTACACACATGATTTGTTAATTACAAAATAACCCCCCCCCCCCCCATTTCTCTCTTTCTCCTTTCTGCTTCACTCCTCTGGCACTTTCTCAATTTTTCCACCCAGTTCAGGGTCACTTTCTTCCAACACATGCAATTCCAACGAATTGAGGCGAATTTACATCTTGGTTATAAACAGAAAGCAGGATTAAAAAGCAGAGTTTCTTTTTTCTTTTTCTTTTAAGAGTTCGCATTTTACTATGTTACTTTGGAGAGAAAGTCAGTGGAATTTTACGTGAGCAAAATTGGAAAGCATTTTGCTTTTTACTTCCCGTCGCCCGCCTTGTGTTCTAAATGTATTGCCAACTGACTACTCTGTTGGCCACACTAATGTTATTTCTCAGGTAGACTTTAAAGAAAAATCGGAGATCAGAAGGTTATTTAAAAAGAAGAAAGATAACAACTGCTTTGAGACTTAGCAAAGATTTTAACTTTTAAAAATGCTTAGAAATACCATGGGTTCAACATTCCCTCAACCTGGATGGGAGCTGGCGAAGAATGAAAAGTCTCCCCCCAGAAAGAGAGGTCTTGGTGGAAAATAGGAAGCACTCCACCAGGCATGAAAGATGGTATCAAGGAAGCAGAACCCACACCAGGAGAGCTGAACGTTCTCAATCTCAGCTGGAGCAGACAATTCCTGGTGCAGGATGGCATCTTGGAAATGCACGGGAGAACTGGGCTCGAAGACTCACCCGGCCACGTACTAACTGTGCCACCTCTGGCCTTTGCAGTTCTTTGCAAGAGTAAGTGGTTAGATGCTAACTGCCAAGGATGCTGTAAGGAACACAGTTAACACATACGATGCACGTACTACTGAAGCAGCTCAACGCGTGGCAGATGTTTTCATCATGACTGTTTTGGAAGAAAAGGTGACATCTTCCAGCGCTGAATGACATGAGGCAGCAAGGACTCAGGTGCTCAACTGACTGCCATTCGCCTGACCTAGTGGAAGGGGAGGGGCCAATGCAGAAGAACTCACACCCAGAGGAATCATGTCTTTGCCTGTTTGAAAGCCTACTTTGCTCCCAAATCAAAACTACCATGCATGGTTTGGAAATTTCTGCTGAGATGGTTGGACACCTACCAGATATCCCAGGAAGACCAGAAGCTTCTGGGTAGAGGATGACGACGGGAAAACTTCAACTTCCGGACCTATGTTGTGCCTTAACCACAATTGAGAAGGCATTTCATAATGTGGACAATCCACTGGCTAGACTTCATGGAGGCCTCTCACACCATGTGTTCTACACAGATATTCAATGTGTATATATATAAAGGAAAGAATCAATCTGAATAAAAAGAAATTAATGAACTCAAAAACAGAAAAATAGCAGAACTAATAAATAATGCCAAGGAATGCTTGCTCTTTAAAAAAAAGAGGGGAAAAAATGATAGACAAACCACTGGGTAACATAATGAAGAGAAAGAGGAAATTCATAAATACTTAAAAATAATAAGGAGAAAATAATCACCAATCAGAAGAAATTAAAAGAATCTGTAAGACAATTTTGTTGAATCAAATACAAATATTTTTGAAAACACAAATTTTCTAGGACAATAGAATTTATCAAAACTGATGGAAGAGACAGAAAATCTAAACAGCCTGAGTACCACAGCAGAAAGAGGGCCAGTCATCAAAGAGCTCCCTACCATGTGTTTGTTGGCCATATATACACAACTATATATAAAATAGATAACCAATAAGAACCTACTGTATAGCACAGGGAACTCTACTCAGTGCTCCGTGATGACCTAAATGGGAAGGAAATCTAAAAAAGAGGGGATATATGTATACATATAACTGATTCACTTTGCTGTACAGAGGAAACTAACACAACATTGTAAAGCAACTATACTCCAATAAAAATTAATTTAAAAAAAAAGAGCTCCCCTGAAACCTCATGCCTGTATGTATTCAAAGCATAGAAAATTTTATACCAAAAAGCAACAGAGATTGCTCACAGAAAGGACACTTTCGCCTAATGTCACATCTGAATATTGATGCAAAAATCCTAAATAAAATATTAGTGGGGCTTCCCTGGTGGCACAGTGGTTGAGAATCTGCCTGCCGATGCAGGGGACACGGGTTCGAGCCCTGGTCTGGGAAGATCCCACATGCCGCGGAGCAACTAGGCCCGTGAGCCACAATTACTGAGCCTGCGCGTCTGGAGCCTGTGCTCCACAGCAAGAGAGGCCGCGATAGTGAGAGGCCCGCACACCGCGATGAAGAGTGGCCCCCGCTTGCCGCAACTAGAGAAAGCCCTCACACAGAAACGAAGACCCAGCACAGCCAAAAAACAAAAAAAACAAAAAAAACAAAAATATTAGCGAACAATACCATTCACAATTGTTCAAAAGAGATGAAATTCTTAAGTATAAATCTAACAAAACCTGTACAGAACTTGTATGCTAAAAATTATAAAACACTGATAAAAGAGACTGAAGAAGATCTAAATAAATGGGAAAACATTGTGTTTGTGGATTGGAAGACTCGACATGGTAAAGTTATCAGTTCTCCCCAAGCTGATACAAAGTTTAATATGATTCTTATTAAATCTCAGTAAGACTCTGTCACAGATATAAACAAGGTGATTCTAAAATTAATATAGAAAGGCAACAGAACTAGAATAGTTAAGACAATTTTGAAAAAGAATAATATGGGAGAAATCCATTTACCCAGTTTCAAGACAGTATATAGCTATAGTAATCAAGACTGTATGGGATTGGCAGGGGGACAGACACATAGATCTATGGAAGAGAATGGAGAACCCAGAAGTAAATCCATACAAATACGGTCAACCAATATTTAGCAAAGGTGCAAAACCAGTTCCATGGTGGAAGGACGTCTTTTCAACAAATGGTACTGAAACAATTACTATAGATCTATAGGCAGTTATATATCATTAGGTTTAAAAGATATATCATTAAACCTCACTAAACCTAACACTTTATATAAAAATTAACTCAAAATGGATCATAGATCTAAAACATAAAACTATAAAACTTTAGAAGTTAATAACGGAGAAAATCTTTGGGATCTAGAGCTTAGTAAAGTGTTCTTAGAAATGACACCAAAAGCACAATCCATGAAGGAAAAAAATCAATAAACTGGACTTGATTGTAATTACAAACTTTTTCTCTGAGAAGCCAGTGTGAAAGCCAATATTAAGAGGATAACAGATAAGTTATAGACTGGGAGAAAATATTTGCAAACCACATATCTGACAAAGGGCATATCTAGAACTGATAAAGAACTCTCAACACTCAAAAGTAAAAACACAAACAAGGCAATTAGAATATAGACAAAAGACACAAATAGACATTTCACTAAAGAGGACATGCAGGGGACTTCCCTGGTGGCACAGTGGTTAAAAATCCGCCTGCCAATGCAGGGACACGGGTTCAAGCCCTGGTCCGGGAAGATTCCACATGCCGCGGAGCAACTAAGCCCGTGCGCCACAACTACTGAGCCTGCGCTCTGGAGCCCCGTGTGCTGCAACTACTGAGCCCGTGTGCCACAACTACTGAAGCCCGCGTGCCTAGAGCCCATGCTCCGCGACAAGAGAAGCCACCGCAATGAGAAGCCCGTGCACTGCAACGAAGAGTAGCCCCCACTCACCACAACTAGAGAAAGCCCGCATGCAGCAACGAAGACCCAAGGCAGCCATAAATAAATAAATTTATAAAAAATAAAAATAAAAAAAAGAAGACATGCAGATGGCAAATATGTACATGAAAATATGTTCAGCATCATCAGCTATTAGACAAATACGAATAAAGACCATGATGAGGCATCACTACACACCTATTAGAACAGCTAAAATAAAAAATAATGACAAGACCAAATACTAGAAAGGATGCAGAGCAACTGGATCACATACGTTGCTTGTGGGAATGTACAATAACACAGCCACTCTGGAAGATACTTTCTTACAAAACTAAGCATGCAATTAACACAGAAAATTACTGAGGAAAAAAAACCCCATTTTTTTAAAAACAGAAACCAGTACAAAAAGTTAAAAGGGATAGCGGAACAAATGGAAAAGCCAACCCCATGTTCTTATACAGAGGAAGACACTCTGATCTTAGGGATGCCAGTCCTCCTGCAGTTAACTAAGGCATTCCCCTCTAACATATCACCCGAAATTCTTTTTGGGGCTAATTTGGACTTATTGAAAAATTCATATGAAAAAAGAATATGGCAAGAATAGCGAGGAATATTCTGAAAAGATTAATAATAAGGAGGAAGAACTAGATCTAAGAAATAGTAAAACAGTACAGTACATGCTGTAATAACTATACAGCAGTTTGGTACTGGCATATAAAGACAGCAGTGAGACGGAATGAAAAGTCCGGAAGTAAACCCCATAGAAGACAGGAATTTAGAGTATCTTGTTGGGGGCACTTTAGTTGGTGTCTTAGTCCCTAAATTAGGCTGCTGTAACAAAACACCACAAACTAGGTAGTAATTAACAACAGAAATTTATTTCTCACAGTTCTGGAAGCTGGAAGTCCAAGATCAGTGTGCCAGCATGATCGGATGAGGGCCCTCTTCTGGGTCACAGACCTTTTGTTGTGTCCTCACATGGTGGAAAGGGCTAGGGAGCATTGTGGGATCTCTCATAAGAGCACTAATCCCAACCATGAGGGTTCCACCCTCATGACCTAGTCATCTCCCAAATGCTCCACCTATAAATACCATCACATCAGGCATTAGAATTTAACATGTAAATTTTGGGAGGACACAGACATTCAGACCACAGCAGTTGGAGATAATATGGAAAATAAATAATGTTGGGACAACCTAATGACCATTTGAGGGTAAAAAGAGTTTGATCTATTACATATGCCCTACATCAAAATACATTCCATATGGTTTAAAATGTCAATGTAAAATTTGAAATCATAAAAATACTGGAAGAAAGTATGGGGAAAATTACTTATACCTTCAGAAGGGACAAGGTCTTTCTAAGCATGATATAAACCTTAGGAGACTGATTATGGTAACCATATAAAAATTCAAAATTTTTGTACATCAAAAGGTCCTCTAAGCAAAGTGATAAGAAAGAGAATAATTGGGAAAAGCATGAGTAGCTCAAATCACAGTCAAAGAACTCATTTCGACTGGATGTACGGTAAGATCTGACAGTGCCCACTGGGGGTCTCTCACACTGGAGTTTCACGGCAATTAGTCTTGCTTGTCAGATTCTTCTCTCCCTCCACCTCGCAAGAGATAGAATCTCCTCAAATCCTCAAAAACAACCACCATCAGCCTCAGCACATATCATCTGATGCAGCAAACGAGCATTCATCAGCTAAAAGGTCGCCAATAACCCACAACCTCTGTTGTGAATAGCCCTGGGTGTTGTCCACTTTCTCATACAAGTTGGGAAAGCACTATTAAATCCCTTTTCAGCCAGAGAAACAAGAGTCCAACAATCTCTCCTAGTTTTTATGCCAATTTTCTGTTGGAAGCTGGCAGCTTTCTCTTCCGGTCCATCACCTCCTCGACAGAGCTCAGCAGCCTCAAATCCTGGCTGGGGCTGAGTGATAACTCTGGGCAAGACCACTACTCCACAGAGTCTAACTTTTGTGGCTTCTAGAAACATTTGGGGGAAAAAAAGGTTTATCTTTGCCCTACAATAAGCATGGGCATGCCCGACAATAAGCATGGCCATGCCTGACACTCAAGAATGTTAAGTGATACTGACTCTGGTTCTCTCCCTCTCTCCCACCTCTGTCTGCTGGAACCACAATCACACGGTTAAATGGTTCTGCCACATTCTCAGTGCAGACAAATCTTAGACACTGAAAAACCAACCCACTGATTTATTGGATTTTTCACTTTGGACTGGTTACCATGGCTATTTGAGAATTCAGACCATAGGAGGGAATGCTATAAACTTAGAAATATTGTCTATTTTCCATTACCTCCAGTGCAAATTGTCTACCAGGGAAAGAGGGGGGGAAATGCCACTTTGGGGGCCAAGTCCAATAAATCTGGGTAAAGGGGGAGGCAGTTCCTAGTTAAGAAGCCCCACTGCAGAGAACTAAAAGAAAAAAAAAAAAGTATTTAAAGTCCTCCAAATCTGAAAGAGACGCTTGAAAGAGCAGGAAGAAAGGAACCAAAGAAATGGCTCACAGGAATCCTTAAGAATGCAGAGGAGAGAATTGGCCCTGCTTCTGTTCAGTGATATTGTGCGTGCAGCATGACGGTCCACAGCTGGATGTCTCCACCGGGGGCTTGCACCAGAGAGGGGAGGGGGGGCTTGCTCCAGAGAGGGGAGGGGGGGCTTGTACCAGAGAGGGGAGGGGGGGCTTGCACCAGAGAGGGGAGGGGGGCTTGCACCAGAGAGGGGAGGGGGGGCTTGCACCAGAGAGGGGAGGGGGGGCTTGCACCAGAGAGGGGAGGGGGGGCTTGCTCCAGAGAGGGGAGGGGGGCGATCCAAGGCATGTGAGGGCTTTTGTGGGCTGTGGGTACTTTTGCCTCTATTAGTTTTCTATAGCTGCTGTAAAATTACTGCAAACTGAGTGGTTTAAACAGCACAAATTTATTAGCTTATGATTCTGGAGGTCAGAAGTCCTGAAATCAAGGTGTCAGCAGGGCTGTGTTTCTTCTGGAAACCCTAGGGGAGAATCTGTTTCCCTGCCTTTTCCGGCTTCCGGAGGCGCCCACATTCCCAGCTTGTGGCCCCTTTCTCCATCTTCAAAGCCAGCAACAGCGGGGTTCCTCTCACACTGCCAGCTCTCTGGTTCTCTCTTCTCCTCCCTTCTCCACTTTTAAGGACCCTTGTGAGTACATCGGGCCCACCCGGATAATCCAGGGTCATCTTTCTGTTTGAAGATCAGCTCATTAGCAACCTTAATTCCATCTGCAACCTTGAGCCCCCTTTGCTACAAAACCTAACATATTCACAGGTTCTTGGGACTAGGACCTCAACATGAAGAAGAGGCCCCTTCCTCCATTAAAAATTAAATTGTTTTTAATCATATTTTATGACTGCATTGGTATAAAGATGAATGTATTAACGTTATATATTTTCCTCGACCTAAAAGTTCATTTACTTTTTCCAGATTATAAAAGAAGTTCGACACTTTCCTGGGCCCCTAAAGGTCACAAGGCCCCAGGCATCGTGCCTGTTGTGTCTGACAGGTAGGTCAGCCCAGGGGCAGCCATGCAATGTCCCTGAGGAAGTGCTCAGATGAAGTACAAACGAGCCCACTCACGGGGCTTGAGGCCCGGTGAAGACTGAGATAGTAGTGGGAGAAGGAGGGAGCAGAGAGGACAAGCATTTTCACAAGCTCTCCAAGCCTCAGTTTCCTCATCCACACAATGGGGACAAGAAAGGGACCTTGCAGGCAGAGTCACTGAGACACCACATGAGGTAACACAGAACCTCAGCAGCTCGAGTCTAGGCGTTTTATTTAAAGGAATTTCCTGCTGACCAAAAGTATCCAACAAAATACAGATGTGTCACAGGAAGATTTGCACAAAATGTCAGGCTCTACTTCTCAGCCGCAATGTGACTGATTCAGTTCTGAAGTCTTTCCTGGTGGGCGACTGGGGGCTCTGGGGGTTCAACTCTGGACAGCTGGGGGCTTGGGGGCTCGCAGACGGGAGGGGTGAGATGAAGCCACTTTGTAAATAACAGCAGCCGCAGTTCATTGAGCATCTGCTGGGTCCAGAAGGTGTCAGGGTTTTCCATCTGCGTCTCACTGAACGCTCAAAACAAGCTCTTCTCACCAACCAGGAAACCGAGGCTTGGAAGAGTGAGGAGACCACCCCGACCACCCACCTACGCAGGCCTCCTGTTAACATCTCTTAACATCTCTAAGACCACGCAGAGGGAGCGAGGGCCGTTGGGGAGAGACCGTGATCTGAGCGCTCCAAAAGCGTTGGCTGGAGAGAGGAGAGAGGGACGGGGGAGAGGGGAATTAACACGTGAGCAGTACCCTCCACCAAAGAAGGGAAGGAATCTTAAGAAAACAGCAGGAATGACAGACACTTGTAGGGTACTCACCACGTGCCAAGGACTCTCTTAACTGCCTGATGTGTAGTAACTCATTTAATCCCCACAGCAATCCAGGCACTATTATCATCTCCATCTTCTAGATGAAGAAACAGAGGCACAGAAAAGCTCAGAAACACACCCAAGGCCATGCAACCAGGGAGTCTGGAATCCCAGTCTCACTCTGGAATCTGCGCTCTGATCCGCTCGGCTATACCAGGTGAGGACCTGGACATCTGAACAGGAGGGACACCAAAGGAATACGAGAGCTGCGTCCCCACAGGATGCGGCTTCTTTTCTCCCAGTGGTTATGCACTAAAGAGCCCCCTGTGGTGGGCAGACACTGGGATGGGGGCGGGGGCCGTCCAGCCTCAGGAGAGGACAGTATCAGGACATGATCTGAGCCGTTCTGAATGATGGAGCAGGGGGTGGGGATGGAAATCATGGAGACCTTCGCTGTGCAGCACACTGATCTAACACGGAGGATTCAGTGGCAAACCAGAGCCAGGCCCAGCCTGCTCCCTGGGAGTGACATCAGTGCAAGTACAAACAAATAACCAGGGAGTTAAACAGGGCCAGGTGAGAACACAGAGAGACTGAGAGAGGGCTTCAGAAGGATGGTCAGAGAAGGCCTCTGAATGCAGGGAGGGTTGCGCCTTCAGGCAGAGGAAATGGCAGATGCAAAGGCCCTGAGGCAGGAGCATGCTTGCTTATCTGCAGAACAAAGAGAAGGCTCCTGGGCTAGGACTGAACGAGCAAAGGGAAGGAGGTCAAACGGCAGTGGGAGCCAGTCCACACAGGCCCTGTGGGTGCAGGCGTGCGAGCATTATGTGAGCCAAGCTGGAGAGGGAACAGAAGAGAAGAAGGGTGAGTGCACCCAACAACCTTCCGGAGGGTTTCCTGGGGAGTCAGAGCCAGGGGACAAGGACCCTGGAATAAACCCGGGTGGAAGCTTTACCTCCACGAAGGAGTTCTAGCGTTGTTTCCTTTCCAGAGATTTTACCTTCTGAGAACTTATTCCTTAGTCACTGGCACCCAAAACACCAAGTATGAGCCATACAGCCACAAGGGAGAACTTTATTCAATTTCAAATAACTATGCCTGCATTGGAGAAACATAACACAAAGTGAAGAAATGACTGTGTGCCTGGCCTTCTACTTGAACTTGGAGATGTTTTCATTGAAACCCCTCCATTTTAGCCAAACTCAGCAGTTCAAAAACTGACATTTTTCATAGAGGTTAGAAAGGAGTTTGGAAACTTCTGTCTCCCCCGCCCTCCACAGGTGCCAAACGTTTCATTTTGCCAATAACGGGGGAGACGCAGCAGGACACGTGCCGAAAACACACGCACACTCTCTCCCGAGAAGACGAGTAGATGATTTACGAAGCACCAGCAGCCTCCCTTTGAGCCCTGCTCCCGGGGGCTGCCGGGCGTCGTCCACACTCCTGGCCCAGCCCGGCGCCCCTTTCCTCTGCGCCCTGGCACACCGCTGCGGGGTTGGAGCCCAGACTGCCAAGGATCAGTCCCCAGGGAGTGGAAAACCAGATGGAGTTGACGAGAAAGGGAGGGACCGGGTGGACACTTCTCACTGTGGAAACCAGAGGTCCAGCCACTGGGTGGAACCCCAGGCCAGGAAGGTATTGGGAAGGTTCCATCTCCATCCCTGGTCTCTGGACCAACATTCTCAGCCGCTTCTGATTTGCCTCTGCCTCTTCATTTTCCTTCTCACACAGACCCCACCACCTCTTCAGCCGCCTCCTCATCCCGCCTCCTGAGCGAGGGTCCAGCGCGTCTTGGAGATTCTCCCAACAGCTACAGCACTGAGCAGCCAAGCCTGCAACCTCAAGGTACCCAGACATCTGCTCCGCTCCGGCCCTCCACGCACCCCTCCCTGACCCCAGTCATCACCTCGACGGTCCCCGGGGAGTCCCCAGGTGGCCAGTGTCCTCCCCTTGCGAGTTTCTACCTTTTCTGAAGCTTCATCTTCCCCAGGGGCTCTGTGAACTTGACCTTAGCTTCTAGTGAATCAGCTCTCTGGCTTTGACTCCTTCCTGACCAGCCCTGGATCTCAACCTCACAACCCTTCACCCTTAACACGCTGTGTCCTACCAGGTCCCGCAATGCCCTTGTCCCTGGACCTCCTCCAGCTGCACTGCCACCAACTCTCCACCGCCCCCCACAGGGGAGAAAGTGCCAACGGTGGCAAATGGGACCATTATGATTTTATTCCATGAGCTCGGGGGACCAGCCCAGTCCTTTCTACAAAGGGACAGGGAATCTCCCTGGCCTTCTTAAGTTTCCAACCCCTAAATCTGCCTCACTCACCGTCTGCAGAGGACCTGCCTCCTACGCCACCAAGAATAGAAAACCCTCTGGTGTGAAGGCTCTGAATCCATCTCAGCACTTGCGCCCTGACTTTTCTATCTTGGGACCAGGAGACCCTCCTCCTTCCAGGTGAACCCCCGCACCCGTGTCAGCGCCACCCATGCCCCTTAGGGACCTGCCCCATCGGCCACCTGCCCCTCATATGAATACAGCTGTCTCCAGGAAAAAGAGCAGCAAACAGGCCTTTCCCTGACCTTGTCTTCGTCTGGTTTGGGTACCCCATCTCCTCCTTTGCTTCACCATCAGAATTCTCAAAGGGGAAGCCCACATGAAGAATCTCGGCTAAGACTTCGCACCGACAAACAGAAAGCAAGCTTCTTCAGGCTGGGACTGTCTTTTCTACCATCTTTGTGTCCTCAGCCACCAGGCTGGCTCACAGCACACGCCATTCATCCTGCTCTAATTAGCCAAACTGCTTCTAAAAACTTCAGCCAGCCAGGCAAACCTTCCTCAGCCCGCACCTTACAAACCCATCAATCAAACTGCTGTTTCTCCTTAAGGACACATGTACAGACTCTCAAGAGAGGATGAGAATTGTCTTGTTTATTAAATAAAGTTTAAAACATTTGGTTATTTTAAATTGCCTATATTTTGCCCAAGTCATTAGAAGCATCTATCCACCTCAGACAGAATAATTAACTTTTCAATCATCACATTGGTTATAACTGCAACACTCATAGATCTAATATACTTCCTGAAATCAGGAAAACAAAAGATTGGCTTTTACTAGTATATTAACATTTCTCTAAATTGCAATGTAGTGGGGAAGGATCGTTTATATTGGTGAAAAATACAAATTATTCAATATCATGAAAATAATTATGTTTTATTACTTTCAAATAGTATGAATTATTTGAAAATTATTACAATGAGAATCATAAAGTTCTTCATCAACTTGATTATGAACTCGTCCCGGACCATGGCTAAGCGTCACGACCTGCCGTATCACCTTTCACGTCTGTATCACAGGTCTGATAACAGATCTCCTATCCCCATCCCATGACGTGTACGATGCCGATTCTAGTTGACCTGTCAACATACTGGATTCTTCCAGACTGAGAGCTCCCTGCAGGCAGGCCACTTCTTATACAGAGTGCTTAGTTCAGAGGGCTCAATAAACAGATGGGTGAATTCATAAAAACATAAAGAGGATGTCAGGAACAAATAAGATGATGGATGTTCATTTTAAAATACCAACCACAGAAGTTTTATAAATGAAATATATTCAGAGTGCTCTGAAATATATACTGTAACTCCAAAGTGCTCCTATATTCTAACAACCAGATAGACGTTACTTAGAAACAGCAACATCCATTTGGCCAACCCCCAGGAGCCATCACCCCATTTCCCTTCCATTTCTAAAACATCACCAAACAAATTGCAGCACTCTGAGATTACGGTATGTTCTGCCCATTTAACTAGAAAAAATGAAACTCTAATTCCAACTCTGCCATCGCTTGTCTTGGGTTGAATTCTACATCTGCCTGTCACCCTGCAGGATTCAGGAAGAAGCAATCCGCACTTGGAGTAGCTGGCAGGATTGTAACTTGCAGAGAGGCACCCTCGAGCTGTTTAGTATGCTTGTTACACAGTGATACTTTCATAATGCATCCTCCAGGGGTGGTCCTGTGAGGGGTCAAGGGGAGGGCCAGGCAGGCAATGCTCTCCCCGCCACCAGATTCACACAAAGCAGCCTCATCTGTCTGCATTTCCTAAATGTTTCCAGGAAAGACTTTATATGAAGGAAGGTCTGTGGCTAAAAATAAAGCTTGAAAACTACTGTTCCCTCTAGGTGCGGAGGGAAGAAAGTGCCATTTATTGAGCACTTATTAAGTGCTGGGTAATTTTAAAACATCGTAACATAATTCCATTTAACTTTCACCACGTCTTTACGAGTTAGACAGTAGTTGACCCATTTTAGAGAAGAGCATACTGAGGTTCAACGAAGAGAAATCTCAAAACCAGCAAGAGTCAGACACGACATTATCCCAAAGCCACATTGTTTTAGGTGCCTCCACCTCTAAAAATCCTTATCATGGGCTTCCCTGGTGGTGCAGTGGTTGAGAATCTGCCTGCCAATGCAGGGGACACGGGTTCGAGCCCTGGTCTGGGAAGATCCCACATGCCGTGGAGCAACAAAGCCCGTGAGCCACAACTACTGAGCCTGCGCGTCTGGAGCCTGTGCTCCGCAACAAGAGAGGCCGCGATAGTGAGAGGCCCGCGCACCGCGATGAAGAGTGGCCCCCATTTGCCACAACTAGAGAAAGCCCTCACACAGAAACGAAGACCCAACACAGCCAAAAATAAATAATAAATAAATAATAAAATAATTAAAAATCCTTATCACTTCTCAGTCTACTCTTTGCACGTCCCCTCCCCTCTCCCCCTTACAATTTAAGCCTGCTCTCAGTTATTTACACTCATAATTAATTAACTCATTACCATTCGGTGTGAATGACTCTTTGCCAATTTGCTACTTCCTTACAATATTCATTCATTAAAGAATCACTGATTGAGCATCTATTAGATGCCTGGTACTGGGCCAGGTCCTGGAGACACAGACTATCAAGGCATTGCCTCTATCAAGTTCTCACAGACTAGTGGGGAGAAATATGGAAACCAATAAATAGGAATATTAAAAGCGGTACCGTAGATGGCTGTACTGGGAACAGCACGGGGATAGAGGCCCTGGGAGAGAGAAAGAAGGACAGCTACTGTCTTCCTTACTATTGATATTTGGTGATTTCTGTTGTTGGCAAGTTTTCTGGTCACAGTACCTCCAGCGCCTCCGGGGCAAGGGGCTCAGATACCAAAATGTACCCTTGACTGTTTCCTCCTCACTCCTTAGTACAGAGTCCTATTCCAGGAGGTAAGATAAACTGAAACTCATCAGATTTCACTTCATTGTCCTTGACCTGAAATACATTTATACATTAAAAAAACTGACTCTTAAAAGCAATTCTATCCCTTGCCTCCCTCTTAGATGTTCCCGTCCCGGGCTTAGTCAAAGAAAGATATTGTTCTACTGCAATTTCTTATTCACCCCAAACCCTCTTGTGTTTCCAGCTGAAATAGAATGTAAGCAGTACTCCTACCCTGCTCTTTCTTTGTAATCCAGTAATAACCCAACTACTGCTTCTCTAATGATACTGATGAGACAGGTTAATATGAAGCATTAAGGTAAAATCCCTGCTCTCATCCCTACGGATGACCTCAAATCAGTCTTTCTTTCCAAGTTTCTATTCTCCTTGAGCAATTCAACTTTGTTTCTTCTAAAATTCTTGCCTTTCAGAATCTACACAGTGAAAACAACTGTTATGGTAATAAGCCGTTGATTAGAGCAAAACACACACCACAGAGCAAAAATCAGCATATGTGAACACACACATAAGTGCTACTGAAAAGTAAAGTGAATAAAATGTGAGTAGCACAAATACATAACCAAATGTTGTCAAAATGTACAAATTATCCCCGATCTGGAAATTTACTTGAAGGAAGTAATTCAAAGGAAGAAAAAAGTATATAAATGTTTTCCTGTAAAATATGTGATAACAGAAAATTGAGACGGTGATAGAGGCATGGCTGAGTAAATTATAGGCTATTAAAAATGATCATTATGAACTCTGAGTAACAGCATGAAAATGTTATGGATATGTTTTTAAATTAAAAATAACAATTGCATATGTAATATGATTACAAATCTGTAGAAAAATTATGTTTGCTTAAGGACAGTGGAATCACGGGTAATGTTTTTAAATGTTGTTGGAGGTTACAGTATTGTCTTTACAATAAAAAAAGGTTCAGAGGAAAACAGATGATGAGTCATTGCCTGACAACTGTCATTTTGTAAGAAAGTCCCCTTTACGGTGACAATGACAGGCAGTTAAATGTGAGCACAGATGCCAGGTTCCCTCCTCTTATCCTGGTTTACTTATTAATGTTGATCTTTCCAGGCATTAAAATGAATCTAATCAACAAAGACAGACTTTACATGGTTGCCAACTGGTAATCAGTAAAACCTGAAAGGGACCAAGACATGGGATCTGAGTGTGCAGTATAGACAGGGCAGGGGGAGGGGGGGCAGAATGGGAGGGCTTTTAGCTAACTAGGTCCACAGTCTGTTTCCTAAATGTCTAAATATAAGGCATTTGTGCTCTTGGCTTCTCAGTGTAGACAGATGTTAGAGGAATTGAAAATTTCTTGTTTAAATTAAGAAAGCACCCAAGGTCCTGCAGCCCCTCCTAATTCTTGCCTAACCCCCAGTCTCTGCATGTTTGCTGTCTACACAGCTTGAGCCACAGGACAACCCCACAGATATAGTCCTGCCTCTGTCTCCACCACCATCCCTGGGCTGAAGTGGAAAGGTTTTGTTTTGTTTACATATATATTTTTTTGTTTATTGTAGTAAAATACACATAAAATTAATCATTTGGAAGTGTGCAATTCTGAGGCATCAAGTACATTCACATTGTTGTATAACCATCACCACCATCCATCTCCAGAAATTTTCATCGTCCCCAACTAGACTCCGTCCCCATTAAACAATAACACCCTATCCCCCTCCGCCAGACCCTGGCAGATACCGTTCATCCTCCTTTCTGTCTCTATGACTTTAACTGTTCTAGGAACCTCATGGAAGTGGAATCATACAGTGTGTGTCCTTTTGTGTCTGGCTTATTGCACTGAGCATAATGTCCTCAAAGTTCATCCATGTCGTAGTGTGTGTCAGAATTTCCTTCCTTTTTAAGGCTGAATAATATTCGTTGTATATATGCACCATGAGATGAGTTTTAAGGGGCTACAGCCCACCTCTCTTGGGACTATTACTGACCCAGCCCTGATCCCAAGCTCAATTCTGAACGATGGGCTCTTCCAGCTCATTCTCAGGCCCCAGACTGGCTCCTCCTTCAATTCTACTCCTCCTCCAGTGGTTCTTTATTTGGGAACCTGCTTACAGTTCATCTTTCTTCCCAGAATCTGGAAGAGTCATCCCTTCTACCCCAGGACAGTGGAGACTGTTACCTGTCACTCACTGCTTGTGCAGAGTTCCTACGTTAGGCTGTGTTCAGCCCACCAGTCAGGGCACCAGTAGCTCGCCCCAGATCCAAGATGGCAGCTACCTGCCTACCCTGCCTGAGTTTGACAACACCTTTGTCTCCTCAGCCTAACCCATGGATCCTTCTCTCTGCTCCGGCATCGGGGAAGGTGTTGATCCAACAGATGCACCTTCCCAGCGGGTCTACAGCAAGGCCAGCCTCCTGTCCTCACTGCAACTTTCTTCCTTTCTATTGCCTATCCCCAGATACCTCTCTGCAACTTCCCTGACCCTGTCTAAACTCTAGAACTTTAGACTCAAGGCACAGAGTCTAGGAAGCACGGGTCCAGCCACACTTACAGCCAGAGCGAGTTCCTCCCTTGAGTGATGACACCAGTGAACTTGGTCAGACGTCTGGCATCCACTTCAATCCACTGATGGAGGTCGTTCCTTCCCGCGCACCACGCCCCGTCGTAAAAATCATTTTCATTAATACCTGCCTGAAAAGAAACAGAGGGGTGCTCTTCACTACTACATATAAAATAGATAACTAACAAGTACCTACTGTATAGCACAGGAGACTATGCTCAATATCTTGTGATAATCTATAAGGGAAAAGAATCTGAAGAAGAATATACATATATACATGTATACGTGTGTGTGTGTGTGTGTGTGTGTATATGTATATCTGAATAACTTTGCTGTACACCTGAAACTAACACAACACTGTAAATCAACTATATATCAATTAAAAAAGAAAAAAAAGAGAGATGGGTGTTCTTCAAAAAGACCCAGAACAGAAGAAAATTAAGACAAAATTTTTTATGAGATTTCGAGGAAGGGGGGTGGGAGGAATAGAAGAGAATGAGGAATTGGAAAAAAAAATAGTCATTGTGCCCTGAACTCCTTATTCTAAATCATAAAAAGGAGTTGCTTATTAACAAGCTGGAAATATTTCAATATGGTAAGTCCTCCTCTTGCCCAGTGTCAAAGATGAAATTTAATGAGTTCTCCTATTATTCATTCGTCCAACAGACATAGACCGTCTCCTACATACCAGCCTACACATGCCAGGTGCTGGGGGTACAAAGGTGAATCATTCCCTCCTAGAATCTCAGGATCCAGGCAGGAAGAAAGACATGAAAATAGATGAATTAGAACACAATAGGGAATGTGTTATTTCAGTAATAGGAGCAAACTGCTATGGGAGCACTCCAGCCTAGCACAGCTAACTTGGTCTGGCAGAGACCACGGACAGGAAGCCCCAAGTCAGAGATGATATTTGAACTTGGAGTTGAAGGTTAAGTTTATCTAGTGAAAATTTATTTATTAGCATTTAAGTCATTTGATGTGTCTGAGTGTCAGCTACTACTACTACCAAAGATTCCCTTGATCTGAATTTACAAGGTACGTGAAGTTTCTGTTCTGGAATTTTCCCTGTATTATTACCATGTGAAGAGACAATGCCCTGACCTAAAAAAAAAAAAAAAAAAAAAAAGACAAGTGAGCCAGGTGAACCTTTCTAATTTACTAAGATCTTTTCTGCATGAATCCCATTTTCCTATGGTTATTTCACAAGTGCATAATCAGATGAGAAAAAGTCTGAGTGACAGTCAAGAGATAAGCATGATAGGTCAGTCTATCTTCCCTACCTCTGAGTACTTTTCAGCTCAGATTCTTACTTGTAATGGCCAACACTGATGGGAAACTCAGAGCTCAGCTATAGCAGAGGAACAGCTTGGCTAAGGGTCCCATTAGCGGAGCTCATCCATCACTGCACCAGCTAACATAAGCCTTGTATCAGGACCAACACAGCATATGCACTCCCAGTCCATTCCTGAAACAATCTTGAAACAGCTTTGAGAGAATGTCAGAATACTAACATATCATGGTCTTCTAAAAGCACTACCATCTCAAATGAAGGTGAATTTAAAAACTGTTAGTCTACATTCTCCGGAGACCCAAGCTCTCAGTGTACCAGCACCTCCATGTCTGATGGTACACAGGGTGTCTGCAATAAGGACCTAGAGGTGCTGCAAGGTTCTACCTTCTAGAGCCATCAAAGAAAAGCTAAATTTTGCAAGTGTGTGTTAATGGTCCTACTTGTGCTTCAGTGCATTTTGTTAAAGTGATGACGACTCTTAAGTATAACCTCTCATCTCCCAACATTACCAGTCAACAGGGAGATCACCATCCCAGCCTGAAGGCTATAATTACACAATTGCTCCCTTTCTTCATCTAAGGCACTTATCCCCGCAATGGAGGAGACCTGAAACCTATTAACGACCTACAATATCACAATTCATCTTCTTTCAAGAAACCATAATACACACTCCGTTTTTGTTGTGGTTCCTCTTTTCTCATAAACTGCCCATGAGACTGGTGCTTACAATAGCTTAATTTATTAAAATTAACCTTCACCTTGTCTTTGCTATATGCCAAGTAGTGGCCCTGGCAATAGAAATACAAAGGTAGACAACACGGGCAGTCCTGCTTTTCTGGAGCTCAGAACAGGCAGATGGACTGAAGTCCCCTCATGGTGCTTGTGTCTTGGTCTTGGCATCTCAAAATCACCCACTGCACAGTGTGTTGATTAAGAGCTTGTGCTCTGAAGTCCTATCTGGGTGTGAATCCCAGTTCTGCAACTTTCATACTGCATTAATTCAGGCAATTTGCCTAAATGCTCTTCTGTGCCTCACTGACCCCGTCTATTCAAGTGACAGGGCGCTGACTGCTTTCAACAGGGCCTGGCACTTAGTTAGTAGCATGGGCTCAAAAAGAATTGAACACTCAGTAAATGCTAGTTATCAGTACACCTAAAACAATGAATATTTGGTAAATCATGGAAATATGGGTGTTTTAAGAATTATTTCACACTGTACAAAATTCCAGGGAATTGCAATACTATTCCGGTTAATTGGTGTCACATTTTCTATAACCTCAAATATCCAGAATAGAGTTATAAAATCTGAAAAAAGAGGAGGCCCACTGTCTAAAGTTCTTAATAGGAGTCCATGTTGCCCCCCTCCAAGGGATATTTGGCAACGTTTGCAGTCATTTTTGGCTGTCACAACTGGGGGAGGTGTGTGCAACTGGCAACTAACAGATGGAAGCCAGGGGTGCTGCTACACATTCTACAATGCACAGGACAGCAACACCTGTGTCACAAAGAGCTGCCCGTCCCAAAACGTCAATCATGCAGAGCTTAAGAACGCCAGCTTATGGGCTAAGCAGACAAGAAAGAGCTGCCACACAGCCCAGGATGTTTATCCCTACAGGATCATGAAAGCTTGGAGCAGCTGTCCTCATGTCATTCGGCCAAAGTCTACTGACTGGTATCTGACATTCAATTTACAGTTCCTGTTTTTGCCAGTCTGGATATTTTGCTTCTGCTGCCAATCTCAGTTCTTCTTGAGCACCCCAGACAGTCAATTAAACGTAATAAGGTTTCAGGAGATTGAAGAGCCCTTCCTGAAGTTGACTCTTTGGGAAATGACAGCCACCTCTGCAAAATCAATTATAAATTTATAAAGCAAGCATCTGGGAGAATTCAATGAAAGAGGAGGTACCAGCCCCAGAGATGTCACCAAATTACACCAGAGTGCCAAAAATGATACCAGTAAAATGTCTGCTACTGTAGGATGTGCTCCACAAAAATGAGGCAGAACACCAAAAAGAGGAAGATATCAGATCCAGAAATCAAGGGTTCCAACATAGGAGGGACTTCTCAGAATGATGGTGAAGAAGTCCCGAGATACTAGTGATGTAAAAGACCCAGAAAGCAACCTATTCAGAATACAGCAGGTCAAAGGGCTCCCGAAAGAATGTCTACAGAAACATAAAAAAGCAAAAGTCAGACTAAACATCATTGAACAGATCTGACCTTAAAGAAAGTTATATTGAAGGGTATTTTACAGACCCAGACTATTGCAGGGTGTGGGGAGATGTTTTTGAAAACATGAGCAGTTCCAGGAAAACAAAAGGTTGTCAAGAAATTATATAAAAGAAATTATTTCTTGGCTCAAAACTACAATAATTCTTGGCTCAATACTAAGCAATATTTATAGTCATAACAATGAAAACCTCAAATGTAAATTTATCCAAAATCTGAGATACGATTTTATTGGAAAGATTAAAGAGGGGTAAAGGAGTGATTTTAAAAATGAGCTGAAATTCTCATCTTCCATAATAAGAATTCAAAAGATAAAGTCCCAAATTTATATAAACCAATACATATCAATATGCGCATATTATTTAGAAATTAAGATTTAAATGCCCAAAGAAACAATTTAAAAGAGTTGGAAGAAATGAAGGAAACAATAGCAAAAATCAATGAAACTAAAAGCTGGTTCTTCGAGAAGATAAACAAAATTGATAAACCATTAGCCAGACTCATCAAGAGAAAAAGGGAGAAGACTCAAGTCAGTAGAATTAGAAATGAAAAAGGAGAAGTAACAACTGACACTGAAGAAATACAAAAGATCATGAGAGATTACTACAAGCAACTCTATGCCAATAAAATGGACAACCTGGAAGAAATGGACAGATTCTTAGAAATGCCCAACCTGCCGAGACTGAACCAGGAAGAAATAGAAAATATGAACAGACCAATCACAAGCACTGAAATTGAAACTGTGATTAAAAACCTTCCAACAAACAAAAGCCCAGGACCAGATGGCTTCACAGGTGAATTCTATCAAACATTTAGAGAAGAGCTAACACCTATCCTTCTCAAACTCTTCCAAAATATTGCAGAGGGAGGAACACTCCCAAACTCATTCTACGAGGCCACCATCACCCTGATACCAAAACCAGACAAAGATGTCACAAAGAAAGAAAACTACAGGCCAATATCACTGATGAACATAGATGCAAAAATCCCCAACAAAATACTAGCAAACAGAATCCAACAGCACATTAAAAGGATCATACACCATGATCAAGTGGGGTTTATCCCAGGAATGCAAGGATTCTTCAATATACGCAAATCAATCAACGTGATACACCATATTAACAAATTGAAGGAGAAAAACCATATGATCATATCAATAGATGCAGAGAAAGCTTTCGACAAAATTCAACACCTATTTATGATAAAAGCCCTGCAGAAAGTAGGCATAGAGGGAACTTTCCTCAACATAATAAAGGCCATATATGACAAACCCACAGCCAACATTGTCCTCAATGGTGAAAAACTGAAACCATTTCCACTAAGATCAGGAACAAGACAAGGTTGCCCACTCTCACCACTATTATTCAACATAGTTTTGGAAGTGTTAGCCACAGCAATCAGAGAAGACAAAGAAATAAAAGGAATCCAAATCGGAAAAGAAGAAGTGAAGCTGTCACTGTTTGCAGATGACATGATACTATACATAGAGAGTCCTAAAGATGCTACCAGAAAACTACTAGAGCTAATCAATGAATTTGGTAAAGTAGCAGGATACAAAATTAATGCACAGAAATCTCTTGCATTTCTATACACTAATGACGAAGAATCTGAAAGTGAAATTAAGAAAACACTCCCGTTTACCATTGCAACAAAAAGAATAAAATATCTAGGAATAAACCTACCTAAGGAGACAAAAGACCTGTATGCAGAAAATTATAAGACACTGATGAAAGAAATTAAAGATGATACAAATAGATGGAGAGATATACCATGTTCTTGGATTGGAAGAATCAACATTGTGAAAATGACTCTACTACCCAAAGCAATCTACAGATTCAATGCAATCTCTATCAAACTACCACTGGCATTTTTCACAGAACTAGAACAAAAAATCTCACAATTTGTATGGAAACACAAAAGACCCCGAATAGCCAAAGCAATCTTGAGAACGAAAAATGGAGCTGGGGGAATCAGGCTCCCCGACTTCAGACTATATTACAAAGCTACAGTAATCAAGACAGTTTGGTACTGGCACAAAAACAGAAATATAGATCAATGGAACAGGATAGAAAGCCCAGAGATAAACCCACGCACATATGGTCACCTTATCTTTGATAAAGGAGGCAAGCATATACAGTGGAGAAAAGACAGCCTCTTCAATAAGTGGTGCTGGGAAAATTGGACAGATACATGTAAAAGTATGAAATTAGAACACTCCCTGACACCATGCACAAAAATAAACTCAAAATGGATTAAAGACCTAAGTGTAAGGCCAGACACTATCAAACTCTTAGAGGAAAACATAGGTAGAACACTCTATGACATACATCACAGCAAGATTCTTTTTGACCCAGCTCCTAGAGAAATGGAAATAAGAACACAAATAAACAAATGGGACCTAATGAAACTTAAAAGCTTTTGCACAGCAAAGGAAACCATAAACAAGACCAAAAGACAACCATCAGAATGGGAGAAAATATGTGCAAATGAAGCAACTGACAAAGGGTTAATCTCCAAGATTTACAAGCAGCTCATGCAGCTCAATAACAAAAAAACAAACAACCCAATCCAAAAATGGGCAGAAGACCTAAATAGACATTTCTCCAAAGAAGATATACAGATTGCCAACAGACACATGAAAGAATGCTCAACATCATTAATCATTAGAGAAATGCAAATCAAAACTACAATGAGATATCATCTCACACCGGTCAGAATGGCCATCATCAAAAAATCTAGAAACAATAAATGCTGGAGAGGGTGTGGAGGAAAGGGAACCCTCTTGCACTGTTGGTGGGAATGTAAATTGATACAGCCACTATGGAGAACAGTATGGAGGTTCCTTAAGACACTAAAAATAGAACTACCATACGACCCAGCAATCCCACTACTGGGCATATACCCTGAGAAAACCATAGTTCAAAAAGAGTCATGTACCAAAATGTTCATTGCAGCTTTATTTACAATAGCCAGGACATGGAAGCAACCTAAGTGTCCATCATCAGATGAATGGATAAAGAAGATGTGGCACATATATACAATGGAATATTACTCAGCCATAAAAAGAAATGAAATGGAGGTATTTATAATGAGGTGGATGGAGTTAGAGTCTGTCATACACAGTGAAGTAAGTCAGAAAGAGAAAAACAAATACAGTATGCTAACACATATATATGGAATCTAAGGGAAAAAAAAAAAAAAAAGGCCATGAAGAACCTAGTGGCAAGACGGGAATAAAGACACAGACCTACTAGAGAATGGACTTGAGGATATGGGGAGGGGGAGGGGTGAGATGTGACAGGGTGAGAGAGTGTCATGGACATATATACACTACCAAATGTAAAATAGATAGCTAGTGGGAAGCAGCCGCATAGCACAGGGAGATCAGCTCGGTGCTTTGTGAGCACCTAGAGGGGTGGGATGGGGAGGGTGGGAGGGAGGGAGATGCAAGAGGGAAGAGATATGGGAACATATGTATATGTATAACTGATTCAATTTGTTATAAAGCAGAAACTAACACACCATTGTAAAGCAATTATACTTCAATAAAGATGTTCAAAAAAAAAAAAAAAAAAGAGTTGAAAGTAGTTGCCCCATTCACAGCATTCAGGGGCAGTCAGGGGGTTGTGTGGAATGTGGAATGCCTCAACAGGGACCACTGTTTTGTTTTTGTTTTTGTCTTTTACAACTTTGTTAGGAATAACTGACAGATACAATTGTATATATTTAAAGTGTACAACGTGATGATTTGATATGCATATACATTATGGAATGATTACCAAGATCAAGATAATTAATGCAGCCATCACCTCTAGTGTTAACTCACTTTTTTGTGTGTGCGGTGAGAATGCTGAAGATTTAACTCTCAATAACTTTCAAATATTATACAATACTGTATTATTAACTATAATCACCATGCTATATGTTAGATCCTTTGATTCTTCTTATAACTGAAAATTTATACCCTTTAACCTACATCTCCCCATTTCCCCTCCTGCTCAGCCCGTGGCAACCACCATTCTATTGTTTGTTATAATCCTCTAATGCTTTGATTTAACTACTTGCTCAAAAAACTGATTAAAATAAATTTTAATTTTAAAGAGGAAAGGAAAGGAGATGCACAGATATAAATCATAACTGATATACAACCTACTTTTAAAATTATTCTTGACTAGGCACTCTGATCTGAAGTGCCAATGAAACTAGACGAAGCACAAAGAAAAGAAAAAAAAAAAGCAAGCTGCAAACCCTCTGAAAAAAATGCCTGTGCACCTCTAGCTTGTGCGGAGGTTGGTGTCTTCAGTGGAATCTCCTATTGCAGGGGGACCTTCAAGATGGCAGAGAAATAAAACGTAGAGGTCACCTTCCTCCCCACAAATACATCAAAAATACATCTACATGTGAACAACTCCTACAGAACACCTACTGAATGCTGGCAGAAGGCCTCAGACTTACCAAAAGGCAAGAAAATCCCCACGTACCTGCTGTGTGGCTGACAGGGTCTTGGTGCTCCGGCCTGGTGTCAAGCCTGAGCCTCCGAGGTGGGAGAGCTGAGTTCAGGACATTGAACCACCAGAGGCCTCCCGGCCCCACATAATATCAATCGGTGAGAGCTCTCCCAGAGATCTCCATCTCAATGCTAAGACCCAGCTCCACCCAACGGCCAGCAAGCTCCAGTGCTGGATGTCCCATGCCAAACAACTAGCAAGACAGGAACACAACCCCACCCATAAGCAGAGAGGCTGCCTAAAATCATACTAAGTTCACAGACACCCCAAAACACACCACCGGACGCGGCCCTGCCCACCAGAAAGACAAGATCCAGACCCACCCACGAGAACACAGGCACCAGTCCCCTCCAACAGGAAAACTACACAAGCCACTGAACCAACCTCACCCACTGGGGGCAGACACCAAAAACAAAAGGAACTATGAACCGGCAGCCTGCGAAAAGGAGACCCCAAACAAAGTTAAACAAAATGAGAAGACAGAGAAATATGCAGCAGATGAAGGAGCAAGGTAAAAACCCACCAGACCAAACAAATGAAGAGGAAACAGACAGTCTCCCTGACAAAGAATTCAGAGTAATGACAGTAAAGATGATCCAAAATCTTGGAAATAGAATGCAGAAAATACAAAAAAAACGTTTAACAAGGACCTAGAAGAACTAAAGAGCAAACAAACAATGATGAACAACAAAATAAATGAAATTAAAAATACTCTAGAAGGAATCAATAGCAGAATAACTGAGGCAGAAGAACGGATAAGTGACCTGGAAGATAAAATAGTGGAAATAACTACCACAGAGCAGAATAAAGAAAAAAGAATGAAAACAATTGAGGACAGTCACAGAGACCTCTGGGACAACACTAAATGCACCATTTTAGGGGTCCCAGAAAAAGGAGAGAAAAAGAAAGGGTCTGAGAAAATATTTGAAGAGATTATAGTTGAACACTTCCCTAACATGGGAAAGGAAATAATCAAGTCGAGGAAGTGCAGAGAGTCCCATACAGGATAAATCCAAGGAGAAACACGCCAAGACACATATTAATCAAACTGCCAAAAATTAAATACAAAGGAAAAATATTAAAAGCAGTGAGGGAAAAGCAACAAATAACATACAAGGGAATCCCCATAAGGTTAACAGCTGATCTTTCATTAGAAACTCTGCAAGCCAGAAGGGAGTGGCAGGACATATTTAAAGTGATGAAAGGGAAAAACCTATAACCAAGATTACTCTACCCATCAAGGATCTCATTCAGATTCGACGGAGAAATTAAGACCTTTACAGACAAGCAAAAGCTAAGACAATTCAGCACCACCAAACCAGCTTTACAACAAATGCTAAAGGAACTCCTCTAGGCAGGAAATACGAGAGAAGAAAAGAGCTACAAAAACAAACCCAAAACAATTAAGAAAATGGTCATAGGAACATACATGTCGATAATTACCTTAAATGTTAATGGATTAATGCTCCAACCAAAAGACATAGACTGGCTGAATGGATACAAAAACAAGACCCATATGTATGCTGTCTACAAGAGACCCACTTCAGACCTAGGGACACATAGAGACTGAAAGTGAGGGGACGGAAAAAGATAGTCCATGCAAATGGAAACAAAAAGAAATCTGGAGTAGCAATTGTCATATTAGACAAAATAGACTTTAAAATAAAGACTATTACAAGAGACAAAGAAGGACACTACATAATGATCAAGGGATCAATCCAAGAAGAAGATATAACAATTGTAAATATTTATGCACCCAACATAGGAGCACCTCAATACATAAGGCAAATGCTAACAGCCATAAAAGGGGAAATCGACAGTAACACAATCATAGTAGGGGACTTTAACAGCCCACTGTCAACAATGGACAGATCAACCAAAATGAAAATAAATAAGGAAACACAAGCTTTAAATGACACATTAGACAACATGGATTTAATTGATATTTATAGGACATTCCATCCAAAAAACAGAATACATTTTCTTCTCAAGTGCTCATGGAACATTCTCCAGGATAGACCCTATCTTGGGTCACAAATCAAGCCTTGGTAAATTTAAGAAAACTGAAATCGTATCAAGTATCTTTTCCAACCACAACACTATGAGACTACATAACAATTACAGGGAAAGAAATGTAGAAAATACAAACACATGGAGGCTAAACAATATGCTACTAAATAACCAAGAGATCACTGAAGAAATGAAAAAGGAAATCAAAAAATACCTAAAAACAAATGACAATGAAAAAGCGATGACCCAAAACCTATGGGATGCAGCAAAAGCAGTTCTAAGAGGGCCGTTTATAGCAATACAATCCTACCTCAAGAAACAAGAAAAATCCCAAATAAACAACCTAACCTTACACCTAAAGCAATTAGAGAAAGAACAACAACAACAACAAAAAAAACCCAAAGTTAGCAGAAGGAAGGAAATCATAAAGATCAGATCAGAAATAAATGAAAAAGAATTGAAGGAAACAATAGCAAAGATCAATAAAACTAAAATCTGGTTCTTTGAGAACATAAACGAAATTGATAAACCATTAGCCAGATTCATCAAGAAAAAAAGGGAGAAGACTCAAATCAACAGAATTAGAAATGAAGCAGGAGAAGTAACAACTGACACTGAAGAAATACACAGGATCATGAGAGATTACTACAAGCAACTATATGCCAATAAAATGGACAACCTGAAAGAAATGGACAAATTATTAGAAAAGCACAACCTTCCAAGACTCGACCAGGAAGAAACAGAAAATATAAGCAGACCAATCACAAGCACTGAAATTGAAACTGTGATTAAAAATCTTCCAACAAACAAAAGCCCAGAACCAGATGGCTTCACAGGCAAATTTTATCAAACATTTAGAGAAGAGCTAACACCTGTTCTTCTCAAACTCTTCCAAAATATAGCAGAGGGAGGAACACTCCCAAACTCATCTATGAGGCCACCATCATCCTGATATCAAAACCAGACAAAGATGTCACACAAAAAAAGAAAACTACAGGTCAATATCACTGATGAATATAAATGCAAAAAACCTCAACAAAATACTAGCAAACAAAATCCAACAGCATATTAAAAGGATCATACACCATGATCAAGTGGAGTTTATCTCAGGAATGCGAGGATCCTTCACTATATACAAATCAATCAATGTGATACACTATATTAACAAATTGAAGGAGAAAAACCATATGATCATATCAATAGATGGAGAAAAAGCTTTCGACAAAATTCAACACCCATTTATGTTAAAAACTCTCCAGAAAGCAGGCATGGAGGGAACCTTCCTCAACATAATAAAGACCATATATGACAAACCCACAGCCAACATTGTTCTCAATGGTGAAAAACTGAAACCATTTCCTCTAAGATCAGGAACAAGACAAGGTTGTCCACTCTCACCACTATTATTCAACATAGTTTTGGAAGTTTCAGCCACAGCAATCAGAGAAGAAAAAGAAATAAAAGGAATCCAAATTGGAAAAGAAGTAAAACTGTCACTGTTTGCAGATGACATGATATACATAGAGAATCCTAAAGAGTCTTCCAGAAAACTACTAGAGCTAATCAATGAATTTGGTAAAGTAGCAGGATACAAAATTAATACATAGAAATCTCTTGCATTCTTATACACTAATGATGAAAAATCTGAAAGAGAAATTAAGGAAACACTCCCGTTTACCATTGCAACAAAATGAATAAAATATCTAGGAATAAACCTACCTAAGGAGACAAAAGACCTGTATGCAGAAAACTATAAGACACTGATGAAAGAAATTAAAGATGATACAAACAGATGGAGAGATATACCATGTTCCTGGAATGGAAGAATTAACATTGTGAAAATGACTATACTACCCAAAGCAATCTACAGATTCAATGCAATCCCTATCAAACTACCAATGGCATTTTTCACAGAACTAGAATAAAAAATTGCACAATTTGTATGGAAACACAAAAGACCTCGAATAGTGAAAGCAATCTTGAGAAAGAAAAATGGAGCTGGAGGAATCAGGCTCCCTGACTTCAGACTATACTACAAAGCTACAGTAATCAAGACAGTATGGTACTGGCACAAAAACAGAAATACATATCAATGGAACAGGATAGAAAGCCCAGAGATAAACCCACTCACATATGGTCACCTTATCTATGACAAAGGAGGCAAGGATATACAATGGAGAAAAGACAGTCTCTTCAGTAAGTGGTGCTGGGAAAACTGGACAGATACATGTAAAAGAATGAAATTAGAACACTCCCTAACATCATACACAAAAATAAACTCAAAATGGATTCGAGACCTAAATGTAAGACCAGACACTATCAAACTCTTAGAGGAAAACATAGGCAGAACACTCTATGACATAAATCACAGCAAGATCCTTTTTGACCCAACTCCTAGAGAAATGGAAATAAAAACAACAATAAACAAATGAGACCTAATGAAACTTAAAAGCTTTTGCACAGCAAATGAAACCATAAAAAAGATGAAAAGACAACCCTCAGAATGGGAGAAAATATTTGCAAGCAAAGCGACTGACAAAAGATTAATCTCCAAAATATACAAGCAGCTCATGCAGCTCAATATCAGAAAAACAAACAACCCAATCCAAAAATGGGCAGAAGACCTAAATAGACATTTCTCCAAAGAAAATATACAGATTACAACACACACATGAAAGGATGCTCAACATCACTAATCATTAGAGAAATGTAAATCAAAACTACAATGAGGTATCACCTCACACCAGTTAGAATGGCCATCATCAAAAAAATCAAAAAAATCTACAAACAATAAATGCTGGAAAGGGTGTGGAGAAAAGGGAAACCTCTTGCACTGTTGGTGGGAATGTAAATTGATACAGCCACTATGGAGAGCAGTATGGAGGTTCCTTAAAAAACTAAAAATAGAACTACTATATGACCCAGCAATCCCACTACTGGGCATATACCCTGAGAAAACTATAATTCAAAGAGTCATGTACCACAATGTTCATTGCAGCTCTATTTACAATAGCCAGGACATGGAAGCAACCGAAGTGTCCATCGACAGATGAATGGATAAAGGAGATGTGGCACATATATACAATGGAATATTACTCAGCCATAAAAAGAAACGAAATTGAGTTATTAGTAGTGAGGTGGATGGACCTAGAGTCTGTCATACAGAGTGAAGTAAATCACAAAGAGAAAAACAAATACCATATGCTAACACATACATATGGAATCTTAAAAAAAAAAAAAAAGGTTCTGATGAACCTAGGGGCAGGACAGGAATAAAGACGCAGATGTAGAGAATGGACGTGAGGACATGCGGAGGGGGAAGGATAATCTGGGACAAAGTAAAAGAGTAGCATTGACATATATACACTACCAAATGTAAAACAGATAGCTAGTGGGAAGCAGCTGCATAGCACAGGGGGATCAGCTCCGTGCTTTGTGACCACCTAGAGGGGTGGGATAGGGAGGGTGGGAGGGAGACGCAAGAGGGAAGGGATATGGGGACATATGTATATGTATAGCTGATTCACTTTATTATACAGCAGAAACTAACACACTATTGTAAAGCAATTATATTCCAATAAAGATGTTTAAAAATAAATAAATAAAATAAAATTATTCTTTAATTTTCCAGGTGTCTATAGAGCATCTACTATGTCCTAGGCGTTATGCAAAATGCTTTGCTTTATGGCATATATAGAAGACTGCAAATCTCAAAGTCACTCTGCTGCTGTGAAATCATTGATCTCCATTGTACATATTTCATGATCATGGGCTGCCTCTATACAAAAACATCTGGAAGCAAATTAAAAAGTTATATCCAAGTGAATGTAACTATTTAGTGATTCCTGGATAATTGACACACCTGCCTGCCACTTTGCAAACATAGCCCAGTTCTATTTGGACAGAAACAGAAAAAAGTAATAGTTATTTTTAAATACTTTTGAGAAAAAAATATTAGAAGCAGAGGCTGAAACGTCATAGTTACCAACGAGTTACCTCCTTTGGAGGCAGTGGTTAGCTAAAAATGTTAGATGTGACATCTGATAATTATAGGTAAGTAACTAATCTCCCATAAAAGGCCATAACGTGGTCTGAATACCTACCTTCAGCAGACCTCTGTGATAAACCCATAAAACTGCATGGGTGCAAATCAGCTGATCCTTCTGCAAATTAGCAGAGCTCCCTGCTGGTTCAGACCTTAGTCACCAGTAAAGTTGGTTAAAAAGAAACACTCATTGTTTTTGAAGCCATTTTGTAAACCCAAAACCAATTTTTAAAAATTTTCTTCCACTGGCTAAGGAAACCAATAAACATCTAGAGTATGAAATTAAAAACATTTAAAAATAAAATCTATTAGGGAATTCCCTGCCGGTCCAGTGGTTAGGACTCTGTGCTTTCACTGCTGATGGCCTGGGTTCCCTGGATTGGTTTTCCTGTTTTCTCATTTTATATAAATGAAACTTTCTGTAGCTACTCTTTTGTGCCTGGCTTCTTCCACTCAATGTGATATCTGTGAGATTCATCCATATTACTGCAGGTAGCAGTAACTTACTCCTTTTCACTGTTGTATAGTATTCCACTGTGTGCATATACAAATGACTTATTCATTGTAGTCGTGATGGACATGTGGATTATTACCATTTGGGGGTATCATGAATAATAATGCTATGAACCTACCTGTACATGTGTTTTGTACACATATGAATGCATTTCTTTTAGGCATAAGAGTGAATTTGTTAGATTAACAGGTATGAGAATGTTGAGCTTCAGCAGATACTGCCAAAGAGATTCCCAAAGTGGCTGTGCTACTTCACAATCCCAGCACTGTATAAAAGTATCTATTGCTCCACATCTTTGCCCACACTTGATATTGTCCTTTTTTTTTTTTTGAATTTTTGAATTTTATTTTATTTATTTTTTTATACAGCAGGTTCTTATTAGTCATCAATTTTATACACGTCAGTGTATACATGTCAATCCCAATCACCCAATTCATCACACCACCATCCCCACCCCCCCGCAGCTTTTCCCCCTTGGTGTCCATATGTTTTTTCTCTACATCTGTGTCTCAACTTCTGCCCTGCAAACCGGTTCGTCTGTACCATTTTTCTAGGTTCCACATACATGCGTTAATATACGATATTTGTTTTTCTTCTTCTGACTTACTTCACTCTGTATGACAGTCTCTAGATCCATCCACGTCTCTACAAATGACCCAATTTCGTTCTTTTTATGGCTGAATAATATTCCATTGTATACATGTACCACATCTTCTTTACCCATTCGTCTGTCAATGTGCATTTAGGTTGCTTCCATGACCTGGCTATTGTAAATAGTGCTGCAATGAAAAACGGGGTGCATGCGTCTTTTTCAATCATGGTTTTCTCTGGGTATATGCCCAGTAGTGGGATTACTGGATCATATGGTAATTCTATTTTTAGTTTTTTAAGGAACCTCCATACTGTTCTCCATAGTGGCTGTATCAATTTACATTCCCACCAACAGTGCAAGAGGGTTCCCTTTTCTCCACACCCTCTCCAGCATTTGTTGTTTGTCGATTTTCTGATGATGTCCATTCTAACTGGTGTGAGAAGATACCTCACTGTAGTTTTGATTTACATTTCTCTAATAATTAGTGACGTTGAGCAGCTTTTCATGTGCTTCTTGGCCATCTGTATGTCTTCTTTGGAGAAATGTCTATTTAGGTCTTCTGCCCATTTTTGGATTGGGTTGTTTGTTTCTTTAATATTGAGCTGCATGAGCTGTTTATATATTTTGGAGATTAACCCTTTGTCCGTTGATTCGTTTGCAAATATTTTCTCCCATTCTGAGGGTTGTCTTTTCGTCTTGTTTATGGTTTCCTTTGCTGTGCAAAAGCTTTAAAGTTTCATTAGGTCCCATTTGTTTATTTTTGTTTTTATTTCCATTACTCTAAGAGGTGGATCAAAAAAGATCTTGCTGTGATTTATGTTAAAGAGTGTTCTTCCTATGTTTTCCTCTAAGAGTTTTATAGTGTCCGGTCTTACATTTTGTTCTCGAATCCATTTTGAGTTTATTTTTGTGTATGGCGTTAGGGAGTGCTCTAACTTCATTCTTTTACATGTAGCTGTCCAGTTTTCCCAGCACCACTTACTGAAGAGACTGTCTTTTCTCCATTGTATATCCTTGCCTCCTTTGTCATAGATTAGTTGACCATAGGTGTGTAGGTTTATCTCTGGGCTATCTTGTTGCATTGATCTATGTTTCTGTTTTTGTGCCAGTACCATATTGTCTTGATTACTGTAGCTTTGTAGTATAGTCTGAAGTCAGGGAGTCTGATTCCTCCCACTCCGTTTATTCTCCTCAAGACTGCTTTGGCTATTTGGGGTCTTTTGTGTCTCCATACAAATGTTAAGATATTTTGTTCTAGTTCCATAAAAAATGCCATTGGTAATTTGATAGGGATTGCATTGAATCTGTAAATTGCTTTGGGTAGTATAGTCATTTTCACAATATTGATTCTTCCAATCCAAGAACATGGTATATCTCTCCATCTGTTTGTATCATTTTTAATTTCTTTCATCAGTGTCTTATAGTTTTCTGCATACAGGTCTTTTGTCTCCTTAGGTAGGTTTATTCCTAGGTATTTTATTCTTTTTGTTGCAGTGGTAAATGGGAGCGTTTCCTTAATTTCTCTTTCATATTTTTCATCATTAGTGTATAGGAATGCAAGAGATTTTTGTGCATTAATTTTGTATCCTGCAACTTTACCAAATTCATTAATTAGCTCTAGTAGTTTTCTGGTGGCATTTTTTGGATTCTCTATGTATAGTATCATGTCATCTGCAAACAGTGACAGTTTGTCTCTTGTAACATTCTTTATTTTAAAGTCTATTTTATCTGATATGAGTATTGCTACTCCAGTTTTCTTTTGATTTCCATTTGCATGGAATATCTTTTTCCATCCCCTCACTTTCAGTCTGTATGTGTCCCTAGGTCTGAAGTGGGTCTCTTGTAGACAGCATATATATGGGTCTTGTTTTTGTATCCATTCAGCAAGCCTGTGTCTTTTGGTTGGAGCATTTAATCCATTCACGTTTCAGGTAATTATCGATATGTATGTTCCTATGACCATTTTCTTAATTGTTTTGGGTTTGTTTTTGTAGGTCCTTTTCTTCTCTTGTGTTTCCCACTTAGAGAAGTTCCTTTAGCATTTGTTGCAGAGCTGGTTTGGTGGTGCTGAATTCTCTTAACTTTTGCTTGTCTGTAAAGCTTTTGATTTCTCCATCAAATCTGAATGAGATCCTTGCTGGGTAGAGTAATCTTGGTTGTAGGTTCTTCCCTTTCATCACTTTAAGTATATCATGCCACTCTCTTCTGGCTTGTAGAGTTTCTGCTGAGAAATCAGCTGTTAACCTTATGGGAATTCCCTTGTATGTTATTTGTCGTTTTTCCCTTGCTGCTTTCAATAATTTTTCTTTGTCTTTAATTTTTGCCGATTTGATTACTCTGTGTCTCGGCGTGTTTCTCCTTGGGTTTATCCTGTATGGGATTCGCTGCACTTCCTGGACTTGGGTGGCTATTTCCTTTCCCATGTTAGGGAAGTTTTCAACTATAATCTCTTCAAATATTTTCTCTGGTCCTTTCTCTCTCTCTTCTCCTTCTAGGACCCCTGTAATGCAAATGTTGTTGCATTTAATGTTGTCCCAGAGGTTTCTTAGGCTGTCTTCATTTCTTTTCATTCTTTTTTCTTTATTCTGTTCCGTGGCAGTGAATTCCACCATTCTGTCTTCCAGGTCACTCATCCGTTCTTCTGCCTCAGTTATTCTGCTATTGATTCCTTCTAGTGTAGTTTTCATTTCTGTTATTGTATTGCTCATCTCTGTTTGTTCTTTAATTCTTCTAGGTCTTTGTTAAACATTTCTTGCATCTTCATGATCTTTGCCTCCATTCTTTTTCCGAGGTCCTGGATCATCTTCACTATCATTATTCTGAATTCTTTTCCTGGAAGGTTGCCTATCTCCACTTTATTTAGTTGTTTTTCTGGGGTTTTATCTTGTTCCTTCATCTGGTACATAGCCCTCTGCCTTTTCATCCTGTCTATCTTTCTGTGAATGTGGTTTTTGTTCCACAAGCTGCAGGATTGTAGTTCTTCTTGCTTCTGCTCTGATATTGTCCTTTTTTTAAAAGCCATTCTAGTGTCTGTGTATCACACCTCGTTGTGATTTTAATATGTATTTACTTGATGACTAATGATAAAGAGCACTTTTTCTTATGTTTATTGGCCATGATATTGCTCCATAACCATAGCAGGGCTCCAGCCACACTGGCTTTGCTTTAGTTCCTCAAATATATCATATTCTCTCCACCACAGGGCCTTTGCACACACTGTTCCGTTCAACCTGGAATTCTCTCCTATCCCCTCTGACAACTCTTCATCTGATAAACTCAACTTCTAATCCTGCTTCAAATCTTGTAGCCCATCCCCAGGAAAGCCTTCCAGATTTCTAGATTGAGGCAGGTTTGTTGGGCATAGAGAACCATGGTGTTATGGGTTGGATTATGTCCTCCAAAAAGATATGTTCAAGCCCTAATCCCTGGAACCTCAGAATGTGAATTTATTTGGGAATAAGGTTGTTGCAGATGCAATTAGTTAGGCAATGATAAGGGCCCTAAACCCAATGACTGGTGTCCTTATAAGAAGGGGAAATCTGGATACAGAGACAGACATACAGAGAGGAAAGATGTTGTAGGAGCACACAGGGAGACCGCCCATGACCATAGAGGCAGAGACTAGAGTGATGCCACTACAAGCCAAGGAACATCCTGGGCCACATGGGGACCAGAAGCTGGAAGAGGCAAGGAAGGATCCTTTCCTTGCAGCCTCAGAGGGAGTGCAGACCTACAAGCACTTTGATTTCAGACTTCCAGCCTCTGAATTGTGAGAGAATAAATTCCTGTTGCTTTAAGCTGCCCAGTTTGTGACACTTTGCTATGGAGGCCCCAGGAAACTAATGCACCTGGCCCTCTCCTTCTGCGTATGCATTACAGGTTGTAATTGGGCATTCACCTGTGAGATTTTTTTTTTAAATAATTTCATTTCCCCATTACATTATCCAAGGCCAAAAAACCATCGGAGGAGGCATCCTTGACTCCTCTTTTTCTCACACCCTCTTCCAAACTTCATCCACTTCATCAGAAAAGCCTACTTTCAAAATATCCAACATCCAACCACTTCTCACCACTTCCACACTCCCGTCTTGGCTGAAGCCAGCACCACCTCTTGTCCGGGATGCTGAGGTCAACCCCTGCCACACCAGCCTTCCTCTGCTCCTTGGTAACAGGTAATGCCCAGCCTGCTGTCGGCGCAGGACACTCAGGCCACTCCCACTGCCCAAATGTTCCTCCCACAGCTACTCAAGCCCCCGCAGATCCTTAAGCCAACTTGGCACAGATATTACCTCCCAAAAGCCCAGACCTTGATCACCTTTAACTATAACCTGCCCCTTCCCCAGAGCCGGCCCTCCTGACCCCACTGTCAGCTACAGGTTTGTTTTTCTTCTCTCCGTCACACTTATCACCTTCTAACATTCTATAAAAATTTTATTACTTTTCTTGCTTTTCTGTGCCTCCCTCCCACTAGACTGTAAGCTCTCAGATGGCAAGGATCTCTGTCTGTTTTGGTCACTGAGGCATCCCAAGCACCTAGGACAGGGCCCAGTACACAGGAGGTCCTCCATAAACATTTGCTAAAAGATCAGGGACTGTTTCTAGTTTTGCTCATCATCGCCTCCCCAGGACTTGTGATTTTTAGTGCCTGCCTAACACCAATAAGGCCCCCAGGAGGTGGGGTTTTTAACGCAATGAATGAATACAAGAATCTGTTCTGATCTTTCTTTCCCTCCTCCCTTCCTGTCTTTCATACTCTCTCCACACAAGTCTTCTCTGCTTGTGCAGTGTGTGCTGTGTCCACTGGAGCCCTAGCTCAGAACGACCTGCACCCCTGACTCTTAACTGTACACGTCCAGGAGACAGTCTGGCTGGCCTGCGTGTGGCTGGGCAGACAGCCCAGAGGGCCCATCCCCACGAGGCACCATTTGAGAAGGCACAGTTGGGTTGTGCCAACTGAATGGACACGAGGTCCCATAGGGGTGACTGCTGACACCCCTCAGACTTCTCTGGGTCCTGCCAGGATGTGTGCCTGGAAGGTACTAGGGGATGCAGAAGCCAGCGGTCAAGGAGATGAGTCAGAGGGTGGGGTGCCGGGGGAAACCACAAGCTAGTGAACACACTGAATCTTCTCGTGGGCACCTGAGATGCACAGAAAGGAGCACGGAAAACCCTACAGCTGGAAGAGTTCAATCTGAGCCTCAGCTCTGCACTTACTGGCTGCCGGGTTAGGGCAGGTCAGTCAGCCTCTGACTTCAATTCCTTTTCTCTAAACCAGAGTTTCCCTCTGAGTATGTTGAAATGAAATATTAATGAAATTTAGTAAAATAGTAAAGAAAAACCCACATGGCAAGCGGAACAGAGTCCACTTCTGCACCAGGGAGTCAGTGCTTCCAGAATGGCCTGGGATCCGAAGGCCAGGCGTCTCCGTTACTCGGGGCTCCCTTGTCCTCGTTGCCCTGCTCTGTTCACCACACTCGCGTTCATGACGCTTCCGAGAATGAGACCAGCACATCCACCTCATTATGGCAAATTCTCACTTTGAACTTTCCAAAAGTCATGATTTAAAATACTCAGTCCTGCTATTCCCATAAAAATCCTAATACCCCAAATTCCAACATCTTGGCATCCAAACACTGTGTCCCAGACTGTTTCCTGAAGCCAGATGCAGAATGAAATCCCTTTATCGGAACAAGCACGACATTCCTTGGTTTGGAAACTATCCCCACTGTGATGATTTCTGCCTCTGAAGCACCCAGCACATAAACAGCCCCCAGTGAGGGCTTGCCGAGTCACAGCAAGGGTTTGTGCAGCCAGAAAGAAATGGGAGGCTGACAGGCAGAGAACTGGGATGGTGTGAAGGAACAGACAGGCTTTGGGGTCAGAAGACCTCGGGTGCAGATGGCTCCAGCAACAGGCAGGAGTTGGGGAGTGCGGGGTGACGCCTCAGAAAACCGTGCTGCCCTGGGTGGTCCCCATACACTTCCCGCCCGGATAAACGTGGGGCACAAGGCGTCTCACGGCCAAAGAGGACAAGGGGACAGATGTGTGGGATGTACCCACGCTCGTGAACTTCAACACCAGGATAAAACTTGGTTCAATGTTCTATAACCAACTCCCTGTGGGTATATCTGAAGCCAAGGGTGTTGGCCATCTTCATGGCTTACACCTCATTTCAGGTAAAAAGATGATCAGGTCATTGGCAGTGGATTCTAATATCAGCATCCAGGTGCTCTGTAGAATTTATTGAATGGAATGACTTACAAGAGGAGCTCTGTTTCATTCCAGTGGTGCTGAGAAATGGTTCAGACAGATGCTATTATTATAACCAGACATTTCCTCACCAAAGAGGGCTAACCCATGTGAGACAAGTCGTGGGCCACAGAGAGTCAAATAATGGTGACCAGGCATTGCAAAGACATCTGCAGGTGTTAATGCCCCATGTTTTTTCTTGCAACCTCAAAACACCAGCTCTTTCTTTAAAACTCTTATCAGAATATCAACTCTCTTACATTCCCGACGATAGGCAGGAATCACGGTGACATCCTGAGGTCCGGCCAGGCTCTCAGTGTTTCATTTCTTCTGATCACATGTCAGGCTTATACTTACCATAACTTTAGAGTCTTAAGAATGAAATCGAAACCCAGCCCTTTGAAATGGCAAGTGCTGCTATAAGCTGCTCAAGCTTTGCAGCTAAGAGAGCATCCAACATCACAATGGTGGTGGGATAAATCACTCAGAGAGTAGCGCTGTCTCTGACTCCACCTTGCTGAGTTTATGAGCCACGGAAAATCTCTCAGGGTCCTTAGAGGATTCTGCTGGGACAGGAGATGAGCTGCCGGTAAATGACCCACCTGAATACAGGAGTACCTCCGAAAACCAATCAAAGGCAAACGCTCCGAGTGTGATTTTAGAGGTCATTACTGAAACTTTCTCTCTGAGACCTGGAATGTTCATTTCCAAGCTGCCTGTGACTGGTCCCAGAGCAGAAGAAGCCAATGATAGTTTCTAAATGCGATCACAGCCTCACAAGTGAGTTAGTATAAAAGGATCCTGGGCACACTGGCAGAATAATCCTAGGTGAGAGGACAAACCTTTGCTACCCTGTTGAACTGGATCTCTCCCTTGAATTCCTGAAGATCTCTCTTGTGCCAGTGTACCGAAGAAACGTAAACCAGGGCTTCTCCTCCAAGCTGATATTATTAAATTGACACAAGCAAAACTCCACTTGCAAAAAAGAGAAGTTATAAGTTGAGTCATAAGGTGCTTTTAGTCTTTCAAAGTCTTATGCTTAAAATGAGGACAAAAGAATGCTATAGACTGAATACTTGTGTCCCCTCAGTATTCATAGGTTGAAACCTAATCTCCAAGGTGATGGTGTTAGGATGTGGGGCCTTTGGGAGGTGATTAGGTTACGAGGGTGGAGCCCTCTTGAATGAGATTAATGCTCTTATAAAAGAGACCCCGCAGAGCTCCCTCACCCCTTCCACCACGTGAGGACAAAGGAGAAGATAGTCATCTATGAACCAGGAAGCAGGCCCTCACCAGACTCCGAATCGGCCAGCACCTTGATCTTGGACTTTCCAGCCACCAGAACTGTGAGAAATAAATCTGTGTTGCTCATAAGCCACCCAGTCTATGGCGTTCTTTTATAGCAGCCCCCAATGGACTAACACGGAGACAGGTGTTTCTGCTATAACGTGGCAAATGCAGTTCAGTAAATGCTCATCGTCTGCAAAATCTTGCACTTATAAAATCCACGTTCACAGGAAAAATAAGGTTCAAAATCTATGCAGCTCTATAATCAGAAGAACACAACAACAAAAATCAATCAATTCCAAAAAACATCACTACTGGTAAGGAGACACGTTAAATTGATTTAAAACAATTGTTTTAATACAGCTATAAAGATAGAATTTGACCTTAAAAAAACCACAATTAAGGCAGTATGGTGGAAGGGGGTGTAAGGAAGAATGGAAGCTGCTGGGTTGTGAGCAAATGGGCAAAGGACCTGAGCGGTAAGCATCCTAGGACAGGGCACATGGCCACCCTGAGCCAGAGCTCTGCAGAGTGACGTGCCCCATGGACAGGACTGAGTTCTTCGGAGGCTTCTGCCCGCAGCTGTGTTGCTGGTCCCCCGGGGTCAGGGCTGCTGCCTGGTCCCACAGAACACTGATGTACTGGCAAAAATGGCACGTGAACCAACACTACTTCTGTGTCACAATGATATCATCCCATCCTTGCCAATCACATACGAGCAAATCTGCAATAACAAAACACCAAGACGGCCAACCTGCCCGCACCAACCCCATCCACTTCGAGGAGACTTCAAGGCAGCCACGGTGCCCTTGGCATTGCAGCAGCTCCCCAGGAACATCTAGGAGGCACATACGTATGTGCAGACACAGTGCTGAAACAGTGTGGGAATCTCAGAAAAACAAGATTCACACGACCTGGGGAGGGTGACCCATGAGTAAATCAATGTGAGATAAACGTCAGAAAAGAGACTTGCACATGGTTTAATAATCATCCGGAGATGCCTAGAACACTTTAGCTGTTGCTTGGGACAGTTTTATGGGGTCGTTTGGAGCAACAGCTCCAGGTTTAAAGCAGCTTGGAGTCACATCCTGCCTCTCCTGGGAAATCTTAACAAAGTTACTCTATCAATCCATGCAGCTGTTTTCTGTAAGACAGAAGTAATAATAATAATAGTCCTTATCTCACACCAAGGAATAAACGAAATAATGCAGGTAAAGCACTCAGCACAGCACCAGTAACTATCAGAGCTGCTTCCAGCTCTCCTTCTGCTGGAGACTGAGGCATCTGGAGGAAAGGGAATAAACAGGAGCTCTTCTTCTTGGCTCTGTAAGGGCCATACAGTTCCAGTACATAAAGGGCACTTTGCAATGGTCAGGTGAGTGAATGGATTTTAATGGGCACGAACGTGGCATTTGAGAATTGCTGAGGATGACTCTCTTTCTTCCTCCTTTTGATCCTCACGTTCCGAGAAGTTAGCAAAGGTGAGCATCTTGCCTAAAGCCTCTCAGCTCGTTAGCAGGAGGACCAGGGAGTAGGCCAAGCCTGAGTTCTGGGTGGACCACAATCACGCCTGCAGAGCCTGACCAGCAAATGGTTGGACTGACCTCGCTCACATCCTGCGTTAAATGCATTTAAATACGGTTTCTAATTCCAATACCTTGTTGTTTCTCACACATAAAATTCCATTAGCTTGACAAGCCTACCAAATACTCAGATGTGAGACAAGATGTAGTTATGTTTAAACTGCATGTGTGGGAAGATGCATTTTGGGGCACCTGTGGCAGTGGAATCACGCTTCACGTGGCACCAATTCTGGAAAGTGGGACCCACCAAAGGGTGTCCTTAAAGCTACCGAACGCTTTAAGCAGAGGAGTGAGAAATTCCAGTAAATGTTTTAAAATTATAAATCATCTAATTTCACTGCTCAAGGAATCCTGTGAGTGCCTGGGACTCCCATGTTTCTGATGAGGCAACTAAGGCTCAGAGACGTGAGATAATTGTTCCAAAAGTCCCAAAATCTAGATGTGTCAAGGTCAAGGTCTGAACTCAGCCTGCCTGACTGGACTGCACGTGGCGTGTCCACTCTGCCCATGGGATTCCCAACTGGAAGCACATGACCCCCATCTTCTGCCCCCGCCCCACATATTTAGGACTAATTGGGCCTCTCCATTTCTGACCGGAAGTGTGGATAAATGTGAACACTTCCTCTTTCATAAAGGATAACTTCATTTCTAGAGAAAGAATCCAGACATCAGATGACAGCTCCACTAAGTAATGCAGGAAGCAGGCCTGCAGGCATTTGGATGTAGCCCTGCTCAGGTCTGACTTTATTTACTTGGAGGACTGCAGCCCACAATAGATGCTAGAGGCACTCGGATTATTAGCAGGTACTCCTGTCTGCACTTTGAGAGTGCATCCTCTGGTAAAACAGTGTCCAGCTGTACACATCCAAATGTTTCTTAACAGCTGTTATTAAAAAAGAAGAAGAACAAATATTTTTAAACCAACTTTAGATTTCATGAAAGTTCGTTCTGAAAACGTTCTACCTGAATTCTTCCGAACTGAAAAGTGGTTATGGTTGAGTGGTTTGAAAGTCTATTTGATGCGGTCAAGAGGAGGCTTCGAAGAGATGCTTGGAGTCGGAGCTCTGCTCAGATGTCCCCCCGCTGAGCCCAGGGGCTCCCTGGGAAGGGGTCTCATCCACTCTTGTCCAGTTCTCAGCACAGCGGCCGCCCGTAGCACGTTTACAGTGACAGCTGGGGGAACGAGTTGTCAGCTGTGCCGCTTGGAAGCTGTGAGCCTCGACTGCAGCCTTGACGACTCCACATCGTGAGCATGAAAGGACTACCTTCCTCCCCGGAGGCTGGCTGAGACGGCGCATGTGCCAAAGGGCTTGGAAACCACACAGTTATGGATCAGTTGGGGAAAGAAACTAACATCTTAGGGAACCACACTCTTGGAGAACCACATAGGATGGCATGGGATCAAACGCCAACTTGAGAAGGGGTGGGTCAGCTGGAGCCAGAGCAGGAGGGAAAAGGCACCCGAGATGGGTTGGCAGAAAAACACCCCCCTCCCAACAAAGATGTCACGTGCTAATCCTAGAACCCGTGAGTACTCGAAGTTATGTGACAAAGGGGAATGAAGGTTGCAGGTGCAGTTAAGGTTGGTTGGGATGGGGAGATGGTCCCGGACTATCCAGGTGGGCTCACTGTACTCATAAGAGTCCTTAAGAGCGGAAGAGGGAGGCAGAAGAGAGAACCAGAGAGATGGCAGCCTGAGAAGGTCTCAACCTGCCATCGCTGGCTTAGAAGAACAAGGAATGTGGGCGCTTCTAGAAGCTGGAACAGGGTAAGAAACGATTCTCCCTGAGAACCTCCAGAAAGAACACATCTATCCTCCGGAACTGTAAGAGAATAAACCGGTGCTGCATAAGTGGCTACATTTACGACAAGCTGTGAGAGCAGCACGAGGACGTGATGTCACGGCTGACCCAGGGTTTACGCTGCTTGCGCAAAGTGGAGGGAGGGGACGTTGCAGGCCGGGGACCTGCTTGGGAAAAGGCCTGCAGCCAGGAAGCGCACGGCGCACGGAGGGAGCCTGGAAGAGCCCACCTTCCAGGAGCAGGACCTTGACAGCACCAAGGGCCAAGGTTACGGAGGCCTTTGAGCCTCGGGGAGGGAGGCCAGACACGATGAGCACCGCTAAGGGTCTGACCCGGCGGAACACAGCGGAAGGAGCCACGGAACGGCCTGGAAGAAGCACGTGTGGCAGAGGTGAGAAGCATCAGCAGGGAGGCGAGAGAGGACAAAGGCCACTGCCCGCCCACGGCCGCAGCGGTCCAGCCTTCTCTCCTGCCCTTTCCTCACAGATCAGTCACATGCAGGTGACCTGATCTGGGCCCAGGAAGCAGAAGCATCCTTTTTCCTAACTAGTCTCTGGAGAAGACACGTATCCCGAGTCTCAGGGCTCATTCTCTGAAACGCGGATTCTGCAGCAAGGCCCTCCCCATCGTGAGCATTAGAGCTAATTCGTGTTAAATGCCAGGCACGGAGCCTGCCCCGAGCTCAATGAACCATCGCTGTGTCTGTGGCCAGAGCAACCGGCCCCGCAGTCAGAATCCTTCCCACGGCGCCGGCGCCTGTACCTGGATGTTGAGTCTCCCCCGATGCGCCCCCAGGCCGTAGCGCTTCGAAGTGGACGCGTGGAGCTGGAAGTCTGTGATTTTTAAGGTTTCCAGACCAAGAGGCGGGCAACCTGGAAAGGACAATGCTTATTAAAAACAAGGACAGATGTTGACAGAAACGAACTTCTGCTTTTCTAAATCTGGCCACGTGCTTCTCTGTCTTCCCCCTGCACTCCCGCTCGGCGTTGCAGCCCCACTCGCTGGTATGCGCAGCGTTTCCGGACCAACACTGTCGATTCAACTGTTGACATTATGCCAGTTTTCCTTCTCGTCGGCATTTCCTTTCTGGGTGTTTTTGCCCTGATATTCCTTCTGTCTGACGCTGTCCGTGCTACTGTCTGAGGCTGTTTCCAATTAAGGATCCTTCCGCAGTGTGACTCAGCCAGGGAGAGTTATTGGTTAGAAATTTCAGAACGATTCCATGGCTGAGGCTCTGCAAATTAATCAGAACTTGTTGATTTTGCTTCAGCAACTCTTGCCTTTGTATTGTGAATACTAATGAGCAGAGCAACAGAAAAACACAAACAAACAAACAAAAAAAACTATTGTCTTCCATTCCTGGCAAAACTGGTAATTTCTACTCAACACGGTTTTGTCCAAGCTGCCCCTGGAATAAGACGCTGGCACTTGGGCAGGGCCTCGGCCATCCTCCCAATCCAGCCCATCGTCCCTACGGATAAGAGCTTTAACAGCAGCCCTGGGGCTGGATCCCAGGCCTCCTGACTCCTGGGCTGCTATTCTCACCACCCACCCTACCACGGGGCTGGAAATCTCCAAGTGATGCTATCTTCTTCAAATCTGGCCCTGGAGAAAGAAAACAAACACTCGGGAGGAGAAGTGAACAAAATGTACTTCTGTGAAAAATCCCTAAGGTAACAGAGGCAAATTTTAAAAGCCGTGTGGGTCACTGCTGAGATGGAAGTGCCCCTGGGGATCCCTGGGATACCTGGGGACGTGAGCGTGTCTGTCCGTCCACAACAAACCCCTGCAGGGAAAAAGCCCTTCTGGTCCTGGGCGGCTGGAGGAGCCTGGCAAAACAGTGGCCGCAGGGCATGCTCTGTGGGCACCAGGTAGAAAGTCTGTCCAGGTGCTGCAGCCAGAGGAATTCAGACCTGCCAGGACCTGAGACGCCATCAAGTCCTCCCCTTGAGTTCTCAGAAGAGGAAACCGAGGCCCCGAGACTTGAGGTGAACCACCCAAGGCGTCCCTGCCAGCGGCAGAGCCACGCCTCAGATCTCGGTCTCCAGATTCTCAGCTCCGGGCTTTCAAACGATGCCACGCTCTCCCCTGCCCACATCTGCCGGGAGGCTGCCTGTACTAGCACAGGGAAGCAGAGGTACCGGTGCCCAGCGTGGTAAAGGGCACAAGAGAGGAGGTGACAGTGCCGCTGGCACCGGCCTGACGCTGCCCCAGAATTCGGAAGGCTTCGGGTGGCCTCGTGATCATTCTCAAGATTTTTGGCAGGTCTACTCAACGTCCAAAAGAAGCAAAATAAGCTGCCTTGGACTTATCCTTGGACTCACCCGCAGTGTAGAACAATACCACATGGGAAAGAAAATGACACAGGATGATTAAGAAACCTGGCCAGCTCTCGAGGCCACCTCTTGGTCCTTGAGGAGACATCTGCGGAACTTCAGCCACTCAGCTGCCGCCTGGACTTTGACACAGTGGGGGACTGCTGCTACCACAGCCCCAAAGGCAGTAAGCCTAACAAAACCCACAGAATGAATCAGCCGTCTCAAGGAAACCTCCGTATCTTCAAAACAGGAACTCCAGAAGGGCAGAGAGGGTAGGAAGCAGACAAGCGGCCCCACCCCAGCCACAATTCCTGCCTTGGCCATGACTTCCAGGAGATAAGAGACAATCACACTAACAGAGGCTTCTCACTGGCCACTCCTGCATCCAAGGGCTGAGGGAAAGAAATGAGAATCTAGAACCCACTATCTGTCAACAGTCAAAAGGGCATCTTCAGACAACTGCTTAGAAAATTTACCCCACTCCCATCATAACCTCAGATTCTTGCTGAAAATACTGCTGGAATAATGTGCCAGACACACACACACACACACACACACACACACACACACACACTCACACACACAGACACACACAGACACACACACTCACACAGACACACACACACACAGACACACACACACAGAGACACACACAGACACACACACACAGACACACACAGAGACACAGACACACACACTCACACACAGACACACACACACAGACACACACACACACAGACACACACAGAGACACAGACACACACACACACTCACACACAGACACACACACACAGACACACGCACACACACTCACACACACATTCACACAGACACACACACACACAGACACACACAGAGACATACACACACAGACACACACACACTCACACACACACACACACACACACCCCACATGGTACAATAAGAGCTGAGTGCTCTGCGCAGTGACTCCCCCTAAAAGGGCCCCGTGCACTCTACCTGCCAAAGAACTCCAAAAGCAATGCGAAGGTGAAGCAAGGAGCTAGAATTCCTGTGCTTTTAAATTCTCAAATATACATCCGGCCCCTGTCCAGAGAGCAGTCAATCATGATACCACCTCCCAACAGGCAGGACTTTTCTCCATCTTTAGAAAATATTACTGAGGAAGCCAGGGGTGCTGCCTGGAGGATCAAATAAATGGAGGAGACACAAGTGTTTCAAAGCTTAATCTAAATCTCCACAATCAGAAAGTCAAAAGGCCAGGCAGAGTGATGGCATCATTACTGGAGCGTGATATGTTGGTATTATGATCAAGATTATAATGTCAATTGAGGAGATAATTACTAGGTTGAGAGAGTGCTTGAAATCAATGGGCAGCTCATTCCCAGCTCTTCACCCCTCCCCTGTGTTCTAAGTCCCCAGCCAGGCTGCACTGAGGTGGCTCTGGCAGTAACTCAGCCAGGACTCAGCTCCTGGGCCAAGCTGTTCCAGCAGCCGCCCCTGAACAGCCCTCGAGACAGCTCCCTGTTCCTCCTCCAAAAACAAACAAAACCCTTTACCATCAAATCACATTTTTGTTATTTCAAAGAGGAAAAAAACTCTAATCCTGAGAAGCATGTGGGTGAGGAGAACATGAAAAAAAATGTGTGAAAAGAACACTTCAGGAAAATATTAATTAGAGATGGGAGATGTGTCATAATCTGGAGGAAAGAGTGACAGTCGTCAAAGATGACTCGACTTTTCTCTTCCAGGCAGCGTGGCTCTTGAGAACACCCTGTGCTGTGGGGCACTGCTTCCCAGGCCTGAGCTCTGTTCCCAGGACGTGGGCGAAAAGGGGACCCTCTGCCTCATTCCACACCTCCCCTTCGACAAGTGCACACAGGCACACACACGTTTAGTTAAATCTGTCCCTGGCTAACATTCTCTGTATTGCAGCCACTTTACAAAATGGACATTAGCACTATGGCATATATTTATTATTCTCACCACCATCAATTACCCTATGCGCACACCAGCTCTGTAACAAATCAGAAGTGCTCATGGCATTTAATTTTGTGACCTATAAGTTATGCAGCACAGTCAGACTAGAGTGTTTAAGTTGGAATTCTGAATCAGGAGTGTCAACCCCAACACCCTCAATGCCCTAAACCTGTCTGCAGGGGAGGCTGTTATGAGAGTCAAGAGAATCATTTTAAAAGGTTTGGGAAGCAATGCAAGCAACTACCATGAGCCAGACCCTCTGAAGACACTTTGTCATTTAATCTTCACAAGAACCGTGAGAGATGGGCATTACCATCCCCATTTTACACATAAACAAAGACTCAAAGAGGCTTACACAGAGTTAAGCAGCTCCTAAGTATCTGAGTTAGAATTTGAAAATCAAGTGTGACATAAAATCCCAGGCACGGGTCTTTACGCCACCTCCCTTTGACTTGAAAACTCAACAGGGTGGTACAAATGCCAAGTTGCATCGTGGCATTTGGGGTCACAGGGAAGACAGGAAGTGAGGCTGGGACGGGGGTCACCAGTTGGCAGAAGGGGGCTCAGAGTCCAAGGTCTTCTGGCCTGCTGTGAAGTCTGCTGGAAACAGAGCAAAGAATTCTCCAGGACCTCGAGAGCACTGCCAGGGGCAAGCTCACAGCCATCCTGAACTTTGGCTTTCATGGTCGCCTATAAACCAAATAAGTCTTAGAACATTCTTTCCTTTGCCTTTCTGAACTTGACATTCTCTTGGATCAGGGAGAGTGTGAGGGCCCTTCCTGGTGCACTGGAGAGTGTTTGCAGTGGCTCTTTGCCTGTCTCAGAAGTCGCTGGCTTCTCAGAGGGCACGCCTCCCTTGGGGTCTTGCAAAGGAGTTAATCCCAGTCTTATCGAATCACCCTTGGAAAGCTCCTCCCTCACTTCTGGACTCCTTCAGGCAGTTCTCACCCTGACCCAACATCAGAATCTTCTGGAGAGAAAAAAAAAAAAAGATGCCTAGACCCCCTCCCCAGAGACTCTGATCCATGGGACGGCAGAGGGGCCCAGGCCCTAGTCTAAGGCTCCCAAGTGAATCTTTTGAGACCCTGGTTGGCTGGTGTCCCTTACCTGTAACGCTACACAAACTTGGGATTCTCTTTCCCAGGCCCCAGGGGGTCAGGCAGAGGAAACTCTCAGGGAGCTGGGTATCAGCCCACGCTGGTGGAAGCCACTCATGCCTGGAGCCTGCCAGACCCTCGTGTAATCTAGAAGCTCCGACCTCAGATCAGTGGTGGCCTCACATGCAAAGCCTCCAGAGACTTCGTCCCTCAACACCCATCCCTCTCATCCTACCCACCCCCACCTAAGAAAGGTACAGACCACACTGTGAATGTCCCAGGGCAGCAACTATGAGTTCCCATCACTGAAGTCCCAAAGCCCAAATCGGTGTTTCCCACGTGAATGAATGAATTTGTAATACAATCCAATATAACTAATAATCACTATGTCTGCATCGTCATGGAAAATTAAGTCTGTTCTTTACATATCGCTTATAAAGCCAAAAAAGGAATAATTGGTTCAAAATAGCACTTCTCAAACCTCAATCCTTTGCTTATCATCTCCATGAATTTTTCCAGGCACTATTGCTTAATTGATTACTATTACTTAATTTTTATTTAAGTCAAGTAATTTCAATGGAAATATGTTAATGTCAAAAGAAATCTTATTACTAGAAGATAACATAGAAAAATATATTCATGACCTTGGGGTAGGTTAAAAAAAACAGTTTAAATGTGAAACAAAAGTACTAAAGGAAAATATTGATGAATGGTCTATATTAAATTTAAGAAGATCTGTTACTCTAGAGACACAATTACTAGAATGAAAACGTAAGCCAGAGTGTGAGAAGGTATTTACTATGCATATTAATAACAAAGGACTCACATCCACAATATTTTTAAGAAAAGCAAACAAACAAACAAAAAACCATCCTATAAATCAATAAGAAGAAAAATGAACAAAAGAGCTGAAGAGGCATTCGAAAAAGAATATATCTTAATGGTGAGTAAACATTAGTCATTAGCTTTCAGGAAAATGCAAAGTAAGACCACAGTGAGATACCAGTACATACCCATGAATACGAATACAACTAGAAAGACACAATATCAAATGTTGGTGAGGAAGTGAAACAACACTGCTGGCACAAGTGTTACCTGGTACAACCAATTTGGAAAACTCTCTAGGAGTATTTACTACAGATCCTCACACCCTATGACCCAGCAATTCTACTTCTAGGTATACACGCAACAGAAAAACATTCATACGTATGCCAAAAGATTCATGCAAGAACGATCCTAGCAGAACTATATGTAATAGCCGAAAACTGAAAACAATTCAAATGTCCACTAATATGAGAATGAATAAATTGTGGGATAGTCATGCAATAGGAAACTATAAACTAATGAAAATAAGTGAGCCATAGCTCTACACAACATGGATGAATCTCATAAACATAATATTGAGTGAAAGAAATCAGCCACAAAGAGAATACAATGTATGATTCCATGAATATAGGCTCAAAACAGGCAAAAATCATCTCTGACAGTGGTTATCTGTGAGCAGGAACAGGAGGAAGGCCTCAGAGGTTCTGCTCATGCTCTGTTTCTGGTCAAAATGACAGTTATAATGGCGCATTCACATTATATGGGAGCGGTGTAGGTGACAACCCAATAAGTTATATCCTTATGATTTCTAGACTTTTCTGTATGCATGGCACACTTCAGTACTAATAATTTTTAACAGGCTTAGCTTTTCCTGACTATTACATCATATTAATACCAAACTAAGTCTATTTATCCAACTCAGAAAGAGTGAAAGAGAATTATGCTGAGGGAATAAAGCCAATCTCAAAAAATTGTATATTGTATGATTCCATTTACCTAACATTCTTAAAAAACAAAACTATAGAAACAGGACAAAGATGAGCGGTTGCCAGAAGTTAGCAACTGAGGAAGGGAGGGTGTGGCTATAAAGGGGTAGCACCAGGAAGCCTTATGGTGATGGAACTGTCCTGTATCTGTGGTGTTTATTTCCATGAAACTATACGTGCGTAGGACCACGTACACACACACATGCACAGCCATACACGCACATGCATAACTGGTGGGGTCCGAACATGCTCTGTGGACTGTACCAATGTCAATGGCCTGATTTTATTATTGTACCAGTTACCCAAAATGCACTGGAGGAAGCAGACTGAAGGGAGAACAAGACCCATTTGTTTGCAATTTCCCGTGGGTCTATAATTACTTCAAAAGAAAAAGCTTTTTGGGCTTCCCTGGTGGCGCAGTGGTTGGGAATCTGCCTGCCAATGCAGGGGACATGGGTTCGAGCCCTGGTCTGGGAAGATCCCACATGCCGCGGAGCAACTGGGCCCGTGAGCCACAACTACTGAGCCTGCGCGTCTGGAGCCTGTGCCCCGCAACAAGAGAGGCCACGACAGTGAAAGGCCCGTGCACCGCGATGAAGAGTGGCCCCCGCTTGCCGCAACTAGAGAAAGCCCTCGCACAGAAACGAAGACCCAACACAGCCAAAAATAAAAATATAAATACAAATAAATAAATTTATTTAAAAAAAAAAAAGAATCTGCCTGCCAATGCAAGGGACACGGGTTCGAGCCCTGGCCCGGGAAGATTCCACATGCCACAGAGCAACTAAGCCCGTGTGCCACGACTACTGAGCCTGCACTCTAGAGCCCACAAGCCACAACTATTAAGCCCACATGCCACAACTACTGAAGCCTGCGTGCCTAGAGCCCGTGCTCCGCAACAAGAGAAGCCACCACAGTGAGAAGCCCACAAACTGCAACGAAGAGTAACCCCTGCTCACCGCAACTAGAGAAAGCTGGCGCACAGCAACGACGACCCAACACAGCCAAAACTAAAAAACAAACAAATAAATAAATAAATTTATTAAAAAAAAAAAGAAAAAGCTTTTTTAAGGGATCTTAAAAGGGACAACCTTCTCATAATGTGTTCAGGGTTATTTACCGTAATTCATAAAGTCGCCAGTTGTACGGAGGCATCATAGACTTTGGGGCACTCCAGCTTAAAGATTTGCAGCCTCTCTCAAACTCATCCTAAAAAACTATGAAGAGACAGATAAGTAAAGACTGCCAACAGTGCTTCAACCTAACGCCAGAGGTGGAAGAACATTCACCATGTGAGTCCAATGGAGACAGTTGGGGAAAAAAATGGAGATGACCAGAGGAGGGACTGAAAAACCCTTCACCCCTCTTGAATGCCTCCATTTTGAAACCCAGGGTCTGCAGCAACTAGAAAATTGGACATCTATCTCTAAAGCCCAGATGGGGCTTTCTGAGGTGGCTGGGTGCTCACCTCTCCCCCCAGCCAAGTTTCTACAGCTGTTTGGATCAGAAGTTCTTAAAACACAACTGGACAGGAGGTAGGGGAGGTGTGGCAGTCTGACAGTGAGGGCACAAGAACACTGATAACCGCGTATGAAGGTGATTATAGCTCCCCATGAATCCCATCAGATCACAGTGTCTAAAAACCAGCAGTGAGGGAAGGAGTTCGCACCTAAGAAGAGCAAAAATATGTAAAAGATAAAAGGCTGCTAGAAAGTGGAAACTGTACTGGGGGTTTTGCCTGTTGACCTGGTCAACATCTGTAGATCTGAGGAAAGGCTTAGACTGTCCCCAGGGGAGAAAATCTGACTCATTCAAAGATGAGTAAAGAACAAAACATTAAAAGAGGTACACCATCCAAAAGGCTCCAAAAGAAATAATGTGGTTTGATGTAATAACCAAGAAAATGTTGTTCACCCTAAGTATAGTGCAAGAGACATGGCCTCTACTTGCCATGAAAAGGATATGCTGAAAAAAAAGATAGAAAATATTTAAGATAAGCCAAACATCAAGAAAACTAAAAATCCAAAGGCAGAATTAAAACATACAAGGAAAGATCTATTATTTTTGAACTAAGCTCTTTGCCAATGCAGTAGGGAAAAATAAATAAAAGCCTTGAAACATGGAAAGGAAAAAGAAAACTGTCATTATTTAGTGTACATTGATTCTGTACCCAAATCCAAGTTAATATATGAATAAATTTATAATTAATAAGAGTTTAGCAAAGTTGCTGGGTATAAAATCAACATTCAAACATTAACTGTACTCCTGTACACCAGCAAAAGAGAATTAGAAAACTGAAATTAAAAGCATCACAGGATGTCAATTATCTAAGAATAAATCTATTTAAAAATGTGCAAGGCCCATGTATTGAGATATATTTTGAAAGATCTAAGAAATACGGAGATATACATGTTCGTGGATTAGAAAACTCAATATAAATATGTAAATTCTCCCCTAATTGATTTTATGGAATTAATGCAACTCTAATAAAAATTCCAGGAGAGTCTGTAAAGAATTGACTACATGGTGTAAATGTGTGTGTGCGCACACACACTTTCAGTGGGTCAATAATAACCGAAACTTTTGAAGAAGAACAAAGTTCTGCTCTATCAGATATCAAGATTTATCATAAAGCTATAATTAAGAGAGTGAGATATTTTATGTACGGGTAGAAAAATGAATTAATGATAAAGAAGAGAACTGGGAGCCTGAAAACAGAGCCAAGCATATATGGACACTCACTATCCAACACATACGGGCAGCACTGCAAAATAGTGGGGAAACAATTATTATTCCATCTGGGTTCTTACAAGAAAAAAAATTAAATTGAACTTCAATCTCATATCACAAACAAACAAAATCCATTCTAATATATAAAGACGTAAATGAGAAAGAGAAAAAAGGAATCAGAAAGCGTTAGAAAGTAGTATAAAATATCTTTATGACTTTTTAAAAAGGAATTTCTTAAAGAAATCACAAATAGTAGCAACCATAAAGAAGACTGATATATTTGACTACATCATAATTAAGAATTTCTGTTTATTAAAAGAGCCCATAGGAACAAAAATTAAGTCACAGAAGCAAAGAACATGTTTGCTACAAACGCTATAAAGTCAGAGCTCATACTTAGAATGGATAAATCTATGTGAAAAACATTGAACAGGAATTTCACCCCAAAAGACAAATAAATATATGAAAAGATGCTCAACTTCATTAGCAATTAGCAAATGTCAATGAAATCACAATGAGTTAACCATTATACACCCAGTAGACTGGCAAAATATTAAAGTCCGATCATACAACAGTTGTTCAGGATGCGGGCCATGGCAGCCCCACACCATGCTGATGGGAAATTAGGATGCCATGGCCATGGAGGAAAACAACTGAGCATTTGTTCAACAGTCAAGTTGAACCCAGTCATTCCATGCCTAACTGTATACACACCAGGAGAAACTCAAGCCTGTGGACACTAGGATGTGTGTGCAAGAATTTTCATTGGCAGCACTTTTCATACGAGATAGAAACTGCAAACAAGTCAAATGTCCTTCACCATTAAAATGGATAAAGAAATTGTTGTGTATTCCTATGATGGAATGAAAATGAATGAACCAAACAAGTATAACACTGATAGAATGATACACGACATGACTGAATATACACGGTATAATTTCACTTATATAAATTCCAAAAACAGGCCAAACTCATTTAGAAATACAAACATAAGTGGTAAAACTATAAAGAAAACTAAGGAAATGTTAACAAAGTTGGGATAGAGGCAACCTCTAGAGCTGAAGGGAGAAAGATGTGATGGGGAGATTGACGATGCTCTACTTCTTGACCCAGGTGATGGTTACATAGGGATTGGCTTTATAATTATTTGTTAACAGAACATATATTTTATGGACTTTTTCTATATGTATGTTTTATTTCACAATAAAAGTAGGAAATATTCTATACAAAGCGGTACAAGCAGAAATACTACTGCAGAAAATCACATCAGTGATGGGGTAACAAACATGTAAAGATATCAGAATATTAAAAGGACAAAAAAACTGAAAACAAATTTAAAAAAGGAGAGAAGTAACACTGAATTTTTTTGATGGATGGGGCACTATAAAAGAGACACAACTCCTTATAATACTAAACATACTCTTATCATATGATCCAGCAGTCACGATCCCTGGTATTTACTCAAATGAGCTGAAAATTTATGCCCACACAAAAACCTGCACATGAATATTTATAGCAGTTTTATTCTTAACTGCCAAAATTTGGGGGACAACTGAGATGTCCTTCAATAGATGAATAAATAAACAAATGTATGTGGTACAGCCATTAATGGAATATGATTCCATGAGCAAAAGAAATGAGCTCTCAAGCAAACCATGAAAAGACCTGGAGGAACCTTAAATGTAAATTGCCAAGTGAAAGAAACCAGTCTTTCAAGGCTACATACTGTATGATTCCAACTATATGACACTTTGGAAAAGACAAAATCTGGAGACAGTGCTTGCCAGAGGTTTGGGGGAAGGAGGAATGAATAGGATGAACACAGGAGACTTTTAGGGCAGTGAAACTATTCTGTATTATACATGGTAGATACATGTCATTACATCTTCGTCCAAACCCATAGAATGTTCAACAAAAAGAGTGAACACTAATGAAAACTATAGACTTTAGTTTATAAGAAGGTATCAATACTCTTAATGCACCACACAAATGCAAGGTGTTACTAATAGTAGAAACTAGAGCAGGAGGGGAGGTATATGGGAATTCTACACTTTCCTCCCATTTTTCTGTAAATGTGAAACTGCTCTAAAATAAATGAACAAATAAGTTTCAAAAAGAAAATATATTAATGGAGTGATGATATCTTGAGAAATAAAATTTATCAATATGAACTCAAAAGAATAAAAAAACCTGATAGATCAAGAACCATGAAAGAAAGTAAAGAATTATCAAAGAAATTCTTCTATGGAAAGTGCCCAGCTCAGATGAATTTATAGCCTAGTTCTTTCACACTTTCAAGGAACAGATTATTCTATGTTCCTACACGGTTCAGGCCTTTATAAAAGATAATCCAAGCTTAAACAAAAATTTTTAAATTGCTATATAGCTTCTTTAATGTCACATAAAATAGATTTTTTTAAGTCAAAAAGTAGTATTAGTCATAAAGAAAGTCAATACACAATAGGAAAAAAAAACACAGTTCTCCAGGAAGATGAAACAATTTTAAACTTGTAGGCATAGGCTAAAGGGAACACTTCTTCGCTCCTGGCTTCCATGAGGAGGGATGTTCCTGAGGGGAGTTCCATACCTCTCTCTGCTACCTGATTCACTCTGCCCTTGGGGTAACCTGTCTGACTGGTACACAGGCACCGATAAATGGTGTGTATAGTTCAGCTCTGCCCTCCCCTCCTCCCTCTTGGAAGCAGGATGCCCTCGGGGAGCATGGTTCCACTTTTCCTCACAGGCTCTACTCCTCTCGGGGGAGCAATGCCCTGGTCTAGAGCCGCCTACAGCTGGGAGTGGGGATGCCTGCACCTTTTGGGGTGCATTCGCACCCATTTGGTTCTCATGCCAAGACACGTCTTCCAACTCAGCCTCTATCAGAAGAAAGATGGCCAGTGCCCCAGTGAATGACGGATAGGAAGCTCATTCAATGGGACCTAATAAGGTAATAGTAACCCGTATTGAGCATTTACCATGTGTCAGCCACTGTTGTGAGTGCTTCGTTCAAGTCATCTTATTTAATACTTATCCCAATCCTTGGGTATGTCCAAATATTATCCCCCTTTTATATTTGAGAAAATTGAGGAACAAAGAGGTTAAACATCATGCCCAAGGTCAGACAGCTAGTGAGCCAAGGACTACGCTTTGATCTCCACTCAGTTTGCTTTCAGAGTTCTTCACTGCACTGTATTGCAATGTATCAATAGAGGGGCCCTGTCCTTCATATATAAAGAGCTCTTATAAATCAACACACACACACACACACACACACACACACACACACACACACACACTAATAGAAAGTGGGTAAAAGCTGATAAAAGCACAAGTTGGTATAAACTTTTCTGGAGGACAGGGATCACATCTGTGCAGTTCCTCCTCAAGTTAACAAGCCCAAGGAGTAGGTGAGCAAAGCCACGGACACCAGGATGCGGGGCAGAACTGCCCACAACAGGGAAGAACTGGAAACAACGTGAACATTAAAAAACATAATAATAGTCAGGAAACCATCATAAAATGGAAAATAATGTTACGTAATGTTGTAAAAGAATATTTTATGATGAGAAAGTAACAGCACATTAAATGAGAATAGGTCACAAAATAAGACTAGTTCAATTTTGCAAAAAGTGTGTGTGTGATCTATACACATACCTGTGATGTTGTTCTTGTATACACACACACACACACACACACACACACACACACAGAGGAAAGATTGGAGAGACACACTCCAAAATGTTGACCATGGTTATCTCTGGAAGATAAGACTGAAGATTCCTTTCATTTTCTTCTTTGCGTTTTGCTGTATCTTCCAAATATTCTACAAGGCGCATTCACTATTTTCATAGTTCAAAATGTCTAATAAAGCAGTAAAGAAATCAATTTTAAAAGAACTTCCACTTCAAGTGGGTTAAATTTCTTTTTTTTTTAAGTTTTAGCACGTGACAAGGTGAATTGGGTTTTCTGCTAAATCCATCCAGAGTCAGCAATGTAGAATAAAGACGGTCTCACACAGAAGTTTTGAGAAGATGGAATGAAGGCTGACAGTGTCACAAGAACAAAACTCCAAGAGCGACAAGAGCACACGTGCTGGCCTCTGTCATGAGGATTCACAGGAGCTGCAGCGCTAGAATCCCTCCTCCAATGATGGGCTAGTGTGATCTTGGTCACCCACAACCACAGCTGGGGTCAACTGGGTGATAGAAAGGAATGGAACCTTTTAGTGCCACGAAACCAGTGCTACTAACACATCAGAGCTCTGTTCCCTGACCCCTTGTCTGGGAGGTATTTCTAGGCCGGCAAGTCCACTGTGGCTCTGGTTTCAGACTGAAGCTTCTGAAGCCCATGGCCCTGGGCTGCCCACACGGTGTCAATCAACACACTCAGTGTGCCGTCAATTGCAGAAGGCACGAGCCCAGGGCCCCTGATCTGACCCAGTGAAGACCCTGCCACAGCAAAACCACTGGAGGAAAAAATAAATCTCTCCAAAGTGCAAGAGGCTAGAAAAACCTCAGGGGACACAGGTTTCATTTTAGAGATTGAAGAACTTTTTAGACATGGCTGAGATGGAGCTGAAAGTGGAAGAAGTAACAAGGATGGAGGAGCCCTGGGTTTTCCAGTGTCCACATCTTTCAGGCTTCCCAACCAAGGCTTGTCCAAGAGGGTGGTGTGATTCTGTCCCAATTGCCACCCCTCACTTCCCATCTCACTTCCAAAGGAATCCGAAATACAGATGTGATCCTTTATCACAGCATCTTCCAGGGCAGCTGAGACCATGTCGGCCCCGTCTCCTCCCAAATCAGGAATCTGGGACTCACTCTACCGCCCTCCACAGCTGTGCCAGACATCTGGGGGACGACCAAGCTGAGCCTCCGAGAGCCATCTGGCCCTGCAACAAAGGGCAAGGCTCACAGCAAGGGCTTGGATGAAAAGCCAAACTGTCTGTGATACAAAGGAAAACCCTCAAGTTTCACACACAAGGTAGGTCAATCCCCAAGCACCGTACCTGCTAGAGGCCTCAAATCTCACCCAACCCAACACAAGGCAGAGTGCTGAGGGCGCGCCATTCACCGACATGTACTGCTTTGGGAAACCACCCTATTTCCATGATGGCAGGAAATCAAGCTTCTTTCCTACAGATCAAAGAGCACTTCCTGTGGAGGGCCAGTCCTGCTGATCTGGGCCATGGAGAATCCACTTCAACACGCATGGAACACCTGATCTCTACCCCAGAACACTAGTGCCGACACAGCGCGGGCGCGCGATAAACAGGTTTGTTACTCTGGTCAAGAGCTGCTGCTACCGACGCTGGGCATTTCCTGAGGTGAATCAGACAGGGAGCCGCTTATAAACATTCACAGCCTCCCATGTCAGAAGAGCCACGCACAGGAATCACTGTGACGGGAGAGAGGAGAGGGCCAGGAGCACGAGGAAGAGATGCAGGAAAGCAAAAGACAGGTGATCAGGGCAGGCTTCCGAGAGAACCATCAAGTTCTAAGGCAGACCATCAAGTTCTAAGGCAGAACCATCAAGTTCTAAGGCAGAAGCCAGCAAGCTACAGCAGAACTATCAAGTTCTAAGGCAGAACCATCAAGTTCTAAGGCAGAATCCAGCAAGCTACAGCAGAACCATCAAGTTCTAAGGCAGAACCATCAAGTTCTAAGGCAGAACCATCAAGTTCTAAAGCAGAATCCAGCAAGCTACAGCAGAACCATCAAGTTCTAAGGCAGAACCATCAAGTTCTAAGGCACAAGCCAGCAAGCTACAGCAGAACCATCAAGTTCTAAGGCAGAACCATCAAGTTCTAAAGCAGAATCCAGCAAGCTACAGCAGAACCATCAAGTTCTAAGGCAGAAGCCAGCAAGCTACAGCCCAAGTGAGGGCCAAACCCAGCCTACGTCTGTACGGCCCATGAGATAACAACCGTTTTTTACTTTTTTTAATGGTTATTTAAGTACCAACATAATATGCTCAACTTTGCTTGTTGGCCCATAAGGCGTGTAATATTTACGATTTGATCCTTTAAAAATATCTGCCAACTCCTATAACTAAGGCATGAAAAGTCCCAAGACAGCAAATAAAAATCAGAGCTTATGTTTGCTGACAGCTTACTGCGTACACTCCACTCGGCACACATTATTTCATCTCCACAAAACCCTATAAAAGACATATTATCCCCTCTTTACAGAGGAGGAAACTAAGTCATAGAGACAGTAACTTGCCCAGAGCATCACAGCCAGCAAGGGTAGAGCCGGACCCCAAAGCTGCCTCTGCATCACCAACTGAGACGCTTGCCCAGTTCCCTTCGGAGGAAACACGTGAGTGAGCTTTCAGCATAGGGCATGTCTGAGAAACAAGCTCCTGTCTGGTTGGAAAAAAAAAAAGCGAGGCAGAGGCCAGAAATAAGTCAAATCACGGTGGCCTCTGAATGGCAAGCAGGGGGTTATTCTGCAACCAATGCATGGTAACTGACAGGATATACGCTAAGTTCACTGCGATACTCTTTATAGCAGCAAAATATTGGAAACAACCTAAATGTCCTTCACTTAAGAGGTTAAATTATAGAACATCCATTCGACAGAACACGATGCAACTTTTTAGAAAATGAGGGTTTTCATCTTCACCGTATTTGTCAGCTATTGCTGTGTAACAAACCATCACAGACTCTCAGTGGCACTTGTTCCTTAGTTGTCCACAGATCAGCTGGGCTCTCCACGCTGCAGACTGGGCCCATATCTGCTTCACTCATCTCCCAGGCTCCTTGGACCAGTGGCCTAGATGCATGCATTCTTCTCACGGAGATGGCAGGGTGCAAGGAGCAAATGGAAACAAAGTCCCTCAGCACAGAACTGGCACCTTGTCAGTCCAACTTATTCTACTGGCCTCACCTAGGCACATGGACCAGCCCAAAGTCAAGGGACTTTCACCTTTTGTAAAGGGAACTGAGAAGTCACATGGCAAAGGCTGTACATATAGGGAGATGGGAAGAACTACACCAATAATTCAACCACTGCATATGCTATTATAGAACAATATCCAAGATGTATTTTGGAGACTCGCCACAGCTGACACTGATCCTTAGTCACGGTGACAGCCATGTACATAATCTCTCCCTTAAAGCTAAGATTCCCTCAGGGTGAGTCTGAAACAGGAGGGAAGGGGGCTGGGCACAACCTTTAAAAGAATGACATAGCCATTGGGGACACGACTAAAACTAGTTAGAACCAACTCGGTCCAAGATGGCCGAAGATTCGACTTCCAGTGGGCCCAGAAGATTCGACTTCCAGTGGGCCCAGAAGATTCGACTTCCAGTGGACCTTGAGCCTCATCATACACTCATTGTAATATATTAGCTGCTAAATGACACACCCACTGGTGCCATGACAGTTCCGAGGCTAACCATAAAAGGCCAAAAAGTGGGCGGTGGCCCAATTCCTGGAAATCTCTGCGCCTTCCCCAAAATAGTTGGAATAATCCTCCCACTCATTAGCCTATGAAATTACCCAGCCCACAAAAACTAACCACCCCATTATTTGGGGGCTTCTTGCCTTCTGAGATGGCCCACACTCTGTCTCTGAAATGTGTGTCTCTCTAAATCCACTTCTTACCCATCACTTTGTCTCTCACTGAATTCTTTCTGCAATGAGACATCAAGAACCTGGGCTTCATTAAGTCCTGAGACCAGGTCTGTCATCTCAATTAAAAGACAGTGGGTTCAAGTCCCAATCTGGGTTGTGCGGTTTCAAATCCACATCTAACATGAGCCCTCTGATGCCAGTCACTCACATAACTCAGTGTGGTTAATATCTGTACTGCCCACCGCCCTGAAAATGAAGCAGGTAACATCTGTTCCACCTGTCGCCTTGAACATGATGTAGGTGACATCTGGTCCACCTGCCACCTTGGACACAGTGTAAGTGATAGACACTCTCCCCACCCCTTCATTCTGCCCCATCTCCAGCAAGGCCCCCAGCTCGACCACAGGAGATGTTGAGAGAACGATGGATGCGGGGTCCTGAGCCTGCCCAGCTGTCCATCTGAGGCCCTGTTCTGCCCAGCCCCACCCACAGGTGTCCCCTCCTGGTCCAGACCAGTGTTCCTAACTGCTGTGCCACCTGCCTCCTGCACATGACCTCCCCTCCTCACCATCTCTCTCCCTCCCATATTTGCATAGCAGGGCCCACACAGCTTCTCTTCCCCCCTAGGGTTGCCCTCAATTCTGTTTTAATAGAAGAGCAATGTGAACAAGGCTCACAGGCCAAAATCACCTCCAGGGCACTCAAAGAATCAGAGCCAGGATGGCTGCCTTTGAGACCAGGGGTCCCAACTGTTCAGACAGGGCTCTGAGGTGAAGGGCAGGGGAACAATCCTGAGTGGGCCAGGGTGGGGAAGGAGAATGTTCGGGTGGCAGAACAGGAGGCAAGTGTGGACTTCAGAGTGTACGTGTACACACACGTGTGTACAGAAATGGGCCTTGAAAAACCTTTGTGAAAATGCCTTTCAAAATTGTACCAACTTCCAATTCTGGTAATGGAGAAGTAAGATAATTCAAACCGACCCTTGTGCTAAAGCTACTAACAAAACTGGAAAAACTATTTTTAAAATATGTTTGAAAGCATCTAAGAATTAAGACAAGAAAGAACTCTCTGGCCCAGATCTGACAGCAGCAGAACCCAGAGAGGTGAGGCCAGACTAGAAGCCGCTTTAGCTCTGTGACTTGTGATCCTGAGAAACAGCTGGTGTTTTATCAGCCTGCTGGGGCAAGGGGACAAAGAGTCAGGCCCGAGCCCCACCCAAGGTGGGAGTCTCACTACCACCCATTTAGTTGAAACCCCAAAGGCCCACACTCTCAGGGTGAACCGGCAGGAACACAGCCTTAGCACCCCTTGGGTCCTCCACACATCGTCCTGATATGCTGGGCCCTCCCAAGGGCAATGTGTCCAGTGCACACCTGCCCACTTTACGATGGAATAGAATTCTCAGTTATTAAGTGATTGCAGAAGTTCACTGTTGTGGAACTTCTGTTTTTGTTGTAGGATGCACTGCTAGCCATATCTATGATTTCTCTGATGGCAAGTTCTTGGTTAGAAACACAGCCCCAGATCATTACACTCTGCCTAAGGGAGCACACAATTCCCTTTGTGACAATCAACTCTGTTACACGGTTTATGGGCTCACGCGGCAACTGAAATCGGATCCTGCCTCTATAAACGCAAATTTGTGAAATGCTCTATTTATTTCAATCAGCTGTGCTGCTGAGCAGAAACCAGAAAATCTTGGGTTCAAATCCCTGTTTTAAAACTTGCAAACTGCATAACGGTAGGCAAAGGATCCATATTATTGAGTCTCGTTTTCCTCATCTGTGATGACGACGACGATGATGATGATGAAATAATAATAATAATAATATCCACAATACTCAGAGGGACATCAGGAGCTGTGAAGTATGAGGCCTAGTGCTTGGCAATTACTGAGAGCTTAAGTGCTTAATACATGTTCACTATTACTAATATCAGCAGAAATGTCATCCTAGATACCATACTTTAGAGTAACAGAGATATGATAAAGGTAATTGTAATAGTTAATAATAATAGTAATAGCTCTAGCTAGTGGGTCAGAGTTTGTCCATGAGTCTAGAACTAATGGCTTTGACCATCCTAAGGTAAGTAATTAAAGGACCAATATTTTTACGTGATTGTAAAATGCCAGGCCTAGCATTACATGCTTTGGAAGTGGAAGACTTGACCTCTGACACTGGAGGCCCTGGGTTCGGCTGGGAGATAAGAAATGCACACACAAGGCTGTGGGCAGCTACGAGGCCCCACAAGAAAGGAAATGATGTTGTCTTCGAGGGGGGAGGGGGAAGGGCAGGGAAGGCAACCAAGAGCTCCAGGAAATTCAGAAATGACCTTAGTCGAGCCGATGGGGAAAACATGGCTGTGAGTTACTGTGTGCAGCAGAAGAGAGAGCCTGTGAATGTTCTCACCGCCGTACGGATGGTCCAGAAGGGGCAGCGGACCCCAGGCAGACCCGTGCTCAGGACTCGGCTGCTGCGCCGGGGCCTGCGCCCTCCCAGGGCCGGTGATGGAGCGGGGGCCTCACTCACCCTCTCTGGCAGCGTCACGGGCCACAGGGACTCTGTGATCATCACCGGCAGCCTTCTCAGAGCTCTTGGTTTTCACGCCTTTTCTGTTGCTCTTTTTACCTAAAAAGAATAGAGAGAGAGAGAGAGAGATGCCTTTACTGTCACATATGTCAGAATCATCCCAGGCTGGTGAGGACTCAACCGTCGTCTCCTGCAAAGCAGCTGTCTCTACCCTCTGCCTTCCCGGACCCCAGTGAAGGCACCTTGGACTCTGAGGGGCTGGTGGTTAAAGGAAAGGAAGCGTGTTATTGTGAACACCCAGGGAAATAAACACTCCTAATAAAAACAATGCACACTTGCAGGTGGTTACTGTTCTAAGACCGCAAAACGTCCTGTGGAGTACCTCTGACTCTCCCTGGGGCTCCAAAAGTGACACCACGTCTAATGGATAAAACGGAGCTGGAACTCCAGACCTCTGACCCCGGGGCAAGATTTCCTACCATGCTGGGCTCCTCCCACCTAACTCCCCAAGGCCCCGGCTGGGCACCTGGAGGTGTGATGGTGCTGCCCACCAATTGGAGGGACTCCTTCCTGGAGCCCAGGGAGTCTGCCTGCTGGTGCCCCGCTGGCCCGTCCAGCTTCCTCTCACACCGGACTCTCTCTCTGCTCCACAGACACTGGCTTCCTTTCAGCCTGCAGTTCATATTTCCGGCCCACCAGAACTCGGCATGTGCTGTGCCTCCTCCTGCAACATCCTTCCATTCACTCTCCATCTATTTAACTCCTGTTGATCTTGCAAATCCAAGATCATCCAAGATCGGCCATGCCCTCTTTGAGATGGTTTTCCTGAACTCCCCACCTACATCAATGTCTCCTTGGATGGGCTCTGAGAGCACCTGTCTTTGGTCAAGTTGCCTCTGTGTGGAGCCTGAGGCAGGGGTTCGGTGCAGGTGATGTACGGAGGGAGGGCTCCAAGGAGAAAAGAAGGGAGGAAGCAAGATGAGGCAGAGGAAGGAGCTAAGCTAGGCTGCGTTCCCAGGCAGAGTCTAACTCAGCCTGATCCCATGGGGAGAGCTCTGGAGCTGGAACCGCACACAGTGTTGTCCCCACCTTGAGATAAGGGGCCACCTTCCCCTATGCTGGTTAGCCTCTGGCTACAGACTGATCTGCTGCGGGGGAGGGGTGTGTGTGGGGTGGTGGGAGTTGTCGCCTTCCAAGGATCATGCTCCAGAGAGGGAAGCAGCTGTGAGCTGTCACAGCCAAGCCCCAGCAGCTGTGGGATGGGTGTGCCAGTGGGAAACAAGGACCTGGGTGTGGTGTCAGCAGCCCCCACTACGGTTCTGCACACCCGTCCTGTGTAGCGTTATCAAACACATGTAACATATGTTGTTCTGTTCATGGGGGCAGGAACTGTGTCTGGTTTTGCTCACTGCTCTCCCTCCAGAGTCTGGTTAAGTCTGTGAGGAACAAATGATCATGAATGACTGTGAGTCGGTGAATGACCAATGAGACAACAACAAGAGGAAGGGAAGGTCTATGGAGAAAGATACTTAGTTTGGATTTTAAAAAGCAAGTTGAAATACCAAAAACATCTAGTGGATTGTGCCAATTAATGAAATCATTTCAGATAGTTCTAGAGTCACCAAAAAAAAAAAAAAAGGTATTTATCAAGAAAACCTTAAATCTTCAAAAAATTCAAGGGTGCACTGGGCCCAGCCACAGGCAATCGTCTCTCCATCATATTCTTGGGTGATACCTGCTGGGCATATCTTTCATTTTTCATGTAAGCTAAAAAAAAAAAAAAAATCACAAAATTAAATGTCCTCCTCGGGTCAAGGAAATCAATAAACCAAAACATTCAGAAAGGCCAGAGGAGGAAGACTGCCAATCTGAGTGCATCTGATGACATCAGCCTAATGCCACCTCGGCATATGTCCCATTTTTGTGGGTAGGAATGTCAGCCCGGTGACCTCCAAAGATGACTTCTTCTGAAAGAGCCTGATCGAGGGTCTGTAAAAATCTTGACTGTTTGGAAAATTGGGTGCCACAACTTTTGAGAATGAAGCGTCTGATTTGGCAGAAAGATAATACGTTAGGGGAAGAAAAAGTTTTACAAAATACGAGAGGAAAAAGCCATCCAACCCCTCCCTGGAAGCTGGCATTCATTGCAGGCCTTCCCTCTGCCTGGGCCACCTCTACGGGGCCTCCACGGGCAACATGGGAGACAGAGTCAGAGGACACAGCCCCACGAACACACTCAGCCTCACTCCCCCGGGCTGGACCCACGTCCTGTACTCAGCTCTGGGCATCCAATAATGGCCCAGATGTGAGGCAGATGTGCTATCACCCCTGAGACCAACATGTGGGGAACAGAATCCCCGCAGGGAGTGGCAAAGGGACAGAGAAGACAGGCAGGGCACCTGCCACCTTCTCTAGGGAAGACGCACTTCCAGGACGTGTACCTACAGATCTGGTTCCAGCCGCAGGCAGCCAGGCTCTGCCACTGCACCGACCACGTGTGGCCTCGGGGGACCCACCTCACCCCTCCTATGCTAATTCCCCTCATCAGTGAAATAAGGAGACGTGGTACCTGCCTCAGTGGAAGTTACGGAGAGGAAAGAGATGACATATATCAAAGCACTGAGGGCCATGCCTGACCTGTGGTGACCTCTGAATAAAAGACAGCCTCCTGGGGCTTCCCTGGTGGCGCAGTGGTTGAGAGTCTGCCTGCCAATGCAGGGGACACGGGTTCGAGCCCTGGTCTGGGAAGATCCCACATGCCGCGGAGCAACTAGGCCTGTGAGCCACAACTACTGAGCCTGCGCGTCTGGAGCCTGTGCTCCGCCACAAGAGAGGCCGCGACAGTGAGAGGCCCGCGCACCGCGATGAAGAGTGGCCCCCGCTCGCTGCAACTAGAGGAAGCCCTCGCATAGCAAAAAAAAAAAAAGACAGCCTCCACCTTCTCATCCTTCATATTAGTCCCAAGTCCCCACCGTCACAAAGCACCATCCCAGTTGCTGGAAGAGTAACAGCCAACACGTGAAGCATGAGGCACAATTTACAAGGCATTTTCACATAGATTAAAACATTCGATCTTGGCAAATGCCCATCGAGGGCAGGAAGCTTGCTATGAACATTATTCTACAGAGCGGGACACAGAGGCTCAGAGGAGAAGAGACCCACACGAGGTCACTGACAGAGCCAGGAGGCGGCAGAGCAGGGGCCTGACGCCAGGCCTAGGCCATTCCCTGCCCCTTCTTCTCCTACAGCAAGAAAGGCAGCATATGGTCTGTACAGATGAAAGAAAGAGTGAAGTGGAAATAATGTACAGAGAAGGAGCCAGAACCAAATCAACATCTCCATCTGGGCTGCGTGACAAAACTGAATTCCTTAAAAGTAGCAAACTGAATTGCCAGTGCAGGCCACATATTCTATTCTGCTCCATGGTGATAAATATCATGCTCCTTGATTGACAGGAAACTATTTTTTCCCCTCTCTATACTAGGAGATTACAGTAGCAACCCCAGAATCTGAAAAAATTCTTTGCTGCATATTTGCATTTTCCCAAGAAATTCCAGCCCTATGGCACCTGCACTCCCTCTTGTGAAGGACGCAGCCCTGGCCCTAAGCACCTTGCCTGGCTCTTGGGAAGGAACCCGCATGAGGAGGAAGGCCATGCGGGAAACCAAGCCACTGCAGGTTCTCGGGAGCTCCCCAGAGAGGCAGTCTCGTGGCACCAGGACAGACAATAATTCCACTTTTCTCAAACACCATGGGACCAAGGAGGACCTTGCAGGTGAACGTGAAAAGCCAAAACAAAAGCGGTTAGAAACCTGTGTTCCTGGGACTTCCCTGGCGGTCCAGTGGTTAAGACTCCAGGTTTCCACTGTAGGTGGCATGGGTTCGATCCCTGGTCAGGGAACTAAGATCCCGCAGGCTGCGCGGAGCAGCCAAAAAAAAAAAAAAATCAGAAACTCGTGCTCCCTGTGTGTGTTAGCAAGAAAAGGATCATGACACAGGGAGGGGACAGCCTGTGTCCTTATCCAGTTCCCAAATCTGAGACAGTCAAGCTCCTGGCAGAAAGAGGTTTCCCAGGGATCAGGTGAAGCCTGAAAAAAAGGGACTGAGTGGTTGAAGGCCGTGCCTGCTTCCGTTAATCAGTGACCTGAATGGTCTGGGCTGGAGACGGAAGCACCAGTGCAATTTTCTAAGTACTTTTTTACCAGGGCTGGACCAAAGTCAATCGATCAATCAGTCAGTCAATCAATCAATCAAAAGCCCTCCCCTCCTCCTGCTCGGCTGTGTCTTCCCTGGGAAACTAGCTGATCAGACTGTGTCCTCCTCTGGGCTGGCCTTCCGTGCAGAAGAAAGACCTTGGTCTTGTGCAGAAGACTTGGCCTCCACCAGGGTCCCCAGGGCAGAAGGGACAGCCACTCCCAGCCTCTGTGCAGCAGCAGCCGCCTTCCTGACGTGCAACCAAGTAAGAAGCCCTTAGCCTTTAAAGAGATACCCCGGTAACCACAGCAGGTGGGGTGTGCCAGCCCTGCAGGGGGCACTGCTGGTACCTGCTGGTCTCCGTTTGGGTTCTGCCTGGAACCAGCCTGAGACAAGGCCTTGGGGGCAGGAGTGAATGTGAGAGGTGATTTCATGAAGCACAAATGAAGAAGTGGAGGGAGTGAGACTCAGAGAAGGAAACGCCAATAAGCCGGGCTGCATTGCTAAGCGGGACCCATCAGGACTCAACGTAGCTGGGGGACCTGAGGACACTGGGTAGAAGCTGCCTCTGACCTGTCCCTCGAAAGACTGCGAGGCTGTGCATCGACCTTCTAACCTCACACCACCTTGGGAAGCTTATTATTATTATTATTATTATTATTATTCCCCTGTCACAGTGAGGAATTCGAGGCGTGAAGATGTCACACGTGCCCATGAGTGGCAGAGCCAGATTTTGAATCTCTCTGAATGCTGAAAAAACTATGCCAAACCCTTACATGTTCCTCTCATGGATCAAGTGTTCCATAAAAATCTAGAGTCTTAAATTAAAATAGTCTTAAATGAACATTTGAAGGTGTCTTGTGTGGCTCTGACCATCCTACGATACCCAGATCAGTAGTCGATGGGATCCCAGCCAGTTACGAACACTAGCCCTTCCCATAGCCATCCAAAGCCACCCCAGTTTTATGGGTTTCATGATCCCAGAAAAGCAGCGATGGGGGCAGGGACCTCAGAAGGCCACAGAAGGCAGAGCCATTGCTGGAGGCACAAAACCTGAGAGCTCAGGCTCCCTGGCCACCTCAGACATCCAGCGGAGACCCCCACCTCAAAAATCCAGGTTCCAAGGGACTTCCCTGGCAGTCCAGTGGTTAAGACTCCATGCTTCCACTGCGGGGCGCACGGGGTCAGGAACTAAGATCCCGCATGCCACGTGGCGTGGCCAGGTTCCAGGGCCCAGGCTGCTGTTGCCATGGGACTGAAGGCACCATCCACCGTGAGACCTGGCAGCCAGGGATGCTCGGGGCACGCAGAAAACACGAGATGGCTATTTTCAAGAACCACAGCATCCAACCCAGCTTCCCCAAACATGCAAGTGTCTGTCCCTTCATTATCCACGCACAAACCCTAGTTTCTGGAACCATGGGCACAGTCGAGAGGAGATCTGCCAGTGCGAATAGCTGACTTCGGAAAGCATTTTGGAAACAGAGGTGGTGTCTTAGAAAGCTGCTTGCTGATGTACATGAGAAGATCTTTTTTATAAAGAGTCCTTTCCCTTGGAATTTTGTAGGGAGTTGGACCAAACACTCTGGATTTAACTCTTCAAGAGAACATATAATACCATGATATAAAGATCTCTTGTTATTTGTTTAGGTGTGCTGATAGCCTTGTGGTTGCTTTTAAAATATATAGTGAAATATTTACAGACACATTCGTCTAATCCTCACACTCCAGCTTTGCCCAACAGAAGACATTTCCATCCGAAGGCCAAACCTTGCAAGACGCCCTGAAGAGTGCTGCAGCAAAAGCTTAAAAGCGAAGCTCTTTCCAGCAACTAGCTGGCAGCACATAACAGAAAGGGCTTTGTTTACAACCAAATATGCTCAAATAACAACTCTTTGATTATCGCTGCCTGCCCGCCCCCCACCCCCACCCCAAGCCGGGGCAACACAATACAAAGTGCAAACTCTCCAGTTCTGGGCACAGACATACGAACAAACATGGCTCGCTGCCCACTCCGCGAATTCCATGGACTCAAGACCGTGGACCAAAACCATGGGTGCAATGCAGGCGGGCGTGTATTCCAACAGAGGCGCATGCTCCCCAGTCCTTGAAGAAAGCAAGAAACAAGCAGGAACCCAAAAGTTAAAAGCTACTTCTAACCCAGTGGAGGGGGGAGAACAAAACATCTTCAAATCACCTATTAAGAGTCTTGTTTATCAACTTGTTTGTTTCTTACTACCACTTGGGAGGGAAAAGGCAAATCAGTTATATAACTATGGTTTACTTCTCTGTTCCATTTTTTTCTCTACAAAAAGTATGGCTCCAAACCAAGCCCATCAATTTGGAGATGACATGAGAAGTACACCCCAAGTCCACTCCCATGCCCAGAATGTGGTCCCTCATCTCACTCTTCACCCTGGGATGATGAAAACTGGGGCCAGGAGACTCACTCTTTGGCCCTCAAAGCATTCCAACTGCAGGGATCTAGAAAATATTGAATTTGGCTAGAATAAATGGAATTAGAGAGAAGCAGCTTGCCAGGTCCCTGTGAAGAAGAACATTCTAGCAATCAGTACTATTTATCCAATGGATAAGCAACCTCGCAAGGTGGTGTGCGCCCATCAGTGGAAACGTGTGAGCCAAGACTTGTGTTGAAGTAAACTTCCAGGCCCAAGATGGAGTTGCTCTTACCCAGGGTACCACATCAGGAAACAAAACTTAGATAAGCTTCCTGTTCCTAACAATCTCCTCTTAGTCAGAAATAGTTAGCCAATTCCCAAATGCCAAGCCAACTCTGGGTCTTCTCACCCCAAACAAAGTGGACTGTGTCACCCCAGCCAACCAGATATTTTCTATGTTCTTCTTCCTTGTTCTTTATTCTTTGTCCTATAAAACCTTCCTGCCTTCTGCCCCATTTTGCCATTCTCCACAAGGAGACTGTCCACTTCATGAAAGTGTTAAAAAAAAGTTTATATCACCTAAATTGTCTTCTTTAATCATTTTTTAACACCGAGCAGCCCACTGTCGGAATCTTGCAATAAACAAGAACTTGCATGCAATGAACACTTAGGTTCCTTGAAGTTCTAAAATTCTGGGAGTTACTGATGTTCACAATGAGGGCCTCAGAAATTTTATGATATTGAGTCCCACTCCACCACAGGAAAGGATTTCACAGTTCTGTATCCTGATGGTGATGGTTCCATGAATCTATAGATGTGAGACAATGAAGAGAACCACCCACACACACCCACACACACCCACACACACACACACCCACACACACACGAGTGCATGTGAAAACCAGGGAATGTAATCTAAAAGTTAAAAGTATTGTACCGGGCTTCCCTGGTGGCGCAGTGGTTGAGGATCTGCCTGCCAATGCAGGGGACACGGTTTCGAGCCCTGGTCTGGGAAGATCCCACATGCCACGGAGCAACTAGGCCCGTGAGCCACAATTACTGAGCCTGCGCGTCTGGAGCCTGTGCTCCGCAACAAGAGAGGCCGCGATAATGAGAGGCCCGCGCACCGCGATGAAGAGTGGCCCCCACTTGCCACAACTAGAGAAAGCCCTCGCACAGAAACAAAGACCCAACACAGCCATAAATAAATAAATAAATAAATAAAATAAACCCAAAGTTTAAAAAAAAAAGTATTGTACCAATGTCAATTTCCTATTTTGATACTGTATATAGCAGTGATTGTCAACCCCCTGGTGACATGTGACAATGTCTAGAGACATTTTTAGTTGTCACAACTCGGGGGAGGGTGCTACCAGCATCTAGTGGGTCAAGGCCAGGGATGTTGCTAAATATCCTACAATGCACAAGACAGCCTTCGCCCTGAGACACACGCGCACGCACACACACACACACACACACACACACACACAATTGGCCCCAAAATGTCAATACTGCCAAGGTTAAGAAATCCTGTACTGTAGTTCTAAAAGATGTTAGCACTGGGGGAAGCTGGGAAAAGAGTATACAGCAGTGGTCCCCAACCTTTTTGGCATCAGGGACCAGTTTCATGGAAGACAATTCTTCCACAGACGGGGGGTGGGGGGATGGATTCGGGATGATTCAAGCACATTACATTTATTGTGCACTTTATTTCTATTATCATTACATTGTAATATATAATGAAATAATTACACAACTCACCATAATGCAGAATCAGTGGGAGCCATGAGCTTGTTTTCACTTGCCACTCACTGATAGGGTTTTGGTATGAATCTGCAAGCAATTGATTATTATGGTCTCTGTGCAGTCAAACTTCTCTGCTAATGATAATCTGTACCTGCAGCCACTGCCCTAGCATCACTGCCTCAGCTCCACCTCAGACCATCAGGCATTAGATTCTCATAAGGAGCGCACAACCTAGATCCCTCGCATGCACAGTTCACAGTAGGGTTCGTGCTCCTACGAGAATCTAATGCTGCCACTGATCTGACAGCAGGCGGAGATCAGGCGGTAATGTGAGTGATGGGGAGCGGCTGTAAATACAGATGAAGCTTCACCTGATCGCCCGCCACTCACCTCCTGCTATGCCACCTGGTTCCTAACAGGCCACGGACCAGTACAGGGGACCCCTGGTATACAGGATCTCTCTGCACTATTTCTACAATTTCTTGTGAGTCTATAATTATTTCCATATAAAAACTTTTTAAAAAATTTAAGATTCCACTCTATACAGCATATCAGGGCTCTACTTCTCCAGAATCTGTCAGCCACTCGTGGAAAAATGCAATGCTCTCAATTAACCAAAGGATTCAGCTGCCCAAGCCACTTCCAGGAGAATGTCAGCCCATGACATCCCTTGCACATTTCTGTGGTAGCATGAAAGAACAGTCAAGGGGCAAAGTCAAACTCACACCAAGATCAAATCCCCAGTGTCCTTGGCTCCTTAAGTAAACCTTCCTATGGGATTCAGACAAGACTCCCTCCTAGACCCTGACGCACAGAACATCTGCCTTCCATCGTCCCTTGAGCCCAGCCTTTATGCAAGATACAGGCTATCTGGAAAATATTTTATCATCTGCAAAGACAAAGCACATGACAGACTTTTCAATGAGTAGTTATGTATGCTTTCACATTCTTTTTCTTCTCTAAATCTAACCTCTCACTCCCACCTCAGTGTCTAGACAGTGCCTGGTATGTAGCAGGCACCATCTACCCAGTCCAGAAGTTCACAACAAACAGAAACGAATGCTTCTATTATATCACAGGCAGTACATACATCAAGCCACCCCTTAAGGGGGGCAAAATCATTTCCTCTTACTGCAATTTAACTGCACAAACTATCACTGACCCCCCCCCAATCAAAGTCAGTCTTAACCAAGCTCCCCCACTTGGGGTCCAGGGCAAAGGGTTCCAGTAGTCAAGTGCCAAAAAAAGCTGAGTGGGGAGAACAGAGTTGAAAGTCTGTGACCAAGGTCACACTTTGTTTGTCAGAGTCGGGGAGCTCTGAAAAGCCCCACAGAATTTATTAGAAACACACATTCTAGGCAGGAGGCCTGGAGGCAGCTCTCCAGAAGCTGAGTCTCTGGAATTTCCAGGGCCCTGTTTTTATTTTGGGGAATCAGCAATACAGCCCTCAACACACCTGCAATAACCTTCTCCAAGCCGCCAACTTTGGTGTGTTCCAGGAGGGCGGGGCCGGGGCTGTCTTGCGCTCCCCTCCCCCAGGACCTCACCCAGCACCTGATGTTGGAAAGGTTCTCCGTAAGGACCTGCGGAATTATGAAGAACTCACAGAAGGACTAGCACAGCCACGAGCTGACACACTGCAAGCTTTTATTGAAAAGCTCATCAAACAACTGACAGGTAAGGTAGCAGGCACTAGTCGTCTTGGGCAGATAAAGATGCTGAGGTCCAGGAAGCTGAGTGCTGAGGCCCAGACCCGGGCGTTAAGTGCAGTCCTCAGACTCTCAGTCTGGGGCTTCTTTTTTTTTAGATGACAGGTTTGTGTTTTTTTTAACTTTGGGTTTATTTATTTTATTTATTTATGGCTGTGTTGGGTCTTTGTTTCTGTGTGAGGGCTTTCTCTAGTTGCGGCAAGTGGGGGCCACTCTTCATCGCGGTGCGCAGGCCTCTCACTATCGCGGCCTCTCTTGTTGCGGAGCACAGGCTCCAGACGCGCAGGCTCAGTAGTTGTGGCTCACGGGCCCAGTTGCTCCGCGGCATGTGGGATCCTCCCAGACCAGGGCTCGAACCCGTGTCCCCTGCGTTGGCAGGCGGATTCTCAACCACTGCGCCACCAGGGAAGCCCTGGGGCTTCTTCCATGCTCCCCTTGCCGTCCCCCCCAGTAAATACCAGAACCTAACAAATGTGTCTCCCACCCACCTCCCCCAACCATGCCCAGCGCTGTGCTAACCACATAGCAGATACTAAAAAAAAACAAAAACCCATGCCAGCTTGATTCAAACTACCAAACAAAAAAGGTCTTGAGTTAAAAGCACAGGAGAAGGGCTTTCAAATCTCCCACGCCAGCGAGTGACCCTAAGCAGCTTGCCTACGTGGTCAGAGCCTCAGTTTCCTCATCTGTAAAGTAACAAGAATACCCACCCCTCAGAGCCCCTGAAAGAATTAATGAGACGGCTGTCCATAAATCTCCTAATAAAGTCACAGCGGATGGTCTACAAATATGAGTGTCTTTTCCCACTCCTATTCCTGTTACTAAACCAGTATGGTTTTTACAAATCTTAATGTTCATAATTCCCCAGAAAATATAGGAAATTCCAGATGGTTCTGTTCAGGGTTACACAACTCACAGAACTGCCTGCAGATGTACAGAGTCGCCCACAAACTGAAATATGGCAGGACTCCCCCCTCCAGGTAAGGGCAAAGGAGCTGCTGAGATGGGCCCACACACTCAAGAGTTCTGGGCCGCCATCTCCACTCCTTCCCCACTGCCTCGCTGCTATCTTTTGTGAACAGTTTAACCAAACAAAGGTGATGCCTTTCATGCCAGGAGCTGTGTAATGGTGCCACTGGCATGTATCTCCTTTCAAGGAAGGCCGTTACAAGGCCGGAGAATTTGGCCACAATCCTGCCTCACTCCTCAATCTTTAAATACTAGGACCGCAGCCCTCTGCAATTGGAGCAAAGAACATTTGGGACAATGAAGAGAAAGTCCCCCTTCTCAAGGAGTGTAAGAAACCAAATGGAAGTCATTTCCCCAAGACGGGGCAGGCAGAAAGTGGCGATGCAACTGAGAAGGCTGGGAGAGACGGCTGGCTTCAGGCGCCACCGGGCTTCCATAACCCCTCCTCCGGCACAGGAGTCCAGCTGCAGCCCAAGGCTCCCCGACAGAGGCTCTGCCGTCCTGCCCCTACTGGACAGAGGATTCAAGGGACCCACAGAAAGCAGGAGGGAGGGAGCCGAGAGGGAACCCTGGCCGGGGAAAGGCCCACCGCTGAGCTCTCCCCAGAAGGCCATGGTGCCAAAACAGACCAACTAGTCACATCGCCAAATAGGAAATTCACTCTCAAGAAAACGCCCTGGGAGCAGACTGAAAAAGTAGGCAGAGTAGGAAAAAGTGTTAGGCAGAAAGATCCTTTGCCCAGGAAATTTCAAACTTGGGGCATGGGGACCAGCTCCCCAGGCAGCTTCCCAACTGCACAGCCTGTCTCTACCTGAGAGGGGACCGCCGCTCGGGTTTAAGTTCCGGGGCGCTCGGAACGGCCCGCGGGAGGCGCAGTGCAGAGCCTAGGAAGGGGGTGGGGGGCGGCGACGGGGAGGTTCACGGGTCTCTCATCCCAGACACACGGACGGCGAAGCCGGCTGTCGCCTGAGACCCGGCGGGCCGCCGCTGGGACAGGCGCACAGCCACGGGCGCCCCCTCGGGCCGCGCAGCGCACAAAGTTTCTTACCTGGCGGAGGCGACTCCGGAGCCAGCTTCTCCCTCTTGGGCGCTTTCCTGGGCTTGGTCGCCTTCTTGGGCGGCCTGGGCTCGGACGCGCGCAGCTTCCGCTCCTCCTCCCCGGGCCCCGCGGGCAGCGGCGGCGAGAAGGGCTCGGGCTCCAGGCGCGCGTAGTAAGGCTCCCGGCTCCAAATCTCTTGCACGTAGTAGTCGGGGTCCTCGACGGCTGCGCCCTGGGCCGCGGCGCCGGGCAGGGCCACCGCCAGCAGCGCGAGAGCCAGCGCCAGCGCGGCGGCCCCCCGGCGGGCCATGCCCGCTCCTCCCCGCGCCCGGGGCAGGGTCACGGTGGCCGGGAGCGCCGGGAGCGCCGGGCGGGCGGCGGGCGCGGACAGCGGCGCAGGGCAGGGGCGCCGGCCTCAACAGCGGGGCGCACGAGACGCGGAGGCGTCCGGCCGGCGGCGCGTGTGACCCGCTCTCCAGGCAGGGCTGGGCTGGGCCGGGCCGGGGCGGGCAGGGGCGCGCCCAGACGCGGGGCGGGGGCAGGGGGGCCGGCCCCGCCCTTCCCTCCTCCCTCCCTTCCCTCCCGACCCCGCGGTGGCCGGCCCTGGGAGCCGGGTGTTGGGGGCCTCCTCCACCCCATCAACTGTCTCCAAACCTCCCCCTTTGCCCGCACTCCCGAAGCCGGCCAGTGCTGGGCGCCTGCTTCCCCAGAGACTCAAAGGAGTTTCTATCTAGAAGGAACCTCGAGCCGTTTTTCAGGTTGGGGAGCCGTGACCCACGATGAGAAAGGATCGGCCCAAGGTCCTAAAGCAAATTAGAGCCCGAAGCCTAGTCTCCAGCTCTCCTGACCCCTACCCCGTCCCTGGCTCCACATCAGACACGGGTTCCCCACCTGCCAGACAGACCTTTCCTCAACCTGACCATGATCCTATTTCGGGAACTATGAATGAGGATCCCAGGTCCCCAGGGTTCCGAGGAGTAAAGTGTCGGGGGGGGGGGGGGGGTGGCGGCGGAGCCCTGCTCCTGACTGAGAAGTGACCCTGTTGGGTGAGGAGAGAAGTGGAGTCATCCTACGGCTGACGTCCTGGCGGTCACAGGGCACGTTTGGTTCATCTGTGAGCAGGTTCCCGTCTTCAGGGCAGGGAGCTCACGCTACCTTTTGAACAAGTAGCTTATGTCCTTGGAAAACTTTGTATTCATCTTTCAGGCTGGGATGTTGGGGACATGGGGCCTGCATTGGTTTTCTATTGCTGCTGTAACAGATTACTACAAATTTAGTGGTTTAAAGCAACACATACTTATTATGGTACAGGTCTGCAGGTTAGAAGTCTGAGCGGGTGTCACCAGGCTAAAATCCAGGCTTCGATCAGCGAGCTGCATTCCCTAGTGGGACCTCTGGGGAAGAATCTTCCAGGCTTACACAGGTGTTGGCTGAGGTGAGTTCCCGGAGGTGGTAGCCCTGAGGTCCTCTTTACTGGCCGGCCATCAGCCTGGCCAATCTTCACTCCCAGGTGCTGCTGTGTTCCTTCTCTTGCTGGCCATGAGGCGTTTCCAGCAGCCTCTCTCTGGTCCTGTATGTGGCCTCTACGTCTCAGAGCCAGCACTGGCGTGTTGAGTCCCTCCAATGGCTTCAAATCTCTCCCCTTCTGCCAAATCTTCCCTCTTCCCAGCTGGGGAAAATTCTCTACTCCTGGATCGGATGGACCCACCCAAATAATTCAGGATAATCCCCTTCTCTTAAGGTGGTGACCTCAGTCACATCCGCAAAGGCCATTTTGCCATGTAACCTAACCGGTTCATGGATCCCCAGAATTCAGGTAGAAACATCTTTGGGGAGCCTTTCTGCTGACCCCAGGGACAGACTGACCCTCAGCTCTCGGTTGGGCTATCACCTTCCCAGTCCCTGTGGACCCTACCATTCCAGGGTGCCACTGAGTTGGGTCTGGGCACCCAGGCAAGGCCTCCCCATTTCCCTGGAGTCACACTTCTGAGCCCACACGGCGAGCAGGCTTGGGCCGTCCTCTGCCTCTGGCCTCCCCCATTTGCCGCCTGGTTTTCTCTCATTGTCCCCACACAGACCGATTAACCAGGCCATCTTTTAGGGCAGGTTTCCTGGGCTCCCAGACCTCAGGCCAAAGCAGAATGGACGGGGAGGGGTGGGGGGGTGGGAGAGGGGGGCAGACTGAGGCAGGGCCCTGTCCTATCCCCAAGGGCCAGGAGGCCTTGGACTTGGTTGTCAACTTCCCAGGACATTCTGGAACCCAGAGCCGGCAGAGGTCTCCAGAGTGAGAGAAGAGGAAGGCCCCCTTCGCCTCCGTCTACTCTCCAAGCAGGCCTGGGCTGGGCTGGTCCGTGACCCCCTCTGGATGCTTTCCCACCCTCTTCCAGGATATATCCCCCGGGGCTCACTCACAGGGGCTCTTTTATCTAAAGCCAGGCACTCCAGACAACAAAATAAGTCCACACGGGGCTTCAGTGGCAAAAAAGCAGCAAGTGACACACCCAGAAGTTCCAGCTGGCTGTACAAAGCGCAAGCGAGAGGGTCACCTGGAATCCTCCATCCAGGCAGGACTGCACCCTGCACTACCTCCACCAGAGACCCCAGAGCTTGCTAAACACGCAGATGCCCAGGACCTACAGGATCTCCTGAGGGATGGGATTGGGCGCTGGCACGTCTAGAAGCTCGTCACATAATTCTGATACAGTTAAAGTTTGAGACTAACCTTCTCCCTCCCATTTTACGGGGGAGGAGACTGAGGCCCAGACTCACCCAAGGACACAAAGCAAACTAGTGGCAGTCAGACTAAATCCTTCTCTCCTGCCTTTATGCAATAGTTAAAGTCAGGCAGTCTGAATCTTGATGGCCCCAAACCCACAAGTTTTGAAAACATGTTACTTTCCTGGCACCTCTTAGGTAACTAAAATAACATACACCTCCACTGCAGCGTCTGGTAAACGATCAGAGAATGTCCCACTCAGTCGTGATTCTCAGCACATCCCTCGAATCAGGAAATGAATCCCACTAATCACTGTTCTCTGTATTATTGCTTGCTTGTTTGTTTTCTGTGGAGAGGCACATAATTAAAGCAAGCAGAACACACAGAACAAGAATTGGCACTGATGCCAATGTAGCAACCCGCTGCACGGTTGCTGGAGCTGCCTTTGTCTACCTCTGATTCTCCATCTCTGGGGCTGCTCGCCTGGAAATTTGCAGGGCACAGCCAGAGTTCATGAAGTTTAGGAAGAGGGCGTGGCCAAGCTGACCTCATTCTCTTGTTCACCAAGCCTCATCCTGCTTCTCAACCCCAGCTTATCTGCCAGGGAGGATTCCCTCATTCTTCAGCTTCCCAGATGAAGACTTTGCCCCATTTATGCTTTACCTTCTAAGACTGCTGACACGTCTCTGAATCCTGTTGCTTCTTGTGGCACATCTTCTTTAACTCGCCTCTTCCTCCATTCCCACTGGCAGTATCCTGGTCCATTGCTCAGAGCCTAGCGTCAGATTACTGGGACACTTGCTTGGCAGGTCTCTCTGCTTCTGGCCTCTGTGACTTGCTGTTCACCCCACATGGGAAGCTACCAGCTTTCTCCCTGAAACACCCATGTGTAATGTTGCTCTCCTATCGAAGAACCTAAAGTGCTTACCCATCTCACATAAGTCCAACCCCTCTGCATAGGACTCAGGCTCACGCACCCACCCAACTTAGTTCCCCCAGTGCACCAACCAGCAGCAATGATAAGACATGCTCTTCACTGCCCCTTGCTCAGTGTCTATAAAATCTTTATAAACTGGTAATTATTATAATCTGCTCATTTCACATCCTCCACAGACACAGTAGAGTACAAGAAAGATGGAAAATTCTCAGTAAGTCATTGTTGCATGACTAATCATGAGTAAGGGTCTTTCATGGCATCAGCAGAGAGTGCTTTTTTCTGAGACCTTTTTGTTCTCAACCTAATAATGTATTTAACTTGAGTCTTATTTAACTTGAGTCTAGGACCCTAACAAACGGCTGTTTTCATCTCCCAATAGTGTAAGTGGAGCTCAGTAAAGTGCTAACTAATCTTGGATATTTGCCAAGCTATGAAAGCAACCCCTCCAGCTGGGTGTAGTAGCTGGGGCAAATTTGGAAACCAGAATGGCAGCTCAGAATCCCTTCTTCAAAGGGTGCTTTGTTTTGTTTTGTTTTTAAGTCAACTCATGGTTTGCTTCAGTTGGGAATCTGTTTATGTGCATTTCTGTTAAGCAAGGTAAGCCCGTGTTCATTCATTCATTCATTCGTTCCTGAGACTCAGGATTCTGCTAAGCCAATTTCTGTTCCACAACAAATCTGTACTTGTCAAAAAATCCTCAAACACCTTACAGAGCTAATAATTTTTCAAATATTTATGAGCCCCACAGAGAAGATTTATGTTAAGCTGCTTGACAAGGAACAATAGAGCGTACAGGTCCAGGGAACATTCTGTTGAAACAAATGTTGTCAAGACATCAATACTTTTATAGCATTTTTCATAACGAACTTTCACACTTGCTCATTTCCCTAATTATCCCTGAGACGTTTACACTCAGAGAGAATGAAAATGGATTTTTTTTTTTTTAAGATCGGTAATTTGAAAAATTAGCTGCTATATAAAGAAAAATACACGTTCAGGCACAGTCATTGCTAAAAATATAGTCTCGAGATAGCTGCTCACAAAGAGAGATACTAAGTTGTTATGGCAACGATGATTATAATTACGAAGCTGGAGGGTTTTTCCCGTTCATCACTCTGTTGAGATGTGGTAGTTTAAATGGCAGTGTCCTTTGTAATGTCCTCAATCTCATTACTACATAATCACCCATTTCATATTTAATTTTCAACATGTTTGTTCTCACTCCTAGACTCTATAGATTTGGCATCTTTTGATCAGCCTCATTCTTAGTTCATGGGTCCCGTACCCTTGCAGCTCATTTTCTCTCCTCAGTGTTGCCTCTGCTCTGTGATTTCATTTTTAGTTTGACCTGGGGAAACTTGCTTTGGCTTGAGATATTCCATTTGTAAACAATAAGATGCTGTTGTCAAAACTGTTAAGAAATCATACCAACAGACACTTGAGGAGACATTGAACTCAGATTAGTCAGAGGCTGCTCAGTATCCCTGGAGATACAGCATTTCTTGGTCACCTACTATGTGCAGGACAATTTGCAGATATGATCACATCTAACCTTTGTGCTGATTTCTCTCCGTGCATCCGCTCCCATCTCTATCCCCCTCGGTCGTCTGCATCCTGAAAGCTGACCCTTGTGGAATGAGCATCCTTGCCCTCTGGTTTCTGATTGGTTATGGTCAATAAGAGGTGTCAGTAGGAGATAGGAAGGTGGGGGAGAGAGAGATCTGGGTACTACTCCTTCCCCCTAACCCTTCCATGTCCCTCCCTACTTTGGCCCCAGGGGTCCTATTTGTGGCTGCATCTTTGTACTGTCCTGAAGCCCCCCTCCTCAGCTCCTGTTCTGCAGGCCGATGGGCAGTAATGACTTCCTGCCGGTCTAAGCCTGTTCCCACTAGTCTCTGACCCATCACAGGGCCCAAGATGCACTTAGGCACAGGCCCACCCAGTGCTAGTCATGAGGGGTTCTTGGGGGTGGCTTTAGCCTCCAGCAAATCTCTAGCCCCTTCTTCCAGTGGGATTGCTTAGGATTTAAATTCCTCAAAATGGAAATTCTGGAGCTGCTCCTGTGGTCACTTAATGCATGAAACCTAAAAGAGAAGGAGCGTTCATCTCTGTGGAATCACTGTTTGCATGAAAAGGAACTCACTGTGAGAAACCAGGACACAAAGTCTAGGAAGGTTCTTTCCTGTCCCCCCAACCCACCACCAACACATGGGGCTGCCGCACTCTAGCCCAGATCAGAAAAAAAGTTTTCAAAAGTCTGAAGCTCAGGCCTTCCCCTTTCTCTCCCACTGTCAGGGTACAGGGCTCTCTGAAACAGCAATGCCAAAACGCATTTAGTCCACAAACTCAGGGAGGCCTCAGAAATGGAAAAGACCACCCATGCCTATAGCTTATTCTCATGCAACCAAACCCGAAACCAGGGGTTGTACTGCAGTTTCTGCAGGAGAAATCCCTGATCTGTCCACATCACAGAAGATACTGAGCTTCATAGAATAGAGACCAAAAATACAACAAGAAAGTATTATAAGCTTAACAAATTTGAAAATCTAATAAATTCCTAGGAAAAATATAAAATGCCAGAGTTGACGCAACAAGAGAGAACCCAAAGAGACCAACAATAGTAAAGAAATTAAAATGGGAGTCAGCCAGTCTTTGTAAAGAAGTTCCAGTGGTTTTACAAGTGAATTTACTGAACTTTTTGAAAGGCCAAAATTCCCATCTCATAACAGTTTTATTCTAGGAAACAGAAAAAGAGTGAAAGCTGCTTAGATCATTTTATGTGGCTAGTGTAATCTTGATTCTAAAACCACAGAATGAAAATATATGAAAAGAATATAATGAGCTCATTTTATTATGAATACAGATGCAAAAAAATCCTGAGTCAAATATTAGCTAACTGAATCCAACAGCTTATTTTTTAATACAGTATAAGAAAGCTAGCCTTCTTTTAGGAATACAAGATTGGTTCAACAGGAGAAAACCTATCTATGTAGTTCATCACAGCAATGGACCAAAAGATAAAAATTGTATGATTATCTGAATCAATGAATTGTCAATGCATTATCTGAATCTGAAAAGCATTTCTTAATATTCAACACCTAATTAGGAAAGAAACTCTTAGCAAACTACAAATAAAAGGGAACTTTCTTATCCTGATAAAGGTTATGTACCAAAAATCTATAACAAACATTATAATTAATACAATCAATTTAGATGCATTCCCTTTAAGACTGGATTCAAGGCCAGGTGTCCACAACCACTGTTATTGTTTCACATGGTCCTGGAAGCTGTGGTCAATGTTATAGGGGAAAAAAGGACAAAACAGTGTAAATTTAAGAAGGAAAGAGAAAAAATCTTTATTATTAAAGATTAATCATCTGATCATTTATCCAGGAAAGACCGGCACAATCATCAGGCAAAATAAGACATAGTTTTGCAAGATAGGCTGATGAAAGATAAATTTTTTAAAAACCAGTAACATTTCGGTACACCAGTGATAACAAGTCAGACAATATAACACAAGATAAGATAAATTCACAATAGTAGCTAGTTATGGCTGGAACTATCAATACTTCGGAATTTATCTAACCAAGAATACAGAAGACCTGTAAGGAGGTAATTCTGAAATTTTAGTAAAGGACTTAGATGATGTCCTGAACAAATGACAAGATAGAATTCCATGCTCTTTCATGGATAACTTAGTATCATAAAGATTCAATTCTCACCCCTACATATTAATCTATAAATCAATTAATTGTAAATATAAGTAAATTCTGTACAATAAAAAATCTAGTTGGATTTTTGAGAAGTTCAATACGCTTATTCTAAAATATGTATGGAAAGAAAGAAGTCCTGAAACAGCTAAGGTAGCCTTAACTTGTCCAACTAGGTATTAAGACACATCACAAAGTCACAGTTGGAAAAAAAGGGGGAAAAAAGAAATAGAAATCATGGTACTGGCGCAAAAACAGACCACAGACAAATGTAACAAATGAGAGAGCTTAGATACAGACTTACGTGTAATGGGAACAATACACAATGTGAGAATGTTATGAAGCAAGGTAGAATTTTCACCCTGTGCCATTGGGGAATCTGGCTTTCCATATGGGGAAAGCTAAAACTGGATCCTTACCTAAGACCACTCAAAAAGGTGAACTCCAAATGGATTAAAGAGCTAAATGTGAAAAGCAAAACCATGAAGATAATAGAAGAAAATATAGGAAAATATCTTTGTGACCTAGAGATGGGGAAAAACTTCTGAAATAAATCCTCAAAAGTACAAACCATAAGGCAAAATAATTGGTGAAGTTGCTTGTATTGAGATAAAGGATTTACATTCCACAGAGGGCACCCCGGACAACATGAACAGACAGATAACATATTGAGAGCCAATACCCACAATGTTTAAATCTGACAAAAAATCAATACCCATGATATGTAAGGAAGAAAAAGCCCCAGTAGACAAATGGGCAAAGGATCTGAACAGGCTACTCACAGAAGAGGAAAACTCAAAAGACTAACGATGTATAAAGAGATGCTCAAAGTCATTAGCAATCAGAGAAATAGAAATTTAAATGATGAGGTATCAACTGGCAACGATTAGCTGCACAGAAACGAGAAAGCTGGATAGTGCCAAGGGATGGTGACGATGTGGGGTTATATGACCTCCCCTCCAGCATTGCTGGTGGGCATGGGGGCAGGTGACCTCCATCTGGAAGGCAGACTCATCTTTCCTGATGCATTCCTAAAGAACTCATGCCCACCGCATCTGTGCTCCTGATTTGTATAAGACAAAACGTTAAAGATTAAAGATTATGAACCCAATGAAAAAGAAAAGTGTAGCTGAGAAGCATTTTTTTCCCGCTAAAATGCTTCCGCCAACAGAGAATATTACATTAATGCAGGATCAAATCAGAGAAACAATATCTACATTGCCACTTGCACACAGAAGACTTTGGTCAACCAGCTTCACTTACTTTCTTCTTTTCCACTGAATTGAATAAACCGATCAATTCTGTGGCACTACCTTCTAGAGTCAACCCAAATTAATGATTTGGTAATGCCAATTAACTTTTATTCTTCCATAACTTTTGGATGACTTTTAGGAAGTAACAGATGTAGGAATAGGTAAGCAAATGCAGTATATTAAAAGCATTTGTAATATGCCCTTTTGCCATTTAGGGACTATATTATATAAATACCCCTGTACCATAAGAAAAGTAGATCCCTGTTCTCAAGCTACAATAACCTGATTTAGATCACAACACTAGGCATATATCAAAAGCAGGGCATAGTAGTTTTTTAATTCAATTTAATTACATCTACTCTTCGGGGTACAATCAGGAAACAATTTTTTTTAAGTCTTGGGTCTTTCCTTCACACCTGGGTTTCACTGATGACTTGCTCCAAGTTGTAATTCACATGCTGAAAGGCAGAGTGCTTTAGAAGGGCTCAGGCATAAAGGATGGGGAGCTCTGGGAGCAGCAAACACTTCCTTTCCCCTCCCCTAAGCACATTTTCTCCTCCACATGGAAAGGAGGGTAAGCCGTCACATCCAGTTATAAAGTCTGTAGCTAAGAATCCATTTCTATTTCTAAGAAGGTTGAAAATCCGATGCTTTGTGTATCCAACCCGAATTGCAACCACTGTAACAACCTGGATAAAATTCTTAAATCTCTTTTAAACCCAAGCTACCAAACTCCAGTGGATAAAACAGAAAGCCTGTTTGTTTACTGTTTCCATTCTCCATCCCAGAGGTAGGAGTGAGGGCTGTTCAATATTGAAGTGCTTAAATTTTGTATTTTAATGTATAAACAGCCTCCAAACATAATTCCTGATCCAGGAGAGGCCCACCTGAGGACCTGCAGACCGGGGCACAGATAGGTAGCCCATCAGAGTCAGACCAACATGGGCCTGAGGTCCTCCCTCACCCTGACTCTACCCCTCACTAGCTGTCAGCCTGGAGCAGGGGCTGACTGCACCATCCTAGCCTCAGTTATGCATCTGCAAAGTGGGAGAAACCCTCCTGACCTGATAGAGAATTGTGGTGAGACTTTAATAATGAGATGCATGCAACTGCTTAGCCGAAAGCTTGGCACATAGTAGATGCTCAGTGAAGGCGAGCTGCTGCTCCTATGATTTGTTGTGATTGCCTCATCCTGTCAGGGCAAGGTGCGTGCTCATCACTGCCTAATGGAGAAAGGAGACCCCACACCATGCCCTTCACTCTTTCCTGGCTCCCCCCGCCAACATCACTCCCACCCCCAATTTACACGCACTGTTGCCATTACCCGGATGCTCTCTGGTCCTTCCTTTCCTGGCAAACTCCCACAGGTACTTCAAGGCGCCCCCCTGGGGGAGCCCTCCCTGACTGCGGGTCTTCTCTCCGCCCCCCAGGCTCCCACAGCACCCTGCACATGGCTCCCACGACCCTCAGGGCATTGTGAGTTCCCCACTGCCCAGTGAGCTCCTCCAAGGGAGAGGGTGCAGAAAGCACTTGGCTTCTCTCCCACACGCAGAAGGTGTCCGGTACACGCTAGCTGCATGGCTGCCTGAAAAGAACTTAGCAGCGTCCAAAGCCTGATTTCTCTCTGGGTCCCCTTCAGCACCTATCCCAATGCCTGGCACACAGTAGGTGCTCAATAAACAGTCATGCATTGAAATTGACTTTCAAAGTCCACATCACCCAGACTGCATTTGCCTCCAAGTGGCTCGTCTGGCCTTCCAGCGCAGCCTGGGACCCGGGGTACCTGCCTATCCTTTATCATCACCTGCCACCTTTATCATCACCCAGTCCTCAGGTCATCCCCTGACATGGGTGAAGCCCTCCTAGGGATGGGTGCACAGTGTGAGGACGAAGACCCTGCTACTCCCACAAGAACAGAGACCAGGGTGCCCAGCCCCACCCCCAGGCTGGGGGAGTGGGCTTCGCAACGTGCAGAGAGCGCTCCCCAGCTGCCCCGGCCCCAAGATCAATTACAAGGGATCTTGTTCTCAAAAGAGGGAAGGAGGAAAAGCCAGAGCCAAGCCAATTCATTTTTTAAACACCCCAGAGATCCAAATTAAATAAGGTTTGCCAGACACAGCTATAGCCTGACAGAGATAGGAGATTTTCAGCCTCTGGCACGGGTTAGCCTGGCCAGGACCCATCCTTCTGTCAATTCCCACCCAGTTAGAGGAGATTCCTGAGTTTGCCCCACCTTGGCTAACGCAGCTCTTAGCTCCCTCTTTGGAGAAAAAAATTCATGAGACTTATGAAGTGAAATAAAAATAGCATAACAATTAAAATCAACATACAATATTTTCTTTTTCAAATGAAACCTTTGCAGTTATAGTTACATAAATGAAATACCTTTCAGCCTTCAGGTCTCAGTTTAAATGTCACTTGCTCAGAGAGCCCTTTCTGGAAAATTCTATTTTCCGCAGGCCTTACCCTGCTCTCCTCATTTCCTGGCTCTGCATCCTTCTTTTCCTTCATGGCACCCAGCACACTTTGTCACTCTTTTCTGATTGGTCTGATGCTTGAGTCAGTAAGAGACAGACAGGTTCGGTGACTGAGAGAGTGGACCCTGGATCAGTTGCTGGAGTTCAGAGTCTGGCTCAGTCACTCAGCAGCTGTGCCTCGGTGTCCTCATCTGCAAAATGGGGGTAACAGTGCTCCCTCATACATATACAATGGAATATTATTCAGCCATAAAAAGGAGGAAATAATGCCATTTTCAGCAACATGGACAGACCTAGAGATTATCATACTAAGTGAAGTCAGACAGAGAAAGACAAATATATGATATCACTTATATGTGGAATCTAAAATATGATACAAATGAACTTATTTACAAAACAGAAACAGATTCACAAGCATAGAAAACAAAATTATGGTTACCGAAGGCGAAAGAGGGGGAGGGATAAAATAGGAGTTTGGGATTAACAGATACAAACTACTATATACAAAATACATAAACAACAAGATCCTACTGTATAGCACAGGAACTATATTCAATATCCTGTAATAAACCATAATGGAAAAGAATCTGAAAAAGAATGTATATACCTACATATATGTATGTATGTATAACTGAATCACTTTCCTGTACACCTGAATCATTGTAAATCAGTTATACTTCAATAAAAAATTATTAAAAAAAATAAAATTTAAAAAATAGTGTCCACCTCACAGACCTGTGGGGAGTAAATGAGTTAATTTGTGTAAAGAGCTTAGAACAGGGCCTTGCCATGGGAAGGGCGAAATTATAACTCCCACTTTTAGCTTCAGTGGTTTTATTCACTAAGATATGACCACACCTGGCACCACTCCTGGCACAGGGCAAGTGGTCAGTAAAGCCTGGGTTCTCCTCAACCCTGGCTTCAACCTGTGTATCCACACTCACCCCTACCTCTCTTATCCATAAACCCCTTCTCAGGCCAAACTGAGCGTCTCCTTCTGCAGTCACAGGTCGGGCTCTCCCACCTTCCTCCAGTGCTGTCCCCTCCGCTGCCACCTATCCAGCCCTTCCTTCTGGCTGTGTCATCCCTCCCCCAGCTCCCTGCCCCATGTCTACCCACGGCAGCGCCCAAGCACTGCTTCCTCCGTCCTACTCTTTCCTAGTGAGGAAGTAGCCCTCCCGGCCCTGGGAAGCTGGAGTCCCAGAGAGTGCAGCCAGTGACCACGCTCTGGGCCAGGCAGGTGGCAGCTGTGCCAGGAAGTCACCCCAAGACAAGGACAGAGCGGGGCTTTGCAGCTCCCTTATCAGATGCTTGCCTTCCCAATGCCCTGAGCTCCCCCTCAGCCAGGCTGTTTCTAATGGGCGCCTGCAGTGAGGTGGTCCCTTCAACAAAGGCGAAGAGGGAATAAGAGAAATAATGAGGAACGCGACACAGCTGGGTCATTAGCAGCCAAGGGTTTCCAGATTTAAGGAGGATGTGACCTTGCCGATGAAGCTGTGGTCCCAGAGACAGCAATACAGGGACAGTCACTTTGGTTCCAGAGATGCGGCGCTCTGTGCCTCAGCCTTTCAGACCCGCAGTCGCTCCATCTGCAAACTAGGGAGCTGGGCAGGTGACCCTGAAGGCTCCTCCTCCTACTTCAGTCCCTGACCTTCTGATGCACAGTGACCGAACCACTGAAGCTTTCAGTCCAGGGCAGAGGATGCCCATGACCAAGAGATGGCCCACCCAACACATCAAGTTCCAGACTTCCGTGTGGCTCCCAGGACCCAACCTGTTTCTCGTCTGCCCCACCCATCACATTCGGCTCCTCCTTTCCACCCAGCCAACCCCTTCCCCGTCCCTGTGAACCCCGGTGTCACCATCACAGCCCCTCCTGCCCAGTGATTTCCCTCATTTCACTACCTCCCTGCCTCCCACCCCCAGCCTCACCCCACTCCATCCCCCATCCTCCGTCCTCCATCTTCCATACAGGTTTGAGACTGGGGTGCTTCCCTGCCATCTGGAGGGTGACACCCAAACCCCAGGGTCTGCATGAACTGGCCACCTGCCAACACTCTCCCCACGTCTTCACCCCACCAGTGATGCCCAGGTACAGAAATGTGGTCACACCATCTACAAGGCTCCCCCACATTCTTACTCACCCACGTCCACTGCCAGGAACGGCATTACCAACTCCAGGCAGCCTCCCCCTGCCAGCACTTCCCCCTGCTCCCACTCCAGATGCCCACATCTCCATATTTCATTCCAGAAGTCTCCTCAGAAACAGGAAAGAAAGGGGAACATGGGCAGACCATGTGATAACCTCATCACTTCACTTTGTCGAGCCTCAGTTTTCTCATCTATAAAATGGGACACTAATGCCTACGTAGCTCAGAAGAGAGCTGGAATAAAGATGCTTCACAAACTGGAAACACTGCATAAATGTCCGGCCGGTGCCATGTCACACCTCGCTTATCCCTCCTGCCCGCCCACAGTAGCCTCCACACTCCAGGAGATGTAGCACCTCATGTTCCAAACAGCTAAGGATCCTGAGGGGTCTGCCAAATTGCCACTCCCCAAACATCCCTGATATAAATCATGTCAGTCTCCCTTAGCTGCCTCTGAGCTTCTGGGCATGTGCACAGGATATCAGAATAAAGTTTAAATTAAATCCAGAAGCTGCAATACTTCATAAAAATCACACTGCAGATTCCCCACCAGGGATGCCAAACCAAAAAAATAATAATAAATAAATACTACATTTTGCCCCATGGGCACCGAATTTCCCCCCAACTTGGCTCCACAAGGCCTGGGGCCCTTCCAAAGATAAGAAATCTATGCAGGAAACCTCTCACATTTTCTTCAGGATCCAATTCATTCCCAAGCATTTTCTGGAAGGAGAGAGAGAAGCAGGGTCCCAAGCCACCAAGAGCCAGAATGATGAAAATGACTCCCAAATGGTGCTGGTGGGAGGGAGGGTGTCAGCACTGCTTTCCACGTGGCCACCTCCCCTGCCATAACCAACCCTTGTTTTCTACTGGTGAAGTGTCCAACTGCCCAGCAGCTGCCTGATGGAAGGCTTCTACCCATCTGGAGCTCACTGGAAGGATTTATGAGTTTCTGGTCCTACATGTTCAGCACAATGAACTTCGTGCTCAGAGGCACCTGTGAGAAGCCCCAGAGGGGTGTGTGTGTGTGCTCTAAACAGCTGCATTGGGACTTCTCTGGTGGCGCAGTGGTTAAGAATCCGCCTGCCAATGCAGGGGACACGGGTTCGAGCCCTGGTCCGGGAAGATCCCACATGCCGCAGAGCAACTAAGCCCACGTGCCACAACTACTGAGCCTGTGCTCTAGAGCCCGCGAGCCACAAATACTGAACCCTCATGCCACAACTACTGAAGCCCACGCGCCTAGAGCCTGTGCTCCGCAACAAGAGAAGCCACCACAATAAGCCCGCGCACCACAACGAAGAGTAGCCCCTGCTCGCCGCAAATAGAGAAAGCCTGTGCACAGCAACGAAGACCTAAAGCGGCCAAAAAATAATAAATAAATAAACAGCTGCATTTCCAGGGGGGTTCCCCTCCGTGTGGAGTGTTTACAAGAGGCTGCCGAGGGGTGGTAGGATACCTGTTCCTGGTGCCAAAATGATTTGCTAATATAATTAACATACGGGCTGAAACTGAAGAAGGCGGTTCCAATCACAGTGACTATTTTTAGCGGTCTCCTAATGGAAAACTCTTTTCCTTTCAAACCACACAGCTTTCTATAATTAGGATAGAGACTATTATTCAAGTCAGATCTTTTTTTTTTTCCCCTCAAATCTCTGTGTTTTATACGATGTTATCATGAAAATGCATTTACTTGGGATGGACAACACACAGGGCGAGCCGCCTGGCCGGGGCAGGTGTGAGCAGGGTCCCCATGGTGTCCTCGCCCACCCCATGCGGCGGAGGCCGGACGGTGTCACCACCACAAGCCCCCTAGCCCCACCCCATGGCCCACCCTGACCCTGCCAGCGATCTCTGGGTGACACGGAACCATCTATCCTTGTGCAGTTTTCTCTTAGGAACCAGCTGAGGGTCCCTGAGAGCGCTGACATATCTAGAGAATGATTTTTTAAATGTTTCTTCCACTGTTCTGGTTATAGCGCCATAGATATCCTCCCACAGGTTCATTCATGCACTCAGAAATAGTTCGCGAGTGTCTGCTTGGTGCCGAGAGAGCTTGGACCCTGTGAGGGTCTAGGACACACAGATGCGCATGGGAGCCAACCCCGCTGCCTTAGGTAGCTTATGTTCTAGAGGGGGGAGGGGTTAAGTCAACAAAGCAATATATCAACAAAAGACAGCCTTGGATAAATACTTAAGTAAGAAAAAGAAGGGAGAGAGGAAATGAGAAATGAAGGTAGGGTGGGGTGAGGAACAACAGAAGGAAAGGGGAGGGGAGGAGAGGAGGAAGAGAGAGAGAGGATGGGAGGGAGGACCAGGGTGCTCTGACAGGGGCAAGGGGAAGGGGTCCGCTCTGGGACAATGTTGGGTGGGGAAGCCCTCTCTGAGCAGCCTCGGGACCACCACGTGCATCTGCCTGAGGTGCCAGGGACACTGCACGGGGACCAGGCAACCAAGTGGAGTCTTCCAGAACAGCTGGCGTCAGGCAAAATCCATCCCACCCAAATTCTGTCTCTATAAATTCAGACTGCAGTCCACACTACGCTTAACATATTTTTTTTAAAAACCATCTTTTGCTAAAGTACCGAATCTGGGTTGAATAAAGTAATTCGCTGGTGCCATGCCAGAAAGCAGCGATGTAATTTATGTTCTGCGCTGGTATGCTTGACAAATAGAAGCCTGTGTCCCTGCCATTTGCTCCCTTTCCCCAGCTGTTCACTTGGTTCTCTGTGCCTTGGTCCAGGGCTCCTTGTATCCGATGTGACTTAATTGCTGGGTTATTCTCTTTCCAATATTTCCAGAACATTTCTCTTTCCAATCGCACGTTACTAAATTTCTGTTGACACATCCCCAAATGTAGAGGTTGACGGTCAGTCTCTGATGTCTACAGCAAGACTCGAATGGAAAGCCAGTAAAAGCTCCCTACGGAACAGCTTTCAAGAAGGCATCTGATTTCATTTAGAATAAGCCAAAGAAGGCAAAGCACAAGAGAATGACTATACCATGCTTCTCCCCCTATTGTGTTCTTTGACCATGGAGGGGAGGATGTGGGCCTTTTCCATTGTCCAGGGATCGTACCACCCAGGAGGGCCTTGGGGGGGTCAGTAGGTAGGACCACCACAGGCCCACTCTGCAGACCAGCCTGGAATGCCTGGGTGGGGCTCTGAGAGCTACGTCCCCTGAGCCCAACTCCACCAGGTTGGCCAAACCACACAGTTGGGCCCCTGCCTTGGGACACCTGGCTGAGTTCTTTTATTCTGTTTCCCTCTGTGCATCCATGGCTTTGGATGTGGGGTCCCTCTTCAGACAAATGACCAAGATCACAAGCTCTATCCCCAAAGAGCCCTTGGATGTCACATCAGCATTAATCAAGCCTGACACCTCTCCCCACCCTGTAGGTTCTGGAGACTGGCCCCCTGGTCCCCCGGCCCCTGCCTCACCTCAGAGCCAGGCCCACAGGTGGGGGCATTCTCCAAGCCCCCTAGTTCCACAGGATCCCAGGATTCTCCACCTCAGCAGGCCTCCCAATAGTGCCCACCAGGTACAAGCACCAGTTTGGTTCAGACAAGTCGATTACAAATATCTGTGGAAATGACCTAGACTGTGACAGATACAAGACACGGGTATCAACAGCTTCTCATCCAACGACACGCAACTCTCTGACTCACCATTGACTTTGTATTAGTGTTCTGGGTCTGCTGTAACAAAGTACCACCAACTGGATGGCTTCAAACACGTGAATTTATCCTTTCCCAGTTCTAGAGGCCAGGAGTCTGCAATCAAGGTGTCCACAGAGCTACGCTCCCTCCAGAGGCTTGAGGGGAGGAGGCTTTCTTGCCTCTTCCAGCGTCTGGAGCTCCAGGTGTTCCTTGGCTGTGGCTGCATCCCTCCCATCTGTGCCTCCATCTTCACACACAGTCTTACCTCTGTGCCTGTACCTCTGTGTTTTCACATCCCACTCTCCCATGTATCCATGTTTGTGTCCAAATCTCCCTCCTCTTACAAGGACAGCCCTTGTATTGGGTGGAGGTCCATCCTAACACCACTCCCCCCCTTAACTAGATTAAAGCTGCAGAGACCCTATTTCCAAATAAGATCACATTCACAGATACCGGGGGTGAGGCCTTCAACGTGGCTTTTGAAGGGCCACAGTCTAACCTATAACAGACCTGGCTGATTTTTCCCCTGATGTATATCTAGTTTGGTGGTTCTTTCATTTACTAATTCATTCAACAAGTACTTATTGAGCACCTACTGTGTTCCAGGCACTGTGCTAGGTGCCAGGGCCTCCTGGCCTTGAGGTTTCTCGGTCCAGTGGACAAGAGAGAGGGTAACAGTGATGAAGTGTAATTCGGGGATGCTGAGTGGGGGCAGGGCAGCACCTCCTCCAGGCGGAGCTCCGCCCCCAGTCCTAGAGCATCCCGGCTGCTTCCCAGGGAGCAACGATGGAGCTGAGAACTGGGGTGGCTACCGGCTCTCCAGGCAGAGAGATCTGGGGGGAAGGAGTCTCAGAGCACAGCGGGGAGAGAGAAGCTTAGGGTCTTCAGGAGACTCGGGGGATCCAGAACGGCTGAAACAGAGAGGTGGGGAGCGGGGAGGCTGCAGAGATGCGAGGGGAGCACGTCCTGAAGGTCACGTGAGGCGCTCACGGGTCACCCAGTGCCTCAGACAACAGGGGTCACTGTTGCCCACCCGCTGTGGGCAAGCTCTACGCGTACCACCTCCTGGGACCCCCGTGGCAGCTCTGGAGGGGTTCTCATGGCCACCGCACACGTGAGGAAGCAGGTTCATCACCCAAGGTCACACGAGGGGTAGCAGAGGCTGGACTCTGGGACTCTGCTCCAAAGCCCAGGCGACAGTCCCGCATCTGCAGACTGGTCCTGCCAAGACATTTCCCAAGGGGAGAAGGAGAGCCAGGGTTTGTTTGTTCTTACCTTGACACCCTCTGGCGCACTCACCTTGGGCCTCCCCCTTTGGGGAGCACTGCCTGCCAGGGCTCAGGAGCCCCAATCCAGTCCAGCCTGCAAGGCAGTTAACTCACTTCATGCTGGGCCCCCATAGACGATCCACTCTTGCCATTTTACCTCCCATGACCTACCAATATATTCTTTAAAAACATCCTCAATGTAGTGGACCACCTAGTTATTTTTGTCCCTCTGAAGTCAAATAACAGGTTCTATCGTTTCGTTGCTGTGGTTTCCTCTGCCAGCTGGCTCTACAGGTCATGAAGGAGCGAACTCTTGTCTCTTTATCGCCCTCTGTTGCCGTATCCACAACTCTGACAAGGCCAGTCCACACTGTAAGTTTCTTGGTGGTCCAGAAATGGCCAGTCTGCGGCGAGACCGCTTAGCGATGGAGAGGCCCCAGGCTCTTCTCTGGAGAGAGGAAGAACTCTAAATCTACACAGTTCTTCTACTTGTCAGCCGCTGGGCTCTCTGCCCTGATTTGATTAATGAGTATAGCGTTTGGCGGAGGCATTCTTGGAAGAATCTGGGTCGGTCATGTATATACATAAAATAAAAGACGTGCTGTGGGTATTTTTAGTTGAGTGTGACGGATAGCTATGTTTATTAAGATAGGAGCAATCAAACTCTGGCTGTTTTAAGTTATACACAGATACACCAAAGAAGCGCTGCCTCATCTAAATGCGGGTCACGAGATGATCTAAATGAAAATCCCTGTGTTCCAAATAGCATTTGGTGAATGACAAGGCTAGAATACATTTCCCCCGCTCTTGATTCTCTTCCTAATAACGGTTTGGGTAACACTGGCTTGGAAAAAGAGCACTGGGGTTATTGCATCGTGAATGTGTTTATGTGTGTAGGTGGGTATGTGCATATGTCGAAATGAATATAAGTATCTGCCACCTTATTCTCGCAAGAGAAATTAAAGGTGGCTCACAAAGCTACCCAAAATAGAAAGAAAAAAACAGACAAGGAAATTAGGGCAAGTGAGATAGAAAGTGGGAAATAAAAATAGAGAGAGGAGAGCCAGTGGGTGTAAGGACAGGAAGGAAAGAAAAATGGGAGGAGGGGGAGGAGCAAAAGAGAAGAGGAAGTGGGGAACAAAAAGCTTCTGTTTCCATGGTGACCATCAGCTCCAGGTCCACAGAGATAAAGCGCCGGGAGGTGGCATGGACTGTTTAACTGGATGCGGTGTGCATCCTTCCAAGTGTCAGTCCAGCCCAGGAGGCAGCATTCTCCTTGCTCTGGAAGCTGGGAGCTGCCCTCAGCCCGTGCACTATGCCACGCACTGGCCCTTGGCCACACCTGATGGATGTGGTGACCACTGCACTTTCTCTCCCTTGGGGGTTTGGAGTTCAGGCAGTCAGTGTTGGCTGGTGGCTGGACCTGTGGATGGAACATGTAACCTGGGAGGGGCTCTAAGTTGCCCTGTGGGCTGAGAAGCAAGGAAAGTGGTTACGGTCAAATTGAAGGTCGAAGCCGTTGACCTTTTGCCAAGGTCAGCCATAGACTCCACGTGGCCAAACATGATTGTCCTCTTCTTCGTCACTATCTCGGCAACACTGGACGTGGTGGATTGTGGCTTGCTTCCCAAACCCTCTACCGTATTGGAATCCAGGATGCCGCAATTCCTTGGCTTTCCTCTCACCACCCTGACCAGGCCTTCTCTGCCTCCTCATCCTTTATGGCACCCTAGGTGGTCATGCTTTTAGCCCTGGTTGGCCCCTTCTTCTTCTAGCTCCCCCTCCTCTCTCTAGAGGATCTCTTCCTCTCCTTCAGGTTTAAATACCACACATGTAAATGGGTCCCAGGTAGGAGCTCTCGGTCAGTATGTCCACAGCCTCCCGGACCTCTCTGCTTAGATGCTGAATCAACACCCCAACTTAAGTCCTAAGTGGGTTCTTGATTTGCTCCCCTAAATTCGTTTCCTCCTCTCAGTAAATAACACCACTCTGTTCCCAGCTGGTGACTTAAGCCAGAAACCCGACACTCAGCTTTATTTCCACACCCCCAGGAGAGCAACCATCAGCACGTCTTGTTGATCCGACTTCCAAGATGAACCATGAGCCCGTTGTCTCCTCTTCTTCTCTACAATCGCTACTCCCACCCATGCCACCACTATCTCCAGCCTGCGTTTGCTGGATGGCCTCCTATCCAGTCCGCATTTCCACTCTTGCTCCCTGACGTTTGCCCCCAGGCAGCAGCCGCAGGGTCAGTTCACAATGATCATGCCCCTCCCCAGCTGTAACCCCTTCAGGGACTCCACGCTAAGAATAAAGTGCGAACCCCTTTCTCGGGCATTTGCGAGTGGACCCGGTCTGGTCCTGCCCCCTGCAACAGCTGCTCTGGCTCTTCCCCATCCGTCCCCGACCAACTTCTTTCACTTTCTCAAATATGCGGAGGGCCCTTGCACACACCATTCCTCTGCCTACACGCTCTCTGCCCTGCCCTTCAAACTCCTGCTGCTTCCTCCTCTACCTTGCTCTGCATGTGATCTCCCCAGGGAGACCTCCTCCCACCCCTTTATCCAAAATAAGCCCCACCCACTGCACTCCATCACGGCCACCTGCTTGTTTCCTTCCTGGCACTTAACACAACTGGTAGGTTTTCATCAGCTTGTTGCCTTGTATAACGTCAACTTTCCTTGCTGGTCTGCAGCTCCCTGAGGACGGGGACTCTGTCTGATTCACCGTCACTATAGCCTCGGTGTCCATCCGTAGTAGACATTCAGTGAGTATGATTTCGAAAGCTAGGCTGAGAGAAGACAACAGGAGATGGAGAAAGTGTTCTCCAGATGTTCGAGCTCTGGAAGCTGGTGTGCATCCCCAGCACTAGAGTTCCACTGAAGACTTCAAGAATCTCCCAGAAAAGCCCCCTCCTGGGTTTGAGCAGGTTTCTGCCCCTGAAACCAGGGTCCTCTCTAGCACCTGGACCACAGCCTCTATTCATGCCCTCTGGGAAACCAGCATCAGCTCTGGAAACTTGCGGATTCCAGGACACTTGGCATAAGGCTTGCTCTGTTCTCAGGCTTGGAGTTTGACGGGGCACTTTCTGCCTTGGGAGGAAATTAAATTACTGCAAGAGGGGAGACCATCTCAGCCACCACTCATTTCCAGCCCTGGGAGCATTATGTTGGCCACTGTTGAGCCTGGAATTGCAACCCGGGGGAAGGGGCAAAGTGGTGTTATTTGTGTGACAGAGGTGGTGGGGTGAAGGGAGAGGAGGAGAAGGAGCCCTGGGGTGAGGGCAGGGGTCCTGACAAGCTGTGAGCCAGCTAAGACTCTGGGTTCCCCTGGGATCCCATATCCAGGTCTAGGTTGAGACAGCCAAGCCTTCAAGACAGGCAGTTCAATGCACCCCCCTCCCAGCACACACACACACACACACACACACACACACACACACACACACACACACACACCAGCCAGGAGTGACAGGCACTGCTCCAACCCACAGTCCCATGGGAGTTTCTATGCACTGACTTTGGCCTTTTATCACAAACTGCCTTAAGTTTTCTCTGACTGTTAAACCTTCTCTCTGTGTGTGTGTGTGTGTGTGTGTGTGTGTGTGTGTGTGTGTGTGTGTGTCTGATCTCATTAACTCAGAAACTCCTCAAGGAAAGGGACCTTGGGTCTCACTCCTCCCTCAGCTCAGAGCCTGGCATACAGTAGGCATCAAATTAATGTTTGTTGGTTTGATCTGGCTAAGTTATGGCAAGGGTCCCTTCCATAACTTAGATGGAAAGATAGGGGGCAGGAGGGAAGCAAGGAGAAGCGGGGGGAGGAGAGGCTGAACCTGGCTTTCTTGAAATTGAGTGAGGTTGGGTGGAGGCACAGACATTCAGAAAGAGCTTGAGGCAGAGCTGGAGAGAGTGGGAGGTGGAAATAGATCTACACAATCACCAGATGCCAAAATATTCAGAATGTTCGTGCGTCTCCTTGGAACATCTCCCTAGAGAAGACCGTGGAAAGGATCCTTCATTCCATTTCTAATTAAGGATCCACTTTGACGTGCTCAGACACAGAAAGGAAAGTTACAGTGACTAACATTTTTAATGTCATTAAAATAATTAAATTACACAGTCATTTCTTACACCCAGCCTGGACATTTTCCCAACACTTTCCTTCAAAATGAACCATTGCAAAGACATCAGGGAGCTGGAGAGAGCCCACGGACAGAACCTTCATTTTAACTGCCACCCTTGGCAAAGGGCTGTACTGGGCTTCACGATCCCTTTGAAATTTTTTTGCTATTGTGTACGCATAGTAACAGACATCATGCCTCTGATTTGAATGTCGCCTTCCTTCCTGACAACTGAACGTGCTCTCACTGACATCCTCTTTTTGTACATTGAAGAGGGAAGAAGAATTACTTGCCCCATTGTACAGAAGGAGCAATTTGAAGCAGCCCAGTAAACACTAATATTCACTGAACGCTCACCAGACCCCAGACACTGAGCTTCTCAGACACTGTCATTTACACCCAACAACCTTTGAGGTCTGAGCCAGGATCCAGACTCAGGCTAAGAACACACATGCTTAAACACTGTGCTATATCATTTGATCAACAAGTGTTGAAATCTTCTACATGGCAGGTACAATGCTGTGTGCTGGGGAATACAGTCGTGAGTGAGAGAGACAGATCCCTGCACTGGAAGGGATGACGTTATACTAGGAACACATACCGAACAATCAATGAACAGGACAACTTCATATAGAGATCTGAGCCAGGGAGAGACTAAAACAGGGCCATGTTATCAAGATATGTAGTGGGGGGGGACAATAAATTACAAATCTGGGATTAACTGATACACACGACTGCATATAAAATAGATAAACAGGGACTTCCCTGGTGGTCCAGTGGGTAAGACTCCGCACTCCAGATATAGGGGGCCGGGGTTTGATCTACAGTTGGGAACTAGATCCCACATGCATGCCACAACTAAGAGTCCGCATGACGCAACTAATATTTTTAAATATTAAAAAAAAATAGGTAAATAACAAGGACCGACTGTATAGCACAGGGAACTATATTCAATATCTTGTAATAACTTATAATGGAAAAGGATCTGAAAAATAATATATATATATAAAGAATATATATATATATAAAACTTAATCACTTTGTTGTACACCTCAAACATTGTAAATCAACTATACTTCAATTTAAAAAAAGGACAATGAGAAAAGAAAAAGTATGTAGCAAGTGGAGGAGGAATTAGCGGCCTCCCTGAGGAGGTGACATTTAAACGGAGAATTGAATGACAAGTAGAACCCAGTTGCAGGAATATAGGGCAGAGCATTCCAGACAGAAGGAAGCACAAGGGTCTAAAAATGTTCATATTATTTGGCTCAGTAATTCCATCTTAACTATCTATTGTAAGACAATAATTCTTTTTTCCCCACTTCTTTAAACTTTATTTTTGCATGAAGTAGATTTTTCAGAACACATATATACCTTTCATTTATTGGGCAATAGTCTCCTAATAAATAAAATGTATCTTGCGGGCTGAAAAATCTGAACTCTGTAGGGCAGGCCTGCAGGCTGAAAACTCTTGGGCAGGAGCTGATGCTTCAAGGACAGTAATTCTTAATACAGAAAAAGATATTCATGGCAGCTTATTTATAATCATGAAAACAAATAGAAATGACCTAAAATCCAATAGGAGAAAATATCAAGGAATCATGACATATGCGCTTGATGAGATATGATGCAGTCATGAAAAATAACTTTACAGGCTTCAATTCTGGAGGGGAGTTACACCCAGTCTGTCTTTCCCACTGATTATAACTAAAAACTCCAACAGAATAGATGAAATAGCTATCAGAACACTCTTAAAAATAAATAATAATAAGCAGAGTGGAGAGAGAAATCAAAATGTGAAGAAATGCAGACATGGTAGTGAATGTCCTGGGGTCCCCCCTGCCCCTGTACTTCTGGCTTAGACACTAAGGCAGCCAAATCTTGGAACCGTGCAACAGATGTGAACAGAATAAGTTCCAAGAGAAGTCCTCTCTTTCTGGGCAGAGAATCAGCAAGGCGGGCCCTGCAGTACAGATTGTGGGGGGGAAATCCCCATTTTGTTCTATTTTTTTTCTCCTTTTCCTCTTCCATTCCTGCCCTGAACAAGCCCCAGTTGTGAAGCTATGATCTTTTAGCATCAGTGGGCATGGCAGCCATTTGAGCACTTAAAATTCTGAGGGAAGTGTTTCCTCTGACTAGTGGAACTTGGAAAGGGGGCCCTGTGGTCCAAAGAGTGAGTGGGAAGGATGCCTGTTAACTTTGTCTTTTCTTCCTAACTGCTTTGCCCTCACGGTGGACCCAGTCCTGGGGAGTGGGTGAGAACACAAGGAAGTTAAAAACCCCAGCTTTCCAGCCAGAACACCAGGACGGGGTCCCTGGGAGCTGGAACATATGGAGAACGCTGGAGAAAGAGATCCCAGCGTTCAATCTGTGTATGAAGTCCCAGGCTCACCTCTGAGCTGTGTATGTGTGCAAACTGACACAAAGCAGTGTAGACAAGGCTTTGAGAATGTAACCAGAGGATGACCACTATCCAGGTCCCAGACTGGACCCTGTGTGGTGCATATGCAGAATACATCTGAACAGCGCTGCAGAGGCTTTGAAAACTAAGCTGCATTGAATCTGCAGCCCACAGAAGACGGGTGGAGACTTGTGGTCTAACCTTAACCAGGTTGGTTGCCTGCTAAAACAGAAAAAAATCAACATTTACCAGAGGCTTTTAACAGCACCCAGAGTCTCATGACATAGTATTCAAAATCCTCAGGATACAATCCAAAATTATTCAACATACAAAGAATCAGATACACTCTAACAACTCTCGAGGGAAATGACAATAAACACATACCAACCACAAGATGACCCAGGTGTTGGAGGTATTAGACAAAGACTTTAAAGCATGTATGACAACCATACTCCATGAAGGAAGGATGAACACTCTTGAAACAAACAGAAAGTTTAAAGTTCTCAACAAAGAAATAGAACCAATAAAACAGAACCAAGTGAAAGACGAAGTACTAGAACCAAATTTTTTTTAATCAGTAGAGGGCACAATAACAGAATGGAGATGACAAAGAGTCAGTTAATTTGAAGATAGATCAATAGAAATTATCCAGTGATAGAAAAAAGATTGGGAAAAAAAAAATAAGTCTTGGAGTCCTTTAGGACAACATCAAAAGGTCCAGTATTCATGTCATTGGAGACCCAGAAAGATGCAAAAAAACTTTTTTAATCAATAATGTTTTTTAATTCCCAAATTTGGTTAAAAAACCATAAATTTACAGATTCAAGAAACTCAGCAAAACTCAGGCAAAATAAACTCAAAGGAAATCATGGCAAAATACATCATAGTCAAACTGCTGAAAACCAAAGATAAAGAAAAAAACCTTGAAAGCAACTAGAGAAAAATGACATGTTACAAATAAGGGAACAACAATCTGAATGAGTGTAGCTTTCTCATCAGAAACCATGGAGACCAGAATACAGTTGAAAAATTTTTAAAGTTCTCAAAGGTAAAAATGGCCAAGCCAGCATCCTACATGTAGCAAAAATATTTATCAGAAATGAAAATGAAGGACTTCCCTGGTGGCACAGTGGTTAAGAATCCTCCTGCCAATGCAGGGGACACGGGTTCAAGCCCTGGTCCAGAAAGATCCCACATGCCGCGGAGCAACTAAGCCCGTGCGCTAGAACTACTGAAGCCCGCGTGCCGAGAGTCCGTGCTCCACGACAAGAAAAGCCACCGCAATGAGAAGCCCGCGCACCGCAACAAAGAGTAGCCCCCGCTCACCGCAACTAGAGAAAAGCACGTGTGCAGCAGTGAAGACCCAATGCAGCCAAAAATAAATAAATAATAAAAATCTATTTTCAAAAAGAGAAAAAGAAATGAAAGTGAAATAAAGATCTAAAACCAATATAATTTATCATTAGTAGTCTATAAATTAAAAAGTAAATTTAAAAAGAATAACACAAAATTATTTCACAAAGGGACTGTAGTAACTTTGAAATTTTTCTATGAACAAAAATGTTTTTTTGTTCGTTTGTGCTACTTAAAGTTTATTTTTCCAGTAAACCCCTCAAGACCGCCTAGTATTCTGATGAGTCTAGGCTGTGTTTTTGGTCCCCGCCCAAAGGCCTGTCGTCCAGTGCATTCTGACCCTGCAAAATCCTCAATTCTTTTTTTTAAATTCATTTTTTATTGAAGTATAGTTGGATTACAATGTTGTGTTAATTACTGCTGTACAGCAAAGTGACTTAGTTTTACATATATATACACTCTTTTTCATATTCTTTTCCATTATGGTTTATCACAAGATACTAAATATAGTTCCCTGTACTATACAGTAGGACCTTGTTGTTTATCCATTCTATATAAACCAGTTTGCATCTGCTAATCCCAAACTCCCAATCCAACCCTCTCCCACCCTCCTCCCCCTTGGAAACCACCAATCTATCCTCTATGTCCCTGATTCTGTTTCTGTTTCATAGATAGGTTCATTTGTGTCATATTTTAGATTCCACATATAAGTGATATCATATGGTATTTGTCTTTCTCCTTCTAACTTACTTCACTTAGTATGATAATCTCTAGTTGCATCCATGTTGCTGCAAATGGTGTTATTTTGGTGTTTTTATGGCTGAGTAGTATTCCATTGTACATGTATGTACCACATCTTCTTTATCCGTTCATCTTTTGATGGACATTTAGGTTGTTTCCATGTCTTGGCTATTTTAAATAGTGCCACTATGAACATAGGGGTGCATGTATCTTTTTGAATTATAGTTTTGTCTGGATATATGCCCAGGAGTGGGATAGCTGGATCACATGGAAATTCTATTTTTAGTTTTCTGAGGAACCTCCATACTGTTTTCCACAATGGCTGCACAATTTATATACATTCCCATCAACAGTGTAGAAGGGTTCCCTTTTCTCCACACCCTCTCTAGCATTGTTATTTGTAGACTTTTTAATGATGGCCATTCTGACCTGCGTGAGGTGGTACCTCATTGCAGTTTCGATTTGTATTTGTCTAATAATTAGCGATGTTGAGCACATTTTCATGTGCTTATTGGCCATCTATATTTCTTCTTTGGAGAAATGTCTCTTTAAGTCTTCTGCCCAATTTTTGTTTGTTTGTTTGTTTGTTGTCGAGTTGTATGAGCTGTCTGTATATTTTGAAACCTAAGCCTTTGTCCATTGCATCATTTGCAAATATTTTCTCCCACTCTGTAGGTTGGCTTTTCATTTTTTTTTTTATGCTTCCCTTTGCTGTGCAAAAGCTTGTAAGTTTGATTAGGTCCCATTTGTTTATTTTCATTTTTATTTCTATTGCCTTGGGATACTGACCTAAGAAAACATTGGTATGATTTATGTATGACCTAATGTTTTAAAAAACTATGTTGCAGAATTACATAAACCGTATGATTCCAATTACATTCAAAAATACTATTCCTAGAGAAAAGGTTAGATGAAAGTAAAATAAAGTATTTTAGTGACTTCTTTTGGTAAAAGAGCTATTGGTAATTTTCCACTTCATTTTATTTTTCTATATTTTCCAAACTTTCAGTGGATAATCAACTATATTTATAATGTTAAAAAATTACCTCTAAAAGCTACCTCTGGTTAGTTTGGACAAGGATAAAGTAGATGTTTCCATTTTAGTACAAGAAAAATAACAAGTGTAGAAAAAAGACATAAGACAGAGTGCCCACCAGTTGAAGAATACAGCAAACTCTTCCAGGTTTCACCCATTTTCATGAGGTTCCAATTTCCCAAGATAACTGGATAAAATAAATCACCTAAAGTTCAAAGTCATTACACATTATAGGTTTGGCCTGCCTGATAGTTCTTAATTCTGTTTATATGGGGGAAAAGGGGTCTTTACAGAGAAGAATCTCCAAGACGCTAATGGTAACCACTGCTCCACAGTGGATAATGTCATCAACTGATAGGAAAACAAACAAAAAAAACCCCACAAAAATCAGCTAGGCTCAACAGCCAAAGCAAATTTATAAGCTTAAAGGATGCTCAGTGCAGGAGACAGACGACTGGCAGCCCCCCCATCCCACGAGACAACTGTGTAAAGGCAACTGACAAAGGAGCATGAGTTCAGGCTCCAGAGAGGCTCGGATGCCAACATCCCGTGGGCTGAATAATTCAGGGGCCCTATGGGATGGTGATGGAGACAGCCATGTGTGCCATTGCCGGCCTGAGTGAGGAAGGGAGAGACAGATACTTAGGGAGGTAAAAAGAACCCCAGGGGGCATGGCAGTTCAGAACCAAGGGTTACAATTCGTGGCAGCTTCCAGCTCTGGGGAGGAAAGCAAATTCCTGGCTTCTGCCTCTTCCAGGAGCTGAAAGGGAAGAAATGAGGTCTGAAAATTGTGATGGCTGACAGAAGCCTTCCCCGTTCACTCAGCTCTTTTCCACCAAGAAAAGCAATGTCTCCCCCTATCCCCATCTTGTTCCATTCCAGGATTTCTCAGCCTGCACACTCTTGACATTTGGGGGCAGATATTTCTTTACTGTGGGCCTGTCCTGTGCACTATACGATGTTTAGCGGCATCCCCGGCCTCTAACCAGTAGGTGACAGTAGCACCTGCACCCCCGCACACAGTCATGACAACCAAAAATGTGTCCAGGCTTTGCCGAACGTCTCCCGGGGGGCAAAATTGACCCTGATTGAGAACCAGTGTTCTACCCATTTTGGAAACTCCATAGGCAGTGATTTCTGAAGAGCAAGAGGTGGGTCCAGTTGTCTTAATCATAGGTAGAGTTGCTGAGATCAGAAGAGCCCAGGGAATAAGGTCAAAAAAATGTAAGATTCAAGATTTTTTTAAATTTCAAGTGGATACAATTTTGTGTGGCTATAATGCAGTTTTCCCCATGTTAATTTGTTGCTATTCCCCTGGAACCCCTGTGTTTTGGGTACTCTTTCATTCATTCAGACAACACTCATTACGTGATGAGTTTCCAATGCTCCTCACTCAGCAGTAGTCAGCCTGATCAGCTTGCATCTGTAACCATCTCCCCAGTTGTTCTGCATAAACAAATACAGAACTTTACGGTTTATAAACTACTTTGCCTTACTGAGTCTCACAACGTTTCTGAGAGCTGAGATTAATCTCCCCAGAGAAAAGGTGGCTCAGAGAAGGGAGAGAACTTTCTCAAGTGGGTGGGATTGGGGGCGGGGAAGCTCTTCCCTATGGGATATCCCCAGCTCTAGAATGCAATAGGAACAGAAGGGCTCTCTTTCAAAACCCCAATGCAGCCATGGATTCAGGCCAGAATCATTGGTGAGAAGTTGCTGGAAACAAGACATTCACACGATACCAATGTACCACCCCGTGGATGACTAATCACTAAGGAAAAAGTGGTCTTAACGCGGAGCCATCTCCCTGTTGCCACCTTACCCAAGTGATCAGATCACCACCAGTGGCACAGTCAGATGCCGTGGGCTTCCTGATGCCTGCAAAATTCTCTGATGCCTACAACTACATCTACCAAGCAGCATTTCACCAAAGAAATCGAACGAAGCCTCTAGACAAACTCCCAGTGCAGAGGAAATACAGAGGCTAGAAGAACATATCAAGGCCACAAGGACACAATCAGACGAATCCAGCACGTGGGGCATTCTACAAGACAACTAGCCTGCACACTTCAAAAGTGAATGTCTTGGAAAAGAAAAACCAAATGGAGAGACCATTCTAGATTTAGAAGAATTAGAGGCAAAACAACCGAATGCAATATATGTGTCTGAACTAGATTCTCGTTTAAAAAAAAAAGCTGTGAAACATATTCTTAGAAGAGCTGAGGAAATATGAGCATAGACTGGATATTATACAGTTAAAATAATTGTTATTTTAACTGTATAATATTATTATACAGTTAAAATAATTGTTATTTTAACTGTATAATATTATTATACAGTTAAAATAATTGTTATTTTAACTGTATAATAATATTATACAGTTAAAATAATTGTTATTTTAACTGTATAATATTATTATACAGTTAATATCATTATTATAATATTGTTATTTTAACTGTAATAAAAGTATTGTGATATAAGAAAGCATCTTTGTTCTCAGGAGATTTGTAGTGAAGTGTTAGGATTTAGGTGTGAAATGTCATAATAGTCAGAATTTATTTCCACATGATACATGTGTGTGTATTGTGTATACAGTACATATATATGTACAGTAGGTAGAGATATCAATACAGATACAATCTTATAGAAAGAAAGAAATCAAATATGGCAAAATGTTCAATTGAATCTAGGTGAAGGGTACAAGTTTGCAACTTTGCTGTAAGCTTGACAAATTTTATTAAAGGTTAGAGGTTTCAGTTCCCATAGTAATTCACTAATATATATCCATTCAACCCATGACAATGAGCACCTGCTGTATACAGCCCAGCACTGTACTTGAGCCAGTAACCTCAAGCCCAGCTGGCAGGGTCACTAACCTGAGGAAGCCCACCGCCCACAGAAGGGTGGGAGGAAGATTTAAGCCCCAAATCTGGCACTTTTCCTACCACTTCACATACAAAGTTTTAGCAGGGAGAGATTTGGGGTACTATCCACCGGCTAGTTTTCTCAATTCAGCGTAATTTCTAACACATAAAAACATCAACTACTTTTGAAAAGCTGAGAGAAAACAGGCTTGAATGCCTGGCTAGATCTTCGGCAACTTTCCAGAACTCATTAAGCAGAGATTATTAGAAAGAATATCACACACTGATTAATTTTGTTTTCCAGTAAATCAAAGATCATCTTTGCCAGCCTTTGCTAAATCTGCAAAACTTGTCAGCATTTTGATTGCTAATTAGTGTACAGAGAGAGAGCGTCTTCAAGAATTATTTCACAGAACAGAGTGAATTTAACTGAAACGCATAAATCCAAAAAACACTCTAATTTGTAAACATCCTTTTGGAAATCTTCTGCCTGTGCCAACATATTTGTACGCTGCACACAGCTCACGAAATTGGCATCTCCCGAGTCTCTCTTATGTGTGTTTCCAGGGGGCTCCTCCAACCCAGTACCTCCTCACCCACCACGCTTAAGACGCCTTGTTTCCATCTTTCACTTTCCTGTCTCACTCCTCCTCTAGACTGTAAGAGTTGCTCATTCATCATTCAGCCGTTCATTCATCAAATATTTACTGACAACCTGCTAAGTGTCCAGGATCTGGAAACTAGAGATACAGTGGTGAATAAAACTCGTGGAATTTAGAGATAGAACCACAACAAATTGCAATAACTTAACATAGTCGAAATTAGTCTCCAAGATCTGTATATTAGGCAAAAATGCCCTATTTTCACTGATTCCCAGTGAAATTCCAGAAACACACGTCTGCATAATGCTTTAAATGTATAGCAGGATTTCAGGGTTAAAAGGGCCGCAGAGATCATATTTCCCAAGCCCACCACCCGCCTCCTTTGAGAAGCTACCCAGCACATGTTCTTCTCATGGCAGATCCCAAGAGGGCCAGAGGGCAAGCCCAGCAGTGCCTGTGCCGTGTTCTTAATGGTCCAATCGCCAAATCAAGTCACCAGCCAATCCCAAACCAAGGGACGTGAAGAGTTGGGAACGTGAACCTGAGCTTCCCATGACCAGTCTTGCAGTGGAGTTCCCTTCCCCCTGTCTTCCATTCTTCTTCTCTGCTCACTCCTACTGTCCCTAAGTTTTAACCGGACACCACCTTCTCTGAGGAGCCCTCCCTGGGTCATGCTCCTTGCTGCGCTGCCCAGAACCCTCGGCTTACCTCTTCCATAGCAATTATTGGAATCATTTGTTCACATCTGTCTCTCTCCCTCAAACTGAACTCCCATGGCAGACACTGCTGGTTGCCTCCCAGACAGCCATTCTCCCCTTCTTTGGACCTTAGAGGACATTAATTTTGTCCAGGGCAGTGAACAAAATGGCAGTGGGTCCTCTGTAAAGTATTCTCCTTCCTGTACTCTTTTTCAATTAGACTGGCCCACAACATAGTCTGGCTTTCTGCAAAGCTTTCTTGAAGAGGATAGATGCAGCTAGCCTGGACTCTCTTCTGTTTTTGTCCTTAACTCTTCTCCCACTCTTTATGCCTAGAATATGAATGTGACGTCTGGAGGTGCAGCAGCCATTTTGCAACCATGAGGATGAAAGCCACAAATAAAGGCTGGTGTAGCAGAAAGATGGAAGAGGATAGAGTACCCAGTGGCTTCTGAGCTGCTGCATCAGCCCTGTACTGTTTGGCTCCAGATTTATTGTTATGTGAGGAAAATCCTTTTACTTCCTTGAGTTATTTGCTATTCAGGTTTCCTGAGTCCCAGCCGAATGCACCCTAACTGATCGAGTCTCTCAGAAAAGAGACAGATTTACTGATTGTTATATTCTTAGACCAAGTACAAGGCCTAGCACATAATATGAAGCCAGTAAACACTCATCTGTGGATAAGCACATGGGCCTCACCAAGCCCTGCCAACATTTTTACCTCATTCCCACCACTACTCGTTCCTGATTTCCAGGCTCCAGCCACACTCCACAGGCAGCTCCATACATACCCCAAGTTCCAGCTCAGCTTTGGGCTCAATATTGCCCCCCTTATAGAAAGAACAGTCTCTCTTCTCCTCATCTCCCTTGAGGTCTCCTTGAGGCTTCTTCTCTGGAAGCTTCCTGTGTCCCACCCTCCAATGATACTAGGCCAGCAAAATGGCCCCTGTGTCTCAGTATCCTCATCCATAAAATTGGCATCATAACGTACCTGCCCCAAAGGATTGTTGTGAGAATTGAATGAGACACTCTAACAGACCATCAGAAGAGCAAAATTGTTTACTGCATGCCAGGCACAATTATAAACTCTTTACACACCACTGATTCATTTACTCACCACTGTTTCATTTACTCTTTTCCATGATCCTATCAGTACTAGTGTCATTCTCACCACATAGATGAGGAAATTGAGGCACAGTGGGTAACGCACCTTGCCCGAGGTAACACAGCTTTTGAGTCTTCTCAACCAGAAGATAGAGAAGAGCCATCCATCCCTGCAGGCTTCTTTCCAGATTCCTGGCCCACAGAATCTACAAGCATAAAAAAGTCGTTGTTTTATGTCACTAAATTTGGGGTGGTTTGTTACGTAAGAGCAGTAACTGGGACACGGGGCTGCCCCACTGGGTGCCCGGGAAGCCACCTGCGACCCTGAGTGGAGCAGGGGGCACTCCTACAGGCAGCCAGCACTGGTCCCTCTGCCAAATGGGAGACTGAGCCAAGGAATCCTCGAGAAGCCCGCAGGCTTGACGACAGAAGACTCCTGAGGTCCTTTCAGGAGATCTGAGAAGGGGAGCTGTCACCGGAGATGGGGTGGGGCAGGCAGTGCCAGGCCAGGTGACGGCCAAGAATGCCAGCAGGACTGGCTTTGGGCTGGCCACCGCAAGGGGTCTGAGAACCAATGGGCTGGGGCCCTGGCTAATCATCCCCCAGAGTGAATGGGGCTGACTCGGCCTCTGGAAATTGGGGGCTTCCTGGTTGACCTCATTGGTGGCATTATGAGTCAGAGTCCCTGGGGTTGCTGCCCAGAGGGAAACTGCAGAACAGCAATTGCATCTGAGACCAGGTAAACTGAGGACCTGGCAGACAACATGTCTCGGAGGAGGCAAGCTGGGAGGCCATCCCAGAGGAGGCCGCGTTTGCCCCTGGAACAGCTGCTTCACACCCCTTTGGGTCCTGTTTTGAAGTGAGTGCTCTGGCCAAAGTTCCGGTCATTGCTCCTCCCCCTCCCACCTCAGCTCCTGCTGGAAGTGTTCCTCTGCCTCTCACAAGCCTTATCCGCGAACGGCTACCTTCTAGTAACCTGCTGCCTAGGAGCTCCCGACTGCCTGACAGTCCAGAGAGAGAAGCAGCCCTTCCTGGGGCAGGTGTGCACCACACACACGCACAGCCCGCCCCCTGCCAGCTCTCACTCACAGCCAAATATCCTGTCTGTAAACACCAGGAAGGGGCAAGACCTCGGGGACACACAGCCCCAAACGCTGGTCCTGCGCCCCCGTGACCAGGGCCTCGGCGCTTTGCCTGGAGACCCTGCTGAAGCCGACTTGACAAATACTACCCCATCCCCCATCCCCCATCCCCATCCCCCATCCCCCTCCCCCTCCCCCCTCCCCCGTGTGGCCTGACCCGGAGGGGGCTGCCTTCCCCGGGAAGCCCAGCTCGGCCCCGCTCAGCCTCTCTCTCCAGCACAGCTATACCCTGCCCTCTTCTCACCCCAGATAAATAAAGGGTGGGTTCACACCTAAACACCCTGATGACTTTACTTTCTTGGGAGAACCCATGCCCACGTGCACACAGGGGGCCGAGAAAGCAACCCCCAGCTCTTCCCATGAGCCTTTGGTTTGCCTCCCAGACCTGCTTTCAAGTTACTGATGTGAGGCCATGGGCCAGCTCCCCAGAGCACCATCTGAACTCGAGGCAGAGGTGCCGTCAGCGGAATGAAAACACACTGGGGCGCACCCTGCCAGCAGCCCCGTGGCTCCAGCTCGGTTTATCTTGGGCCTGAAACATCCCAGAGGAACGCGGTCCTCCCTCTGCCAGGGACGGGCCTGGAGGAGCGGCCGGCGGGAGAGCACTTCTCGCCAGTCCCATCGCTCGCTTAGGCCAGCGGCCACACCTTCAGAGCAGCCTGGCCTTCCGGGGCCGTCCAGCCTCTCAGTGCACACGACCCAGAGACGACAAGCACTCAGACCTCCAGCTGGGGGGTTGGGATCTCAAAATTCAAAACATGCCTGAGAGCTGCCATGTGCTGTTAATCTCCCCGTTCCTGTAAAAGGGGGGTGGGGTGGGGGGAAGACATCCAAAGTGGGAATCCAACGAGTCACTAAAAGAATGCTCCCAAAACAATTCACAATGGCGCTTCCTGACATTAATGTTAATTGCATAGTTTAATGTTCAATTAGCACTATCCTCTCACAGTTGTGGAAAATAAGTGGCCCAGGAACTCGCCAGAGCTTGGTAATGCACTAATAAATCTTCCGTCTCCACAACAGCAGATCTGAGTGCAGGTAGGGGACTGAGTCACACTGGATTTGCAGTAATGTCCAGGTTTATGGCCCGGGTTTCTGAGTACCCAGTCCTATCCGTGGGGACAATTTGACCACAGCTGATCTCGACGGTGAGTGTGGACCAGTGAGGTCCCCAGATATGGGCTGAATGCTTGTGCCCCTCAAAATTCATATACTGAAATCCTACACCCCATTGTGGCGCTATTGAGAGGTGGGGCCTCGGAAAGCAACTGGGGTTAGATGATGTCATGAGGGTGGAGCTCCCTGAAGGGGACTGGTGCCCTGATAAGGGCCACAGGAGAGCTTGATTCCCTCCCCTGCTCTCCTCCACGTGAGGATGCAATGAGTCTGAAATCTAGAAGAGGGCTCCCACTGGTACTGGACCATGCTGGCACCCTGATCTCAGACATCCAGCCTCCAACTCTGGGAGAAATAAATTCCTGTTGCTTATAAGCTGCCCAGTCTGTGGTGCTTTGTTACAGCAGCCCAAGCAGACTAAGACATCAGTCAAGGAGGGTCCTGAAAGCTTGGGGGGAGGGACTGACCACCACCACTGAGTGGCCAAGAGACCGGCAGTGGGAGGGGGCAGGGGTGGGAGAGAGCCCCAGGTGTCTGTTTGTTACCTAACAGAAGAGAAAGGGAGGTGAGGGGTACCTTTTGGGAAACAACTCCTTGGACAGCCCAGAACTTATGGAACTTCCATTCCCGGATGTCTGCGTGTATATCTGCATGGCTGTGGACACGTCTGTACTCAGGTACTGAGTCGTAAGAAATTAACATTACCCAAACAGAGGTCTGGCCTTACCCTTGGCTCCTGGGAGGTGACCTCTAAAGCCTTGGGACATCCTGCCTAGTAAGTGACTTGGTTTACCTGGGGGTCCTGAGCCACAGCAGATAGTCTAGCAGTGTGATTTATGGTGGACTTTTTCTTTGGGCCATGCTTTGTCAGCTCAACCACCAGAGAGGCTGCAGACTGAGGTCAGCCATGGGCAATCAACCAGGTCTACGTGACCCAGACCCCAAAAAACTCTGGACCCCAAGGCTCAGGTGAGCTTCCGTGGTCGGCAAAATTTTATGCGTGTAATCCACATCACAGCCAGGAAAAGCCCATGATTCCACTGGGGGAGATCATCTGGGAGCTTCACGCCTGGAACTCTCCTGCACTCTGCCCCATACACCTCCTCCCTTGTCTGATTTTAATGCTTCCTTCCCCTGTAATAAACTATGACCGTGAGTATAACAGCTTTCAGCCTGTTCCGGGGTCCTTCTGGGGAACTGTCAAGCCTGACTGAGGGTGTAGCCGAAGGGTTTTCAGTATTGTGAGAGGTTTCTGGCTTCTCTTCCACCCCTGCACCTGGGGGACAGCAGCCCCAAACCCGTGAAGAAGTGGCATTTGCAAAAACTGATAAATTGGACTTCATCGAAAAGGGACGATGCTTATCACCTCCTCCCACTGCACTCATTTGAAACAAACAGAAGCGTGACAACCATACCAGAATCACAGTACACCAACTGAATGAAGAGTAAGACACTTTCCGCGAAAGGTTGTCACCAGAGTATCACTGAGAGGAACACCGCCTTCCCCAGACCAGGTGCCACGCCAGGAACGTCGGACAGCCACTGAGGATGAAATTCGCAAGAGTCTGACATAACATGAGAAACACTTAGGCTGCAGTATTAAGGAAAAAAGAAAATCAGGACTTAGGATCATATACAGAGCATAAATCTGCATGTGTTTTTTTAAACAGGGTGATAGGCGTCGATGAAGTTAGAGACGGTGTGAGTGTCACGGCAGCCACCTTGAAGCTATTTTTCTTTGTCCAGTGCTTTTCCAGAATTGGTCCTTGGTTATGTAAGTGCGGGGTCAGGAGGCGCCCTTGCCAGGCACCCTGGTGTTTGTGTTGCGGGGGGTGGAGGGCAGAACTGAACTGCTCTTGGGCACCCTTCCAGAGGCCCATCAGCCCACTGTTCTCTTCACCTCCGCTGCAGCAACCAGCTCTGGGCAGGCTTTGCACTACCAGAGAGCTCTCACCCGCAGCTTGCAAGTGAACACCCCAAGGGACACCCTTGACCAATGGGGTCACAAGTTCCCCACTTTGTTTGTTGGGTGGACAGTTCTAAGACACATTCCACAGATTTCTCAGAAGGTCTGCAGGATCAGGCAGTCATCTGCCTTTTGCACCCTCCTACTCAAGAATGCATCTTTGTGGGCTTCCCTGGTGGCGCAGTGGTTAAGAATCTGCCTGCCAGTGCAGGGGACACGGGTTCGAGCCCTGGTCCGGGAGGATCCCACGTGACGCGGAGCAACTAAGCCTGTGCGCCACAACTACTGAGCCCGCGCACCTAGAGCCTGTGCTCCGCAACAAGAGAAGCCACCACAGTGAGAAGCCCGCGCGCCGCAACGAGGAGTAGCCCCCGCTCACCGGAACTAGTGAAAGCTCACGTGCAGAGCAGCCAAAAATAAATTAGTTAATTAATTAATTTTTTTTTAAAAAGAACGCATCTTTGTGTTGGCTCTTCTCCCCTCTGTGTGCTTCCCCTGGCCACGCTCTGCTCCTTGTGGTCTCATCCCCAGCGGCACTAAGACAGGATTCGCTGAGAGTTGCTCCTCCCCGGGAACACAGGGCTCTGGGTACAAGATGGACCAACTTGCATAAGGAACACAAGAGCCTCTAGGGAAGGAGGGTCTAGAACTCCAATGCCTGTACCCTAAGTTCCAAGTGTGGAAGTGTGGGTGATACCACACCATCTCTAGGAAAGAGATGCTTTTCTAGTATGGAAGGTAGCAAAATATACCAAGGGCCCCCATTGGGAATACACAGGAGAGGGGGGACGCTGAGCTGGTGGCCCAGACTCAACACAAGGATGCAGGGCTCACATGGGGAGGACTGGCTCTGTGAAGCATCGTGAGCTATAACAACAGGACCCTAGAGCACAACTCCAAAAGATAATGTGCTTGGTGTCTGCTGGAGTTGAGACCAGTGGCAGAGACAGGAAGATCACAGGATCCAGCCACCCTGGCGCAGCGCTTGTGCATTAGGGATAGTAACGGACCCAGGAGGTGTAAATTAAAGGTCACCTCAGATGTGACCTTGGAACCAAGTATTGTGTCCTGGGCAGGGAATGGAGAGCGAAGACATCACAAGGATGGAGAAGCAGGACCATCCAGTCTCCATCAGCAACACCACATGGCAGCAGGAGGCAAACCAGTCCTCCACTGACCACCCAACGTCCAGGCCCCCTGATCTAGCGTTGACCCAGGACTGGTTGCCTTTGGATTAAGCAAGTCCCAAGTGTTCTGACCCTGTGAGGGGAGGGGGATGTCTCGAGATGGATGAGCTACCAGAGGGATCAAGAAGAAAACCAAAAACTGATGTCACCATATTTGTACTTCAAGAAGCAAGCAAAGAAGCCCACCAACATCTGGGCAGCAGCTCTTTTGGGGAATGGCCTACCAGAGCCTTATGCTCTCCTACTCGGCCATGGCATCTGTTCTGACCTGCCTTCCTCTGCACCTAGGCCTGGGGTGTCTGTAAGGATGCCTTGGGTTGCAAAAAAAAAGAAACTCCCAGCTCAAACTGGCTTAAAATAATGATGATTCATTATCTCACAATATCAGAAGCCCAATCCCGCCTGTGTTGGCCCCTCCCTTCCACACTCCCAGGTAGGTTGCAGGGGGCCAATGCAGCCTTAATGAGGTGCAAAGTCCGCAGGAAGAAGGGGCATCTTCTCCTCCCAAGTCTCCTTCTTGAGAGAGAGGAAACCTTTCTTCCCAGAAACCTCCCCTCCAAACTCCTTCACCTCTTGTTGGCCAGACTGGGTCATGCCTGCTCCAGAACCAAAATGACCAGACCTATTCATGGGAATTAGGGTTATTCCTGGGGTCAGGGGAAGTCATCTTCACTTTTGTCCTGTTGGGACAGGGAACAGGGGTATTACCTGAGCAAATGTAAGGTCCAGTTAGGAAAGGAACAGGAGGGGACACGCTGGCGGACCACTGGTTAGACATGAGAGAGGGGCCCTGTGTCAGTGTCCTAGGGCTGCTGTAACAAAGTGCCACACACTGGTGACTTAAAACAATAGTTTATTCTCTCATGGCTCTGGAGTTCAGAAGTGCAAAATCACAGTGTCGGCAGGGCCGTGTTTCCTCAGAAGCCTCTAGGGGAGGATCTTTCCCTGCCTCTTCCAGCTCCTGGTGGCAGCCAGCAATCCTTGGCTTATAGATGCATCACTCCAATCTCTGCCTCTGTCTCCCCCTGGCCTTTGGAACCAAAGACACAGGTCTTTGGTTCTGTGGCTCTGTATCCCAATTTCCCTCTTCTTCTAAGGACAACAGTCACACTAGATGTAGGGCTTACACTAATCGACTCTGACCTCATCTTGACTTGATTACACCTGTAAAGACCCTATTTCCAAATAAAGTCACATGCACATCTTCCAGGTGGGTGTGAATTTGGGGGGTGTGGTGTCACAATTCCACCTACTACAAATCCCAAGTGGAAGAATAGATCCTATGAACCACAGGCCAAGAGCCCGCCTGATTTCTAGTTTGGACTGTCTTGGGGAAACTAAAGAGTGGGCGGAGTCCTCCATTCTCCTGCGGGAGGCCCCTCCTAGGAATGTACCAGCTGGGTGCCTCCTCCATGCCCGCCCCCACCCCCGCATGGAAAGAGGGCTGCAGGCCCCTTCCCCCTCCTCCCAGCTTCTTCAAGAGGTGTTTCTGGTCTTCCACACCTGCCTTCTTCTTACCCCTGCCTCTGCACACTGTGATGGGGACCATACATCCTGTCGCCTTGGTGTCAGATGGGCTTTGTTTCAAGCTCCCCTTGATTCCAACGCTCAGCCTTCACATTCTGTCAGGCAACAGGGAGATGATCTCCTCACCACCTAAAGTTAGAAGATGCAGCCGAAGCCGTCTTGAGGGAAAATTGTAAAGCGGGCACAGGCCAGCTGGGCAGCTCCCGGCTGTTCTGTTCTGCACACATTCTCCCATCTCTGCCCTGGCTCCAGCATTTATTAGCAAATGACTTCGCTTCATGCCCTCTGTCTCCTTCTGTCTAAGGGGAAGGGGCGTGTACAGCATGTAACGATGGGGTCAGTGGCCTGCCAGAGAGCTGGTGCCCAGAGCGTGCGCCATGCTCATAACCCGGAGCTGTTAATGTGGTGACGTGGAGAGGAGGCTGAGGAAACTTACAAAAGGGGTGACGGAGCCTGGCTTAAAGTGTGACCCAGCCCAGGAGAGTTGCATTTTAAATGAATAAAGCTTTGAACTGGTGGCATTTCCAGCTTCAAGGGAGCGCAGCAGCCCTGCCGTTGGGAACAGGGACCTGAGGGGTGGTCCCCAGACAACGCCCTCCCAGGAGGGGACAGCCAGGCCGGGCCTCACAGACCAGGCGGTGCCGCCCGGTCCAGCGCAGCAGCCCTCAGAGCAAAGGTCCCAACAGCATCTCTTGCTTGAAGCCCCCCCAACCCCAATGGTGTGAAGCTGCTAATACAAACTTTGCCCCAGTCATAAAGGCCCAGAAACTGGGGACAGAGCTCATGGGGGAGAGGGGATTTTAACAGCTCTGGCAGGGAGCTAAAAGGGTCCCCTCACCCCACCCCATGGCCTAACTGCTCCTCCCACATGGCTAATAAGTTTGGGGCCAGACACTTATAAGCTGGTGTAGCAGGTAGGAGCCCAGGCCAGGAACCACTCAAGACAGTTGGGAAGAAAAAGAGCCAAGGTGAGGGATGGGGTCAGGGAGGGACTCTAAAAGAAGATCCATCCAGAGAAACAAGCATCACTATTACCATCACCACCATCATCACCATGATCTTCATTATCATCAGCACCATCATTATCATTGTCACCATCTTCATTTTTATCATCACCATCACCATCACCTTCATCATCATCACCATTGTCACCATCTTCATTATTGTCATCACCATCACCATCATCACCTTCATTATCACCATCATCACCATTGTCACTATCATCTTCATCATCATCGTCTTCTTCTTCTTCATTACCATCATCATCGTCTTCATCTTCTTCATTACCATCATCATCATCTTCATCTATGATTATTGAATTGTTTACCAGGGATTAGGCACTGGGCTTTATATCCATTATTTAATTTAATCCCCCATACAACCCTGTGAGGTCAGCATTATCATCCCCATTTTACAGATGAGGAAACTATGGCTCAAAGAAGGTAAATCAATTTCCAAAGCCACAGGCAATGAGGGGCGATCAGGACTTAAGCCAGACTTGCCTGACTCCAGAGCACATGGTCTGAACCATTTGCCTTATTGCCTCCCCACCAAGATCCATCAGTAATTACGGGAGCAGATGGGTCAGGACCTGAGCTGGAATCAGAAGATTCCGGAAGTGTCTGTGGCTCATCTTGGCTGAATGCCGGCTGCCTGCAGTGTGGGTGCATCAGGCTGGGGTAGGGGTTCTGTTTTGGGGCAACAGGCAGGCAGAAGAGGCATTACCCATATTTTACATGTCTCCCAAGTAAAACAGGCCACTTTGAGTCCCATCTCAATGCCAAGACACATCCAAACAAAATGGAAATACACCTCCAATAAGCCTTGAAAAGGAATGAAGGTCTTCACTGAATATCTTGCCCCCAGGGGGAACTACATCATGGGACACTCAAGGTTTCTTTCCAACGTTCTCTACTCTTTCCTCAAGTCTCACACCCAGCAACATTTTCCTCCACTCTTCCCTCCTCTTTCTCTCTCTTCCCACACTCCCACACTCTGGTCCTCGGGTCCAAGGCCTCCTGCCCACTTAATCTTCTCTCTTCCTCCATGGGTATTGATCAATCGCCTTAGCTCATTCACCAGGGAGAAGACCAGGCGTTCAAGTTCTGCAAACCAAGGCTGCTCCCTAGAAGATGGTAGGAAGGTTGTAAACCTGACGTCTCTTGTTCTCTCCATCTCAGTCAGGTGAGGAAACTGAATCTCAGAGAGGCCAACGACCGTTAGAAGGAGGCAAAGTTGGGATCTTTGCCAAATTCTGAGCATCCAGCAATGACCCCTCTCTGGGCTCTGGAGTCCCTGACAAAGTAAGGAGAAGTTGGGTAAACCCACCGTTCCTCTCATGATAACTTGTGGGGCGATGGAGGGAGATGATGACATGTAAAGAACGGAGTCTGGACTTGGGTTCTGGACTTGACTCCACCACTTCCAGCCAAGGGATCTCAGGAAAGCCATGGTTCCCCTCAGAGCCTCAGATGTCCCTTTCACATGGAGGAGGGGGGAGAAGGCTGAGGTGCCTTCCTGCTATAATACAGAGAAACCTTTCTGATGGTCTACAACTTTGAGGTCCCTCCACCCCCAAACTCCTATGAGCTAACATGCTTCTCCGGTACTCAGCCCTTTTAGAAAGAAAAAAGCAAAACATTCAAACGCCGGTGCTGTGGAAAGAAGCTGCACTGGAATTCGAGCTCTTTGTGTTCTTCCAAGAACCAAATGCCCTTCCTTAAGAAAGCGCTCCCCTTTCCACAAAGCCTCCTGACTGTTCCTTTGAAGCTAAAATTCACAACAAGTTTTCTTCTCCAAGCGTCTTGACTGTTTGTCTGAGAAGGGAAACAAGATTTTTTGAAAGAAAAAGTCCCAGGCAACATTTTTTATTTTTCAGGGCTCCTTTGTTTTGAACCTGCAGATTTAATCTTTCTAAACTTAAAGCCCAGACTTCAGAGAGGATGAGGGAAGTCTAACCTGAAGAGCAGTAAATCGAGTGCAAATGTCCCCTCCACCCGCAGCCATTGTTGTAAGCCTGCTAGAACCCCACTGCCCATCCCTGCAGCTGGATTGGGAGAAGGCTTGTGGGGAGGAAGTTTTGCCTTTCTTTTAAATAGAGTTAAGATTTCATTGTTCCTAGCTCAGAGAGGCACAAACACAAAAATACCAAGAAAAATCTCCAGAAAAAGCCAGTTCTTAAGAGGTTTCCCCACCCCATCTCCACCCCGCTCCCTCTCCTCTCTCTCCCCAGGGTTTCTCACACTTTTATGTCACATTAATTGCTTGGAGATCTTTTCTCAATGTATCCTCTGGTTCAGTAGGGCTGGGGCTGGGCCTGAGGGTCTGCATTTCTAACAAGCTCCCAAGTGATGCGGAAGCTGCTGATCTGGGATCACACTTCGAGTAACAAAGACTCGGACCATAAAAGGTGTTACATTGTATCACAAAGCAAGTGGTTTCCAGCTCAACCATGTCCACATGCTTGGTCAGTGCCTGTGATTCTCCTGGTCTCGAGATGGCTGCAATCCTCCAAGAGTGACCCCCGACAGGAGGCAGAAAGGGGCTCTTTCCTCATGTCTGTTCCTTTTACCAGGAAGGGAACAACTTCCCCAGAAGCCTCCAGAAGCTGCCCCCTAATATCTCATTGGCAACCGCTCTTGCCTCATGCCAGCTGGGCTATAGGGAGCCTGGGAGGGTGAGCATCTGGTAAAAGAGAATGAGGGTTACCACGGCAGAGGTAACCAAGCGAGAAAGGGGAATGGCTGCTCGTGGCCAGCCAGCAGGGTCCACCGCAGCCGGCTTTCAAATGCTCCAGGCCACCCCTATACGCTCTGTCTACCAGGGGTCAGTGGAAAGGGAGAGGGGTCATGCCAGGTTTCAACACGAGACAGGTAGTGGCAGTGACACGCAGGTGGGACACAGCACAGGTGCCCCACAGCCCAGACGGAGCACCAGCCCTCCCAGCCCCTCTCACCAGACAGCCTGGAGCCAGTGTGAACAACACACCCGGACTCCCCTGTTCCCTCTTCTCTGGGAGCAAACACATCATGTTTCCTGGTATCCTGGATACCGCATCAGAGATGTAAAGCCGAGAAGCGTATCTGCTGAGCCAACTGCGAGCGGCGGTGCCCAGTAAACTTGTCCCGCAGAGCCACAGCACACTAAGTGTTGGGAACCGAGGTATCATTTTTTTCCAGAAGTCATATGCTGCCCCTTGGAAACAAGGGTTACCATGGTGATGTTTTCTACCTGGGCCTGCCTCGGGTGAGGTTGGAAACAAGACCCAGGTGTTTAAGCCAAACCAGTAAAGAGGCACAGAGCAGGGCCCAGTGGGCGGAGGGCAGGCTGGTTCCAAAAGTCTCTCCTCTTGGTGTCCTGGTGGGTTTGGACCTTCTGGCTCACATGGCGGTTCTTGGTGACACAAGAGGAGCCCGGCTTTGGAGTCAGGCAGACCTGGATTTAATCCTGCCTCGGCCACTGACCTGTGCGTGGCCTTGGGCGAGTTATTAAACTGTCCTGGCCTCAATTTCTTTGTCTTTATAATGGGGGAGGGCAAGGCATAGACCCTGATTTGCAGGATTGTTGGCATGTAAACGAGACTGTGTATTAGAAGCGAGGAGCCCGGCGCCTGCAGCGGAAGCTGGCATGGGACCAGCGTCTGGGCGCGCAGAGGCCACGGGCGCAGAGGGGCCGGTCTGATGTGACTTCCCTCCCGCCCAGGCAGGCAGGCAGACTCAGGCCAACTGGCACGAGAATGAGATGAAGGTAAATGTGGAAGACGTTCTCAATCTGTTGTGAGAATTCCTGCCCCAGAGATGAGGAATGCTGTAAGTGTGTGTGATCCGCGCGGCCGGGGAAGCCAGGCTCAGGACCGGGAGCCACGTGACCGGCTCTCCGTGAGAAACGCTGTGAGAGGCCCCTGGAGCCGAGGGATCAGCCGGCACCCCTTCCCGTCCACAGGCAGAGCTGGCTGGGCATGTCCACGGGGCGTGGTGGTCGTGGAATCAGAAAGAGAGCCTCAGGACAGATGCTAAACGGCCCCACCTCACCATCGAGGTGCCTCATCCCCAGAACCAGGATCCTCCCAGCGTCCCGACCGCAAAGCTCCTGCACCTTCACCGTCGGGATCCCACCCTCCCTGGCTCCCCGCACCCACCTCATGTTGTGCCGCTTCCAACAGCCAAAGGGCAGGGAGGACTGAAAGTCTGCAGCCTGGTCCTCGCCCTGGGAGGGTCCGCCCACACTTGCCCCAAGGCCTCTTCTTACACCCATCCCGTGACTGAGAAACCCTCATCCCAAGGTATTCAGACATTCCCAGGAATTCAACCTGGTGAAGGAGTTTCCCAGTCTGGGAATCACTTTCCAGCAAGTTTGCACATCTCTGATCTACACACTGTTTGTGTTGGTTTTAATAACAGCGCCCAATGAACAGGCTTACTTCCCTCTTCTCCAAGTTCTCGGGAGACACCTCAAGGTCCATCTAATAAACATTTGTATACGTCAGTAGTTTTTCTCTTTCAGCTTCCAGCATTTAAAGCCAACACTGAAGTTTTGGAGTGGGGACAGGGAGAGCAGCAGTACGTGCCTGTCCAGAGCCATGGATTAGACCGAGATTCCGACACTGGTGGGTCCAACACAGCGGGTAGGGGCCTTCAGAGCCACTGGATGAGCCGGGTCCTTCTTCCTGGAGCATCTATTGTCTCCACAGTGAGTATCTCCATTTCTTAGGGCTGCCATAACAAAGTACCACAAACTGGGCATCTTAAACACAGACGTACATTTTCTCACAGTTCTGGAGGATGGAAGTTCAAAATCGAGGTGTTGGCAGGGCCATGCTCGCTCTGAAGGGTCTAGAGGAGGATCTTCCCCTGCCTCTTCCAGCGTCTGGTAGTTGTTGGCGTTCCTTGGCTTCCTTGGCTTGTAGATGCATCGCTCCAATCTGCCTCCTTCATCACATGGCGTTCTGCCCTCATGTGTCTATGTTTCTGCGTCTCTGCTCCTCTTCTTATAAGAACACCAGTCATGTTGGATTCAGGGTCCACCCTACTCCAGTATGATCTCGTCGAAATCTAATTACATCTGCAACAACACCATGTCAAATAATGTCACCTTCTGAGGGACTGGGGGTCAGGACCTCAACATATCTTTCTGGATGACACAATTGAACCAGTAACAGTGAGTAATTGAAAAACACTGTTTTTGTGTTTAACCCGAGATGGATAAATGAGGGAATAAAATGTAAAATTCACATGAGCTAAAATGAAGACCCTCATGCCTGCTGTAGGCTGGACCCCAGACATCCTTAGCCTTCCTCTGCTTTGGAGGGCGCTTAGGGAAAGAGCTCAAAAGCCAGAGTCTGGGGCCAGAAGACCTCATTTTGTCACTTATCTTGGGCAGAAAAGAGCCAAAATACGTAAACCTGCAGTCAGCAGGTATGATGTGCTCACAAGCACACATGTGGGATGATTTGAGGGCAGACAAGATTGTGGGTGTCCTTTCTGGGTTATTTGATTCCTAGGGGCCTGCACTTCTCATTTTCTTTGAGCTAGGTGACAGCTCTGTAAGTTGTAGGAAACTTAGAGAATGCAAATGATTTGTCTATACATGTGCTGATGAATTTTGTCCGGAGGAATGGCACTGACTATCGCTCTGTGAATATCAACCAGTTTTGCATCAATCTCTAAATCTGTTTCAGCATCCCCAATTGCCCCTTTATGCGTGCTCTTTGAATCTTCCTTTGAACTGGTTATAACATACTATTGGTTTCCTCATTCAATGATGAGTTAAAGAAACTTAACCTGTCCATTTCTTATTTTCTGAGCTTCATGACCTTCACAAAATGATCTTTTTACAGGGGCAACAAGGTAAAGCATTTGAACGGACAAGTTCCCGGCAAGTTGAGAAACGTATGGTCACAAATGACGGCAGCCACGACCATAATGATCCTATCAAGATGCGATACCTCCAGGGAACTCTGCCGTATCCAGCGTCATCTCAGAAGGATCTGTCAGCTGCTCAGGCTGAGTGATCAGCAAGGGACAAATCTTCAGGTGGCCGGCAGGCTGCGGGGAGGCCAGACGCCCCCTCGGCCCTCACAGAGGGCTGTATTTCAGCTCCACGAAGTGCAGAGAGATGAGGTTAGGTCTGAAAAATAAACGGGATCATAAAAACCTCCCCGCTGGCAGTGTGGTCGGGCCTTGTGCGTGCCAACAGGCTGGAGCCTGGTTGCCAAGACGTTGCTGACAGCCCTGGTGGGTGGAGGTCCAGGCCGAGGCCTTGGAGAGGCTGTCCAGCCCCACGAATCCACCTGCCCATACAAGCACAGCCCGCCTTGGGCCTCTAGGGCTTCACCTTCCTGCTTCTCCTCCCAGATAGAGGAGTCAGAGCCCCTGCTGCCCCACAGAGCAGACGAGTCTGTGCCATTGATGACCCGAGAAGGCATTTCTGTCTCAGGACTGAAGCGAGGGCAGGTCCTTCGAGGCATTCTAATTCAAGATACCCAGGGTCTTGGTCACCTGCTGCTACTCCCACCTGAGGCCATCCTGCAAGGCTCCACAGCTCAGGAGAGGATGTGCCAAGCCTGAAAGGTGAAAACATCAAGAACGCTTCATCCACGACGTGGCACAAGGAGCCTAAGCTTGGGTGTGAGGCTGACCTGGGTTCGAATCCCAGCTCTCTCCCTTGCCCGCTGTGTGACCTCAAGGGAGATGCTTGATTCAACTTCCTCAGCTTATAACGAAGAATAACAATCGTGTGCACCTGGTGGGTTGTGGGATTACCTGGGAACGTAGGAGACACGCCTGGTTCGGAGCAGACTCTACCTAAATATTGGCTCCCTGGCTGTTCCCTCCTGTAGGATGGAAACAGAAGGTCCGATGTAGGCTCTCAAAGCACTAGATTTTGCCACGTTTTACTTCTGGCTCTGACACAAACTTACTCATGTCTGCTCTCTGGGTCTTTAAAATAAGGGGACCTGAACAAGGTATGGAATTCCAGCATTCCACCTTGCCATTTTTCAGGACATGGGAAAACTGAGTTGTTTTCTAAGGAATGACTGCAAAATTTCAACAGAAGCTGTCCCGACTCTCTTTTCCTCTTGACCCTCCCCAGAGAGACAGGAATGTCTGGGAGGGGCAGAGCAAGTCTGAAGGTGGCTCCTCAGACTTACCTGCAGAATTTTCTAAATCCTCCACCTGCAGAATTTTCTAAATCCTCCGCTGCCCTCCAGAAAGCAGACAGAGTCTCGGCTGCATTTCCAACATTCTGCCTCCAAATGGAAGAAGCTGCATTGAGGGGAACTGCTTCCCCTCATTAAGATGCTCGGCCATTGTCAGACATCCCAGGGCAGAGAGTGGGCTCTGCAAAGCACGTATGGGGAGTCAGCTGTCCCGGAGAAGCCAGCTAGCCGCAGGTCAGTGTGGGCAGCTGGGCTTATTATTCAAGGGGATGTAATTCGCTGGCCTGGAAAGTTCACTACCTCCATGAAGGAATCAGCCTCCCCGTTTCTGCCAGATGATTAAAATATTAAGTGAAAAACATTGCTGAGAACCAAAGGGAACCAGTGCAAAACGTGTCCTGAAATAACTCCTGGACTGCCCCTCTGACAACTCTTCACCCCGAACTTCTGGTAGCAGCATCAAGTTCAGGAAAGGCCCAGGAGTGCCATTTCTTTCCCTCTCCTACGAAGACCATGCTTTTTCTGGAAGACATTTTCCCCCTTGACAACTGTTCTAAGAATGCAAGGAGGGTTCTTATTTTCTTCTAAAAATTATGCCTCCAGACTGGGAGCTGTGCTAATGCGCCTGCATCAACAGCTAAGCAGAGTCGACAAGACGCTGCTGATGTGAAAATCTGAGAGCGCGGAAGGGATGGATTTGGAACTGCAACCCCACCCCAAGGTCCCTCTCACGAGCTATTTCAAGTGCATTTGAAGTGATTCTGTTCATTGGAATCCATGCATCTCCCTGCCTCTGAGGAACTGGATAAGTTCTGCACTGACCCTTCTTCCGAGGTCTGTAGAAGTCCACGCTTCTGGTGGGGGGCCAGGAAGACATTATGTTAATGTCCTCAAGGTCACCTCTGGCCCTCAATTTATGGTCTGTGCCCCCTCCCATCTCCTCCCAAGCACACCCTCTGTTGCTCGGACCTGGACTCCGCAGTTTCTACACAAACACACACACACACACACACACACGGCATGGTACCACTCATGCACGACATTTGTGTGTTTCTAAATTTTTAATGGGGTAATTGGAGTCAGGGAAGAAGTGCCTGGGCAGAGATTACTACCTGTTCACCACAATAGGCTCCCTTCCTCTGGGCACATAGACTACATATTCTACCTGCCCTTGCAGTGTAATTTGATCATGTGACTTGAGTTCTAGCCAATGGAAGGAGAGCAGAAGTGAACACGGCTCAGTCTAGGCATACAATTGAATATTTTCTGGCATTAAAAAGAAACAAAGTACTGACCCAAGATGAACCTCAAAAACATTATGTCAGGATGAACCTCAAAAACATTATGCTCAGTGAAAGGCACAAGAGACCACATGGTTTTATGGTTTTACATACATGAAATGTTCAGAATAGGCAAATCTTGTATGGTTTTATATACATAAAGTGTTCCGATAGACAAATCTATAGAGATGAAAAGTAGATTAGTGATTGCCTACTGGGTAGGAACAGTAAATGGATACAAGGGATCTTATGCGGGGTTAATGTGGAGGGGATAGTAAAAATGTTCTAAAGTTACTAAAAAAATTACTGAATGATACATTCAATGAAATGGGCAAATTTTATGATATACAAAATATACCTCAATGAAGTTGTTAAAAAATAAATAAAAGAAGTGAGCATGCCATTTCCAGGACTGGTCTGTAAAAACCTCCCACATGTTTTGCTCCAGGCCCTTTCCCTTCACCCTGGCTGATGCAGACAGTGATGGAGAAGAGACAGAGGAGCCTGGGTCCCTGAGTGACTACGTGGAGTACAGCCACACCCACCGTGCTCATCTGTGAGCAAGAAGTGAACTGCTCTATGCTGAACCACTACTTGTTTGAATTTTGTTCTTACAGTAACTTCCTTACACGAATTTGTACAGAGAGTTCCAGGGCAACCACCGTATTTCCATCTGAATGGCATTCTGGTTCTTTGGTCACTACCACCACTGGAGCTGTGTTTCTTCGCCAGAAGCCCTTCATTTTCCTCACATGTCACCGGGTCCTCTCTTCCGCTTCACCCCTTCCCCAGTACCTCTTGAATTGCCTTCAGGAACTCCAGGTCCTTCTCTCTCAGTCATGCAGAGCATCCAAGTCAGTAGATGACCAAGCATGGCAGGTTGTTTCCAGGGCAACCATGGGAGAGAAAAAGGAGGTGAGGAAATTATCCCTGTGAGTGCTGGGGGTGGGGGCTGAGCCCTTTGTGGGGTGCGGGAAGGTGGGAAACTTATGGCGTCAGACTCTACCAAACTCTGCTGCCTTTTTCCCATCTCAAGCATCCAAGTGTTCCTGCATCTCCAGAACTGAGAGGGCAAGAGGTTGGTAGGAATCAAAAACCTTCTTTGGGTTATAAAAGAGAAAAGGTATTGAATATTAGCATGGAAGAGATATCGAAACAAAGAAATACCTCCAAGCTACAAGGATCTATGTACAACTCTATGGTTGGAGCCCAGACTTGCTCAGCTTTGCTCCTGCCCATCAAGTCCTAGAAGGCATCCTGCACGGATCTCTTGTACAACAAGCCAATATTTTATAATAATATAAATGGAATATAACCTTTAAAAATTGTGAATCACTATACTGTACACCTATAATTTATATAATGTACATCAACTATACATCAACCAAAAAACATTTTTAAAAATGTCTCCAAGTGTGCATTTTATCTGCAATAAGCAAAACAATTTTTTCAAGCATCATTGAAAACTGTGGAGGAGACAAATCCTGGAAAGTTTCTGGGGCAAAAGCAGTGACAAATGGGAGCTAATTTTACAGGCCTGTTGTTCACTGAAGGGAGGGGTATTTTCTTTATTTGGCGCGCTGACGCTGTCGGGTTCCGACACTGCAGAATCCACCCCCACGTACAACACGCCTTCCTCTCCTTTCTGCCGGCACTGCCTAAGAGCACGCCTCACCTAGATTACCGAGCCCTCGCTCTGCTACGCCTGCTTCCTCGCTTGTCTCCCCAGCCCACTCTCCACAGCCACGCTCACAGCCAGGCTGCTCTCCTCCTTACAGCGCTTCGGGCGCTCCTGCACTGGTGCAGTGCACAACCTGCCCGTCCGTACCCTGTGGTCCTGGGTGTAACACAGAGAGGCTTTCAAGCTCTTTGGGCCCCCAAATCTCTGTGACCTCACCTGTCACCATGTGTGGCAGGAACCTTCTGTCTAACCACTTAGAATCCCCGACTGTGCAACGGTGTGCCTCTAGACCTTTCCATACCCTGTTCCTTCTGCCTGGAACTCCTCCCACCTCCCTTCCTCACCCAGGTATTTCTCACTCGCCCTTCAAAGCTCAATTCAGCATCCCGTCCTCCACAGGGCTGCCTCTGTCCCCCTCACTCAGTCCTCTGTGCTCCTCGGGGCGCGCTGGGGACTGTCCTGTGTGCTCCCTGAGGACAACCATCGTGTTGGGAGATGCGAGCTGAGGTTGCGGCCATCCCTGGAGGAGCCAGAAGTGGAGTCACAGATGGTTCCGCCTCAGCCAGGAGGAGCGCCAAGAGGGACACGCTGAGGGAAACTGAGGCCAGGACGAGGGCCCTGGGGCAGGCAGACTGAAAGGCAGTTCAGCACCGGGAAACCGGAATACAGATGGCAGATTATTGTCGAAAATGTTCACCGTCCCCTTCCCCTCCCCACCACACCTCTCGTCTCCGCCCACACCTTTCCTGGACAATGCCCACCAACCCCTGCTCACCCCAGGGCCTGCAGGTCACCTGGTAGAAGTGTCCTGGTAGGGGTCGGGGGTGGCAAGGGTTAATACAGGCAGGTCGATGCCAGCCTCTCTGTTGGCCAGTGGGAGACGGTGCAGGCCTAGGAGCTGACCCAGCGAGGTTGGTGTAATACAAAGCAACAAGAACAGGGCCGAAAGAACCAAGGTTAAGCGTACAGCTTAATCCCTTTGAAGTGAGATGCAGAACCCACCTCAGCTGGAGCCACAATATCCTCTCCTAGGACCACAGGGCTCTTGGCTCCCAGGCACCGGCAACGAACATCTCAGAGAGAGCATCCTTGTTTACCTCCGAGAGACAATAAAACCGCATGATCACGGAGATTCCAGCACAGTCACAGAGATCACCCGAGAGCAACTCTGCTGGAATGATTACAGTTCTCCGGATGGGTCTTTGACACAAAAGGTAAGATCGTTGGATTCTCTCTGAAGGGAGAGCTTGTTTCTTCTGTATCCACACAGCAAATACCCACTTGAGAGCTCAGGCCAGGAAGGCTCTGTGGGACAAGTAATAACAGCCCGGGGGATGTAGGAAGGGCCGCACAGAGAGAGCTGGCCAGGACAGTCATGACAGCCCTTCCTTAGGGAGCCAGGCGCCTTGTTTTATTATTTTATTTTATTTTTTAATGGAATGGCTGAGTTAAAAGCTTTTGGTTCTATACTGGGTTTCTAAGTTGAGCTTTTTTTTTTTCTTTAAATGAGAAACAGATTACAATGAAGGCATTTTGTTATGTATATTAAATGCAGACAAGTCCAGAGAAAACAAATGAAAAGGCAGACATAACACAAGCTTGTGCATCAGTGATCGCATGCATATGCATTAGCTCACGGTCCCTTAAAATAAGCCAGTTTCTCCAGCCTTTCATTACGCAGAGAGGGGAGTATTTTCCAAACACTCTCTCAATTAAGGAGAAATGGCTCTGGCAGAGCTCTCCCCTGACACAGCCCTTCATTACGTGCTCCTTTCCTCCCTGCCCACTCTCCTTTCTGTGTGAATTGACTAGTTCTTCCCCTCTGGTATCTTGTTCCTCACCAGTTAGAAGGAAAAAATACTTATTATCTAAACAGGTCACAAAGAAGCAGACGAATATACTGATTAAATGCAAGGGATGTGGAGTTAACCCAGGTACAAATGTCTCTGCCACTTACTACTGGGCAAGTGACTTCACTTCTCTAGCCTCAGTTTTCTCATCTATAAAATGGGGATAAGAATACGAGGATTAAATGGAATGATGCCTGTGCAGGGATGCCTAAATAAGCATATAATATATGATTATATTTTATAAATTGTGCACACTGAATGTATCACTTACTCCAGAGAACTCAGTGTCTTGGGCTGAAAAGGGGTCTTAGAGATCATCTCTCCTTACAGGAGAGACTGATCTGGGGGGCAGGGGACTCACTAGGGCAGTTGGAAGCCAATTCTTATTGAGCACGTACTGTGTGCCTAGCCCTACACTCAGCATCTGGTCCTGGTGATTCTCCTCTTTCCAGCACTCTGTGCTCCAGGTAAAGGCATGAGCCCAGACTTGCTCAGCTTTGCTCCTGCCCATCAAGCCCTAGAAGACATCCTGCAGCCACTACCCCTGCACACCCCCATCCCCCAATCTGGGACACCCTTGCAAGTGGGAGGTGTCAGAACCTCAGAATGGTGGGACAGAACCCCACCATTATCATCACCAAAAAAAGGAATTTATCATAAAAATACAGGTTGAATTATGAACTCCAAGAACTAGAGAAAAGTCGGGCTTCTGGAAGAAACAGAACCAGGACTGGTGTGCCCTTGGGGACCCAGGACACCTCCAATTCCCTGGGTGCATCTGTGCCATTATCTACAAAGCACCAAGAATGGTACCAAATGCTTTACGTGTATTATCTTATCTGATCCTCCCACAACCCAGTGTTCACACTGGGAAACTGAGGCACAGAGCAGGTACTGGCTTGCCCAATCTCTCCAACCCATCCATCAGGGAGCTGGATTGTAAACCACAGCCTGGCACCGTTTCACTCTGATTGGGCCAAGTGGGTCAGGTGCTCCCAGCACTGGACCAGTCAGCATGGCCTGGAGGCGGGGAGACACAAACAGCTGGAAGTGGCCCTAAGGACAGAGGGTTCTTCTGTGAGGGAAGAGCCAGGAAGAGACACAACGTGACCCACTCCACTGTGACCCTCTGGTCATCCTCTGAGACCCAGCAGAGAAAGCTGTCCTCCAGGGAAGCAACCCTCTTCCCAGCCTGGAGCCACCATCGTGCCCACTTTTAGGACAGTGCCTGGCACACAGCAACCCCCGCGACTCCCATGGGGCCCTGAGTCCTATGTGAGGGTTTCCCTGGTGGTCTCCTCACACCCGGCAGAGATGCCAAGAGGCCTGAGAGTGTCGGGTCGGACCCATCTCTGTCCCCAGAGACTGCACAAGCCTGTGCACAAGGGCTGCTCAGCACAGGAATGAATGAATGAATGAATGAATGAATGGTTCCCCTTCCATGTCTCCCTTCCCTCCACACATATCCCCAGTTTCTCTCTGTTCAAGCCCCAGTCTGACAGGGGCACAGCCAAAATTGGAGAAAGGGGGACCAGCAGGCAGGATGGCTGCTCTGGGTAAGTCTGAGGCCCAAGCCACACACCTGGTCCATATGAAGAGGGCCCACTGATGAAGAAATCGGGGAGGGGCAGAAGGAGGGGGCCCCAGCAACCTCCTTCCAGAAGGCCTTCAGACGCTCCTCTCCTTTGCCTACCTCCCAGGGTTCTGCCCTACAAAGCAAGCCCCCGTCCAAGCTCAGGGCCCCCCACTGGCCGTCGACTCTTTCTCCAAGGACCAGGTGTTCACAGAGCCTGCCAGTCTGGCCTAGACCCCTGATCTCCAGCCAGCAGGAAGCAAGGAGACCCCCATCCACCCGTCACAGCCTCTGGTCTGCAGCCCTTAGCTCCTTCCTTGCCCTGGGTATGTTGAGTTAAGACAGGCGCCTTCCAAAGGCATGGGAATTCTTTCTTCTTCTTTTTTCTTTAATGAAGCAAACCAGATGGAAAAGAGAAAACTTGAAATGTTTTAAGAATAAAGACTTTTTTGTTGTTGCTGTTAAAAGAAAACATGCTCATTAAAAAAAAAAAAAATTCAAGCAATATAAAAAGGACCAAAAGATCTCTTCAAAGTTAAGGGAGGAAAGGAGTATAAAAATTGTAAGAACTTGAGGTTATTATATTTTGATATGATAGTAGGTTTCATGTTTGACTTCCTGCTATGAAAGATGAGGGAAATTCCACCTTTCTCTCTCCTCCTCTTCAAATTCAGTTACTGGCATCCTTGTTTACACGGGCCACATCCAGAGAAGAATGAACCCTATGCTCACCACCAATCCTTTTAGGATGGTGCCTTGTTTCTGAGATCTGGAGTTTGATTCCTCAGGGTTCTGCCAAAAGAAGCTTTTAGGAACCATGTGCTCATGCTTAAAGATGTCTGTTGTCTTTATATCCCAGGGAGCGCTGGGTCACATTTCCTTTCCCTGCCAGCTCTGCAGATCCTGGACACCATCCTCAGGCACTGGACACTGTGGGGGAATTTTTGTCTTGTTTTGTTTTGTTTGGCTTTGTTGTTTATAGGATTCTGCCTTTGTATTCAGTAGCTAAACATGGTTATGATTCAGAATTGATCACTTTGTGCTTTTCTTTTTCTGGGATACAAGGACTTTGTTGAATAGAAGATTTGAGTCCTTCTTCTGGTGAGTCTACATCTCATATTCCTTTCATTCTGTACTCTTCTCTAGAAGCACCACCATCCTTCTCCTTCCATATAAATCATCTCCACAATCCTTTTGGCATCTTTGAGCAGGTTTGTTTTGCATGGTTTTGTCAAACTTGTGTTTTGAGGTTTTTGTTGCTTTGAATGAGGTTTCCATCTCTGTAATATTTTATTTTTCTTTCCCACTTGTTTCCTAAGATCCGTCCGTCAACTTGCCTTTCATCTCTTTCTGTCGTTACACAATCTCTTCCTTAAAACGTACACAGATGTCAGTGGAGCTCAGTTTTTCAGCCCTTTTTGTCTGTAGTTTCTTTGGATTGTGGAGGATTCATTTGATCTTTCCCCCTCCTTCTTTGAGCAACCCCTCTTCAGAAGAATGTTATTCATCTGACGTTTTCTTATATCCCTTTCCTCCTTGTTTGCTTTCTTGCTGTATCTATGCATAGGTTTTATGTGGATTCCTTTCTGTTTGTCACTGAGCTTGATGGGCTCAGCTATGTCCTGAAAACATAGATGTGGGTAGGAATAAAAGGCATGAAAGCATCTAATCAAGTCCAGCCTTTTCCTGGGGCCATGACTCTGCCCATGACTCATGCCCAAGAAGCAGTGTGTCTCTCCACGCTGCCCCACCTGCAGCATTTCCCTGAGTTAGGACGATGGTCACAGACAAAACAGTGGCAAGAAGGTGTGGCCTCCTCCTCCCGCTCCACCCCCTGGGCCCTTGACCATGCCATTCACTGAGGCAGGACACCAGAGGATGCGTACATTGGAATGGAGGGAATTACCAAGGGGGGTGGGGTGGGAAGGGCCAGAGCTCTGTTTTGGCCACTGTCTGGACACACTCACTCTCCACCCAGATGAAGACATCACATCAACAGTTGAATTTAAGAATTATTTCTTTGATCGTTTTCTCCTCTCCACTTTCTTTGCTATTCTCTTTCTGGTTTTCTTCTGCAGATATTAGACTTTCTAACTTGATCTGCTAATTTTCTTATCTTCTCTCATCTATGTTTCTTTTTTTTCCTTTTTTCAGATTTCTTCTGACTCTTCCATGGATTGTGTACATTTATCTCTAACGTATTTTTCATCCCCGAGAGTTCTCCTTGGGGCTCTGCACTGTGATGTGTAGTGTGGCCACAGCTGTCCCCAGCCTCTCCTCCCTCTCTCCCTTCCCATACGTGGCTTACCCTGGACCACCTCTCATGCGCACATGATCACCCCCAAGCTCTTCATAGTCTATGGAATTCCCCGCATCATGCAAATAGCCTCCCTTGGCCGTTCCGTGGGCCTAGAGGTGCTCATCCAACCAAGTGACCCACTTGGGGGAAATGGACTCAGGAAGGAGACCAGCGCAGGCCCTGGAAGTGCTTTGGGGCAATTAGGACAGGGACCTCCAGGATTCTGAGAACTGGAGCCTCGCCCAGAAGGAAGGGGACACAGGCTCCAGATGGGCATGTCAACTTGGTTTTTGGACTCTTTGACCCTCTGGGGATGGACATGGCCAAAGGAAGGCCAGGGAGGGGTAACACAGAAGATTCAGAGCAGGCCAGCTCTCAGCATCTTAGGACATTTTCTCATCTCACTTGTGTCTGGGACAAAGGAGAGAAAACTCTTCTTCATCCCAAGCTCAAAGGAACAAACTTCCACAAAGATTTTGTTGGTCCCAATCTTATAGTATCATCTAAACCCTCCCAATTTGTCCCCACCTGCCATCACCGTGATAATGCACATCTTCCAGGGGACAGAACTGAGGAGACAAGAGGGAAGCTGTGGGGTTCGCCTTTTAGGGGCCCCACCTTCTACTCAGACGTGCCATGCTCTCCAGCACAACCACTTAAGTCCTGATCTCCCATAGCCCAGAATCTCCTGTCTTCTTGATGCCTAAAGCCCGTATGTCAAAATTCCAAGTTATATCAATATATATTCTAGCCAGGGAGACAGTCAGCCATCTAATTAGTTGTTCTCAGCCTTTAGGATTTCTGGAACCAGTGCTTTTAATTTTTTTTTTTTAACATCTTTATTGGAGTATAATCGCTTTACAATGGTGTGTTAGTTTCTGCTATATAACAAAGTGAATCAGTTATACATATACATATGTCCCCATATCTCTTCCCTCTTGCATCTCCCTCCCTCCCACCTTCCCTATCCCACCCCTCTAGGTGGTCACAAAGCACCAAGCTGATCTCCCTGTGCTATGCGGCTGCTTCCAACTAGCTATCTATTTTACGTTTGGTAGTGTATATATGTCCATGCCACTCTCTCACTTTGTCCCAGCTTACCCTTCCCCTCCCCGTATCCACAAGTCCATTCTCTAGTAAGTCTGCATCTTTATTCCCATCTTGCCCCTAGGTTCTTCATGACCGTTTTTTTTTTTTTTTTTTTTAGATTCCATATATATGTGTTAGCATACAGTATTTGTTTTTCTCTTTCTGACTTACTTCACTCTGTATGACAGTCTCTAGGTCCATCCACCTCACTACAAACAACTCAGTTTCATTCCTTTTTATGGCTGAGTAATATTCATTGTATATATGTGCCATATCTTCTTTATCCATTCATCTGTTGATGGACACTTCAGTTACTTCCATGTCCTGGCTATTGTAAATAGAGCGGCAATGAACACTGTGGTACATGACTTTTTTTGAATTGTGGTTTTCTCAGGGTATATGCCCAGTAGTGGGATTGCTGGGTCGTATGGTAGTTCTATTTTTAGTTTTTTAAGGAACCTCCATACTGTTCTCCATAGTGGCTGTATCAATTTACATTCCCACCAACAGTGCAAGAGGGTTGCCTTTTCCCTACACCCTCTCCAGTATTTACTGTTTGTAGATTTTTTGATGGTGGCCATTCTGACTGGTGTGAGATGATATCTCATTGTAGTTTTGATTTGCATTTCTCTAATGATTAATGATGTTGAGCATTCTTTTTTTTTTTTTTAAAGGAAGTCTTTTTTTTTAAACTTTGGGTTCATTTATTTAATTAATTTATTTATTTATGGCTGTGTTGGGTCTTCATTTCTGTGCGAGGGCTTTCTCTAGTTGTGGCAAGTGGGGGCCACTCTTCATCACGGTGCACGGGCCTCTGATTATCGCGGCCTCTCTTGTTGCGGAGCAAAGGCTCCAGACGCGCAGGCTCAGTAATTGTGGCTCACGGGCCTAGTCGCTCCGCGGCACGTGGGATCTTCCCAGACCAGGGCTCGAACCCGTGTCTCCTGCATTGGCAGGCAGACTCTCAACCACTGCGCCACCAGGGAAGCCCCTGTTGAGCATTCTTTCATGTGTTTGTTGGCAATCTGTATCTCTTCTTTGGAGAAATGTCTATTTAGGTCTTCTGCCCATTTTTGGATTGGGTTGTTTGTTTTTTTAATGTTGAGCTGCATGAGCTGCTTGTAAATTTTGGAGATTAATCCTTTGTCAGTTGCTTCATTTGCAAATATTTTCTCCCATTCTGAGGGTTGTCTTTTTGTCTTGTTTATGGTTTCCTTTGCTGTGCAAAAGCTTTAAAGTTTCATTAGGTCCCATTTGTTTATTTTTGTTTTTATTTCCATTTCTCTAGGAGGTGGGTCAAAAAGGATCTTGCTGTGATGTATGTCATAGAGTGTTCTACCTATGTTTTCCTCTAAGAGTTTGATGGTGTCTGGCCTTACATTAAGTCTTTAATCCATTTGGAGTTTATTTTTGTGTATGGTGTTAGAGAGTGTTCTAATTTCATTCTTTTACATGTAGCTGTCCAGTTTTCCCAGCACCACTTATTGAAGAGGCTGTCTTTTCTCCACTGTATATTCTTGCCTCCTTTTTTTTTTTTTTTTTTTTATTTATTATTTTTATTTTTGGCTGTGTTGGGTCTTCGTTTCTGTGTGAGGGCTTTCTCCAGTTGCAGCGAGTGGGGGCCACTCTTCATCGCGGTGCATGGGCCTCTCACCATCGCGGCCTCTCTTGTTGCGGAGCAGAGGCTCCAGACGCTCAGGCTCAGTAGTTGTGGCTCACGGGCCCAGTTGCTCCGCGGCATGCGGGATCCTCCCAGACCAGGGCTCGAACCCGTGTCCCCTGCACTGGCAGGCAGACTCTCAACCACTGCACCACCAGGGAAGCCCTCTTTCCTCCTTTATCAAAGATAAGGTGACCATATGTGCGTGGGCTTATCTCTGGGCTTTCTATCCTGTTCCATTGATCTATATTTCTGTTTCTGTGCCAGTACCATACTGTCTTGATTACTGTAGCTTTGTAGTACAGCCTGAAGTCAGGGAGCCTGATTCCTCCAGCTCTGTTTTTCTTTCTCAAGATTGCTTTGGCTATTCGGGGTCTTTTGTGTTTCCATACAAATTGTGAAATTTTTTGTTCTATTCTGTGAAAAATGCCAGTGGTAGTTTGATAGGGATTGCATTGAATCTGTAGATTGCTTTGGGTAGTAGAGTCATTTTCACAGTGTTGATTCTTCCAATCCAAGAATAAGGTATATCTCTCCATCTATTTGTATCATCTTTAATTTCTTTCATCAGTGTCTTATAATTTTCTGCATACAGGTCTTTTGTCTCCTCAGATAGGTTTATTCCTGGATATTTTATTCTTTCTGTTGCAGTGGTAAATGGGAGTGTTTTCTTAATTTCACTTTCAGATTTTTCATCATTAGTGTATAGGAATGCAAGAGATTTCTGTGCATTAATTTTGTATCCTGCTACTTTACCAAATTCATTGATCAGCTCTAGTAGTTTTCTGGTAGCATCTTTAGGATTCTCTATGTATAGTATCATGTCATCTGCAAACAGTGACAGCTTTACTTCTTCTTTTCCAATTTGGATTCCTTTTATTTCTTTTTCTTCTCTGATTGCTGTGGCTAAAACTTCCAAAACTATGTTGAATAATAGTGGTGAGAGTGGGCAACCTTGTCTTGTTCCTGATCTTAGTGGAAATGGTTTCAGTTTTTCACCATTGAGGACGATGTTGGCTGTGGGTTTGTCATATATGGCCTTTATTATGTTGAGGAAAGTTCCCTCTATGCCTACTTTCTGGAAGGTTTTTATCATAAATGGGTGTTGAATTTTGTCGAAAGCTTTCTCTGCATCTATTGATATGATCACATGGTTTTTCTCCTTCAATTTGTTAATATGGTGTATCACATTGATTGATTTGCATATATTGAAGAATCCTTGCATTCCTGGGATAAACCCCACTTGATCATGGTGTATGATCCTTTTAATGTGCTGTTGGATTCTGTTTGCTAGTATTTTGTTGAGGATTTTTGCATCTATGTTCATCAGTGATTTTGACCTGTAGTTTTCTTTCTTTGTGACATCTTTGTCTGGTTTTGGTATCAGAGTGATGGTGGCCTCGTAGAATGAGTTTGGGAGTGTTCCTCCCTCTGCTATATCTTGGAAGAGTTTGAGAAGGATAGGTGTTAGCTCTTCTCTAAATGTTTGATAGAATTCGCCTGTGAAGCCATCCAGTGCTTTTAATTTTAAGTTAAATCAGGGACTGACATTGGGTTGGAAGCTTAAAACAAAAACCAAAATAAAACAGAGCAACAACAATAACCAAACTTCCCTCCACCCATTGCCACGGTCCCATTAAAGAACGCAAGTCGAACCGCAAAGAGAGCAGAACAGCGTACTCTCAGTGTGGAGGGTATTACTTTAAGCTGAATCAACTTAGCTTTGTGAAAAACTCATTATATTTTCTTTATTTTTTACATTTTGCCTTAGACCAGGGAACACTTGCTTCTTTCTTCATTTTTTCCACATAGTCCAATGTTTGGAAATCACTTCTTTAAAGCACGTAATGGGAAAAAAATTAAAAAGCCATTATGTTAACAGAGTCATGCCAATGCCCAGATTCCTAAGGCAGTGGTGGGAGCACATAGAAAGAATGGAGAAGGACTAGATTTGAAAGCCCTGGTCTTGGACTTGACTTGTTTCAATTCTGTTTGAATATTCAGCCTCTGTGGGCTCAAGACAACCCCTGATACAGGCAGGTACCTCTCTTGCACCTTCTTTAAATCCAAGCTCATCTCTCCCAGGTAGAGTCTAGACAGAAAGCTCTTCTTTCCCCTGCCTGCAATGCCCTCCCTTCGCACCTTCCCAAAGGTGCTTTGGAGGCCAGCCCGGGTCCTCCCCCCAGGGAGCCCTGGGACCTCCCTCTCCACTTAGCCAGCCCCTCTTCCTTCTCAACTACCTGCATCCCATCTCACATCCCTCACAAGGGTGTCCACTGGTCTAGAGCTAATGACGACGTCACTCACCTTCCTCTAGGAGAAGGAGGGGAGGGGCGTACTCAGGCTTAGGCTGCCTTCTCCTCCCCAGGTGGACTTGGGCAGGGCTGAGCATGGCTGAGCTCTTAGACAGGAGCAAGTGACCTTGAGCCTCAGACTAGGCTGTAGCTCAGGCTCCTCGACACAGTTGGAGACCAGACTGAGCTGCCCTGGCTGTCCCGCCTCCCCTGCTTGGAGGTGGTTCTCTCACTTTAATCCACACCCCTCCCTGGTGTGTTTCTGCAAAGTCTCTGGTCACACTCCAGCACTGCCATTACTGCCGATGCCATGTCTATAAACATGACGGTCCTGGAGCTATATTAAGATTTTATGAGTCTCTTTGTAAAAACAGATTAAGAGATTCAGTGTGAAATTCTTCTCCTTTTTAAAGTTTCCCCTTCCCCTCAGCTCCCATCAGGCACACCCACCCTGGCCCCAGTTGGCTTCTGCTCTGTGATTTGCAAATTAAAGTAAATGCTGCTTTTTCTGGAAAGAGATGGGGTGGGCTTCCCTCCCTTCTCATCCAGTGTTACTACAAGATTGGGTTCCCAGTCCCATTTTTCTTGGCACACAGGCATCAAAGAGGCTTTCTAAATGGTGTGCTTTTCCCTCCCCAAAGCAAGCACGGCTCAAAAGCCAAGCTGCACTGTGAGAATGTGCTAGGATGACCAGCTGGCCTTGCTTGCCTGAGACACCCCAGGTTTCAGCGCTGAAAGTCTCGTCCGGTAAACTCTGGGTCCCAGGGAAACCTGGGAAGCTCTGTTGTCCTAGAATAAAGGCTTGTTGCAGAATCATCAAATGTTAGAGCCAGGAAAGCCCTCTGAGCTCCAAGGATTTCCAAATGATAGAGAGCTGCAGAATCCTTCTTCCAAATGAAAAGTTACAGGAAGAACACTAAGCGAACAGGCTGGAGCGCCTCCAGTGGACAGAGGGCAGGAGCCTGCAGACCATCTCACCTCCACTCTGTGGTCCTGGAAGAATAAGGCATCAGCTGGGACACTAGGACTCCTCTGACGTCATCCAACCCCTACCCGGCCCCCAAGAAGCCCAGCGGCCCCAACTCACCCCAAACTGGATGAGAAACCGCAGCCCCAAGAGGGAAACGCTTCCCCGTGGTTGGAGACAGTGGGGCTCAGACGAAGAACTCTTCCTTAAAAAGAGGCACCGAGATGCACCAGCCCACACCCTTTGCCAGTGCCCTCTCCAACCTCCCACGCATTTGCTTTCTAAATTTGGAACAATCCATGGGCTCCAAAGCCAGCCTCCGAGACACCACCACCTAAAACCCTCACACACACATACCACCTGCGCCGTGGCCATTTAAGGGAGGCCAGCCACCCCACTCCTCAGGGACTCTGACCGGCCACGGCTTGGTTTGAACAGATGGAAGAACAGGCAGTGCAGGGGGTGTGGTCTGCGTGTCTATGCTGGGCTGTCCACGCTCTGCGTCTCCAGGGTTAATATCCACCTTCTTCCAAAGGCTGTGGGTATTTATAAGCTTCTGCTCCCACCTGGTACCCAAATCCTCACGTTCTCCCCGCACGAAGCCTCAGCACGGTGCTGGGTCTGTTCTCCCTGCACTTCAGAAGCGGCTCCTAGCTTACCCTGAACCTGGAAACCTCCACCCTGAGAAACGGAGTCCACTCCCTGGCCAGCCCGGCAGAGCCTCCATAACAAAACGTGGCCTGATTCTCAGGTTTCGGGGGGGCTGGGCCAGCCTGCGCATCTCCCAGCCTTCACTGTGCTGGCACTCAGTCACGGACCCTCCTGCCCTGGAGGGGCCCTGGGCTGGGGGGCACCCCTCGGGCTGAACCTGCAGCTACTTCCGGGCAAGAGCCGGCTTTCTTGGCAACATGCATCCAGGGCTGACAACCTCCTCCTCAAGGGCTCTGAGCAGGGGCGCCCCCTCTCCATCTCCCCTGGGAGTCCTGCTCTCCCCACGGGGCCGGCTGAGGCTGCTGTCTCCCTGAGAAAGGTGCTTAGCGGTAAAAGATAAACGAGGCACATTAGAATTGTCAAGAGTTTATTTGAGCATACATTGATTAAAATCAAAGAGGGTTAGGAGCGCTCCACGGACAGGAGCAAGGGGAGAGGTTTTCATAGAGAAGATGTGGAGACAAAGCAAGGAAGTAATGTGACTGGCCACAGCCTGCCTTATTGGCGAAAAGCTAGTCGGCTGTTTGGGGTCGGTTGTTCTACGTCTCATCTTCTCCTATTCGAGTGCATTGACCCTGGCTTAGGTTTCGGCCAGCTTACCTGGGCTACCAGTCTAACGGCCTCCTTGTTTAATTACTTTTACATCAGTGACATGAACCTTTAATTCCTCACTCTAACCCTCAAATGGGCAGCACCTGTGAGCGGATGTCATAATAAAATAACTGTGAAGAAATCTCAGAGATTTCTTTTTATCATTACAACACCGTGAAACAAGTTCTGTTTGTAGGTGGAGAAACGGGGGTCCTGATCTGGCCGAGCGCCCCATCCACCTCCCCGCGCATGCGTGAGTGCCACGTGCCTGACCTGCCCACGTGCTCCGGCATGGCCGTCTGGCGCTCACGGGCACCGGCCACCAGCGCCGGTTCCACTTTCTAGTCTGAGGGCAGCCTCTGCGACTGGCAGAGTCCTCGCATCACCCCTCCCCCAGCCCATGTCACCCATGACCCCAGGGTGTCCCTACGATGAATGACTCAAGCAGGGAACGTGGGAATCTGTTTCTCCCCCCTTGTCCCACAGCCACTCCAAACAGTGGCTTCTCTCCACCCCAGGCTTCCTTTTCAAGAGGGTCGGAGCTCCTGCTGCGGCTTCCGGATTAACCAGAGGCTTCCTGCGGGCCTGGGTCCGTCTGGTGCTTTGCCACTTGCAGGGAAATCGGTACCAGAGATGGGGGCCGAGTCAGCAACGGAATAGAAGGAAGCCCCTGGGACCGCAAATGGGGCTCCAGAGGCCCCGGTGAAGCCCCCAGCCCCGCCAGGGGCTGGGAATCCAGGCCAAGCCCCTCCCCCCCACCCCAGGCCTGTTTCCTCCTTGTTAAATGGAAGAGCCAGACCAAATCACGTCCCCCTCTCTGCGTCTAGCCTTCTCTTTGTAATGAATATTTCAACTGATCACATGAGTCAGAGGAAACTAAACAGAATGAAGATGATGAAACCAGAAAGGTTTGGAATTGGAAGTCACACAATGCACACACACCGTGGGATCATTCCACCATAAAAAACCGATTGAAACGTGGTCCAACTCAGCAGGGGCCAGCCCGTGTTGTTTAAGCAGAGAGGGAACAGGAGCTGCTTGCAGTGAACTTTGTTGGAAAGAATGGCCTGCCCAGGATGGGGTGGGGTGGGTCGGGTCTCAGGGGCAAACACCGGCTGGGCGACTAAAGGGGCCTCGTGCAGGGTCCAGTTTGGGTCCAGTGACCCAAACGGAGGACGCTGGTGCCCGGGCATCATGGCATCCTCTGCCTCATCCAGGCCCCGCCCACCTCTGGGCACGGCTGAGCCCTGGAGGAGCATCCCCTGCCAGTGCCCCGTCCATCAGGGTGGGCAGTGGGGAGGTTTCCCAGCTCCCGGTAGCTCTCAGTAGCTTTGCATATCTCTGGGGACTTCTGGAACGATCCAGACCTATATACAATTTCAGGGTCTCCTTACTTTGCCAGCGTCTGGGACTGAAATTCAACCTCTAAGCATTTAAAAGAAGCAAGAGGAAAACTCAATCCCCTTTCCTTCCATAGCACGCTGGGACAGAGCTTTGCGGTTTAAAATCTCCTCAAAGAAAATACAGCAGCTGCGGTGGATGGAGAAGCCCAGAGAGCCAGGAGGGGGGCAAGTGTTGCCCCCTCTGCCTGCGGGCTGGCAAAGCCCAGGCATAAGCGGGTTTCTGGTTGGTGAGTGGGTCAGCCCTGGCTCAAAGTGTCAAGTGGAAAAATGGAATGTTCCACAGTTTGAGAAGACTTTATATCTATTGTGAATGAAAAATGTTGCCTGCCATATCAGTAAACAAGGGCTGTTGCAGCCATCAAGCCACTGCCGCCGCCCCCAACGGTGAGCCCTCAGGGGACTCAGGACGGGAAAGAACAGAATACCGGCCCTAGACAGCTAAGGTGCATACCAAGGAAATGATTTCAATGAGTCCAGACTCTTGCATCTTCCCATACACAGAGAAGTGTTAAATGCATTAACTTGAGATATCTGGTTTTCTTTTAATTAACAATAATCTTTGGATGTTTCGCCTACCCAGTATTTGTTGCAAAATCCCCTATATATCCTGGCTCTTCCCTTACCTCTTCGGAGCAGTCCCTCTGAGCGATGTAAGAGGCTGCATCCTGGGCTTAAGTCCTCAGTTTGGGCTGCCAAATAAAACATAGTTCTCAACTTTTAGGTTGTGCTTTTTTTTTTCAGTCGACACTATCCATCCATCTCTCACAGATTACATAACATGTACTCTTCTAAGCATTTCTCAAATGTTAACTGATTTAGTCCCATTTTACAGATGAGAAAATCAAGGTGTGGGAAGCTGAGGTCCCTTTGCTACTGGTGGAGCCAGGAGTTGAGCCCAGGCAGGTCTAGAATGAAGGCTCTGCCCTCTGTGCCAGGCTGTCTAGGCAGCTGGGGGCTGGAGCCGAGGTGGGCAGCAGAGCTGGCTCAGGGCTGCCGCGTGGGCTCAGCACCTGGAGCTGGCTAAGAGACACAGACACAGTGGCGACCAAGTGATTTGGCCTGAAAGGACAGCAGGAGGGAGGGAAGGAGGGAGCCAGCACTCTCACAAGACTCCAGCCCAGTACCCCAGGCCCCAAAAGCCAGGCCAGCCAGGACCAGTTGGTAGTATTGGACAAGCACTGTAGGAAGGGAGGGGGACCTGGCTGAGAAATGCCAGAGAAGATTTTCTCTTTGCCGGGGAGCAAGCCTTTGGAGAGAGATTCCAGCATCTTTGGACTCTGCCTGGGAAGCAGCTGCCTCTCATTCCCAGCAGCTCCAGCACATTCCCAGGTTCAGCCTGCCCTCTGCTGGGCCTGTCGGGGGACCAGAAAACAGAGCATCCTCGGGTGGCTTCTCAGAGGCCCCTTTTAGGCCCATGCTCGTAAACTGAGTGATAATTCACAGAATTGCGGTACAGTACTGCTTACACGTTTATCATCATTCTAACCACTTATTTGGGCTGAGAACTTTTAGTTTATTCCGCTTGTCAATGAAACCATTGCTTGAATTGTATAAAATGTGTGAGTGGCACATTTCTGTCACAGCTGGGGTCAGGGAGGGGAGTGTTGAGGGGCAGGGGTTAGAGAACTGGGCTCCAGGTCACCTCCCCACCCCCAGCATGTCGGGGCCATTCAAATTTACATGGAAACAAGAGTATTGCTCTGCTTTCAAAGTTAGAGCCACTTGACCCCCTGCTGGCAGGTCCGTAATAAGGGACCTTGTGATGGAAGACGTGGTCCAGGCTCCAGGGCCATTGACACCCAAGACCTAAGAGCCCAAAACACTTGACTTGGGGCTTAGCTGAACCCTGGGGAGTTAGGAACAAGGGTGACAGTCTGTTAAGGAAACAGCATGTTGCTAGTTGAGAGATATTTTCCCCTCTGGTCATGTCATTGTTTAAGTCTGGCTCGATCTTTTCCAAGCTCTATAAACCCACTCTGATCCCACAGGGTAGTTACAGAGGATCAGAAGTCCAGTTGACTTGCCTCTTTTCATGACCCAAACTTAATCACCAATGAAATCTCAGCTTCCAGACAGACTGGCTTCCAATCAGCTGCTATTATTTGAGTATCTGTGGAAGAAAGTCTAACTTGGCATTCCCTCGGCCAGGACCCTGGGTATTCGTTTTCTAAACCTGGACTTAATTTGACAGTCAAGTCCCTATTTACCTGAAAAGAGCGAACAGAATCCCATCACCTCGGGTTCATGTCAGGAAGGACCCTGTGTCTCAGCTCTAGAGATGCTTTCTCTTTCCATGGTCCCTGTCTCCTCCTGGCTCACGTCACACCTTTGCTTAAACTCACCCATCATCTATTCCAGTGACCAGAAAAAAAATTCCAGTTCCGCTTGTGACCAACCAGGCCTCACGTTCATCCAACGTTCAGCAATATCTTCTGAGCTCCAGCCATGCGCCGGGTGCTGACCTGGGAGCTTGCAATAGGAAATGTCAGGGAGCGACAGTCCAAACTCCCCACTCCATGGAGCTATTTAGTGGGAAATGGGAAAACAGTAAGCCAACTTCATGAGCAAATGATGAGCATACAAAGGATGAAAAGTGCTGGGGCATAAAGAAGCAGAGGGATGCAGCACTATTTACGATAGTCAGGACATGGAAGCAACATAAATGCCCATCAACAGGTGAATGGTTAAAGAAGATGTGGTACTATATATAATGGAATACTACTCAGCCATAAAAAGGAACAAAATTGTGCCATTTACAGAGAAGTGGATGGACCCAGAGACTGTCATACATAGTAAAGTAAGTCAGAAAGAGAAAAACAAATATTGTATAACATCGCTCATGTGTGGAATCTAGAAAAATGGTACAGGTGAACTTATTTGCAAAGCAGAAATAGAGACACAGATGTAGAGAACAAACTTATGGATACCAAGGGGGGAAGGGGGGGTGGGATGAATTGGGAGATTGGGATTGACATATATACGCTACTATATATAAAATAGATAACTAATGAGAACCTACTGTGTAGTACAGGGAACTCTACTCAGTGCTCTGTGGTGACCTAAATGGGAAGGAAATCCAAAAAAGAGGGGATATATGTATACGTATAGCTGATTCACTTTGCTGTACAGCAGAAACCAACACAATATTCTAAAGCAACTATACTCCAATAAAAAGTATAAAAAATTAAAAATTAAAAAAAATTTTTAAATAATACAATTAAAAAAAAAAAAAGAAGCAGAGGGAGAGGGACCCGGAATGCCAGGGGACGGCCATCAGGTGGCCTTGTTGCCAGGTGACGGGGGGCATTAGCAGTGTAGAGACCCCGAGGTGTGGGCAGCCCTGGGGATTGAGGACCAGCCAGAGGGCCTGTGGGCCTGGCTGAGGGAGTGAGGGGAGATGGCAGGAGCCAAGGTCGCAGAGGATGACAGCAGGCCGTGCAGGTCCCCAGGAACCACGGGAAGGACTCAGCAATCATCCAGGCGAGGGGGAGTCTCGGCAGGGTTCCAGCAAAGTGACAGCCCCCAGCTCACCTCTGCCAGTCTCCCTCTGGCTGCTGATTGTAAAGAGACAGGGGTGGGTGCTGAGGGCAGGGAGACCACTGCCCAGCTACTGGGGAGCAGCGTGGACGTGATGAGAAGGGGTCAGAGTCTGGGCTTAGTTGAGGGGTGTGCCCGCGGGATCCCCGGCCAGAGGGGTGTGGGGTGGGAGAGAGCTGAGGACGGTTCCCGGCTGGGGGCCTGGGCCATGGGAAGGACAGAGGGGCTGGCCCCTGAGGCAGGGAAGGTGGTAGGCTGGCAGGTTCTCGGAGTGGGTGATGGGGAAGGTCAGGAGGCTGAGGTGCCCACGGGACCCCTGCGGAGGAGGCAGCCGGCTCTGGAGAGAAGTCTGCACCCCACCCGGCACGTGACCTGAAGGTTAAGAGTCAGCCCAGATGGCGTCCGCTCCTCTGCCTCCCCTCACCCTGAGCCTGGCCACCCACACGTCCTTTATCACTGCAAACGTCCAAGTTCACTGCCTGCCCTGGTCTCCCATCCAGGCAGCCCCCCATCCACCCGTGCTCTCCCGGGGCACCCTGTCTCCCAGCTTCCGTAGCACCCAGTAGCCCTTGACATGACCTTGAGCGCTTACACGGTGGTGTAAGCCCCCGGGACAGCATCGGCTCCCAGAAGACAGACACTGGCCTCGCTACGTTCCCGCCCCCGGTGGACACTCAGGGGCCGAACACGGCCAACCGGCCCTCCCGCAGGCCTCTCTTCGCCCTCTTCCCCTACAGCCGCCCACTGCTCCTCTGCCAGAGCACCCAGAGGTGACCTGAGGTCCCACGGTGAGGCCCAGGGACCCAGGCGGTCACTGCTGCTTTGGGGGATCCTAATGAAAAGGAGCCTCTTTCCCGCACGCTGCAGGACCCTGCCCAGGGGGCCTTGGGCTGGAAGACCTCGCCACACACACACACTCACACGCACATTCACACTCACACACACGTACTCACAGGATCTAACTCTTTTTTTGCTCCTCCTCCTCCCTTTCTCAGCCCTGGCCCGAGGGTTTGGTGGGGGGAAGGCACTGGGGAGGCCTAAAAACCCAGCTCTACCTGTGTGCATTTTTTAAACGTAATGCAGTATGTCGAGTATCAATTATGAACTTGACGTGTGATGAGGAGTGACGCTGACACTTCTTTAAACAGTGGAACCACTGAACAGGGACACAGCAGAGGATATAAGCTTGGCCTTTGGGAAGTGTGTCCTGTCCAGATCCCCGAGCCAATCCCACAAATCTCTCAAATTGTCAGGAAAACATTGAAAATGATGACAAACACAATAGGACCAGTGCAAACGTATACAAATATATTTTGGGAGTGAGGGGTGGTAAGGATGTTGTGAATTTCAGCGTCCCATTGTCACTGCAAATCCCTGACGAGGGGAGACCACAGCGCTCAGGGGTCCGGGCTCAGGGCAGGAAGCTTGGCCGCCAGCTCGCCCCTCCCAGTCCGCATCCCAGGCCCCCGAGGTCTGTTCTCTGCGGAGAGGGGGCCAGCTCGGCGCACCGAGTGCTGCTTCATCTTTTCTCCTGGAAAGGACGGTCAAACTGTTTGGGTGCTATTTTTAAATATTTAAATAAATGTCCTCTAATTCCCAGCCTAGGAAGCAGGGTCGGGGCAGAAGGGGAGGGGGTCTTCTGTGCCACCGTCCCCCCAGGCCTCCCTGCCTTGCCTCGCACTGGAGACACAGTGGTGAGGACAGGGGCCTGAAGATGCTGGGCACCGAGGGATGTGCACGCACCGCCATCAGCTGCAACCAGGGAGGTGCCTGCCTTGTCTGAGAACCCTGCCCTTCGCCCTGCTGTTCTGTGCTTATGGAAAGCTTTCCATCAAGTCCTTGTCCCTCCGCATACACTCAGGCCACACAGATTTCCATCCAGGTGTCGGATGGGAAGTGGTAGCAACAAGAAGAGGGACTCTCTCCCCGTGCTCTTCAGGGACCAGGCTTGTCCCCCGAACGCTGCAGGTGCCCCCAGCCCTGGGGGCTGCTGGGAGGCCTTGCCCCTCGAGTCCCAACCCACCGCCAGCCAGGTGAGCAGGGCCCAGCAGAGGGACAGAACAGGAGTCCATGGCTCTCCACTGTCCTGCAATTCCGGCCACCAGGCCAACCGGGTGACCAGACCGAGGGGGTTTCCAGCATGCAGGACTTTCAGTGCTGAATTCAAGAAAGCCCTGGGAAACCGGGACACATAGGTCACCCTAGGGCCAACCTAGCCTCCAGCCACCCCAAATGTAACTGTCCAGAGATTTTGTTTCTCATGGTCTCTCTTTGTGTGACTCTTTCTGGACCCCGGCGAACTCTACTGGGGCAAGAATATGCTTTTGATTCTTATAAGCCCAGAGCCGCTTATAAATTCCTAATTTGGGGCCAGCGGTTGCTCCAATTTAGCTCCTGGCACCATGCCCATTCAGCTCCTTGAAGTTCAAGGTTACTGCAGACGGAAGGACGAAGGAGGCCCTGTGCCTTCTGCCTGGGTTTTTGGCAAGCTCTCAACGCTTCTTTTGAGGGCACCAGGCCTGGTCATCTTTCACAAGAATGGTCGCTGCCTTTGTTTTCAGCCCCTTGGCTGATGCTCTCGGTGAAGTTGAGATGCTTGGTTCAGGAGCACACGTTCCCCGTTCAAGTTTAAGTTCAGCTGTTGAACATCCCTCTCTCTGCTCCTCCTAGGAGGTCTGCTCCTTGCCTTATCTGGAAGGGAAATTCCTGTTGATGAAAGAACATGTTGTTGCATATATTTCTGAATCTTTTGTTTATTCCCAGCCAAAGGCTCTTGAAGTTAAAAGCCAGGATTTTGCCACCTGCACACTTTCCTTTGTGACCTGCCCCTGGGCAATGTGGGCCTCCTGACCAGCAGCCCAGTTCAAGGGTTTGGGGATTAGAAGGAGCCCATCTGCTCATGTATCACAGGTCATCCTGCTGGCGTGACACAGGAGGGTTCTGATCTGTCTGCCCCCCTGGCTAACTGGATGATTTCTGTGTCTTCTCCTCCCTGAAACAGATGAAATGCATTGATGTCCCCATTCCTCACCTTTCCTGTACCCCACCCTTTGCCATGACACTTTCAGGACCCCCCACTGTGGGCCTGGCATCCTGCCCCAGAGATTTCAGTCTCCGCCCCGTGACTTGCTTTTACCAATGGGATTTTAGCAAACGTGACAAAAGCAGAAGCTTGAAGAAACACTTGCATCTCTCCCTCACCCTCTTGCTCCTCATCCTTTTCCACAAGAACATGCCCAGGACAGCGTGCCGGAGGGTGGGCCATGTGGAGTAAAGCCAAGGTCACCAGTTGTCCCAGCTGTGTCCACCCTGGGTCTACCAACCTGCAGCCAACTGGCAGACATGTGGGTGAGCCCAGCCACAACCAGAAGAACCATCTGGCAGAGCCCAGCCTAAGTCACTGACCCCCAGACTCATAACCTGCTAAATCAATGCTAACAGTGTGACACTGAGGTTTGGTGAGGTTTTTGTGATGCAGCGTCATCGTGGCAAGTGATGACAGATTCACTCCAACTCCAGCTGCCAGAGGAAGCTTTCAGTTTCTCTGAAGTCTCAGGACCCAGCATGGTGCCAGCTATGGTTTGAGGCTGAATGTGGAGATGGAAAGAGCCTGGGGTCGGGCAGACCAGAGTGTGGACCTCAGGTATGACTGTAGCAAGTTGGTTAACCCCTCTCTAGACTGGGGGCACTACTGATACGACTGCTCCTAAAATTCTAATAGCTACCACGTATTGGGCAGCTATGCCTCTGGAATAACGGTAAGAGCTTTACCGTTGGATTTTCACCACAACCCTGTCACGGTATGTCTGTTTTTCAGAGGAAGAAACTGGGGCTCTATGTGGTGAATTGGATGGGCCAGGGGCACCCAGCACATGCTATACTAAGTTTTGTTTTATGTGTGTTTTGCTTTGAGCAGCGTATAGAATTGTCTATATAATATGACTCAACTAATCAAAAGCGTAGAAAAATAAGAATGGAAAAAAATATGACGACAGCAGTTGCCACAGAGTGCAAGGGCTTTTTTTTTTTTTTTTTAGTTTGTTCATTCATTTATTAAACAAATGTTTTTTTAAACACCTGTTTGTTCTAGGCATTCTTTTAGGCATTGGGAATGTGGCAACGAACAAGTATATGTGTATATAAATGTGTGTATGTGCAGACATGTGTTTATAATCTACGTATAGTGTTCTATGTATAGTGTTGGGTGTAAATGCCCTCTAGAAACCCCCACGGGCCAATACTTAAAGGGATTTGTTGGCTAAATAGCATAGCTCCCTGACCCTATGAATGCAAAACGCTGAGCTTTGTGTGCTCCGCCAGGGTCCAGAGTTACCAACGTGAACAAGCTTCACTGGCTGAGTACAAGGTCTTGACATATTTTTCTTTATTTTCGTATTAACTTAAAATGTTTAATAAATGTGTATTATCTTTTTAATAAGACGTATCATTTTTAAACATTTCTCTTCACACGTACTTAGCTGTGTATTCTATACCGCATGACCAATGACAGTACGTTCTTCATATTTTCTAATTGTAATCAGTATAAGGCCATTTGACTCAACCAACTGGAAGACTAGTTATTATGGACCACTTCCTCCTAAAAATATATAGAAATGCTGGTAAAATATGTATTAGTTAGGATAGGAAAGGTTGGGGTAACATATAGACCCCAAAATATAAAATGGTTGAAACACAATACAAAGAGACTTCTGTTTCTTGGAGATCTTGCAGAGGACCGATACTGAGGACAAGAAGGCTGAAGACACACCAAAGAGCATGTGTTTGAAGGCACTGGAGAGGCAATCAAGCCGAAAAGGCCAAGGTCCTGCACTGGAACCCTGAACAAGCTTCATTTGCTGAGTATTAGGTCTTGAAATTTTTTTTTTTATTTTTGCATTAAATTTAAAATTTTTAATAAAAGTGTACTTTTCTACTCAGGGCACTTGGGAATCCTGGACAGAGCAAGAGGCAAGGGGTCCAGGTTAGAGCTACCAGGGGATCAAGGAAACTAACAAAGACGCTGACAGGCTTATGGATCTGGAAAGACAAAAATGAGATTCTTGGGGGTGGCAGTGGGGCCAAGAACTAAGCCCAGCTCTCAGTCAATTTCCCCCTCAAAATATCTGAAGATTTCTGAAGCTGCACAAGACGAAAACCAGAAAGGTAAACACAGAGCCTGAAAAGTAAGTGAAGTTTTTAAATTTTCTCACTGTGCTGAGGACACAAGGACTAGAGTTCAGGACCTATCATGGGGCAAGAGCCCTGATGAACACACCTTAAAACCATGCTGTAGGAGCAGACATGAGCAGAGGTGTTCCAATCCTGCCACCCAGCCCTGAGTAGCAGTACTTGAATAGCATCCACTCAGTTCCTGATTGGATTAAGATGACTAACCCCGACCCCTACACACACAGTTTATCCACCCATCAGAGAAAAGGATGAACAATGCCCAGAATTCAATGAAAAAATTACTAGGCATGCCAAGAAACAGGACCAAATGGCCAAATACCAGGGGGAAAGGGAAGGGGAGTAGACAACATAAAACAGGTACAACAAATAAAAAGCAAATAGTAAAAGTGTAGCTATAAATCCAAATATATTAATCATTACGTTAAATGTAAATGGACTAAATACTCCAAATAAGACTAAAACGTCACATCAGATTTTTAAAACTTGATTATATTTTGGTTACAAGAGATCTACCTCAAAAACAAGCAAAAAGTGGTGAAAGTAAAGGTTGGGGGAAAAAACTATGCCAGATAAGCACTAAACCAAAAGGAGAAAGAGACAAATCTATAATAATGTTAGAAGACATTAGCACATGACTCTCAATAAAAATAGGAAAGCAATAAGGATGTAAGTGTGAACAGCACAATTAGCTTGAACTATACTACATCCAACAATGACAGAATACGCACTCTTTAAATGCACAAATATTTAATAAAATGAACCATATGCTGGGTCATAAAGCCAACCTCACAAATTTTAAAAGATTTACATCATTCAGAGATGTCTTCTGACCACTGCAAAATTAATCTAGGAATTAATAACAAAAGTTGACTAGAAAATTCCCATCTCTGCCCTGCTAGCCATCTCTGCACCTGCAAATCATGTCAATTTCTTTCTAATTCATAGGCAAGTTTGAAAGAAGGAAAGAGGGCACTTCTTGAGCCAGAAATAAAGTAGGAACCACAAGCCAGAAGGATCATTCATGAGCCAACACCACAGAAGCCCAGGGAGGATTCAAATGTAAATATGTGTCCTAAGGGCTAGGGGCTGGGTTTTAACGCTCAGGGAAGAGAGGAAATACCTCCCTGACATAGAAGAGGCAGAGGTGAACTGGGAACTCTGAATACAGTCAGGTCCCTGGAAGACTGGCCCCTCCTTATAAGAAAGACTCAGAAAATACAAGCGGAATCTCAGGAGCAAAGCTTGACTCTGCTCAGAAAAGACGAGGGTGCATAAAAGCTCCCATTAAAAACGGAAGCTCCAAAATATTGGCTCTCATCTGAAAGTAGATATGAGGACCAATGCTGCTTTAGTTAATGTTAGACCACCACGCTGTCAGAAACAAATAAATATCAGATAATAACCATGCTCTCACTGTGCTTTTCAGTGATTTTACACATTATGGATAAATGGAAAATGGGATAAATTGTGCCAGATATTTTCCAGAATAAAACTTTTTTTGGAGAATAAAACAAACAAAAACAAAACAAAACGGAAGCTCCAAACCCACCCCACCCAACCAGATGGACAGTTTTAATTTATACTTCTCATAAAGCAGGGACATCCCAAACCAAAAAGTTATTGCAAAATTTGTTTTTAGAGAAATGATCCCTTGGATCCAGACCAAAGCAAAGATGAAATCCTTTCCTGGAAATACCTCCCATCCCAGGGCATGTGGGCCTCCCCTAGAAAAAAAATGGTAATACACCCCAAGAAAAACTCAAAATAATTTTTTAAAATCACAAAATACACAAGGAAACAATTCACAAGGGAAAGTCAGCAGATCAAAAAAAAAAAAAAACGGAATGATTAATCCCCCAAGCACTTATAATAACAGTTCAAATGAAATAATAAATCATGTTTAAAATGATTAAAGACATAAAGAAGGAATTAAAAACCATATTTAAGGGACTTCCCTGGCGGTCCAGTGGTTAAGACTTTGCCTTCCAATGCAGGGGGTGCAGGTTCGATCCCTGGTTGGGGAGCTAAGATCCCACATGCCTCGCGGCCAAAAAACCACAAAAGCATAAAACAGAGGCAATATTGTAACAAATTCAATAAAGACTTTAAAAATGGTCCACATCAAAAAAAAAAATCTTTAAAAAAAATATCTAAAAAACAAGGTTCTATGAAAAAATAACAGACGGACTTGAAAATGAACCAAATTGAAATTCGACAATTGAAAATGACTCCCAAAAAAGTCACTTAAAAACTAAAAAATTAATAGTTTAGAGAGCAGAATTGGTGATGTAGAGAAGTAGAAAGATTTGGTGAACTGAGACATAACTGGAAGGGAATTTCACAGAATGCAGTGCGGGTATAAAGAGGTTAAACATCCGAAAGAGATTGAGAGGTGGGAGAATGAGTGAGAAGGGCCCAGGGTAGAATCCAGTGGGGGCTCTGAGGGAGCTGGGGGACACTGAAAATGCCCCGCCTGACATCAACTCTCCATCCAGTTCATAGCAGCCTGCCTGTCCCGTGGCGGGAGGGGGCACGTGACGAGTCCTGGCCACTGAAACGTGAGCAGCCTGGACAGGGTCACCTCACAGCTGAGGCAGGGGCTGAGAAAGTCACGTGTTCCAGAAGGGGCGGCCCCCAGCTGGTGAGGAAGAAGCGCCCCCCCCCGCCCCGGAGCTTCTGGGATGGAGGCGCAGGAGCCTGAGGCGCCCGAGGAAGAGAGCTGTGACGAAGCAGAGTGAGGGCTACAACTGCGCAGGTGCTAATAAAGCGGGGTGGTTCTCTTTGCTTGTTACCCAGTCCTGAACGTCCTGGCAGGGTGGGCACGGCGACGTATCCGGGTTACGCTAAGCATGGCTTGTCATCGAGACCCTGGACCTTCCCAGAGCTGCACTGTGGCAGCAGCTCCAGACCTGCCTGTTGGAACCGCAGCCCCAGCCCAGCCCAGCCTTGCCCCGTCTGGCAGGCACCTCACCGCTGGAGGAAGAGCAAGCCGGGAGGAAGGAGGAGAAGGGACGGAGCGAGGAGACAGCAGAAAGAGCTGGAAGGCAAATGGGACAGGGCAGAGGTCAGGTCTGCCTGGTAGACCAGGTCAAGCAAAAGGAGGACCTCCTGCCACGTGGAGGTCCCAGACCTCAGCTCGTCTACACCAAGGCAGGACAGGGGTCAGCATAGGACACCCTGGGAAAGGGGGTCCCCTAGGACCCCTGAGCTCCTGCCCCGCATCTGGGAAGGACAAGGGTAACAGAGGAGCCTGCCTGGGCAGGGCTAAGAGGCCACAGAGCATGGCTTATGGAGGTGGGGCCTGGAGCCGGGAGGGCCATTTCGCAGGGAGGAGGGAGGAGAGCCCAGGAAGGAAGGAGGTGATGCTGGGAGGGGTGGAGAAGGCAGAACAAGGATGGGCGAGGGGGGAGCTCTGTAGGTCTGCAGGCAGAAGCTTCAAGCCCGGCTCCTCCCCATCACCAATACTCCGACGTCTGAGGTCCCCGTAGGGCGGGTGATGGCTCCCCCAGGGCCCTCTTGAGCCACGCACAGTCCTAGGAGGGTGCCCGAGACCCAGGTTCAGGTCAGCTCAGGACAGGGTATTAGGAAGGGTGGCGTAGAGGACGAGGGTTGAGGAGGGGAGGCCTACGCGTGGGAAGGATCAAGATGGGGAGGGGCTGGGGAGGTGCCTGACCGCTACCAGTCCCAAAGGGGCAGAAGGGTCTCAGCTCTGCCCACTCGGAGCTGTGTTCTGGCAGCGCCAGATAGAGCGGAGGGAGCACCTGACGGAGAGTCAGGCTGGCCCTCTCCCAGCCTTCCTTTCCCTGCAGGCACTGTGGCTGTGATCCTACACGGCCTGCAGGCCACTCGGCGGAGGTGGGGGCGGGGGAGAGCCTGGAGACCAAGAAGCACACGTGAACACCTCTGGGGGCTCCTACGACCATCCTTCTCGCCGCATAATGGCACCTCCAGAACAAGGCTCCTGGTTGGCTGATCTGAGACCACAGTCCTTCCACCCTTGGACGTCCTCTTATTAGGGTTACTGCTAGTCCCCCAGGAGCTCCCTGGCCCAGGTGAGCTTTGAGCAAGAAGACAGTGGAGGGTCAAGCGGGCCATCCAGATTGGTGATGTGTATCTGCCAGGGTAGCCCTTGGAAAGGTTGGCTGAGACAGGTTTCCTGGGTGCAGTGCCTAGAGAGGCCACACGGGGGCAGCACAGGGCTGTGTTTCGGTGCCTTCTGCGCCCAGGGCAGCCATCCTGGAATCCCAGAAGAGTGGAGAGGGGCTTGCCACTCCCGGCCCAACCCCTTCTCCAGACACTTCCTCTGCAAAACACCTTGGGCACGAAGCAGCTTGGGGAAAGTGTCAAGTCTTCAAAAGGCGATAAAGAGAAGGGCACATCTGAAAGGGCCCCTTGAAATCCTCCAGGCCCCCACCCTGCTCAGTAGCTGGGGAAACAGGCTCAGAGAAGTCAAGTCACTGGCTCAGTGTCATCCAGATCCCTAGCTCCTAGGTCAGTTCTCTCTCTGGGCACTCACTGCCTCCCTCTTGGGGACATCACTCCACGGCTGGGTATCTGAGGGTGGGGGAAGGAACAGCCTGTGTGCCCCCAGGATTCGCTGTCTGGGTGCGAGATGAAAACACAAATGACTGCAGAGTCACGTAGAAAGTAATCAACACCACACAAGATGGGAGAGAGACTAAGAAGGGGAAGAGGCCTCAAGAAGGTCAGGAGGTGGGAGGCAGGGTGGAATCCAGGAGGGCAGCATGGAGGAGGAGGTAACACTTGCCCTTGGCCCTGGGGTGGCATAAGAAGCTGGCTCAGTTGAACAGTGGGGAGGGTGGGCCCTCCTGGTGGTGCGTTGGCTTGAGCAAAGGCACGGAGGCAGAAAACGTGGAGCCGAGGAGAAGCGTGTGCTCTCTTAGGGGTAGTAGGAGATTTAGAGGCCAGAGAAGTTCGCCTGCGTCCTGAGGTCTTGTGCAGGCTGCCTGGGTTGCTGCCTTTAGAACTGGAGGCTGGCCTGGCCGTGGAATTCCACTATGTTGAAAGTGTAGAAAATGGCAGTTCTGCAGATAATCTCACGTGGAGGCGGGAGTAAACAAAAGATCTCCATGGTGACCGTGGCCCCTCATTTGGGATGTCCAGCTGCCCCTCGGAGATGTGGAGTCCAGCCCTGAGGGCAGCTGCCACTCCCCATTCCTCAACCACGGCTCCAGCTCACAGCAGCGGCAGGAGCGCCTGGCCGTGGGGGGGCCACAGGGGGCCCCTGACTAACCTCAGAACTGGCAGGATGGGACCAGCCCGGGATTCCCGGGCTCTGAGAAAGCCTCAGACCGTGAGATGGAAGGGCCCCTGGAGCAGCCGGTCCCACCTGTTCAACCTCCCAAAAGTCAGGGCCTCCTCCTGAGGGTCAGCACACACTCAGCCCAGCTTCCTCCCATCCAGGTGGACGCAGGACACAGAAGGGATGCAGTAAGAGGGCGGCACAGGCCAGGATCGAGTCTCTGCCCAAGGGCCCCTGCAAGGCTGGGCACCGATGGGGTGCCGGGAGGTGGGGTGGGGTGCTGTCCGGGTCAGTTCTGCTGCTTCCACAAGAAAATGACCTTGAAGAGGCCACCTGGCCCTGACCTCGTCCCCAGTGCGTGTGTCGGCCTCCCAGCCCAGAGTGTCCCGAAGGTACCAGCAGCCCCCTGATTTCACCTGAGGCTCTGCCTCCTTAGAAACTCAGAGACTTCAGGGACTCAGAGGTGAGAAGTGCAGGTTAAGACTCGGGCCCTGGAGATCAATAGACCTGAGATCAAGGACTAACTCTGCTCCTTAGGGGCTGGGGGCCTGGGGCTCGTTGTTTGGCCCCTCTGAGCCTCAGTTCCCCCACCTGTACAATGACAGAACCAGAAGAAAGAGAGGACCTCTCTCCTAGGGTGGTGGTTAGGATCCAAGGCAACACTTGGAGCTGCACTGAGCCCGGGGCCTGGCACTCAGCATGTGCTCAGTAAACAGCGGGCACCCGTATTACTGCTGTCACCACTTATACAGCAGATGCCTCTTATCCGGGCTCCCCACTGACAGATGCCTGCCTCCTCGTCCCCTAGGCACCCTTGCTGATGTTCAGGGCATGCTCAGTCCTCTCGGCCATTCTGCAAAATGCCCTCCAGTCAATTCTGAGTTTATTACAAGTCAATTATGTTTGTTCCCAAGTCTTTCTTACGCCAGTTGTGCTTGATATTAGAAATGTGTGATTTAATAAATATAGAAACCAGCAGTTCTCAAACTGTTAAGAATGAAGACTCCTTTACACTCTCAAAAATTATTGAAGATTCCCAAAGAGCTTTTGTTTATGTGGTTCACATCTATCAGTATTTACTATATTAGAAATTAAAGCTGAAAGATTTTCAAAGCCCATGAACGCACAAGCACAGAGTCCATCAGGCATCAGAGTGGGCCTCGGCCGCTGGAAATTATCACTTGTACATCATGAGGAAATGAGAGGATAAAGGGCGAATGATGTCTTGGTATGATCGTGAAGAGTCTTAGTTTTGACTGGTGGATCTCCCAAAAGGGTCTCGAGGGTCGCCCTCATCCTTGGACCACACTTTGAGAACCACTGATGTAAAGAAATGAAATACAAGTGCAAAATATGAGCCAGTTTCTAAAAACCAGGTCGGAAGTTTTGGAAAGTCCCAGCACATACGAGGGGAATAACCACGTATACAATGAAAGACTGTTCTCAGAGGCTTCGCAAGGGCCTTCCAGTCCTCATGCCCCTTTAGAGAACCAAAACCGGAAACCAGTGCTGATTCATCGTGATGTGGTTTCAGCCAGAAAGATGACCCAAAACTCCAATCTGCAGACTTACGTTTGGGCAAAAGGCTTTGACCCTTCTATCAAAAGACAGACAGATTAATGTACTTTAAATATTTTAAGTAAGAGTAAAAGGTTTAAGAAATGTATGTGTGGTTAAGTAGGATTTACAGATGCTCTGAGAATTCTGACCCAACCCAGCCCGTCCTCCCCACCGTGGACACCAGCTCCATGCCTCATCCTGGCCTCTGACCACCTGGCCTTTGGCCTCCCCGCCTTCCGCTTCACGCAGACTGGGCTCCACGAATACGTGGTGAAAGAACCAGTGAAAGAATCACTGAATGAGCAGACGACCAGCCCCCACCCACCCGAATGCCTGGCCCAGTGCCTTGTGCAAAGGAGATGTTCAGAAAACCCTTGCTAAAAGATTAAATTTTGACTCTTGGCAGACTGTCTAGCTGAGTGTGTCCCCTGGTGCCTTTGAGGCCCTCAGGAGGGGCTGAGCCCAGGGTCAGACCATCCACTTCTGATGTGACTCTGAAGCCCCCCCCTACAGCCAGCCCGAGGTCCTGTGAGGTCAGCCTGGTCCTCTGAGTGGGAGGCTCAGCCGGCCAGGGCAGGGAGGATGCCTCTGGCAGCAGGACTCTCAGCTGCGAGACCTTTTCGGCAAAACAAAGCCATGTTTATTTCCCTTTGTTTTCCCTAGAAGCCCCAGTCACCACCTAGACCCCTGGATGGGCAGGTCTGCAGAAACCTCTGCCCCAGAAGACCCAGGAACTGCTGCCCCATCCTTAAGGGCATCTGAGATGGGAGCTGACGGGTGACATGCAGACAGGCTGCTGGGGATGGGAGCCTGATGGGGGAGTGGGGGGGGGGATGTATGCTGTAGCACCATGGTTAAAAGCATTGACTACGAAGTTAAAAAGTGAAAAATCTGAGTTGACATTCTGCTCTTTCTTTCTGGAGATCGGAGCTGTGTGACCTCAGGCAGGTGTGTTGCCTCTCTGATCCTCACTTTATACTTTCATGTACCATTGCCTCGTTAACTCCCAACACCCACTCATGAGGCCCATAGACCTGCAGATGTGGAAGGGACCCGCAGTGTCCCCAAGGTTATGGGGTGGACCCAACCAGGCCTTGAACCCAGCTCATCTGGCTCCAGGCCCAGGGCTCACCCCTTCCCCACACTGTCCTGCTGGGGGAGCCGAGTTTGATGGGTACAAGTCAGACTGTCCCTTTTAGGGGAAGAATGGTGAAGAAAGATGGCTCATGACTCCAGGAGAAGATGCTGGAAGCCTCCCCATCTTGATTCCCTGGACCCAGCCTTTCTCTGCTCTGCGAGAAGGGAATTGTTCAGGGAGGTGAAGTGCTGGGTCCCCACTACCACCTCAATGTGAGGCCGTGGGAAAGTCGTGAGACGCAGAGAGGCCCAGGCTTCGGACTCACCTACTTCTAGATCTGACCGGGGCCTGATCTCAAAGGGGCTGCTCAGAGCACACAGAGCCGGAGGTGCACCAGAAAGGCCCAGGAGCCCCAGCGGCCTCCGCGCTCCCTGCGCTGCTGCACCCGTGGGGTCCTCCACTGTGGGGAAGGAAGCCCCCTTCCTACTCTCCTCTGTGCCCCAGGCTCGGAGCTGGGCACCCACAGAGCAGGGCGGTCACACGGGAGGGACCGTCCTACTCCTTGCTTCGCCCCAAGTGTGCGGCTAATGAGCACAGGTGCAGCTTGAGCGGGTCCTGGGCCCCCGGCAGGAAGACTCAGACACTCCCAGGTGGCGGCCGAGGGGGAACTGTCCTTCCTCGGGGGCCTGCTGCAGTCGCTGAGGTGCCACCACTTCCGCCTCTGTGGCGTCCTCGTCTCCTGCAGGCTCTCAGGACAGCAACCTGCAGGCCTAAGAGGCCCAGGACCGCCCAGCCTCCGCCCTGCCACTCGGAACCTGAGCGGGAGCAGTTCTGCAAAGGATGGGAACCCAGAGGGGGAGGGGCGGGAGGGCTGGGGACAAGGGCCAGGCTGACGGCGCGGGGCTTCGGAAGCAGGGACAGAGTCGAGGTCGGGGAGTCAAGGCCAGCTCAGGGGCCATCAGGCACGAGCACTGAAAGTGAGGTTGGCGGTTGCCTTCCAGAGGCATCCCTGGAGCACGGGGCCACGAGGCCACTGGCCCCCGAGACTCTCTCAGGGGCCAGAAAACATTCTAACCATATTTGTCGTTTTCACAAGCTGCTCCTTTGTAAGCATAACTCACGCAGAAACAGTTGAACTTGAGAAACTCGAAACTGCCCATGTGGCTTCTGTGGGTCTCCTGAGGGACAAAGAACCCTATCCGGGCCTGGGGCCGCCACTTGGCTCACTCGGGAGAAACATACAAAAGGACGACTTGCCGTTCACCCTGCCCCCCTCTCCCCAGTCACAGGGTCCTGCCTGGACAGGAATATTCGCCATCTCAGAACAGACGTGTCGGGAAGCTCAGCCCTCTGCTAGGCACTCAGACCTGCGTGGGCCCCTCAGGGCACAGCCGAAAGGGACAGACCAGTGGGCACCCACTCCATCCTCTGACGGCCGACCAGCCTACTGGACCCACCCCCCTATTGCTGGCTGAATAACGGCTCCCGAAGATGTCTGCATTCTAATTCCCGGAACCTATAAGTGTTACGTTCTCTGGCAAAAGGGGCTTTGCAGATGTGCCCTTGAGATGGGGAGATGATCCTGCATTAGCATCCTGTGGACCCAGAGTCATCACAAGGGTCCTTGCAAGAGGCCAGAGGGGGAGAAGGAGAGGAGGTGACAAGACGAGGGAAACAGTGTCAGAGAGAGTCTCAAGGTGGAGGAAGGGGGCACGAGCCAAGGAATGCAGGCGGCCTCTAGCAGCTGGAAAAGGCAAGGAAACGGATTCTCCCCTAGAGCCTCCAGAAAGCACCAGTCCTGCCGACCGACAACTTGACTTGAGCCCCGTGAGACTGAGCTTGGATCTCTGACCCCCAGACCTGTGAGGTAATAGCCTTGTGGTGTTAGTTTAAGCCACGCGGTCTGGTGTAACCTGCTGCAGCCGCCGCGGGACCCTAACATAGCTCCCCGGGCTGCTCTGCGGGCAGCCCCGCCAGGTGAAGCTCTGGGAAAGTGATGTCTTCCTAGAGTCTCAACAGGATCTGCCCACAGGGTGAGGGTTCTGGAGCAACAGAAAAAATACCCGCCCCCACATGAGGCCTCTCACTGCTGGACGAGGCCCAAGTTCCTCCCCCCGCCCCATGGCCTTTGCTTCAATTCCCAAACGGAGTCACGTGGGGAGAGGTCATTCCGAGGGGAGGTTTACACGAACACGGAGATGATCGTCAGAATGTTCCCTGAGAGCTGGTTCCCGAGTCGGGGCGGGAAGTGGTCCCGCAGCAGACAGGGTTTTGGACAGGCCCCAGGGGAGGGAGTTGTGCCATCAGCCCTCCAGACTCACCCGTCGGTCCCGACCCCCATCTCCCACCGGCCGGTTCTCCTCACGGGCACAGCATCTTCCTTGCTGAGTGAAGCCGTCCCTGGCTTTGCCATCAAGAGCTGGGGTCCTCCTCCTTTCCAGGCCTGGACTCGCCAGCCCCTCTTCCCCCAGCACACAACCGTTGGGGGGCAGTGCTGGGGAGACGCTCGCCCAGAGTGAGTCTTTCCAGAATTCGGGGACCAACCCAGGCTCCCCGCTGCCCCCAGGATGGCCCAGGCTTCCAGAGCCCCGAACTTGAGAGGACCTCATCTCTCAGGCTTGCCCTGGCTGCACATGGGGCCCTTGAGTGTCCAGTGACAATGCCACGCACCCAGTGACACCAGGGGTCTCAAACTCGCAGCCCCCAAGGGCCAGGCAGGCCCCGGGAATGAGGGAAGCAGCCTGCTGGGGGCAGCAGGACCTGCGGTCACCCAACCATCAAATCTAAATGTCTGAAGATGATGTTAGGCCCGTCTGTGGGTAGGGCTGGCCCTCGCCGCCCTGACTCACACCCCTGGCTGGCCTCACGTGGGAGTCCCTGGTAACGTCTGACCTGCCTGCTCTTCTCTCTCGCATCGTCACCACGTGCGGCAGGTCCCGTGTGTACCGGGTGCACATCACACGCAGGTGAGACACAGAACTACCCCCGTGGTTCATTCACGCACAGTGGACACGGCGGAAAACCTCCCACAAGAGCTCTGACGGCTTATGAGGAAGGGCATGCGCCCCCAGGTCCCAGTCACAGGGGTCCACATTTAATTATGTTCACTATTAATAAAAGTACAGCATAACAGTGGTTCATTAACATACCTTACGCGACTAAGGGAGTACAATTTAATACAACCCGATGCACAGCTTTGGGGACACAAAGGAACTTCCAGACCGGGTCGTGAGAAATCCTCCATTTCGCTTTGGTTTGGGATGACAGGCTCGAGGACCACGGCTCGAAAGGGCAGCTGTGCTGTCACCAAGAGTGGGGCCTCGAGTGAGAGAGAGCAGAGGAAAGCAAAGGAACAGACAGCCAGCCCTTTGGAGAAAGGCCCCTGGAGACACCGGGTCTGCACGGCGCTGATCGACACCGAGGGATCATCTATAAAAAGATTTGTATAATAAACCAAATAATATTGGAAATAAGACGTTCAGTAATACTTCTGTAAGAAGCAGAATTACGCTACATGTTGTTCACATGCACAGGGGTGCGTAAGAAAAGTCCTTGTAATTACAGTCGGGGCCGAAGAGCAAAACTACGGGCTGAAAGTGACAAGCGAACTGAAAGAGAAAGAAATCCACGAAGGGGTGTGTCCAGAGCGGAGAAAGCTGATCAGCAACAGAACTGAAGGGAACCCACTCAGAGACGCACACACACACCCCCACGCACACCGCACCTGCACTGCAAATAAATACACACGCACGTGCAAGCGACGTCCCCTACGGCACCTTGTGCTCAGGCCAGGTTTGCCTGCTGGCTGCTGCTCCGAGTGCCACCAGGACAGAAACGGGGGCCTGTCCCCGAAAGCGGGTGTTCAGGCCCATGGATCCTTCACAGCAGAAACCGCCCGGCCGTGCCATTCAGAGCCCTCCATACGCCTTCAAATGGGCCGAGCATCCCATCTCCAATGGCACTAGGGCTGGACAGCTCAGCGAATCCTCACTCCCAAGAGTGGCGGCTGGGCGTGTAGGCATTTGCACTCTCTCACTGGTGTGCATCCGGCACCTCGACTTGGAGAGCTCTGATTCGCAGAAGCTTCCCTTGACAACCACGTGCAAAGCTTGGTTGGGCTCCCGCCTGGGGCTGTGTGCAAGGACTGTGTTCAATCTTTCCCATCACCTCCAAGTAACAGCAAGACCTTCAGCCCATCCAACAGTAAACCAGGCTGCCAAGTGGCCCAGAAAGTTCTGTCAAGGACACAGCTCCCGGCATTCTCGTTCCAAATCCCAGCACAGCATGTCCGGCCCAGGCATAGCTCATGTGCTGTGCTTCTGAATCAGAAAAGAGCATCCTGCAGTTCATTGAGTGAGGAAGGACCTCTGGCCACACATGGCGGAGAATGTGATAACAAGTTCACTTGGGAGGAAGGCAGAGCAACGGAGCCTGTCGCACCCGGTACTAAAAACCTCAAACGGCTGCAGTTCTCTGAGGACCTCAGATGCACGGCGAGGGCCAAGATGCCCAGATTTTCCATCAGTTCCTCCGAGGTGCTCAGTCTGGCATTAACAGCAAAAATTTCCCTTCCGATTTTAAACTGAAGTTATATTCCAATTAGAAACTGAAAAAACCCTTGAGAAAACATCTAAAGGGGCAGAAAAGAAAGCTCCAGCCAGTGAAATGTAGAAAGTGGTTTGTTTTAAATGCGCTCGTTTTCTGTTAAACATAAGTGAAGTCCACAAGGACAGAAGGGGAGGAAGTCCGAGACACGAAAGTGCTACCAAAAATCGACTTGCGTCTTTTTTCTCGTCAACAGTGAAGTTAACAGGGTTTAAATCTGAAGAGACGGAAGGGCTGACTTTGGGGTAAAAGGGAAAAAAAATGAGAGCCTCTATTCTCCGCCAAAATGAGGTTAGTGATCTAAACAGAGGGTTTCGAAGCTGAATGTGTAGTGTACGTCTGGCCAGCCCGGGGGCAGGACCTCCACCCAGAACTGTCAAAGCCCAGACTCCACGCTTCCCTCCCGGCACCCAGCCTAGCGTCCGCCGGCCTCACCCCGGACCCCAGCCACTCTCGGAGCAGAAGGGGACCCTTTCCAAAGTGGAATTTCCAACAGCCTCCATCCGAGGCTCAGTGAAGGGTCCATCGCTGGGCTGTTTAACATCACAAAGGAAATTCTGAACTGGTTTCCATAAACGTGGGCCTGGGGAGGGGTTTTCTCCAGGCTCTGAGCGAAAGGGTTCCCCACCAAGAGAGATTTTCAAAGCATGGAAATCATGGCGGCAGCGGGAACCGGCCTCACGTCTTCTTCCACAGGAAGGCCTCGTCGGCGAGGACCTGCGCCAGCCGGGCGTTGAAAGGCCCGTAGAAGTCCCGCAGGAGCCTCTGTGTGACCGGCCACATGGGCCCCAAGTTCCGGTCCTCGGGACGCCGCGTGTTGGAGGCGGGGCTCTTGGTCATCAAGGCCTCTTGTTTCTCACTTAGGGGCCCTGGAACACAAAGGAAAGAGCCTATGAGGCAGGAGGCAAAAGAAACTTTGAGAAAATCCCAGCCGTGCTTCCTGTTGAGACAGGAGTTTCCCGTAAGAATGTGTTTGGAGGTTCAAATTCTTTGGCTGGATCCATTTCTGAGTTGCTGAGGGTGGAAGGTGGAAATTCCAGTGTGAAAGAGCAGAGATTCTGTGGTCCGGTGTGTTACCCCACCCTTGGAAGCAAGGCTGGGACTCTGGGGCGCAGTTTCATTTCCAACTGCCCGTAAACGGGAGCCAGCCTGCCCTTGGGTAACTGTGTGACCCGCCACACACAGTCCCTGCACGTAGCCTCTCCCGCTCACCAGCCACTGGAAGTCTGCCCCCGCTGCTTCTACTTCAGGCCGATGCAAAGGGCCTCGTGATGGGGCCACATTTCACCCTGTGTGTCGTGCTGTGAAGTGGCCATGGTGGGAGGGGAGAGGCCACCTGTGCCCAGAGACCCCCACTGGCTGAACCTCCACCTGCAGCAGGCATATCCATGGGGAGAGGCCGGGAACCGGCCAGCTGGTGCTGCGCCCTGAGGCTGCCACCTCCACCCTCAGCCCTCGGGACCGCAAGCCTCTCACTGGCTTAACCCCCAGGACCACTGCTCAGGCCTCTGTGCCCCGGGCTCTCGGGATCAGTCTGAAGTCATGAGCCCATGCAGAGAAAAACCACATCCCAGTGTCCTCGGGTTACGTGACAGGGAAGGAACAGAACTGGCCTTACTGTCCATCTCAGGGATTAAAGACAAGCTCATGAATGCGACAGAGTCTACAGGTGGCCAAATCAAAGAAAAACGGTTCTAGGCCTTAAAAGGAAAAAGTAATCACACTCCATCACATTACAAGCTCTCCAAGAACAGGAAAAAGAAAATCAAATGACAAAAGGGGCCCGAGTCCCAGTGGCGGGCAAACAGATTTCAGGAAAAGTTCAATTAACAGAATTCCCAGGCAAGCTCATGAGACAGGGCCGCGGGGGGCATCTGGGGAGGAACGTTCCGGCTGCTCCAGCCTCGCCAGCGGTCCTGGGTGCCGCCCACGGGGAAGCCCTCTGCACCCGTGTACCCGCCTCTACCAGCCGTCACCGTGGCCAGCGACTTGGCCTGCTGCCACAAAGTGCCACTCGGGACTCTGGGGGACGGTCTCCTCTGGCTGGGGGCAGGCTCCTCTCCCCAGAGGCCCGGGAGCCCAAACCCAGCGACAGAGCTCTGCCCCCGGGGGCTCCCAGCAAAGCTGAGACAAGCACGGACCTGGCCATCCCCTCCTCCAGGCCCCGAGGCCTCTGCAAGACGGTCCCAGGCGCCCAGAAACCCTGTCCATCCTCAAGGCGCAGCTCACACCCTCCCTTCCAGGATCGCTTCAGCGGCTGGGACCCCAAGTCACGTGTACGGACCCAGCGTGAGATCGCTAACCTCCCCCACGTCACTCTACCAGTGACTCGGTTATTCGAGCCTCGGCTTCCCCCCCTCCCTCCAGTGAGGGAGCTCCCAGACGAGAGGCCACCTCTTCCTCCCCAGAGACGGCTCCCCACGCCACGCGCAAGGCCCCGTGTGCACGTGGCGCTTGACAAACAGGTACTAACTGGCCTCCCGGCTCAGCCCACCCTGCTCGGCTCAGGGGTCTGCGTGGGACGCGGGGAGCGCCTCACAGAGCCGGCGTCCTCGGAGCTCGCGCCCTGCTCCGTAGGCCTCCAGTGCGACATTCATACCGAGGTTGAGAAACTGGAAGACCCTGTGCATGGTGTACTTGACGTTAGAGGCGTGGTCTTCCAGGCGGAGAATGAGGAACTGTTCTTTATTAAAGACCGTGAGCCAGTCCAGAAGGTACACGGCGTACAGCCCGACCTGCAGCCTCACCTAGGACCGAAGAAGGCAGGCGTTAGTTCAGGGGTAATTCCTCCGACGCCGAAGGCGCTTTTCCAAACGCATTACACACGTCATTATAAACCAACAGTGAAGAGTCGTCCCAGCGAACAACCGCCTTCAGAAGTTGGATTTTAAACGCCACGTGTTCTTGCTTCTCCATGCTGGGTTTGGTGCTCCCGCACAAAGGATTCCCACCCTCAGGGTCCCATGTCATCCTCAGGTCAACCCTGTAGGTAGCTCCACACCACTTCATAGTGAGGAGTGGGGAGAAGGGAGAGGCCAAGGTCACACCCACCGATGGCACGAATGTTCTTTGCACATATCCCGGCTGCCTCAGCTCCTACGCCCAGCGCACCACAGCCGTCAGAAACAGTGGCAAATGCTCCAGCGACAAGCCCCGAGAGGGAACAGCCAAGTGCCCGGCGCCACATGGACGCCCACGACCTTGAGTGTGTGAGCACACCCCAGTATAAGCAGAGCTGTACAAAGCCATCCCTTCCCACCTACACGTCGGGGTCCTCGTCCTCCTCCTGTGCCTACTCTCATGCCAAACTGCAAGCATGTGCGGTGAAGCACTAACCTGACCACAGAGAGGTCTGGCCTTTGTCTTCGGCTCCTGGAAGGTGATCTCTAGGCCACCTGGAATGTCCTGCCTGGTAAGAGTATCTTGCTTGCCTGGGGGGGTCTGGCCACTGGACAGTCTAACAGTGTGGGTTATGATGGGGGCTTTGGGCCACGCAGTACCGGCCTGACCTCCAGGAGGGGCTGGACAGTAAAGGTCGGTCAGGCAGGGCGTACGTGAGGGAGCCTCAAGAAGTGCTTGGGACACCAAAGGCTTGGGCGGGCTTCCCTGGTTGGCCACACTCTGCGTGCGTCATCGCATGTGCTTCCTCCCTTGGCGGATGTTAGTCTGTGTCGCTTCCCTGTTGTAAACCGCAACCATGAGTGTAACAAACATCAGCGTGTCCTGTGATTCCTTCTAGTGAATTACTGAACCCGACAGTGGTTTGGGGGACTCCACCCAACTTGCACATGGTGTCAGAAGGAAGAGCGGTCTTGGGGACTGCCCCCTCTAACTTCAAAGTGGGCTCTAAACTCTTGGCGAGGCTCCAAAAAAGAAGAGGCCCTTCTCCTTCTGCTCTGAGGCCCCCCTTCTCCAGCCCTCCCACCCCTGCCCCTACCCACCGCGTCCTCTGGGACCCCGCTCCGTGTCCTGCCTCTGGCTCTGCCTCGCTGTGGTCTTCCCAATTGCTTCTCATTTGCCCCCGTCTCGTCTCTGTTCAGGCCACATCAGCGCCTGCCTGGCACTGTCACAGCCCCCTGACTGGCGCTCCCACCTCTAGCCTCTGAGCGTGAGCTTCCCACGCCAATGCCTGGCCTCGCCTGGCTCTCCGCATGGGGCAAGTCCTTGGTCTGACTGGACTCCCGGCCCACCCCTCCCAGCACCCAGTCTCAGTTCCTGCAGCCAACACTTTCACATCCTACTTCCTCTCCTTCCCAGCTCGACCTTGAGCTCCTCCAGGGCGGGGATCAGGCTCTTCCATCACCCCAGCCGCAAGTGGCCTGCGCCCAGGCACTCACACTGAACGCGGTGGCAACAATAAGACGGTGAAACGCCTGACAAAATAGGTACAGACACTAGTTTCATCTCTCGCTACTCTCTCTCCATTTCATTGTTTTTCTAATTGTGTGGGAGGCGGTGGAGGAAGAAAAACAATTAGAGGGGAGAAGCTGTCTCCAAAATTCATTAGCTGCCTACAGCCCTCAGGTTGTCACTACCTTAGACTCCAGCTCAGGAAAAGACGTCAAGCTGAACCAGAGCTAAAGAGAAAATGAGCACGTGCCAGCCTCAGAAATAAATACACGAGTCACCTCCAACACAGACAACCCGCTATGAGAACGTCTCCTTGTTAAGTTATCGAGAGCTTTTTGGTTCTTTGTCAGGCTCCCAGGCCGGCCCCTCCCAGGGAGGACCAGCCTGATGAGCTTTATATCTTCCAGGGAACCCGCCTTTGCTACTCAGAACCTTCTAGAAGGAAAGGAGCTGGGAGTTTGCGGCAGGATGAGAGTGATTTAAGTAGCTGCAGCAGTCCCTGCACCTGTCCACGGGTGACAGTATTTCCCTGAAACGTGTCTGTGTCTTCGTGGGGAGAGCCCCCTCCACTGGCCCAGGCCTCCAGCAGCTGAGTCTTCCTTCCCAGGAGGGCTGGTCCGGCAGCGGAGGGGCCGTTGGGGGCAGGCAGGGAACAAACCTGGAGGCTCTGCAGGGGAAGAGAGGTGGGGAAGCCTCCCCTGGCCCCCTGAACACTCCATCTTCTGGCTCACTCCAACCCCCAGCCCCCTTACCAGTTAAGGGAAGCGCCGCTCACCTAGAGTGACAGTTTCCTGTGGGCGCAGCATCTCTACTAACAAACCTAAGACAGGCCCGCTCAACACCTTTTCCGCACCCTTCCCCAGTATCGGCCAGAGAATCAAAATGGAATGAACATAAAAAGGTTATTTAGGGGAAGTGCCCGATACATTTAAAGTTTTAAAACACCAGAGCGGAGAGAAGCCTTTGAGGTTACCTGCTTCAGCTGGCTCTTGATGGAAAGACCAACCGAGGCCCAGGGAGTGCGGGGTCCTGCCTGCCCAGGGTCAGCGGAGAAGACCCTCCAGAGCCTGGTCCTGAAGCCAGGTACTTGCGCCTGGGGCCTGTCCCCCCCGTGCTGGGAAACAGCTGAGGAGCCAGTGCCGGGTCTCCCCTGGCAGGCACATGCCGAACCTCTCTGGTCCCCATTACGGATTTGGTTGGAACTCCCTACCCAGCCTCTCCACTAGTTTCACAAACTCCCCATTCATTCATTCATTCATTCATTCTGCAAATAATCTAGTGCATCCTGTACGCCAGGTACCCTGCTAAGCAATGGAGAGACGTTGCTATGTAACAGATGTGGCCCCTGGCCACGTGGCGCTTGTAATCTAGTGGAGACAGAGCTAAAATGGTGAAGAAACAATTATCTATAATCGCCAGTTGTGACACATGCTGTGGGGAAACGAATAGTGTGGAGAGAGAGAGAACAGAAGGTCAGATTAAAGCAAGACCTGAAGGATGAGGAGTCCTGCGAAAACCAGGAGAAGCACATGCCGGGGAGGGGAGTGTGGAAGGCTCTGGAACCAGGCTTCTCCTAGCCAAGCGCACAACACACCCACCTGGAGGGCTGTTAAACAGACTGCACTGATGGGCCCACCCCCAAAGTTCCTGATTCTGGGGTCTGAGGCTCGACCTGAGAGTTTGCATTTCTGACAAGTTCCCAGGGGGGCTGATTTTCTTGGTCCAGGGAGCACACCTTGCAAAGCCCTGCTCTGAGGCGAGAGGACCTAGCAGGAGACAGCGTGGCCGGAGAGCAGCAGTGGACAGGGAGGTGGGGGAGGGGGCCTGGGGAAGGGGGACAGGGGGGTGGGGCGGGCTCGTGCGCTCAGGGGCCACAGGAAGGCAGGGAAGGTCTCAAGCTGGGTAGCGCCACGCTCCACGTACGTTTGAAAAAGATGGGCCTCCCTGCACTGTGGTTGAGCTGGGATTCACAGCTGGAGGGAAATTCGCTTCTCTCATCCCAGAAATGAAGATTCACCCTGAAGAGGAGGGTTTCCGACCGCTCTTGCCTGCCTGGCCCTTCCCACTGTGCAGGAGCTCTCCAGAGACCGAAGGGTCACGGCGATCCGCATTACATCACGGCCCCGCCATCCTGTCACTGATCCTGCCCTGGGGTCTCATTCTGACCAGAGATGACTCGTCATCCTCAGCAAAACATGGAATTGAATTAAAAAGCACATGCCTCCTGCCGGTTCAAACCCTCCTTTTTAGGAGCCAGCTAGGGAAGGTGGAAATGCCATGAGTCTCATCAAAGGCCATGGGACCTGGGATTAAACCCTGAGCCTGCCCATCACAAGTTACGTGACTCTGGGTGGGAGAGTTAACCTCTGTGAGCCTCTGTGTCCTCATCTGTAAAATGGGCTTGGATTTCAGGGAAACGGAGAGGATTGAACAAGATGATGCCCTGCAAGGTGCCCCTCGTCCTCTCTCTAGCAGGAAGGACAGAAGTTCATCACTGGGGACAACTCTAGACCCTGATCAGCCTGGAGACAGCACCAAAGGAGTCCACATGACAGACCTTGCTAAAACTAGCCCTTATTGACCACTGGCTCCCACATACATCTGCCTTCCCACAATTTGCCACCCTAGAAAGTCAAAGTCCTTTTCCTTTGTCTTGTCGCTTCTCTACAAATTTATGGTTCTCTTGTTAAGACGCTATATAAGCCCGAGTTCTAACCACCCATCCGAGTTACTCATCACCGGGGCTCCCGTGCATATATGTGCATGTGTGCATACGCACGTGTTAATAAACTTCTGTTTACTTTTCTCTGGTTTATCTTCCGTCAGTCTAATTTACAGGGCCCCGGTCAACGAACCTGAGATGGGTAGAGGGAAAGGATTATTTTCTCGCCCCCTACACGCAAATGAACTACCACTCTCTAACCCTTACCACAGCCTAGTAAAGCAGCGCTATTACCCCATTTTATGATGAAGCAACTGAGTCTCAGAGAAGCTAAGACAACTGCCCAGCGTCAGCTGCCCGAGTGGGAACTGAACCCACGCCACCCTCTGGCTCCAAAGGCCACTCCTTCTACCCGACACCCCCAGCCAGATTCTGTGTTGATCCTTTGTGTGTATCCTCCCTGCCAAACTATAAGTTCCAGCGGGACAGCCTGGACTCCCACCTACTGCCTCCGTGCACGCTGCCGGATAAGATGGCCTAGATAACGAGGGGGTGAGCCCTCTTGACTTTGAACCCCACCGCACCTGGGGGGTCCCAAGCCTCCACCTCAAGCAGATCTCACCACATGGCACGCTCAGCAGAGCAAGGCTGTGAACCACCCTCCGGGGCAGGTGACACATTAGCTTCGCTGAAGAAGGCTTACCCACTGCGGCAAACCTGCTGAAAAGGCACTTAGGACAACCCCGGGTGCTGTGCAGCGGAAAAACCATCCCTTAGCGAAACGGTGCTGAATTCACCATTAACAGCTGCTTTTGCATTAAAAAAAAAAAAAAAAAAAAAAAAAAAAAACGGGCAAGAAACGTACAGCTATATTCCTGAAGGCGAACAAGAACAAAGAAAAAAGGGATCAATGGAAAATATGTTTCCATTAAGACCTTGTCGGAGAAGCACTGAAAGTCACTGGTGGGTAATTTTTTAAACCAACAAAACAATCCAGCATCGGAGAGAACGCTCTTAAGACAATCAGAGAGTTGGTCTGCCAATCCTAATTGCAGGGTGTGCTTTCGGAGCCTCACTAAATAGTAATCTTCCTAAATGCGCCCTCATTCTTTCGCAGAGGGAGGAGAGAGCATTGAAACTGGGAGATCGGCGCGGGAGAAAGCAGGGAGCCAGCTGAAAGGGTCCATCAGCTTTTACAGTTTTTACATCCATGAATATTTGTTTTGCATTAGCCACCGCTCAAAGGCACGGGGAGAGGCATTTGCACATTAAAATGCTTCTCTGTTTATATGCTAAAATCCCGATGCACAATGCCCTCGCATAATAACCGCCAAGCAGCCCCTCCGCGTACGCACAGGCATGGCGTTGTTAAGAGTGTTGTTGTAGACACAGGCGCGCAGTGAATAACCCAGCACGCAAGTTTCAAACAGCTGCAGCGCTTCTGTCACTTTTTCATGGAAGTCATCTGCAGATTTATTCGAACTTGCAAAGTAGAGATAGTCTGAGTACAACCTGTGAATAAAACAAATGGGTATCTTTTACCATCAGGAATGTGAAATCTCGCCATTTGAGTGATAATGGAAATCTACAAGCGATTATATGACCTCATTTGGTTCATTAAAACACAACCATTCCTCTCACCGCCCCCCCTCCCCCGCCCCGGCAGAGAGCCACTTCCTACCACCCTGGACACCCTTACTCTTCCCAGAGCCACCCGCTCTCCTGGCCCCAGACAAGGCTACACTGGCCCCAGACAAGCCATCCGTAGTTTCTGTGGTTTCTTTTTTTGGTTCTTTCTAGGCGCCTCAGGCCATGGCTGTTTTCACAGTAACAATGAACTTCGAAACACCAGATTACAAAGATCGTACAACAGCAGAGAGAGGCCGTGAAAATTTTACGTCCCCTCCGGTTCCTCTCTCCTCTGCCGGCGGCAGTAATAACGGCACAGCTGTCACTCTCCCCGTATCATAATTCCGCGTGAAATTCCCAGCCCTTACCACAGACTCTGAACGTTAAAACAAAAATTACGAAACGTATCTTTCTAGGTTGATAGGGACCTATTTTTTAACACAGTGTAAAAATACCCCCATGTACGCAGGCAGAGGCCTGTAGGCCTACACGTGTGTCCACACACACGGATCTGTTCACACAAACCCCGCCGCACGTATGTAACAGTGTTTTCACGCAGGAGCAGACAGTGTCTCTCTTCGACCAAACTGTTCTCAGGTTCCTCTGAACCTTCTTCCCAACTTGGCCTTGAGTTTTAGACTTCCTTGTGGGTCTCTGTATCGCCCAATTTCAACAAGAATACTGCTAGGTCGGTTTAGCCAAAACCCCCCCTTACCCCTGCTGTTTCTTCATAGTAACTTCCCATCCACTGACCCACATCCTCCTTGGCTATAAATTCCCACTCTTCCCATCCTCCTTGGCTATAAATTCCCACTCTTCCTTGTATTTGGAGTTGACCACAATCTCGTTCCCCTACTGCAAGACCCGACCACAGTGGTCCCTACACCTATTGCTACAGCCCTGAATAAAGTCTGCCTTACCATTCTTTAACACGAGTCAAAGTAATTTTCTTTCTTTCTTTCTTTTCCACAAATCTTCTGAAAATATATTTTACTGGACTTTCAACATTACAGATAGATACTTTCTTTCACCATGGGATAATTCTTTTCTTATATCAAATAAACAAAAAGTAAAACAAAACAAGTTACAACACTGTAATGAGCACAGCTTTGTTTTAAAGTTTTTGGCCCCAATTTCCCCTGTGGTCTCAACTTTTGATCCCCAGGCCCGCTCTCTCTCCCGTACTCTAAGTCATAGGGGGGAGGTGGTGTCTAGCACTAAATTCGTCTGTAAAACAGGAATACTAATTGTACTTTCCTCGTGACGTATAAACAAGATAATCCATATAAATCCCAGGGGTGACCCTCGTTATCAGTTTCTTATATATATCCTTCCAGAAATTTTCAGTGCACACTCAAATATATATCTGCATATTTTGTATTTTTTAAAAACATAGATGTATCAGGTCATATTGGATGGGATCAGTTAATATATCTATTATTACGGCACTCCCCTAATTATTTAATTTGCGGGAATTTTGAACATCCGTAAAAGTAGATAAGACAGTACATACACAGCAGCCCAATATAAACCTTCTTCCATTGTCACCCAGTAATTTTTTCTCTTTTTTTTTGGGGGGGGGGCCACGCCACATGACCTGCCGGATGTCAGTTCCCTGACCAGGGATTGACCCTGGGCCACGGCTGTGAAAGCACCGAATCCTAACCACTAGACCACCGGGGAACTCCCCAGTCATTTTTTACATTAACAGAACTTCTGAGTTCTGTTGTGAGTTTTCTATGCCTTTTTTTTTTTTAACATCTTTATTGGAGTATAATTGCTTTACAATGGTGTGTTAGTTTCTGCTTTATAACAAAGTGAATCAGTTATACATATACATATGTTCCCATATCTCTTCCCTCTTGCATCTCCCTCCCTCCCACCCTCCCTATCCCACCCCTCTAGGTGGTCACAAACCACCGAGCTGATCTCCCTGTGCTATGTGGCTGCTTCCCACTAGCTATCTATTTTACGTTTGGTAGTGTATATATGTCCATGCCACTCTCCTCTGTTTCTGCAGGCAGAGAGGGTAAGTCTTTATCTTTTTTTGCTTTTCAAAAATCACCCCTTTGTTTCTGTCTTATGCCTTTTTCAATGTATACCCCCTAGGGCCCCCCACTGCTCGGCCTGACACCCTATACTCACACTCAACCCCCAGCTGCCCAGAAACCAGGCTGATTCAGACTGGCTCCCTGCTCTGTGGTGTCACGTTTCTCTCTTTCTCAGCTCCGTACTTTCTATTCCCCCAACTTCTCCAACCCAGCTTCCCTCTTTCCAGTGAAGGAAATTCAGCAAATCGTATTAGGTACCCACAGGTCTGGGGATTGTAGATGTGCACCGCTGATTGCACCCAGGGCTTCCGTCCGTGGCACTCAGCCAACCTCACCCCTGCAGAGACGGCAGCGCCTTTGGAGCACAGGTTAGCCGCAAACACTCCTTCTCCAGCACCCCTCACCTCTCGCTACAGCTGTAGGCGTTTCCAAAGATTTCCTAACAAGAGCAGCGCTTCTCAGGGACCAGATTGTCTTCCCCTCTGGCGTTTGGCACAGTGCCTTCTACACGGCCCTTTAGAAATCATACACTGCCAGTGTCCACAGAAGACACCTCTGAGAGGTCTTGAGATGTTTGGGATCTGCCCACAGATGCCTAGAATCCGAACACACACTGGAAAGTGTTCGTACATCTCAGCCTGGTCAGCCAAACCTCCAAAAGGACTTGCTTCAAGACTAGTCATTAGAGATGCTCAGGTGAGTAGATCCTCCCCCAGATCCATGTTCACCCAAATACAGGACCCAGATGACACTACATTTGTCCCCCCATTACAAGTGTCTCCCCACATTGGCTGTGCTGTTTTCCCCCTTCAAAAACAGGACCTCCATCAAGACTGAAACACGGCACCTGTCACTGCAGGGTCGGTCACAGTATAATCTAAAAGCTGATGGATAAACGTCAAAACCAGATTTGCATGGACCTCAAAGTGCAGTTGAGCTGTATGCAACTGGGCACCTTGTGGCAATGGGTCTGATGGAGGTTTCTTCTGGCTCACACATTTCCTATGAGTGCTGTCGATATTACGACTTTGCCCAAGAAAGACGCCTCTCAAACTGTCATCAAAATCTGTACCTAATAGGAAGTCCAAGTCCAGAGTTCTTACCAAGGACTCCCACACAGCTATCCAAACTCGTTGGTAGAATTGTAATTCTATCACGTAAACTGCCACTTAAAAACCCAACCCTCGGCTCAAGCTTTCCATGCTGAGTTTATTTTGTGGTAATAACATTTCTTGTAGGCGTGTGGCTCATAAATAAAACAAGAGCCTCTAAACCTGGCTGAATTTTAAACACATAGTAACTTCATGAAGAATAGTAACTTCATGAAGAATCTTTCCATACAATTCTTTAGAGATCAAGAAGTAATTCCAGGGGACAAACTGGGACGTGTTCAATGGTCCAACCAGGCCAGCACAGGCCCACCGGGGTGAAAATACTGATTGTCATCTGTCTGGGATACAGTGAAATGAACTTAGGACCCCACCTTTTGTGAATCAGGTTCATGGCCAGGCCTACCTCCTCGGGAGGGTGAGGGGAGATATCCCCTGCCCCTCAGTCCCCCAGGGACCCTGGATCTGCCCAAAGGGTGGGTGGTGGGCTTCCTAGAGCCCACACACATGCTGAGATGCATGTCTGTAACAAGTACTTCATGCCCTATTTGAGCAGGGACCTCTCCCCTCCCCCTCTCCCATTTGGATTCTATAGATTTCCCAAAAGATATGCCCAAGTCCTAACCTCCAGTACCAGCAAATGGGATCTTACTTGGAAATAGGGTCTTTGCAGACCTAATTATGTTGAAGACCTCCAGATGAGATCATCCTGGATTTACGGTGGGCCCTAAATCCAAGCACTGGTGTCCCTATAAGAAGAGGCTTAGATAGGGACACATGGGGCGAAGGCATGTGAAGACAGAGGCAGAGACTGAAGTGTTACCTACAAGCCAAGGGATGCCAGGATTGCGGAAGCCACAGGAAGCTGGGGACCCATGGAATAGATTCTCCCTCAGAGCTTCCAGGAGGGACTAACCTTGCCAGTACCTTGATTTTGACCTCTGCCCTCCAGAACCGTGAGAGAATAAGTTCCTTTTGTTTTAAGGCACTAAATTTGTGATAATTTGTTACAAGATCTCCTAGGAAACTAGTCCAGATTCTAAACCCAGATTCCTGAGGAGTCATTTTTGCCAGCCCTCTCTCCCACCCTGAGACCCTAGAAGAGTGACCTGTGTGTACAGGAGGACGATGGCTATGTGGCCAGCTCTTCCACAGAGAAATATGAAGGAGGAAAAGCAGAACAGGACCCTTACTTTCCCGGAGGGCACTATTGGGTCCTCCTGAAGAATCAGGCTGGTGCTTCGTAAGAATGTCTTCAATAAACAATACTATGATTTCCCCACAACTAGAGAAAAAGAGTCAGATAATGACCTTGGATTAGTGCAAGCCACTTGGATGGGTTAAAACCATTCAGAAAACGTTGAGAAGGACAGCAAATATATCATGAATAAGTATCCAAACGGACCTCGAAACGCTAGAGTAGGCGTGAAACGGAGGGGCACCCTAAGGTCCTTGCCCCCCGTGCCCTCCGCCTGCCTTTGGTCTGCGGAAAAACTGTAGCCAAAGAATAAGTTTAATCAGAGAAGTGAGAAGATGCAGAAACAAAGGAAAACAGTCCAACAGACTAAATAATACCAGTTTAGTCATAAAGCAAAGTCAAGGACCTTTAGTTCCTCCTCGAGGGCTATAGATCATATTCTGAGCCGTATCCTGCGAGCTGTCTTATAGATACTGAAACCCTCACCAGGTGGAGGAAGTGAACTACATGATGACAAGACTGTAGCCACGACAGAAGCTGCCACAATTCTGAGAACTGGCCTCGGGAAAATGGGAACAAACCGACCCTGGAACTGAAGATTAACTGTACTTAAAACAATCAAGATGACGCTGGTCAGACCACCGATGACCAATTTCAAGATGACAGTCAGAGCTGGCTGTGCTGTTTCTGCATGCAGCCCCCTCCCTCTGTCTATACAAGCTCTTGCCCCCTGATTGTCGGGGGAGAGGGAGTCGGCCTTTGGACAGGCGTCCGCCCTCCCCCACCCCGCTGGTTGCCGGCATCCAAAATAAAGCAAACTTTCCCTTCCACCAACCTGGCCTCTTTATTGGCCTTTGAGCGGCGAGCAGCCGGACCCCCACTTTCGGTTACAGGCACACTCATGTGACAAGTGGAAATGTAAAGAAATAAGCCTAAATGTCCACATTTGAGTCTTTAAAACCAACTGTACAACGATGAAGTAGGGGAAAGAGGACAACCTGGAAAATACACAAGGGGTTTGGTTGACATAAGTATATAATGAATCCTCACAAAACTGCAGGGGCACTGATGCAACTTCGGGATACGTTAATAAAGGTACGGCATTGAGAATGTGCGGGGGTGTTGCTCTCCTCCACCCTGGCAGGTCCCAGCCCCAAAGGATACTTGCCTTCAGCGCTGGCTGACAAACAGTAAGGGGCAAGGGGCCGTTCCATCTGGAGAAGCAGGACTCCGCAAGAAGGGTGCCAGCTTCAACAGCTAAAAGCGTATTCAGAGCTGGGAGAAGACATGTCCCAGACTCCTGAAGGACTGACCCTAGGTAGAAGAGTCAGAAAGAAAGGCTGGTTTGATCCCATCCAGCATGACGGGAGCGGCCCCGGCGGCAAAAGTCAAGGCTGGAGGGGGTGAGAGCTCCCTGGCTGGGTGAGGGCCAGCTGACCCTGATCCCCGCCCCCAGCCCTGAGTTTTGGTGCTGCCAACCCCCGTCCTGCGGAACCACCTCATTTTCTGACTCTCAAACCCTCCCAAACAGATGGGTGTGATATGTGGCCAGAACTGTTTCCAACAGCAATTCCAAATATAAGTCCAAAGACATTCCAGGCTCTGTGCTGCGGTTATTCTGAAGGCTGCCGGGGTGGCCCTGGGACGGTAGGCCTGCTCGCGGGGCTGAGGCGCCTTTTCTGTGCAGGGCAGAGGTCCCGGGACCCCAGCACTGCTGGGAAGGGGAGTGGGTGTGGCAGGGCCTCCCTCCACCTGCTGCCTCTGGAAGGAATCGCGTCTCATCCCAAGGGAACAGAGGAGTGGCCATCAGTGAGCTCGCAGGTCTCAACATGTAAAATCTTGGTGGTTACCCCAAGGTCAAAGCTGAATTCACCCAACAGCGACAGGGCACTGCTCTGAGCCCAGGTGAGCAGAGACCGGTGTACGGCTCATCCGGAAAACAGGGGCAACCGCTGCTCCGTGGGCCCCTCCTCCAGCCAGGCTCACTCGAGTGCTGTACAGGTTCAGCTCCCAGAATCCTCTTGGTGTCCACCCGCTGCGTGCCTGCTCATGGCTACCGAGGGCTGCCCTCCTCCGGCCCTGTGCTCGGCACTGCATGTGTATTCTCCTTCCCTGTTCATAACCAGTCTTTGAGATGTGCACTGTCGTTACCAGTCTTACAGAGCTTCCTAAGGTCATGCGGCCCAGGAAGCCTCAGGGCTGGCCCCAAACCAACCCAGGCCTGCCTGACCCCAAAGCCCACTGACCCAACAGGACCTGGCCCAGCCTCATAGTTTAGGGATGTAGCCAAATCAGCAGCTGACTTGAGTGGGGCACTAGCCAGCTGATGCTCTGGGGGTTTTGTTTGTTTTTAAGATTTTATTGTTTTAGGTGCAGAGTGATTTGGAAGCAAGAGTCAGTTCTGTTACGGAACTACTCAATAAGTTACAGGAGACTGAAAAGCAGTTACACGTGTAATGGAGCAGCAAACGTTCAGGATGAACAGGAGAAGCTGCACTTGCGCGACCGGGAAAAGCAAATGCGTTCACGGAGCACCGCACTGGGCATCTAGAAATCACAGCAACAACGAACAGAGGTTCAGGTACCTGTCACAATTTCCGTCCTCATTTCCTGATCTTTCATCACTTGGCTAAGCTACTATTCATTGGTCACTGCAAATAGCTCATTCGATTTTACCCGTTTGGCTCTGAGAGGACAAGGTACATGTTGATCGGCCTTCCCTCAAGGTGGGGCCCCTGCAGGTTCCAGCTCGTGCGTTACTTGTTCAGTGAGACCACCCCTGCGGCGGGTTTCTCCTGCTTTTGTGATATTTTTGTTCATACCACGTTTAAATTGAGAGATAATCCACACACTTTAAAATTCACCCTTTTAAAGTGAACGATGTAGTAGTTTTTAGTAAATGCACAAACTTGTGCAAACACCAGCATCACCTAATTCCAGAACATTTTCATCACCCCAAAGGGACTGATGACTTTCACCTGTCAGTCCCCAGAGGGCCTGGGTCAAAAGTCGCTCGGATCCCCCAGCCCATGAGGCCCACAGAAGCTCGAGCCTCAGGGTCAGGTCCGCCCAGCCAAGTGCGGGCCATCGGAGGCCTGGAGCTTTGCCATCTCTCTTGGCTTCCGCTCACCCCTCGGCCGACTCAGGGAGCTGTGCTTGGAGGAAAGACCCAGGGCAGATGCTGAAGCTGTGGACGGCTGGGGGCGGCCACGGCTGCTGGATGGGCTCACCCCAGGCCACGATCGCCCCGGCCTCCCCGTGCTCCCGGAGCACCTGCCAGCCAGCCACATACATGTGAAAGGTCACATTTCATCACCAGCAGCCCCGCAGCGTGGGCTCACTCACATCTTCTAATCCACCGCCCCGTGAGAGCACAGGATTCCGCGGCTGTGGAGGGTCACATACACGTGGTTACCAAAGTGACAGCCGGAGCAGCCCGACATTACTCTCCATTTGCTGGCGTCCATATCCAAATCACTGATTGATCACTTCCCGACCTCCGATACGGTGTCATCAATAATGATTACATTTATTTATCCTACAGGAAAAAGTACCCTTTAATGTAGCTGGGAAGGAGGCCCTTTCGTCCACTGAATCACACACCGTGAACATATCTCATCACGAGGAACAGTGAAGCAGGACTGGCCAGAGCAGCTTATTTGGAGGAAATGTCTAGAGTCACCCAGGCTGTGCCTGGGGATGACACTGATGAAGCTCATTTTCTGCCAGAGAAGAACATACAGGTTTGGGCCTAAAAAGGTCCAAAGGGATGCAAAGCTTCCGGTTCATGGGGGCTGCCTGGGCCAGGTCTTCTGCTCCCCTTGAGCGCGAGAGGGGTTCTGGGTCCCCCCCCCCCATTTCTCCCTGAACATCCAGTCACGGGGCCTTGGTGAACATCCACAGATGGAGGCAATGCCAACATCCTCTCTACCTACGAGCCCGGTATGGCTCACAAAGCACTTTCACTTGATGCGCCCGTGATCCCGATACCAGGTGTCTCTACAGGTGAGGAAAGGCAGGCGCACAGAGGATGGGTGGGGTACCCCTGGGTAAGGCAGCAGCGAAGCCAGACCTAGATCCCCAGGTGGCGGACCTCATTGCAGAGCGATGGCCACCACTCCCCATGCTGGCCGGGCCGTGACATCGGCCGCCTTCACTCATCAGCCCCGCACTCTGGGTAGCAGAGGTCCCTGAACTCCACCTGGCGGCCCAGAGTCAGCGCTCCGTGCCCGCATCACCTTCCAATCTCTGCAGACTGAGGACAGCGGGCTCTTCCTCCCAGTGCTCCCCAGCACACAGAACCTCCCTCTGCAAACCATCCATGTGGGAATACTCAGGTCTGCCAATGACTTTGTAAACACTTCCCCAAAAAACAAACAGCATTCCACAAACAGGAGTTTTCAGCACGATGGTTTTTCTCCCACCAACAACAAGGTGTGGTCCCTCCCCAGGCGGTCACTCCTGAACGGCTTTCAGAGAACAGGGTGAGTGGCCCCGGCCCGGGCCCGGCCAGCTCCCCCTCCCTGCCCCGGGCGGCTCACAGCGCAGCTCTATCAAAGTGACCTCACACCACTTTTAGGGCCCATACGAAGGTGTGTCAGTGACACCCAGACAGGCAGCTTCTGAGAAGCAAAGTGCCTGAATTCACCAGGAAATTAACAAGCAGCTTAGGACGCTCCGCAACAGTCTTCCTCAAGACCGCTGCCTTAGGATCCCTAATCCTCCAAGGTCTTAAAGCGGGAAAAGGGAAGAGAGCAGGACCTGGGTGGGGTGGGGTGGGACCGGAAATTGATCTGTGGCTGTTGTCACGACCTTTATACTCCAACGCCCCTACACCCCGCAACTCCATCTCTCGCCCACAGGGGAGCTCTCCTAATCTCCCTTTGAGATAGTTTACATTAAAAATCAATCTGTCGGTGCTAAGGAAGAGTCTGCTTTTTAATCCTCGTGCAAATCTGTTATAGAGAAAACATCTCACGGCCTTGGAGTGCCAGAGCTCCTCTTCTGCCTGAGAACTTGTCTCTGGCACTAAATCGGTGCTTCCAGAGATCTGGAGAAGTCGGGCTGTTTGGAGAAGGTTTTCGGCACCTGCTGAGTCACAATAGAGATTCTCGTCCGGAGTCAGAGGTCCACAGCAATTCAGAAGCTTCAATCCGGCTCAGCTCCCGCCTACGAGACCTGGTTATTGCCCTGGGTCAGCATCCTGATGTCACTGATATGGAGATAAGTGAATGAGCGGAGTCCAGGCTTAGGTACCTACACAGCCTGGCATCCTTACTGCTCACAGAACTTTGCAAAAGTGGGGAGACATCCTGCTCATGGCTCGCAGTTCAGTCCCTTCACTGAAAAGCCCTGTCCCACCCGAGGTTAAACCTCCCCAGGTCAGACACAGCCAACGGCTGGTGGGTGGGAGATGCCTCACAGAAGGGCCATCTCAGCTGCACAGCTCCCCATGCGGTTGGCTGAGACCTCTGTTGTGACCCCTCCCTCTGCCAGTCCTGCCCTTTCGCCCCTCACAGGGGTCGTCCCGAAAGCACTCATAAACCTCCTGCACACAAAATGCTGTCTCAGAGTCTGCATCCCACTAACTGACCTACGATGGAGGTGGAAAGCTCGGATCCTCGGTTAGACTGACATGGGATTGAATCCCAGTCTGGCCACTTATTAACCAGGTGACGGTGGATAGGTGACTTAACCCCACTGAGCCCACACACCTCACCTGCGACGCATCATGACAGCCCTCTCACCTGCTTGCAAAGTTCAAAGGAGGCGATGCCCGAAAAGGGCTTAGCACAGAGCCAGGGTGGAGTAAGTGATCAATTAATGCTAGGTTCCCACCCCTCCACTGGATGAAGACTCCAGGAGGGCAGACAGGAAGGCCTTTGCTCTCCAATCTATGCAGTGCATCTAGCATACCAAGGGTGCTCAATAAATGTCTCATGAGTACATTAAGTGCTCAATTTGGTTATTGTTATTATTTGCCACTAATGTGGCCTAACAATAATAGCTAATAATTATATAATATTTACCATTTGCCCAGCACTGTTTAAACATGCTACACATATTAAGTCATTTAATTCTCACAACTCTAGAGGTAGGACTATTTTCCCCCATTTCACCGATGAGGAAATGAGGCACAGAGAGGTTGAGTAACTTGCCCAAGGTCACACAGCCAGTGAGTGGCAGAGCTGGGGTTCAAATACAGACCATCTGGTCCCTGAGGCTGTCTCTCTACCACAATGATCCTGAGTCCTTGTTCACCACCCACACATCCCACCAGCCACTCTGGAGATGGAGTGAAATTCATGAAAGGTTCAAGGTTCTAGTCCAAAGGTTCATCCCCACTCATTAGTCTCTGTTTGAATGACCAACGGTACATAAATGGATGCATTTCATTTAGAGCCTCATTCCTTCCATTCCTAGTTTATCACCATAAGTAGAATAATTCTTTAACCAGCCCAGTGAGTTGTTAGAAGAAATCAGTTTATAAAAGCAGAGGAAGAAAAAAACTCCTTAGGTTCCAAGGCTCAAAACATTTGGGTCAAAATCAAGTTCTACTCTTAATGGACCTGAGTTCTCCTCCCTTCTGACTTACCTTCATTAACCGTGAAAACCAAAGGCTCCTGAGGTGGTCATTTCCGTGCGTTGTGGTAAGACTACACCCAGAATTAAGACCAAGATACAGAGACAGTGAAGTCCATGACCGATGGCGCAGGACCACTCGCCAAACGCCTTTTGAATGAACTACATTGGAGATAACCACCTCTGCATTAAAAGTCAACCTCTATCAACCCTCTCACAAATGAAGAGACAGGAGGCCAGTGTGAGCACTGTTGAAAAGAAGTCTTTTCCACTTAAGCACTGAACTAAATGAAGGAAAATCCTGCTTGTAATTGGTGGCTTCTTTTTAATTAACTGGGCCAATTTAGCCTAGTTAATTAAAATTAATTAACTTGAATTTTAAAGTGTCGTTATCTCTAACATAGAGAAACTTGCAACAGGAATTCTTGGCTGGCCCTTTTGGCCCTAAGAACCATCCCATCCGCTTTCCACTATTCTCCCTTCCCCTCCAGAAAAATAAATGGACTTGCTGTTTACAACCTCCTCTGGAAACTTTAAAGTGATTGATTTGATTTTGCTTACAATTCCAACATTTTCAAACCCTCTGCCTTTGATCAATTATAGAAATAAAGGCTAAATGTCAATCTAAAACTAGAAATAAAGGTTTCTCCACACTCCTCTCCGAGCCTGTCTGTAGAAGGAAAGAACAATTTGGTCCAATCCCACTGGCAGCAAGCAACTCAGGGAATCTCCCACTGCAGAAGTGCAAGGTCACGGAATGACTGAAGTGGCTAACGGCACAGGACCCAGTTAGACTAATAGGAACTTGGGTCCCAAGTATTTGTTTCTTTAAGAGTGACCTAACCACCCAGAATTTATCATCCTTTCTGGTTGGGATGGGAAATAAGCCAGTCACTTCAGACAGGCCATGAGTCACGGGGTTCAAAAAAGAAGAAATTCCTATTGTTACATACTTTTATAAATGTTTAAAAAGCAATAGAACAGCTGCTACTGTCGGTAACCCACACAGAAAATACACACATGCACACAAACTCCCCTATGTGGGTGCGGGCCCTGCCACTACACATGGTGCTACACTGGCACTTGCTCTTCTTCCGGCTGTAAGGTTGTGCTTTCCTGGAGGAACAGAGAGCAGCATGGGCAAAGGAGGTGTGCGAGGTAACTTCCTTTTTAAAAAAAAAATTTTTATTTATTTATTTATTTATTTGGCTGCGCCAGGTCTCAGTTGCGGCATGTGGGATCTTAATAGTTGCGGCACGTGGGATCTAATTCCCTGACCAGGGATCGAACCCGGGCCCCCTGCATTGGGATCGTGGAGTCTTAGCCACTGGACCACCAGGGAAGTCCCGGGAGGTAACTTCTAAGATGGTCCCCAAGAGCCTCACTTCTTGGTATTCCCTCCCTGTAATCTCCTCCCCTTGACTATGGCCTGGACTTCGTGACTTGCTTCTCATCAAGAAAACGTGGCAAAGGTGATGGGCTGTCACTCTCGTGCTCAGATTACCAAAGATGAAGGCTTCCAACTTGGTAGCAGCTCTCTCCTTTGCTGGATCTGATGGAGCAAGCAACCTCTGATGTTGGTGAGGCCCAGTGGCAAGGTACTGAGGGCAGCCTCTAGTCGACAGCCAGTAAAGAACGGTGGCCCTCCTTCCAACAGCTCTTGAGGAACTGAATTCTGCTAACAACCACACGAGCTTGAAAGCAGATCCTTACCCAGTCAAGCCTTTGGATGAGGTCCTGCCCTGGTGACACATTGACTGCAACCTTGGGAGAGACCCTGAAGTAGAGGATCCAGGAAAGCTGTGCCAGGTTCTGACCCACAGAAGATAGTGTGAGACAGTAAGCGTGTTGTTTTAAGCAGCCAAGTTTCTGGGTGCTGCAAGTTTCTGCAGCAATAGATGACAAATACAGTAGGCAACCCCACGACTGGGTCAGCTTCCTGATGAGGCTGTCACCATGGCAACCTGCCCTTCTCCTTGGTACCATCACATGCATCATGAGAGTCAATGTCTCGCTTTCCTGACAAAGTGCAGCTCCTGGAGGACAGGCACCTACCCATGTCTGCTCAGCACCAAGCACGGTGCCCAGCATGTGACTGGGAATCGATGAACATTTTAACTGATGAACTCTTTCTGTTAAGTGAGCACCAGGAAGGTAAGAACCTTCAGTTCCTGGTATAAATAGAGTATTTGTTCCTTAAAAAAAAAAAAAAGGAAACAAGAGGATGCGATCTTGGGCCCGAGAGCCTTCTAAAAGGGGGACTTCGGGCTGGGGTCTGAGAGGAGAGTCAGGCAGGTCCAGCCCCCCACTCAGTGTCTGAACCCAGGCAGCATGACGACCCTACCTATTAAAAGCTCGCCTTTATGGTGCGTGTGTCCTCAGAGGTGGAATCAGGACTGCGGGGAGAAAGGGACACACTCAGGGAAGCTGGCCCCGCTCTCCAAGAGAACACGCGGTCCTTCCCTTTGTGCTCTCCGTTCTACCTACTCAGAACACTCCTTCCCCTTGACCACCTTGCTACTCTGTTCACTTGGCAAACTCTTACTCAGCCCTCAAAACCCCGCCTGGCCTCAGCTCCTCCAGAACGGCCTTTCTGGACCCCCGACTAGGAGCTCCTTCCCTCTTTGGTGCCACACTTCGCCCTCCCTCCCCACCCAGGCTGAACCGCAGACAGTAACGACCACGGCCACACCTGTGAGCGCCCCATCCCCAAGGCTCCCACCTCTGTGCCCAGGGAGTGACAGAGGCTGAAGTTTCACCCTCTTGGCCCTCTGGAGTCAAGGCAGTGTGACCTCCCACAGAAGGAGGAACCGGGAGATGTGACAGGAAGACACTGGGCGAGCAGCGAGCACCCCCGAGAGAGAATGTTCTGGCCTTGTGAACTGCAGCAGGGGCGGCCCGGGGGCGGGGGGGGGGGCATGGCAGAGCAGCTGTGAAAACACCTCAGTGGGCAGCGTGGGGTCACTTAGTCACCAGGCCTTTCAAGGCTGACGGTTATGTAATCGTGTCCACACAAGAGCATGGCTGGTTTGTGTCAAGTGTTCTCAAGCCGAGGGGGACCAGCCCACGCCCTGAGCAGAAGGGCCAAATTCCTGCCTCCCGAGGTATGGGAACTAGCAGGTAGGACGTGGCGAGCTGCTCCGAGGTCAGGGCTGCCTCATCAGCAGAGCGGATGGATTCCCCGAGGCTGGAGGAGATGCAGAGGGCAGAGAGGAACCACGTGCAGCATCGAGACAGGCCCCACGGTGCGACACGGGAGGGCTGCAGGGGTGGAGACGGAGCAAGGGCCATCCAGCTCTCTGGCCAGATGACTGTGGTGCCCGGGGGCCATTCGGAGACGCCACGAGGGGGACAAGGAGGTAAATCGACAATTCGAAATGAAAGAAGCAAGATGTAAGACTGCATATTCACACAGCTGCACACCACACACGCGCGCACGCATACACACACACACACTACACTTATCTACAAAGATAAGTACTTTGGAAGAAACTAAGCAAAATAAAAATAATGACTATCTGGGTGGGAGATTACAGGTGTTTTTAAAATTGTCATCATCAGCAAGGCTACAAGGCCAGGAATGTATGCCATCCAAGGAAGGAACTGAGGGGTATTAGTGTCCTAGGGCTGCTGTAACACTACCACAAACTTGTGGCTTATTACAGCAGGAATTTATTCTCTCACAGTTCTGAAAGCCAGAAGTCTGAAATCCAGGTGTCAGCAGGGCCGGTTCGCTCTGGGGCTTCTGAGGAGAACCTGTTCTGGGCCTGTGTCCCACTGCTGGGGCTGTCGGCCTCCCCGCGCAGCCTCGGCTTCTGGCAGAATCACTCCAACCTCTGCCTGCGTCCTCACACGTGTCCCCCCTGTGTCTGCAGGTCTCGGTGTCCAAATGTTCTCTTCTCATAAGGACACCAGCTCTTGAATTAGGGCCCACCCTCATCCAGTGTGACCTCATCTTAACCTGAGTCCGTCAGCAAAGACCCTATTTCCAAACAAGGTCACGTTCACATACGTCTTTGTGGGCGAGGGTGTAATTAATTAATTAAACACGTAACAAGAGGCATTTAGCTCAAAGGAAAATAAGACACAGGGCCGTGGCCACCGTCTTCAATATCTGGCAGGCTCTCCCATTTAGAAGGATTAGACATGGTCTGCGTAGGGAAGAAATGGGTCTGAAGTGTCGATGCTCCCAAAAGACAGACTTGGGCTCAAAACAGGAAGGATGCTCTCTCAGAGCTGTCTGAGCGGGACTGGCCATCCTGGGTGGGGAACTCCTGGACCACACTGGAGCCTCTTATCTCTGGTGTAGGGGTACTGGTTGGGGCAGGGGCGGGGGCGGGGAGGAGGGGCAGACTAAATGATTTTAAAGTCCTGGCAGCCCTAAGACTCTGCCATCCACACAGGCATCGTCAGTGACCTCAGCATCACCCAGTGCCGGCCTGGCCACCCTCAGACAGCCCTCAGTTCAATACCGTGCTGGCCTGGCCTCATTCACACCGGGCAGCCCCTGTTCTCTACAACAAAGCAGCTCTGTCTGTCGTTTTCTGCCTTTTGGTGTCTCAAGGAAAGGTGGAGCTTGCACATTCAGAGCCAACAGGATAAAGGCATCAATCAGGTCGGGAGACAAGGAATTCTAGGAGTTAAACCCTGTGGAGAACCTCGATATCCCCGATTCTAAGGGCATTTTTCATGGCCGGACATCACCCAAGGGGTATGTCCCGAGGTCAGACCGGCCGAGGCTGAAGGCCCAGAGACCAGGGTCAAAATGGCTAAGAAAAAAATCCTCGGTTTGTTTAGATGCAGTGACGATTGCCCCAAGAATAATGTTTACATAAGAAATAGCAGTGACATTGCAAGTTAAGCTTGTTTATTTTTAAAAAAAAAAAAAAAAAGAAGAAGTAAGCTTGAGATTCTGGAGTGCACTTAAGATGGTGAGATGTACTCTTCTGGGTTTGCAACATTTTTATTCACTGAGGTTTTGCAGTTGAAAACTTGAGCAAAGTGAAAATGCAATGATTTCTAAAGGAATTTTGTGTTACTTCCTGCCTTATAAGCACATCTCTTTTTTTCTTTGTGATGAGTATTAGAAACAGCAAGAGTTTTTAGTTTTCATCGTCATTGTAACAAGGAGAACTTAATGACTTTTTGTGATCACTGTAAAATTACTGTAATGTTTGGTAGCAAACAATCCATGTAGGCTTGCTAAGGTTACAGTTAGTAATCCTCTGTATCTTTAGTTTGAATGTTTGTGTTTTTTAAGTGATAACCGTACTAGAGGGGAAACTATCAACCAAAATCAGTTTGGGAAATAAGCAAAACTGGGGATGGGGAGGCGCTTTATTACTAGATTATGGTCTGTGAAAATTCAGGGAAAGATCTGAATCCTTTGTGATAAAGTAATACCATTTTTTATCATGTTCCTCTTCCCATTGAATTTCACTTTGACAATTTTAAATCCCCAATACTTATGACACTTGGGATCTTTCTGGGTTCTCTTTTTAATGTTTAAAAATATGTTGACATGATAGTTCAGTTCTTAACCCGTGATTTGGGCATGATACAGTAACTGTCATTGGAATTAAAAAAAAAAAAAAAAAAAGCAGCAGCAGCAGCAAAATCTTGTTTGTGATGAGAAGGAAGACTGTTCTGCAGAACTGCCTTTTCTTTTCCCAAAACGAAAAATCTACACTGCTCACCTCTCCACGGGGTCCCTGAGCATGACGATCAGCTTTGCGTCTGGCTGAAAGGCGTGGATGAAGTCCTGGGTCAGAAAGGGGGGCTCACCATCCGTGCTGTTGTCGTAGAAGAACGTCCAGGCATTGTTATCCCACATGGTGGAGGCGCTGGCCTCCCCTGGAAACAGAAAACGAGTGAGCAGTGCTGAGTTACGGGCTCCCACAGAGCAGCCTGAATCAGGGGACAGACCTGGCTGTGATGCCTTCTTAAATAGGCGTGAGCGGGTGAGCTGATCTGCCACGCTGGCAGACGGGACTCCGGGAAAAGGAGGCTGATGGCCACCCCCTGCCGCCGTGTCACCCCCTCCCCTCCAGGACCTCCTTCTGGAGATCAAGGTGATCCACCCTCTTCCTCCCGGCTCCTCTCTCCACGATGTGCCAAGAAACCTCTACTACCATCTGGCCTCCCAATTTCACGATGTTTAACTTTGCTAACGGTGCGTAGCTCTGTGGCCTTCTAAGGGCCCGCTGAGATTGTCCTAGATGGTTCCCTTCAGAAAGTGTCAGGGATGAAGGAGAAGTTCGGGGGTCCGAACTTCTGGATTAATAATTTTGCTCCTTGAAATTGCTGTGGTGGCCTTTTTCGCTGATCATTTACCTTTCTCCCTCTCAATGACGGTTATTGCTTCCGGCATTGTTTTTATCCTCATTTCTCATCAGGAAACTGCATGCAATCTGCATCAATCTTCCCTTGAAATCACAAGGGTCAGTCCCAGTGCACACGCTAAGACCAAACGAGAGGAAGGCTTTGCGGGAAGGCTCATGGGACCTCGGTCCTGCGTGCCCACCCACCCCGTCACCCTGCACGCAGGGGGCATTCACTCAGTGCTGACTGCGTGAACAGGAAGCTGGTTCTAGCCCCTGTTGGATCACAGTCTGTGTGAATGAAGCATGATAACGTTAAACACACATTCTAGGATGGGGGGAGGCCAAGACACAGACATTTCAACATTTCTATCTCAGATAACTGATCCAATTCCCTGACTTTTTTTTTTCAGGACGGTCTTCAGAGATTTAGAAAGAAAAACAAATCAATCAATTAATTATACATTCGATTTCCCAACATGGTACATGGGACTATATGATACATCTCCAAGTCACTTATTCAGTGAAAATCGGAGCCAAAAGACTAAGTCTCTTTGATCAGTGGTGAGCACATCACAGTAATGCAGTGTTAGCAGGGCCCTATTTATTCTGTTGGATGTGCAATCGTGTCCAGGTGAGCATTACTATTCTGATCTTTCTTTCTATTTTTTTTAAGAGATAATACCATAGAATACAGAAAAAAACAAGTCAATCAGAAGTCCTTTGAAAATTCTACTCACAATGAATAAGGGAATATTAGGACAAGGGAAGTATCTAAAACTAAGTTGGCACAAATTTTGTCAGTCCCATAAATGAACTGGTTCTATGCTTGTCCATCCACCCGTCCATCTATCCATCCTTCCTTCATTCATCCTTCATCCATCCAGGCAGAAAGCTCTGATTTGGTGTCTAATATGTGCCCGGCACTATGCTTGGCATTGGGGATAGATGTCGGAAACAAGACAGACAATCCCCTTCCCTCTCAAACCTTACAATCTAGGGGAAGATCAATAATTCAATAAACAATCAGAGCCCCATGTGAGCACTCTGACAGGGCAGAGCCGGGTGGCCATGAGAGCAGAGACAGGGGCCTTTCTCTGCGCTGGGGAAAGGTTCTCTGGCCTTTCCCCAGCCCAGAGAACCCAGCCACTTGAGTCCTTCATGACTCCAGCAATTAGCCCAGACCATTAAGAAAAGGCCCTCTCTTGACCCATCGGCCAAGATGAAAAAAGACCAGTATGCTTCTACCAAGGATCTAACGAAAGAAGCTGAAGCAGAGTTAGATCACATTTCAGGGCTGGGAGGAGCCCAGAACTGATCTGGTCCAACAAGCCCATTTTACAGATGAGCAGACTGAGTTCACGAACACAAAGACCAACTTGTCACATGGCACAGAGCTGCCTGGTGGCACGATCAGAGCTGGATGCCAGCTTTCCATCTACCGTAAAACTCAATAAACTCTGCGTCAGGCAAACGTCAGAGCAGTAGATATATTCCTTAGTTTTCATTTCTAAATCCAGAAGTAAATAAAATTAGGAAACCAAACTAAAGCCTTCCTTTTTCATTCATTATCCTAGGCTCTATTTCCTGACCCTAGGATGCATATTTTTAGCTCTTTCCTAAGAACATGAGATTTTCCCAGAGGCATATGGTATGGGAGTCACAGTCAAATATTAATTAAGATTTGTAATTTGGGGTGTTAGAATTCAAGGCTGCAAGAAAATAGCTAGTAGCCAGTTCACACTGGGTGAGAGAGTGTGATCTAATCCGGCTCCTAGGACTTGATTTCTTTGAGTTAAAAATAAATAAATAAATTGGGGCTTAGGCATGTAAGCCTGTCCCCCTGGATATGGGAGTTAAGTAAAGATCCATCTTTCAAATGGTTGATTACAATTCCTTTTAGTCATTAATATAGTCACCGAATTTGGAGAATCAAAATATAACAGATTTGGGAGAATAAAAAAATAGATCACTGTCTCAGGTAATCAATTTAAGCAAAATATGTGATTCGATTTCTCCCTTTCAGAGGTGTAAGTGGATAAATGTCTTCTCCTAAGCTGAATCCAATAGAGAGTGAATAGATATGTTTTCTATAAAACACTCTTGTAAATTTTTAAAAAATGACTATTAATCAAACCACCTCATTTTGAATGTCTAAAGGCATTAGCCTGACAAGGCCTAAGCTTTCTCAACAGCAATTAGTCACCCACGATGCAATAGGGTGGCATCTATTTCAGGAGAGGCCACCTCCGTCTTTGCAGGGTCCCAGCAGCCAGGGAGTACAAAAGCCACAAGAATTAAACTGATGACTCACTGGTTCATTTTACATTCATGATCCCCCAACCAAACTTACTCAGGTGGGTGTATCATGAAAAGAAATCAAGCATGCAAGCTTAATTCAAGTAAAAGCAAAGAAATGGCAACTTTTTCAAAAAGCCAGTTCAGGTATGCTTGAGTCTCCACAGAACCAGACAGTCTACTAAACATTCCTGCTTTATTGAAGTTGCACGAGCACTATGAACATCTTACACGGGGGTGAGAGCGATGGCTAGCGGGGAAGCGCACGCTCAGCAGCTGCCGGCAGGCATCACGCAAGTGCTCGCAGGTGCAGTGAAGCCCGGCCTGGCCCCGGGCAGAAGCAGGGGGGCCCTCGCGGGAGTTACACGGAAGCCATACCGATAATGATTCTATTCATCTTGCTCTGTTCCTTCGCAGAGCTGGCCTGCAGTCCTTGATGAATCTGGTGTGCAGCCAGGTCAAAGAGGTCCAGATAATCTTCCACGGGATAGCGGTCCCGCAGACCATCTCTCAGGCGGACGATTCCTACAAGAACCAGGAAGCAGGAGTCAGGACAAAGCTGCCACGGCTGGGCTGATGGCTGCCGGGGAGTGACCACGGGGGGGTGGAAAGGTCCAAGGGCCCAGCTGCAGCAGCCAAGGCTCAGCCCAAGGAGCTGCAAGAGAGGGAGGGGCGTCTGTGAATGGGCCGTGATCTTTTAACCCACGTGCACTTCGAGGGGTGGAATGCACCACCATTAAGCTGCAAGGTAGCCACTGAAAGGCTGGCATGCCTGTTCAAGAACTATAATCGAGTCTACTTGGAGGGACAGAGAGTTTGGGGCTGGTTAACATGTGCACCAGGTGAGGCCCCCCAGGGGCGGGGCAGCAATGGTGTCAGGATCCACACACTGGATCAAAAGAAAAGGCAGCCCATCGGAGGGCCAGCATCCTTGGAAGCTCAGATGAGTCTTCTTCACCAGGTCCGACCAGCACCTTCCAGAGGTTCTATTCCATCAAGCAGTCTGTCCATCTGTCCAAACAATAAGGGGAATCGATGGTCCCCGGACGGACACCTGGGTTATTCTGGCATCAGCCACATGCAGCCTAAATTTTGCCCTTGCCTCAGAAGTGGGTACATTTCACTTGAAAATGTACTGACAACACACTGCCCTAAACCACAGCCACCAACGTTAATGGAAAGTGGAGAGAGAGCATCTGGGGCAAAACAGCAAGAGGTTCAAGGTGACACTGGAGCTCAGAATCCAGAGGCCCACATGCCCCTGTGCCTCTCTCTCCTCTGCCAGTGGGAACCTGGTTTTCACGGGGGAAAATGGTGAGCTGTGTAGGGGAGGCCGCTCTTCAGACGAGTAGAGAAACCCTGGCTCCCACAGCTGCCCTTGCCAAGCACAAAAGACACATTTACGCTTCTGTTCACTCCAGGAGGAACATCAAAGGGATTAAGTCAAATGTTTGTCGGGAAACACGTTAAGACTTGGTCTCAACTTAGGCTGTACTAAGAAAAACTTTCAAAATTCCCTTCCAAGCAACCTAGGTCCTTTGCACAGAAACCACCCTCGAGGGCTTCCCGAACTTTGGCATTTGTCATCCCTTAGCTCCAGTGACCAAACGTCTCCTGGCAGAAGGGAAAAGGTTAAGGAGAGGAAACAGTGACCCAAGGGCAGACGGGTGGCTCCAGCAGAAAGCAGCCTGCATGCCAACCCCGTGGGAAAGGGGTGGGGTGCTGTGAGCAGGGTCTCCCAGAATTATCTCCCTGGGGCTTTCATTCTGACCCTGCGAAGCCGAAGGGTCAGGTCAGAGAAAAGAAGCCCGAAGCAGCTCAATGACAGGCTCAGGGCCCTGGGATGAACCAGCAGGAAGCGGAAACCCCGCTCATGCAGCCATCTTTCTTTCTCCTGCCACCTCCGGGGGTGGGCGTGTGGGTGCCAGGCTCTATCAGGAACAGCGCGGAACTGGGAGCTGGATGGACAGCCCCCGACAGACGTCCACCCGGCCAGCACTCACCACTCCCGGGTGCTGCGTGTGCCCTTCCGAACAAGAAGAGCTGCTGATACTGCCCCCTTTCCCTCGCCCTACACACCGCCGGCGCTCCGTACATGCTCACCGGGTGGTCGGGAGCTGGGTCGTCGGTGCTGCTGGATGTCTCCCTGGGCATCCCTAAACCAGAGAATTGTCTGACCTCTGCATCTCGGCGTGTTTTCTCATCTCCCCGCCCTGCATCCCTCCTGCGGCCTCGCACAGCCCTGCTCGGGTCAGTCTCAGGGCTCCCACGCCAACCCTGACCGTGACCCCGAACCTGACGGTGACCCCTGATCCCGACCCTGACGTGCGCGTAAGGAGCAACTGGATGAAGGCGGCAGATGCACCGGGCTTGGTGAGAGACCCCCACGTGCACCCTCGCCGCGGGGACCGGGGCCCGCGCTGGCACGCACCGAAGCGCTTCCGGGTCCACCAGTGCGGCTCCTTGATGGCGGAGAACTTCACTTCCGGGTGCAGCCGCAGGCGGTCGTAGAGGTCGGTGGTGCCGCACTTGGGCTGCCCGATGATGTAGAAGCGCGGCAGGCAGCGGAGGCGGAAGTGCTTGCCGTGCGCGTGCGACAGGTGGCCCCAGAAGGCCTTGCGCAGGGCGTCGAAGGTGGCGCGGAAGCGCTTGGAGTAGAGCACGTAGGAGTTGGTCAGGTAGGGGTCGGTGGTGTTCCTCCCCGTGAACTCCTCGTACCAACAGGGGCTCTTACTGTTGGGGAGGAATTTGTGCGGGATGACTGAAAACATCTGCAATCAAAAAGACAAAAAGGGGGAGAGACGCACCGAGGGGAAAACATTAGCACAAGCACATTCTGTCCACAGTATGATCCTGTCCTGAGACTTATTACAGCGTTCACATTGGAAGTATTATTGGATGATGACTAAATACCAAAACAAAGCAAAACTTGGTAAACAGCCAATGACATGCTTTTCCTTAACCCCAAATAAAAATAATATTTGGAGAGAATGAAAATAAAAGTTCAATCAAAATCCATTCTACCATGATTTATCTTGCACACACACACACACACACACACACACACACGCACACACACACACAGCAATCTAACTAAATTAAAGAGTTGGAACTTTTGACTATGTAGTTGGATATTTAAATGGCCGTTAGAGGCAAACACTGTGATTAGGACAGACTAGAAACAAGATGACGGTGATCTACAAAAGCAACTTTAACTGCCAGGGCCACATTTCAAGCAAAAAGTCCCGGAAAGGAATTTTTAGGAGGGGCGTCCTTCAACATTGCTTGCTGCGCCATTCAGTACAGAATTCCCTTCTCTGGGCTAACAGCGTGGACACAGACCTCCCAGTGAACTCTCATCCATGAGGCTGTCAAATTATCATTGCTACACTTGAGAAATTTTTGGTCATTTTCTTCCCAAAGGTGGTGACAGGAAAGGAAGCAGCAATTTTTTAAGAATCCGTCCACAGAGATAAGCACCAGGCTACTCACGTGCAATTCCTGCTTCTTGAGATCTTCCACGTCTGGGAGCTGTCTGGTTGTGAACTCAATCCTGGCTGCGATGCTGTTGACAATTAATTTAATGCTTGGATAGTCCTTCACGTGCGAAATATTATTTACAGAGGGCTGGTGACGATGCTCTTTTGTGTCACTCGGATTTTCACCGTCCACCAAGCTGGGATTACTGGGGAGGGCTCCGTAACGGAAAGGCGATGAGACCAGAAGCTCTTGGTGGACCCCAGAAAGGATGTAAGAAGCCATCACCAACGTCATTATTATCAATCCAAAAATGAGGCTGCATCGCTTCCCCTTCTTGAAGCGCAAAAACCCACTCCAGCTCTCATTCCCTTCAGCCCTCACTTCGAGAACGGCAAGCAAGTTCATCTGCTTACCGTCCACGCGAAACACAATTTTGTTTTCTCCTTTGCACATGGGGCACTCCTGGCGACTGTGATGGGGGCCTCCTCGGCAGCTGACCTGCTGTGTGTGTGCTTCGTCGGGCAACAGCTGGATGCAGCAATTAATGCAGTGCCTCATCGTAATGCCCTTGGACTGCTGGCCCGCCGAGCCATGGGCGAGCCCCCAAGGAGTCCGGATGCCTGCAAGTCGTGCTGGAAAACTTCAAGGACGTCTCGTGATCACATAAGATGGTGGAAAGGCACGAGCAACAGAAACAAATATAAAAATGGTCAGGCGCTAAAACACCAGAGAATGAGGAAGCGCGTTCTTTGGTTCGACTCCGAAAGACAACACGAATGATCTCCAATTGTCATGGTCTGTAAGAGCCCCTGCAATCCTGGAAAAAGCCACAAGGTCGGGAGCAATTCTTCCTGTCCTTCAGGTTTTTCCCATGGCACCAAATGAAGTGGAGGAGTTCTCACTGGAGAACATGGCAACACCCAAGGGATGAGAAGAGCTCATGGCCTCAGTGACGGATGGATTGGCGCACCATCCACACAGAGTCCATGAAGATTTCTTCTTTTACAGCCTGTGTTCCTTTGAAATGTTTCCTCTTCAAAATCTTTAAGATGTCAGATTACCTAAACAATAAAGAAAAGAGGTTTTATTACATTATGTGATGATAGCAATAACCCTGGGACCATCTTCCAAGGAGAGACGTTCACGCTTCTTTTCCACTTCTCAATTTTAGCCAAGCCAGCTGGGTCACAAGCAAGTTACAGAAAATCATATAGGATAAAAGGAGAGGTTTCGGGTCTTTGGTGCTTGTCTTTGGAGTTCAGTCTCTGCCTCCAAATGTGGCCCCAACACCAGCGCCACCAGCAACATATTAAACACCTCCTACTTTGCACAGCCCACATATTCTGTAATGCCTTTGCCTTGACACATCTAAGTGACTGGATCCCCCTATCCCAGGACTTGCAGTCATTCTCAGATTCATGCACAGTCAGTGACTATGAATTTGAGGGATGAATTGAAATATCAGTGCTGTTAAGTCAACAAAAAATCCAAGAAGGAGGATGTTTAGGGTGGGAGCAGGCAGAGAAAATGGTTTTCACTCTCCCAGTAGCACCAATAGTCTCTTAACCTAGAGCTAACGTTTATTACTAGTTTAGGATGCAAAAGTTAATGAAAATTTAGAAACACTGAAATGATTCTCTCCTTCAGTAGAATGTAGCATATTAAAAAAATTTTTTGACTTTAAGTAATTAAGCAATTAAATCCAACGTGCAGTATTCCCCTGAGCAACAGAACACTTTAGACCCTAAAACAATTTTTCACTTTCATCATCCTGGGGAAAACATGATTCTTCAAAATCCATTAATAGACTCCTGCGGTTATAAAATGTATTGTTGCCCAAATGACACTTCTTTGTGGATGTTGTAAAAAGAGCAAAAAAGGAGACCTACTTAGTTTCCAGCAGTGGTAGAACAATGCTAACTAGCTAGCTATGTGACTTTGAGCCAGCCATGTAACCTCTCTGAGCTCTGGTTTCCTCACCCGTCAAATTTAGATAAAAAGTACCTCCCTTTCAAGTGTGTAACAAGTACTATATCAGCTAATGCATGTGAAGACTTTGCATAATGCCTACACATACTTAGCACCCCATAAAATGTAGATAACATGAATAATAATAGCATCATCAATGACTATTACTCTTATGTTTTTAATTGTCAATGAATGCCAAGAACATCTGAAGTGGAATCAAGGATGGGTGATCCCATCCCATTGTTTTTCCTTAGCACCTGAGAATTACCCAAGGGTGGCAGACTCACCTCCAATTCTGCATACACACAGCCCTCCAACAATCCTAGAGGAGGTGATATTAACTAACCCTGTGTTAAGCCCCCTCTCATATTGGCTGAAAGGCTGAACAATCAGAACTCACCAGCAGAAATATTCCCTTCCCTTGGACCGAAAGGCCCATGTTTTGTCAAAACACAATGACCAAGAAATAGCCAAGCAGTTTCCTAAAATGTCTTCCACAAAATGTCCTGCGTGTTGTCGATAGGTCTTCAGTGCTTAAATTACCTGGAGAAAAGATGAGATGGACCAACCTACACAGACTTCTTTAGAGTAGGACTTTTCACAGGAGAAGAATATAACACACAACGTTTCCAAAACATAATTGGCCAAAGAACTCTCACTACTGTCTCAAGGAAACAGTTTGAGGAATGCCAGTGAGTAAAGGCTGAGATGCGGGTCAGAGCAGTTCTGAGAAGCGCAGAGAAGCAGGGGCTGTGGGAGGGTTCGGCCCCGGAACCAGGCCAGCACCTTGGGCTCCGCCACCTGCTCATCCCAGAGAGCAGTGGGAGGGACGTGTCGGGAACCTCAAGGCTCAAACCTCTGCCCCCAACTTGTTCAACCACCCCTGACCCATCACTGGGTACAAACAATTCTCCCCAACAGAAGAAACAACAGGGCAAGCTCCCCTGCTTGGAAACCCCCTCACTAGGCCAGGAAAACATTTTCCACATGCCAAAAACAAGGCCAAGTGGGGTTAAAATGAGGCCCCAACCAGCATCGCAGCGGGGAGCCGGTCACACCCTTCTGTCTCTCTGGCTACAGGAGGCCTAATTCAATTTTTTTCCAAACATGGTCTTTGAAGCCCCAAGACAAGAATGTACAAAATCTGGACCCAACAGGATGGGCAAAACATTCCTCGACAAGAACAAAGGTTTCCTTTGACAAGCAAAATAAACAAATAGACCTGAGTACGCTGGGACGCTGACAGTCTCAACCGAGAGGCCTGGGACGTGGTGTCAACCGAGAGGCCTGGGACGTGGTGAGCCAGAGGATTTGTCCCCTGGGCAGGCTGCACCCTCCAGCCAGACCTCCCACTCCACGTCTCACTTTTTAAATGTAAAACGGGGAGCAGAGAACTGGGGAGACAATTCCAGATGCCTTAAGGGCCTCAAAGAAACACTCTCCTATAATTCATTCATTCGTCCCTTCTGTGATTCACCAGATCCCTTCTGAAGGCAGATTGTGCACTGGGCACTGCCCAAGATGCAAGTCCAGGTGTGGAGGCCTGAAACCAGGATGTGATGGGAGGTGTGATGTCATAAAAAATACATATTTGGTCTTTGTCCCCAGTTCCTGGCGCAGAGCTTCTAAAACCCTTGGAACCCTTGGATAGGGGTGACAGGGACAACACCTTTTGTTATTCGTAACAAGCCCCTTTCAGCCACTATTGCTGGGGCCCCCAGACAGCTTCAGGATGGGGCTGGTAGCCAGAAAGACCAAACCTTGATTAGAAGCTTGGAACTTTCAGCCCTGCCTCTCCAACCTCCAGGAAAGGGAGAAGGGCTGGAGATGGAGTTAATCACCAATGGCCAAAGATTTAATCACTCGTGCCTACACAGTGGAACCTCCATAAAACCCCCTAAATGACAGGATTCCGAGAGCTTTCTAGTTGGTGAGCCCATGGCAGTGCTGGGCGGGTGGTGCAGCCGGAGAGGGCATGGAAGGTCCAGACTGCCCCGTGCATCTCCTCCATCTGGCTGTTCTTGTATCACCTCCTTTGTAATAGTCAGTAAGGCACTTTCCTGAGTTCTGTGCATCATTTTGGCAAATTGTGGAACCTGAGGAGGGGGCTGTGGGAACCTCTGAATTTGCAGCCAAAGGACAGAAGTATAGGTAGCCTGGGGACTCAAGACTTGTGACTGGGGCCTGAAGTGGGGGCAGTCTCAGAGGACTGAGCCCTTGACCCGTGAAGTCTGTGCTAATTCCAGGGAGTTACTGTAAGAATTCAACTGAATTGTAGGACACCCAGCTGGTGTCTGAAGAGTTGGAGATTTTATCGGTGTGGGAAAAAACCCCGGGAGTGCTCTCTTAGAGGAAAAAAATGTAAAACTATCTTACACTTACAAATTCCATCAAAACATATGGCCAGCGTATAGTATGTCAAATACTTGATTAAAAACAACAGCCAGGGCTTCCCTGGTGGCGCAGTGGTTGAGAATCCGCCTGCCAATGCAGGGGACGCGGGTTCGAGCCCTGGTCTGGGAGGATCCCACATGCCGCGGAGCAACTAAGCCCGTGCACCACAGCTACTGAGCCTACGCTCTAGAGCCCGCGAGCCACAACTACTGAAGCCCGCGCGCCTAGAGACCGTGCTCCACAACAAGAGAAGCCACTGCAATGAGAAGCCCGCACTCCGCAGCAAGGACCCGACACAGCCAAGAATAAAAAATAAATAAATAAATTTATTAAATAAATAAATAAAAATAAAAACAACAGCCACATAACCAGGTGAATACATTGCTGTGAGCCTTTGTAAGTGCAGGACCTGGAGCTTGGAGGCTTCCAGGCCACCCTTGTCAGCCTCGACGGCAATGGTGCAGGAGTGACCATGACAGGGAGGGCTTTTCTCCACCTGGAGCTCGCATTCCACCAGGAGTTAGGGGCTGCAGGGCAACAGACAATAAAAAGTCACAAATGAGTAACATCATCTCAGATGCTAATAAAGGGTAGGAAGAAAATATAAAGGGAGAAAACAAGGAAACCCTTGAACAGGAGCTCTCAATGCCACACCAGGGCCAGATAATTCTTTGTTGTCAGGGGTTGTTCTGTACACTTAGGATGTTTAACAGCATCCCTGGCTTCCACCCCCTGGGAGAGCTGATGCCTTAGAGGAAGTGGAGATAGAGTAGAGAGGATGGCCAGGGAAGACCTAATTCAGGAGGGGACCTCTGAATGATGAGAAGGAAGCCAGCTACGTGGAGATCAGGGAAGTAAAGACCCCATGAAGAAGAGAAGCTGGAGATCAAAGCCCATGGGGACCACCAGGAGAGCAGACCGCTGGGCTATGGGGCAGGTGTGGGCGAGGGAAACGGATGGGAGAAAAGGCAGGGACCAGACTCTGGAAGGCCTGGAAGGCGGGGTCAGGGCTAGGATTTGTCCAAACACAAAGAGTATCTGTATTTGTCCAAATACATAGATGCACACTATGTATGGTTTCAAAAAGATCTTTAAAATAAATATAACTATGAGCTAACATCACTCGGTGAAGAAAAATCAAATTCATGTGACTGGACTGAAAGGAAAATGGGTTGCTCCTTTTTTCCTGGATTGGCCTTTTCCATATGCCACAAATTATCCCACGAACAGTCATTCCGAAACCTAACACTCAGGTTATTCTTTCTTAAGAAATAAGCCGTGGATATCACTGCACTTCGCCTGTCTGGAATGTCCACATTTTGGTGCCAGTGAACTCAGATGAGACAGGACCCTTGGCGCTCCCATTCAGGTATTAAACCAGAGTTGGCAGGTATACATTTCAGTGAGATTGCTCCCCAGCCTGGGCTCAGTACGGTGCCCTGTGGATGCAGGCTGTAATTGTGGGAACCTAGTACCACTGTAAGAGATCACATAACTGGTCCCAAAATAGAAAGCATTCAATTACCCAGCCCTGGCTAGGATGGCCCCTGTTAACCTATGCACCCCGAACATCATTAGCAAGCCGTTTATAACAAAACTGTAATCGAGAGATCCAGATATACCACTTCAGATTAAGTAATTGAATGCCCTCTCAGTGTAAGATCGATAAAGGGCATCCAATTTCACCCTAGGAAAAACTTATTAAATTATTGTAGCTCTAAGCTGATATGGCAGAAGAAAGATGTACAAAACTTCCAAAGAAATCTGGCTGAATTTAAATAAATAGCTTCATTTAGGTAGAACATTTACATCTGCCCTCTGGGAGTAGAGAGGAAAAAAATAGCTAATTACATTATTTTACTTTAATGTTTTAAAGAAAAAAAAAATTGATGGGTCTCAATTAACCTTTACTAAAACACAAAGCCTTCTTCTGATTAGTATGTCTAACCACTGACATTTCTCTTTGGGCTATGCATATGGAAATAAGTTTTTTTCAAGGAATATTAATCAACAAGTGGCAAAAGGAACATCTTTCACATTTAGCTCAAAGATATTCTAAGTTTGTCACTGGGACTGAGACGAAAGCTAACAAGACGGGAGGGTTCTGGACAAACAACAGATGATCAGCTTCAGTCTCATACCTGGATTTTATGCCTTTGACCACATCACAGTCAGCGAACAGAATAAAGCTACATTCCTCAATTAACACTCATTGGCCGATAGCACAGTGGGAAGAATACAGTCAGCAGTCACGTGGGCCAGGATGCTCAAGTTGTGTCCACCCAGTGACTGCAGACAAGTCCCTTAAGTGATCTAGACCTCTGTATTCTCAAAAGTCCTTGACGATAGTAACAGATCACATACAGCGCTGGAGCCTGGGTGCTCAAGCAGGGTTACCCGGCTTTGACGTTGAGCAAGTCACTAAACCTCTCTCCTCCCGTTTCCTTGGATGGAAACTGGGAATAATCTTAAGGTCTGTATCATAGCACTGCTGTGAGCATTACACGAAACAATTCATGTCAAGTGCGTAGAAGTGTCTGGCTCACAGTAAGTGCTAAATAAATGTTAGTTATTATTATGTATACGTAGTCCTGGCCCACAATAAGTATTGGATAAGTAGCAGTTTATTACTATTTATGGCAGATTGCATTTTGGTTCTAGTTTCTTATCCCTCCCTATATTCACCACCTTCACCACATAAATGACTTTGCAGTTCCTCCAATCAAAGGAGCGGAATACTTTTCTCCAGCCTTTGGCTTGGCTTTGGAAACTGCTTTGGCCAGAAGAACAAGGCAGCAGTGATAGCAGGCCAGTCCCAAGCCCAGGCCGTAAGACGGGTCGAGTGTGTCCACCTACCCTCTGCACCTTTACCATCGCTGTGGGAAGAACATGGCGGCTTGGCCAGGAGGAGGATGAGAGACATGTGGACCAGAGCCGCCTGGCTGAGCCCAGCCTGGAACAGCCAATACCCTACTGACCCCCAGCCAATCTCTACAGACATATGAGAAATAATAAACGGTTTCTGTTTTAAGTCACCGAGCCTTGTTTTGTTATGTGATAAAAGTTAACCGAAGTCAGATCCCAGGGAGAGGACTGGGGTTGGCGGCGTGAACACAGCCTGAAGGGGGCTAGTGCACCACAGCTAGACGGGAGGGAGTCCAGGAAAAGGTCTGGACCTGCCTAAGAGTCAAGAGACCATTGTTTCGGGGTGCACGAGGAGAAGGGATTCAGAGCACCGCCTAAATGAGCTCCAGAGATGGGCGTGAGCTGCGGCTATCAGCGCGGACCCCAGAGACGGGCAGGAGACGCTAAGGCTGCTGCTGCCGCCACCAAAACGCCTGTGTGTGAGCACATGTCACTCTCCACACCTCCCCTCCCGGGAGCCTGTGCAGCCCGCCACCGCCAGGGTCCCGTGATCCAGGGACAACTTCCCCAGGAGAACACACGGCGCGCCTCAGGCTGGTGCAATGTCACGCCGGCCTCTGCCACCGCAGGCTCACCCTGCATCCGTACCCCTCCCTCCCACGGCCTGAATGTGCCAGAGCCCCCGAATCAGCTGCTCCTTTAACCCCATCCTGCCTGAGCGGGGAAAAGATGCCCTCAGGTGACCTACATGCAGAGGCGGGGCCAAATCCAAAGCTGAACCCCAGGAGCTGTGTGAACAAAGAAGAGAAAGGGAAATCTCTCCCAGCAGCCTCAGGAGCAACGATTAAATCTCCACAATCAACTTGATGTACCCTGCATCTGTGGAATACCTGAATAGACAAAGAATCATCCCAAAATTGAGGTGGTGGACATTGGGAGCAACTGTAGACTTGGGGTTTACTTCCTGCATCTAATTTGTTTCTGGTTTTATGTTTATCTTAGTTTAGTATTTAGAGTTTATTATCATTGGTAGATTTGTTTATTGATTTTGTTGCTCTCTTCCTTTTTTATATATATATATATATATTTTTTTCTTTTTCTCTTTTTGTGAGTGTGTATGTGTATGCTTCTTTGTGTGATTTTGTCTGTATAGCTTTGCTATAACCATTTGTCCTAGGGTTCTGTCTGTCCTTTTTTTTTTTTTTTTTTAAACATAGTTTTTAGCACTTGTTATCATTGGTGGATTTGTTTTTTGGTTTGGTTGCTGTCTTCTTTCTTTTTCTTTTTTTATTACTTTTTAATTTTTTTATTTTTAATAATTTTTTAAATTTTTTATTTTAATAACTTTATTTTCTCTTCCTTCCTTCCTTCCCTTCTTTCTTTTTCTTCTCCCTTTTCTTCTGAGCCATGTGGCTGACAGGGTCTTGGTGCTCCAGCCGGGTGTCAGGCCTCTGCCTCTGACATGGGAGAGCCAAGTTCAGGACATTGGTCGACCAGAGACCTCCTGGCTCCACATAATATCAAATGGCGAAACCTCTCCCAGAGATCTCCATCTCAACGATAAGACCCAGCTCCACTCAATGACCAGCAAGCTACACTGCTGGACACCCCATGCCAAACAACTAGCAAGACAGGAACACAACCCCACCCATTAGCAGAGAGGCTGCCTAAAATCATAATGAGGTCACAGACACCCCAAAACACACCACTGGACGTAGTCCTGCCCACCAAAAAGACAAGATCCAACCTCATCCACAGAACACAGGCACCAGTCCCCTCCACCAGGAAGCCTACATAACCCACTGAACCAACCTTACTCACTGGGGGCAGACACCAAAAACAATGGGAACTATGAACCTGCAGACTGCGAAAAGGAGACCCCAAACATAGTACGTTAAGCTAAATGAGAAGACAGAGAAACACACAGCAGATGAAGGAGCAAGGTAAAAATCCACCAGACCAAACAAATGAAGAGGAAATAGGCAGTCTACCTGAAAAAGAATTCAGAGTAATGATAGTAAAGATGATCCAAAATCTTGGAAATACAATGGAGAAAATACAAGAAACGTTTAACACGGACCTAGAAGAACTAAAGAGCAAACAAACAATGATGAACAACACGATAAATGAAATTAAAAATTCTCTAGGAGGAATCAATAGCAGAATAACTGACGCAGAAGAACGGATAAGTGACCTGGAAGATAAAACAGTGGAAATAACAACCTCAGAGCAGAATAAAGAAAAAAGAATGAAAAGAATTGAGGACTGTCTCAGAGACCACTGGGACAACGTTAAACACACCAACATTCGAATTATACGGGTCCCAGAAGAAGAAGAGAAAAAAAAAAAAGGGATTGAGAAAATATTTGAAGAGCTTATAGTTGAAAACTTCCCTAATCCCTAATATGGGAAAGGAAATAGTCAATAAAGTCCAGGAAGTGCAGAGTCCCATACAGGATAAATCCAAGGAGAAACAAGCCAAGACACATATTAATCAAACGATTAAAAATTAAATACCAAGAAAAAATATTAAAAGCAGCAAGGGAAAAAAACAGCAAATAACATACAAGGGAATCCCCATAAGGTTAACAGCTGATCTTTCAACAGAAACTCTGCAAGCCAGAAGGGAGTGGTAGGACATATTTAAAGTGATGAAAGGGAAAAACCTATAACCAAGATTACTCTACCCAGCAAGGATCTCATGCAGATTCGATGGAGAAATTAAAACCTTTACAGACAAGCAAAAGCTAAGAGAATTCAGCACCACCAAACCAGCTTTACAACAAATGCTAAAGGAACTTCTCTAGGCAGGAAACACAAGAGAAGGAAAAGACCTACAATAACAAACACAAACCAATTCAGAAAATGGTAATAGGAAATACATATCGATAACTACCTTAAATGTTAATGGATTAAATGCTCCAACCAAAAGACATACACTGGCTGAATGGATACAAAAACAAGATCCATATGTACGCTGTCTACAAGAGACCCACTTCAGACCTAGGGACACATACAGACTGAAAGCGAGGGGATGGAAAAAGATATTCCATGCAAATGGAAATCAAAAGAAAGCTGGAGTAGCAATTCTCATATAAGACAAAATAGACTTTAAAATAAAGACTATTACAAGAGACAAAGGACACTACACAATGATCAAGGGATCGATCCAAGAAGAAGATATAACAATTGTAACTATTTATGCACCCAACATAGGAGCACCTCAATACATAAGGCAAATACTAACAGCCATAAAAGGGGAAATCGACAGTAACACAATCATAGTAGGGGATTTTAACACCCCGCTTTCACCAATGGACAGATCATCCAAAATGAAAATAAATAAGGAAACACAAACTTTAAATGATACATTAAACAAGATGGATTTAATTGATATTTATAGGACATTCCATCCAAAAACAACAGAATACATTTTCTTCTCAAGTACTCATGGAACATTCTCCAGGATAGACCATATCTTGGGTCACAAATCAAGCCTTGGTAAATTTAAGAAAATTGAAATCATATCAAGTATCTTTTCCAACCACAATGCTATGAGACTAGATATCAATTACAGGAAAAAATGTAGAAAATACAAACACATGGAGGCTAAACAATATGCTACTAAATAACTGAGCGATCACTGAAGAAATCAAAGAGGAAATCAAAAAATACCTAAAAACAAATGACAATGAAAAAGCAAAGACCCAAAACCTATGGGATGCAGCAAAAGCAGTTCTAAGAGGGAAGTTTATAGCAATACAATCCTACCTCAAGAAACAAGAAAGATCCCAAATAAACAACCTAACCTTACACCTAAAGCAATTAGAGAAAGAAGAACAAAAAAACCCCAAAGTTAGCAGAAGGAAAGAAATCATAAAGATCAGATCAGAAATAAATGAAAAAGAAATGAAGGAAACAGTAGCAAAGATCAATAAAACTAAAAGCTGGTTCTTTGAGAACATAAACGAAATTGATAAACCATTAGCCAGACTCATCAAGAAAAAAAGGGAGAAGACTCAAATCAACAGAATTAGAAATGAAACAGGAGAAGTAACAGCTGACACTGAAAAAATACATAGGATCATGAGAGATTACTACAAGCAACTATATGCCAATAAAATAGAAAAGCACAACCTTCCAAGAATGGACCAGGAAGAAATAGAAAATATAAACAGACCAATCACAAGCACTGAAATTAAAACTGTGATTTAAAATCTTCCAACAAACAAAAGCCCAGGACCAGATGGCTTCACAGGTGAATTCTATCAAACATTTAGTGAAGAGCTAACACCTATCCTTCTCAAACTCTTCCCAAATATAGCAGAGGGAGGAATACTCCCAAACTCATTCTACGAGGCCATCATCACCCTGATACCAAAACCAGACAAAGATGTCACAAAGAAAGAAAACTACAGGCCAGTATCACTGATGAACATAGATGCAAAAGTCCTCAACAAAATACTAGCAAACAGAATCCAACAGCACAGTAAAAGGATCATACACCATGATCGAGTGGGGTTTATCCCAGGAATGCAAGGATTCTTCAATATATGCAAATCAATCAATGTGATACACCGTATTAACAAATTGAAGGAGAAAACCCATATAGTCATCTCAATAGATGCAGAAAAAGCTTTCAACAAAATTCAACACCCATTTATGATTAAAAAAACTCTCCAGAAAGCAGACACAGAGGGAACTTACCTCAACATAATAAAGGCCATATATGACAAACCCACAGCCAACATCGTTCTCAATGGTGAAAAACTGAAACCATTTCCTCTAAGATCAGGAACAAGACAAGGTTGTCCACTCTCACCACTATTATTCAACATAGTTTTGGAAGTTTCAGCCACAGCAATCAGAGAAGAAAAAGAAATAAAAGGAATCCAAATTGGAAAAGAAGAAGTAAAGCTGTCACTGTTTTCAGATGACATGATACTATACATAGAGAATCCTAAAGATGCCACCAGAAAACTACTAGAGGTAATCAATGTATTTGGTAAAGTAGCATACAAAATTAATGCACAGAAATCTCTTGCATTCCTATACACAACAACGAAAAATCTGAAAGAGAAATTAAGGAAACACTCCCATTTACCATTGCAACAAAAAGAATAAAATACCTAGGAATAAACCTACCTAAGGAGACAAAAGACCTGTACACAGAAAACTATAAGACACTGATGAAAGAAATTAAAGTTGATACAAACAGATGGAGAGATATACCATGATCTTGGAATTGAAGAATCAACATTGTGAGAATGACTCTACTACCCAAAGCAATCTACAGATTCAGTGCGATCCCTATCAAACTACCAATGGCATTTTTCACAGAACTAGAACAAAAAATTTCACAGTTTGTATGGAAAAACAAAAGACCCCAAATAGCCAAAGCAATCTTGAGGAAAAAAAAAACAGAGCTGGAGGAATTAGGCTCCCAGACTTCAGACTATACTACAAAGCTACAGTAATCAAGACAGCATGGTACTGGCACAAAAACAGAAATATGGGTCAATGGAACAGGATAGAAAGCCCAGAGATAAGCCCACGCACATATGGTCACCTCATCTTTGATAAAGGAGGTGAGAATATACAACGGAGAAAAGATAGCCTCTTCAATAAGTGGTGCTGGGAAAACTGGACAGCTACATGTAAAAGAATGAAATTAGAACACTCCCTAACACCATACACAAAAATAAACTCCAAATGGATTAAAGACCTAAATGTAAGGCCAGACACTATAAAACTCTTAGAGGAAAACATAGGCAGAACACTCTATGACATAAATCACAGCATGATCCTTTTTGACCCACCTCCTAGAGAAATGGAAATAAAAATGAAAATAACAAATGGGACCTAATGAAACTTAAAAGCTTTTGCACAGCAAAGGAAAACATAAACAAGACAAAAAGACAACCCTCAGAATGGGAGAAAATATTTGCAAATGAAGCAACTGACAAAGGATTAATCTCTAAAATATACAAGCAGCTCATGCAGCTCAATATCAAAAAAACAAACAACCCAATCCAAAAATGGGCAGAAGACCTAAATAGACATTTCTCCAAAGAAGATATACAGATTGCCAACAAACACATGAAAGGATGCTCAACATCACTAATCATTAGAGAAATGCAAATCAAAACTACAATGAGGTATCACCTCATACCAGTCAGAATGGCCATCATCAAAAAACCTACAAACAATAAATGCTGGAGAGGGTATGGAGAAAAGGGAACCCTCTTGCACTGTTGGTGGGAATGTAAATTGATACAGCCACTATGGAGAACAGTATGGAGGTTCCTTAAAAAACTAAAAATAGAACTACCATACGACCCAGCAATCCCACTACTGGGTATATACCCTGAGAAAACCATAATTCAAAAAGAGTCATGTACCACAGTGTTCATTGCAGCTCTATTTACAATAGCCAGGACATGGAAGCAACCTAAGTGTCCATCAACAGATGAATGGGTAAAGAAGATGTGGCACATATATACAAAGGAAATATCTCAGCCATAAAAAGAAATGAAATTGAGTTATTTGTAGTGAGGTGGATGGACCCAGAGTCTGTCATACGGCATGAGGTAAGTCAGAAAGAGAAAAACAAATACCATATGCTAACGCATATATATATGGAATCTAAAAAAAAAAAAGGTTCTAACGGACCTAGGGGCAGGACAGAAATAAAGACACAGATGTAGAGAATGGACTTGAGGACATGGGGAGGAGGAAGGATAAGCTGGGACAAAGTGAGAGAGTGGCATGGACATATATACACTACCAAATGTAAAACAGATAGCTAGTGGGAAGCAGCCTCATAGCACAGGGAGATCAGCTCGGTGCTTTGTGACCACCTAGAGGGGAGGGATAGGGAGGGTGGGAGGGAGACGCAAGAGGGAGGAGATATGGGGACATATGTATACGTATAGCTGATTCACTTTGCTATAAAGCAGAAAGTAACACACCATTGTAAAGCAATTATACTCCAATAAAGATGTTTAAAAAAAAAACCTCATTTAAAAAAAAGAACAAAGTGTAGGGAAATTTGGTTAATATTTAAGATGTTACTGGATAATGTAGGACTCATAGTGGGTGGTTATTTTCTGTTCCTATTAAGGGAAGAACAAGTGTAAATAAGCTTTATTATCAACCAAAATGATTAAATTTAAAAGAATCTCTTAACTCAAAAAAAAAAAAGTTAACTGATACACTCTTCTACAGGTTACAAACAATAGATGTTACTAAATTAAGCTGGTATAATTATAAGTTTAAGAGTTCCAAAAGTGTCTTTATCTGAGTAAAGTGAGCAATTCAGGTCAAAGCAATTCATCCAAAGACCCAGTGAATCAACTGAATCAATGCTGTGGCCTTGAAGAATGCTTTGGCTAACACCAGAAGCAGATATGCCAAAATAAAGCTGGAAACGCAGATGGCAGCTGTTCCCAAATCAAGACAAAACTACCCAAATGTCACACATCAGGTTATTTTCTGGCAAAATGTGTACTTACAAGAACCACAGCTGTTATGTTTTAGTTATCAGATGACTGACCACATTTTCCCCAGTCCCTGATGAAGAACCTTCCTCCCTGCCTATTTTTAGACTCACTATAATTTCCTCCTTGCTCCTCTCCTTGAGCAAGCCCTTCCTGCATCCTGTACTCATGGTTTCCTTGCCAGATTTCGTCTTTCCTGATGACTAAGACACCTTCTCCGTGCTTTGTCTAAAAGAGGGATTCTCAAACTGTGGCCTGCGGGATCTTCCTGGCTTACTCAAAATGTGTGTCATACAAAACACAGGCAGTTTTTTAAAGTTATTTTTAAAGCATACTTGACTCGACATTAAGTTCATCATCAACATTTTATTTGTTAGTAATGACCACTTCACATGCTTTACAGTCTAGAAAACACATTCTAAACTATTATTTCATTACATAAAATATATCTTTAAGAAACAGGCATTTTCTCTGAGACCAAATCTCCACAAATATGCAGCCAGCTCCTCCTCTGCATCTGGCCTAGGGAACCAAATGATTTGCAACTTGGTAGAAAGTTGGGATGTAGCAAAAATGTTCTCTGAGCAGTCAAAACAAAGCCTTACAGGAGTCAGACTGCCAAAGGACGCAGGCAGACTTGCATTTCAATCCGACTCAAGTCTGTGCCAGCTTTATGATCTCAGGTAACTAACTTCACCATTCCGTGACTTTACTTCCTCATCTGTAAAATGGGAATAAAACTATCTCCTCCCAGCATGGATGTGAAGAGGAAATGAGATAATATACAGAAAATGCTTAACCTGGCATCTAGCACACACCAAGCCACAATAAATGATATGTATTCTTTGTATTATTATAGGAGAGGCCCTCAGACCTTCATTCCAGGCTACCTGCTTTCACTGTATATATAGTTCTAGCATAGATGTCTGATTTTCCTGTCTGCAACTAATCTGAAGTAATGAGTGAGAAGAGGCAGGTGGCAGCTACAGGCAGGCACACAGATGCAGGAATAACAGCCCAGTTTTATAGTAGAAACAAGATGTTAAAAAGCAGAGCTGACTGGGATCATTCAGGTGCCTCAATAACCAGGGTGGGGAGCCCTGGAGAGCCTGGGACAGCTGTGGGTGTACCCTGGGAAAAGCTTACCCCCCTCACAGTGATCATCTGTCTCCAACAAGGCAGCGAGCCACGGGGTGTGGCCCCTGAGCTGAGACTCCCAAGCGTGGTCCCCATCCAGACCTGACATTCACCTGGCCGGTAACCCTGGACAAGTCACTGCATCTCTGAGCCTGTACCTTGTATGTAAAATACGGAGTCAGGACTACCTCTTTCAGCCCTAACACTCCTGAGTGGATGATTTGCAATTAACTCCTCCCTAATAAAAACCCAGTATCATCATCTGTTATGTCTTCGGGCTGCTAAGAAGCCAACAATTTTGCAGCAAGCCCTGAAAAGCTGGTGCAGTACTTGCCTTATGCTAGGCAAAAAAGCTGGACAATTAACCCCCCAAACACACAGTGTTCTCTCCTTATTAGTAGCCCACACCGGTGAGCACACGTTTATCAAGCACCCACGGTGTGCAGGGCACTGTTTGTTGAGGCTACAAATATGAAAAATGCACAGCCCAGGTCCTCTGTAACATCCCATCTAACTCCAGAACAAAGGCTCCAGAAAAAAGCCCACACTCAGAATCAGAGATCCCCTTTCAAGGGCAGCCCCAAAGCCCACCAGCCCCTGAGCACCTGCAGAGCTGGGAAACCAGCGCTGGTTCAAAATGTACCCTCACAATGGGGCTGCCTCATTGACCCACGGGATATCCGACAGCTGAAGGTGGGAGGGCAAATGGGATCTTTTTAATATCCTCTGGGATGGCTCACTCTCCCATAGGGTAACCTGCTCCGGCACTCTTGTGCAACCACCAGATGTAGGGATGACACCCAGCCAGTGCCCCAGTCTCTCTAAAATGCACAGAACCACCAGCGGCAGGGTGAACAAGAGGCTGCCGCTACGTTCACTTTGCACGGTCACCCAGCAATTTCAATGGGCACGAGATTCTAAAGGTCTTTGTGACACAACTGACGGTTTTCTTTTTCTGAAAGCAAATGGGAGGAGGAACTATTTCTAACCACTCATTTTATTATTTCCAGTAGTAACTGTAATGTAAATTGGTGCTGGATTTAGGTACTTGATTTTCCACTCAAGCCTGTACACCTACGGTGGTGGTTTTCCATTAGAGTAGAACCTACTTGAGACAAGCTTACCAGGTTGCTGTGAAACCCGCCCACCTACATGGCTCTCGGCAAGAAAGCAAGGACAGACCTATAACGTAAAGCATGTCAAGGAAGCAATGTGCAGTCTGTTTGAAGACATTTGAGATTAGAAATGAAATATCACTCTCTGTGCAGATGAGGATGTATACTTCGAAACATGGGCCCAGTTTAGGGTTTTAAGTGACTCCAGGGATGATGAAAAGAGTAGGTGACAAATGTTGATCCAGCCCCTGCCACGCACAGAGCACCACACGAGGTCCTTTCTTGATGGCAACCCTCTGAGGTCAGCACTGCGACTCCCAAGTTAAATGCAGGAAACTGAGGCACCACAGGGTTAAACACATCCCCGGAACCCCATGGCCAGCCAGTGGCAGAACCAAAATCCAACCACAGGTCTGTTTGGCTGCAAAGCCTATGATCTTTCCCCATACCACACCATTATGTAAGATGGCAGCTCTGGGAGAAACCTGCTCAGAACTCGAGGCTCAAAGAGCAGCAAGGTCAGCTTTCACCCAGCCCACCGGCCACCCCGTCTCCCAGGCAAGGAGGTGTGGCTGGAGTTGGGACTGTCCGATGGGACTGTCGGCTCTACAAGGACAGGGTCAGTGGTGCTCAACCTGAAATCAAATCAGTGCAGGTACTAGATTTCCTTGTACATCAACCATGCCTGGCTCGGGGGCGGGTGCTCCCTGAATAGTTCTTAAATTAATGAGTGAAGGAGCAAACTCTCGGCAGAAATCCAGGACAGGGCTCTTGCCACTTAGTGACAACAATAAAAGTGACAGGAGCTACATTTATTGAAGGCCTTCTGGTGTCCAGACACCAGGCTGGGATTTATATGGATAATCCTGTCTGTACTTCATGATAATCTAAAGGAAAGCACAATGAGTACTCCCATTTTACAGATGAATTTAATGCTATACACCTCCTCCCCGCCCATGACTCAGAGTATAGGACAGAGAGCGGGCCTGGGGATCAGAAGGCCTGGGTGGACCACCTGCCACACCTACTAACCAGCCACGTGACCATAAGCAAACCCCAGCACCACTTAGACCCTCATCCTCTTTTTCTCAAAGTACGACACATCATCACAGAGCCCAGTGATCTCAGGAGCCCAGGTATCTGATAAATTCTCTTATTATTCTTTTTGCAGGCTTTCAAGGATTCAAACGTCTGCAACAAAAAACCTTAACTACTGGGGGGGGAAAGTCACACATTTTCAGACTAGTGTGTCCTTTTGGCTCTTGTGCAACTAGACCACAAAGATGAGAGGTAGATTCTAGCTGCCTTCCAACAATTCTTCCTTAACAAATAGGAAAATGAATGAAAGGAGAAGTGGATCCAAGTATAATGCAGAGACTAAGTATTAGGGCCAAAAGGAGCAAGGGGCTCTGTCCCGCCTCACTTGGGTGCCCAGAACCCTCTCACCTGCTTTGATGTGACTTCAGGAAGAGTGAAAAGGCTGCCAAACCTCAGAAGGTGACCAATCCAAATGTCCTTCAGGACAGGCGGAGGAGAGAGGTCTTGCCCAGACACAGAGCTCATTGTTCAAAACCAACTGCGAATAATGATTTTGCAGCTGTACGGCGGACCGACAACGAATACATTAGAGGCGGCACAATTGAATGCGGAGCAGCTGCATACTCCCCACCAGATGGCCTTGCTGATCGGAATAGTTTTAAACATTGTTTTATTTCCAAAGATAAGCAAAATAAGAATCTGGTTAACCCTTGAACAAGAAGAACCGCCTGAAAACACTTCTTTGGAATTTATGTCTTTTGGATGGAAAAAGTGAGCCATCTGACTGAATTGCAGTGTCCCCTGGGGGGTTTTCGAACAAGGTGAGGGTAAAATGGGATTTCTCCAGAACATCCACTGTCTACCCACAGACAGGTCTAGCTCTTACGAGGTGTGGCAAGAGGCAAGGACAGCAACTCCAGCACCGACACCAGCTTGGGTGTGTAGACCCCAGGGTTGTGGGGAGGTGTGTGCCAGCCCCCCAGGGCTGTGCAGAGGTACTCCAGGAGCTGCAGGAAGCTACAAGACAGTTTGAAGCTTCCACATTTAAAATATTTAAGCATTTGAAACATTGTTTTTAAATTAAGTTATACTCAGATACATAACTAAGTGATACAAAATCTCCACAATGTTGCAGTTTGCCTCCGTGTCTGCAAGCTGCTTGCGGGCAGCCTAGGGCACTCCAGTGAGAACTTACTATCTTCTGCCTTCAGGGTCTCCTGGAGGTGAGTTTGAGCAGCACTGATATAGGGCCGGGGTGGGGGCGGGGGGCGGAGAACTAACAAGAACGGAACACTTGTTCCACGGCAGGCACTATGCTGCCTCTCATCTATCCCGACTTTGAGGCGATGCTAAAAGTAGATACAATTGCTCCATTTTGCAGGTAAGAAAACCGAGGCTCTGGGCAGCGAAGTGGCTTGTCCTAAATCACACAGCAAGTTAAGTGGCAGATCTGGATTTAAACATAAGCTGAGGGACTTCCCTGGTGGCACAGTGGTTGAGAATCTGCCTGCCAGTGCAGGGGACACGAGTTCGAGCCCTGGTCTGGGAAGATCCCACATGCCGCAGAGCAACTAAGCCTGTGCGCCACAACTACTGAGCCTGCGCGCCTAGAGCCCGTGCTCCGCAACAAGAGAAGCTACCACAATGAGAAGCCCACGCACTGCAAGGAAGAGTAGCCCCCGCTGCCTCAACTAGAGAAAGCCGACACGCAGCAACAAAGACCCAACACAGCCATAAATAAATAAATAAATAAATAAATTTAGAAAAAAAACACAAGCTGAAGCCCAAACTGCCCCTCGCCACAGGAAGGGTGGGACCCACATGCACATTACAGTTTCCAATCACCTTGCTTCCAATTTTACTTACATAGTGTATTACTTTTATAACCACGAAGATGAGAAAGATGAAACAATGATAATAAATGCTGACAAACAGGAGTGGCAAATAGAAAATGGGCTGGTCAGTGCTTTGTGACCACCTAGAGGGGTGGGATAGGGAGAGTGGGAGGGAGACGCAGGAGGAAGGGGATATGGGGATATATGTATATGTATAGCTGATTCACTTTGTTTTACCGCAGAAACTAACACAACAATGTAAAGCAATTATACTCCAATAACAATGTTAAAAAAAAAAAAAAAAAGAAAGCTAAAGAAAAGCAAATGGGCTGGGCCAAGCTCCCCAGGACACGAGTTCCCATCTCCGAACCTCAGTTTCCTCGTCTGTTGAAAATGCGTGCACTCTTGCCTCTCTCTGCAGATCAGGTGGCACAAGGGATGGCAATGAGGCTGCAGGGCTATACGAGGCAAGGTGTCATGGCACGGAAGGGGTCTATGCAAACTGTCAAATGGGAAGTTACATCCAAGCCCCACTTTATCCCCTCACTTCTCCAGTTATCTCTGCATTAATATCCCCCCCCCTACCGGATATACTATAATGCTCAACTGTTGTAAAAAGAAATCCAGTTCCCATTGAGCTAAGAACGACATGCCTGGGAGTGAGTCCAGGAGGGACATCTCCCTTGCCCTCTCTGCCACAGCCATGGAGATCCCGGAGCCGACCACAGAATTCCCCAGAGTGGGCATCCATGTTTATAAACATGCACATAGCACCAAGGGACAATGCGCAAAAAGGACAGTGGGAGCCTAGACGACAATTTCTCATGACTGACTGTTTGCTGGGGCCAAATGAGCCTCTAACTCTTTTGACGCAGGATCCTGCTTCACACGGCTACACAGGGTGGGAATGGGCACGTTGCCCCCATGGAAAGAGAAGCGTGGTGGTGGGGACCAAAGATGAAAGTCCATACCCCAGAAGTATGTGAACACACACACACACACACACACACACCCGCCCATCTGGTTGCTGTGTGCCCTTGTGCAGACCGCGTTACACTTCTGTGCCTCAGTTTGCTCATCTGTCAAATGGAGACGATGGTGCTACCTATCGCCAGGGAGCTGCGAGGATCAAACGGGATGCTCCGTGCAAAATGCCTCTACGGTGCTGCCAACACCGACCCCCAACCCTAAACTCCATAAACAGCAACCAAACCACCACCACCTCCCCCATTTCTCTTCTTTCTGTCCCTCCCATCTCTGCAGACAGGATCTCAGCCCCGCAGTACGGACTCTCACCCGGGGTACAAAGACCCAGCCAAGTCTGGATGCAAAATAGGAAGATGGAAAGTTGCAAAGGCTGTGTGTCAGCAATGTCTGATCGAGACTGACTGAAACAGGCCCTGTCCTGCAGTGACACGCGACAAACACGCTGGTCCCACCAGGACACCCAGAGCCAAGAACTAGATTTTGGATGCAAGGAAAGACCCAGAGAAAAAAATAATTTAAAAAAATGGTAGTTTTAGCCAATATTTTATAACTATAAATGGAACATAACCTTTTTTAAAAAGTAAATGGCAACCAAAATATACGCAGTCGTACCAGTTAAAATAATTGCAAAATAAAACTCCTTAGTATTCAATAAATAAATCATTTAAAATGGTAGTTTCAAACTCTCCTTCTAATAACTTCCTTGACACTTTTAGAAAAGAGACCCAGTTTCTAATAACCTCACTCAAATCTGAAATCCAGATTCCCAACCTCTGTAAAATAAATAGATCAAGTAAATATTTATTTACAGACATATCACCCAAGACGCTAAACACAGATCAGTCTATCGAAGAGGAGTTCTTTTCTCTTCTCCATTAAGTAGGGGCGCTCAGAGTGTTTGGTCGGGTATGATTTCTTTCAAAAAATATCTCTCCGAGTTTTGATACTTGAAGCTGGAGAGGTGGACATTCAATAAGCATTGTAACAAAGGCATGCTCTCCAAGAATAACCACGTTTCCCTGGAGTCCGCTAAGATACTGCTTCAGCGGAGCCCTCCACAGCTGCCCTGCTGATGGAGAGGACCAGCCTCCTTCTGCAACGAGGCAAAGCAGAGTGGCGACAGGAGAGCAAGCAATACACCGTATAAAAGCAGACGGCTGGGCTGCACGAGCTGCCCTGCGAACTCAGTGCTACTCAGTAACCTCTTGGAATTAACCACGGAAGAGCAGAATCTTTTCCATAAAGATCTGGAAAGCGTTCAGGCCTCATTCCGAAGGTTGGGATTTGTTTGCAGAAGAGCCGACTTCTTCCTGGGCTAAAAAAAGTCTCAAATTTTTAAAAACGGCCAAAAAAAAAATCCCCGTAGCTGACTTTCTGTCAAGAACTGCTCTGGTCGGTTCAGATAAATATTTGGCCAAAGCACATAGATGTTAAGACCTAGAGTCAGCTCAGAGTCAATAAGAACTTCTCCCGACACAATCCGAGTGCCTACGTGATGACATGCCCATCCTTCCCAGGCCCAGCAGAGGCCATGGAGCCGCCAAACGAGCACTGGACGTTGAGTCCATGGGGACACATGGCGAGCAGAGCAGGAACACGCCTGACTCGATGGCTCTTACACCACAAGGTCCTGAAACAACTGCCCGACTAGGTGACCTTGGGCCGGCCACCTAACCTGCAGGCCACCTAAATTCCGAGCCCTGGTCAGCTGCCTCGCTGTGAATGGGGACATTCACCACCCAAGGAAAGAAGCCAGACTGTGCCCCGCATGGGTGCTGCCCCTGTTCCTCTGGCTATTCGTTATCCCACCGCCTCTGTTTCTGTCTGTCTCCATCTGCATCTCCCAGCCTCCCTGGATGGCCACCATCACCACCAACACTGGTCTGCTTGACCCGTGAACTCCCGCTCCCCCCTCTGATGTCAGCCAAGCTCCCCCCACACCAGCCCCCAGACCAAGTCAGCCCCTGCCCTCAACCGCCAAACCGCTTCTACTTCTCATCTTCATGTGTGCTTACAGGGCTGACATCTGCCTTGACCACCAGACTATAAGCTCCATGAAGGCAAGAGTGTCTCTTCTGTTGACTTTTATAAATATTTCCTAAAAAAGGAAATTAGAAAGGCAGGCAGGAAGCAGGCAACACTTACACAAATATAGCACAGTCATAAACAGAGAATTCCCAATGATGGGAAGGGGGGCGCAGGGTTCATGTTTAAAATAGGACTTTAAATTCTGCAGGTTTTTGAAGTCTGCCTCTCTAGGATTAGTCCCTATGGCATTGAAAACCCATTTCCTGGTATCTCTCGGGCCTGCAGCTGGCACTGGTTTCCATGGTGGGACTGTCTGGTGGGCTGGCCCCGGGCTCTGACACCCACAGAGCTGCCTCCACCCGCCCCCGGTTCTGCTAGAGCAGAAACAAGGGCCTCCAAGGGCCCGGGACTGGATCTCACTCCCCCCAACCACAAGTGTACCTTCCTGCCTTTCTAAATTAGCTTTCATCCTCAAGAAAACATCAAAATGATATGTCTTAGCAAATTACATGATTCTTATCTGCGGCCGGATGTTTTGTGTTTTTTCCTTTCTGTTTTTTCCATTTTGTTTTGTTTTTACTCATTTTCAGTTCTTACAACCCCTTCGGGCAAATTTCTGAACGCGCTCTGTCTACCCAGTTTCTCAGCACATGCCACAAAACCCCAGGACTGAGTTCAGGACAAAAGAAAAAAAAAAAAAATTCCCTCCTCCTTTTGGATCATTTTCATTCCTTTCCTGTAAAGGAAATCTGGAAATGTTTCAAAAACATCAAGTATTCAGAATCAACTAAAAATCCAAATTACCTTTCTCCCTTCTTTCCTTCTTTCTTTTTTTTTTTTTTTTTTGTCTCCTCAGCTACTTTCCCCCCATCTATATTTAAAAGAGATAAAAATACCAATTACTATGTAATTAAATGAGTTCCTCCATTTAATTAACTTGAAGGATTTACTGGTTTTTATGGGTGGGAGAAACCAGATTTTTAGGTTAAAATAACTATTCATGGCATCACAGAGTGCCAGGGCTGGAAAAGTTTAAGTGTCAACCAGCTCTGTTCCAGCAGGTTAGGGTGGGCAGGGGGAAACTGATGCTTCTGGAGCCACTTGAGTGAACCCTCAATAGGTCTGTCACTGCTTCTGTCTGTTTCCAGCCCTCACCCACTCCTCCTCCTATGAAATTGGCTGCAAGAAAAAGTTTACGTTCTCACAAAGCAATTTGGGCTGATTTTTTTTTTTCTGAATGTTCTTACCCTGGGATTATTTTCACTTTCTGATGACAAAACAGTTTATGACATTGCTGGACCGTCTTTGGTTAACTCAGTTCTTCTGAGGTTTTCACACCCTTTTTTGCAGTTGTGAAACCTTGAGCAGAAATGAATGATTATGAACAGATTCCAAAGATGCTTTTCCCGATGAATGGCCAGCAGCATTCCCTTTACAATGGAAAGGAGATGGAGGCATTTCAACTTGGGGAGGAGGGGGCACCCCTACCCGGACTGCCGATCACCTCCCTCCCAGAGGGGGGCGGTCCACACAGCGGCAGCTCCTTCTCAGGGCTGCCTCTCCCGGGTCCCCTTCTGGTCCCCTCCCAGCTTTTTGGGACCAGGCAGGGCCTTTTGGTGACAGCAGGATTGTGTGAGCATGTACCAGGGGTTCGACCTCCTCTTGCCCCATTCACCCCAACTCCTACTGAGATCTGACCCAAAAGGTGCCTTGTAGCCGGAGCAGAGGAGCGGTCTGCACATCCCAGAGCAACTGGCTGGGCTTCTCAAAGCATCAGTGGGTATGCAGACCCCAATCCCCAGTGATGCGACAATAGCACCCCACACATCACATTCGGCACTTATTCCGGGGATACGATCATGTGCCAGGACTCTTGCAAGCAGCATACTTGAAGTCTCTTTAAAATTCTCTTTGGGGATCTCAAAGAAGAAATTAGGAAAAAAATGTCAAAGGTAGCGTGAAACTCTTAGATATTTATCTTCTTTGGATATTTTCTGGCCGGTAATTTACATTCACATCATTCAGTGAAACCACTGGCATCTTCACACTTGTCCTGACCCATCTGTTCAGTCATCAGTGCTGGGCCTTGAGGAGGGACGAAGGAAAGGGCAGACTTCCATCCTGCCCTCCTAAGACCTGCAATCCAGTTAGGCATAGAAGCCACCAGAACAGAACCTCAGAACCAAAGCCAGGCACCTGAGAGATCATCTTTTTAAAAGTCTTCATTCCCCAGGTAAGGAAAGGGCAGTGAACCTGCCCCAAATCAAGCTGACTTTCAACAAACAGGGCATTTGGAGGAGGTTATGTGTTGGGCAATTAAACTTATAACTGGAAGCCTAATCCATCAACTAGTTTGGGCAAACAAAGTTAGAAATATAAGGTAATATCGTTTCCCCAAGTAGAGCTGGGTTTTCAAATTTCATTAAAGGTTGTGTCCAAACATGTAAAATGAAAATGACGTATTGAGGCAATTATCCAGTTACTTAACGTCAAAACTCCCAGAACCTTTGCCTCAATTAGTGAAATAACTGAGGCAAAAGAATGAGCATATGGCTAATTCCAGGAATAGCCGCCTCCATTCCTCACCTTCTCTGGGGGTCAGAGGCAGAGCCGAGGGGGTGGTGGAGACTCGTCGCCACTCGTGAGCAGTTCCTGGGGAGCAGGGTGGTGGCTACGATCACGGGGGGCATCCAGCTGGCCAGGGTCCTCATCCTGGCTCCACGGCCCGACCCCAAGCCCACTCCAGTTCCCCATCTGATGAAACAGGATGATGATGGTAACGTCTAGTCTCACAGAATTGTGGGAAGGACTGCGATGATCCCTGGAAAGCGCTGAGCAAGAAGCCTGGTACCACGTAGGCGCTCACTATTATTCCTATTACCACCTGCTTTTAGGGTTTGTGTTTAGTGAACATGTCGGCATGTCTTTGGTCTGGTTTGTGTCCCGCAGTTCCATGTTTCATGCTGGCCTCTTCTAGAATGCCAGCTCGCCGAAAGGTATCAGAAACGAGTTACTGTGCTGTCTGTTGCAACAACTGATTCTTCATATTCTAATCCAGAAAAAGAAGATCAAAGCACATACATTGATTTTAATGTCTTCTAAGCCTGTTGAAAAAGAATTGCTACGCTCTTATTAAAAATTCTGCTTTCATATCACCTGCCTTGATAGCCCTACTCTTAAATACAAAAAAAAAAAAAAAAATCAGAAAGAGGAAACAGTTATTCTTTTAAAAAGACCTTATCTTGTGAATAACTGCAAAGCATTCGCAAGAAATATAAATTCCATTTAATAAGAAACATAATTTCAATTCCATTTTAATAAGAAACATAAATTCAAACAATAAAAACAGGATCATTTTTATTTTAAATGTTAGGTCTGATGGTATTTGGGGCCCCAAGCCCACAACGATGGCAGAGCAAGGAGATAATGCAAGCTAGGAAGAAAGTGCCTGAACAGGTCTGAACACGTCCCTCTCTGGGCTACGCCGCGGGCAGATGTGAGTGCGACACGACCAGTCAGGGTGGGGACTCTGCCTCTCAGTGGCGAGAAGATGTCCCTTGTCCCTGCATCCAGCTCAGCATCATGCCCCACAGGCCCCTCCCATGGAGGCAGTGAGTTTGAAATTCGGGCTCCCCGGGGCGAAGGTGCAAACTCCCCAAACCAACATATCACTTGCTTTCCCACATCCCATAGTACCCCTAAATACAGGGAGAACTGGGTTCAACCGAATTCTGCAAGTTTAGCTCTAGCACAAATCAAGTCCACACAAACCATAATACAGCCAAGAAACGCTAGAGTCTTGTGAAGTTCAAGTTCATCCCTGCAGTTTTCAGATACCATCTGTGGTGCAGAGGGTGTGACGTTGCAGGAGTCACGAGGGCTGGTCCTCGGCAGTTGGGCGGGGGAGCCCAGGGTCTCTGGCAAGTTGAAGGGTGCCCCACCTCACACTGTGATGGAAGGAGAAACCCAAACAAGCAGAGTGCAGGACCTGTGGCCGGGGGAAGGCTGAGAGGGCGGGGGAGCCGGGTATTTCCCCAGAGACCAACAGGACCGCAGGACTCATGAGTTTACGGCTTCAGGTTGTAGAAATTTGAGTCACTGACTTTGAACACGTGAGGCAGAGCAGAGGACCAATACACCAAGACCAGCGTCCTGCCACGAGCTCCCGCCAAGGGACACCTGAGCACAGAGGCCAGCCTGAGGCCCTCCCCAGCTCACCAGCTCGTCCCTGCCTAACCAGACCCCATCCACCCCTCTGAGGGGCACAGATTTCTCTATCTTGGTCTTGACTTTGACACTTCCTGTTTCCCTAGGGTCTGATCAACCAGGATTTATGCATTAGGTCGCATTAAGTGTGGGCTATAACAATCGTGAAGAAGTCACCCTAAGATGGGCGTTCCCCCGCATCTAAGCTCCGGCTGTACCCCCGTCAGACGTTCGACTCTGGCCACGTGGCCGACCTGTTTCCGGGGACCACATGAAGATACTGATGTCACCCAGGGTGCTGTCAGAGCAAATGGCAGACCACGTGGGAGGGAGGGCTTGGTAGAAAGAAGAGGTCTGTACAGACAGGGAGAGTTCTCTTTTCTCTGCATAAAAGTTATGGTGTCATCCAATAAACAGTTTTTAAAAGAAAAGAAGACCCTGCACTTGGAGTTTTAGACTAAACACAAGGTAGATCCAAAGTTCCTAACCACCTCCACATCCCGCGCCCATCCACTGAGGTATGCTCCAGTCCCCTGACCCCTAAAGACCATATTTGACCCTCAGATGAAGACAGTACATTCCAAGTTAACCCAAGTAAAGTTCATTCAACCCCTACTATGTGCCGGCCCCCAGTGTAGAGCCAGGGACACAGCGGTGACCTGCACAAGGTCATGCCCAGCGGAGCCTGCAGGCCAGTGGTAGAAGCATCCAGAATCCCACAGAGAAGACAAATGTCAGCTGGGCCAAGTGCCATGGGTGAATACGAGCTGCTGACAGAATAATGCGCTCACCTCCACGTCACCACCCGCCACACTTCCATGGGACTCCCTCCGGGGACTCCCACTGTCCCCCAGAAATGGGGGTGGGGCGAGGAGGGAAGCAGAAGTGAAATCCGCTTCACTTTCTGGACCACATTTCTGTAGCTTAGAGTTTGGAGGGGCTCTCCATCCCGTTGGGGTAGAGATTTAGGTTAAATCTAATTTAAAAGTCAAGGCAAAATTCTCAACTTGGCTGGTGGCTGGTCGTGGCCCATCCAAGCGTGACTGCATTGCAGATGGGCCCATTCATGTGCTAAGGCTTCCTTCCTAGTGAGGAGCGTCAGAGCAGATGCTCATTTCTAAAGGCGCCACCAGAGAGAAGCGGCAGGAAGGACAGAGCCCCAGGACAGTTCCTCCTCTTGTGGACAAGGCACGCTTGAGGCCAGGTGCATAATCAGCCCGAAACCCCGCACCCAGATGAGCGAAACCGTGGGCAGACAGGAGGGGCGTCGATCATCTCCCCGTTCCCTGGCCCTCTGGCTCAAATCCCAGGAAGGGAGGGGAGAATCCCCGGAGCGGCGGTGCCCAAGAAAGAGAACGTGAGCCTCACACCCAAGAGTAAATGTTCCATACGAAGTTCATTTCCATATATTTTATTCAACCCAATATATCCAAAATATTATCATTTCAGCGTGTATACAGTATAACAGTTATTAATGATGTAGTTTACATTATTTTTTTAACATCTTTATTGGAGTATAATTGCTTTACAATGGTGTGTTAGTTTCTGCTGTATAACAAAGTGAATCAGCTATACATATACATATATCCCCGTATCTCCTCCCTCTTGCGTCTCCCTCCCACCCTCGCTATCCCACCCCTCTAGGTGGTCACAAAGCACCGAGCTGATCTCCCTGTGCTATGTGGCTTACATTATTTTTTTTCATGCTAAGTCTTCAAAATCCAGTGTGTACTTTCTTTTTTTATTTATCTATTTATCTATCTATCTGTTTATTTATTTATTTTTGGCTGCGTTGGGTCTTTGTTGCTGCACACGGGCTTTCTCTAGTTGCAGCGAGCGAGGGCTACTCTTCGTCACGGTGCACGGGCTTCTCATTGCGGTGGCTTCTCTTGTTGCGGAGCACGGGCTCTAGGCACGCGGGCTTCAGTAGTTGTGGCATGCCGGCTCAGTAGTTGGGGCTTGTGGGCTCTAGAGCGCAGGCTCGGTAGTTGTGGCACACGGGCTTAGCTGCTCTGCGGCATGTGGGATCTTCCCGGACTAGGGCTTGAACCCGTGTCCCCTGCATTGGCAGGTGGATTCTTAACCACTGTGCCACCAGGGAAGTCCTGTACTTTCTACTTATAGCACATCTCAACTTGGATGCTAAATTTTCATTGGAAGTACTTGATCTGTATATAGATTTTATAAAATTTACAGTTGAAAATGGAGAGGTACATGCCCAAGATGCTCCAAACATTCTTACAAGTTTTCCAATAACTGAACTGCGTATATGTTTTTAAATTTAAATTAACTAAAAGTAAATGCAATTCAAAATTTCGGTTCCTCGGTGGAACTGAAACTAGTCACATTTCAAGTGCTCATTGGCCATGTGTGGCTCATGTTACCAGCCCAGGCAGCACGGATACAGAGCATCTCCACTGTCCCAGAAATTTCTACTGCTCAGGACAGACAGCTTCTTGAGGGTGAGGTCTGTTTCTTACTTCCTTCACTCCTCTCCTTACCTGGCCTCCCAAAAAAAAGGCACTGGGAAATCGCTGTTTCCCAGAATTGATGTAGGACTCCTAGGGTACTAGATAAAACACAGCTTCTGCAAGAAGGAGGAGATATGGGGATATATGTATATGTATAGCTGATTCACTTTGTTATAAAGCAGAAACTAACACACCATTGTAAAGCAATTATACTCCAATAAAGATGTTAAAAAAAAAAACCCAAAAAACACAGCTTCCACGCCTGCCCCAGATCTGCAGAATCTACTGCAGGCAGGGGGAGGCAGGTGGGCAATCACCCCAGGTGACTTTTAAGCCTCAAGCCAATGGCCACAGATTTTCCTTCTTTCCAATACTCCCTTATCCAGCCACGGTCATCGTGTGAGTCAGGAATCTGACGGAACCAGGACAGCCCATACACCTTGGAACTCAGCCAGGCCTGGCCCTGCACTCAGGGACAGAGCCTTTTCTCCTTGAGTTTCCTGTGCGTATCAGGGACACCAACATGCCTATGCCCATAGCTCTTGTCAACACACAGGGACGCTCAGGAAATGCCAGCTGCCTCTCCTCACTGCTCTGGACCCCCAGTCACCCTGAACATCAGCCTTGGGGGAAGGAAAAGCTCTTTCCCCACCTTGAACATGGGGTGGAAAAATCTGGCCGGTCAGGCTACACAAAAGGAGGGAGTGTGAAGAACCAGTTGGTTCTGGGACTGGACTGATTTGCAAATAAAATCTTTCTGAGTGGTGGCAGCCCCCTCCCCTGCCCCCCGCTCCAGGAGGGAGGAACCCCAGGCCAGCCACTTTCATCTCAAGGATCAGCCTGGAGGCTCTACTTCAATGCAAGTAGACACCCCAAAGTGCAGTGACTAAATGCTGGATTCTGGGCTCTTCCCAGACGCCAACAAATCCCCATTCCCAAGTTCAGGCACACAGACTGGCTCCAAGTGAAACGTGACCATGGGGTGCAGAATCCCAGTAGGGATGGACATCTCTCTGGGGCATCATACGGACTCTCTACTCAGTTCCCAGTTTATCCATTCAATGCAAACCTGAGGAATAGTCAGCAGTTATCCCCCGGGGTTTTTTGGAGGCGGGAGCAGGGGGTAAACGGGAGTCAGTCTCACGGCATGTTTTTTCCAGGCTCTTATTTCATCTTTCAGGAGACTCGCACATTGCTGGTGGGAATTGTATTTGATACAGTAGCTTGGAAAACTAGCCACATCTACTGACACTGAGCACACTGATTCCCAAAGACCAGCAATTCTACTCCTAGGTCTGCGCCCAGCAGAAACGATCCCAATGCTGATCAAAGGCATGTACTAGAATCAGGATGCTCAGAGCCCCCGCTGTAAGGCCAAACTAAAGCCACAAGCAATACCAGGAAAGAATCTCACAAACGTAGTATTGAGTGCAAGAAACTACACACAAAAGAGAACATGCCACATAGTTCCGTTTATATAAAGTACAAAGAACAGGCGAAACCAGCAGAGGCCGTGGAGATCAGGATGGTGATCTCCCCTGACTGGGGGCTCGGGGGGTGGTCAGTGAGCAGAATGGAACTGGGGGCTTCTGGGGTGCTGCTGACACACTTGACCAAGGTGCCGGTTGCACAGGTGAGTTCTGTTTATGCAAATGCATCGAGCTGTAAGCATCTGGTAGGTGCTCTCTAATTAGGTCTGTTACACACCATGGAGGAAAAAAGTTCATAAAGAAAAGAAAGTTAGAATGGGCAGTGGTAGGTTTCTGCCCCATAAGAACCCAAGAAAGAAGCAAAGGGCACGCAGGCAATTTGACGCGGGCGTGAAAGCGCGCATGCAATCCAGCTCTCTGGCCTTGCAAAGGGCAATGTCCTCCCATCAGATCGACCCCCGTTTCCTTTCAGAGGCACCAAACCAAAGTCACCTCCGCTCACAACCACTCAGGGCTGATCTTACAACCCAGCACAGAGTCCAGAGGATAATGACCTCCAGTTCCCAGGTTCGAAGGGTTTCCAGTGTCTTAAAGGGCTCCCTCCAGGGTGGACTTGGCAAGGAGGCCGACAAGCCCCGGTCCTTCCGGGCCACGTCACGCGGCCAGCTCAGCTTGGCAGCCACCTGCAGGCCGGGCACACCGCGGCAGGCGTGAGGTCTAAAGTGCAGGCTTAAAAGATCTGTCCCTCATGTATTCTTTTTGCCACTTACCATAGAAGACTTTCTGGGGCAGAAGCTGCTAGATCAACAGCAAACCCCAGGGAAGGGAACTCGCTCTTTGATCCTGGGGAGAGATGGAATCAATCTAGTGCCCAGGAACCAGAAGAGCCTACCACATTCTGAATTTTTTTTTTTTTTTTTTAGCTGCACTGCGCGGCTGTGGGATCTTAGTTCCCTGACCAGGGATCGAACCCATGCCCCGTGCAGTGGAAGCATGGAGCCCTAACCACTGGACCGCCAGGGAAGTCCCCACACTCTGAACCTTGAAGAGAGAGAACCCCACGTCCTGGCACCTCCCTGGGATGCATGTGCCTCGAGCTCACCACGACCACGCCTGTCACTCGCCCAACATCACAGACTCTGCCCCTCCAGGAGGCCTTCTAGGACCTTCCCTCCCTCCCCTCTGGGCTCAGAGCTTCCTTGGTGCCCCACTCTCCTCCAAGTTTCCTCCATCATTCCCTGGAACTCTCTGACGCCTCCCTGGTCACGCTGGCTCAATGCACCAACAGGCACGCTCACATATCACCCCTGCCCCCCACGTCTCCCCCTGGCACTCATCACGGTTGAAATTAAATAATCATTTGACTCAGTTTTTGTACCTCGTCCACCCAACAGAACCCAAGCTCCGTAAGGGCAGAGGCTGGGCATGTCTTAGCCACCACCGGCTCCCAGCAGCCGATGTTTATTTCCTTGTCTGTGTCCATCTGTGGGTTAAGGCTCAGAGTGGGGACACCAAGGCATTCCCAACACTTGGCTGTCCATCAATCTTATTTCTCCCTCTCCTTGACATCTCCTGTAGAAAGAGTGGTGTGCAGCCGTGAGGCAAGTCCTAGAATCAAATCTCAGCCCAGCCACTGCCAGCTGGTTGACCCTGGGCAAGTTACCAAACCTCTCTGAGCTTTATCTACCCCTCAGGGCTGGAGGGGAGACTGACTTAGGCTAATCACTGACCACAGTGTCTCAAACATGAGAGCATTATTTTCTTGTATCTTTACAGTTTCCTTCCATTTGAGGCCATTGTCCAAGAAGGCCAACTCGCAGGCCAGAACAGGGATCCAGCACCTGATTCATTCATTCATTAACAGGTTCCACTCAGTGCAGCTGGCCCAGGCACAGGACACAGTGGGTGGACCCCACAGACAAGATCCCAGCTGCTTCGGTGTTTGTGAGGCTTTGCAGAGGGGAGAGGTTGTTTGCACATTCATCTTTTCATGTTTCTCTCTCTCTCTCTCTCTTTGGTTTATGCATCAAGATTTTTTTCCCTGATAGCTTTAAACCCAACATATTATTTATCTAAGTCTCCCGCACCAGGTAATAAAAATATTATAGGTTTTTTTCCTATTATTTTTCTTTTCAAAATAAAAACAATGATTGCAGATGTCTTCACAGGGAAAATAAACAAAACCAGCTTTTGTTTGCACACCAAGGTGCTATAACTTGTCATTTCCTGAGTAAGTTAAGTGCTGGCTGAGTGTAGCCTTGAAAGGGAGGACCTGATTCCAGCCACCCAGGTACCACAGACAGTCTTGGGCTCAGCAAGGGCAGCTATGGCCTTCAGAACCCGATTCCTGACCAGCAATCTCTCCCCAGCCAGGAGATGTATAAAAGACGGTTTCTTTCTTTCTTCGAGCATCACAGCCCCATTCAGACCCATCAGCTTGCGACAATGAAAGGAGAGCACAGCGTCCCGGCTCCCTTTGAGCTCACACACACCCCCAGTGACCTCTGTACAAACTGAGAACAAAAGGCGGGGAATCCAGTGGCGGTCGCAGTAACTCCCCCGAGACGTGCCTCTGAAGAGCTTTCCTTAGGGATTCTGAGCAGAGCAACCCCCAAGCTCCTCCCCCAATAAAAAATAACTTTAATCCTCATTCAAGATCACCGGTTCCAATTTAAAACCTGCAAGTCCCGGCTCTCCTCTGCTGGAACCTCCCCTCTCTTTGGCAGGCAGCCCTGGATGCTACTTTCCGCTTCTCCACCGGCTTCTAAGAGGAAACAGGCACCCGCTGAGCCTGTACAAGTCCCAGCTCAACACGCGGGAGAGAACAAAGACTGAACACAAAGAAGAACCGGGCCTTCCAAGCCCTGCAGCCACTTGCTGCAGAGGAGGGATGCTTCAGGCGCTGGAGTCTGTTTCCTCGCCAAGATGCGCTGTCCGCCCCCTCCCACCCCCGACTTTGCACACTGGCTCTCTCCAGGGTTGGGAAAGGACGAGGGTGACCTACAGTGGTCCTGAGATCCCAAGCAGTGGACACCAGAGATGAAAGCCAAGATAGGATGGAGCTGGCCCTCTAGGGACCGAGGCACAGGGTTACAAACAGAAACACACATTAACCATTGCGAGGTGCTGGATTTTGTCAGCCTTTTATATTCTGCAGTGAAAAATCACTGGCTTTATACACACACATACACACACGCACACACCCAAAATCTAGAAGGGTTTTGTATCCTCCTCCAAGCTGAGCTGTCACACAGTAGGAATTCTGGTCCTTGTACCTGTCCATTCTGAAGAGTCCAAAGGTGGATTTTTCCAGATTCCTGATGCATGGAACCTCAGAAAGCCACATAAAATCCCACCAGCAGACCAGGACAATCTCTCCATGAACCGATTCAGCTCAGCAAATCTCTCCTAAGCATGTACCGGGGTCAGGAACCCTGCCAGAGCCCGCAGAGCACACCTAGGTGACGTGGCCAGAGCCCTGTCCTCCTCATGCTTACAGTCTACTGTTCCCACAAGTTGCTACAGGTAAAGGTGGTCTAGGATGAGCATGATACAAGATGCCCAGGGACAGCTCCGAGGGCTGCAACACAGGGCCCAGTGCCCAGAAGGGCCCTGCACTTGGTTTCATGCTCTGCTGTCCCCACTTTGAAGTTCTTAATAATTTTTTCATAAGGGGCTTGCATTTTCAGGTTGTACTAAGGCCTGCAAATTACAGAGCCAGTTCTGGAGATACCGAAAGAGTAATACAGTCAGGATTAAACGGAGAGAGAAATCACATCCAGAGAGCTTCTCTTATTCCTGGTACATGTAACAGCTAAAGTACAAATGAATACTTGGAAATGGCATTACACCCTGGGTTTAATCCCATCATTGGTTTCAGTAGAGACCTTTCCAGGGTCACTGCAGAATCAGAATCTTCCATACTATACCAGGAGTGAAGTTAGCAAAATCAGTTTCCATGAGCCTATTTATCATAACTCTGGTCTGTAACAGCATCTTTTCTAATGCAGCTCGGCCTGACGATTTTAAAAATACGGGGACCTTTAATTAATCAAGCTAATGTGATTACAAAGCCATCCCAGAGTCTAGCCATCTCAGAGGCACTCAAGTGGAGGCCCCGCCTGTGAAATTTATGACCTGAAGCTGACGCTCTTCCAGCCCCTTTAAATGGGAAAATCTTTACCTTAGTTGAGGGATGAACTCATTCCACAATCTGGAAAAAGAAAATTAAGCCCTTCCACAAGTGCTCTGCTCTGTTAGTTTTTACAACTCGTCCGCAGACAACGAGGTTTAAATACCATTTACCAACAAGCTTCATTTTAACCTTCCTTTGCGGAGGATGCAAAATCAATTACGTATCTGCTGATAACGTCCTCGCATCACGTTCTGGGGGCATCTCACAATTAATGTGGTCCATGAGGCTGACCGTGAGCGGCTTCACACAACACCTTCTGGCTATTACAAGCATCATTCTGACGCATTCTGACCCCACAGGGGGTTCAGACACAGCGCAATGCATGGGGATTTTGCGTCTTTAAGAAATCAGTTTGTAGATGGTTTAATTAAAATACACCAGAGCATAATTCAATCGGAATTGAGGTTCCCATCAAACCAAATTAGGCAGCAGAAATCTTCCAAACCTTAAAAGTCCCTACAAGGGACAGGGTAGAAATTTCACTCAGCTCTTTGGAGTGTTTCTTCCTCTACTGATATAACTGTTTTCACCAGTAAAACCAACTGCACTCAAAGACAGAAGGGACATGACATCTTCTCAGCCAAGCCCCTCGTGTTGCAGGTGAGGAAAGAGGCTCAGAGAAGTCAAGTAAGCAGCCCCAGGACACAGAGCAGTCAGTGAGAACTGGGACCAGAGATGCAATGGCCTGAAAAAATGAGGGCAGCCCTACAAGGTAAGAGCCAGCAACCTCTAAAGTCAGACTGCCTGGGTTCAAGTCTCAATACTATCATTCATAAGCTACCAAAACCTGGGCAGGGTGACCCTCTCTAGCCTCAGTTTTCACATCTGTAAAATGGAGGTGTTAATCGTGTCTGTTTCAAAGGTTGCTGAGAGTAAATGGAATAATGTAAAGTCTAGGACATACTAAGTACCCAAATGTGGGTTACTATTATCAGAACTCAAGTTTCTCAATTCCCTGTCCTGTGTTTTATTTCACCAAACTGTTCTTTATATTATAGGTTCTTTACCTCTGAGAATCTCCCAGATCTAGGGAAGAAGGCTATGTGTGTGCACAACCCAGGGATGAGGTACCTACAAAGCACCAGGTGGGCACACGGAGACATGAAATGCATAAATTGTGGGTCTTCCAGAATTTGTTTTGATCTGATCAAAACTAATTTTAACTGATGGCCAATTGGAAGGAATCCAAAAACAATCTAAAAGATAAATGACAACATTGAAGTTCATGAAATTCTAAAATGCTTCCAAAGTGCTGTGGGTCCCTAGGTTTAATAAAATTAGATGGCACCAGAATAAGGTCTGTAGCTTAGTGATGGCATGGTACCCATGTCAATTTCCTGGTTTTAATAATGTTCTACGGTTATGTAAGATGTTATCATTGGGGGAAGCTGGGTGAAGAGTACATAGGAACTCTGTATTATTTTTGCAACTTCGTGTGACTCTAAAATTATTTCAAAATAAAAAGCAAAAATAAAATTATGAGGCAGAATCTAGGAGCGCCAAAAGATTAAGGGGACTCTTGGCAAGTCTTCAACATGTCAAAACATCTGGGGGTAGCCATGGGAGGGAGGAAGAACCTCCACGTGAGAGCACAGGAGGAAGTCAAGTCCTGAGGGACGGATGGGACTCGGTCAAGGCCAGGGGAAGAAAGCGATACTCAAGGCAGGGGCCGCACCAGCACGGGAGTTTGCTATGCCCTGGTCCCCCCTCCAAAGGGTCCCCTCTCCCCGAAGTGGGCTGCCTGGAGCTGTCACCGAATTCAAGTGAACAGCCACATGCGCACCTTTGGGACTTCACAGACTATTTCAGTCTTGTTTTTATGAGTGTGGTTTCAGCTGCCCACCCAAGACTTCCCCCGTCAAGCATGTGCTTACATAAATATAACTTCTGCTCTCAAACCCTAAGTGAGAGGACAAGGAGGATGGGGGTTTTCTTTGCTTCTCACTAGCCCTGCTTTTTGGAACTGCAGCAGCTGTGGGCCAGCCAGCACGGGACAAGGGTTCTTCACCCAGAGATGAGACAGTGAGAAAGCGAAGCTGTAAAGGAAAATTCGGGGGATGTAGAACAGAAAACAACAGGCATCAACCCAAGGGTGCTCTAAACCAAGTCCTCTGACCAGCACTGCCAAGCCTACCTGATCCCATCCCATCAACTGATCCCCTCCTGGGATCTTGGCATTGGCTGTTCCCTCTGCCTGGGATGCTCTTCCCGAGCTGCAGACAGTGGTGCCTTCTTGTCATTCAAGAATCAGCTTAGATGTCACCTTTTTGGAAAGGCCTTCTCCGATCACCCAGACAGTCACTTCCCATCCCATAGCACTTATTATAGTCTATTCTCTGATATTCGTGAACTCATCCATGAGAATATACACTCTGTGAGTGCAGGGACCCTGTCCGTCTAATTACTGCTGGATTCCCAGCTCCTAGGACAGCATTGGGCACACAGTAGGTCCTCAATCACTGGAGGGTGGCTCTTAAAGGGGGTGCAGAGCCTGAGTCAGAAGAGTTGAAGATGAAGGGTCAGGCTCTCAGATGGTCTTTGTTAACGAAGTTGAAGGATCAGGGGCAAGTCATTTCACCCCCGCAGGTCTCGGTTTCTCCAGCTGGAAAAGGGGGGTGAGCAGGACAGGAAAACAACCCAGACGACCGGTAAGACCCTTGCCGTTTCTGCACTGTGGGTCGAGGTTTTCAATCAATCAATGTATTCTTGCCTTTCCTCCTTTCATCCATTTGTCCATCCATCCAATCACTCTTTCCCATGGGCTGGGTCCTGGGGATATAACCTTGAGTGAGACACACCTCCTATCCTAAAGGGACAAATAACCTTCTAGTGGCAGAGAGGGAAAGGAGGTAATTCCTGCACTGACCAGCTAAGGGCCAAGGAGACTCCTGGGTCTCTGGCTGGGCCATTCATGCAGAGAAGGAAACCAGAGCTAAAATCCCATAGATGCTGCAGTGATGGAACATGGATGTTAGTTACATCCAGGGAATCTGATCAAGAAACCCAAAGAGAGTCACAGTCAAGGACAGAAGAGGACAGAAGAGGCTCGCTCCTGAGATTTCTGCAGATTATCTGTCCCCCATCTTTGCCATGGAAGGACTGGAAATCCTCCTCAGGAGAACACTTACAATCACTGCTACATTCCATCTTAACTGAAGAGCTTAACACACACACCCACATACAAACATGAGCACATGTGAGCACACATGAGCACACACACACAGATGCCCTGGGCCAACCCCTGAAGAACTCATGTAGGACTGGAGTATGCATATTTCTTTCAAAACGCCCCATAGGAGTTCTGATGTGGCACCCTGGATTTAGAGTCAACGAGCCTCCTGCAAAGTTTCCTTCTGATTACAGGTGTAGAGGTCAATGAAAACAGCGTGAAATGTATCCAGGAGGATCTTAGCAGGTGAACTTTCCTAAGCAACGAGAACATTCCAGTCACAAAACAAAAGCTAGTCTGGGGGGCGGGGGGGGGGGCGGGGTGTGATGAATTGGGCAATTAGGATTGACATGTATACACTGATGAGTATAAAACTGATGACTAATAAGGACCTGCTGTATAAAAAAATAAATAATATAAAATTCAAAAAAAAAAAAAAGAGACAACCAAGAGCTAGAGCTAGGCTGAATGATAAGGTTCAGACAACAGACTGGTGATTGTTGTGGGGCAGGGAAGGCTGAGGGGAGGGGAAATGAGTGAAGGTGGTCAAAAGGTACAAACTCCCAGTTATAAGATAAATAAGTTCTGGGGAATCGAATGTACGGCACGGTGACTATAGTTAACAATACTGTATTGTGTTTTTGAAAGTTGCTGAGAGTAAATCTTAAAAGTTCTCATCACAAGAAAAAAAACTGCAACTACGTGAGGTGATGGATGGCAGCTAAGCCTATTGTGGTGATCATTATGCAATATAAACATATATCAAATCATGATGTTGTACACCTTAAACTAATACAAGTTATATGTCAATTATGTCTCAATAAAACTAGAAAAAAAAAAAAGGAAAGAACAAAAAAACAAAAGCTAGTCTGGGGATTCAGCTCAACACCCCCGGGACGCACCCCCAGCCCTTGCAACACACCCACCCGGGAGAGCTGCCCGCAGGTCCCGCACATTTCCTTCCTGGCTGTGGCCCAGCCTAACTCTTTAAAAAACAACTTCATGATGTACCCTGGAGTCACAGTCACAGCCCCTTGTTTATGGGCTCGGCCAGATCAGATAAAATTTCATTCTCTGAATTGGTTCCTAATTTAATTACTCTCCGGATAAGCGCTGGCCTCCCGTGGCTGCAGGGGACGGACTCAGAAGGCACTGGCGCCACGAGCCACGAGCTGCACTTCTCGCTTGGCAGCTGGTGGAGGGTGAGTTGCTCTGGGGCCTTTGCAGATCAAAGGGGATTAGAACGGTGGGCTTGGGCCAGGCGGGAACCGTCCGTCCACCCGACCAGCCTGTGTTTACTGTCGCCAGCCAATCAAGAGGGTGACCTGCGGTTTTACTAAGCGCTCAGGGAAAACGTTCAGGGTAACTGGACTGACTCTGAAAACCCCGATTCAGTCCTGACTCTGTGTGGCCTCTCTGGGCTTCGGTTTCCCCATCTACAAAATGGGGCTGCACTATGTTTCCCTGAAGCCCTTTCCAAGCCCTGGAATTCAGACAATTCAGGTGGGGATCAGAACGTCATCTGAGAATCAAGCCTTCTCTAGGGCCAGGGAAAAAGCACATAAAAAAGTAAATGAATCTTATTATTAAAAGCAAGTAAAAATATCTCATAAATTTTAATTCTAGAAATGGAAACGTGTCCACACAAAAACTCATAAGTGAACGTTTATAGCAGCGCTATTCATAAGGGCCAACAGGTGGAGAACACCCAAATGCCTGTCAGCAGACGAATGGAAAAATAAAATGTGGGCTATTCACACAATGGAATATTATTTGGCCATAAAAAGGAATGAAGTACTGATATAAGCTACCATATGGATGAACCATAAAACATTATGTTAAGTGAAAGAAACCAGACCCACCCAAAAAACATATTACATGATTTCATTCATCCGAAGTCCAGAATAGAGAAATCAATAGAGATAGAAAATAGATTCCTGGTTGCTTAAGGCTGGAGGGTGGGGGGTGAATGGAGAGATCGAGGGCTGATAGCTAACAGGTACATAGTTTCTTTTTGATACAATGAAGTGTTGTAAAATTACATGTGGTGCTGGTTGCACATGTCTGTGAACATACTAAAAACTACAGAATTGTGTACTTTAAATGGGTGAATTTTATGTTATGTGAATTACATCTCGTTAAAGCTGTTTTATAAAAAGGACAGGCTGAATGGGCAAAAAAGTCTGTTGCATGATTTGGGAGATTGGGATTGACATATATACACTAATACGTATAAAATAGATAACTAATAAGAATCTGCTGTATAAAAAAATAAAAGAAATAAAATTCAAATTAAAAAAATCAGATGAGAACTTCGTAAAATAAATATATATACACATAAATACACACACACACACACACACGTCTCCCTAAACAATCCTGTACCTTCATAACTGATCCAAAGGTACATAAACCCACACACACACAGAAAAAAAGAAACTGCTGACTTAAAAGTGGGCAGGCCTGCATTTTTTCTATTGATTTGTTTCAGTTTTAACAGCCAAAAGCAAATTTATTTTCTACCATCTAAATGGCAACTGAGGTTTCATCTACTTTCCAATACATCATTTTTATTCTCTGAGCCAAACTGTGAACAATGCAAAAGATCCGTGGATTTTCAGCCGTCGACCCATGGGCAAAAGATTTTTTTTTTTCCTGGAAGCTATTTCCAATAAAGAGGCCACATTTGTTAAGCTCACTCTTCCCTTTTGTACATCTTTCCATATCTAATTTCTCACAGAAACTGCTACAGAGCAGGTATAAATAGCTTTTCAAAGTTAGGGCAACACAGATATCAGGCTGATCCCACTTTCATTAATCGGAGCCTTCTTTCATCCTCTCATTTAGTGCTGCTGATAACTTTCTTAGCCAAGTTCAACATGTCCTAAAAGCAGCTATTTCCTCTGACTTTCAAAATAGTGCGCTTGGATTACTGGCCTGAAGTGGGCTTGGATGGGGCCTTCCTGGAACTATTATCTTTATAGAGAGTTGGGACAGAATAAGGGAAGGTCCCATCACTGAAGGTCAGGCTACAGATGACCAAAGAAAAGGCAATCGTGAGCTTCCCACGGTTCAAGAACACCCAGGTACACAGGAAGATGGTCCTCCCTAAGGACTCACCATTTCTAAGCCAACACGGTGTTTCTTTCAGACAAGAAATACTGATGGGTCAAAGTAAGAGGCAAACAGGGGAAGTTTAGTGCTTAATGCTGGATGGTACACAGGCAGCGTGGGCCTACAAGTCAGCTCTCCACGCCCCTCCCCTCAGACCACCACCCTGCTTTACTTCCTCCCCTGGGTGGGGCTCAGCATCCTGGGACCCCAAGCAGAAAGATGCTTGAAACTCCTATAGCCAGGACACCATGCCCTTTGCAAGACAGAGAAGGAGTCCTGCTACCTCAAAACTGAGATCCAGTCCTAACGCAACAGTGCCCAGTGGGAGAGGAGGTGTTGGTCCCACCAGAGAGAAGGGCCCTGGGCTGGCTGGGATGCCAGACAAAGGAGGTCCTGGTAGCAGCCAAACAGAGGCCAGAGCTGGGGGGCCCCGGCCCTGCCAAGACCCCCCTGGGTCCCCACTCATTTGTTCTTCACCCTGTGATGATAGGGAGGTTTCCAGGCGGGGGACGAGCCTGGATTCAGGGCTGGCTTATGGACTATGTTGGCCCTCTCCAACAGACCAGACATCCCCCACTCTGTATTTGTTGAGAATCTGGAGAGAGGCTTTCCATCGAGGGCTGCCAACAGAGAGTTTGGAGAATAAACCCACCCAACACACACACACACACACACACACACACACACACACACACACACACACACACAGTGCCAGGAGCAGAGGCCCTGGCCCAGCCCGACTGCAGCCCCCAATCTCTCACTCCAAAGAAGAGGGCAGAGACCAAGTAAGTGGTGATATCCTGCCTCCAGCAAATGTCTGACAAATCTGCACTTTTCTTCATGGAAAATTAAAAAGCTAAACTGCCCCAAGAATCTGATGGAGGAGGACATCCTCCATGGGCCCTCAGACTTCATCCTTGAACCAGAAACGAGATGGCGGAAAGAACACCAATCCCCGCATTCGTCTCACATCTTCCTACAGCAGCAGCAATTCTGAAATCAGGTGTCTGGTTACATGACCCAGAGATGAGCCAGCTGCGGCCAACTCCCACCTGGATGTCTAGGAAACTGAGGACAGAGAAGCCGGCCGGTCCCACGGGACCTGGGCCAAAACTTCGCCCTGCCCGGGGTGGTTGCAACTTAACAGACAGCATGATCATAAGTGTCTGTCGGGAAACCCAACTACTTGACCCAATTCCCCGGGGCAACTCTGCTTTCTTGTAATCCTGGAGATCCCTTACGTGCACAAAGCAAATACGGTTCTGTGTGTGTACATTTGGAAGACTTTATATAAACAGGTTCATGAATCAGAGGCAGTAATCCTCTGTAGACCAATAGTCTGATTTTTGGTTTGGAAATTATGGTCCCTATAAATACGTGCCAGGACATACTTTATATTTTTAATGCAAATATTTACATTCCAAACAAAGGAGCATGGAACTTAAAGACGAGCTATTTATACTGGCCATAAGAAACACTAACGGCCGCCACATTTCTTTCCTGAGTAAATGGCTCCTGCTTCTATTCCTGAAATACCAACCAAAATTCCATAAGGTTTATCCCCAAGACTCTCAAGACACAAAAGAACTGTGGTCACTGCCTTTTAATAGCCCAAAAATCTAGTGTCAGGAAATCCAAGGTTATTACATTAGGCTCTTGACTCCTTCAGAAATTTAGTGACAAGCATTAACTCTCCTACACCATGCTGCCAAATTGGGGATATTTTCTGTCTTCTGGCTGCACACCCAGAGGCCCACAAGAAATCCATCACAGCCCTTTCTCCAGGACTAGCTGGCTTTTGATGCATTAATTCAACAAATGACAGTCTCTCGTGAAAGTGGGCCCCCAGACAGCCTCCTCACCCTTGAGAGGCTTGCTGGGCCTGGGTGAGTGGACCACACCCAGGAAAACTAGAAAGAACGTGGTATAAAGTAGGTTGAGTTCAATAGCGTAGAATTGCAGACGCTCAGAGGAGGATGGTAACACCTGGATGGGAGGATATGGAGAGATGGTAAGAATTACTGGCAAAGCTTCCCGAAGGTGGTGATGGGAGGGGGGGCAGGGGGCTGATGAAGGTTCAGGCCATGCAAAGAGGGGGCTGGATCCACAGTTCCCCTCTGGGGTGAACCAGGAGGGAGAACCAAGAGGAGGCAGAAAAGGCTCTCCCACTCAGGCTACCAGGCTGTCAGTCAGCCCGTGGCTCCGCCGGGCACACACACACACCCCCCCCTTGTAAATTACATGTGTGTTACAAAGGCTAATCATTATCTCAATCTGGCTAATCACTGCCATGCTCTGCAGATAACAAGGCCTGGTTAACAGGCTCACTTCCTAATCTCAATGTCCCCCTCAATATCCTTATCAACTGCATATCTAATGCTGCCCTTATCAACTTATGCCTAATAGGTGCCACGTGCCAGGCCCAAACCCCTGCCCCCTGCCCCCGTGGGTCAGGCCCTGGGCTAAGTACTTATTATTTGCTGTGTGTGGAGGTGGGGTGGGGGATCGGGGGGTATCTTCTTGCGCACTCCTGATGATTCCTTCCTCGTGGAGAGAGCGCCACCTGTGTACCACCACTTGTGTCTACACCTGGTGGTGTCCATCCACCCCCATCCCAGGAGTGTGCAAGGAGGACCTAGACAGACATAGGTAGCCTGGCCTTGCCTCTTCCCACACAGAGTAGGCACTGCCCCCTGCTGGCTGCCCTGTGGAGGAAGGGGGCCGCCCCAGGGAGAGGCTGCCGCTTTCCCACTCGACCTGTGACTCAGCCGGCCTAACTGCCCACTTCTCACTTGAGGATTGCGATGCCCACGTGCCCACCGGTTCAATCACATTCTACCTTGTCTACTTCAGTCGGGAACAAACATTGCATTTTTACCTCCACCCATCTTTCTCCTCCCCTCTCTCTCAGTAGGTTCAGAACTTGGCCAGGAAAGAAGGGTTCAGTTTGGGGAGCTCCCTTGAACCCTAACTTGTACTACTGGTACTCAAACTACACTACAAGGACAAGGTAGAGATTATTAACCCCACTTTACAGATGAGGAAACCAAGGCACAAGGAGATTAAACCACTTGCCCAGGGTCATGATCAAACACAGGTCAACGTGGTGCCCAGGCTCACCCCACCACCTCCAAGGGTCTATACAGGATTCAACACCCAGGCTAAAAGAACATCCGCATGATGGGCACCAAACATTTGGTTGATTGGAAAATGAAGGTGCTGGCTGAACTTACTTCATCCAGCCCGAGTCAGTTAAGTAACGTGTGTCACGAAGGGCAGACAGAGCTGCCCAGACCCCTTTCAACAAGGGGTGAGAAAATAACACACCTTCACAGACCTCTCAGACTCTGAAATGCACCTTCTAACATCACAGCAAATGTGCCACAGGCCCCGGCCCTTGGGGCAGCACCCTACAAGGGCACAGCAGAGGGGGACAGAACTTCCCCCAAGATCCAGGGCTGCCCCGAGAGGGATAGAATTGCCAACTCTCAGGCCCTTTCCCCCTCAGAGGCCACTCCACTATGTTTTCGACCACAGGGAGCAAAAAGGGCCAGCAAACACATACTCCATTTCAAGAGAAGACGTGAAACCACCAGGTTCCCTCATATCACTGGAAAAAACAATTGTGCCTGCCCTGTAATCCAATTATTTGCCCATGTTGGGGTATTTTGCAGGCACCTGAGTAACTAGGCTGCCTGTTTCAATATTTTTATCACAAACACAATTCTGGAAAGTGTCCAGGTTTCCATTATAATGATACTCTCTGCTTTTGAGGATCTGCCAGCCTCACTTTCTTCAGAGACCTGAAAGGCCTGGACCACGACAAACTCTAGAAATGTAGCATAGGTGTCAGGGAGAGCCTGCCCCGGCAAAAAGGCCCCCCCCACACACCTGCTCAGGACTCTTTGAAGCTTGCAGTGGCGCTCAAGATGTAACATTCAAAAGCCGGCCACCCCAGCACATTTCCGGGTCTGCCCTGGGCTTAAGCGCGTCTCATAGGAGCACAGCCAAACGGACCTACAGCCTGTCCACAGCGTTCCGCTGGAAGCATCCCAGAGGGCAACTGTGGATCCAGCCCCCTCTTTGCACAGATGAAGAAATAGCCCAGAGAGGTGAAGCAACCAGCCTGACTAGAATCCAATGTGTCCTGGGGCTCCTGGCCTTACGGGGTGTCAGAGAAGCCCTCTGAGGTAGAATATGCTAGAATTCCACCCCCCACACACACCAAGAAATATACACATCTACATAAAAAACTGTACGTGCAATTTCAGAGAGATCAGAGACGTCCCCCGTCCCTGGTTATGAGCTCTAGAGCTAAAGAACACCACAAAAGCCGATGTTTCTTAAGCACTTACTGTATGCCAGGCACCACTGCAAGTGTCTGGCAGGTATTGTCATGTATAGGCCCCCAGCCCTCAGGCCAGGGGTGAAGTCGCCCCAGACCACTCCAATGTCAGAGTCGCTAACCCAGGCTCCTGCCGCGCTCTGGGCAGCACTGTGTAACTCTGACTTGCACAAGTTCTGCCTCGCCCACTACTCTGAGTGCTGCCTCTCAGCTCCCACGCACCTGGCCCTGGGCCTGCACCTGGAAGAAGGCGTAAATGCTGCATGTAGCTGCTGCTGATGAAAGAGGCTGCTCGCGTTTCCTGTACATCCTTTTCGAAATCAGCAGAGACTGAGAACCTGCTTTCTTCTGCCACCTCCCCGCCCCTTACCACTTGCTGATTCACGCCCGCCTTCCCCTTCTAGAGCCACGACTGTTTTTCTCCACCTCCAGCCCCATTTCCCTCCTTCCTCCACTGTCATTCTGTGCTCCTAGCTCCTGCACATCCGGATGGCTGAAAGCTTCTTCCCCGTGATCTCCAACAGCCTCCCTGCCCTCTGACTGAGACAAAGGGGGACACCTGTCTGACCTGGCTGGCACAGGGCCAGCTGGGAATCAGTAGGGGCCCAGCAAATGACAGCTGTTATGACCAAATGTCTTCCTCCCCAACCCCCGTACTTAAAAAATATACATATTCTGTATTGGCCCAAATCCACACAAAACCTTTATTTTTCTTCCTAGATATGGAGACTGGATACTCAGTAGATAACTGCCACCTCTACACTTCATTTCATGCTGTGAAGACATGGGCCTACACATAAATCATCTCGTCCCAGTGCTTCATTTTAAAGGATGAGCGTCTCAGGAAGGAAATCAGACCCCAGCACTTGAGAACAATAACGAAAGACCCTGTGCAAGTCAAAACAGTCTCCCAGTACGTCGTTAGCTAAGTGAGAAGACAGGCTCTGGATTCACAGCAAAGCAACACAGTCACGGCGGAACTCAGTCAACATCACCTGAGCATCCTGACTTTCAGGTGGGTGTACCGTTCTCACCAGTGGCTGAAAGTGTCGCTTCTAAATCACGTGCTGCTAAAGAGATGCCCAGTGACAGAGGGCTCACACAGTGACACTCCCAGGCCAGCTACGTTTCAAAATAGTTTCTGTTTTTAGAATTTAAGGAAACTCCTTTCTCATACAAATGCATCCCAAATGACACCTGGCAATCCAGGGCCTGCTGAGACCTGGGGACCAGGACAGGGTCTGGATACAGGGACCGGAAGCAAGAGCTCCCCACCACAGTGAATGTCCGTTCATCTAGAAGTTTCCAAAAGGCTCCAGCCCAGCAGGGTGGGATGAAAGAGCCGGCCCAGGAGCTGGAGAATCAGAGACCTGGGCTGACTTTCCACTTCTGGGCTGTGTGACTTCAGACCCACTGCTCCGAGCCTCAATTTCCACATCAGTAAAAGGAGACCCCTCCTCCACAACCCACCTCTCACTTTCCTTGCCTTACTGTCCTGCCCACCTTTGAACGCAGCTCGCTGTTCATCTGTCCATCGGGTACAGGCATTTTTGCCTGCTCCTTTCCTACGAGGGCTGGGACTCTGTCTTATCATGGTGTACTATTTGATAATGAAATGATATGAAAAGTTTTAGGCAGGGTGTTTCTTTCCACATGACAAGAATTCATCGCTTTGCAGGGCAGAAATAGAGACACAGATGTAGAGAACAAATGTATGCACACCAAGGGGGGAAGGGGGGTGGTGGTGGTGTGATAAACTGGGAGATTGCGATTGACATATATACACTAATATGTATAAAATAGATAACTAATAAGAACCTGCTGTATAAATAAATAAATAAATAAAATTCAAAAAAAAAAAAAAGAATTCATCAAATAGCTATTGAATGGATGCATGACACACAGCACATGAAGGAGCCGGGCACATGGCCACAGGCACATTGGGCACCCGTCAATTCTCAGTCCCTCGGCCTCGGGGAGATGCGATCCCCATGCCCTGTCAGGTGTCACATGTCTCTGATAGTGGGACGCCCTCCCCAGTACACAGACACAGGGCCAGATGTCAAGCTTCAGACCTCCTGGCAGAGCACTGACCCCACCCCCTACTTGCAGAACTGGAGCCCACACTTAAATGTCCAGGCTCGAGAATTCTCTTGAAAAGTAACAAGACCTGTCAAGTCGATTTTTTTTTTCCCCCAACTGGCTGGAGCTGAGTCAAAGCTGCCCTCTTTAGGTAGGGCATGTGCTCACCTGCCCAGGGCAGCCCCGGAGTGTCTCCCCTCTCCCCATCCCCTGGAGCTAGCCCGGATGCAGATGCTAGCCATGCCATCGGCAGATGCCAGGCGGATGCTAGCCGGCCACCTCCAGCCAGGCCCTAGGTGGCCTCGGACAGCCACAATCTAATCACAACCCAGCCCTAACCTAAAGCTTCTGCTAGTGCAGGTTCCAAGAGCCTGGGGCTCCCGTGGCCCAGCTGGTTGACTTGGAGTTTCTTTTCTGCTCTTTCTCCAGACACCAAATAAGCAGAGTCCACTTCCCAACCTCTCCCAAACTTTCCTGTAAACATAGCCCCTTCCAGATGCAGGGATTAATCTTCTCTCCTTCAGGCCAGCGGAAAATCAAATTCCTCACCTCTTCTGGCCAGGCGCAGCAGCAACAGAGGAGAAGAAAGGTGCAGACACAGAGCCCTCGTGGCATCCACAGTGACAGCGCTGCGATGCCTGGCCATCTAAGCATCAGAGAAAAGCAAGGCTCACGTGGGACCCACTACGGACAAACCTGCCTCTCCACCTCCCACACACAATATCCTGGATGAATTAACCCTGCTCACCGCAGTCATGCAATACCCAGGGAGAAAAAACACAGAAACATTATTGAATTTCCTTCAGAGGGCCCTAGAAATGGTTCTCCCGGGGAGCTGGACCTGGGAGGGAAGAAGAGCCCTGCAGCTCCACTTCTGGCTCAACCACGCACCTATGCACTGAGAGAGAGAGACCACGGCAAGCTGCTTCACCTTGCTGGCTCAGTTTCCCCATGCAGCAGGAGGCAAGGAAAACATTTTCCTGCCAATCTTTCAGGAGTATTAGAGAGAAAAACGTATTTGATTAAAAACTACCTAATAAAAAGGCATTTTTATTCCCATGCTGTTTTAAACAAAATCATATATGATTTGCACCTCAAGACAGCCTGATTCAACATACAGTTGGTAAAATTAATAAGTGCCACGTTCTGGAAGGGAGAGTTCCTGATTTTGCACCATTTGGGAGGGGGGCGGGAGTAGGAAAGCTGGGCGTGGAAAATGGTGTGCGAGGTTCTAGAGGAACTTGGGGCAAATCTCCAGGCCTCAGTTTCCACCTGGGCGCCTCAGCGGGTGCACGTGCTCCTGGGCTGCTTTCTGCTCCAACACCGGCTGGCTGCCCTCTTAGGAACCGCAGCTGATAAAGAGGAGCTGGGGCCCTGCGAACCCCTCGGCTCAGCCTCACAGAACAGCGCGCCACATCCCTTCCCGGGGCGTCCTGCGGCTTCCTGGACATACAACTTCATTCCCCAAAACTCCGTGCCATCAACTCACCCAACGTGAATGCAGCGAAGGGCCTCGGGGAACCGGAAAACGGGGGCCGGAGTAGCGAGTCTCAGCCCCAGCCTTTGCCGCCTCCTTCTCGAACCTCCCTGCTCGAGGCGCGGACGTCCAGCTGCCTACAGCCGGCACCCGAGCCCCAGCCTTCAGTCCACAACCGCCGCGCCAGCCCCGCGGGCCGACCCCGGGCGCAGGGCGGACGGGCAACCTGGGCACCAGGACCGCGACGGGGCGGTCAAGCGGCCGCGCCCTGGACCCCGGCGGCTCCAAATCCTAAACACACGCGCACACACAAGCGCGCGCGCCGGCCAATCCGTTCGCCCGGAGGAGTCGGAAGGCGCTTCCACAGCTCTTCATTCATTCCCCCAAAGGCGAGGTTCCCTTCTCCCGGGCGCCTCCATCCCAAGACCCTAGGGGGCTCCAAGGCGGCCAACTGCGCCACGAGCCGCCCGCCATCCGCCCACGGCCGCCGAGTCCTCTCCACCCGCTCACACAACCCAAAAGACTCGCGCTCCATCACGATCGGCAGCGTCGCCCCCGCGCAGGGGCCGTTGCCACCCCGGCTCCCCACAGCTTCGTCACCCCGCAGCCCCACCGCCCGGCCGCCCCGCCGCGCCACTCGGCTCAGACCTGCAGCGCTCGGCTCGCCGCGCCCAGGCCGGCCGGGGACGCCGCCGCCGCCGCCGCCGCTGGGAAGCGCCGGCTACTCCGGAGTCACGCCGCCTCCTGAGCTGCGGCGGGGCGCTGGGAGGGGGCAGAGGGCAGGGGGCGGGGAGGAAGGAAGAGGGAGCGGGGGGCAAAAGTTCAAGCCGCCCCGGGCCTCGCCGCGCCCCCGTCTCCTCCCAGGCCCGCCCCCGCGGTCCCCCTCCCGGAACCCGGTCCCACAGGCTTCGGCGCCTGGGACACCCCACCCCCCAGGCCTCCCCTCCCTGTGCGGCCGCGGGACTGGAGCCGGGGCGAGGAGGCGGTTCTGAACCGGAGTCCGGGAGAGAGTGGCAGATGCACACCTACCTGCCCCGGGCCGCGCCTGGAAACTTCCCAGAAGTGCGCCGGGAAGCGGAGCGCATGGCTGGAGAATCCCCACCCCCACCCCCACCCCCATCCCCACCCAAAGCGCGCTCTTAAGGAGAAAGCACAGATCTGTCGGTCTGTCGGTCCGTCGGTCCTCCGCCTGCAGCGCGCCGCCCCGATTCCGACTCCTGGGGTCGTTCTCCTGGACAGCCGGCCCGTGCGTGCCCTGTGGCGTGCACCCCCCGCCGGCCTCCGGCTGTCCGCAGCGCCACCACCCTGCCGCCGAGTGCCCCGTCCCCGAGCTCCGACCGCATTTTCCCGAGCCGGGGAGGGGGGCGTGCGACCCTTCCCGCGGGGTCCCCAGCGCGCGGGGCGCCCAGAGCGCGGCCAGAACCGGCGGCGAGGGGACGCCCTCCGCTGGGGGCCGCGGTTGCCTCGGGGAGACTGGGCCGAGGGTCGCGGGGCCCAAACCTGCCTCGGCTCCGCGCGCTCGCAAGTTCATTGTCTGCTTGGGCCGTCGTCGCCGCCGCCGCCGCTGCCGCCGCGCCGGGAGCGCCGCGGGGAGTGAGGCTGCGCGCAGCCTCCGCCAGCCCGGACTCCCTACGCCCAGCCCGGGCCGCCCCCGGCGCTGCCCGGCCAGAACGCGGAGGGGCGCCGGAGCCCGGAGCCAGACACCCACCCGCCGCTCGTCGCCGCCCCCGCCGCCGCGCCTGGCACCCAACTTGTACCTGAGAAGCCCGAGTCCAGCCCGGGAGCCTCTTCGGCTCGGGCTCCGCGGGAGCGCGCCCAGCCCCGCGCCTCGAGCCCCTCAGCCAGGGCGCGTCAACCTGACTCCCCGAGCGCAGGGAGGAAAAGTTTGGGAGTGACGTGCGGATGGCGAATGAAACATCCGAAAAGAACCCTCCCCCCGCCCCGTGTCGCGCTGACACACATCAGCTCGAGTCTGGAATGTGAGAAAAAGGCGTGTGCGCGGAGCGGTGAGTTTGGTTCCCGCCCCCTCCCCTTCCGAGTAAACACGGCTTGTGCGATGCGGTGATTCCAAATAGAAAGAAAACCGAAACCCCTAAAGTCTGCCAATGACACCCCTGCGAGAGACATTTTTAACGAACTTGGCGGTCTAGAGCCAGCCCATACGTTGATATTCAAGGCCACGGCGCTGGTGGGTTCCGCGCCCTCTGTTGTATTTTTGCATCCCGAGAAGGCTCTCCCGGGGTCTTCGGCCCAGCCTGTTTGCTTCCACGGTGAGGGAAGGCTCAGCGGGACCCCGAGCCCGGCCGGCCGCAGTGGCCCAGGGGGGCGGCAGCTCCAGGAAATCACCTGGGCTGCCCGAGGTCAAGGAAGCGGCACCAGTGGTCGACTCCCGGGCTCTTGACTGAAGATACCGTCAGTTAAAGAAAAGACACTTTGAATTCTGGAAGACTCGACTCAAGCCCAGCCTCTCAGGAAACAGGTCCAAGGGACAGAAAAAAAAAAAATCCTTGTCCTCAGTCACATAGCCTTTTGCCTGCCCGTGTCCCCATGGCTACAGTCCAGCATCTTGTCCTCAAAGCAACAAAGCAACCAAGAGTGGAGCTAAAATGCTCCATAAATGTCAAGCGCTGGCACACCGCTGAGGGATGCGTCCTGAGGGTGCCTTTTCCCCCTTTCCTCTCTTTCTGGAAATACGTGACTTTTATTGCTTGAGGCTTCATTTCACCACCACCCACCCACCCCGAAACTATAACCCATCCTGAGGTCATAAACTTCTGCTCAACTGATGCAGAGGTCACAATCAGAGGATTATAACTGCAGATGGAAAGCTGGGATGAGACGGGAATTCTTCAAAACGGTATCTTGTTTTCCTGCAAACAATGCCTCTTACATAAAGTCTACGAAGAAAGATAAATGCAGCAAAGAGACCAGCCTTAGAATCTCAGACTAGATTGCTTTTTCCATATAGACTCCACTTGGTGGGTTTTGTTCATTATTATTTTTTTAAACAAAAAGCTTTTTCTGAAAATACAATGAGCTGCTTTTTGCAGGGTTCACAATTCCCAATAGATGATGATGCCATTTTTCAAGGTCTTACCCACGTTGTGGCTTTGGGGCTTATTTATTAGTTCCCAAGAAAAGCCTGCCTTTCAGTAAGGTTTATATACTCAAGTAATTGCCTCGGGGGACACAGTGCAGGGTGCTGTTAAAGAAGGTTGGTTGCGCATGCTTCTGCAAGGAAGGCCCTGGGCCAGGCAGCTGTCAGACCAGAGTGTGCAATGGGTTTAAACAAACACAGGGAAGGTTCTATGGAAACACGGAGGAGGAAATCCCCTCCCGTAAGCGTGTGTGGAACCGTATTCCACAGCCACACACACCTCGTCTTTCCTCTCCTCCCTCCAAGTAAACACACCACTCCGTTGTGGAGACAGCGCAGGGCCCACCCAGATCACTTTCAGATTCAGGTGTCAGAAATCTCAGTTGACTCAGAACAAACTTTTTAAGTAAAATCACGGTGCGGCTTTGATATGAATTCCACCAGGGACTTTCTAAAGGTATTTATATACGTGCCTGAGATTAACTGGATGGCAATTTTTCCCCTCAACATTAATTTCAAAAAATCACCCAAGAATTGCCCTTGAGTCTTTTATTCTGGAGAGTTGAGAGAATACCCAAAGGCCAGACATGTGAGTGAGTGGGTGGGTGAGTAGATGGATGGGTAACTGTGAGAGAGGCTGGTGCCAACATGACATTGGCAACTAATGGGTAAAAAAAATACAAGTAATTTAAGAAAACAAATATCCCCTCACCATATGCACACGTAGGCCTCCATAATTCTGGAATTAAATTGTCTGGCTTCAACCCCTACTGCTGACACCAACGAGCTGAGTGACCTTGGGCAAGTCACTTCTTTCGTTGCCTCAGTCTGGGGCCTATAATAGCCCCTACAAGCAGTAAATTGAATTATTGACCCCATGGGGGTATTACGCTTCTACATCTTGTCACAGCCTCATAGCACATGGAATGTGCTTCCCCATCCCTTGACTTTGGACTTGGTCATATGACTTGCTTTAGACAATGAGATTTTGAAGAATGTGACTGAATCAGAGGCTTGACGTGTATTGCAGGGCTGGGCTTGCTCTCCTGTGCTTTGGATCCATAATGAGAAGAACACATCCTGAGAAGCTGCTGCCTCTTCCAGCAAGGCTCCAGAATAAACACACGTGGAGCAGACCTGAACTCAACTTGCAGCCTGGAGCCAAGTGACCCAGCCTGGATTCAGAACTGCCTCAGCTGACCTACAAACACATGAACAAGGGGGAAATGCTTGTTGCAAGCTACTGAATGTTGGAAATTTTGTTACATAGCATTATTGTGGAAGTGGCTGACTGATACATTCCCTCAGTGGGCTGGTGTGAAGACTAATGATACAGTGTTTGAAAAACATTAAGCATAATTCTTAGGACCTAGTAAGAGCTCAGAAATATTAGCTATTATTAGTAATCAATATTACTGAAAGTGGTTTTGCATATAATAGTCACATAAGAACTGTTATTGAACTGGTTAATTGAATTAATGAACAAGTATTACTTGAGTAAAGATTCTATGAGAATGCAAGCACATCAGAAAATTGGAAGACCAGGGACCTGCCATGATCCCCAAGTTACATTCATTCATTCATTCATTCATTCAACAGACACTCCCTGAACCTCTGCTCTGTGCCACACACTGGAGTGAATGTTGGAGCCACTAAGATGATTAAGTCTCCAAACCCTCCTAAGGATGGAGACCTACAGATCCCCACCATGTGACAAACACTGCTAAGTACTTCCCCGTGCTACATCATTTGACCTTCACAACAGCCTTGTGAGCCAATATTATTTAATCCCCATTTTTCAGGTGAGGAGACTGAGGCTCAGGAAACAAAACAACATAGGAAAAGACCAAAGCCCACTCCTATACCTTTAGTGTGCACTCGTGCCAGTGAATTCAAGTTCATGGTGGGCACACCCATCAGATAAGCGCAGTGAGAATAAAGCAGTAAACACCGCTGTGTCAATCTCCAGGCGTCTTATGTGCAATTTGCTTAAGAAATACTGAAGCTTGGGGGACCCAAGTTCTGCTTCTGCCATCAGCTGTCTGTAAGCCCTTGAGCCCCTCTCTGACCCTCAGTTTCCCCACCTGGAGGGGAGAAGGACCTTGAAAGCTGCGGCTCTGGCATCTTCTAAAGCTGTTGATTCAAGAGGCATTGCTATTGGAAGTTCATGTTAAAGGGATTAAGGGATGGGAATCACAGTGCAAGGAACTGGCCCAGTAATTTGAAAGTGGGGACAACAGACCACTTAAGGGGAAAGGAGATAAGGTCGGGCCATGGGCACTGCTCATTACAAGCCCCAACTCAACAGCCGCAACCTTGCCTTTGGTCATTCCACCATGTGAGCATTAAAACCAGAGCATTCGGGGTCTTCCAAGAAACTTCTGTTAGAATGGAATGGCCCTTTTACATGTCAGAGGACTTAGTTTTCAGCTAACGCCTTAATTTTCAGTTAACACTTTAGCAGAGACTGGGATGAAGTTCAATTCACATTCAGCTTATTCCCCAACTCCAGGTTGTTTCCAAGGGGACGGCATTGGGGGGTGGGGACTGCCAGAGTCAGAGTTCCTGTGCTGGAAAGGGCTGCACGTGAGGGCCATGGGGCCCCTGGGGATCAGTGCACAGGCTCTCCAATTTGTTTCGTTGGACCTGGCTTCAGATCTCTGCCACCAGCAGCGACCTGCTTCCAGCCCTGTGACTTTGACGAATTTAGACTGCTCAGTAACCTGAAGTGCATTTCAATTTCATAAATTTAAAAATACTGTGGTTAGACAGATCCCTTCTACAGTAATGCATCCATTAAGTGCACTTGAAGCCAATTTTGGTATGCTAATCCATCACAAATCAACGTGAAATTTGGGTTCTTGTGAAAATTTCCTACACTCGGTCCAAAACCTCAACCAGATTTAGGATAATAACAAATTCCTTAAAGCTGCAGACTTCAACTCTGTATCGAAACTTCAGTGAAGAAAGCAATGGGGCCAGTTTTAAACAAACGTCGGAATGGGTGTGTTTACACGAGCGTTGCCTATTCTAACGGGGTCCCCCGCGGGGGTCAGTTCACTTACTCTAAAGATGCTGCCACAGCTGGAAGGTTTTAGAACTCTATTTTGAGTTCCCTCCAGGGAAATCTGTAAGCCCTTTGAGGGCAAGAACAGGGTCGGGTAAGTCTCTGTATTCCCAGCCCCTAGCTCAGAGCCTGGCACAACGGACACATCCAGTGAATGAGCCAGTTGGAATTTCTTGGCTTGATTAGCGACTTGTCCACCAAATTATTTTCTAAAATCAAATGCCTTCCCCACCAATGAAGACTGGGGATCCGAAAAGCACAGGCAGAAACCTCTGAAGGAAAATCAGATGAAGACTCTAAGTGGTTTTAGTGATGACAGCATCTTCACCTCTTTATCCTGCACGAGTGAGCGTATGGCCAGTAATTGGTGATAAAAAGAACCTACAGGTGATGAAAGAGACGTAATGTCATTGTTATCACCACCTAAGACCGTTGCTGCCAACTGTTGGCGGGCATGGCCTATTAACTGGATGTTTTTAGCTGCATAATAGACATTTCGCCAATAAGATAAAGTTTACAGCTGGTAGCATTTTCACTTACTCGCTTCTGTCATAAAATCTCCAACCCACCCAACAGCAAAAATGAGCTGTTGACTTTTAGTAAATTTAGAGCAGCATTGCCTGCCCTAGCTGTGAAATACCTGAGCCTTCTAAACACGTTTCATTTTCCTGGTTGAGCATTTAATGCAGTCACATGTTACAAAGCCCTGCTTGGGAGGATGAGGGGAATGACACACCCACACTCAGAGGCTCCAAGCAGCTGTTGGTGATTTGCACCCCTTTCCTGCCCAGCTTTGCTGCTGGGTTCAACCCAGACCTGCTTCACTCCTCACAACCCCTGGCTCTCTGAATGTCCCCACCACACACCTGCCCAGGTGCCTGAGGCAGAGACCCCAGGGTCATCCTTAGCTCTTGGCTCTTTTACCCCCAGCTCCCATTAGCCACCGTCATCTTCTCAACCCTGCCGATCTTAGAAGCCTGGGGTGTTTTTAAAATGCAGATTCCTGGGCTTCAGTACCAGAGATTCCATTTCAGTGGGTCTGGGGTGAGGCCCCAGGATCTGAAACTCTGGGGGTTGTATCTGGGGATCTGTATGTTTAACAACCCTCCCCCACTCCATACCCACTGAAGTCTGAGAACCACTAGTTTGGACACATCTCTCCTCTCCCTTGGGCCTGTTGCAGTAGCCTTTAGCTACACTCTCTGCTTCCTTTCCTTGACCTCCACTAACTGGTTCTTTCTACACGCATAGCCAGCATCTTTCCAACACACAATCTGAGCATGTCAGCCCCCATAATAAAACACCTGTAATACCTCCACTGCACCCAAAGGTGAGTCCAGTCCACATTGCCAGGCAGGGGCCAAGGCCCCACAGCTGTGCCTCTGTCTCCCTTCCCAGTTCTCACACACCCATCAGCGCCTTTCCCACTGCTTCCCAAAGTGGCTCAGGGACAACAGATATGGTCGTTCTGAGATGAGTTCTGGGACAATGGCATCATGAAACATTCCCAGGGACTATCTGCTCTTGGATGGAGGATTAACTAGAGAGAAGTTGCTTCCTTAGAAGTTTCTTTGATGACATTAAAACCCAGTATGAGTGTGGCCCCTTCTCCTCCCCAGGCCTTACATCCCTGCCCATGACATGGGGGTGGAACTGGATTATCTCTTGGGACAAAGCCCTCTCCAAAGTGTCATTAGAATCTTGATTACCCATCATGAGAAGTGACAGAAGGTGATCTGTTCACTATCTGCATCAGTCTTCTATAGCTGTGTAACAAATTACCCCAAACCCGGTGTCTTAAAACAACACCTACTAACTACATCATGGTTCTGTGGGTCAGATGTCTGTTGGGTTCTCTGCTTCAGGTCTCACCAGAATAAAATCAAGGGGACAGCAAGCCTGGGTTCTTATCTGCAGGTCCTGCGGAGAAAGTACTTCCAAGCCCATTCACGTTGTTAGCAGGATTCATTTCTTTGTGGTTACTGAGACCCTCGCTTCCTTGCTCAGTGTTGGCTTGGGTTTGGTCTCTACTCTCAGAGGCCACCCTCATTTCTCCTCACGTGGCCTCCTCCACCTGTGAAACAGCAACAGCATTTCAAGTCCTTCTTGCTCTTGGGACCCCTTTGCCTTCTCTTCTGCCTCTTCAGGGCTTCTGTGATTACACTGAGCCCACCAAGGAGAATCCAAGATATTCATAATGCAGGATAATCTCCTTATCTTAAGGTCGACTGATTAGTAGCCTTAACTACATCTGCAAGGTCCCTTTTGCCATGTAACCTACACATTCATAGGCATAACACTGGGAGCAAAGGTGATGGGGGTCATTTAAAATTCAGCCTACCACACATCAGTGTCAGGAAATCCAAAAGGCTAGCTGCTCTTGCCCGCATCACTTCTTCAGGGAACATTTCCCGAGTGGGTCCAGGGACACCACTCATGAGCTCCCAGAACAGCAGCCCTGCCCTCTAGAGGCTCACAGTCTAAAAGGACACAGACAGGGAAAACCAAGTGTCAAGCCTGTGCCAGTGCTGGGGCAGGGGCCCGGGGGGGGGGGGGCAGCTTCCTCATGCACTCCATAAGAAGCTGGCCTGCACAAGCGTCTCCAACCCCCAGTCACCCAGGGTGCTCTCAGATTTTGCTTTATCTGGAACAGTGATTCACTTACCACGTTCTTTCAATATGCTCACATAGAAGCAATTTACATACTGAAATATATACAGATGAAGCTGTAAGGTGGCTGGGAGTTGCTTCAATAATGGGGTGTGGGAAGAGTGTGGGGCACAGAGAAATGGCACTGGCCACAGGCTGATGACGGTTGGAGCTGGAAGGTGGGGTGTTGGGCACCCATCTCTATTTCTGGTCTGTGTTTGGAAAGCCCCACAGTAAAAAGAGTTTAAAAACTATTCTTATAAAAGATGAGTTATTTCCTTATGAATGGAAAAACCACTATCATTCACCATAAAAATTTGTCAAAAATTAAATATAATTTAAAAAAAAACAACAACAAAGTGGTTAAATTCCAGCCAGGTACTGAGAGGTGTTTTCTCCCTGTTAATACTCCCTGTTAGGAAAATTAGCAAGTGTCAGAGTTTAAGGACTAGGACCCAGTGAGCTTTCTCACTGGGATAGTTTTTAAGAGGACTTAACAATTTTCTTTAAATCCTTCTGATATAACTTTCCCAGTAAGCATCTCCATTGTATTTAATGCCTTGTCCATGTATCCCTAAAAGTCCCCTGTGGTCTGGACAAGCTCTTGAGGCCCCTCTGGACCCTGCAGTGTCCCAGACTGTGACTGTGTGTGTGCAGAGAGGGGGTGTGGATGGGGAGGGGTCAGAGGGTGGAGAGGAACAGCCCAGGCCACCAGGGAGAATCCCTTAGGTGAAGAAAGCTTGGGCTCCGAGTTTGCCCTCCTCTGACCTTGGCACCTGAACCTCTTCTCCAAATCTCACTCCCCTCCCCACTCAAGACTCAAGACCCAAAGCATTGCTCATACCCCAACCGCAAGCTGACCCTGGGAAAGAGCCTGGGGGCCTCCACATCTTAAATGAATGTCTAATGAAGGCCATTCTCCCATCCCCAGGTCTCAGAGGAGACTGCAGGTAGCTTTTTTATCTCCTAAGTCTCAGGTATCCTGAACATTTGAGGAGGTTGAGATGCGAGGTACTCAGCCAAGGCACGACTTGAAGGCCTAACCCACATCAGTGGAACTAAGAAGAGGCTGGCATCACGGCAAGTCCATCCATCTAGAAGTGAGCTGTGGGCCCTTCTGGTCAACCGTGAGGTAGGCCTGATGACTTCCTGGCACTTTGCAGTGACCTGGTCTCCAACCCACCCCAGTTTCCCAAGGACACGGGCAGAGCAAGGAGATGTGCCAACTGCCTGGCTATACCATGGCCACAGGGGAGGGAAGGGGAGAGAGTAGGACCAGTCCCTCCCCGGGAATACAGGGTGCTCTCCTGGCCTCACGGCTGCACAGAGACAGGGGAAGAGGATGTTCCTTGCACACCTGCCTGTTGCCAGGCACTCTGCTGGGGGCCGTGCACATTCCTTCCTGCCGAGACAGTGTTGAGGGGACGAGAGGTGGGCAATGGGGAAGGGTGGGGTCTGGGGCACTGTGGAGCACACACACCCATCCAAGGAGATAGCTGGGTCTCAGCTCCTGCTAAGTGGGGAATGGGAGCCAGAAATCTGAGTTTTATTGTGAAATAGCTCAATTTTAAAAGTAATCTTGGATTGGCAACTAAATCAGAGAAAAAAATTATATGGCACAGTGGGAACCAACCCATTCAGATTGCAGGAGAGATGTCCACAGGCTACCACTTCCGTAGCTCTGTACCAATGGCTCCTGACGCTTCAGCAAGCTGTTTCTGTGAAGGTCTGGGAGGCGCTAAGAGGTTATCATCCCATTTTACAAGTCAGAAAACTGAGGCTCAGATAGTTGCCCAAAGGCACACAGCTTTGCAAATAGAGCAGGAGATGGGGTGGGGCCCATTGCCCCTTGAATCAGTGCTCTGTTTGGGGTACCCCCCCCCAACCCAGAAATGGACCAGATGTCACCTAAGAGTCCCATCCAGAAGGTTAGCTCTGAAAAGGCTGGAGCACTCAGTCAGGGGTCTCCTCCAGGAGCTTCAGGGGCCACCAGTCACCTCACTCCCGATTTGCTTACTTACACACCAGCGGCACACGCCAAAGACTGTGAGCATTCTCAGATGACAATGTTACGATTACAATCCTCAGAGCAGTTTGTCATTTCTCATGTATTCCCTTTTTTGCCTGGCCAAGCCAGCCTGTATCATGGTAGTTGTGATGTATCTGGCCTCTGGTTGGCCTGCAGGAGGGAGAATTCTGGGAGGAAGGAGTCAAGAAGTGAGAAGGGTCTGGACCCAGAGACCCATGTGCGCTGCAGTATATGCAGGCCTGCTGTCCCTCTTTCCTGAGTTGGGAGGACCCACTGTCTTTGCGCCTAGTTGAGGGAGGAACTATTTTTCCACAGGTGCCCACTGGGGGCTGCATCGGAGATAAGCCGCCTTCTCCATCCACTGCCACTGATCTCCCCGCAAGGCTGGGTCTCTGTGAGTCCTGGGTGTCCTGTCATGGGGCTCCCCTGAAACCAGCCTCTTGCCGGGCTTCCCTCCTGCTTCACAGGGGCCCAAGACCCCCGAAGTCCACCCCTTCGATGCTCACCTCAAAAGGAGCCAAGTGTGCTTCTCCCCCTTCAGGAACCAGGATGCAGACATTTGTACAATGTATCTTGTCAACCAAACTAAGTCATCCCTCCTCTGGCCGTGATCAGGGCCTACAGCTGCTGGTCTGTCCGGATCGGTGTAAAAACAATTATTTCTTCTTTCAAATCAGCCAGAGAGCTAAGCTGATATTTGAGGAGTCAAGGAATCAAATATTCATAGAAACGACTGCATGATTCTTATTTGGAATATTAATTATGTAAAGGGAACAACAGAACCAGTTTTTGTCTTTTTTTTTCTGTTAAGCCCCAGTGAAGGAGCTGTCCCCAGTCTCTGCTAAAAGCCTAACACAAATAAGCAAGGTCCCACAAGCCGCTGCCTGACCTCAGTCGGGACCTGCCCCCGGTAGAGGCCACGGTAACAACAGCACCAAAAAAAAAAAAAAAAAAAAATCATACCTGGAGTACTTCTAGGGCTTTACAATTTACAGACACTTTTGCATTCGTCCAGTCCTTTGGGCCCCTGTACCTAACTCTTAAAGATCCATATGCGACATATTAATGCACCATTTTATAAAGAAGCAGTAGTCTCAGAAAGAGAAAGGTTCTTGCCCAAGGACTCAGCTAAGAAGTCCAAACTGTAAAGGAAGGATTCAATCCAAGGCCAGTGCTTTCCCTACTAAACCCTCTTCACTCAGCAGAAAAATCTCAGCCTCATCGTGGCCCTGAGGAAAGTACATTATTCCACCCATTTTATGCATAAGGAAACTGTAACTGAGAGAGCTTCACCTTGGGCCACTTCCCAAACCCCCTGTAACATTCACCCACCCATCCTTTCACCCTAAGGAGGCTCCTGGCACCCTAGGACCCTGACCCATTTTTCCTGGGATAAGGGACCCACAAAGGTGATGGCATTCAAGGGTGTTTTTTTAGTTCTGTTGCTTTCCAGTTCAGTATTTTAAAAATATCAACACACCAGAACCATAGAACACAAGGTTTTCTGCACCTCAGCTAATTTCCTGCTGACTCAACCAGGCTGGGAAACAGGCAACAGTGGTAACTTCTCTGGCCGTGTGTGAAAAATATTTATTGTTGAATAGTCCTCTGTTTAATAAAAGGCGGTCAGGCCTCTCTACAGGGCAGAGAGGCTCCCACAAGTGTGGCTGTCCTTCCCAAGCCTGTCACTTTCGTGCAGGAGGATCCAGGTGGAGCTGCTTTCTCTTTTGTTCTAGCAGGGTTTTCGTCTTCTCTCTGCAGAGGCCGGGTGCAGCCACAATTTACGGAAGCCAGAGCAGAACTTCCAGTTCCTATTTTCACCCCAATATGCTTTTCCTCGGTGAGCCTGGCAAATAAATGACCTGACCCCTCTGCACCTCCGTTTACCCATCTGCGAAATGGCTAGAATAAAATGCAGGTATTGATTGATTTGTAAAGATCCTGCCTCTGATTCATCTTCAAATAACCTCCATGTTCAGGGCCAGGGGGCTCCTCCCTGGAGGCTGAACGTGGCTCTATGTTGACTTGAAAAGAGCCTTTGAAATGCCAGAGGAAACGGCAAAAGACATCAGGGCACACGAAAGCTACCTCTCCTATTCAATAGTGCTCGAGGCTTTTGATGATGCTTATGTGAGTAGCTCCTGTCCGCGGAGGACCGGGTGAGAGAGCCAGTTTCAGAAGGGAGCCCTTTACAGTATATTGGATTCCAAATCCCAAAGACCAAAGACGGGGGGTTAATCATGTTTCAATTACCTCAACGGTTGCAAAGACTGATATCGATGTGATGTGTCCCGGCCATCCTCTGTGTTAAAGGTGTACTTCCATATGCCATAATTAGCATCTCGATTTTTGTCCCCCAACCCCTCCCAGCTCGCCGCGGGATCGGATGTGTTCAGCCTGGGAATTGATCACCAGCTTCAGAACTTCAGCAGCTGAGATGACGTGTGGTGCTTTTTAATCTCCCCCCCCCCCCGCCCTTTGTTCTTCCAGGGCTGGCTGGTTTCCCTGTCTCCTCCAAGGACGCCCAGCAGGGGTCTGTGGACGGAGGGCGGGTGACCGGCGGTGCTTGGTGTGGGACCCGGGAGATGGGACGGGCAGGACGGCTGTGCTCTGTGGGTTGGCTGCTCTTTAGCCCAGGCCTCTCTCCCAAGCTCTGTATGTCCCGTGGGCGGGGCAGAGGCACCAGACTTCATCTTCTGGTGCCCAGCTGCCCCAGCCTCCCTGATCCCGTCTCAGGGAATGGCCGTCCCCCAGGCGAGGAGGCTGGGAATTGCCCTTCATCCCTTCTTCCCCACTTCCCACGGGTCTCTTGATTCTGCTTGTTGATGGCTCAAGGCGCTGTCTCCTCTTCCTGCCTCATTGCCATGGGCCCGCCTCAGGTCTCCACTCCCCTTGCCCAGATCGCTGCCTCCCAGTGGGTCTCCTTGCCTCCACCCCGCCCCAAGCCCCCACCTTCCTTGCTCTCCTAACCGCAGGAGCCCTGATGGACTCTCAGTTTCGAGCACTGTTCTTCTGTCCCTGGGCCCTCCCTCCACCTGGGGCACTCTCCCCGCCCACACTCTCTGCATGGCTTCCCCCATTTCCCAGCCCTCCCTGCGGTTCGATGGGATCACATGAGTTCTGGCCAGGGGACTGCCTGTAGGATGACGCGTGTCATTTCCAGCTGAAGCACAGAAGAGCAGGTGGGAACTCTCCCTGTGCTGTCTGGGAGGGGGTGGACCCCGCAGGCCAAAGCAGCCTCCATCACTGAGTCACCGTAAGGTGGACACCTGATGTCCAGTGTCTCAGCATACATGGCCTGTGTGTGAACAAGAAACAAATTGTATGTGTCAACCCCCTGAGACGTCAGTGTTGCAGTGACTGTAGCAGAGGCCTCGCCCACCCAGATTCATGGCCTGGGGAGCTTCCTTCCCTCTTCCACACACTCAAGAGCCACCCCCTCTAGAAGCCAGTGAAACTCAGGTTCCCAACCTATGCTTCTACAGTGTCCTGCGATTTACCCCAAGGGAGGAACTTTGTCATCACCATCATTGTGGTCCCTGTCACCATCACCATCATCACCACCATCATCACCATCATTCATCATTTCATGATGACTGTCTGAATGCTGTACGCACATACCACATCTCATCTAATCCTCATGATCAACTGTATACTATTTCTTCTTCCCATTTTGCAGACCAGGAAACTGAGGCTCAGAGAGGTTACGTGGCTTGTTTAGTTGCCCAGGTGACAAGGGACGGTCTGTCCAAGCCCACAGCTGGACCCCTTCCTTATCCGCTTCTCTATGCCCGACACTCAGCACAGATTCTAGCACACAGTGGGTGCTCGCTGAAGTTTGTCGAATGAATTCACGACTGATGCTTGCTTTCTGGCCTTCCTTTTATGTAGTAGACCTCAGGGGAGAGGTGGGGCTTCCCCCTGGTGCTGGGACAAGTGGCAAGTTATGCCCAGAAAGATCCCCACCACGCCCTCTCCCTCCAGGGCAGCTCACACCAAACATTATCTCTCAGCTCAGTTTGCAGAAGACTTTCGTGTGTGATGGAGCCTGGTTTTTTGTTTTGTTCTGTTTTGTTTTTGAAAGGGAACTGTGAAAGAATGGGATGGACACAGTCTTCATCACTTGCTTCTACTCTGACACTGGAATTCAGAGGCCTTGGCCCCTCCAGCCCTAGAATAGCCCCCTGGCCACCACCCCCAAATTTGCACAGCCCTCCCCGTGTGTAAAGCACTTTTCAAGCATCTTATGTCATTTGATTCTGAGATACAGACTTATTATCCCCATTCCCTAGATGAGAACACTGAGACCCAGAGATGTTGAGCAATTACCCCTACCCAGCCAGCTCCTGAGAAGCCCACCTGCAGTTTGAGCTCAGGTCCCTCTGACATCAGAGGCCACATGATCTCCCAGCCCCACGTTGCCTCTGCTCTGGGGGGCAGAGGAGGATTGCTGGGCTGGGCCCTGAGGCCAGTCGTCATGACCACTGGGAGGAGGGGAGAGAGAGGAGCTTGCAGGCAGCCATGGTAGCCTGTCTCTGGTGTCACATTCAGCACAAGGGAGCCATTATGCTGATTGTCTTCCTTCCTGGGCATAAAGAAAATCGAACCCAAGGTAACAAGTGAGAAGACTGTCTGAAAGACCCCAGGGAGGCCAGTTCCTGGAGGGGGCTTGGAGGCTGGGAGAAGAGCTGCCAGGTGAATAGACAGTTTGGATTCTGTGCTTTAATGGCTGGCTGTGTGATGCCAGGCTCTGGGAGAAGAGAGAGGCTCAGTGCTGCCCAGCGGGCAGGGGCATCTTACAACGACTGTGCTCAGCTGCCCAGTCGCTCGGCCTCCAGGAATCAGCTGAAAGTCGTTGTTTGTCTCTTTCCACCAGCCTGGCCTGATTTGAGACCCACTGAGACAGCCAATTGGATTTGAATTCACTCCCCATGATTGGCTCGTTGTCTCTCCGGGGGATGAGACAATCCACAACCAAAGGCCATCGAAAGAGAGAAGAAGAAAGGGTGCCTCTTCTTCCTTGGGACAGTGGGATGCCCAGAGCAGCTGTGACTGTCTCGCTTCCAGCCTGAGGACAAATCCATCATGCAGGATTGGGTAGAGCTGTTGGGATCGGGGGAAGTGAGGTCAGAGCCTTGACATCCCATCTAGAGCATGCCCTGCTCTGGACTTCTGGGTTATGAGATGACAAATGTCCTTACAGTTGAAACCAGTTTGAATTGAGGCCTCTTATTCCTTACAGCAAAATCATCCTAAATGGATGCACCAGGAGTCTGGGTCTTATCCTGGAGGCAGTGGAGAACAGGTGGAAAATCCGGTGGTGGATGGATGGGTGAGGCACTGATGTGTTAACACAGGGGTCCCCAACCCCCGGGCCACGGACCGGTACCGGTCCGCGGCCTGTTAGGAACCAGGCCACACAGCAGGAGGTGAGCGGTGGGTGAGAAAGCGAACCCATCACTGGCATTACCGCCTGAACCATCCCCCTGCCCCACCCCGTCCGTGGAAAAATTGTCTTCCACGAAACCCGTCCCTGGTGCCAAAAAGGTTGGGGACCGCTGTGTTAACAGATGGACAGACAGCCACTGCCTGGTCAAAAAGCAAGAGGCTGCCATAAAGGATACAGGGTCTTGCAAAGGGGGCTTCAGGAGTTAGGAGCAGGAAGGACTGGCATCTGGTAGGAGCTAGAAGCCACCAGCCCACGCTACCCCCCACCTGGGAAAGAAACTTCACCAGGCATGGGAAGTTCACCCATCCTGCCACTGGGAGTGTGCCACAGCCTAGAAGGTCATCAGACATCTAACGTGATAGGGCACCCACCAGAGGCACAATGCCCATCACCTCTCCGCCCACAGACAGCGTGCCTGCCGTGTCAACACGCGGTCATTGGAGAGCATCTTTAATTGAAAACACAACCACGTAATCACAGCCATCACCTCCTAATTCCCTTTACCATTAAACAATGGGAGAATCTCAGATCAGAAGCCCAGGAAGCGCCAGTGTGGGGTCTTCAGAGAAGAGAATGGATCAAATTAGGACATTTGATCTTGTGTGTGCTACTCTGATGAGTCACTCAGCCTGAGACTGTCGCCTGCTGTACCCTAAATGTTCATTAAATGTTTGGTGAATTGACCACAGGATGCTCAGGGCATTCACCAGATGTTTGCGTGGAGCTAACCCCACATCTCTTGGAAGTCTTTGCTGGGGAGTCGCGTGGAATCACACACCCCTGGGTTTACATCATGGCTCTGCCATTTCCTGACTGGGTGACCACGAGGCCATCACTTTACTTCTCTGCACCTCGGTTTCCCCAAACACTTTTTTGCAAGGGTTAGATCCTCTTCAGGTAGAGGGGAGGGCCATGGCTTTTTGGAGGAATTGAAGGCGGAGGATTAAAGTGGGGTGGAGGGAGGGGGGACGTGAGGGGAAGAACAAAGCTGGAGGAGGGGACTCTCTGGCTCATAATTAGAAATGAACATTTTTCTATTCTCAGCCTCCTAGAATTTTATTCTCTTCCATGGCTTCACTATTACACCTTTGAGTTCAGCTTACATAGATTGTTTTGAAAATGCGTTCCATGTTGGCCCAGCCGAGCTGCAGCCCTCCTGAATCCACATCGTCACAACCTGGAAAAGGTGGTGCTGCAATGGACCCCCAAGGCTTCAGCACACTTGTGCTCAGCTGGCCATGGAGAGAGCCTGCCCATTTACCTCTGACTTCAAACCTTTAAGGCTCATAGGTCCCTATCTCCTTTCTGAAAAGGGCTCGTGGGTTCATTTTTCCGTCAGCTTCCAAATCTACCACAGCATCTCCAGGACCGCAGCCTATGCAGCCAGCATTATAGATTACAGATGAACCCAAGGTGTGGGACCTTCACACACTTGTGGATGGGAAGGCCTGGGAGTGCAGAAATTACATTGGTTCCAGTGGAAACAGAATCTTCCTATCCAAGAAGTCCATGCAAAAGATGCCTTTGTTCTAGAACGTTGTCTACATTTCTCCCTCTGACCTGATTGCCCTATAGTTTCCCTTACCCTGTTGTATGTAAATGGTGGTCTGAGATCACTGCCCCTACTAACATATGAAAAATCTTCCCCTTCCACCATAATTCCTGCAGACTTAAGAACAGAACATGATGTGAACACAGAAAAATGAGGGGGCAGAGGGATAGAGAGAGCAGAATCCAACAATAAACCTTTGTTCCACCCTCCCCCGCACACACACACAGCCTCCACCCTGGGGAGGGCCTGGCCAGAGCTGGACAAGATGTCGGGGACCTCACCAAGCAGGCAGGACACCAACCCTTGTGACAGCAGGGAAACTGAGAGAGAGGCCAGCCCTGGGACTGGGCCTGCACCGCAGAGGGGAGGGAAGATGCCACCAACCCCTCCGGAGGTGCTCCTGGGAGGATGCCAGGTCCGTGGGCTCTGGGGGGCTTCTAGGACGTACCAGCTAGTGGATGGTTGAGTCTCATATCCCATCTCAGGCCCTGGAAAGTCTGGTCGTAAAGCTCAGGACAAAGCAGTGACTCGTGTTCCTAATAACATGAACGTCATTCACAGTGCCACTGGGTAGGATTTTCTAGGACTAACTACCTGCACCCTGGAAGGTGACATGGAGATGGATGGTCAGAAAAAGCCATATAGATTTCAGTGTCTTTTTAAAGACTGTATGTAAAGAATGCAGGCAGGGGCTTCTGATGAAGATGGAAGTAGAACGTTCCCCTCTGGTTTTGAAAGTACCAGAAATGAATAGCCTCCTGAAGCTCGAAGAATGCTCTGCTGGGTCATATTGATCATCTTTGGGGCCAGAAATTGTTTTGCAGTTGTTCCTGATTGAAAGGTTTTCTATTAATTCCTACTGGCAGGCAGAATAAGAAATATCGAGTACCTAATTGCCTTTGAAATAATTACACCCCCAAATGTAATATCTTAACCAACGCATCATGCAATTGATGTTTTGCTGAACTAGAGAGGTTTGGGAGGCAATGGAAGGTCAGCCCTGGATGGGGGGAGGGGAGCGGTAAGGCACTGGGTTATGGGGTTAATGCAGGTCACCTGCAGCTTGAGTCCTGGGTTCCATCTGCAAAGCTGGTTGCTCCCACCAGGGCATTAGAGGCACAGAAGCAGGGGCCCTTTGCTGGAGGCAGCTGTGGGGTAAAGGAGAAAGCATTAAACTGGGAGTCAGAGACATGAGCTGGACCAGCCACCATCCTGACCCAGCAACCTGGGGGAAGCTAGTCAACCCCTATGTTTCTGTCTCCTCTTCTGCAAAATGAGATCGACCGAGACCAACCTCAGGGCGGGTTGTGAAAATCCCTTGCAATAACTCACCAATGTAGGTGGAAACGTTTTGTCATCTACAATTCATCCATCCATTTATTTTAAAAATATTTATCTAGCCCCTGCTCTAGACCAGCACTGTTCTAGGTAGTAAGGTGACAGCCATGAATAAAGTAGACCAAATCCCAGCCTTCAGGGACATTAACTCTAGGGAGGTGACTAAGATTCGGTAGCACACTAGTGACGTGTAAGGAGAAAAAACAAATCAGGGAGGGAAGAAGTAACGGGTTGGGCAGAGAGAAATTGGCAACGGCGAGTATAGACGATATTCTCCAGCAGCATAGCTGTGAAAGGAAGGAGCGGAATGGAGTGGCAGACGGAGGGGAAGTGGGGTACAAGAGGAGTTTTGGTTTACAGGGAGAAGCACAGCATGGTACGATGTTGATGAGGGTGAACCCATAGAGAAAGGAAGCCTTGATGTGGGAGGAGGGGAAATTGCTAGAGCAGTGTCTTTAGAGCAAGAGAGATAAGATGAGATCTGGTGCCTGATGGCTGGACACAGACGTGGTCCATCCACATTGCATGGAGAGAAGACAAAGATTGTGAAGGCAAAGAAGCAGGTGGGTGGGGAGCTTGTGGACAGTCTCCTAGGTTGCTCTAATTTTTTCTTTGAAGCATGTGCCTGACCATCAGCAGAGAGAGGCGATGGGGCTACAATCTGCCCCTCAGTCCATGCACTGAGCACTTCCAGGGTTTCCTAAGGATGGAGAGGGCTTGCTTCTCAGACAGCGATCCTGACTCCCTTCCCAGTACACCTAGGGATGTAAAAGATGCCACGTGTTTTGCAACATCTCAACTGAGTCGCAGGGGTGAGGACACCTTCCTGCCAACATTATTTCCTCCATCCCAGGTCGCAGACTGGAGCACAGCGCAGCATAGCTGCACCCTTCTTTCTCCTTCTGGCGGGAACCCTGCTCGCACTGCTAATTTGATCCCCTTTAGCACATCACTTTCAGAGCATTGGCGTGGAATATTTTAAGTGACTGTTCTAATTGCCCCTAGCTCAGCCCCCTGAATACTAAACAAAAAAAGCCCTAATGCTCATACGTTCCACAGAGAATTTGAAAAAAGAATAGAAAATGATATCGCACTTTTTAAAAACCACTCGATGTTATTATCCTAAAGACACCTTCCATTTGAAATTTCCCTTCAGCCTGAAGACTAGGAGGTGGAGGCTCCGGGAGGGGGTTGGGCCAGGCCTGGAGGGGGAGGAGCCTGAGGGAGGGGCCTTTGGCTTCTGAGAGCCCAGCTCAGGCTTGTCTTCAGATAACGGACTTGGCTCGGATCCACGCTTGATAAAATCAACACCCTTTTGTAAAGATGCTTCAGGGCTGAGAGCTGGAAGACCTCAGAGGAAGACCCATTTCCCACAATGCTCAGCACTGACAGCTTCAGAAGCAGCCCCCGGAACGGACAGCAGCCCAGGGCACCGGCTGGAGAGGCCCAGGCTCGGGGAGGAGGCCTCGCCCTCCCCTGTCTCAGACCCCAGGCCCAGCCGAGAAAGAGGCTTGGGGGGACACACCTCTTCCCATAACTAGCACCGTTGGGGGGACGAGGGTCCTTCAGCAGCGGGCCTGTGCCAGCATCTGTGAGCATGGGCCCAGGGCAAGGGCACGGAAGTCCTTTGGGACACGCCTGGCAGGACAGGATGCGGCCAGGTGCTGACCAAGGTCTGAGCGAACACGGCCGCCCGAACGCAGCCAGCCTCGATACCAGCAAGTGTCCCCCGATGTCTCCCTACCCTTCGTCCCTATTTTGGCCCTTTGGCAGGTTTAGGCACCAGTGGTCACCCTCCTCCTGGAAGTCTCCTCTCTCCCTCTCTGCCTGGTTCTGCTCCAACAGCTCTGGCCCTTCCCTGTCTTACGGCTCCTCCCCAACTTGCTTTTTAAAAGATTTCTCCTGCAGCCCCTTCTCTGCTCTCCGGGCAATTCCAGCCACCCTCCTGCTCCTCGTTTATTCAGCCAACAAATATTTGGGCACCCAGTGTGTGCCAGGCTGACAGAGGCGACCAGACACCAGCATGACATTTTCATGGCGGAGGCCGATAGTGAGAAAGAAAACATGTGGATAAGGAAAGCTCCAGTCTCAAAAGTCTAAACTCTTTCCCCAGTTCTCCTCAAGTGGAGAATCTGGGACAGAATGTCAGGATCCCAGGGCCCCAGCCTCACTCAGCTCTGAGACCCTGAGCGAGACATGTAGCCTCTGTGGGCCTCAGTTTCCCCATCTGTAGGATGGCAAAGTTGGAACCTAGTCTCTAGATCAGCCCTGTCCAGCAGACTTTTCTGTGATGACAGGCACACCCTATCCAGCTCTGCCGTCCTATCCAGCTGTCACTAGTCACGTGGGAGTATGGAACACTGAGGAACTGAAATTTTAATTTTATTTAACTTTTATCCATTTAAATCAGCACGTGTGGCTAGCGGCTGCTGTAAGGAACAGCACAACCCTCGCTGCCCTTGACCTTCATCGATAATTTTATGAAAGCTTTAGCCAATATCTCAATAAAGTTATCTACAAATTCTCTGAGTTGATGGACAAAATAAAGAAACAGGACCATCAGAGGTGAAAATAATTCTGACTTTCAAATACCTTGTTTCTCCTTCCCAAGGCAAAGCCCCCGCCCCCAGGTGAGACCCGGAGGAGAACCCTCGCCCTCATCTGGGCCCACGCTTCTCCACGCCGGCTGTGCATTCGGATCCGCTGGCGGAGATTTTTTAAAAGTGCGAATAACCGGATCCCACCTCAAACAAATTACGTCAGAATCTCTGGGCCTGGGGCTGGGCATTGGTCATGTTTTTAAAGCTCCCTGGTGGGGAATTCCCTGGCAGTCCAGTGGTTAGGATTCGAGGCTTTCACTGCTGAGGGCGTGGGTTCAATCCCTGGTCAGGGGTGATGTGTGGCCACCGTCTGGTCCCACAGCCCTGCTGAATGGATGGGGACACTGAGGTCAAGAGGAGAGAGCATTTTGTCCAGGTCACACTGCGAGTTCATCTCAAGCCTGAGCTGGACCCCAGCTCCCCAAGCTGCCCGGGCCAGGCAGGCCTTGATGCAGGGCTGGTGGCACCAGACACGGGGACCAGCATGCAGGACCCACAAAGAGGGCCGACCTCCCAAATCCTCCCAGTGGCTGAGTCGTGGTTCCAGGTGGGACCCTGTCCTCCCGTGTCCTCTTAATTTCCCATCAGCGCAGTGAGTCCACCAGAGCACACTGACACCCTAAAGCCATCTGCCTTCCCCACTGGAGTACCTCATTAAGACTGGGCCCACGAAGTTGAGAAAGATGACTCCCCCGTTGTCACGTTGTAAGATAAGCAATTTTCTGCTCCTGAGGAAACAGGTTCACATCTAAGCTCATTCCACACACAGAGGGACCCAGCATCACACTGCTCCCCCCACCAGCTTTGCCTGAAGGGAGGGAGGAGGGCGAGGCTGGGGTGGGGAGGTGGGGAAGAGGGGAAGCAGTGTTTGCCAGAGCAAGGTCCCCTTCAAGCCTCAGGATGGTCCCCAGAGCAGGGCTGGTTCTACCCAGCCTCCCGGACCCCTGGGCAGGGCCCGCTCCCTCCGAGCCCCTTGATCGGGATGAGGAGTTTTAGCCAACTTGGGTGCCCAGGTTCCCTTCTGGAGCAGAGAACCAGCCACGTCTCCACCTGACTCAGGGCTTCCTCGGCCTGGGAACCTTGCCCTCACTCTTGGCTCCTCCCCGAACCCTTCTGCACACCTGCCGGCACAGCAGTGGGCTTGCACCCAGCTCCTGGTCTGTGCGCGTTTCTTTTGCTAGTTTTGTTTATTTCCAAAGTCGGCCTGGCCTGGTGACCCAGCCACGGCAGACCTGGGCTCAAATCTTGGCTTCCCCACTTAATAGCTGTGTCACATCCTATCTGAGCTTCGACTTCCTCATCTATAAAATGGAACCTGCCTCCCGGGTGGTAGGGGAGGAAAGGGCTAGGTAGGCACAGTCCTAGGCACACAGGAGAGCTCCACAAGTGTCGGTGGCATTCCCTGCTCCCCCCCTCCACCTGCCATCTGCCAACCGTCAGCTTCCCCAGGGCGTGGGTCCAGGTGTTATTTTTCTTTGTTTTTCCCCGAGCATTGCTCAGTGGCTGGTGAAGGGCTGGGGGCGTGGGCATTCTGCAAACACGTGTTCAGTGCATTAAAAACACCCAGAAGGCGAGAACATAGGATGGCCTCCCCTCCTAGCTTCTCCCCCAGGAATCAGAATTTACAACCGTGGTCCTCTCACTAATAAAGCTGACAAACAGAGCATCTTGCAGCCATTTCCTCGGTTACACACACACACACACGCACACACACACAGCATCAAGCACATCCTCTTCAAACAATAGGAGGAAATGAGGCGGGACTGGAACACTGCCGGAATAGTGCGGAATCATTCAGAAGCCTTGCGTTTAAGATGCTGCTGGTGTGAAGAGGCGGTAGCCCTGGAGCGGGCTGGCTTGACAGCGAAGAAAAACAGGATATGGTGTGTGTGTGTGTGTGTGTGTGTGTGTGTGTGTGTGTGTGTGTGCGCCACCTGTGGGATGATCTCCATTCATGGATGCAGATGGAACAAAGGCCATGGCAGGCTGGGGTGCTTTCTGACCCTCAGGAGTTCTCCAGGCAGAAGGGGCACCCCCAAAGGACAGGAAGACAGAGTCCAGCTGAGATAGAAGATGTTAGGAATTCTGTAGAAGACACCGGACGCCCAGGACTTGAGAATAATCTCTCGGAAAAGCTGGTTTCCATTTCTCTCACAGAGGAGGCTGGGATTTTGATATGGTCTCTGATGGGAAAAAAGATACAAGGTTTGGGAACTGTTGATTAGTAGAGAAAATCCTGGGATCCTGAATCCTAATCCTTGCCCTGCTATTGCCTTGGTTAAGAGCAAAACCTGCACAGAGAGCTTGGAAAGGGAGTTTATTTTAAGGGTCTGCAGAATTCAGGAATTCTAAGTCTCTGTGTCTCTCTCTGTGTCTGTCTGCATCTCTCTATCTCTGCCCTTTCTAACTCTATCTGTCTCTGTCTCTCTTCCCTGGACTCCATGGTCTCCCTCCTCTCCAGGCCTCTCTTTTCTCTCTTTTTCCATCTGCCACAGTACATGTGATCTTGCAGTTTTAATGGCCACGACGCTCTGACTAGCCTCTGAGTTGCTTGGTCTAGTCCTTCAGTTAGTAAATATCTACAAGGTGCCTACCGTTTGCCAGGTGCTGTGAAGCACCAGGACACAGGACGAGCAGGGCAGATTGACCCTCATGAGCTGACATTGTCAATCCATTTCTCTAGGGAAATAATTTGATTGGTCAGTGGCCTTGGAGTATACTAACTAGTCCTACTAACACTAACTTAACCTGGTTATACATTAACTAGAACTGATTGTACACTAACTTCCCTGGTTGAAGACTAACTAGTCCTAGTTGAATTCTAACTTGCCCTGGTTGACATGCACCTTTGTGCATTGTTTCTGTCATGTCCGTCTCCCAAACCAACCCTGAGCTGTGGGATCTGAGCAGACCTCAACCACCTGGGAGTCGGCCCTTCCCGCCTCCACACTGGCTCAGCACCCAGTGGGTCCTGACACCTAGTAGGTGTCTCCTAACACTCATGAACACAGCTCCAGGTCCAGCCCGGGGCAAATACTGCCAGACTCTATGTTAACATTTCTGAAAATACAATCCTAGCTGCAAGCCAGTGAATGCTTAAGAAGAAAACGCCACCTCTGGGAACATTATCTTAGTGAGGGGATTTGGATTCATTAGATTTCAGCATTTACTAAGGGAAAGAGACTTACTTTCAAGGGCTCTGAAGAAAATTCCATTCCATATTTTAAGTCACAGCCTAGATTTTTAATTTCCTAATGGATTTATAACAGAAGAAAAATTACCTCTTTATATGGTATTCTTGCCAGATCCCAAATCTATTCCCACTTTGAGTTTGGTTGTATGGCCTCTTAGCTACCGAGCCCTGGTCTTCCTTTGGCCTCTGAGCTGCGTGCTTTCACAGAAAGCTTCTTCCCCAGAGTGAGCTAATCAGGCAGTGCATGTTCCCTAGACCTCCTGCCAAGGTCCCTGAGGGTGCCTCTCCATCACTCACACACACAGCCAGCAAGTGCCCTGGATGGCAGTAGATGCCAGCCATCAGGGGTTTAGATCCTCCGGAAGGAGACTGAGACCTCCTTGTCCCTGCTCTGGTGAAGGATAAAGAACCAGAGGGAGGCCCATAGGCAGCCTTGGAGGGTGAATTGGATGCAAAGCCCAGAACAGACTTCAAAGCTCTTCTCCTCCACCACTTTTCATCACCCAATGTTTGCTGGGCTTCGTGGCCTGGTCTTACTGGGCGCAGTAAGGGTCTAGCCCTGCCTCCTGGCCCCAGGCCCCTTGTGGTGGTGGATGGGGAAGGAGCAGTGGAGAGAGGGTGTTTACCCAGTGCCTTCTCTACGGCCAACACTGTGCCAAGTGCTTTCAGATGCCATCGTTTCTTGTAAGAATGGAATTTGTTCAGCTGTACCCCCAGAGCCACACAACTGGAGAGAAGATTCCCCCAAAGAAAGGGGTATAGCATTCTGAGCAGACCCAAACATAAACACACACTGTATCTTCCTCTCTAAAATATGTTGTGTACAATTCAAAGAGGTGCAGAGGTCACCATGTGGCTTGTGTATTAGTCTGCCCTGGCTGCCATAACAAAATACCACGCCCTGGGGAGCTTAAACATCTGCTGACAGGGTTGGTTTCTGGTGAGAACTCTTCCTAACTGCAGATGGTCACCGTCTCTCTGCGTCCTCACATGGCAGAGAGGGAGCAATCTCTTTGGTGTCCCTTCTTATAAGGGCACTAATCCCATCATGGGGGCTCCACCCTCATGAACTCATCTGACCCTAATTACCTCCCAAAGGCTCTTATCTCCAAATATCACCACAGGGAATAAGGCTTCAGCATAGGAATTGGGAGGGACACAAACATTCAGTCCATAATAACTGGCAAGTGGCAGAACCCAGACCAAGCTCTACATTTCACACTGTGATAGCTCAGTAGTCCTGGGAGAGGCCAAAGTTGGCCCCCCTCCCAGAGAATCCCCTAATCCTCACTCTTGCCCCTATCCAGGCAAGCACAAAACCCCTCTGCTGCTGCTTTCCACAGGTCCTAGTTTTAGAAATTTTCATTTTGCTCCCATTCTAAAAGATTTGAGCCTTCCTATGCTGGAGCTGGTCACCTGGCTGTCAAGCTCTTGGACCTGGGACCCCAACAAAGGCGAACCGCAAGCACCCCAGCAACCACCCACCTGGAGGCTGAGAGTATTCTTGCCCTACTGTTCTGCCAGGTGGCACCTCTTGATTGCCAGGGAGCACACACACTGCCCTGTCACCAGCCTACCAGCCTTCCCTGGGGCCCTGACGGTGAAGCCTGAGGCACCCTGGCCCCAGGGACTCTGTGTCCTCAGCCAGGCTATCAGAGCTTTCTCTCAGGTAAGTGACCAAGCTGGTAGTGAGCAAGTGAGTCTGGGCCAGGCTGCCTCGCCTGCCCCTGAGCCCCACCCCCGGAGACCTGTACAGCAGCAGAGCCGCCTGCAGAGATAAACATTAAGCCTTTGAATGATGTATCCAATCTGCACAGTGTATATTAGCAGACCACAGAGGGCACCTCCCTGGGGGCAAACATCACCCCACCCTACCCCGCTGCTCCAGCCCTGGAATGATGGTCTACCCCAAGGCCCTCAGCCCCTGTGTGACCCTCGAGAGATCCCAGCCCCCCGGCCCCCAGCCTCTCCTCCCCTAGCACTGACCAGCTGTCAGCCCTCCCAGGACATTCTGTCCTCTTCTCTGCTTGGCTGTAGCCACCATTCTGTCCCCTCGCCTGGCAGGGCTCTGGGGTCTGTGGATTTAGCAGCAGCTTTGGCCAGAAGTAGTTTGGGGCACTCCTGGGTTCCCTGACACCTGGATGCCAGGCTGGACACTGGCCTCCCCAAGGGCCGGGAGGAAAGTCACTGCAGGGCCCGCCTCAGCACCACGGCCAAGGGGTGGGAACAGTAGGCAAGGCCTGGGGTCCTGGCTTCCCTGAAAGGTCTGGCTGGGAGGGAGCAGCGGGCCTTCAGCTCCCAGGTTTGTGACGGCACAAAACCTAGAGGGGCACGTCTCTCACCCCACTTTTCCCAAGCAGCTCCTTGGGGCACCCCCTGTGTTTCACCACATCTCACACCCCCCCTCCCACCGCTGTGTGACCCCGGATCAGTCACATCCCCTTCTGTGCACCCTCATCGGTAAATTGAGGGCATGGATTAGACTCTCTCCAAGGGTTTTCCAGCACGAGCCTTCCAAACATCCAACCCGTGGGGCCCAGCACGTGTGAGAACACAGGCACTTCCTCCTCTGCTTCCACACGTTAATATTTTGCATAGATTTCCCAACAATTATTTTCCCTTTTAACCCTCGGCACTTGAGCGATTTTTCTCTTCACTCCCAAGTCACTCCCGAGGGGAGGCACAGCCGGGATGGCCTCCTGGAGAAGAGCCACATTCCATTCCCTCTCCCAGCGGGTCGTGGTCCATCCCCACCACTCCCAGCAGAGCCGACTCCGGCCAACACGGCCCATGTATAATTGATGAGCCCCATTCTTTCCGCGTGGAGCCCTGAGACGCCCACGGCCATAATGCAGGATGTTAAAAGCTTCCCGGGAAGCCTTGCTCTGGTTTCCAAGAGGGGTAATTAATGTAATAAAGGGGTTTCCAATTATGATTCTTGCTGCAACTTTGATTTCCCCTGCAAATCCTCTTGAGATGTTTCCAGAAGCACCCAGGCCTTTCGTATCTGTTTCCTCGAAGGCATTCCATCCACTCACATCTGTTCCTTTCATCACTAAAAAAAGAGGCCGGCGCCGCTGGGGTCCAGGCCTTTGTGCCAGGGCACGAGAAGTTAAGGGGACAGCCGTCACCGAGGAGCAGACTGCACTCGAGGGCCCTGCCTTCGTTCTCTCGGGCGCCAGGCCACCATTTCTCAGCCTCTACTCTCTGCTTTTAAACAGTCGTTCTTGCTCTCCAAAGGAGGACCCATTTGTAACTAGATTTCCTGATTCCGAGGGTTCTAGAGGGGCAGCAGGGCCGATCCTCACCGTCCGGGAGCTTGGCCCGGAACACAGACCTTAACCCAGTGCCGGCAGCGTGCTGGACCTCCCAGCAGCCTTGAGAAGCAGGCTGTCAGCCCCGCTGCAGTTTACAGGTGTGCCCTCTGAACCCAGAGAGGTTAGGGACCCTGCCTGGTGTCACAGGCACGCGCAGGAATGGCAGGACCTGGACTCAAGCTCTCCTGATGCTGTCCCCTTCCCCTGCCCCAGAGCTGCCAAGCTCTGCGAGCAGACCCACGCCGTGCTGAGCTCCTCCTTTCCCTGCAGGACACTTGAGAGAGGGGGCTGCTCTCTCCTCACTTCCGGGGCGGAAGCTGGGGGCTCTGGAGGGCTTCCTCCCTGGAAATAGAAGGATGGAGAAAAGGAGGACTTGACAGCTTCAGGCACGCACGCCTGCGCACGCACGCACACACACAATAGCCCTGGGTTTGAGATGCACAGGGACCTCAGAATCCTAGACTAGCCTGCTGGGGTCGGAGAGACGTTTAAGGGACTTTGGAAAACAGCTCTGCTGTGAGGGAGACCAGGCCAGGGCGGGGCTGGCCACGGGCAGTGGGGAAGACCGAAGGGGTGCCAAGACATTCATCAGGCTCCAGCCGAGAAGGTGGCAACTCAGGGAAGGGCCCAGGATAGGGCTAAAGCCAGGAGCGCTGAGCAGGGAAACTGAGGCAGCCACCCCGGAGTGCAGAGCATACTGTCATCTTAGGGTGGGGAAAAGCTGTGTGACTCTGTGTGCAGTTTCTCAGGGCCCGTGGCCAGCACATCAGAAGCCAGGCCAGTAACGCTCTCCCAGCTGCTGCCCCGCTGTCTGGGGGGGGGTACTGACGCTGCTGCAGGGAGAGGCCCCAGGGGACCAGCATCAGGAGCGCAGGGGACCAGCGGGGAGAAAGCACCTCTTCCTCTTCGCCTTCCCCTCTTTGGCTTCCCAGTTTCCCTTTCATGCCTCTTCACGCCTCTCCCAGCCTCCCTGTGCTCCCCGGGTTTCAAGCAGAAATTCTCTGTGCCGTTTAGTCCCTGGAGGACCGAAATGAACCCTTAAAATAGGAAATAAGGAGAAGAGATGGGAGGCTGGAAGTCATGAGCAAAGGAAGGAGAAGATAAGGATGGACACATAATAGCTCAAAAAATTAAATAAGGAAAAACTCTTTTGAAATAACACCATTGGTAGCATTTTACTCAGCATCTTGGGACTTCCCTGCAGACCCTCGGGCGGAAGCCATTCCTTTCTTTTTTCTGCTGTTACTTTGCCAAATCTCTCCGGAGTCACTGATATTTCTAGTTAGCCTCGAGCTCAAACTTGGAAGTTCCTAGATATTAAACATTAACATGAGCACATGCATTTTTCTTAAAGCAAGAACAAGCTAAAATCTATAATGTGAAATTCAGCTGCCGTGTGATCATTTTTCCTGCCCCATGTGGTTCAAGGGGTTGACGTTTCCATTCATTCACTGCACAAATGTTGATGGCATGCCCACTACATCCCTGGCTTGGTCTTGAAGGTAATGGCACCATTTAAACTTGCTGGAATATGTTTACATATTTTTAACATTAGTAAACTTCCCAAACCACCAGTCAGGTTAATCCCTCCATTTGTCATCTCAGAAGAAAGAGCAAAAGCATTGTTCCGGTAAGAATTACCTGGACGGGGCTCCCCTGGTGGTGCAGTGGTTAAGAAGCTGCCTGCCACTGCAGGGACACGGGTTCGAGCCCTGGGCCGGGAAGATCCCACATGCCGCGGAGCAACTAAGCCCATGCACCACAACTACTGAGCCTGCGCTCTAGAGCCCGCTAACCACAACTACTGAAGCTCGTACTCCGCAACAAGTGAAGCCACTGCAAGCCTGCGCACGGCAACAAAGAGTAGCCCCTGCTCGCCACAACTAGAGAAAACCAGCGCGCAGCAACAAAGATCCAACGCAGCCAAAAATAAATAAATAAAATAAATAAATTTATTTTAAAAAAAAGAATTGCCTGGACGGAGCCAGGCTGGGAAGAAAGAGGATGGGGCAGTGGTACCTGCAGTTATCTGGGCAGGGGCAGGGGTGGTGGGAGGACAAAGTGGTGACCGCCGCCCCCCCCAGCCAGCAGCCCAGCAGTCCTGCCGAGACTGTCGGAATCGTGAGGGCCCAGGCACAGGGCACCAGGTGTCCCAAGGAGGATCTGGCTGCTGGGCAGGTGGGCACTGAGTGTCTTACCCTCCAGGTAGCCGAGTGGGGAGCTCTTCTGTGAGCGGAGAGACTGCCTCCCCCCACACCTGGGCATCTCCTAGGCCCAATCACAGGGAAAGTCAAGTTCTAAGGCGGGCACTTACCCTTCAACCAGAACTTCATAATCTCAGCAGTACAAGCAGACCTCGACATTGCCTGTTCGGTTCCAGACCACCACAATAAAACAAATATTGCAAAAAAGATATCACATGAATTTTTTTGGTTTCCTACTGCATACAGAAGTTATGTTTACACTATACTATACTATAGTATACTATACTATACTATAGTGTATTAAGTGTGCAATAGCAATATGTCTAAAAAAACCAACGTATGCATCTTGATTTAAAAATACTTTATTGCTAAAAAATGCCAACCGTCATCTGAGCCTTCAGAAATTCTTCATCTTTTTGCTGGTGGAGGGTCTGAAATATTGCGAGAATTACAAAAATGTGACACAGAGACACAAAGTGAGCAAATGCCGTTGGAAAAATGGCACCAGTAGACTTGCCTGATGCAGGGTTGCCACAAACCTTCAGTTTATAAAAAGCGCGATATCTGCGAAGCACAATAAAACGAGGTCTGCCTGCGATCACTTTTTAACGCCCTTTTGCAAATTGATGACTGCAAAAAAACATTTTTATTCTACTCCTGGGCTTTAAAAGCAAATTAAAGAAAGCACATATTTGACAAATACTGTTTCGTGAAAAGTAAAGCAAGATGGCAGAACTTGAAGAAGAATCACAAGGAGACTGGAAGGGTCCTGGACCAGGAATCGGGGCCTGGCCTCTGCCCTCAGCTCTGCTTCCAACCAGCCAGGGAACCTTAAGAGCCTCGTTCCATTTTTAGATTTTTCTTTTGCATTTGCTTACATGTAAGTCATACAATTCACTGAGCCCCTTACTCGATGTGTAGCCAGTTCTGACAACCGAGGCACCAGCTGTGACCGAGACCCTGTCCCTGTCTCCTGTCTTCCGCCGCCCCCCACCGTTCGCCCCCCATGCTGGTTATAGCGCTGAGTTCTATCTGCTACTGTGGAGGGCACGTGTGCTGGGGCGGCAGCCTTGAGGACAGCACCCACAGCTGTCCCGGACCACAGAGAGACTGGGACAGATAAAGCTGGATGCACTGAGGCCAGAGATGGGATCCCTGTGGATTCCAAATACAAAATGACAGGAAGGTGATGTCTGATCTCAGGGCAGTGAGGATGGAGAAGAGGGAGCAGGGCTAAACATGTAACCGAATTCTCCGGGCCTTGGTTTCCCCATCAGCGCTGTGGGGTAACTCTGTCTGCCAAGCCCTGACCAGGACACCCAGCTGAAGGACAGTGAAGATCAAAGACGAGAACTGATTTGATACTGTTTGATTCCACTTATACAAGGTATCTAGAACAGTCAAATTCATAGAGTCAGAAAGTACGTTGGTAGATGCCAGGGGGGCCAGGGGATGGGGGTGGGTGGGGAGGGGGAATGGGGAGCTAGTGTTTAATGGGAGCAGAGTTTCAGTTTAAGAAGGTGAAAAATTCGCGAGATGGGTGATGGTGAGGGTTGCACAACAATGTGAATGTACTCAGTGCCACTGAACCGTACAGTTAAATATGGTTAAAATAGGATGTTTTATATTATGTGACTTTTACCACAATAAAAAAGCATTAAAAAAAAAAAAAAAAGAACTGATTTGAAAGCTATCAAGTAGCTTGATAGCTCGACACTTGATACTCGACATTGGCCCAGCAATGTCGAGCCCCATGAGGGAGTGAAGATAAAACCCTGACTCTGTGTAGAAGAACAGAATTTTGTTTGTTTGACTTTCGCTTATAAAGCCTATTTTATAAAGCTCTTTAAGGAGTCAAAAGCTCTGACTAAATTTAGGCAGAAGAGAAAGGCAGGTTGCAAGCCTCCTAAAGAGATCAGTTGTTCGTGATTGCAAGGTAAAAGGGAGAAAACGTAGAAAAAGTAAGAAAAGGGGCAGTCGTAGGCTCTCTTTTGTAATTTTTTAGGAAAACTGCCTCTTGTTATGACCCTGTTGTTCACTTGCTGATTTACCAGCCATGCCCAGGGAGGCCAGAGCCCCGGGGGGCACCCCAGAGCCGGCATGGAGGGCTAAAGTGACCCCCACAAAAGGTGGGCAGTGAAGGTCCCTCCTGCCAGAGGATCCAAACAGATGGGTGCTGCTGACCACGGCTTTTATCCCAGCATCCCAGGGCATTCCTGTGGCCCCGAATGGTTCCTGTAGCCGTCAGGAGACAGCCTGTGCCCAAAGCTGGGTTTTGACTGAGCACCGACAGTAGATAACTAGAGTATTTGAGAAAGTACCTGCTTGATCCTATACATTTGTAATAATTTAACTTCTGTCCTAAATTGTCAATTACTTTCTTTGCTTACAGTAGCTGGAGATTCCTTTTTAATTTTTGTTTTAGCAGAGGAGTGTTCTGTTATTTTCAATATATCATACTTACTGAATCTTATCTGGAAGAAATTAACAGGTTTTTAAGTCTTAGAGACACATACTTACAAGGTGTAGGTAAATATTGGAACAAGACATTGTCATTGCATATTTTAAAAGCTTGTTTTGCAGACTCCTCCAAAGCATCAGATGCCCAAGCACATCAACACATTCTGACCCATCTGAAGACGGCTGCATGAAGCAAACTGGCAGCAAATGTCACTTGGACACTGCTAGGAAATGAAGAAACATGGACCTGCCCAGTTAATTCCAAATGCTGTCACTGTTTTGATGACACATCTCAGGGGAGGACATTTTTCTCCCTCTCAGTGTGCAAATCATCCCATTAGTCCTATCAAACTCCCTGAGACAAGGTAGCAAGGGCTCCTGCAATTTAAACAGCTGGATGGCTGGGGAACATCCCCAGAGACTTTGAGTCAGTTGGAAGCAGGGTTTGGATGCTGGGTGATGTCTGCAGGGGCTGTCTCCTTAACAGGCTCGGCTTGTGTCCTGCCGTCTGCAAGGAACCCAGCAGATGGGCCCGTGGGCTCACCCGCCAGTGGAGTCTGGTCACTGCTCAAATCCATATCCAAGGCCCTGGACCAAGGAGGACCCAGGCCACTCACACCGCGCCCACCTTTGCATCCCAGGGGATGCGGCACACCCCGGCTGGGCACCACTGACTGGAGGCACAACCCCTGGTCTGCTTCCACTCCACACACCAGCCTCTCTGTGCTGAGGCTGCTGGGAGCCTGGACTCTGTTTTGAAAGAGAAAAAAACCCCAGTCTGTCTCCCCTTCTAGATCATGACCCCTCAAGGGGAGGTCTCCTTCACAACCTGAAGCCCATCAACTTGAATAGAGGTCAGCTATTTGCTTTATAAACTTTGGTCCGTCCAGCCAGCTAATAATGTAAGTTTCCAAAGGTCTTTCAAGTCTTACACTTGATTTCCTGTACCTAACAGTTAAACACATGTGTGTTGGGCATCTGTAATGTGCCAGGCCCAGTGCTCAGTCAGGGATACCCAAATGAATGATTCATGGTATCTTCCCTCAAGGAGCTCAGAGTCTAGAGGAAAAGACAGGAGGTGAACAGACTATTTCAAAGTGATGCTCTGCTCAACCATCTCCTTCTCACTTTTCAAGCCCCAACTTCAAGGCCACCCCTTCAAAAGGTCTTTCTTCCCTTAGCACCTGATTCAATGCAGGCTTCCCTACTCTATCAAAGCACCTATCATCAACAGCTATAATTTTTACTTATTTGATTTTCACTTATTTATTATTTGTCTCCCCACTAAAATATAAACACGAAAGCAAGAACATTGTCTATTCAGTTGTCCATTTTAATCCTAGTATCCAGCACCTAGTATTTACTCAATAAATACTTCTTAAATGAAGGAACGTAGAGTGATATGTCTGACCACTGTGTCACAGCTTGTGGCCCCTCCTGCCTTGGCACTCCTGGAACTGTTTCTGTGCTGTTTTGGTTTTTCCCTCCAGTATATCTTATAATTTCATTCATTTATTTTGTTTATTGCCTGCCTCCTCCTATGAGAATATATATTCTGTAAGAACGGTGATTTTGCCTGTTTTGTTTACTATTGTTTCCTTGCATCTAGAACAGTACCTATAGTACACACTCAATAAATGTTTTTTCAGTGAATAAATGTCACTGCTATGTGGGAGTTAACAGAGGGTAATTTAATCCATATGGGCAGGGGGTGGTCACAGAAGGCTTCCTGCAGGATATGACATCTGAGATCGGTCTTAAGTCCTAATGAATTAACTCACCAAAATGGACTCCAGAGGAAATAGAAAATCTGAGCAGTTCTATGACCACTAAGTAAATTGTATTCACTGAAAAACTGCTAGGCCCCAATGGTTTTATAGGAGAATTCTACCAAACTTCTAATCTTATTTAAACTCTTCCAGAGACTAGAAAAGGAGAAACCATTTTGTGAAGCTAGAATAACCTTGATAATAAAACCAGGGAAGGACAGTATGAGAAGGCAAATCACTGGCTAACATTTCTCACAAGTTTACATGCAGAAGTCCTAACAGGATATTAACAATCCAAATCTATCAAAGTCTGTAAAATAATAATGCACAATCATCAAGTTGGGTTTATCCCAGGAATGTAAAGATAGTTTATTAGCAAATTATTGCAATATAGCAAATTTCACTATATTAAGGGATTAAAGAAAAATTATATCATAATCTCATTGAGAACAGAAAAAGGCATTAGATAAAATTTAACACTCATTCATGACAAAAATTCTTAGCAATCTAGAAAAAGACAGTAATTTACTTTAACCTGATAGAATAAATTTAAAAATCTATATAAACATCACATTTGACAGTAAAGCACTTAAAAACATTCCTTTTAAAATGATGAATGAGACAAGTCTATGATCACTGCTTTTATTCAACAGAAAAATTTGACTATAAGAGTAAAGGACTGACTTGGATAAATGGTGCTGGGAAAATTGATTATGGAAAAAAATGGATCCCTGCCTCAGATTATATGGAAACAAACATAAATAATAAAAGGAAAAATAGAAGAAGTTGACTAAATTTAAAAAAAAACTTCTGTTAAACTTCTATTAACTTCTGTTAAGTTTCTGTTAAAACTTCTGTTAAGATACCATAAACAGAAAAATGCAAACCACAAACAGGGAAAAGATATTTGCTATCTATACCCAAAACGATTATTATGCAGAATGTGTTTTTTAAATTCCTCAAAACATTAAAAAAAACTATTAGAGGAAAAAAATGAAAGATGAACAGAAGTTACCAACGGGAATTTCACAGAAGGGGGAATGTAGCAATCCGCTTACAGTCAGGGAATGCCAAATCAAAACCACAATGGGATTTCATTTCATACCCATTTGTTGTCAAAATCTTTAAAATGTGTCATTAGAAAGTTCAGGCAACCTTGTAGACTGCAGGGAATTTTCTTTATATACCACTGGTGAGCGTATAAACTGCCCCAGTAATTTAGCAAATTATTTGGCAATACCTAATAAAACTGAAAATATGCTTGCCCTGTGATTTGTAATTCCACATCTGTAGGATGCCCTTGAAGAGCTCTTGCCCATGTGCCCAAGCAGATGTGTTTATAGTGTTCATAGCAATAAGGTTTGTAATAACAAACAAAAAAAAAGAAAGAACCCTAAATGTCCTTCAACAAAAGAATGGATGTGAACACACATATGTGCACGCACATGCTAGAATATTGTACAGTACTGAAAATGAATGAACTAAGGCTACATGCATCAGCATGTAACATCTCAAAAACATGATATTGGGCACAAATTGCAAGCTATAGGAGAATACAGAGAGAATGACATTTACATGAAGTTTTTAAACATTCTAAGCAACAATGCATATTACTTAGGGATGCGTACATACATTCATGGTAAACATATAAAGATCTTTATAGAAATGATGAAACAGTGAATTCGGAATGGTGGTTACCTGGAGAAGAGAGGAAGAGAGCTAGGATTAGGAAGGGGTACAGAGGCCCTTGACTGTGTTGATTTACTTCATTTCTTAAGCTTGGTAGGCTATTCTTTATAACCCTTGGACACAGATGTTTTATTTTATTTATTTATTTATTTATTATTTATGGCTGTGTTGGGTCTTCGTTTCTGTGCGAGGGCTTTCTCCAGTTGCGGCAAGCGGGGGCCACTCTTCATCGCGGTGCGCGGGCCTCTCACTATCGCGGCCTCTCTTGTTGCGGAGCACAGGCTCCAGACGCGCAGGCTCAGTAGTTGTGGCTCACGGGCCCAGTTTCTCCGTGGCATGTGGGATCTTCCCAGACCAGGGCTCAAACCTGTGTCCCCTGCATTGGCAGGCAGATTCTCAACCACTGCGCCACCAGGGAAGCCCAGATGTTTTATTTTAAAATTGAGGGGAAAAGGTATGAGCATCAGATGAAGAAGGAAGGAAGGGTATTCTAGGAGGAAGGAAGAGCATGAGAAAAGACGCTGAGGGGTAGTGGGGCAGATAGAGTGGGGAAACCACAAGAAACGTGGTGTTTAAAGCACACGTGGAGAGGGGGTGTTTAAAGTCAAGGCTGCAGATGCTGCAGGAAGGACAGACCATGCGGTAATCATGAGTGCCAGGCTAAGGGAGGCAGGAAATTATGCTGAAAGCTACAGGGAATTATTTAAGGGTATTAAGCAGGTGAGTGATTCAGTCCTCTGAGCATTTTGGAAAGGCCATTCTCATGGCAGCGCGGAGGATGGATTGGAAGGGGTTGCAGTAGAGGAGGGGGACATTCTGGCAGCAAGGGACCTGGTCGGAAGCTGGTGAATGGTCTAGACCAGAAGCGAGGGGGACTCTGGGCTAGAGGCAGTGGTAACGGGGAGAGAGAAGCTGTCTAAATTCTAAGTTTCCAATGCACATTTCAAAAGATTTCTAATGCTCCTGGTGCGCCCACGTGGAAATGACTGCTCAGTATGCGGCTGTGTTAAAGTTCAAAACACAAAGGCTCCAGCCTTCCCATGTGTTACTGGAGACAGCTTAGAGTGGCAGGTTCCAATGAGCTTGGCTGAGCCCTGCTGGCCTCCGACGCCGTAATTACATGTTGATTGGTATTCGGAATGGTCGGTGTGAGCTGCCCACGTTGTCAGGTCATTGCTGATTCTGAGTGATGGTCTCTCTGTTCCATTTCTTCCTAATGAGTGCTCACACTTGAGCACTTAACAGAGAGCAGTGGCTTCCCAACACAAATGGCCTTCCAGCAGAACAAAGCACTCTAAGGAATTAGTGATTTCTGGCTTTTATTAACTGGGCTGACAACTCTGGACAAGGAAATTTGAAATTTTGAGTTATTTGCAGATTGGCTCAATTATAATATTATAGTAATTGCAAAGCAAAGTCACAGAATCCCAGATATTTAACATCAAGCCCATGGAGAAAGCAGATCCCACACCCTGTAGTTCAATAGAAGGATTTTAATATAGAGAACTAGTTACAAAGGTGCAGAAAGAACAAAGAGGATGGTGAGTCTCCCCGGAGGTTAGCAGCACCAGGCAGCTGCTACCAACCCTAGAGGAGAGACAAAGGGGAAGGAGGGTGTCCCAGAGCCCAGGAAGGGGCACCATAGAGGGAAGGGCTGTCCAGTAGAATCGGAACTACAGGAGATGGAGGAGCTGCGGGAAAGGAGATGGCCCCTGAAGAAGAGGGAGAGCGGGGACTAGAAATACCCTGGCTTCTCCTTTCTTCCTGCCCTCCAATCTGCTGCCAGCACCTGCCAATGGCTGGACGTAACCAGAAGCCAATGGCAAGCAAGCCTAGAAAATGTATTTTCCCCCAGGGGCCTGTGATATATAGCCGGGCAGGGAAAAAAGGAGGTGGACGTTAGGGCAAACAGACCAATGGCTGGAACAGGAGGCAATATTGAGTCAAGACCCATATGCTGAAAGGAGGGAGCCATGCAAAGACCAAGGGAGGAGAATTCCTACCAATGGAATACGGAGTGGGCAGGGCAGGGATGGCTGCATTGGCTTCCTCGTCATTGTCCGGGCTTGTCACCGGCACTGGTCATCTGGTTGACCCCCCTCGTAATTCCCTTTTGCCCAATTGCCCCTTTCCACTCAAGCCTGCCTCCTTGATGCTTTCCAGCAGAGCCAAGTGCTGCCCTTCAGAGAGCTGGGGGGACGCGATGGAGGTGGGGTCTGCTGGGTAGGCTGGTTATACTTCTACATCTGAGCAAATTCCATGACTCTAGTTATACTTCTCTCCATATATTGACTTTTCACTCTGTGCCAGGAACTGTGCAAAAACTTCAAGTACATTACATCATTTGTTTCTTACATCAACCCCGTGAGGGGGCTTTGTTCCCCCATTTAATAGATGAGGAAGGAGAGGAAGTCACTTGCTCAAAGGTACGCCATCAGTGGCAGAGCTGGGATTCCATTCACTCATTCAATTTGCAAATATGTAATGAATGTCTATCAAGAGCCAGATGGTGGGATTTAAAATGGTGAACAAAACAAGCATAGAATATATAGTGTAATAGGGAAAACAGATATTAAACAAATAACTGCACAATCCCTAGGTAGTTGTGCTTGTGATACATTTGCTGATGAAATTATTTATGCCAATAAAAAAGCATAATATAGTCCAGAACCCTGCTCATGTATTTCTCATATATAATAATTGATTCTTTTGTTTTCTGTTTTTTGAATTTCTGCTCTTATATTTATCATTTTCTTCTTCTTTTATATTTTTAGGTCTACTTTTTCTAGATGCTTGACTTGAACACTGAACTCATTTATAGCTAAGGCTATAAATTTCCCTCTGAGTGCTGTTTCTGCTACACCCCACAAATTGTGATATATTGTTCTTTTATTCTTGTTCAGTTCTAAATATTTTGTCACTTCATGGTGACTTCCTCTGTAATGCATGTGTTATTCAGCAGACCATTTTAAAATTTCCAAACATACTTCTATCTTTTTACTGTTGATTTTACTGTTGATGGTTAGCATTTTTTGACAATGAAGTATTTTTTAATTAAAATATGTACTTTTTTTTAGATATAATACTATTGCACACTTAATAGACTACAGTATAGTATAAACATAACTTTTATATGCACTGGGAAACCAAAAAATTCATGTGACTCGCTTTGTTGTCTATTGGGGTGGTCTGGAACCAAACCCTCAGTATCTCTGAGGTCTGCTTATGGTAGCTTCCAAATCTCAATTTCTTACCCTAGAGCTTTTTTCTTTTTTTAATTTTTGATGACCCTATTTTTTTTATTTCTACAATTTCTAATAGTTGCTTTTACGTATTCACTAGCCTTTTATTTTTGCTTATGTTTTGCATATTACTTTTAAAGTTTTTGTCAGACTCATCTGTAAAATTTATTTCATTTGTAATGATTTAATATTCTGCCTACTGAAATCGCTGACTGCAATTCTTAACATCAGATATCTTCATGACTTCTAGATTTCATTTATTTACTTTTTAAATTTTATTTTGCACACTCATTTTGACTCAGTGGTTTCTCATTTTCTCTTTTATTTGTCTGTGGTTTTCTGTCTCCACTTCTTTCCTCTGTCCAGGGTTCCAAGTTGCTCCCACCAGCCTTCCCCGTTCCCAGTGTAGGATCACATTTTCTGATGGACGTCAAGAGTCCCCACCCCATATGACATCATCACAGATCCAGTCACAGCACCACAGGGGCCTTGGTTCAGGTCCTGGTCATAGACTGACCCCTCGTGCTCTCTCTGGCCTGCTCCCCCAGCTTTCCACACACCTTGGCCCCAGGTGGAGGTCGCCACGTGCTGGTATCAGCTTCCTTCACAGGTGCCCGGAGGCCTATCTCCACCTGGGTGTGATCAGTCCCCCTTCTCACATGGATCACTTTCCATCTAAACTCCAAACTTCCAGACCCAGCAAGCCTGCACAGCCACTGATTTGTATTTCTGTTCTCCTTTGGTCTTTGGAGAGATGTACCTTAGTTTTGAGCCTGGATATGTTTTTTGATTTCTTACAATAGTCTGCTGTTGCGGTAGAAGTAAAGCCTTCAGGGTATTTGAAACAAAATATTACTGTGCCATCTTGACCTGAAGTCCTTTTCTTTTGTTAAGCATGTTAAATAAAACAATAATAATAATAATAAACTCTTATAAGTGGGGGAGGGTGACTTCACAGTATGAAAACATTTACCAGAAAAGTGAGGCTCCCTCTCACCCCAGATCCCCAGTCCCCCTCTGCAGAGGTAACACCCATCAGGAGAGTCTTATGTCCCTTTAGAAACGTCACTCACACATAGATACACCACCAGCCTCTTTTGTGAATCTTCCCCTTTTCAGACTCCAACCTAGATTTTCTCTGAGTGTAGAGAGATGTCTGGAGCCACTCAAAACCAACAATGAGAACCCAACTCTTGCAAAAGCAGTTCTAGAAATGCAGTTTTAAGGTTACTTCTGTTTTGAAGTTTAAAAACAGAAAGAAAGACCAACAGAGAGTTGTTCAACAGGAGAGCTTTGAGAATTTAGCTTCTATAACCTTGAAATGCAGCAAAAGGCAGAGGCCCCAGGTCCAACTTGGACAGAGATTCATTATCCTACTTTGCTCAACTCAGAGGTCTCCAGTAGTTCTGGGACCTTGTGAAGGACACGCTGGGCCCGCCTTAGGTGGGCCATCAGGTTGCCAGGCCCTGTCCTGGGTATTTTCAGATGCCATCTCAGTTAATCACCAGGACATACATCATCTTAGAGAAAAGGGGGAAAATCTTGGGGCAGTTACACTCTAGGGTTCAGGGCCATGCAGGCAGTAAGTGATGGGGCAGGAATGCAAGCTGGAGGCGTGGGCAACAAAATCGGTGCATTTCCATCCCACTGCATTGTTCTGACAGCGTAGGGCCAAATTCACCACGGAGCCTGGTGAGGGAGCTTTACGTTTCCACCACCCGCACAGAGTGACAGACCACTCTGGCCACTTCGTAAAAGGGTCCTCTGCGTCATCCATGTGTGCAGAGCTGGAGAGCATTTGTCCACAGGTCCAGATCCAAGATGAGCCATCGCACAGCTCTAGTTAAGAAGCCGCAGAGAGGCAAGGATGCTCAGGGGAAGGGCTGCATTATGCCACATAGTTCCTCTTTGGCTTAGAAATGCCAAAGAGAGGAAACACAGGAGCTGAACTTGTCCATTTTCCATAGATGCTGCTTTTGGTTCATTTTCCCCCATTGTAAACAATGCTGCAGTGAACATCCTCACACGTGTTTCCTTTCTTTGAAAGTTTTTCTAGGGCTTATGTATCCAGAAGAGGATTGCTGGGTGCATAGGATAGGAGCAGAGTTTTCTAGACACTGCCAGATAGCTTTCCAAACCAGTTGTAGCAATTTATTCTTCCACCAGTACAGTGTATGCTCACTATTTTCTCACATCCTTGCTTATGTGAAACTATCTGACTTTAACATTTTTGCCCATCTGATGGATGAAAAACAGCATCTTATTTAGTTGGCATATTCCCAATTATTAAATGAGGGTGTCTTTTAATATACTTTTGGCCGTTTGTATTTCTTCTGTGAATTTTCTGTACCTACCCTTTGCCTGCTGTTTTTCTACTTTTCTTGGATTTTCAGGATTTCTTCATATAATTTGAATTGCATTCTGTTTAGTATTTTGAAAACATTTTCTCCCATACAGCTGCTTCTCTTAACCTTGTTATTGGTGGCTTTTGCCATGCAGAAGTTTTTATTTTAATGTAATCATAATTTGTAAATAAATCTTTTTCACTTATGGTTTATATCTAAGTAATCATTCCCTATCCCAAGGGTACAACATTATTCTTAAGAGCTATGTTTTCAGAGGTTCACTAGTGTATTCTAGAAATTTAGAAATTCTAATAGCTAGACCAGGGTTGGCAAACTTTTTCTGTAAAGGGTCAGATGGTAAATATTGTAGGCTTTATTGGTCCTCCAGTCTCTTGTAACTACTCAACTCTGCCACTGTAGCCTGAAAGCAGCACTAGACAATAGGTAAATGAATGGGACGGCTGTGTTTCAATAAAACACTATTTACAAAAGCAGGTGGCAAGCCAGATTTGGTCCAGGGACATAGTTAGCTCACCCCTGATCTAGACCATCTAATTCAAGGGTTGGAAAGTTAGCAATTCCTTATGGTCTCTGTAGGTACCCTACCAAATTTATGTAAGTTTAAGCAATTGTATTTGGAATTACATATGAGAACAGTTATATATGAGACAGACCTGGTTTTCTTTCTGAGCCAAAAAAACCCATCTTTCTTTTGTGCTTGACACTGATTCTGGCCAGGTGAGTAGGCTAAGTCATGTGCTAATAAAACCGAAGTTGAATGCTTAGTTCTTCTGAAAGTTAAATGGCTTTAGACCAGATACTAGCACACTGCCATCAGTTCAGTGATTGTCTAGGAAAAGTGTGCTTGGGTTCAGACAGGCTGCATAGTTTACAGGGCCCAGTGCAAAATGAAAACACAGAGCCCCTTGTTCAAACATTAAGACTTTTAAGATCGTGACAGCTGGACATGAAACCAAGCATGAGACCCTTCTAAGCAAAAGATGCTCTGCCCACCCATGAAGCCAGCCCTGCTTGGATCATCTGGGGTAGGGGTGGGGGGCTGGTTGAGGCATTGGGTGTCAACCTTTACCACAGACTTTGTAGAAATGGTTCAAAGTTCATGCCGACTGCCTGGCATATTATTACCAGCATCGATTTAGTCTAAGGATTGGGAGGGTTGGGGACCACTTAGTACCACTGAGTAGTCTCATAAAGCGTGCTGCATGCTTGTTTTAAGTTTTAATATATAAGTTTCTGAAACTTTTAATTTTCCCATTTGGCTTTTGGCTGTTTGCGGATTTTGCCTCCGCTGAAATCTGAGGCCCTGAGGTTATCTATTTAAAGCTACCGTCCAAGTTTTGCAGGAAAGGGAGTGTCCAGTGTGGAGGTTTACAGAGGAGAGTTTAAAGAAAAATCTCAGCTCTGATGCAGCCGTCTTTGGAAAGAAAGACACGTACCATCCTTGGAAAGAAACCTCTGGGGGCTGGAAAGTAAGTGGTTTCTGCTTCTGAGGTTTTGTTCTGAAACCCAGAAGGAAATAAATAGCATCACTCCAAAAACACTTCTGCTTGGATGTTTGATCTCAGCCCGGCAGCCACAGCGAGGCAGGCCAGCCCACCCACCCACCCTCCCTTTGTGGAGACCTGTCATGGGCTCAGGGTTATTTGTAGCCCTTTGGGGCTGGAGTGACTGTAAAACCAACCAGTGCAACTCCCTCAAATTACAGTAGAGGCCCAGAGAGGGTAAGTGACTTGCCTAAAGGTACACAGCAAATAAGCTGCAGAGCAGAGGGCTGGACCCAGGCCCCCTGCCTCCCCGTCCTCACTCTGCTCTTTCTGCTGCCCCGCTCTGCCCCCTTGGGCCTCTCAACTTGAAATGATCATCTGCTGAAGCAGGTTGTCTTTTTGGGGGGAGACAAGGCAATGGTCATTGGGCTGCTGGACCACTCTTTTTTTTTTTTAATATTTATTTATTTATTATATATTTATTTATTTTGGCTGCACCAGGTCTTAGTTGGGAGATCTTCATTGTGGCGTGTGGGATATTTAGTTGCAGCATACATACGGGATCTAGCTGCCCGATCAGGGATGCAACCCAGGCCTCCTGCTCTGGGAGCATGGAGTCTTACCCACTGGACCGCCAGGGAAGTCCCTGGACCACTCTTTACCCCTGCCATTGATGTGCTCTAATAAGGCCACCTGAAGAACACGGAGGGCAGGGGGTGGAGGGGTTGAAAAAACCCTTGTTACTTCCTCTCCCTGCTCGCTTTTCTGTGAGATCCGCCAAGCGTGAAACCTAAACCTGCAGCTCTGGGGTCGTAGGTGAGCAGGATCCTGCAGAGCGCCTCATCCAGTCGCCCCGCCCAGGTCTGGAAGCCCCGGCCAGCCACCCTGTCACCTGGCTGCTGACAGTCTGTGACAGGAGCTGACTCCTGCCCGCGGCCCCGCACACCCCTTCAGCCACAGATACCCCAGCTCGTTATCCTCTCAGACCCCTCCCTGGAAGGACACGACCTCCAGGTCTGTCCTTCACCGCATCACCCCAGCGCCCGGCCCAGCAGAGGAGCTCCATCCGTATTTGACCAAAAAATCATTCTCCACCTGCCCACCCGCTTCCGAGTGGGCCTCAGCCTGTGTCTGTCCTTCTTCACGTGTGATGGCCAGGAGCCAGCCCCCCACTCAGGGTCGTGCCTGATGCCACCGTGTGGGTGCGTGTGTGAGGGTGTGTCTGTGTAGTATGTGTATGTGTGTGTCCACCTGTGTGAGAGTGTGTGTGTGTGTCTGTGTGTATATGTGTGTGAGTGTGTGGTGTATGCGTCTGTGTGAGTGTGTATACATGTGTGTTGTGAATGTTGTGTATGTGCATGTCTGTGAGTGTGTCTGAGTGTGTATGTATATGTGTGTGTTTTGAGTGTTGTGTGTGTGTGTCTGTGAGTGTGTCTGTGTGTCTGTGTGTGTTGTGTATGTTGTGTATGCGTGTGTCTGTGTCTGTGTGCGTGTGTGTATGTGTGTGTGTCTGTGTGTGTGTATGTGTGTGTGTTGTCTATGTTGTGTATGCGTGTGTCTGTGTGTGTGTGAGAGTGTGTATATATGTGTGTGAGTGTGTCTGTGTCTGCGTGAGTGTGTGTGTGTATATGTGGGCGAGCATGTGTGTGCGTGTGTGCCTGTACACTCGTGTCTCTGTGTGGGTCTCTGAGTCCTGGTCCAGACACCCTTCAGAGGGAGAGCTGGGTGTGGCCTCTCTGGTGACAGTCACATACGTGTAGAGACTCTGCCTCTGAAGTGCTGAGCACAGAGCTTGGCACCCAGAGGGTGCCCAGCATTATTCAGCCATTACTGTTATCACAAGACCACGGTTTCTTGTAACAAAGTCCCCCTCCCACCCCCCACACTGGATTAGCCCTTTCCTGTAGGAAGGGAGATTGCAAAGTGGGGATTTGGAGGGTCCTTGCTATGGGCTGAATGTTTGTGTGCCCCCAAATTCATGTGTGGAAATTCTAACCCCCAAAGGTGATGATCTTAGCAGGTGGACTTGGGGGAGGTTGGCACCCTCATGATGGGATTAGGGCCCTAATAAAAGAGACCCCACTGTTCCCTTGCTCCTTCCACCGTGTGAGGGAGAACACAGTGAAAAGGCACAGCTATGAACTAGGAAGAGGGCCCTCACCTGAACATGCTGGCACCCTGATCTTGGACTTCCAGCCTCCAGAACCGTGAGCAACAAATTTCTGTTGTTTATAAGCCCCCCAGTCGGTGTTACTGTGTTACAGCAGCCTGAAAGGACAAGGCAGTCGCTTTCCTGCCACTTTGCAGCCAGCAGGGATTCTTGCAAAGCATGTGACACAGAATTCTGTTGGGAGAGAACCCAAACAGCCCAGGGGACGTGGTGCCACTGTCCATACAACCCTGTGAGAAACAATTCTATTTTATAAATGGGGAGAGGAAATTGAATCACTGCCCACAGAGTAAAGGCATAAATAAATATTTTTCATACTGCATTTCATAACTCTGAGGGGTTAAAGGAAAGTTCTTTCAAAGCTTCAGATCACCACCCACAAGCAGGACCATTTTCACACTGGCCAATCATTGAATTGTCCCAACAACACTGCAGGCTAAGTGTTAGAGCCTGTCTTTTAGGTACAGAAAATCCAGAGGAGATCAATGACCCCTCACAGTCACACAGAGCTAAGCCAGGTCTGTCCCACTCCAAGACCAGGGCTTTCGACACTGGGCCCCAGAGGCCACTGTGGGACCGTGGGACTTCCTGACACACCACCCAACAAAATGAAAACAAACTCAGCTGCCCTTGTGTGTGAAGCAATGCACATCCTGCTGTCAAGAGTTACCACCAAATCACTCCAAATTGGGCAATTAGCAGCATGATTTGTGAAATGAGGAACAGGATATGCTCTGACCCCTTGAACTTCTTCCCCACTGACCTCTATGGTTCCAGCTGAGCTTTCGTTTTTTTTAAGATGAGTGGGAGACAATCTCTTACCCCAAAAGTTCAATAGTCGCTACTTCCTGGGGAACCATCTCTACCTGGAGGGTCAAGGTTTCAAAGTGGGATTCCCACAGAAAGCAAACAAGGCAAACAACAAACTGGGAAAAGTAGGTATGACCTTCATCACAAAGGGCTGAGATCCTTAATACACAGAAGTGCTCACGAGATGGAAGGCCAGGAGAATAGAGGGCACAGTTATGAGTTGGCAGTTTACAGAAGAAGAGGTACAAGTGGTCAAAAAGCAGGGGGAAAAGTTCAGCCTCAACAGTAAACCATAAAAGCAAATTAAAACACTGGGATGTGATTTTTTTTAGTAGATTGGCCAACATGCTGTCTAGCCCAGGTGAGGAGACAGAGAAATGGACCCTCCATACACTGACATGGGGTGTATGAATTTGCACAGTCTTTCTGAAGGGCAATCTGGCAGCCTTTAAGATGTATGTAAACTTGAGCCAGTAATTATTTTAAGACTTTATCCCAAGGGATTTAGTCGAGATGTAGGCAGAGCTGAATATACAAAGATATTCATTGTGTTGATACTTAAAATACTGAAAATTCTGGAAAAAAAACACCCCATATGTCCAGCAGTAAATGACTGCTCATGAAAATTACAGTAAATCCATATGAAGGGATATAATGCCGCTGTTGGAAATTCCATGGCAGCAGAGGCTTTGACTCCAAGTCCAGTGTCCTCCCACGAGGGGAGCCTGCCTCTCAGTCTGACCCTGAAGAGCCTTCTCCTTCCTGCGGCTGCGAATCTGCTGGGATGGCAGCAGCCGCCGCTAACAGCCATGAAATGATACAAGATGGCACGGGTTCAGATCTTGGAAGAACAGGGAATGTGGGCCAGAATGTTCCACTGGCCTCCAGTTTGAAGCCACATGTTTTCAAATATGAGGCTAATTAAGTAATTGCGTCTTGCATATTTCACCCTTGTTTAATCCATCAGCAGTCCCACCCCTGCCACTTCGAAGAAGGCATGTGGTCCACATGCGGAAGAGCGCAGAGAGAAAGCCCCAAGTCCTGACTCCTGGCAGCTGGCAGCTGTGTGAGCTTGGACCTCTCAGAACCCTAGATTCCTCCTCTGAAACCACCCCTCCCTTGGGGCCTGGCCTATGCAGGGGCTCATCAAGTGGCTGATTGATTGGCTGGTGGCTGGTTTTCCTCTATAGTTTTCCTCACCAGCCATTTTACTCCCCTGGGCTCCCACGGTTTACAGCTGCAATAGGATCCCAGAAAGCTGGGGAAGAATAAAAGTTAAAGCCCAAATATTTGCTGAAATAAGAGGGAAAAACACCACTGCACACACCCCTCATCACTTTGAGTGAGATTCGAAGGGGGATTTTGACCCAGTGACATGGCAACGAGGTTAACCCCCGAATCCCTCCCCAATTCCAACAGTCAGTCAATCGTGGACCATGCTTTTCCTCCAGGCTGTACGGTCTCTGCGTTGAGAGTCTTGAGCACTCATGCTCTGCGACATGGTAGTGGGTGTTACTGGTGCCTCCTTCCGGTCCCCTCTATCTGCCCGTGCAGTCAGCGCCCGGAAGGGTCTGTGATAACAGCTCACAGCCACCTCCTTCTCCAGAGAACCGATCTTTGCCTGGGAGGCTATGCCCTCCCCTAGACCAAGGCCAATGTTGGACGGACTCCTCGGACTGAAGGATAGACTGACCTCCTACCTCAAGGTCAGTCCCAACACTGAGATACAATTCCTGCCTCAAAGCTCCCCACTGCAGGATCAGGCAGAAGCAAGTCTCCAGCAGAGACCACATCCTTGCTTAGCTCTGTGCCCTGTCCCAGCCGCTTCCCTCACTCTTCTCCCGAGAGCTCTTTTCCAATAAAGAACTCGAACAAGCATCTCTATGTCAGGCTCTGCTTCAGAGAACATACACTAAGACCAGCTTTTTTGATTCAACTCTCCTGGCAATTCCTGAACACTTTGTCTGACTGATGTACCGCACTTCTTACCGGTAGTAAGAAGTAGCATTCTGGGAAGGTCTGTTCATTGGGTATAGCGTCCGAGCTGGTCAGAGTGGAAGGAAACCTTAGTTAACATTTAGTTCTGTGTTTCCCAGAGTGAGTTCTAAGGTACATTAATCGTATTGCTAGGTAGGAAGACAAAAGAGATTCTGCCTGCATGTACGTGTATGGAATTCTGGCTTAAAAGTTTAAAAGATCTCTTTATTGCACATAGAGTTTCATATTCAAGTAGGTTCTGGGATTCTAGGGTAGCATTTCTCAACCTCAGCACTATTGACATTTGGGGCATTAAAAAAAGAAACAACAGGCCCAAAATGGAGTCACTTGTGCTAAGCCCACATCACCAAACCAAGACTTAATGTCAAACTTAATTACAGTTTCAACCTCTCCCAGGAGTGGAATTTTAGACCAATCAGTCTGGAATTAGCTGGTTGGCATAGTGAGGTAATCTGTTTGATAGACCTCTGTCATCCCATAAAGGAAGGTGATTTTGCCACGAACAAACCTCTCTTTGCTAGTAACTTCCTTGTCCTGCCCCTTTCTGCCTATAAGGATCTTTCGTTTTATACAGCTCTTCGGAGCTCCTTTCTGTTTACTTGATGGGACCCTGCCTGATTCATGAACTGTTGAATAAAGCCAATAAAATCTTGAAAATGTACTCAGTGGCATTTTGTTTTGTAAGAAGGACTGGGTAAATCTTTGTTGAGGGGGCTGACCTGGGCACATAGGATGTTAGCAGCACCCCTGGCCTCCACCTACTAGATGCCAGCAGCAAACCCCACCACCTTTCATTTATGACAAACAAAACAATGTCTCCAGACATTGCCAAATGTCCCCTGCGGAACAAAATCAGCCAGATTGAGAACCATTGCCCAGGGGAAAGGTGTCGTCCACCAGGTCCTTTTGTTTTTTCCTTTTGTTTTGTTTTATTATTTAACATCTTTTAGAACTACAGTTCTGCAGAACACAATTTGGGAAAACATCAATGGAAACCAACTTCCATTTTATAGTTGAGGGAACCAAGGTCCTGAGGACGACAGGCTTTACCTACAAAAACCAAGTGAGTCAGTAGCAGATCTCAAATTCAAATCCAAGTCCCTGACCTAAGGCCAGTGCATGCTTGTGTTTCCTCAGACAAATGAAATTTCCTGGGGGCCCTCCCAGATGGCACAGGATGGGGCCCACAGAAAGGACCCAGTGCACCAGGGGCCCTGCTCGGCCATGCCTTTTCCATTTTCCCAGTGACGTGATCCTTTTGATTCATTTCCAGAAACAAAGTTGGCTGGTTTGTTTCTCTGAGGACCTTCCCACAGTTATGGAAGAATCATGGTGAGCAAATGGGAGAGACCCCCATGGGAAAGTTCTGGAATCCAGAGAAAGCAGAGCCGCCTGGGGGTATCGATTCCTTTGTCCAGACCCATTTCACGTCACAGCCAGGCCAATCCACAAACACACACCTGTAGTTCTGTATTTCAGCAGAGGAGCATCTCACAAGTTTTCAATTATGAGAAAGCTTTAACTCAAATCCCAGGAGGAAAAACCCCCATTAATTTATTCAATCCAGCCTCTCTTGCTTCTTGCTAGATTTTGAAAATTGTCGTGCATTGTATGAGTTCCCCCCACCCTAGCCGCCCCCCAACCAAGTCTGTTCTTTTCAAAACCAGCAGGGTTTTCCTTAACCTATCCTTCAAATGAAGTCCCAGGAAAAGCCAGCATCTAATTCATTTCACATGCTAAATTATTACAGTTGAAAGGAAAACTCTCCACTGTGCAACTTTTAAAAACATCTGTGTTTTTCTTTTGACTTTTGGGGATAATTATCCAGCTCATATTGTGACTGCTAATTACTAAGCTAAACTAACCTGCTGAAGGGCTGGGTTCTTTTCAAAGCTTTTCCCCCAGAGCATTCAATCATCTGAAGATGGAAACAGAAAATGTAGCGGCACAGGCAGCTAGCTCCATGCTCTCCTGGGCTGGGCTGATGTCAGGCCCTGCAGGAACCTCACGCTGGGATCCCCAGATCTGGGGCCGGGGCGGGGACAGGGGATGCGGTGGCGGGGATTTAATGTAACCAAACCGCAGGGTGTGGATTTTCTTTTTCACGAACAAATAATCGCTTTGACTAAGAAGTTTTACTTTTTACAGCAATTAGACCCAACCAGGATTCCAGAAACTTACCAAACTATATTTTATGTTGAACCCAAACCCCAAAACAACGTGTTTATTATTTTCAAATTTTTATTTAAGGCCAGTGATAACATCATTTAAAGATGAATATCTAGCGAATCCTTCTGAAACGAAACCAAGACTTTCTTTGCTAAAAGTGTGGCATTTGGGCTTCCCTGGTGGCGCAGTGGTTGAGAATCTGCCTGCCAATGCAGGGGACACGGGTTCGAGCCCTGGTCTGGGAGGATCCCACATGCCGCGGAGCAACTGGGCCCGTGAGCCACAACTACTGAGCCTGCGCGTCTGGAGCCTGTGCTCCGCAACAAGAGAGGCCGCGATAGTGAGAGGCCCGCGCACCGCGATGAAGAGTGGCCCCCGCTTGCCGCAACTGGAGAAAGCCCTCGCACAGAAACGAAGACCCAACACAGCCATAAATAAAAATAAATAAATAAAGTGTGGCATCTGATCAAAACAAGAGCCTTCATTCACCCACTCTGTTGAGCCTTGTATGGGTCCCCATCACATAGGAGGTACTGGGGACACAATGGTGACAACACAGGTGCAGTCCCTGCCCTCACAGAGCTCGGAGCCTGGTGGGGGACCTCAGAGAAGAGAGCCGGAGGTGACTGTGAGCCAGGCCGAGAGGTGTTCTGATGGGGTAGGAGGCATCCATGATGCTGGGAGGGGCCTCCTGAGCAGAGTGACATGAGGCTGAGGATGAATAAACTGGATTGTGGGGGCGGATCATAACAACAGGAGAGAGAGAGAGCTATGGTGAGAGCGCAGCACACAAAGGGCCTTTGCGGAGCATCCAGGGGCAGCTGAGAGGGAGAACGGCCCAGACCACCAGGGCCCTGGATGCTGTCCTAATGAGCCAGCCTTTGCCCTGACAGTCTAGGGGAGCCAGTGAAGGCTCTGGGCAGAGGGAGGACCAGACAGCAGTTCCACTTGACATCAACACGCTCTCCTAAATGAACTTGACTGGAAACCTCGGATTCAAGCGTGGTGAACCCTGATTCCCACCAGGCTATTTAGGCCCAAGGAAGAGCTAGCCCCACAGTGAACCTCTGGGATGCAAAACCGACTCCAGACCCAGAGGGGAGCCCCACACACAGAGGACCCCTGGGCTCTGAAAGCCAGTACCCTCTGGGCATCCCCACGCACCTGTGCCCCTGGAGGACCCCTCTCCTCGGGGCTGGAAGGGGCCACTTGGCCTGGGAACCAGGAAGCACTACTGGTTGAAAAGCTGCAAGGAACCACGCACTGTTTAGGAACTTCGCATACGTGATAGCAAAGAAATAAAATAAAATTATGAATGCTCCCAAGCACCCTTTCCTTGTCCAACAAAGAAAACGAATTCTTTGTTTGTGTGGCTCAGAAGTCAAACTTTTGCAGGAAATGCAAATGGGAAAGGCTAAGATTGCTAACTCACTAGGCAGATAGGTGGCTGGAGAGGGAAGGTGGGGGAGTGGAGCCAATCCCAGGCTGGGGGCTTGCAGGGAGCTAGATCTGAGAGCACCAGGAAGGGGACGGGGGTGGGAGCGGTTTGCAAAGAGAACTGCTCACATGGGAGTTGGGGGGAGTATGGCTGTGTCCTGTTGGTTTAACTCCCTCTTGTGTGACCCCAAGAAGCCTTTGCAAATGTCTCCTTGACACTCCCGGGGTCTACCTTGTGTTCTTGTGTGCTTTCCATGGGATGCAGGCCCTGGGCTTGCGGGGGGGGGGGCGGGGGGGGCGCGGGGCGGGGGGCCCAGGCATTGGAGTTACATGGACGCTTCTCATTTAATCCTTACAACAAGCCTGTAAAATAAGTATCCTCAATCCCAGAGCTCAGGGAGGGTGGGAAATTGGCCGCCATTACACAGCCAGACCGCCGAACAACTGGGGCTGAGGCAGGCAAAGCTGTTGACCAGGTAGGGAAATGCAGCCATAAAGGAGCCCCGTGCAAGTGGCTGTGGAGTGAGGAAAGCACAGGCAGGGGACAGGCGCTGCTGGCTTCCCAGCAGGAGGGAGAACACGTGGAAAGGCCGGTCCAGGATGGGCAGCCCAGGCCCCAAGGCCCAGAGAAGATGAGGGCGAGACAGAGGGAGAAAGAGAGATGGTTTCTGGTCGCCCCCCCTACACCAAGCCTGAGCTCAGGCCCCCGGGGGGCTGCACAGACCCCCTCAGAGCTGCCCCCTACTCCCCAGAGCTTCCCTCTCCTGATGGGTCGGTGCCCCCAGGGGACAACGCAGCTGTGTTGCGAAACCAAAGCCAGCTCTGAGTCTGCAGGCTAGCAGGTATCTTTCCAGCACTTTCCAGAAAAGCCAGAGTTTCTGTTGCTTGCAGTTGAGGCGCCCTGAGGCCTCGGCAGTGGAACCACCACCCACCCCCTTGTCGGGCTGCTGCTTTCACTCTTGAAGGATCCCTCACAAGGCCTCTCAGTCCAAACTGGCAAGAGAGAGAAGGGGAAGGCAGAAAACGAGGGGCGGGTGGGAGTCCCTTCAGAGTCTGCCGTGACGGGGCCAGGCGCAGTGGGGTGCTGTCACTGTGTGGGCGGCCTCGCTCTCCCCAGAGAGGGGCGTCAGCCCCCTGCTGGTCAGAGGTGGAGCCGCATTCACACCCTGTCCAGCCCCTGCTCTGCCTGCTGCCTTGCACCACTGACACCCGGAGAGGCCCCGGACCGTGAGTTAATTCAGCTCAGGGCTGTTCAGAGGGCCGGTTGTCTGGCTGCAGTCGGGCATCACAGCTCCACCCCCAGGTCAGAAGGACCTGGGAGCCAACATTCAGCAGCCTCCCGCCTTGTGTTGTGGGAATTCTCTCATCTGTCCTCCCAACAGCCTGTGAGGGTGGATTACTGTTTGTGCTTGATGCTCAGAGCCTCAGCGTAATCTGCATGAGGTCACCCAGCTGGGGGTTGGCAGCGCCAGGATTCGGCTCCAAAGGTGCCCTCTTGCCACCACCTCCTTCCCAGTACAGAACAGGTGCCCCAGGTGCACCCAGCACAGGAGGAGTGTGCTAAGTGCAGTGGTAGTTCAGAGGAGACGTGATTCAGCCCATCAGGGAAGGCTTCCTGGAGGAGGTGACATTGATGGATGGGGGAGAATCACAACAGCTGCACACAAGCAGGGCGTAGGAATTCCAGAGAGAGGGAAGAAACGGGGTAAAGCAGCTGGCCAGCCGCCAAGCATGGTGGGAACCAGAGGTTGGGCCCTGAGCACATGCCCCGGGGGGGCCATGGGAAATTGGGGAGAAAGGAGGGGTGGGGCCTGTAGGGGAGCAAAACTTGACACCCCAAAATATCTCTTTGGCGTGCATATTATTTCTAGTTGAAAGCAATCAAGGCCCAAAAGACTCAGGAAAACTTGGACCTTCCCCCTAACTGCCTAAAAAAATTTGGATAGAAGTCCTGTTTCCAGAATAGAGCAATCACCAGAGATGTCTGTAGAGAACACGGGCTGGGTGTGGTGGGAGAACAGGGCCTAGAGATCAGCGTCCACTCTGTGTCCATTGCCTCTGCGGGGCCGGCAAACATTTACCGAACGTGAGCTTTTCCATCCCCGGGTGAATTGCCTTTCTCCCCTTTGAAGTCCCAAACCACTACCCCCAACATCCTATTTTGTCTTTAACTGAAGATGGTATTTAAGGAGATGTTTTCAGCCATTTTGGTGACTTACTCAGTTTTCCTGGGTCTCTCCCATGTATACATGTTATTAAACTTTGGTGTGATTTTCTCCTGTTAATTTTTCTCATGTCGTCAATTTAGTTCTTAGACCTGCCAGGAGGACCTGGTCAGGCAGAGGAAAATTTCTTCCTCCACAACAGGAACACACAGAGGGCCTGAAGGAGCTCGGGAGCCACTGAAGGGCGTTGATGGAGAGGGCTGGACCCGCGCAGTGGGAAATCTTCACACACACACACACACACACACACACGCACTCACCCACACGTGCTTACACCCCCTGACAGTGGCAGGGGCCCTTCCCTCAGAGCGACAGAGGGGGACCCCCTCTTGAGAACTTGTGCCAACATCACGGCTGCAGCCAGGGACACCCACGGGGCCAACCCACTGCCCGGAAGGCGACCGCAGCGTAGCTGTGCCTGTGGACCAAGCGGTCTCTCAGCTCCCACCAGCCTCTGCTCCTTCCCTCTCTCTTTCCTCTTCCTAAGGTTTAATTTTCCAGAGGGATCCCCAGTGAGCCACTCCTGCCCCTGCTCCCAGGAGGGCCGGATGCAGATCAGAAGGGAGACGGGGTGAGGGGGTCCCTCTCTCCCCCAGTGGGGGCACCTCTGGAAGCCCCGCAGCCCCAGCGGCCCTGGCCTGGCTTCCTCACCCCCAGCCCCGTCACCTTTGCGCCAGTTTCCTCACCTCAGACGTTTGCTTTGCAAGCAGAGCGTTTTGCCGACAACCTCCTCCCTTGGCTCGTCTGTTTCCTGTGGGATTTCCGATTCGGGTTAAACTGGAACGTCCAACTCAGTAGCCTGAAAACCTGGACAGCTGGAAGAGACGTCTGGTCGACACTTTTACTTCTGTCTGGGGAAAAAAATCCCCAAGCCTACATTCAAATCCCTTTGTCCTCAGGAGTCTGCTCCATAGGACTGATTTACAGACGCCTGGAGGCTTTAATGAACGGCTCCAGTGTGTGGGGCGCTTTGATTTGAGTCCCCTGTGCTGCAAATCACAGCCCCTGGGGGATGCCCATCTACATTCCATCTCTGGGCAGTAAGACTCACCCATTTTAAAATTTTTATTTATTTATTTTTTATTTATGGCTGTGTTGGGTCTTCGTTTCTGTGCGAGGGCTTCCTCTAGTTGTGGCAAGTGGGGGTCACTCTTCATCGCGGTGCGCGGGCCTCTCATTATCGCGGCCTCTCTTGTTGCGGAGCACAGGCTCCAGACGCGCAGGCTCAGTAATTGTGGCTCACGGGCCCAGTTGCTCCGCGGCATGTGGGATCCTCCCAGCCCAGGGCTCGAACCCGTGTCCCCTGCATTGGCAGGCAGACTCTCAACCACTGCGCCACCAGGGAAGCCCAGACTCACCCATTTTACAGCAGAGGAGACTGAGGCTAAGAGGGATGACGCAGCAGCTGGAATAACACAAGGCTCAAAGCCTGCCAGTCTGGGTCCTCCCTCTGCCCCACCCTGACCGCCACCCAATGCCCCCGCCCATCCCCCGCCCGGTGCCGGGTTCCCTTTCTGGGCAGGAGCAGTGGCCTCTTCGCCCAGGGTTTTTGGCCATGGAGGACATGTTCTCTGTCCCTGAGGGCCAAAGGCTCATGTTCCGCCCAGCCCTGTGGGACCAGCCATGCTTACTTGGGGCCAGGCTGCAATGAGAGCCCAAGCGTGGCATCCACCCCGTGGGTTGACCCATAAGAGGGACAGTGACAACCACGGTCACTTCCAGTTGGGGGGCAGGGACCGAATGGCAGCGCGCGAGGAGGGTCCTCACCCTGACCCCCCGGAGGAGCCATCCCGGTTGTGTCCATGACTCTGCCAAGGCACAGACCACCCAGGCTAAGTGTCAGGGGCCAACAGTGTCCATTCCTCCGATATAGGTGACCCGGGGCCCTGCTACCCGGGAGGGTGAGCTGCAGAATGAACGCAGGAGCTGAACACCCGTGCCACCTCCAACTCTCCTTTTCAGAAGCACTTTCTGCCACTTCTGCTCGTGCCCTCTCTTCACACCCAGGGGGGAATTACAGACCTTCCGCCACATTGCACAGTTGTGAATGCTGTTTCTAAAAATAGAGCCGGGCTCCCGTTTATAGCTCCCCTATTATTATATATGTCCCATATTACATGCTGTTTTACATGCGAGTTAGGAGGGGGCCGTGTCAGAGTGAAGAGACAGCCTGGAGTCCAGGGGGCCAGGAACACACACTTCTGGAAACCCGTGGGACGTGAGGCTGGAGCCGTCCACACTCCCACGGGGTCCAGCAGGGCTGACTCTATTCTGTGGGGAGGGACCTGCGTGGTCCTGATGGACATGGTTGGGGGTCACGTGGATAAAGTCCTTCTTAATAGCGCCCAGAGGCGTTCTTTAACCAGACCCTTATAAAGCATTATTATAAGTAGCACACGTCATTTAATTTAGTACTTACAGCAACTAGTAGGCACACCCATCATTCCCATTTCTCAGGTGAGGCTCAGAGGGTGTGACGTGACTTGCTATGTGGCTTGTCTGAAGTGCAGCTGCACCTAAACGCAAGTCCAGTGGCTCCCAATCCCACCAGGTGACCGCCACGTTCGACTTGTGTTGACTGAAAAAAGACACAAGGTGAGAGCTGTGAGTTCAGTTTTATTTAGGGCTTACTGAGGACTATAGCCCGGAGACAGCCTCTCAGATAGCTTGGAGGAATTCCTCCAAAGAGGTGGAGGGGAGGTCAGTAAATATATGATTTTTTTAAAAAACTTTTATTGAGGTACAGTTGATTTACAATGTTCTGTTCATTTCTGCTGTGCAGCAGAGTGACTCAGTTACACATACATGTATTCTTTTACAAAATATATGGTTTTGGTGAAGGGGATACGTGCAGTCAAGCACACATCTCGGTAGAAGTTTGCTGCTAGTCACGAGGAGCAGATGTCTATGCTTTTCTAGGTATGAGAAGATGCAAGAAATTGGATTCATAAAATTTTCTCTTGAAAATATCTCACCATCTGAAGGCCTGTTCTGCCAGTTTCTCCCAGAGGACAGAGCGCCTCATCCCTGTTCTCCGCCCTGAAGTCCTTTTGGGGTGTGTTGGGGGTTAGCGACTGCAGTAGCTAATGACCTGATCCTCGTAGAACCAGATGGTGAGTGACATTCTTTAGCTGGCACTTGGAACATGATGCAGTGTCTCCCAAGGGGTCCCAGGGCACAGAAATGTGCAGTGACCGTCGGATACGGGCGCCCAGCTTCGGTCACCGCAGGCCTGGCCCAAGTAACCTCCCAGGCTTAAGCTGGTGCAGATACTTCTTTTTTGGCATTTTATGGATCCTTTTCTGCACTCCATACTTCTGTGTCCCACACTCCTCATGTCAGAGTGTTGCAGGAAGGGAGACCCGAGACTGGGGTCTTGTCTAACACTCGGAAATGGATAGTCCGAGGAGACACACGTGCTGACAAAGCAGGAGACTTGATTGGGAAGGGGCGCCCGGGCGGAGAGCGGCAGGGTAAGAGAACCCAGGAGAACTGCTCTGCCACGTGGCTCGCAGTCTCAGGGTTTATGGTGATGGGGTTAGTTTCTGGGTGGTCTCTGGCCATTTTGCTTGGCCCATATTTGGTCTGACTCAGGGTCCTTCCTGGTGGCCCATCTCTCAGCCAAGACGGATTATAGTGAGGAGGATTCTGGGAGGTCGGTAGGACATAAGGACTGGCGTCTCCTCTCTCCTTTTGACCTTTCCTGAATTTTTCCAGTTGGTGGTAGCTTGTTAGTTCCACGTTCCTTACCAGGACCTCCTGTTGTAAGAGAACTCATGCAGGTGGTTGCTATCATGTCTGGCCAGGGCAGATGGTTTTGGTCAGTGGTTCCCCTAACAACTGCAGTAATTTCCTGGCATCCAGTTTGCACACAAAGTTCGAAGACTTCTCAAATGGTGTGTGACGTCTTCCAGGTCCGTGGTTCTCGGTGTCTCTGGCACTCTGGTTCTCCTGGTCCAGTTCCTGCTGCCGCCCAGAACCGTGCAAGGCTGAGCGTAGGTCCCTGTTCCTGGATTCATTGGAAGTCTTCTCTACACCTCATCTCTACGGTTTTGTTGCCACTCTTGACTTTCTGACAGTTTGTGAACAATGTCCTTACAAGTCTCCCCTGCACTGACTCCAGGACTTTGAGATGTTTGTTCTGGATCCATGGACCCGACCCCCCATCACTGGGACCCCCGCATGCTTCTCTCCCTCTGGGTGGGTTCTATGTCCGCGTGGGAGAGGGAACCACCTTGTCTTTCCATGATCTCACCTTCTGCTGGGGGAAGAGCCCTGAAACGCTTTAACCTTCTAAAAACCACCTCTGGACACTCGGTGAAATATATTTTCAGTCAACCCAATGACATTTAAGCCAGCAAATTCTTGGCAAGCTGAGCTGCCCCTCCTGGAAGAAGAGTTCTGACAATGTCTCAATCACCGCCTCTCATCCAGGGAAACCCTGGTGGGGACACATTATGGAAATGAAGCCCACCTTTACGGGTGGCTGGGAGCTAACTCAATAGCCTGAAATCCTCCTTTTCTCCAGGAGAAAATGCAGTTAGGCAGATTTTGATTACAGATGAAATTCTAAAGTGGTCCTGCAGGCTTTCTCTCCCTTTTTTTAATATATAAGCAAATGAGGGCTCCTCACACCCAGCAGCAGAATAGGGAGAAAGAAGCCCCAGAATTTTAACACGGTCCAGGCTCACGAAGGTCAACGCTGACGGGGGAGAGATGGGAGAATTGAGATTCTTCTGGTGTCTGCCAGTTGGTATCCAAATTTCAATCTGGAAACAGCTGACCTTGAGGTGCTTTCAGGAATAAGGAAGCACCAGAACAGAGAAAAGTCTATGTTACCATCACCCAGGCTGCTCTTTGCATCAGGGTGGCGATTTATACACCAAAACCAGCAAACGGGCCCAGTCACCTCACCTGCTCCCACGTGGACTTCCCCAAGCCCTGCCCCACCCCCAGAGAGCCTTCCTCCCTTCTCCCCACTCCCCGCTGGAAGGCAGGGCCAGGGATTAGGTGATTAGTGTGTTCCCTCCCTGCCCCATTCCTGGGGGACTTGACCTTTGGAAGGAATAAAGCACTCATTGAGCACTTACTCTGGGTCTGATTCCTTCCCTGTACAGCCCTAAACACATCACGGACAAAACAACTGGGGCATGCAGGAGTGACCCGGAGAGGTCCACGCCACCAGGAAGCCCGCTGAAGGCTTTGCTGCAAAGCCTCTGTTCTTCCTCCACACCCTGCTGCAGGGCCAGAAGAGACTAAGGGGAGAATGCAACAAAGGAAGGACTCGCTAATGGTGGAACTTCAGGCACCGTGGCTCTTGTATACAGACAGGCTCAGAGGCAAGAAGGTCAGCCTTGGGCCGCTCAGATGAGCTCAGTTGAATCTGTGGGGCTGGGCCAGGGCTGACCCCTCTGAGGGGCGTGGCGAGACGAGGCTTGTAAAATGAACAACTAACTGAACAGCTGTGCAGTTTGCAAAGCAGGCTCTCCCACCTCATCCCGCTTAACTCTCCTAAGAACATTGAAGGGGAGTTGTCATGTCCACCTTTGGAGATGAGAAAACTCCAGTGCACAGTCAACCATAAATTGGCACTCGCCACTGGCACTTGCCATCTACCTCTACAAGGATTAAACCGTGTGTTGTTGCAGCTGCTGATTTTCAACACCCCCTGAAAGGAGTTCAGGGTGGAGAGCAGAGATGAGGCACTCTGTGCTCTGGGAAAAACTGGCAGAACAGGTCTTCAGATAGTTAGATATTTTCAGGAGCCAATTTTATGAGCCTATTTCTTGTATCTCCTCATATCTAGAAAAGCACTAAAATCCTTCGTGGTGACGACTGCTCCTCGTGACTAGCAGAAGCCTTCTGCAAAAAAATATGTGCTCTGGGAGATCAGCTCAGTGCTTTGTGACCAGCTAGAGGGGTGGGATAGGGAGGGTGGGAGGGAGACACAAGAGGGAGGAGATGTGGGGATATATGTATACATATAGCTGATTCACTTTGTTATACAGCAGAAACTAACACAACATTGTAAAGCAACTATACTCCGATAAAGATGTTAAAAATAAATAAATTAATTAATTACTTTCATTTTTAAAAAAAAGATATGTGCTCAGTTACATGTATTCCTCCTTCACCAGCATCACATATATATTGACCTTCCCCCCTGCCTCTTTGGAGCAGTTTTTCAGAGCTATCTGAAATGCTGTCTCCCGGGCTGCATTCCTCATTTTGCCCCAATAAAACTTAACTCGCAACTCTCACGTTGTGCATTTTTTTTAAGTCAACAGTTATTAGCACAAAGAAAACAATCATTTGATCTGAAAAACTTCATATTCCTCGCCTGCCTCAGCGCACCCCACAAAATTATTTTTTGACTAAAGCTCTCTCGACCATCACTTCCGACCTCATCCGATGATTTATGTTTCCAAAAGCATATTTGAATGTTTACAAGACTGACTGATTTTAACTCCCAAGGATTCAGCACCAGACATCAAAAACTGTGTTTTTATAAAATAGAAGGAGGGGGATGGAAGGGATCCACTTACATTTTAAAGGTTTGTTGTCTTTTTTTCCCTGCAGCCAAGTGGAAAAAGTTGAAGGAATCTGTTAACATATTGATTGCTTTGAGCACTATTTTAAATTAGCTTTCCGTTCCCCTCCATATGTTTTTCCATTAAATTTAAATAAATTAAAATTCACTTTTCTGGAAAAGATATGCTGGGGCTTCCTCAGGATTGGAGATGAGTTTATCAGCCAGGTCCGCGCTGTCAGAAATCCATCAGCGGCGGCCATGCTGATGAGCGCGGGTGGCCGCCCCCAGGGCCACGTGCTCTCTGAGAATACCCTGTGGGACACGGACATCACTGCCAACCTTGGGACCAGCCCGGCCGCTGCCTCCACACGCTGACCCAAACAGGGTTCCTCATCCTGCTTGTCAGCTGCTGGGGCCACAGGACTGCTGTTTCCGGCTGCTCCTGTCACCAAGATGCACAGTGGCCCCTGGGCTCTGCTTGCGCACCTGTTCCTCCTTCCAAGCCCCCACCCCAGGCCTGTGGCAGCCACACCCTCACCCCTGTAAAAGCACACAATCAGGTGAATTGGAATAGTTGAGAAGCAATAACGACTATCTCACCCCTCAAGACTGTTTTCATGACCTGTCGGAAGCCCTACTTGGATAAGCTTAGTGTAGGGAGGAAAAATAACTTTCCCTCTACCCTTCTAGGTTCTTGGCTGAGACTCTCCTGTAACAAGAAAGACGGATCAACAGGAGAAGAGCCATCAGAAGTTCGTATGAACATGTATGCCTCCTAATAACATTTCCTCTTCCCAGGAAAACTGAGTCACTCCCTGAAATGGCCCAAGCCATCCCCTTAAATACCATCTCCAGCTAAAGACAAAAGAAGATGTTGGGAGTGGGGGAGCCAGTAGTGGGAGATTATCAGGCAAAGCACAGTAAACAAGGGTGTGTTTGTGGTGCAGATTTCAGTCCATAACTTCTCCATTGATAAATTGCTAGATTTGGTCATTCTCCTCTTCCTGGTCCAGAGAGAAAGACACCCTTACAAATGGAGATTTTTCTTATAAATCTAAATGTCTCTTACAAAAGGGTAACTTCTATTCAGTTACTTCTCCTGTGTCTGCTGTGTCTTGAAAATAATCAGCCAAAAATAATCCTTATGTCAAAATGCTGCTCCCCTTCAGCTTCCTGAGATAAGTGTCTTGCATAAGACAAGGGACGGAGCCTGCTTCAGGCTTGACTGTGTCCAAAGATTCATCAGGGTCTGTCAGCCCGTCTCTCCCTCTCACCCCTGTTTCTCTTTACAGATGTGGTTCCGCCCTCCCCAGTGCAGGTAGGTAATGGGGTTCAAGGGTTCAATAAGGCTTCTATGAGACAAAGGTCACACCTCCCCCAGGGTCCCTCGTGTGTCCTGGACAGACCAGACCACTGGCTTTCACAGAATGCCCTGGAACACGGAAACAATCATCCAGCCACCTCTGTTGACCTATGTAGATCCCTGGAGCCTGCGAGTGAGAACTTGAATCAAGTCAACAATTGCAGGGACACCTCTGAGGTCATGGTGGGGAGGGGTCCCTAAAGGGATCTGATGAGGAGGGGCACAGTGGTGTCCTGAGAAAACCACCAGAAGTGAAGGGGTTGACCAGTTGGTCAAACTGAGTTGATCAGTAACCCAGAAGAAGGACACAGAGTGAGGTGATCTGACTGTTCCCTGACCCAGTGGCTCCCCCAGCAGGGCCTTGGACTCTGGGAAGAGAAAGCTGTAGCGGAGAGAAATGAACCGCCTCACTAGGAGACAGCAGCCCTGCCGGAGGAACGCCCCTCCAAGAGCTGGTGTCAAGAAGGGTCCAGATGATGAGGCAGAGGAGGAGCCAAGCCCGTGATGCAGACGGGGTGGGCAACAGGGATCCGGGGCCGGCGCAGTGGAAGCCTGAGGACAGCAGAGCACAGTGGGCAGCAGGAAGGTGAGAGTGGCAGAGCCTGGAGGAAGAGGGTCTGCAGAGCAGGACCTCAGAGCTCTATTTAGACATAGGGACCCCACCCCACGATGGCAACTCCCGGAAGGAATGGATGGATAGAGGATCCCAGGAAAGACAGGCTCTCCTGTTAATCCAGGATGTGAAATCCACGTTGAGATTTGTGGTTTTGCTGCAAATGTGACTCATTTTCACCAGGAGATGAAATTTTTTTCAGACATGCTCAAAATAGTATTTCGGCTTCATCTGGCAATATATCTAGTATAACCAGCATGCATGATTTTTCTAAATATATGGACTGTGTTTCTAATGTTTCATTCTTTGGAGTCACACCTAACGAGTGTGAGCATTCTTGGCAAATGAAAGGAGGTCTCCACCTCCTCCCAGTGCGCCCACGCCCTGCCCAACCCTGGTCCTGCTGGATCGACAGTATTTGAGGCGTTTCGCAGACTCGAGAAAGCTGGGGTTTGAGCTCTGGTGTCTCAGTGGGGTACATGGTCCACTCTGCTTCAGGGGGAGGGAGGAAAGAAGGAGGGAAGGAAAGATATAAGTACATGATTTCCCCTCCCCCAAAAAATTATTTAGAGCATTATATTTAAACCCATGGCTCTAACACAGTAACTATTTTTATTTTTCTAGTTTGCATTTTGGTCCTTTTCTAGCCACATGCTTATTTTACATATATAGCTAAAGCATTACAATCTTTCCACACACAAGTTGTGGGGTTTTTTAATCTTATCATTTCCCTACATTCCCCCATGTATTCATTCAGTAGAATGGCTGAATATACTCCATGGAGTAGAATGCTACAATATAACTAAGCTCTTTTCTTATTTGTCAACATTTCAGTCCTTTCTGTTTCTCTGTTTTGCTTTACTATTAAACACAGTATCAAATGGTAACAGACACCTTTGTGCATGTGACTGTTGCTTCCGCTTGCCTGTTTTCTCAGCAGTAGGTTCCAGATGCCGCAATACACACTCAGATTATGGAAGTCTTCGTGGTTCTCCCCTCATCTCACCGTTTTGCTTTCCAAACATCCCGTACCCATCAATAAGGCTGCAAGCACCAGTGTGTCCATTTCACCTCAGCCTCAGGGTTAAATCAAAACTGTTTAAAACAACATATTCTTAAATAAATCCAAAATGGCATCCCCAGGTTCAACTCTTTAGCAATTTGTTCTTCTCCCATGAAGGATTTTTGTCATCTTTCCGTGAATATCTTTGGGAATCTTGTTGTTTTTACAAATTTGAGTGAGCTCATTAGATATTATTATACTATATTAATTTTTTCTCAGTCATATTTTAAAAACCATGTTATTTTCATTTTTGGTGTAAGTCTTCTCCCAGTGTGTTATCCCTTAAATGTCTTTTTTCTGGTATTGTCATTATTTGGAAGTTTATATACTATTCAACTCAGTCAACCTCTGTCATGTGACTGTTTCTATCGCTCATGAGGTGAGCAGTTCATCCACAATCTGATAAATATTCTATTTTCTGTTTTGCTAGTTTACCTAAAATCTGGTTTTCCATATTTAATACTAGAATTTGCTTTGGCTTTATTGGGTGTATGGTATTCTGTGCATCCAACCGAATCTTTTATTGCAAATGACTATCCTATCATTCAACACAATTCGACGAGATCAGGCACATTCAGGGTGGTATGGCCGTAAACTTAACACTATTTGAAAACACTCCTTCCTTAATACTTGCTTTGGAACGTGGACTTTATCATGTGTTAATATTTTTCATGCCTGGTTTTCTGGGCTGTCCCATCATCAGTCTCCCTTTGTGTGGGAGCCAGCTCTGAGATTTTAATAGCTTTGCTTGATCATCTGCTCTTGGGTTCAGCAGCCTCAGTTCACACACACACACACACGCACCTCACTTTGTTGCTCTTAATTTCAAGAAAATTCTTTGAAATTCTTGCCTATTCTTATTTTTCACATGGAACTTCAAAGCATATTGATTTTAAAATATCTTTGTGGGATTTTGATTGGAATTGTATTTAATCCATGTATTAGCTTGCGGGGGATAGACATCTATTCAATATTTTATCTTGCCAACCAAGAACATAGCTTATCTGTCTGTCTCATAAACTCCTTTTTAAAATGAGCTGCAATAATTCAGTTCGAAGGGCTGCGTTCTGTTCCCAACTCTGCCTCGATCTGGTGGAAGAATTCTGGACACGTATTCTTTGTCCCCACCCTGGCAATGAGGGGCTTAAACAAGTTAGTTGCTTAGAGAAACAACAACTGCTTGTTTTTCTCTCCTAACCACGCTCCTCGGCTCAGGTGTAGGTGGACGTCTTCCTTTTTCTATAGAGACACTTGCTTCACTGGTCTCCCTCCCTCTTGGAAGCAGCTCTGCTCGCTGCCGGTTGGTCCGCCTCCCTCTGTCCCTGGAGACCTCCATGCCTGCCACCATCTTCCTGACACCCCGATGCTGCTGTCACTCCAAACTGTTCAGTGTCCGCCTGGGTGAGCCACGTGGACGGCCTGGCTCACAATTCCTTACCCTCTGTGCCTGCGATGATTTGACTCTCAGCCACTCTCATCACAGCCCTGAAACTGTGCATGGCCTCCAACACCACAAATTCACACCACCTTCCATCTTTTCCGCCCACTAGCTTACCTGACCCCACTCCATCCTCTCTATGACCTTGGGGAGACCCCCAAACCACTGACCCCTCCATTGTCTCACTATCCAAGTGGTCCCCCCATATTCACTCTCCTTACTCCAGTTAGATGGCACGTGGGGTCTGCTTTGGGGGAACCTAATTTAAAATACAATCGTCCTCTCGCAAACACAGCAAATGAGCTTTTAACCAACTTCCTCTTAAAGAACTGACCAGAGTAACAAGCTCCGCTTTCCCACTGTGCCCGCGGTTGCCTGACGTTGTCAACACGAGTGCTCTGGGCTCAGGGGCTGCTTTCTGGTGTCCAGCCCAGTCCCGCTCTCATCTGTCCAACTGTGTATCTACCAAGAGCCAGAGGTGATGGTCCCAAATCTGCACCGGTTTTATTTGTTATTGTAATGATGTGTTTTCTTAAATATGATTTAAGCCAATGAGAGGTAAATGTAAAAAAAAAAGAGAGTTGCTGTTTCAATGAAAACTACGTTGAATACTTGGGTGAGACTCAGTAAAGACAAGTTGCTAAAAAGGCTATCAATCAAATGAGACGCGGGCTGCCATCTGTAAGAGATTGGAGACAACGGTGGAAGCCTGGGAGGAGTCTGAGCCACGTTGCTTCAGAGTATTTAAGTTCTCTTTGCACTTAAACGTCAAATGGGACTGGAAATTGTAAATGGCGCACTGTGAATGCCATAGCCATGGGGGCGGGAGACAGAGGAGAGTTGACACGAGGGATGGGAGAGCACGGGTCCCCTCTTCTCTTACTTTCCAAACCCCTCAACCTCTCTTCCCAGGATCTGGGTCAGGGAAGGATGCGCCTAGACCCACACCAGTGTCTACTGTAATCCCCTCACTCCCCCACCCTGGAGAATTTTCATCTCCCCTGTGGTTCAGCAAGTAATCATCAAAATCTATCATTAGGCCGTGACCTCAGCAGCTGAAACTTCCAAGCCTGATTCCTCCTCTCCTGCTGAGGCCGAGGACCCTGAGGTCTGATGTCTGTCTAAACAGGGGGAGAGAGGAGGGATAAAAGAGAATTTCAGGCGAGCATCCCACCCACCTAGTTAACTTCGCCCCTTCCTCAGCTGGGTCTTCTCAACTTCCCCCTAAGATGTGGGCCCCCTGGGCTGCCTCTCGCCTTCTCCGGGTCCTTGGCAGCTCAGCGCCCGGTGCTGGGAGACATTCTCAGCCACAGCCCCCAGTGGGAGGGATGGGGCCTGCCTGCGCCTCGGGGGGTGGCCCGCATCCGTCTGGCACAGTCGTGGGTGCACAGCACCTGCCCCTTAAATATCACGCAGTGAGCCGCCAAGTGAGTAAGGAAGGCCCCGACTGGCTCAGGCCTTCTGTTCTGCGATCCAAACTTCTCCTGCCCTTGTCATCAAGTTTCTCACTGCAGCCAAGGCATGGACTGTAGTCTGTGGGTCCTCTGGCAACCCTGGAATCTGCAGACAGCAAATCGGGCGCAGAGAGGAGGAAGCAGGTATAGGGAGAGAAGGCAGTGGCCCCGGAGGCCCGGCTTTCTCAGTCTCCTCTGTGTTCTCAGCCTTCAGATTCTGGGACTTGGCCAGCAGGAGGGAACGGCAGAGGGCACAGAGGGCAGGGGCTGCTGGTGAACCTGGTCCCCTGGCTCTACAGGGGCTAAAACAGGCCCGTGGGTGGTCTGGCTCCTGGCCAAGGCCGGGGTGCGTTCCGAAGCCAGAGTGGGGAGACGGGAGCAGGACCTTGCTAAGGGGGACAGGTCTCCAGCATCAGAGGTGTGCAAGCGGCTAAGCCTGTGATGAGGATCCATCCTGGGCCAGGCTGGGCTAATTCAGTCCCCCCTGGGGGCTGGATGCCTCATTCCCAGCCTGGCAAAGCTGGAGGTGCTCACCTGCAATGGGGAGGCACAGCCCTCCCACCGTGCACCCTCAGCCCAGATGAGGTCTCAAGAGGCTGTCATCTGCCACCTCTGCTCCTTGGGGGTTCACGCATGGCCCAGTTGCTAAGCCCATAGGTTCTTTCTCTTGGGTCTGTCTGCCCACTGGAATGTCAGCTCCATGAGGGCAAAGACCACCTGCCTGTCCTGGATTGTCTTCCAGCCCCACAGCCCAGCAGGGCACCTGGCACTAAGTTTGTGCTCAGGAAACTCCTATCAAAGGCCCCAGGGTCGGGCCTAAGGCCACACCTGGTCCAGGGCAGTCTGTGACTCGGGCTCCAGGACGCCAGCCCACTTCTGAAGGCTGGAGGAACTGACTTTCACTTCCTTTTGGGCCTCTATTGGTCCATGTGAAAGCTCTGACTGTTGGACAGAATACACAGCACCCTCGAGCCTGCCGTGTGATGCTTTGAAATTTTCCCAATACTGTCATAAAAATTAAAAATTCATCTTGTGAAAATAAAAGGCAAGTGTAACTAACAGGGGAAGATTGGCTCAGTTGCCTGAAAGCTGACAAGCTGACAAGAGACTGGCTCACTGCACCTCTGGAGAACCTTCCCGCTGCCTTTGTGTGGAGGAGCCATGGAGCCTTTTACCTGAAAAGCTCAGATCAATACATTTATTTCTGTCCCACCACCTGCCCTGCCAGGTACAGGCCCCAGCTGAGACCTGGCTTTTTCCTTACCTGTGGGGATGCTTTCAATACAGTTTGCATGGAGGCAGTCCCTCAAGCCTAATTTTCATTCCAACTTCTCCTTGGTGGATTCCAAATAACAGATTACCGGGCTTGCTTGAAGAGGTTGGAATGTTAAGTCTCCTTGGCTGTGCCAACCCCGCTTAGGAGCTGGAGATAGGACCCCAAATCACATACCCTAGAGGTGATGGTGCACAGGGTAGCTTTGTATAGTATATGATTTCTACACCAGGGGCAGATTGTATAACTTTGCACTGAAATTCAAGCAGCGCCAATAGTCCTGCAACCCTCCGCATTTCCTCATGTGACCCCATCAGCCTCTCGCTAAAATCATTTTTTGATCCTTACCTGGGAATGTACTGATCATTGAGCAAAGCACATAAATGCACACGCAGAGTGGTTCCACACCCACTGAGACACATGACAATGTACAATCACCCTCAAGACCCTCATGTCCCTCAAATCCCCACACATAAGAGATGAGTGGTAGATTGAATCACTGGGCCCAGTTCTCCACTATGGGATGGCCTCGTGCCGAACAGGGTACACTTCCCTGACCTTTGACCTGGGGCTTGGCCATGACACTCTCTTTGGCCCAATGGGTGTTGGACCGGACCCAGCCAGCCTGGAGCCTGAGGTGTGCTAGCACAGAGTGGTCTGCTCTCTCTCTCTGGAGATCTGTCAAGAGAAGAACACGTTCCAGGAACCGCTGCCCCTTCAGCCTGGGCCCCAGGATGAGACACATATAGCAGACCACTTGCCCTGGTGACCCTAGTCCAAGTAGGATTCACGAGAGGAGGGCACACCTAGCCCCAAAGTGCAGCCTGGACCCTAAAGCCCAGACCCAGGAGCCGAAAGTCCAAGGCAGCCCAGCTGAATTGCAGCTAACCTGAAGACCATGAGTAATTGTCATTTTAAGATATTGACCTTTGGAGGGGTTTGTTACACAGCATCATTTTGGCAATCACTGGCTGATGCAATATCCAAGTTCATACAAAGTCTGACAGACACTCAGATCACACAGTGGTGCTCACGTGGAACACACTCACACACACACACCTTTGCAGTGAACATAAAAGGCCACCGTCCCAGGAACTAGGATGATCTCCCCTGCCGGCCTGTGGTCCTCTTTCTCTGATGCTTTCAGAGCCATTATCCGGGCACCTCCTGGTCTTGCAGAGGACAGTTTCGTCTGGAGCATCCCTGCAGCTCAGAACTCTGCACCCTCTATCTTGTCAAGTAGTTCTCACGTCCTTTCCACCAAGGAAGTGTTGCTTTTGAAGCCCAGGCAGCTTGTTTTCCCCCCTTCTTACACCAGTTGTTGAACACCTGTCAGACTTGCGACATCCCATTCTCCCGAAGGGAAAAATTATAGCCGGTTGTCTGCAAACGCATTCACAGAACACGTATCTTTCATGTCCTTGTGTTGGCGGCCCCTCTGATGGGCCTGCTTTTCTAACTGTCATCACAGCTACTCCGCAAGGAGCTGTAAACTGACCTGTCCTTTTACCAGAGGGGAACAGGTGTCCCTGCTCCTGGTCACAGTCAGTGGAAGAAGAAAGTCAGGGTTGGGAAAGGCCCGGCCCCTCCCTCGTCTCAGAGCCCAGAGCAGGGGAGCTGGGCCGGGTGGGCAGGCTTCCCGACTTCTTGGTGCAGCGTCTCAAACACACAGGGGCAGCCTCACCTCAGGCAGGCCTTGGAGGGGCCTGAGAAAGCCCGTCAGCCTTCAAGACACCTTTTCTGGCCCCTCCCTGCTAAGGAGGATAGGATGCCATCTGCCCTGGTGACCACATCCCGGTTCTCTCGGGAAGTATTTGTTGACTTGACTTTGTGCCAAGCCCAGGCAGGGGAGACACCCTTGGAAACCAGCCACAAAAATCTGTGTGGTGAGAACAGATGGGTGTACTCCCCACCACCACCCCAGGACGTTCAGGGAGGACCACCCTGGGAGATGATTTTAACCTGAGTCTTAGTGATGAGTAAAGATTTCCAGGCGAATCCTGGGGAAAGGTGCTCCAGGAGAGGAAATGCCATGTTCAAATAGCACAGAGGATGCAAGAATCTGGGGTTCAGGGTGACTTGAGAGCAGGGTGACGGGGAAGGTTATGGGGATGGGGCTTAGGAAGACAGTTGAGGCTGCATCATTAAAGTTCCTTTGGAGCCAGACTAATGGGTTTGGACATTTTCCAGTTGGCAACAGGGAACCATGGAAAGATTTTAGAGGCAGGGATAGACTTGCTTTCTCACCGGATCCTCCAGCCATCGGTAAAAGCTGGATCAGAGAGAGGTGGGCCCGGAGCTGGAAGGGTAGCAACAAAGATTTGGGGAAGAGATGGTGAGGGCCCGGCCTGCGTTTTCCCCTCCTTTTAGTCTGGACCCCAACATCTCACTCCCCCAAACCTCACCCTACATTCCGCCCATAGCTCCAGACCACAAACTCCAAATCTACTAGAATCTACTCACTTTCATAGTTAGAGATGATTGAATTCAACAGCATAGTTATTTTAAAAATAAAAACAAACCAACCACAAATATGTGGCAACAGCAATATATTTCATCCTGCCCCTCATTTCCTGAGAAGCCTTCATTACTGTTTCCAAAAATACACACCCAGACTCATTAATGGTCCAGGGAGAATGGAGCTGGGGTCTCCGGTCCCTGGTTCCTCGGCTGAGCAGCGTTGTCACCCTGTCCTGGCACTGCTGTGGTGACAGGGAGTCCGCTCCAGCGATCTGTGTGCAGGGCACTCGTGCACGGAAGGGCGGAAGGCAGGGGTGGACTGGTGCTGCAGCTCAGGCCACAGCAGCGGCATTCACGGCCGCTGAGAGATGCTTCCTGGGAGGGGACCCTGCCAGGGATCTTCAAGTTTGCAGCCATCGCTTTGGATTTTATTCCAATTTCTCCTGTGCTTCCTCCTCTTGTGGAGGCCTTTCTGGCCCTAGAGAAGCAGAGGGCCCTTCCACTGCCCGGACAACCAAGAATGCCTCTGTTACTCCCAGCACCCAGGGGACCCCAGAGCCCTCCCCCAGGCCCGGGAAGTCCTTGTCTCCCCTCAGTGTCCGGAGTCTGTGATTTCTCTCCACTCCCCGCCCCACCCACGGGGAGGTCCTTGTCTCAGGTGGCCTGAATCAACCTAAGAATCTTTCCAGAGCCTGCCTGGGAGGCCTGGGTGAGTCATTCCCATGGGAGGGGATCCTAGGACTGGGGGATGCTGGTAAGGGCATCCTCCAGGTTGGTCCAAGGACGTGTGTCTGCCTTCCCTCCTCTCCCCACAGATTGAGGGCCAAAGCCTTGGTGACGCATAGTGCCCCCTTGACCCAGGCCACTGGCTCCTACATCCAGCCTGGCATCCTCTGCCCTCCACCCCGCCACACCTACCCACCGGGGCAGCTCAGCTTGAACATTCTCCTGGCTTGCTCCTGCCTTTTCCTCTTAGTTTTCATGCACTTACTGTGCTCTCCCAGTGCCCACCCTCTACCCCAGGGACACCTGATCTTCAGCGCCCCCTTCCTGTGCATGCGGGCAGAGTCAGCCCCATCTTCATGGGGGCCTCGCTTGTGCCAAGGGGCACCATCATCTAATCATAGCAGCAGCCTTCCTGCGAGCACCATCTCACAACAACCCTCTGGGTTGGATGCATTTATTATCCCCATTTTACAGATGAGGAAACTGAGGCCCAGAAAGGTGAATTTATTCAAAGAGCCACCAGCCAGTAAGTGTTGGGGTTGGGATGCAAACACATCCCCATGCAGACCATCTGACTGCAGAGTCGGTTTCACTTTGCTCTGTCGTCTCTGGGAGAGCCTGGCCCGAGTGGGCTTGTGTGCAGGTGCCCGCATGCCCCTTGGAGGAGGGGCCCTGATGACTTCTGCTCATGCCTGAAGCAGCACCGGGATACAGCTACACGGCGGGCTGGAGGCGGTAGCCAAGTTGCCCACTCCCCAGCAGAGTGTGAATCGTTGCCAGCTGCTCCAACCACAGCAGAGAGGGCAGTGGAGACGGCCCACCTCCCTACGCCTGCTTCCTGCTGGTCTCCAGGCCTGAGTTTTCTCACTTTATCAACTCCAAAACCCCAATGCCCGGAGCAGCAGAGCAAAGGTGATTTTGCTCTGGCTGCACACACTGAGCTCAGCACTCCAGCTCCCACACTGATCGGGAGCCTTTCTCTGCAGTGAGAGGAGGAAACAGGCTTCTGGTTGATGGCTTTAGTCTGCAGTGGCTGTCAGAGGAAGTCAAACAAACATCCTGTCACTGAGAGCACGTCCTCTCCGATAACCCGTGGTCAGGATGCTGTTATAGGGCAGGGGAGTGTAAATCTCGGGCATTACATTTTTATTCCTATCTATGAGCCGTAAGTCTGCTTGGTGGTAAGATGCCCGGTAGGTTCACCCAGTGTCTGCACTCCTGGTCCAGCAGTCTGAGCGGGCGGGGGGCGAGCCACACTAACCCAGAACAGTTCTCCCCACGCAGGGCTGCTGGGCTGAAGGGGAGAGTCGGGTGCCAACAGGAAGCATGGTGCCAACAGCTGTGGCACCTGGACGGGCAACAGGGCAGGAAGATCCTGTCTGCTCTGGGAGACACCATCTGCCATGGATTCCCTACAAACTCCCCACACGCTCTGCCAAACCGACATCTCCATGATGGCGTGCAGGGAATAAGGAACATTTACTGAGCACCTACTGTGTGCTGGGCTCCTTATGTATTTGTGTTATTTAATCCTCACCATAGCCAGGGAACTTGTTTCTATTTTACAGAGAGGAAAGCTGAATTCGGGTGGTGCAGTAACCCGATCAAAGCCAGGCAGCCAGTAAGTGATGCTATGGGTACGACGTGAATTCAGCTGCAAGTAAAAGAGAAATCCAACCAACAGTGGCTGAGAAAATAGAGAACAATTTTTCTCACACTCAACGAAGTCTGGAGGTAGCCAACCACATGTGGCAGGAAGGCTAGAGAAACTCGCAGGGGTGGGAGTTTCTGTGCTTCTAAGCCCGGACTGGACCTGCTTTCCCTGGGATGAAGGGGTCTCTGCCCAAGACCTAAAGTCAGCACGTTTCACGAGGCGTTGCTGCCCCAGGATGGGCTCCGTGTGAGTCACGTTAAAGGGGAGGACCCGCCAGAAGGGGCAGCCACTGTAGAGCTGAAAGGCTCTCGCTCATGACTCCCTGGGGAGACACTTTCCCACAGCTGCACTTTGAGACCCCATGCATCAGTCAAAGGCGTTTTACATGCAGTGGCCTTGACGTGCCCAGTTCTGCAGGAGCCCCTTCCCAATCTGCTTCCCACACCACTGTGAACGGACCCAGGCTTCCTCCTGGAAGGCTCTAGCTCCCATTCTAGAGTTCATGTTCCTCGGAGGCGGGCATGGAGTCACGCATCTTGCTTCACCCCTATAGGCCCTGGGAGGGAGATGTGTATCCAGCAGCCCCAGTAATTGTTGATTTTTCTAGCAATCTCAACAAAGAGGCAGTTCAGATGGGCTTGCCTGTGGGAAAGCACTAAAGTAATCAGGAGCATAATTTTTCATTACTTTCAAAAAATTCATGTGTAATACAGAGTAATTATTGAAATATTAAAATTAAGGTAAGGAAACATAATCCTCACTGTTATATTTTGATATATAGCTTTCCAATCTTTTTTTCATATGTATCCAGACACAGATTTTTTAAAAAACAAAACTGAGATACTATTGCCTGTTCTGTTTTGTCTCTTTACAGAAACATAAAATGCATCATAAACATTTTTTCCGTATTAGTCATTGTTCTTTTGCAAAATCATTTTCAGTGACTGGCTAGGGCTCCATTGGACGCATGCTCATAATTTATATCACCCACTCCCAATTTCTGGTTTTCAGTTTATTTTTTAAAACTGTCTCACTATTCTAAACCACACTTGAACACATGTCCTCCTAGGTCTATCTCGGAACACATCTTGAATTCTTTTTCTGGCAAATTCCTAGGAGCAAAATTGTTGGGTCAGAGGATAAGTACATTTTAAAGGCTTCAGTAAGTGTTGCCAAATTGCCCTCCAGAAAGATTAGATCAGCTTGTCCTACCAGCAGATGAGAGTGGGAAAGATATCTATTTAAATATTAGCCGTATTCTTGGCTCTTTCCTATCTTAAAAAAAAAAAAATTCCCTCCAGGAGTCCTACAAGGTGAACGAATGTATTCATTTCTTGTGGGTAAATGATTTGTGAAATCAAAACATCACCTGGAATATTGTAACATCTGAAAATTGTGATGGGGTCGCAGTAAACACTGGGCAGGGAAAGTCAGGCATAAGAGGCAATAATGTTTCTCCTGCAGACCTGGCCTCCCTTGGGAGGAGATTATAGTTTGTTTTTTGGGAGCATGTCAGTTTGGGGGCCCTGCTGGGGATCTCCCAAGTTTCTATAATGTTGGTCACATTTGTGGGCCAAGCTAGCAGAGGACTGCTCCAGCCCTGTCAATGCACCAAGGCCAGGATCTGCTGATTGGATGGGTCTGGCCAGCAGCAAGGGGGTCTCATTTTAGAACCCGAGGAAGGGACGCCTAAAGATGACAGACAGGGCTGTCCTAGGGTGTGGTGCCCCGGGCAAATATTGTTTTCAGGCTTCTGTCTATGTAAACTATTGGTGAAGATATGGAGAAAAGGGAACCCTTGGGCACTGTTGGCGGCAGTGAAAGTTAGTGCAGCCACTATGGAAAACATAGTATGGAGGTTCTACAAAAAAATTTAAAAATAGAGCTACCATTGATCCATCAATCCCACTTCCAGGTATATATCCAAAAGACATGAAAACAAGATCTTGAAGAGCTATCTGCCCTCGCATGTTCACTGAGGCATTACTAGCAATAGCCAAGATACGGAAACAACCTATCCATTCATCATTCCAAGATATGGAAACATCCATCTGTCAACGCATGAATGGATAAAGAAGATGTGGTGTATATATACAATGGAATATTATTCAGCCATGAGAAAGAACGAAATCCTGCTACTTGCAACAATATGGATAGAACTTGAGAGCGTTATACTAAGTGAAATAAATCAGACAGAGAAACTATGATATCACTTATATGTGGACCCTAAAAAGGCTCATGGAAACAGAATCTAAAAGGAATTCATAGAAACAGAGAACAGATCAGTGGTGGCCAGGGGCTCGAGAAATAGGGAGATGCTAGTCAAAGGCCACAAACTTTCAGTTATAAAGTTTGTTCTAATATACAGCATGGTGATTATATTTAATAATACTGTATTAATACTTGAAAAGTGCTGAGAGAGTAGATCTTAAATGTTCTCATCGCAAAAAAGGAAATGGTAATTACGTGACAGAATGGAGGTATTAGCTAATGCTGTGGTAGCAATCATTTTGCAATATACAAACATATCAAAAATCAGTGCATTGTACACCTTAAACTTACACAACGTTATATGTCAATTACATCTCAATAAAGCTAGAAAAAAAAAATACCATAGCAGCTAATGGGAACAATCCCCTTGCCAAGTTGCCTTCCTGGAACTGGAGTCCCAGAGTTCCCAGGCAATCCCATATGTGGGAGACCAGAGCTCCTGGAGGCATCTGGTCCACTCGACAAGTGTGTGGTTGGGGAGAGGCAGAGGGCAGAGGTTTGGAGAGATCCTCAAAGGAAAGAAATGGGACTCCAGGTTTTGGGCTGCAGACAACACTGCGGGCCCCAGCTGTTCCAAGCACTGAAGAGAGATTTAAAATTTTTTGAGCAAAGCACTCCAAAGCTCTGGATCTGGGCAGGGGCCCCACTTGCACAGGTCTAAGGGTGGAACTGGTGACGGAGTTCCCTAGGAGACATGGTGGGTAAGGCAACTGTCCCTTATCTCATGGGGACAGGCACAGGATGCCTCACCCAGGACACTGCTCTCCATGGCTTCAAGTCTGGGAGAAGGTGGGGAAAAAAGATAGACATGTGCTCACCGACCCACAGTGCCCAGGGAAGGATACAAATGCCAAGGAGGGGGCGGTTTTAGCCAAGTGTCGTGGGATGGAAGGACCAGGATATTGTAGGCAGGGGATCATTTGGGGCAGGCCTTCAAGAATGGATAGATTTTCATTCGAAAAGAGACATGCACCCCAATATTCATAGCGGCAGTATTTACAATAGCCAAGACATGGAAGCAACATAAATGTCCATTGACAGATGAATGAATACAGATGATGTGGTATATATATGTATATTTATATATGTATATATATATATTCTATTATATATGTATATACATATGTATGCATGTAGAATATTATGTATAGAATTATTATAATGTTACTCAGCCATAAAAAAGAATGAAATAATGCCATTTGCAGCAACATGCATGGACCTAGAGATTATCATTTTAAGTAAGTCAGCAGAGAAAGAAAAATATATGATATCACTTATTTGTGGAATCTAAAAAAAATGATACAAATGAACTTATTTACAAAACAGACTCACAGGCATAGAAAACAAATTTATGGTTACCAATAGGGATAGCAGTGGTGGGGGGGAGATAAATCAGGAGTTTGGGATTAATATAAACACACTACTATATATAAAACAGGTAAACAACAAAGACCTACTGTATAGCACAGGGAACTCTACTCAGTATCTTATAATAACCTATAATGGAAAAGAATCTGAAAAAGAATATATATACATGTATGTATAAATTGAATCACTTTGCTGTACACTTGAAACTAACACAACATTGTAAATTAACTATATCTTGATTTTTTTTAAAAGGGGGAAAAATGGATAGATTTCGTCAGGTGGAAAGATACGCGAGCATTCCACCTCCATCCATGGAAGACAGTGAGAAGATGGGAGCCTGGAGAAGTGGTCAATCCAGTCTACGTGGCTCTGAGGAGCCTGGACTTTCTCTGTGGGCAGTGGGGAGCCAGCGATGATTTTTGAGGAGAGGAGAGGTAAGAGTTGGTTTAAAGTGTTCCCTTGATCCAAGGTAGGATATTCTTGCATAATCCAAGCAGCATAAATTATGATAGAATCCACATTTACTTAAGAGCCGTATTAAAAGTACGAGAGAAAAAGTGACAATATTCTTTTTCTATCGTTCATGAGAATTAGTAACAAACCATGAACAAACCTAAGCTGAGACTGTTTTGTTGGCTTGTTTGTCTGTTTGTTTGTTTGTTGGAGACTATTTTTAAATATATTTTGTCTTCTCCATTTCCAGAGGGAAAATAACCAAAAAGAGATCTCTTCCAGGGCCTATGCCCTTCACCCCAAACTCCAAGGCTATTTTGATCCTTGCTCAAAGATGTCCACATCAGACAGAGACAGCAGATATTGGCTGTGTTGAAGCGGGGACTGGGTCTAAAGCTGTAAATTCCCAAGACCCTTGGGCCAGAGAAAGCAAATAGGAGTTGTGCAGAGTGGGGATGGAGGTGCTGGTGGCTACAGTCAAGAAGAAATCAGACCTCATTTCATCAGAATCACCATCACTTTCCCATTTGTGACTTCCCTGTTGATGCAGACAACTTGAAAGCTCTCTGATGGGAGGAAGTGGGTTCTGCCCATCAGAGGGTCTCTCATCACCCAGTGGTGGGGAAGAGGAGGACACCAGCCATTGGTGCTGCTGCGGGAGGAGAAGTGCACAAACAGCCAAAGACTGTAACTCTTGGGGCTGACTGAGCAACTAGCCAACTGGTCTACCTGGGACCCTCATCACAATTTCTCCATCATGTGGAGACATTATCTTTCCATGACTTACTGACTCAGGTCTTGTAAATCCCAGAATCTGACACTGGAGGAGCTGGGAAGAGCATAAGAGATCCAAACGATGTAGTCAAGCCCTCTTCCACTCACTCCAATCTACAGATGGGAAAGGCTTTGTCTAAGCTGCCTCCAGAGCTTTTTCTCCTCACCTATGACTTATCACCAGGTCCTCACTTTCTGACTTGGCCATAGTGCCAGTGGCTACCACACCCTGTATGCTCCACAATAGACTCTGTGCTAAGGGCACTGCATGATAACTCTGGAAGGCATATCAGCTTGCCTTTCATGCACTCAAGGAAACCGAAGCTTAGTAACTGAAGCTCAGAGAGGTTACCCAGCTTGCCTGAGATTACACAGCTGCTCACTGTCTCGCTGGGATCTGAGCTCTGCTTGGGTGTCCACATGCTTCCACTGCATGATATGTGTCGTTCAGATGGTAGACTCAGCACAGCAGGTTTCCAGAAATCAGTCACTTTTTCTACAGGCTGACAATACTACCTTTGTGTCTAACCCAAATCCCTCCTGAGCCATGGGAAACCCCTCTCCTTTTGGGTCCCTTGCTGACACAGAAGACAGACAAGTAAACCCCAGCAGCCATGAAATGCTTCCGAGCACAGCTATGCACTCAATCTTGGCCTCCAAGGCTTTGTTGACCCAAACCCTCCATGCCGTCTGTGCCTCTTTCAGCCTGGGTCAGAGCCAATGCCAGCGATCAACGGTGACTCTGCCCTTACACACATAGGCCTCCATTCCACGCCCAGAAGGTGAGAGAGCCTGTAGCCATGAGGACACTGGGTTCTGCCTTCCCTCCCCTGGAGTCTGGGGACCCCTTCTCCACCCCTAGAAGCTGGCCATCCTGTCTGATCTCTATCTTTTCCCTGAGGCACCAGATATGCTCACTCTCCTTCCCTGGGCCCCACTCACAGGGGCTTCACTCCTAACCCGGGGCCTGTCCCAACAGCACGGGGGGGAACCAAGCCAAGACAGAGGTTTGACAGTGTGGATTTTGGAGGCAGCCATGTGGGAACTGCTGCTCTGCCAGGTATTGGCTCTGGGGACTTGACCTCCCTGAGTCTCATTTTGTGTCTCTGACCACAGGAAGCTGTTGTGATGGAGAAATGAAACAACATGTGTGATTGTGCATTGGTCCAGGGCAGGGACCCAATGCTTCATATTCGTTTCCATTAATATGTGTCACGACGGAAACCAAAGAGATTGAATGAAATGATAAAGTACCTAGCACAGTTCCCGGTGCCAGCAGACACTCAGCAAACAGAGCCTCCTGTCTTTCTGCCACTGCCTCATTCTTCATTTTGGTTTTGGTGGGTTTTTAAATTTTATTTATTTAATTTATTTATTTTTGGCTGCATCAGGTCTTCGTTGCTGCACGCGGGCTTCTCATTGCAGTGGCTTCTCTTGTTGAGGAGCACGGGCTCTAGGCGCACAGGCTTCAGTAATTGTGGCACATGGGCTCAGCAGTTGTGGCTCCCGGGCTCTTGAGCGCAGGCTCAGTAGTTGTGACGCACGGGCTTAGTTGCTCTGTGGCACGTGGGAGCTTCCCGGACCAGGGCTTGAACCCATGTCCCCTGCATTGGCAGGAGGATTCTTAACCACTGCGCCACCAGGGAAGCCCTTCATTTTGGTTTTTGATTTAGGACAATAGGGTGGAACTGTATGCCAACAACTGCAGCTTGTCTCAGAAGCTGGAGTGGGAGTGGGTGCAGTGGGCGAGGCTGGGCAGGTCAAGGCCAGGCCTCCGGGCTCCCTCAGGCCCCTTGCCCCACTGGGCTTCTGGGCTTCTGGGCTCGGGGTGGCCCTGAGACAGCCAGGCTCAAAGCATGTGAGCAGATGCCGTCGGTGCAGGGCATCTGCCAGCCCGTCTCCCGCCCGCACCTGTCCTCTCAGGAATCTCCCAGGTCTCCCTCCACAACTCGGGCTGCTCTTTACCTAACATCCATTTCATTGATTCCGTAATCTTGCATTCTTATTAAAAATAAAACCCGAGCAGCAGGGTCCCTGAGAAAGGGGAGCTCTAGGTTAGAGGGCAAATTCCTCCTTTCCTGGTTGAGTCTAAGGCTCTCAGGGAGACAGCCGGCGGTGGGGGGGAGCCCGCACGAAAGCTCCCGCATCCAGGAGGGCTGGAGGGACCGTGCCACTAAGTGGGATCCCATGCGGGGTGATGGCAGGGTTTCAGCCCCTTCCTTGGTGCCAGCTCTGTCTTATGGCTTGTTTCCCTCTCCCTGCAGACAGCTCTGACAAAAGGCCTTTGTGCTTTAGCCCAGTATGCCCACAGCATAAAACCACTGACCGACATCAAAATGGTCACCTCACTTGGGCCTTCATCACCTTTCAATTTTCTGAGCAGCTGCCTCCAGCGCGGTGTATTACAGAAGAGGACGGAGCTGCACAGGACCTCCAAGTGGCTGTCTGCTCAGCCCTGACGTTTGTCGGGGTCGCTCACGGTGAGGTCCACTGTAGCTGTTAACAGCCTTCTTCTAGAACGCAGATGACCGAGGGAGTTCAGAGTACAAGTCTGGGAGTGGAAAGGACCCGGGTTTGCATGCTGGGTCTGATGCGGGGGGACCCTCACCTTTTTGGCCTCAATTTTGTCATCTGTAAAATGGGGATTATAAGGTAAGAGACAGGGAACCTACCTCATGGGCTGATGTGAAGGTAATGAGAGATACTGCATACAAAAGTGCCCAGCCCAGAGGGACCATGTCAGTGTGTTTTCTTTTATAATCATGGATACGCTTACTAAGAGTAGTTTTCGAGCAGGACTTGGGAAAAAGCATTCTTTTCCTTCTTGGACTCTAATCAGGAAGTTACTCTTTGGGCTAAAGGGAGATCAGTCTCCGAACCCCAGCCTATCCTCCCACCTCTCACTGGCATCACTTGGGTTCACACAGGAAGGAAGGCATAGCCTGGTGGCGGGCACCTGGCTGGGAGCGATGGCGGAAGACAGACCACAGCCGCCTCTGGGGAAGCAGAGATACTGGTGAAGCTGATGCAATCAGTATCGGGTGCTAATAAGAGAGAATGACCCCCTGCACCCAAGGTGAGGCCCAGGGTCACGAGAGGACAGGGAGGGTTCATGAAACAGCGCAGCCAATTGAGGGCAGGGCCCTGAAGAAAGGGAGGTCTCAGCAGAGCAGTTAAAGCAACAGGGGCATTTCCCATGTGCAGGAAGGTAGTGGAATATCTTAGCTAAGAGCCCAGGTTCTGCGCACAGACGGCCGCCATCACATCTCAGCTCCACCACCTACCAGCTGGACGACGTGGGGAACCAGTTCAGCCTCTGTTCTTTGTCTATGAAAAGAGGATAATAACAGAGCCTTTCTCGCAGGGCCGCCGTCAGGACTTACTGAAGCTCATGTGAAGCTCTGGGCACAGCACCGGACACATCAGTAAATGGAGCCATCGGGCACGTCCCGTGGAGGTAAGTGGTCATCAACGTCTCTTTCTTCTCTGACGCCAACCTTCTCCCTGGCCGCCCTTCCCAGGCCAATTAATTCCGTCCTCACTCTATATCTCATCCCCAAACAAGTCTACCTGTGCCACCACCCATCCCTCGTTTCCTCAGCCTCCAGATTGGTACATGAGGGAAATTCTAGAATCTTCACATTCTAACTAGCCATCCAATTCCATTGCCACTGTAATGTGTAAACTTGCCAGGGAGTGTGTAACTTCTACTAGTATACCCCCCGTGACCGAAAACTCACTACCTTCCAGAGTAGTGTGTGGCATCTCTGGAAAGTTCTAGAAAGGTCCATCCCCTGTAGCTTTTGCCCACTGGTTGAAGTCGGTTCAACTGAGCAGCTGCTCTGTGCCAAGCAAGCCCTGGGCTGGGCATTTATTCACAGCAGCTGCCAGGACAGAAGTAGCCTCTGCTTCCATGTTGTTCACGGTCTAGAGCAGAAAGCGGCGCAAAGCAAACCCAAACGCTGCAGACAGTGATGAGAGACGGTAACGGAGGAGGCTGAGGCTATAGAAACAGAAAACTAGGTCTTTCATTAGTCCAGTAAAGACATGGAGAAGAATATTCTAAGCAGAGGGGACAGCAGAGAAAAGGGCCCAGGAGTGAGGGAACCTGATACATCCAAGGAAGGGCGAGAATTTCCGACTGAGTGGCCTCTGAGGAAGGGCCACGAGGGTAATTCAGGAGAGACGAACCAGGTTGTATCTTCCCAGGCCAACTAGGCCTGGTAAGTTGGTGAACTTGGCTGTGGGCCCCAGGAGCCCATGAGGATCGTCAGCGGACTAGTGACCCGATGCAGCCGATTGTGTTTAGAAAGAACTCTGAGCGCAGGAGGGGGGCACACGGGGAGCAACCGTGGCAGCTGGAGAGGAGGTGGGGTGACTCTCCGCCATGGATGGGGGTGCAGGGACCAGGGCAATGGCCCAGGGGAGGGGAGCAGGGGCGGCACCGAGTGACGAGCAATAAGGAAGCAGTGCGGGCTACACTCAGCCCAGGAGGCGATTGATTTCCAACTCGCCAGTCGCTGCCACCAGAGCAAGGTTCATTGCTGCTGCACAGACGGGCCTCAGCCTCCACTCTCCAGCAGCAATTCCCACAAAGGCTGCACCCACTACCTCCCTGTGCGTGGGCCTGGAGCTGCCCTCGGTGACAGTGACAAGGTCTCTCTCCATCCCCTAATTCCGGCATTGCTTTCCAGGCTTTCCAGGTGGAGCTGGCAACTTTAATTGAAAGGATTAGAGGTTGCACAAAGAGCTCTGGGTGCTGGTGGCTTTGCACGCTGGAACCCTTTGGAAAAGGAGCCGGCCGATTCAGGCCTAGTAACTAACAGAGCTTCAGCCTTGTTTTCTGCACAGCAGACCAGATGCCATTCCTCCTGGACTAGGGGTCCACAGAATTGGGCCCTGGTTTTACCCTTGGGACTCTGGTGTGGACCTCGGTGTCCTCATCCATAAAATGGGATCTCCAGAGTTCCTTCCAGTGTGAACGACCCTACAACTCTCACCTAAGGGAAAGTCAGATGGCTCCTGGATTCCACATCCCCATTCCCTGCCTGGGCCCCAGCAAGTCTTGCAGGGTGATTGGAGCTCTAAGGGGGAGCAGGAGTGCTCCCAACCCCACAAGCTGACCCTGCACTCAGCCGTGTTCCCCCTACCCTCCACCCCACACCCCATCCCGGACTGATCTATGGCTCTGGGGAATCGGAGCGCGGCTCACAAGATGCTGCAGTCCCAGACCTGCTGCCACACTCTGAATATCTAGGAAATGGACCGTGACACACGTCATATCACATTTTAATGGTCTGCGGCATCAAAGGCAGAAGGGAGAATCGTTCCCGTAGTGGGTGATGGATTAACTGCTCCTTTCCTGGTGTTGTCCAGTCTTCCAGTTAGATGAACTGGGGTGGCCGTGCAGGGCTGGGAGCAGCAAAGAGATTAGTCGGTTCTGAAGTTAGTCATCGGTTTCCATGAAAGCTTCCGGGGTTTTCCCTTATCTGTCAATATGCAGGAATGTCTTAGCCTTTTGATCAGATTCAGCTCATTTTCCTTTCCTGGACTCCTTAAAAGCCTACCAGGAGATCACCTTCACACCCTCAGTGCTGCCCGGGCCCAGAATTAATAACCCTCCATGAAACAGAAAATCTCTGATGACTGACATCCGGGGTATGTAAAAGGGGCACCGTTAAGTCTCTTAAAATTATAGCTCTTGTGAAGATTCTGGGGCCAGAAGGGAACCCAAAGGCCACCTGCTCCTGGTCCAGAGAGCAGAGCACGCTCACTCACCACCCGAAGGTCAGAGTGGATCAGGGACCAGAGCCCAAGAGTTGTCACTGCCCCCCAAGTGCCCTCTTCCTTGGACACCACCACCCTCAAGACCAGATGACCCTTCCAGATCAAGTCCCTCACAGTGGGGTGCTGGCAAGTGCTTAACAGCCCACTGGCTGGAGGGTCATTGGTCTGTAGCATTTGCCAACTTCTGCGATGTAAATACTCCCACCATGGCCAGTCTCAAGGTACCAGCATGAGGTCCCTGGAGCAGGGCTGGGAAGAGATGCTAGTATCTCCCCATTACATGGTAACTTCACATGCAGATGCAAGAGACGTAAATAACCTCAAAAGCATAGATCAGAGTAAAATAATTAGCAAATGATGTTTTGACTATTATTACCTTTAAATAGAATTTAATTATGTTTAATTATGTTTATGTAATTTAATTCTTAATAATGACTGGTGTTTAATAATCAGCTCTCAAAATTCCTGAAATTTGACATTGGTTCTCATGAGGCAGTATGGGTTTGCTCCAGTACACCGCTGATCCCACAGCTGAAAGCCAGTGGCTATATGTCACTTTTATTAGTCTGGCCCCTGATAGGCTCAGCTATAGACAGGCACTGGCTGGAAGGAAGAGCATCTTTCTCCAGCCCAGTTGTTTGCAGAATCTTTTTTTTCTCCTTAATTAACTTAATTGCTCAGCTCAAATGCTATAATCTTTTTTGTTCCCTCCCCCAATGAGATCTGGTCCCTGAACTCTATGTTCAGCTCCCTGCAGGAAGGGAGATTTGGGCACTAACCACTCATTTTTAAGGCATAAGTGGCCTGTTCCATCTGATAAGCACCAGGGTGGTCTTTTGTCAAAAAATGTCTCCATCCCACTGACCTAAGAGAACATGAGGTCTCTAGGTGGCACCTCCAGCTTAGACTCTCTTTGCATGGGGGTGAAAAGAGAACTGTGAGGTACCCTCCCTTAGGATGAGGAAGGGTCTGGAGGATGGAATGGGGCAGGAGTCCCCTGATCCAAGACGGCCTCCGATGAGTCTAGCCTCCTGGTAGTGACACGCTGTGCAGTTCCCTCCCACTCTGAATAGTGTGGAATAGGTATTATGAAAACGGCAGAGGAGAACTTCTGAGACTATGTCAGAGAAGACGTCGTGCTTCTGCCTTGCTTTTTCTTGGATCATGCTCTCTGGGAGAAGCCAGCCACCACATCGTAAGGACATTCAAGAAGCCCTATGGAGACGTCCATATAGCGAAGGACTGAAGCCTCCTGCCAACAGCTGGCACTGCCTTGCCAGCAATATGAGTGGATCCCCCAGCAGTATCCTTCAGGGTCCCACACCACATGAAGCTCTGGGGAGGTAAATACAAAATAAGTCAAAGACCCTGCCCTCGAGAGGATGGCTCCACAGGGCTTATGTCAGTTAGGAGTACGATCGCTTAAACAAGATAGACTTTTATGTCTCATAAGTAAATAAGGTCAGAGATGGACAACTAGACCTATCACGACACTCTACCAGGTCAGCGGCCCAGGCTCCTTCTCTCTTGTTACTCTGCCATCATCAGCATGAGATGTCTACCTCTTGGTCCAAGATGGCTGCCTGAGCTCCAACCATTATGTCTCCTTTTATCCAGAAGGAAGGAAGATGGGAAAAAGAAGGGTACACCCTCTTCCATTAGCAATAGCTAGCAGATGTTGCACACACCCCTTCTGCTTCTCTCCCACAGGCCAGAACTTAAGTCATAGGGCCAGTTTTCCCCCGGGCAGTCTTGTGCCCAGGTAAAACACAGGGATTCTAGTATTAAGAAAGGAGAGAATGGGTACTGGTGGGCAACAAACAATTTCTTTCCTGGGTGGAGGCTTCACAGTTCTTCAACCAAGAGATACTCCTACCTGATGGTTTCTTTGGTACTCTTGGTAGCTGTCTAAAGAGACAGCGTTCTTTCCAAACCCTTCATCTAAAGAGTAGCCCACTCTTATTCTCTGCCTAGCACCCTATTTATGGGTTACTTCTTAATTATCTGTCTCTTCCACTGAATCTTAGAGTCTATGAGGGCAGGGGCCTTGCCTTTCTGGTCTTGCTTTGAATTCCCAACTACTGAATATTTGCTGAGTGAATGAATGGGCCAAGTACAGACCCTTCCACGTGTCCCTGAGTCAATAACAGGTTCACACAGGTGCTTAATCCTAATAGTGGATTAGGAAACCACTATTGAAACATTTGCATGCCTATGGCCTAAGCTGAGACAATTTCCGAGGCACCTGCAAACCGCTTACCCAGAGCCATGTGCAAAAATGCAGTGCCCATTTCATATTTGCTTTGGCTCAAACACATTCCCTGATTCCGACGCACCACTGTATCTTGTCAGCCACATAAACAAATAAATAAATAATAAGCTGGACATTCTAATGAAGAAAATGAAACAACGCAGAAAAGGCAATGGTTTTCAGAGCTCTTTGACTTTACCAGGAAGCCCCAGTCTCTGCCTACACAACACCAAAGCCCCAGGTGAGACATGCAAAGTGTAATCAGTCATGTCAAACAACTGTCTGAGGGTTTTTTGTTTTTGTCAAACTGATTTAGAGGTCACGGAGACGCAGACAACTCAGAGGTTTCTAAAGAGTTGCGAATATAAACCACATTTGAAACAGAGCAAAGGAACCCCTGCTACGTGTCTGTGCAAAGTGCCTGTGGTGGGCAGGGTGAGCAGAAGCTTGGTCCTCCAGCACCACCAACAGAAAAGCGAGCAAATCCCGCAGAAACATGTAGGAACAACTCTTAAGCCCAAAGGAAGATGAGCAAAGGAAAGAAAGAAAATTCATGGAAACAGAAAATGTGAAAAATCATTCAACTCCATTAGTCATCAAATAGACTATTTTCATCTTTAAACTGGCAAATTGAGGGGGGTGTTGTTTGTTTGTTTGTTTGTTTTTTGGTTGCCTCGGTTCTTAGCTGCGGCTCGCGGGATTCTCGTTGAGGCAGGCGGATCTTTCGTTGTGGTGTGTGGGCTTCTCTCTGGTTGCAGTGTGTGGGTTTTCTCTCTAGTTGCGGTGTGCAGGTTTTCTCTCTCTAGTTGTGGCGCGCTGGGTTCCAGAGCACGTGGGCTCTGTAGTTTGCGGCACGCAGGCTCTAGCTGAGGCGCAGGAGCTCAGCAGTTGTGGCACCCGCGGCATGCAGGATCTTAGTTCCCTGACCAGGGATGGAACCCATGTCCCCTGCATTGTAAGGCGGATTCTTTACCACTGGACCACCAGGGAAGTCCCATAAACTGGCAAATATTTTAAAAATAATATTCAGTGTTGACAAATATGTGAGAAGGTGTTCAAAGCACACACTGCTAGTAGAGTGTAAATTTGGACACTTTTCTGGAAAGCAGTTTGGAAACGTGCATCAAAAGCCTCCAAAATATGCACAGCCCATTGATACAATAGTTCTACTTTTAATAATTTATTCTAAAAATACGTATTCATTTATTCAACAAGTAATTTTTGATTGTCTGCTATCTGCCATTGCTAGATACTAAATATTTGTGGGTGAATAAGAAAGACATACTTCCCACCCCTTGGAGTTTATCATTTATTGAGCAAACAGATAATAAACAAGTAAACAAAACAGTAAATAAGTAAGTATAAATTATCATGGCTAAGAAGGATGTTGTGCTCAGAGGTGCCATAACAGGGTTACTGATTAGATGCTCACAAAAGTTCTCTCTGAGAGGGTGATATTTAAGCCGAGGTCTGAAGGATGAAGAGTCAGCCGTGAGAAAAGAGGGGAAGTTGGGTCCCACGTAAAGAAAATGGTATATGCAAATGTCCTGTGTTTGGGATGATCTTACAAGACTCAAGGAACGAAAGAGGCCAGGACAGCTGGAGCCTGGCGATCCAGATGGACATGAGAAACTGCAGGAGAGGAGTGAGGCCCGGGAAGGGAAGCTTGAATGTAAGTTGGACTTTATGCTGCAGACGATGGGGACCATTTGAAAGTTCTTGAGCAGGAGAATAGCAGAATCACTGTTGTATTCGGGAAGCTCGAGCTACGCCTTTTACAAAATCGAAGAGGCAAAGAAGACCAGACTGGAAGTCTGGAAGTTTCCCTGGATGATCATTGGCATCCACGGCCAGAGGTCTATGGGGGGCAGATGGAAGAGGCATTTTGAGGTAGAATCACATGATTTGACCATTGCCAGCAGTGGATGGCCAAGAAATGGGAGGAGCTAGAGCTATCACCATGTTTGCAGCCTGGGTTCCTGGGAGAATGGTGGGTCGATGAACAGCGAGAGGAAACGGCAGGATGAGAAGGTTTGGGGAGAAAGATGAAGAATCACCATTTGGACCCCTTGAGTCGCAGCCCATGTCCTTCCTTCCTAAGGACCATTCCCCATCGCTCTCCAAACAAGTGGGGCCTTCCTTCCCTCCACCTGCTCAAAACTGAGCATTCACGGTTCAATCCAACAGGAAGACCAAGAATAAAACAGGAAACCAGTTTTCTCTCCCTCCCCACCGTTCCTTGATGTTCAGGATTTCAATGACTAACTTTATCAAGGGCAAATATTTTCCTCAGGAAATCTTTTCTGGTTAATTTTTGCATTGAGAGCCCTCTTCCCGTTCTCCTTTCCCAGATCAGGAAGAGCCACTTATAGAAGTTTACATCAAAGTGTTCTCTTCCTGAGATACTACGGAGTCTCTCAAGGCCTTTTTCAGGAACCCCAGCTTGATTTGGCATTTCCCACAAAGGGTCACCTCATATCTGCTAGCAGTTCTTTCTCAGAATTGACCTCACCAGCAACCAAAGGCTTTTTGGAAAGGATGCTGGTGGTGACTTTCCCAGAGGAAGAGCAGAGGCAGGAGGGGGAGGCCTGGAAGCAGAGGTGGCATCCCGGGACCCTCCCTTCCCCTCCCGAGTCTGTGGAGATGAAGCGCAGCTGCCAGGCCTACCCGCCTGTCTCTGTTTCTCCTCACGTCGAATGGGTGTTTTACACAATGCTCATTTCTCTGGAAATCTTGTGTGGGCCCGAGGAGGCCATTGGAATATATGCAAGCCCACTTCCGAGAATAGAAATGAAGGAATTGTGTCCAATGGCTGGGTTCCCATTAAGCCCGCCTTGGAAAACAAACACGTCTCCTCGGAACGGAGATACAGGCAGCAACCAAACACGGGCCTCCTCAAGTGCCTCCGCTGTGAGCTGATGGATTCTGAAAAACCCGACTGCGTCGAGTTGGGCCACTTGCAGTAATGAAAACTTTTCCTCATAGAGGAAAATTGTTCTGAATGAACCAACTCAATAACTCAATTTTGAAACTGTTTTCTTAAGTCCTACTGAAACGGGAGGTATGGGGACTGCACAATAAATCCGTTTATGAAAATACAATTTCCTGTCAGCTGTTCTAAATAAGGTCGTTTTCAGACCATTGTATAGTTGGGAGGGGAAATGATTCCCTCTTCCATTTGGAATTTGTTGAGCTTTTTTTTCCTTTTTTCCTGGTGATTTTAAATCTTGTGGATGGATGGAGAGTAAGAAAATGAGATGTTTACAGCGTATTGAGAAACAGGTCTTTAATACTGTGAAACCCTGTCACAAATCCAGGCGACTGCGGAAAGACTTCATTCAACTCCAAATTTCACACCACCTCGTGTCTGCTTCGGAACGGCTAAGGATGCCCATTTAAAGAAAGGAAATCTTTCCACTCCAGCTGCCGAGATAGCTGCAAAGTCTTTAATAGAATTCTTTTCCGCAGAAAGAACTACAGGCTTCCCCTGACAGAAGCCCAGCCAGTGGACACTACTCCAGAGCCACATAAAAAGAAATTGAAATGTACTATTTTCTGGGGAGTACCCTTAAGCAGTGGAACAGCTCTCTTTTCCTTTTCTTTTGCTTTTAATTATGAAACACTTCAAACATATAGAAGAGTATAGAAAAATAATATAACAACTACTTCTCTGCCACCAAGATCAAACATATGCCGTAATTCAGCTCTCCCTCTCTTTCTCTCTCTCTTTCTCTCTGAAATGACTTAAAACCAGTTAAAGCCACTCATTTCATTTTTCCCCCTTCCCCAGGAATAACCCCTGCCCTGAAATGCCATGAGTCGTTCACATCCTTATTTTAGTCTATTTGCTACGAATGTATGAATCCATATTGTTTTGTTTGTTTTTTAAAGTTCATTTAAATAGTAAGCATTCTGTATGTATCCTCTTGAAACTTACTTTTTTCCTCAAAATTTTATTTTGGACAAAGAGACACACCACGTTCTTGACGAAAGAGACTCATCATCATAAAGATGGCCATTCTGCCTCAGTTAATTTACAGACTTAATGTACTTCCAATTTTAAAAATACCACCAGGCTTTTTCCGGAGCTGAGCAAGTTGATTAAAAAGTTTATACTTAAGAACAAAAAAGCAAAGCTAGCCAGAAGAACCCAGAAAAAGCAGAGCCATATGGGGGGCAGAGCTACCCACCGTTAACACATACTGTAACGCCTGTAATTAGGAGTCTGGTGTTGGCACAGGAATAAACAGATAGTCCGACGAGACCAAAAGAAAATCCAGAAATAGATCCAACTGCATCTGGAAAGTTATTATATGAGAAAGGCAGCTTCACAAATTTGTGTGGAAAGATGTTTTTTTTTTTTTTTTTAAATAAGTGGTGTTGAGATAATTGGATCGCCATGTGGAAAAAGTCAAACCTGGAGCTCACACCACCCATTGGGGCAAAATCCAAAAGGGATCAGACGTTTCAATATAAAAACTGAAACCCTAAGGTACTAGAGGAAAATGTGGGTATGAAGGCCTATATAACCTGGGTATGGAAAAAATTTCTTAACCAGAAGCAATAAGGAAAATGACTGTCATACTTGAGCACATTAAAATGAAACCCTTTTGCATGGCAAAACCACCACAAGTAAAGTCAAAAGACATATGATGCTGGGGTGGAGACCCCTAAGGCTCCTGTTTCAGGGCGAGCCTGGATCACCTCTGGATCAATGGGCAGTTGGATTCACTCTCAACACAGGAGGCCACGAACGTGGCATAGCTGAGCGTGTGGGTCCCAGGGTCCAGTTACTGTGTTTGAATCTGGCTCTGCCACTTACTAGTCACGTGACCTTGGGGAAATTGTTTAAACTCCCTGGACCTCAGTTTTCTCATGTATAATAAAGGGATAATACCTGTACCTAGTCCTGGGGTCGTGAGAAGGAATAAATGAGTTTCTATGTATAAAATGCTTAGTACAGTGCCCAGAACACTGTAGAACCTCAATTAATGTTAGCTCTCACTTCCCGAGGCCCACAGCTTCTTACAAAACCAAAGCCCAGGCAGCAAGCTGGCTGCAGGGTTTTCCCCCCAGCCTCCCCTTACAAGCTGGGAAACCCAACCCATTCCCCATTTCTAAGCAGCAAGTCTGCTTCCACTCCCCCACCTCACAAAGACCTCGCGTGTCTCTTTCTGACCCACAGGAAACAAACTCTTAGCTGCCACTGTCAACAAGCTGAAACTTTTGGACATTTTGACAGGAAAGTCCTTATATTGTTTATTGGTGTTTTCTTTCTCTTTTTTAATTACTGCATCTTGCCATACGTTTCTCTATCTTCTTAGGTTGTTGGGTTTTGGGTTTTGGTTTTGTTTTTTTAACGAATCAGCTTTGGGTTTTGTTGTCCCTTTGGATTATTTCTTTGTTTTCTATTTCATTCATTTCTGCCCATCATTCATCATTTCCTTCTACATTCTTTGGAGTTACTCTGCTTTGTTATTCTTCTACTCTCTTGAGTGGACTCCTAGATCATTTATTTTTAGTTGTTTTGCATTTAAGTCCATATACTTCTCTCAAACCATTGCTTTAGTCGAATCCCATGTTTTGATGGGTTGTGACAGCCATTGCTGCCACTTGCTGGTATCCGGTGCCTTCCCACCCACAAGAGGACTTTATTTCTTCACTCCCTTCAAATTTAGCCTGGCCACGCAGAAATGTGAGTGTAAGTGACCAGTGCTACTCTTAGGTGGAAGTGTTTATTGCTGATTCGAGACCCTCCAGGGCTCTCCTCCCCAAGCCACAGGGACTGGTGATGTTCCAGACGGTTGATTCTCCATCAGCTTCAGCTCTGAGTGAAGAGGATGTGAAACAGAATGTCTTTCTGGCCAAGGACAGACATGTAACAGAAGGGAGAAACAAACCTTAGGTGTGTAAACCACCAAGACTTGGGGCTTGTTTGTTATCTCAGCATAACCTAGCCTATCCTGGCTGATACACACAGTGTTTTCATTATTGTTCAGTTTCATAATTTCCATTATAATTTCTTCTTTGACATATGAATTATCCATTAACACTTTTTATTTCAAAGTATATGGAAAGTTTTGATCTTTTATTACATGTGGTCAGAGAACATAATTTCTCTATGATATAATGATTCGGTATCTGTTGAGATGCATTCTGTGGCCCAATATGATCGGTTTGGGTAAATATTAATCATGTGCTTGGAAAAATATGTATTTTCTAATCGGTAGGTAGTGGGGTTCTGTATTTGTTGTTAGATCAATCTGTTCACTGCATGGTTCAACTTTTCTGCAAGCTTGTTATTTTTTTATTTGCTTGCTCTATCATTTGCTGAGAGAAGCATGTTGTAATCTGCTGTGATTGTGGGTTTGTCGATTCTTCTTTGCACTTCAGTCAAGGCATGCTTACTAGCTACTGTGTGCTCCCTCTGGTCTTCAATCTCAGAACTCTGGGGAAGGGTAACTCTGGGGATCACAAAATCTCACCCCCAGCAGCTCAAGTTGGCCAGGGAATGTCTGGTTGGAACATTGACTTCTCGGAGCACTTATGAAAGCTAGGAGGCCTCTCCCTAAATTTGTATATGTGATTTCAGAGGCTTCTCTTTCCCTGCAAGCTTGACATCCCAGAGTGGAAGTTTGGTGATTTCACTTTTGAAACAAAAATGCAAATTTGTAGGCTGACAGATGATATGAGAAACAGAGAAGATGAAGGAAAGGCTCTAAGTCTGGACCATGTGGTCACTACATTGAACTGGGAGGATAGATCCATGCACAGCAAGCTCATCCTCTCTCCAGTCCAGACTCTATCGCTAACCTCAGCCTCTTTCTGGGCCTTCCTGGGCACAGACATGGGGTCAGTGTGCATTTGAGCAGCCCCAACCTTGAGAATGGAAAGGAGAATGATGATCCCCTGCTTGGGGGTGGGAACGGGCACAGATAGGTAAGCTTTCCTGGGAACCTGAAGCTGGGGATGCCAGTGGAGTCATGAGGAGCGGAGCACCTACTGTCACGGTCACGGGGTGGGGCAATGAGTGCCATGATGGAGGAGGAGGAGGGATCTGAGCAGGCAGTGGGCACGTACCCTGGAGACAGATTGGAGGCAGATGATGCACCAGGATGGGGGCCTCGAATGCTGTTCTGAGAAGGCCACATTTAATCCTAAAGGAAATGGGGTGCCACTGGAAGTTTTGGAAGAGGAGACCCACAGACATACATTAGTGTGGCAGAAAACTAGTGTGGCAGCATCTATAGACCAAACGTGGTACGAATGTGAAGTGGGTGTGTGGACACAGGGAGCTGTCAAGAACGGCTGGCAGGACCTAGTGCCTCCATGGATTTGGGAAGGGAGGGGTGGAGAGGGGCATCTGTAGGCGCCTGCCATGTGAGCACGTGTTGTAATTATCAGATCACAGTTACCTTCAGGCTTTTGGCACCCTGCGTAACAGCTTGCCAAGCAACTTATTCCTGAAATTGTATGTGGAGCACATTCTTCATATTTTATAGATGAGATGGCTGAAGTAGTAAGAATTTAGCATCAATTTCCTGCATGCAGCAGCTCAATGTAACACTGTACTTAGGAGACCAGGATCTGCGTTTGAAGATCAGCCTTGTAATTGCTTGCTGTGTGACCTTGAGTAACTCACTCAACCTCTCTCAGCTCCTATCTATAAAGACCAAATTGAAATAACATGTGTAAAATGCTCAGCAAGCACCAGACACACAGTAAGCTCGCAAAAACTGTTAGCTGGTGTTGTTACTATTATTGTTCCCACAATATTATTCATGCTGAACAAAGACTGCACGACCCAGGTCAGAACTTCTGGCTCTGCCACTCATTAACTGCATGTCCTTCAAAAGTACCTGGGCTCCCAGCGCCAGTGTTCTCCCAATGCGTGGGATCCAATCCCCTCCCACCTCACAGTTACTGACGTAATTTGGGGATCACTGAACAGTAGGAGCCGTTTTTCTAATCACCAGAGATGAACTTGTAAAGCTAAACCTAGTTTAACATCCCAATCCTGATCTCCCTGCAGCCAGCAGCACTGACTGTTTCCACCCCAAGATGAAATCAGAAGCTGATCCTTCAAACAACTTTCCTATTTGCTCTGCACCGCGAAGAAAATGGATGAATCTTAAACAGACGCAGCCAGGGCTCAGGATTTTGTTGGATGCCAACCCTCCTCCATCAGGGCTCCCTTCTGTTTAAGCTGATGCAGATTCCAGACTTTAAATAGAAATGATAAATTATTGACTATTGTGGTGACTGATTCTCAGACTCTCTGCTGACCACCAAATTGCTCTGATCCTCACCCAAGCGAAGATTCCATAAGTCATTAGCATGAGCCCACCAACATCCGTCATGTTAATGATGCGGCTGCAATCACTCCTTGACACTAATTACCTTTCCTGACTAATTTTGAATGTGAAATTTTGCTAATGACTGAGACCCACTGTAAAAGCCCCATTTTCTCCAAGCGTTCTGTAATCTATGGCCCCTTCATGCCCACAAAGCAATTATTAACACTGCACCTGACCCTGCCTCCTCACCATGTGCTGGCAGCCTTGAAATAGAGAACTCTTTATTCCAGGATCCTGGACATAAGCATCATTTTATCTAGAGAGTTCCCTGAGAGTGAGTTTCCAGAGAAGCAGAGTCTGCGTGGAAAGATTTCTAACTTGTAAAGACAATCACGAGAAACGTTTAACCCACAGTTCTTCCCTGGCTGGGGGAGAGAAGACCAGGGCTTGCCAGGTGAAAGCACTGTGATTGGCCGTTTTGCACATGTTACCATGTCTTATCCTCCTGTGAGACAGCTGCTAGGAGCCCATTTCACAGATGAAGTAACTAGAGCCTGGAGATTTTAAGTGACCTGCCCAACGTCACACAGCTTGTGAACAGTGAATAGGAAAGATTGGGACTGTGGTGGGCAACCTCCATGTTGGCTCTCAATGACCCCTACCTCCTAGTGCAACCCCCTCCCTGTGAGTGTGGGTGGGACCTGGTGATGCTTTGCTCTGAATAGAATATGGCAAACGTGAGGGGAGCTCATTTCCGAGATTCAGTTCCAGAACCTGGCTTCACCTTGCTCACTTTCCCTCACTCTCTCACTTGCTCTGAGGGAAGCCAGCTGCCACATAGTGAGCTGCCCTATGGAGTGGTCCATATGGCGAGAAGCTGAGCATAACCTCTGGCCAACAGCCCTCAAGAAAGTGAATCCTGCCAATGACCATGTAAGTGACCTTGGAAGAACACCCACCCCCAGTGGAGCCTGCAGATGAGACCACAGCCCCAGCTCACATCTTGATTCCAGCCTGTGACAGAGCCCAAACCAGACAACCCAACTAAGTCATGCCCAGATTCTTCACACAGAGAAATGGTGAGATCATGAATCTGGGTGAGTTTATGCCCCTGGGTTTGAGGATGATTTGTTACGCAGCAGTAGATAACAAATACAAGGATCAAACATAGGTTGGAGTGATGCCAAAGGCCTTGTTTGTTGGCTTCTCTCTGTGTGTTTTTTAAATTACAGAAGTAATATTATATTAATATTAATACAATCTTCCGTATTAATTACTTCTTTGTTTAGAAGAATAAGAATAAATTTTTGTTTAGAATTCAAACAGAAAGATATATAAAATTAAAATCAGAAGCTCCTCTTCACCCTTCCCCATACTCCTTATCATCTACTTCCTCTGCAGAGGAACCACTGCTTACAGTTTTGTGTAGCCTTTCTGATCTTTCCTATAAATTTACATATACATACATAATTTTATTATGTCATAAACAAGGTCCCCCAAACATACTTTTCTTTGGTTTGCTTTTTTCACTTGATAGTAGACCCTAGAACTCTCTCCTTGTTGTTACACAGAGAGAGCTCTCCCCCATTCTTTTCACGGATTTCAGAACATTAAGGGGGATGGACATTTGTTTCCAATACAACTGCATCAAGTATCCTTGTACATAAATCTCTGTGCGTGTGTATCAGAGTTTCTGTATAAGAGATTCCTAGAAATGGAATTGCTAGGTCAAAAGATACGCATTTTTTAAAGTTTGGCCTGTGCCCTTTCCAGTGCATCATACTGCATCCTCAAACAAACAAGCAAAAAACCAAACAAACAAAATCACAGGGTCTCACCATTCCCACTGAGACATATGAGATCAGCAGCACTACATAAATTTCAGAGAGTAAACGTATGGAGGGTTTTGGATTGGGAGCCTCAAGCCCAGAAGACAGTAAAACTCACAGACTCAGGCCCCATCTCTCTTCATAGAGCTTGGAGCATTTTCTTCATTATCTAGCCTCTTGATTTTTTTAGTGGAAAAAACAAATAGAATCCCCAAAAGGAGTGGGCGGAGACCCATGTCAGTTCCGGCAGAATCCAGGCCCAGCTATTCTCAAATTTGCTGTAGAGTCTCAGCCAAGTCACTGGCTCTGCCTGGCCTCAGTTTATCAACGCATTAGGCTGGGTGAGATGGCCTCCAGGTCTCCTTCTGCATGAGTTTATAAGTTGGTTCAGGATAGCTTTGAGGAATCTGCCTTCACTGTCACTGGCTGTGGGGCCTTGGGTGAGTCTCTTATCCTTCCATGCAGGGAGATAAATTAAAAGCCCCTTTTTTAGGTACACTTATTAGGCACCTATTGAGCCAGGTACCAGAGTCCCAGAGATGGCCTAACACAATCCCCGCCCCACAGATGCTCAGAGGCCATGGAGGGGGGCAGCCTCCAGCAGTGGGAGGCTGGGAGAATGGGGGCGATGATCCCCACCAAGGCAAGGTGTGGAGGGTGTGGAGTTGGATGCAAAGGCATTGAGCCCTATTTTGAATCCCCTACATCGGCGCACCCCCAAACACAAGGAAGTGTCATCGCCTCAACCAATTCCTTAGTGCCTTCCATTTGAATGTGGAATTAGGATGCTTTGACATTGATTCCAGAAGAGAAGTTCTAGAGTCTGCAGAAGGGGACATTGTTTAATCCACTCAAAATCAACAGCCCAACAGGGAATGAAGGCCAAGGGCACATATGGGCCCCTGGAGAAAACTCAGATTTGTTTTCTGTTGTAGGCAAAACGGGGGTGAGATATTTCCTAATGGAGTTACAAATGCAAAAATCTAAATGGCAACAAAATCATGAAAATAGCATTCTACACAATGGAAAGTAAAGATTTGTGGTTGAGATTTGCTTATGCTTTGCAGAAAACAACCTAAATTTGAAGCATAGTAAGTACTCAACCAGTGAACTTGGTGTCTCTAGATTTGTCCTGCTCAGAGTGTGGTCTGCAGGCCAGCAGCACCAGCACCAGCTGGGAGCTTGTTAGAAATACAGAGTCTCAGGCCCCACCCCAGACCTACCAAGTCAGAATCTGCATTTTAACAAGCTCTCCAGATGATTCATATTAAGGTTTAGTCATGGGTCCTGGTTGACTGGAGTAGGAAGATTTGCATGACTCAGTCAGGACTTTGGGAACTTTAGAGAACTAGTGACCTGTGACTTCTTAGCTGATTACTCTTTGGAAGTTAGTGACACGTTAGGGTCCTAATTTTTGGACTCAGCCCCTAGGCATTCTGGGATCATTAGCAAGGACTGGGAGGCAATACCGGGAGCTGACCCAGCCACAGAGATGGACACAGAGAGTCAATCTACAACATATGGTGGGCATGGCAAGCTCAGGTTTGGTTGGGGCTGGCATCAGTTCTTGAGTTGGAGTTTCCAGACTCTGGAAGAAGGTCCAGCGTTGATCTGGCTGTTGCCTGTGGCTACACCTTCTTTCTTCACCCATGTATAGGAATGAGGAAGAGGGAACAAGTTACTGCAAATCCCTATGCAATGACCGCGTGAAGACTCACAGGACACCAAAGCGATCAGGAGGAGCTCATGCTATTGTACCTCCTCTTCTAAGGTTAGAAACCCCTGAAGCCCTATTGGCATCAGCTACAACCAGCAGGAAACACAGTTAGGACTGGAAACATAGACCCTCTCCAAATACAGACACTGGTTGCAACAAAGCAACCAGGAAGAGCTCATTTTATCTCCTCTTTTAAGATCACAAACCCCTGCCTGAAGCCATATTGGCATCAGCTACAACCAGCAGGAAGCCCAGATAGGACTGGAAACACAGACCCTCTCCAAGGTGAAATCCCCCTTCCCTTGTCTTTGTTGGGCAAGACTGATGCCGCTTCTTCCTCCTCTTGCCCTGCAAATTGATTAAATATGCCCCTTACATACCCAACAAGCTCTGAAATAGGAAACACATTAGTGGCTGCAATTGTCACTTATTCATGCAATTCTGCAAATATTTATGGAAAGGTGGAAGAAATCGTATTAATAGAGGTCATGGCTGTAGCCACTGCCATACGCTGAGCATTTGCTCTGTGCATTCTTCCTACACTCCTAGTGGTCTTTTAGAATGTGTGTGTGTGTGTGTGCGTGTGTTGGGGGGCGGGGTGGGTCTGAATCCTACCACTCAAACCTCAGGTTCCTGCCAAAGACACAACTCGTGGGAGAATGCATTGGCAAGGACTCTCACTGCCAAATGAGTATTGATCTTTTCAACAGCTGGGCAAGCACCTTTTAGCCCCCCGGTGCAGAGCTCCTTGGGAAGGATGAGCTAATGCAAGGGATTGAGGCCTGGAATAAGACTCCTACAGGGCACCCCCTCAAGTCTAGAGTGGCCAAGATCGTGGAGCAGACACTGAGTGCGCTCGCTCGGCAGACCCATAGACAGGATGGCAGGCTTGCCCACCCACCTGGCTGCGGGTGGAGCAGAGCGTGATTGTGACATGTACCACCTTTCAAGAGAATGACCGTGCCTGCCAGTGAAACCCGGAGACAGCCAGAGTCTTCCAAGCAGACCAGCAATTTCTCACCTTAAGGGAGAGAGGAGTATATGGATGGGCAGATTAAAATATGTCGGGATGACAGAAATCCCGGGAAGTGGGAGCCAAGCTGCCCTGTGCTGAGCATGGGGCACCCCGAGTGAGCAAGATGGTCCCTCCCCTCACCTCCCAGAACCCAACGTGTGTGTTGCAGGTACAGACTGTTCAGGCTGGTGACAAAACTTCCCCAAAAGTCCATGGAAAGTTGAGCAGCTTGAACAGAGGTAAGTGGGCCAAGCACAGGGGTGATGGTCACTCTTTGTGTGTTCTTCTCACATCCTCCTGGGAGGAGAATCCCTGGTGATAGCAGTGATACTGGGGTCTTTCCGCAGGAGGACCAGGAGAGGATACCAGGGTGTTCTGCTTTGCCTGCAAGAAGAAAGATCCTGGGGGCACTGGCTGCTTCCATAGATATTGGAAGAGCTGGCAGAACAGGGGAGCTGGGAGCCATGGGATGAAGTCCAGAAACACTGTATGAGTTTCCTGGGGCTTCTGGGGAAAAACTGCCACAGGCTTGGCACCTTAAAACAGCAGACGTTTATTATCCTTACAGTTCTGGAGGCCAGAAGGCCAAAATCAGTATCTTTGGGTCAAAAGCAAGGCATGGGCAGGTCTATGTCCCTCCAGAGGCTCCAGGGGTCCCTTGCCTCCTCCGCTGTTGGTGCTGTCACATTCCTTAACTCGTGGCTGCATCACCCCGATCCCTGCCTCCATGGTCACATGGTCCTCTCCTCTTCTGTCCTCACATACCCCCAAGTCTCTCTTAGAAGGACACTTGTGATGGCAACTAGGGGCCACCCCAATAATCCAGGATAATCTCCGCATCGTTCGATCCTCAACTCAGTCACATCTGTAAAGGAACTTTTTCCAGGTAAGATAACATTTAAAGGTTCCAGGCATTAGGACCTGGATACTAAGAGAACTTTGGGGACCCTTTTCAGCCAACGACAGACACCGATTTTCAATCAAGAGAAAGAGCTTTCCAGCAGCCAGGTGTCCAAGGTCGGAATGGGCTGCTTTAGCGCAGGGAGCCCCTGCGGCAATGCAGTCGGCGACCCACCTGGAGCAAGTTTAGCCCATGGGCTGTGAGTGCCAGAAGACCTGGAGAATGACGGCCCCCAGGAGCATCTCTCAAGCCACGACTGATGAGATTTGGAGGATAAGTACCCCAGCTTCCACATCCCTCAGTGGGATAACTCTGAGCTGTGTTCTGTATGGACAGAGTTCCTCAGTGGGAATGGGCTCCAAGCTGGGAACCGGTTTCACAGCCCACCTTTCATGGGCTTCTGGACCTTTCCTCTCTCACCCCCTCCTGGTATTCCCTAAGAGCGCTTCCCAAATAAACTACTACTAGGATCTGCTTCTGGGGGGATCCCAGTCCAAGACAGTTTGTATAAGAAATGTTCTCAGGAAGGAAACTCTTAGGATGAGATTCCAAAATTGGATCATTTACCAGCCTGATAGCAAAAGGGCATCACTGTGAATGATCAGATGACCCCTGACATGCTGTGTATCACGATTGCTAAGACCCTCACTTTAGTGAATGGGGAGAGGGTACCGGTGAAAGGGGATGCACTAGCTAATTGCTAGTCATTAGTATTGTTGTTAATTTATTAATAGTAATTTATGTTATAATTAACTCTAACAATAATTATTAAATATTATATAATAATTGTTAAATATTATAATTATTGTAATATAATTATTACTATACAATTATTATAGTAACATACTTTATTATTTTCTTATTTTTCAGTTATTATTATTAATCACTAATAATAATTATTATTGTTAATACAATAGCTCTAACACTGGGGAGGCCGTAGGAACAATGATAATTATAGACTGCCAGCTGTCACCAACTGCCATCAAACCCTGAAGGAAGAAAACGTCAGGCTCAGGCCGGCCATCCTGCAGCTCAGGGCATGATGTGAAAGCTCAGTGTCCTTCAGAAGAGTGTTAGGTACCCTCACCTTGGGCAGCCAGGGGTAGAGTGTGCTGAGAAGCAGGCCCAGAATCTGATGGTGGAGAAGGCAGATTCCTGGCCCCAGCAAGTCTCCTGTGCTAAAGTCAGGGCCATGAGAAGGAAGGCGTGAGACTCAGAGACCAGGGCAGGGACCCGGGGGGACCCTAAACCTGTACATGACCCTGAACCACGGTGGTCAGCAGAAGACATACCTCCCCCACCTCCCCTTGCCTGGAGACCACGAAAGGGCCTCTCTTGACTCTAATGCCTCATGAGATGATGCTTCCCCTTGTCAGTATAGCCATCTCCCCTCGTGGCTTCTAGCCTGATGACAAAGACCAGGGCTCAGGGGTTCACTGGGGAAGTGCTGACCTGCGCAGGGAGGGGAGGGCTAACTCACCAGGTGCTGCAGGACCTGGCTTCTATGCACCAGACGAACCAGGAGAAAACGTCCAGGGACAGATCAGGAGGGTGCTGGGCCAGGAGGGTGAAATGTAATGCCAAGTAAGGGGGAATTCGTCACATGGGGCACCCTCCCTCCCATGACTCGGGATTTAACACCATGGCAAGGATACCCAGAAACGGTCCTGACAAGCTGCTGCGAGGCTCCTTGAGGCTTGGGGGGAAATTGGAAGATTCCAGAACGAGCTTTACAGAGTGCTAAGGAACAGGTAGAAGGCTCATGGAGGTGAACATGCTAGACTGGATTAATTATGTAAGAAGAGAGAACCCCCCCCACAGCCGACAATCCCTTCACTAAAGTATTAAGGAATATTCTAGTGAGGGAAGTACTTCATTCATGAGAGGGTTGTAATGGCAGCCCACCATAGGCCACGGTGGATGGTACAGATGCTGCTGTAGAACTGGGCTCACTGGTATCAATGGGAATGATTGGATTCCAGCATAGCAGGGACCAGATGGCAGCACATGACCATCAGGAGCAGGATGGATATAATAACACAGTCTGGAGCAAGGCTGGGATGGCCAGGAGGAGACCTTGACCCACAGGGGTTTGTGGCGTTGGCTAATAGACCATCAAGTTCCTAGGGACATGATAGACGGGCAGCCAGCATGGGTATTGGTCAACTTTTATCGCCAAAAATGTCAAGAGCAGGTGAGCAGAAGACTATCAGTCACTACAAAGGAGAATCTGATCTCTCACCTGGTCTCCAGACCCGAACCGGTTCTCAGATCCAGAGCCCACTGATGGCAGGAGAGGTGAGGTGTCTGGCAGGTGATGTCAATGCTCCACCCATTACCCCTCACCCTTACCACTCTCGTGGCCACCAGCCAACTTCCAGCTTCTTTTATTCCCCCACGGCTTCCTCCGCCACAGAAGCCTGATCTGTGACCTCCTGATCAGTGTACCAGGGAATCATCGTGGGCAGCTGCAGTGGGAGAAAAACCCGCGAAAATTCAGGGGCCTGGCACATCAGTGAAGTTGCAAGTTCAAGGACAAATTATTGCCCCTTGCAAAAAGAAAGAGGTGCGGTACTCAGCGGGCCTTCTTAGAATCTGGAGCCAGCACATGCTGAACTGGGGGATCCTGCTCTGGCCCATGTATTGGGTGAGATGGAAGGCTGCCCAGTTTCGCGTGGGGCCCAGGGCAAGAGAAGGCTCTACAGCAGGTTCAGGCTGGGGTTCCAGCAGCTCTGCTACGTGGGCCAGTGCCCTGGCAGATCTTGTGATGCTAGAAGTATCTGTGGTGGATAAGGAAGCAGGATGGAGTCTCTGGAAAGCCTCCCGTTTTAAGTTTCTGTGTGTTTTAAAGAAACTGTGATCAGCCACCACCTCGAAGAATCAGTGACAGATAAAATGGACTTAACAGGAGGCTCAAGAGGATCTGAGCAGTGGAAGGAGGGGACAGCTGGCACTGTGGGCAGCCTGAACCAGTGTGAGATACAAACGTGCACATATGTACGGAGAGAGAGACGGAACGACAGAGAGATTGAGATTTACTTCAAAGAATTGGCTAGCACAACCATGGGGGTTGGGAAGCCCAAATTTTTCAGGAAAAGCCAGCAGGCTGGAAATGGCAGGAATTGATGCTGCAGGCTTGAGGCAGAATTTCTTCTTCTTCAAGAAACCTCAATTTTTACCCTTAAGGCCTTCAACCAACTGGAGGAGGCCCACCCAAGTTGAGGGGAATCGCCTTTACTCCAAGGCAGCTGTTTATAGATATTAACCACCTACACAAAGCACCTACGCAGCAACACCTAGTGTTTGGTTGAAAAGGTGGGGGCTGTCGCCTAGCCAAGCTGACACAAAACCAGGTGTCACAGAGCCCCACCCACGCCCGTGACATTCACATCTACACACCAGCAACTGCTAACCTCAAACACCTGGGACTCTCCATCTGCAGGCTTCACGATAAGGCCAATGTAAGTCAGAAGTACAGTAGAGTTAATGCCCCCAGAAGCAGCCCTCAACGGATGAGCACAGAGAACTGGTGGGTGGATCCACCAACCTCCCTGCCTCTCCATTGTGATAAGGCTGAGGTGGATTCTGCACCATCTCCCAGAGACCCCAGCAGCACTGCCCAGTGAATGTCCACCTGTCAACTCAGCTTGACATCCACTGATTATTTCCTTCACTTTCTTTCTCACCTCTCCACTCTCCTTTGGTGTTTCCTGGGATCACCTCCCCTATAAGCAAATTGCTCAAATCCTTGCCTTGGGGTCTGCCCCTAACAAGGCATTCTATCACAGGAGAAGGCTGTGGCCAGGCTAGCTTGAGTTGGGAGGCCAGACATGGCAGTAGTGGGAGTGATGGACCCTTGGGTCTCTTTCAACTTTGAGAGGCTATGAGTCCCCGTGCAAATGTGCATCTGAGAGACATGGTCTGTGGGAAGACTTCACTGCCCTTCTGTGGCTCCCAGGAGACCTGGAGACATTCCACAATCTCAGGACTGTGTAGCTGGCTCCTAACTTCAGCTTGAAGACCTGTTAAGCCAACAATGTCTTGGGGCAGTGAAGAAATACCTCTAGAAGGTGGGACGGTCAGGGCTTGGGCTGAAAGAAGGATACTTTATACCTCAGTGGGAGGAAGTTCTGGAAGAACAGGAGTGACTGGATTCTGCCACTACAGTAAAGTACCTCGGGAGGGGTGGTGAGAAGGCACATTCCCACTTCCTCATGCCCTGTGAGAGTTAATGCCTCATCACCCACGGTGAGGCTGCATCCCCAAAAACTTGGTCCTGAAGGCACAGACTATCTGACCTGGAAGAGTCCCAAGACTTGGGAGACCAGCCCCTGTGATGGTTAATTTTATGTGCACAGGGTACCCAGACATTTGGTCCAACATCATTCTGGCTGTGACTGTGAGGGGGTTTCTAGATAAGATTTACTTTGAATCAGTAGACTGAGTAAAGCAGATTGCCCTCTCAAATGTGGGTGGGCCTCATCCAATCAGTTGAAGGTCTGACTAGAACAAAAAGGCTGGGGAAGAGGGATCTCCTCCTGCCTGAGTGCTTTAGAGCTGGGACAGTGGTATGTTCTTTCTTGCCTTTGGACCCGAATTGAAACATCAGCTCTTCCTGGGTCTCAGGTCTACCAGCCTTCAGACTGAAACTACACCATCAGCTTTCCTGGGTCCCCAGCTTGCCAACTGCAGACTTTAGGACTTGTCAGTCTCCATAATCCCACGAGCCAAGTTCTTAAATACATACATAATATATATATAATGTACACGCATGCACACACACATCTTATTGGTTCTGTTTCTCTGGAGAAGCCTACCTAATACAAGCCCTCATTCACATAGGGAGAAACTGACCAGAACCAGGTGTCCTGACTCCCTTGCCAGGACCAGTTGGACTCACCTGCCTGGCCGTTTATTCCAGAGTGAATAACTCAGAATGAAAAGAATTCTGGTCTCTGGTCCAACACGTATGATGCGGCCCCAGGTAAGCCACTGCTTGGTGCCTGAATTTCCTCATCTTCAATGTGAGGATAAAAAATCTTTCCTCTCTCAGAGTTGTAGCAAGGATTAATACACAAGGTTCATCCATGAAAAGACCTCAGCACAGTGCCTGACACATAGGAAGTACACAAACAAATGTTAGATGTTATTTAAGGATTGATGTAGAATGCCACAGAGAACTTCAAAAATACTACCAGGAACCATGCTTTTAATTTATAAGGCTTTCTAACCCACAAATATAGCTAGTCCGCCCCTGACAAAATTCATACAATTTTCCAAAAGTTTCAAGATTGATGATTCCCTTGGTCGAAGCCTCAACCAAGTCAGCCGTGGAAACCTGGTCGTCCCAACACTTTCACCCACATCCATGGCCTGGAACCTTATCATCTGATTCGCTAGCAAGGCCTATAAAGTAGGAGAGGCTGGGCAGAAAGGGCTGTTTAATTCCCACTTTCCAAGGGGTTGTTATTCAACTCAAGCCCCTTCAGTCTGAGAGTAAATCACAAGCTGCCGTGATCAGCTTCCCTTCGTCGGAGACACATAGATCAGCAGCTGCCATCCTGAGTCCAGCCCCGGCACTGTCCCGCGGTCACTCGCACCTGGGAATCAGCAGGTCAGTTTGATGAGTTCTTGAGGTTGTTCCCAATAACGATCCACCCCCCCACCCCCCGGATCCCAAACATCTTTAGATTTGCCTCCATGAAAGTCCCAAAGGGATGACCCCCAGTTTGAGATTCACATTCATTAGCTGCCGAGACCCATTGGAGGTCAGCTGCTGGCTGTATGGATGGGCCCATGGTTGCTGTGACATTAATGAATTTCCCTCCTCACCCTCCTGCGTGCATAATCTACCCGGTCGGTAAGCAATCAGGGGTGCAGAGGAAACACTATTGCGGTAAACACCCAGGGTGTATCATGAATTCTGCCTTCTATCTGGATGAACACACGTTGTAAAATACGTTTTAAAAACAAAACCGTTCAGAACAGGACTGTATCTTTCTGGAGAAGAAGGGAGGTTGAGCTGAAGCTCTCAGGGCCACAGCAGTGAAATCACTGATGGAACCAGGGTGGGACACGAATATGCAGGACTGTGCCATGTGATGACCTGTGGCCAGGTGGATGCTTTGACCTTTGCCCCTTCCCACCCCATCCACCAGGCCAGTTGCAGCCCTGTTTCTGCCCACAGGCCTCTGTGTCTCCCTCTCTGTGTCCCCCTCCTGCTCCTTCCCCCTCCCCTTCTCCATGTTCCCTGCCTCACTATCACCCTGTCTCATAAAATTGCTCACTATTTCCTCATGGATTAACTCAGAAATAACGCGAACTATAACATAACCCCGGAAAACGATCCTTAATCGAAACCGTGGCCACTTGCAATGTCAGAAGCTGCAAATAGTAAAGTTTGAGCCGGATTTTAAAAAACTGATTTATGAAGCAAATCTCCACTGTGAAATTCTAAATGCAAAAGAATTGATCTCTAAGAAAATAATTTCAGCAAAATGGAAATGGAAGCATCAGAAATGGCTTAACTGAGCTGTATAGAAAATTGATAAAGGGATTAAATTGGCTTAAAGGAGTTCCCTGTGGAATTCTGGTACTTTCTAGATGAAAACTCATCACTGTTGGGTAATTCTGATTAAAATGCTTGCACTCAAAATGTCTTTGGGGTCAAAATGTCCACAGGAGCAGAAGAGTGGAGTCAAAATGTCCCCAGGCCCTGACCAAGGGGTTGGGGTTTTTTTAGCAACCCCAGCAGAAGCAGGGAATGGGAAAAAGCAGTGTCCCCAAAGGCAGAGTGGCAGGGGGTGGTGATAGTTCTAGAAAAACACTGTGGAGGAGGGAGTGGGAGAGTACCGGGTAGACACACCAAACACGGATCTTGCCTGCTGGTCCCTGCTGAGGCCAGAATGTGGGCTGGTTCCCGCAGGCCGCCCAGCCCAGGGCGAAGCCCAGATCCCTGCAGAGCTGGCCCTGTGCCTGGCCCCCGCCTCCCAGTGCCTGCCTCTTCCATGTGGAGGCCAGAAGCCCCCTACAGAAGCCCCTCCAGGCTCGCTTCAGTGCCTCTGCGAGTCCCAACTGAGATCAGAAAGTACAAGTGCTCAGCAAAATCTGTTTTTTTCTAAACGGCATTTATCGTTTTGGTCTTTCGGAGCACAAATAAAATGCAGCCCAAGGCAGAACTTTAGGAAAACACAGAAAAGCAAAAGGGAAAAACATCAGCTCCAATGCCACAACTAAAGGACGTCCACTGCTGACCGTCTGGGATGTGGGCCCTGCGTGAGCTCTCAGAGAGGGGACAGGCCAACCAGCCTGAGGGCACACAGGGGGTCAGAGAGCCCAGCAGGTGAGAGCGGGGCTCCCAGCCGGTAGGCAGGGTGGGCCGGGGTCAGGGGAGAACTCCTTTCCAGGCCCCGTGTGCTGTGTGGCCCTTAGCGCCACCAGGAGCCGGGGCTTCAGAAGCAGACCAGGTCGCCTGCTGAATCTTCCCCATCATGACCCACTGAGCCTCATTCCCCTCATGGGGGAAATGAGAGTAATAATCTGACTGCCGTTACTCCCATTTTACAGATGCAGGAAATGAGGCCAGGGAGGTTACCTTACTTGACCAAGATCTCATAGCTGCAAAGTTAATCAAACTGAGACTCACTCCTCAGTTTGTGAGACCCTGGAGCTCTCTTAACCACCTGGTTATACACTGCGAGGGATGAAAAATAAGAAGGCTGCATGTGTCACTGGTCACTGCCAACTGTGGGGCTGCACCTTGAGGTGGGACACCCGACACCCACACTTGGCCCTCCAGGACTCCCTTGAGAAAAGCACGTGGGACCCTGAGCTCCCGACCAGACCCGGTCACCCAGGTCTTCCGATGCCGCTCAGACACGTGTCTTCCCAAATCAGGAAGCCACGCTCCACTGCCTTTAGGAAGCAAAACAAAAACAGCTGCTATTTTTGAAAGGGTATTTTTGTAGAACAATCTCTGGTTTCCTTCAGGAATTTCAGCCCCAAGCCCCCTGGCGATGCGGTTTCTGGAGGGGTTAATGCACATCCTATTGGGCAACCCCCAGGAAGCCGTCTCCTTCCTTCCCTCCACTTCTGAAGAGGCACACCCCTCACCCAGCAACTTCTCAAGTCCCCAGACTGTCGACTGGAGCCCCTGCCTCCTGCCGTAAGGTCTGGGGATTCAAGGACACAGAGAAGCCGGTGTCTGCCTGCAGGAGCTCACAGCCCATCGTGTGGGGAGAGGTGGGGGAGACACAGGGACAGACACCATGTCGCCTGCATGTGCTGGTGACCTGGGTGCTGGGTGCCCGCTGAGGTTTGAGGAGGTGTCTGCCCAGCCCCAGTGGCCCTCAGGCTGCTCACCGGCACCCAAAGCAGAACCGGTGGCCTCCTACCCAGAGCCTCAGAGGAAACCTCGTAGGGATCCGGGCATTCACAGGGAGCCTGAAGGGACAAGGTCAAGTTCACCAGGTGTGAATGGTCCAGGCAGGGGGGCAACAGGAGCAAAGACAGAAAACATGAAAGGGCTGGGGATTCGGAGAGCTCTGGGTAGATTAGCTTGTCTGGAGGGCAGGGGGCTCAGGGTGTGTCTGCTGGAATTGGCAGGACAACATTTGAAAATGTTCAGGGTCATCCCCCATCCCAGCCCTGAACGCCACACTCAGGGGGCCTCAGGTCCATCTTGTTCGCCGAGAGCCGTAATGCTGACTGTATGCAGGGCAGCCAGGATTTGCCCACTTTCGTAGCTTCATAATAAGGACAGCTAAACATGTCAAGGGGTTAATTTATGCGAAGCATTCTTCCAAGCTAATAAGTAGCAGAGTCCAGGTTCAAGCCCAGAGAGTCTGTCATCCGAGCCTGTACTCAGAACCCAGGATGGGCTTGTATGGGTGTTCAGGTTGTGCACTGCACGCGGGTGCCTTATCTGAGGGGGCGCCATCCGTGTTGTAGACACCGCACACAGAGTACACAGGTGGGTGTGGAGTTCTGGGCGTCCTGGCCAGTCTGTGGGGTTGGGGAGGGGGATGAGAGGCCCAGAGCCAGCCTTGTCAGTCCCATCCCAGCCACAGGTGAGGAGCAAGCTCGGACGTGAGAGGACCTGGGGAGACTGATGACGCTGCAGTGACCGCAGCATCCCTGCACTAACGGGGATGAAATGCTGATTATGTGCTGGGCATTGTGCTAAACACTGTAACTGCTTTAGCGCATTTATTCCTCAATCCTGTGAGGTGCAAACCGCTTTATCCCCACTTCACAGATGAGAAAACTGAAGCTGAGAGATCGGATTTCTTGCCTAGAGTCGCAAGGTGGTGAGGCTGAGCCACGGTTCCAGCCCAGGCAGCGTGGGTCCAGGGCGTTCCCCGCCCCCGGCCATCCTCCCTAGATGGAGGTGCTGGAGGGCAGTGGAGGAACCAAGCCTGCCTGGTGTTGATGGGACAAAGCCAGACCAGGCCTCCTTTCTTAAAGGCGCCGAGAGTTTGGCTGTATTTTCTTCCTGCCTTTCCTGCTTCAGGGACATTTGACCTTTGACCTGGAAGATTTTGCAGTTGGCAAAAGTGATGATTCATTTCTGCAAACTCCTGGTGTCCAGTGCCAGCCAGGAACACTCTTGCAAAGTGCAAGGAGTAATTCCAGGGTTTGGCTAAATCTCCCAGCCAGAATGTTCCAGAATGTATATGGGTCGAGGGCAGGTGAGGGGCAGATCTGATACAGACAACGCTGTTGACAGAGGAGACACACTCACTCAGCCCCGGGTCAGCGGAGGTGCCCGCGTACTGTGATGGTGAGAGCGCTCCCTGGCCTCCGTGAGCTTCCGTGAGCCAAGACTTGGAGGCGGGATGTGCAAGATAGGCCCAAAGAGCAGTGAAGACACGAGTGACCCACTGGGAGGTGGGCGGGCTGTTGTCAAAGCTTCTGACGGGGGTTTACAATTTCACCCTCCCTCCTTCTGGCAACTGAGAAATCTTGACTATTTTCACATCGCTTGCATCTCCTTATTTGCCACTGTTTCCAGTGCTTAAATTCTCCACCGACACACACACACACACAAATGCACTCACACACTCATACTCTGGGCTTCTGGAGCCCTGTCTGCATACATCAAGTGAAATGAGTACTTTTAATGGGAAAACCTTATTTCCTGGGGTGGGGCCTGGCCCTTGGTCCAGTAAGAGGGGAGTTTAACCACTTCCCCTAAGAGCAAGAGGCAGCAAGGAGGCAGCGCTCCCAGGCTGTCAATGAAGGCAAGTGGTGTTGAATACCTGCTGGGGGAGGGGGTGGAACGTGCCGGGCATCGGACATGCTCTGACTCTCTCCACGCTGCAGTGGGCACCTCCTTTCCCCGCGTGTCTGGGCTGCTGTCGGGGCAGTGAAGTGCTTAATGCATCACATCATGTGGCCAGGATCAGTCTTCGGAGTTAATGCCGCGAGAAGATGGGTGGCCCATGGGGTGGGGAGGGCCTCTCCCTGCCTGCATCCCCCAGACTCTGGGCCTGGTACCTGCTCCACAGAAGAGAGAAGCTGGGTGAGCACAGACTGAGGACCAGAAGACATAGCCCCGGAGGGACTCCCGGCCCGAGCCAGAGCCTCCGTGTCTGCAATGGCCGTGGGGATTCCAGCCTCACGCACATGGATGCGTATTTGGAAGAGATGCAGGACGGAATTCCTAGGAGGCTGAGCCTCTTTCCGAGGTCACTGGCTGAGTCAGATGCGGCCAGAAGCAGAGTGTCCCAGAAGTTCACAAGCCACCCTGTGTCCTTTCCTGGGCGTCGGCTCATCTCTGTGGGGCTGAGGCCATTTTGTTTGTTCTAAAGCACAGCACCAATAGCCTCATCTAGAGAGAAATGCGCGGACACAGAGAGCTCCGAAAACAGGTCAAACCCGACGCCTGCATCCACAGCACTGTCTTTTCTAGCATTTCCCTCGAAAATTAAATTAGCAGCATATGCAAATGAGCTGCGAGGATTCATTACGTTAATTTATCTAATTTTAGAGGCAAGACTGAAGCAAACAACACCTCATTCCCCAATACTTAAGGCCTCACAGAATATTGATTTCTGAGTTTTATTAGCCTTGCACGAAGGCCCTTTTATAGCCCAAAGGCACGCGATTGTCAATTTCCTCATGAATACAAATGTCCCTGCTCCCAGGCCCCAAGATGGTTCTCCAAGGTCATTTCCGGGGGTGACCCGCATGTCAGACCACCCAAAGCTCAGTCTGGGAGGGATGGGGGAGAGTGCTGGCAGGAGCTGGGCCATCCATCCCAGCAAGATCAATGGCTACAGAAGGCGAGCAGTCCTTGCGAGGACGTCTGCGGTCTGCGGTACTGAGCCGTGGAATTAAGAGTTCGTCACCTACTGAGTATCTCCACAGCCAAGGCGGCCAGCGACAGAACTGTGCTCTTGGCTGAGGGAACCCTGCTGAGCAGTGATGGCTTCTTCTTCTCCTATCTCTCAGTGGGCCAGGGTGATGTCTTCAGCATGATACAGTCCACCATTAAGAAACCCAGTTTACCCCCCATGTTACTCTGGAGCCAGCTGTGTTAGCAGACCCCGTGGAGGTGACTAAGGATGAGTTTTATCCAGCTCGTGAAAGGCGATTGTCCCCATGGCCAGCCCCTCAAGGCAGCCAGATAGACTTGGACTCTATTTCATATGCGGGACCACAAGGAGCCCTCTCTGCTCCCGAATGCCTATTTGCAGCTATTGAAGCTGGAACCCCCTGCACCCAAGGTCACAAGCCTTCAAGGTCAACACATGTAGAGCACATGGACTTTGGGGCACAAGCCGCTGCCTTGGAATCCTGGCTGATGGGCAGGACAAGTCATTAGATCTCTCAAAGATTCGAATTCTTCAACTGGAGAATACAGTGATAACACCACCTGGCAGGGCTAATTTTAGGAGTGGCAATAATGTACATGGCCCGGGGTAGGAATGAAATAGAAGTGGCTGCTTATATTACCAGAAACTCTCAGGGCCACAGAGCACGTTTCTGAAGCCGCGTGGCAAGTGTGTACTGGGACTTTTAAAGAGAAGCTCTCCGGCTGTCACTCATCCTAGTCTCTGCTGACTGTCCCGGGCTGGAATATGGTGCTGAAATGGATTCTTGTTCAGTGATCATGCACTTCCCTCAACCCCCAGCCCCCAACCAAGACCTGTGCACTTTCCTGCCCCATTTATATTGGGCTTGGCCATATGCCTTGCTTTGGCCAACGGGGTTTAGGTGGAAGTGACAGGGCTTACGGGACAGGGCTTAAGCCTCCCTCAAGGAGGGCTGCATGTCCCTCCTGTGTACCTCCACGATGAACTGCACTGTGCTGTTATCTGATCAGCTCCTTCACCGGAAGGGAGCTCCGGAGTAGGATTGCCAGATTTGTAGTCCTACAGAGATCACTGCCTGTCTTCAGAGCCAGCCCAGGGCCTGGCACGTAATAGACGCTCTTTCCCTGTTTGCTGAATGAATCAGTCAGTCAGTCAACCAACCAAATAACCAATGAATCAATGAATGAATGAAAAGAAAATGCCATGTGCCAGACACCATTCTTAGCATTTTGCATATATCGCCTGGTTAAGCAAAGGAATGGTGGCACCAAGACGACGGAGAGGGCCTACCTTTCAGGCTGGCATTGCCCTGACTAGTGAGCTTCCCCTGTGTGACCGTGTGTGGTTCCACAAGCTTTGGGCTCTTGGCCATGGCACCCACTGTTGGCCCCTCTCCTGTCCTTTCCCCCCTCATGTGTGGACATAGATGCTGACCAGTTGGCAAGTTCCTTGAGGGTGAGAACCCCAATTTATCTGTATCTGAGCCCCAAGGGTGGTCCAGATTTTCGCACAGAGTCAGTACCCATGACTGTTATGAAAAAAGCCCCTAAGGGAAAACAATCTGACTGAGGTGATTTAGACCCTGCCAAGCCCGTTCCACGCAAAGCCACAGGCCACCCATCTCTTCAGAATGTACAAACTTAAAAAGAAAAGAAGAAAAGTCTTACTATTCTTTAAAACACACTTTTGGGAAATGTCAGTATCATCTTTCACAGGATTAAAAACTAGGGAAACAGAGATTTGGCATTTGGCAAGGTTCCCCTTGGGTGCTGCTGAGGGACCACTGATCTTCAGGCATGGCTCAGCCACTGCACATCAGAGCAAGCTCAGCTTCCAGACCCAGAGCACCCATTCCCAGATGCAACTGGGGTGTCCATTTTTGGGACGTTTCCCTTTCTGTGAGTGTGAAGGAGAGACCAGTCTCTCCTACCTGCTCACCAACACTATTTCTCCCTCCTGAGCACATAGAAAGACTGCATCTCCCAGTCTCCCTTGCAGGTAGGATGAGTGCTTATAACTGGATTCTGGCCAAGGAGATGTCAGAAAAAGTGATCCATATCACTTATAGGGACGACCATAATCTCATGGGTACGGTTGTCCAAGCTCCTCTCCCCTTCCATGGAAACCCTGGAGACCACATGCTGAAAAAAGTAATGTCATAAGATGGAAGGAGCCTAGATCTTGGAGGAGCACTGCTCAACCCACATCAGACTGTGACATGAATAAGAAATAAAATTTTATTGTGTTTAGCCATGAGATTTGGGGTATGTTTGTTATAGCAGCTAGCATAATTTATCCTAACTAAAACAGTACGTCAGTATATCTCCTAGTAGGGATGCACTCAAATCCAAGTAACTGAAAAGCCAACCAAAGTGGCATAAATAAATCTAAGGTTGTTTTTCTGCATAACAAGAAGTCTGGGGATAGACAATCCAAGGGTGGATCAGCTGCTCAAACACACAGACTCTATCTTTTTGCTTGGTCGTCCTTGGTATGTTGGCTTTTGTCTTCATGCTTATCAACTCATAGTCACAAGAAGGCTGCTGCACCTCTGACATTTTATTTGCATCCCAGGCAGGAAGAAGAGAATAGAGCAAAGGGCTAAAGAGCCATGCTAGCCAAATCTGTCCCATCTACCCAACTTTTACTTACATTTCATTCACCATAACTGCATCACATGCCCACCTCTGACCAATGGTTGGCCAGTGGGAATGATATTATTAAGCCTGCTTTGGTCCAGTGTGATTCATTTCCCGGGGCTGGGGGTGGGGCTCACACTTCCTGCGAGCAGTGAATCTACGTGACTACCTGAACGAACTGCAGATCTGTCGATGGGAGGAGGAAAGGAGTGAAATGGATGTTGGGTGATCAAGAGTGGCCTCTCCGGTGGCTTGTGTCCTCCTATTCTTCCTTCCTTCTGTCACTTCCCTTTCTCCAGAAAGGGCTGCAGTTAAGAGAGACCGAAGAGACGCCTGGTTGGATCCTTTGGCCTTTAAATCCCTGGTAATAGGATAGTAGCCAACCAGACAGCAGCATAATTCACACTGAAGGGTAGAGTTTTCCAAGGCCCCAACCCTCTAGGGCATCTCCTTTCTTTTCTAGGATATCACTGATTACCTTAAACTGGCTGTCAGAAATTAGCAGAGCTATTTAAAAATTAGATTGCTCAACGCTTGAGAAGGGGCAATGAAGCGGCCTTGATCATAGGCTGCCTGCAGGAAGGTGAACTGTTGCCATACATATGGAAAGCAGGCTGGCAGTAAGTATCATGAGCCATAAATATATTCAAACCCTTTGATCTAATAATTCTACTTCTGGGAATCCTTCCTAAGGAAATAATTTGAAAATGGAAAAAGCTTTTTGCACCAAGACATTCCTGGCAGGATTACTTGTAATAATGAAAACCTAGAAACAGCCAAAATAACCAGCCATTGGAGAACAGACATTGGACTATATATATAAATTCAATATAGAATATATTCTATGAAGTGGAGGTGAAATATATGGATGGATGGATGGATGGATGGATGGATGGATGGATGATAGGGAGAGAGAAAGAGAGAGAGAAAGAGAGGGAGATTCAACTCAATGAACATATACATTCATTAAAAATGATGACGGCAAAGGGTTTATAACGGGGAAATGTGTTTTGATAAAAGACATGCGTTAAAATAATGGGTACAATATGATTATTAGTGTATGAAAAAGGTTAAAATGAAATACTCCAAAATGGAACCATGAGTGTGAAAGTACAGATGATTTTTTTTTAATTTATTCATTTATTTGTTATTTTATTTTTGGCTGCGTTGGTTATTTGTTGCTGCACGCGGGCTTTCTCTAGTTGTGGCGAGTGGGGGCTACTCTTCGTTGCAGTGTGCGGGCTTCTCATCGCAGTGGCTTCTCTTGTTGCAGAGCATGGGTTCTAGGCACGCGGGCTTCAGTAGTTGCGGCACGCAGGCTCAGTAGTTGTGGCACACGGACTTAGTTGCTTCTCAGCATGTGGGATCTTCCCGGACCAGGGCTCAAACCCATGTCCCCTGCCTTGGCAGGCGGATTCTTAACAACTGCGCCACCAGGGAAGCCCCAGCACAAAGCATTTTTGTTCCTTCTTTCTACTTATGCATTTTTAAATTTTTTTCTTTTATAAGTATGTACAGTTTTATAATAAAAAATTATTTTAGAAAAATATGAGGGTTGCTAGGTGAGCATGGAAATTGGATGGGGTTAAGGGACAGTTTGTTCAGCTGGGGCAGCGTTGGGAGAAATCCCTGCCCGGCTCTGGGCCTCCTCTCTGGTGACCACAATACTAGTTCAACCAACTTCAGGGTCCTTCTCTCCCGGCCCCTCCCCTGGGAGCCCTGACAGCGCCCCACCCGCAACCCACAAGCTCTCCAGGCTTCAACTGGATGGATTATGACTTTCTACAGGTACCTTCCGTTCTGCTCATCCTGACTCAACTTGGCTGTGCCCCAAGCTCCAAACCCGCCCTAGGGTGGTCCCCCTGCAAACAGAGACTCGCCCTTTTCTGTTGACTTTTGCTCATTCTGTTCTCAAAGGTGGTGGCCTTTGGCCAAACTTGCCCCTAAATGTTAGGACAACTTTTGAAGTCCCCTGGATACCAACTAGGGGAAAAAATCTTAGACTTTCTTTTATTTTCATTCAAATTAGATTGATAAGATTCATACATCTTTTTATTGCCGGCTGTTATTCAGTTTTAGTGTTCTGTAATATCCCAAGGTGCAAATACACCCACATACAATATATTTAACTATTTATCTATTTCTGTTGACAGGATTTGGGCTGTTTCCAAAGTGTTGATACTAGGAACAGTGCTGCTAAGAATATTCTCGTACATACCTACGAGAAGAATTGCTGGTATGTAAGGTTTATGAAGGCTCAACTTTACGAGACAGTGCCAAACTATTTTCCAAAATAGCAATAAAATTCTGAAAGGAAAAAAAAAGTCCAAAAGGATTATACAAACTCTCTGGATTAGCCTCTTAATTTTTCTGTAAATCTAAAACTGTTCTAAAAAATAAAGGCTTTTAAAAAAATTATAGAGCATAATACCCTTTTTCAAGTTAAAAATGGCTAAAATTTAAAATATTTGGGGGGTTACATTTAGATGTGATAAAATGAAAAGCAAAGGAAAAATAGACACAAGATTTCTAGAGCCTGTTCCCTTGGGAGAGGGAAGAGGGTTCCGGGGGGAGAAGAGCGTGGCAAACGGTCCTTAGTGTCCAACTTCCTTGTTGGATGATGATGAACTGGTGTTTATCAGATGAGAATAAAGGAAGGGAGGAAGCGAGGGAGGCAAGAGGAAGAGGGTCTTGGGCGGACAGAGCCGGGAGAGCATCATAAACAAGGATTATGTATAATCCAATTCCAAACACCTGTGGCCGTTAAACAGCAGGGGGGAAGGAATCTGAAAGGCACTCACACTGGCTTGAGAGAGGAACAGCTTTGTCAGGTGGGCAGCTTGGTGTGTGCTAGAAAGCCAGAGGCCCAAATGCCAGCCCCACTGACCAGGCACGCGGCGTCACCCAAGGTGAGCATCTGCTCCCTGCGCCCCGAGGGGGTCAGCAGGTCTGCACTCAGCTGCCTGCTTTAGGATCCATCAACCGCCACGTCTATGGTGAGCTCTCTCCAAAGCTCAGCATTCTCATCTGTAAAATGGGGCGAAACAGGTAAGACAGTGCATGTGAAATGCTTACTCACAGTAAGCACTCAATCAATATCTATCGTCTCTCCCTCCCCACGCCCGGGTGTGTGTGTGTGTGTGTGTGTGTGTGTGTGTGCATGTGTTTAGATTCCCAGGTCCCTGCCCTGCTATCTGTCCAGGACCCCACTCCTCCAGACCAGGATGCAGCCTGCCCTAGCCAGCTGGCTTGAGCCTGGAGCCCTGGCCCTGAGCCGCCAGTGGGGCCTGAGGCGCTGACACCGTCCCTGTCCCACATCTGCACCCACCCCCTCTCGGAACAAACCCAGCCCCTCCTTCATTCCTCTCAATTCCACAGCTCCTGAGGATATATTGCTCTGATCTCATCAGCATTTCTCAAGCCCCTTCCCCTCCCTGGCCTGGCCTTCATGGGACCCACATCACCTCTCACCCAGACCTTCATCTCTGCCTGCCACCCCTGCCTCCAGACTGACCTCTTTCTGAGTCCTGAGTCCGACCACATCACACCCCTGCTCGAATCCTGCAGGGGCTCCCATTGTCCCTCTGCAATGCAGCCCTAGTGACTCAGCTGACATTCAAGGCCTTCACCTCCCTCCGGCTCCAGTTGCATCTGGCCTCACTCTACCACGTGCACCCAGGGTTCAATCCCACCCTCTCCCCAACATGCCCCACTTCCTTACGCCACTGTGGCTTGGGAGATGCTGTTCCCCATGCAGGGAATGCCTTTCTTCCCCTGGAGAGCGCTTAGTTCCCTCCAAGACCCCAGGTGGGGACGAGGGGAGCCTTCCACCTTAGTCCCTGGGTCCCTTTAGTTCAGTGCCCCACCTTCACGTGCCCAGGAGGCCGCCCATACCAAGGGTCTCCTTCCACTGCACTGTGAGCGCCCTGTAGACAGGACGCCCCGGACCCCATCACATCCCAGTGCCACACCCAGAAAGTACTCATCAAACAAATGCACTACTTGTTCCTTTAAAGGGTAAAGATGTTTGACTTCCCACTGCAATTATATTTTCCCCTTCCTTTTTCAAAACCTTGCCTTGTCTGGGTGGAGGAAGGACAAGTGGAAAACATCTGTCTGGTGGGTTGACACGGGTAGGGATAAAGGATGGAAAGAAATCTGGTGTCTCCTGTTTACCATGGACGCTGAACTTGGAAAGGAAAAGTGCAGCCACAGCAGGACAGATGAGCGGAGACAGCGGCCCTGCTGGGGCCAGCCCAGGGCTGACCCAGCAGATGGGAACTTGGGGGGACCAGGGGTCTCCAGGCCCCCTTCCTGCTCTGGCCATGATGGGGAAGGGCTGGTCCAGACCAGCTGTTTGCTCAGATACTCTTTCTCTAAAGGACATTCATGACTTTTCCATCTTTCCAAGAGGGGATGGAAAAAGGACCTCTGTCTGTGAGCCCCTGCTGCTTCCCTGAGTACAGGAACCCAGGGGCAATGGCCCTGTTGGTGGATACTGTATGCTTAAAAGAATAATAGAAAGTTCACATAAGGATGGGGCCTGTCCTGAAATTACCTTACAAAGGGAAAGACGATCAAGAAGGAGATGAGGAGCTGAGGGGTCTGGGCCTGAACCTCAAATCACTGATGGGTGCCCATTAGCACTCGAGCTGCTAACACGGGGTATCTTATGAATGGGGTTAGGCCGGTCCTTATGAAATGCTGAGAGAGTGCAGCCAGGAAACCCCAGGGCAGCCTTGGGTCACTCCCCGATTGTGTCCTCCAAGTGCCAGCCTACGTGACCCCCCAGTACCAGCCAACAGGTGCCCCACCCTCTCCCCCGGTGTCCTCTGGCAAGCAGCTTCCTTCCCTCTCTGACCGTTTCGTGGCCTCTGGGGTGTCCCCGCCTCACAGCTCCATAGAGGGCGGGGCTGAGGAGGACTGAGCACCAAGCACCTGCAGTCAACGCCGCCGTTCCACAGGTGGGAAATCAGGGTCCTTACAAGAGGGAGGCAGGAGAGTCAGAGTCAGAAAGGAGATGTGAGGACGGAAGCAGAAGCTGGGGTGACACAGGGCAGCCCCGCTCCTTGTCTGGAGGGTAAGGGGTGCCCTTGCCCGCCCCCCGGCTCCCGAGCGCTGCTGCAAAGTTGTGGGATGAGAATTCTCTCGTCCCATCTCACCTCTGCACCTGCCCTCCTTCAAGCGGGTGTTTTGGAGAAACCAGCCACATCACAACCTAAGTCCCTTTTCCTGCCCTTGCCTCCTGGAGGACAGACTGCAAGCTCGCCGGTGTGGCCCGGGATCTGCCCTGCTACCCTCCCTGCCCCGACTCGCACCTACACAGCAACCTGGGCAGGCACCTACCTTCCTGCTACCACGCCCGTGTGAGGGCCTGTCCCGCCCCATCCTCGGGCATGCCGGACCCCTCCGCACCTTGTGCCCCCTTAGCCGCTGTGACTAGGGGTCTCCTCCTACGCCACGGCTCCCACAGGCCCCTGCATCACAGCCCTCATCCCCCCAACCCGGGGAGGTCCTGGACAGCTGACCAGCCAATGCCCACCAGGCCACGGTCTCCAGGGGGAAGAGCTGACCCGTCCCTGACTGGATCCCTGGAGCCTGAAAGCTCCAGGAACTTAGTAGGTGCTTTGAAAGTGTGGTTGAATGAATGACCAGGCAGGGGTCAGGCTCAAACATCCCCACCTGCCACCGTGCCAGAATTCCTCCCGTAAACCCGCAGACGCAAAGAGTGGTCCAGAGGCCCCAGCGGGGAGCTGTTTGAGAACCTCAGCCTCGTCCCAGAACTGCTGAGTCAGAACCGCATTTCAAGAAGATCCAGATGACTCCTGCTCACGGTCAGGGCAGAGGAGCTCTGCTGGAGGTGACGGGAGGCAGGGCTGGGACATTCAGTCAGCGGCTCAGAGAGGGGAAGCGGGCCCAAGGCCATACAGCAGAATGTTGCGCACTGGAACCAGAAACCTGGTCTTCTGGCCCCAAGTTCACTGCACCTCTAGGGGAAATGACCCCAGAGGAAGAGTAGGAGGCTGTCCCGCCCAGGCTCCTTGCCTCCTCTTCCTGCTGGGACCTTCGCTGTGCGCTCGGGGAGCTGGGACCCCCTTTGGGGGTGGGCCAGGGAGGGCCCCGCCTGCCTTCCTGGAGGGGACGGTGTGCAACTAGACCCCCTCTGCTGTTGACTGCTCTCAGGGCCAGAGGGTGGCTGGGTGCTGGAGGAGCTTCTGCCAGCAGCACAGGCTGAGCTCCAGAGAATTTCAGGCCAGCGAGACAGCAGAGCCAAGAGCCTTCCCAGGTGGACCTTCCTCCCGTCCACGGAGCCAGGGGATGTGCGCCTGAAGCTCGTTTTCAGGAAAGCCTCCTCAGCCACGGGGCTAGGACAAGAGCTTTGCAGGCCAAACCAACATCCTCGGGCTCAGCATGATGGCTTCCTTCCAGCTGGGCTGCGACTGTACCGGAAAAAACACCCCCATGTTTCCCCCTCACTCGAACACTCACGATACTCCTGACACCAGATGTGTAGGTTTTCCTCACATCAAGCAGTTCTCTGTGACCAGCTGGGGCTGCCATGATTCAATTCCAGCAGTAACCGGATTTAGTCCGGACCCCGCAGGTGAAGGGCTCTGTCCCACAAGACTGCCCCCGCTTCAGAAGCCAGTCCCAAGTCCCAGGTTGTCGCCCGTTATAGCCGGTTAGTTCTCCAGACTAACTAGCTATAAATCGGGATTCCCATGACCCCTCCTCAGGTTCAACCATCTGCTACAACTGTTCGAAGAACTCAGGGAAACACTTACACTTCCCAGTTTTTATATGATAAAGGGTACGAGAAAGGAGACAGATGAACATCCAAATGGAAGAGATGTATGAGGCAAGATATGAGGAAAGGGGCAAGGAGCTTCCACGCCTTCTGGGCACACCTGGCGCACAGCTGCCCCACGTGCTTGGCGGCCCAGAAGCTCTCCAAACCCCGACTGTCGGGAATTTGATGGAGGCTTCACCGCATAGGCATGATCGACCGTTAACTCAAACTCCCTTCCTGGAGAATGGGGGTCGGGGAGCTGCAAATCCCAAGTGTCACAGCTTGGTCTTTCTGGTGACCAGCTCCCATCCTGAAGCCATCCACCAGGAGTCACGTCGTTAGAACAAAAGACACTCCTACCGCCCAGGAAATTCTGAGGGTTTTAGGAGCTCTGTGCCAGGAACCAGAGGCGGAGACCCACGTGTATATTTTCTGTTTTAGCAAAGGAGCATCACTACCTACCCCGACAGAAACCCAGACACCACTGACCCTGGAGATGCCCACCTCCAGCCCTCCGTGTGCCAGAAGAGGCTGCGGGGACTGTCCCCACGCCCTCCAGCCTTCCCACGGGACTTCAAGGAGCTTGCTGCTCCCAGGCTGAGGGGACCACTCCACCACCTAACACTCCTGTGCCTTGACTCCCTCATCTGTAAAGTGGGGCTCATAACAGCACCGTCCTCCTAGGGAATTATGGGAGAATTAAATGAGACTTTCTTTAATGCTTTGAACGGTACCTGGTATAGTCTGCCCTCCAAAGTGCTACACCTTCCATCACTATGGCTATCCACATCATTAGTTCTCTAGTCCCCAAACTGGGATCTTCTCATCCCACGTCACACTCTCCCACGCCCGCCCTCCCTCTGGACCCTGCAGCAGGACCCAGGTCACTGTGCTACCCTGTGGGGTTGCAGCCTCTAAATCGGTCCCCAGATTACCCCCATCCCCTGGTAGCCACGCCCTGGACGGTGGGCTGGTCGTAGTGACTCACTTCCAATGACTAGAATTCACCAGAAGTGATGGGATGTCCCTTCGAGTTTAGGTTATAAAAGGGCTGCAGCTTCCATCCACTCTCTCGGGTCACTCGCCCTAGGGAAAGCCGGTTGCCACATCCTGAGCCAGCCTCGTGGGGAGGCCTGTGTAAATGATGTCCCCCAAACCCCCATCAGGGCTCGAAATGACTGCAGCCCCAGCCAACACACTGATTGATCCTTGTGAGGATTCCGGACCCACAGAAACCGGGATATAATGAATGTTTGTGAATAGATGTGGCCCTGAGTTTGGGGTACTTTGGTACACAGTAGTTATCTACAGATAAACACTATACCTCGGTGAATTCCTACTCATCGTTCAAGACCCATGGGAAATGCCACCTCCTCCATGAAGCCTACCAAAGCACTCTGTAATCACTCCACTGTCAGTTTCTACTTTAATGTCAGTTTACAGGACAAGCCTGCTCCCCTAGTGAGACTGTGAACCCCTAGAGGGTAGGGACAGGGCCTTAATCATATCTGAATTCTCTGTGCCCTGTCATTCAGCTGGTCCTCAGTCAGAGTTTATTTTTAAAAAATAATGACTTAGGCAGCAACCACCACCCAGCAGGCCTCCAACTTGCACACTTAGCCTCTGGCTCAAGGGCTTCTTGGCATGCTCTGTCCAGGATCACATGGCTAGCCGGGGCTTGGGCCCAATCCTCTGTCCTCTCTCCCAGAGGATGCGACAAAGCTTCCCAGCGTCACACCAGGGCACACCTCACCCTCCAACCAAGCCAGCACACCACTGGGTGAGAGGGCCCAGGGCCAGGCTCAGAGGGTGGGAAGAAAGGAACTCCTTTCTTCTGCTTCGTGTCTCACTTCTGACACAGTCACCTCCCAAAGACCCCGCCTGCCAACACCATCACCTTTCGGGGTTAGACTTCAACACATGAGGTTCGGGGGGGCAGGGGTAGCATATGAAATACACGTTCAGCCCATCCACCACTCCAAGGCTGGGCAGGGTCCTGAGGCTCCACTCCAGGCTGCTGGACATCCTTTAGGCTTTTCACAGCACAGCTGTCATGAGTTGCATGGTGACCCCAAAAAGACAGTTCATATTCCAGAACCCGTGATGCGACCTTATTTGGAAAAAGGGTCATTGCAGATGTAATTTAAGGATCTCAAGGTGTGATTATCCTCAATTAGGGCAGGACCTAAATCCAATGACAAGAGTCCTTATAAGAGACAGAAGAGGAAACACAGAAGGAAGGCCGTGTGGAGACACAGGCAGAGATGGATGTGATGTGGCCACAAGCCAAGGAGCGCCAGCTGCCACCAGAAGCTGGAAGAGGGGAGGGAGGCTCCGCCCCTCAGGGCATCCAGAGGGAGCCCGGTCCTGCTGACACCTAGATTTTGGACATCTGGCCTCCAGAACTGTGAGAGAGTAAACTTCTCTTTTTGTGGGGGTTTTTTAAGTTCGTGGTAATTTGTTGCAGCAGTCCTAGGACATTAATACAACAGCCTATGTAGAAAAGGATGCTATTCTTGCAGTTTGGGTTCAGAGGCACTGGGGTCAGCAGTAACCGTGGTCCTGTGGTTTCGGGGACCATGTTGCTAGCAGGTTGTCTCACATTATTAATGGTTGGTTTTCCCCGTTTGCTTAAAGTGATGGTTTGGAGGAAATGGCAACCGGGCCACACACCCGACCCCAGTCAGAGGGGACAGCTGGATCACAGGCTCTGAGGCTCTGCAGAACTTGGCCAGCAGTGTGTGTGAATGGGTGATGCAGGTGCAGAGACTGTGGGCCCCCTGGGATCCCCGGGACGGAACTCCCTGACCAGGGCCTCCTCCAGCCGCCCACAGCCTCGGCCATTTCCTGGGGTGTACGAGACCTGCAAAGTTGGGAAGCTAGGAGGAACCTCTGCCCAGACCGAGGGTGGGTTAGAGGCTGTCAAAGCTCTGAACAGAGGGTGGCCTGCAGAGATCTAGAGGCTAGGACCTGATGGGCAGGGGGCAGTTGGAGGGCAGAGACAGAAGGCAGGAAGACCACGGCTGTTCCGGACAGTAAGCATGGCGAGCGCAAGGCTGAGAGCAAGAATGACCAGGAAAGGAACCTTCTGGATGTGGGAAGAAGGAAAGCACTCCCCAACCTGGCACCTGGCAGAGACAGGGAAGCCAGCAGAAGGAACGGTCCCCATTAACCTCACGTGGATGGATGATTTCCATGTGCCATTGACTTTGCCCTAATGTGTCAACAACTGGAGTGATCTTAGGAACCCCAACTTCCTGAGAACTTGAAAACTTCTGAAATTGAGCACCTTGAAATTGCTTCATTCAGCTTCAGCTTTGAAGGGATGACTGGGGGTTTGCTTTGCCTTGTTTTTTGTTTTGTTTTTTTACAGTTGGCCTAGCATTGTTCTCTTCCATTTTAAGAGAAAAGGAGCAGAAATGTCTTGATGTGACGTGTGTATGAATCTGGACTTGGTTTACCCTGGGGTAAGCCAAGGTGGTCCCCACACGGCAGCAACGTCACCAGGCTGCAATCAGTCCTGTGGAGAAGCGTCTCCAGCAGCTTTTGAGATGCAAACTGAGCCTGGACGCTGGTGTCTTGTCAGAGCCAGCTAACCTCTATGACAGCTGAGCAAATATTCTTACAGCTCCCCGGAGGCAAAGATGCAGGCACAGCTCCAGGGATGCTGGGAACCCGCCACGATGGGCCGTTAACTTACCGGTATCATTGTCATGACTTCGCAGCTTCGGGATGATCACCGTCTCGGGTCTCCAAGGTGTGGATGTGTTTATTCTCGTCGCTCTGCTCTTCGGTGCTCCCCCACTTACGCTATTGCATTTGGTCGTCGTGGCCGTCCTCTAAGGTAAGTGTCATGGCATCACTGTCATCCTCATCGTCACCACTGTCACTGTCGTCCTCTTCGTCCTCACTCCGCAGGCCTGGGAGCCTGAGGCTGGGAGAGGCTGCGACCTTCACCAGGACGCACAGCAGGAGGTGGGGAGCCAGGACATGAACGCACTTTGGCCAGGTCCCAGCTCTGACTGGACGTACCATATTTCAAGCCCAGGGGGAAAGTCGGTAGGTCGTGAAGCCCCCAGATGACCGCCATTCACGTCCTGATGTGTGAGTTTCCTCTGGCTGAGTAGGTACTGTGTATCCCGCAGAGAAGAGTCCCTGATGGATGATGGAACTCACCTGCACAGAAACACAGGGTCAGGTTTGTCGGTCTGTCTAGCTTTTTTCTATCAGTAGTGACACTTGGAGAAAAGTTGGAATTCTGTCGACTTAAACTAACAGTGATTGTTCCAGGATGGTAGAGTTTGGGATGACGTTATGTTTTCTTTCTTGTGTTTTCTATATGATTTGAGCTCTTTAAAATTAGAATGTGTCCTTTACAAAAACAACAAAATCTTTTTTTAAAATCACCTGGCACAGTTTTGAAAAATAGTTTTCCCGAGCCCTAGTCTGTGTGATTCTGATTCTTTGGGCCTGGGGTTGGGCCAGGGCCGGGACCCAGTTAACTCATGCGGGCCTCCCACCTGGGGAGTCCCTGGTGTTTCCCAAAACCTCCCTGCTGAAAGTCGCCTGGGTGCACAGACAAAGCCCCCAGGCCTCACCCCATCACCCTGGCGAGGGTCATCCTCAGGGCAGGCTGGTCTAGACTCAGAATTCATCTCCCCCTGGGACTTTGGGGAGCTGGTGTCCAGCTCTGCATCCGGGATGACGCAGCCACGAGTCACCCACCAGATTCAAACCAAACCTGAGCTGGAAATAAGGACTGGGTCAGCCTGGCGGCAGCTTCGGCCAGCAAAAGGCTGCCATCCATCCCTCCTGGAAGCTCGACTTCCTGCTCCCTCGCGTGTGAGGGTTTGTCCCAATGGCATCGTCTCAGGGGCCCTTTGGGGACATTTTCTCTGAAGAACAAATGATATGGGGACGTATGTATACGTATAGCTGATTCACTTTGTTATACAGCAGAAACTAACACACCATTGTAAAGCAATTATACTCCAGTAAAGATGTTAAAAAATAATCATAATAAAAATTTTTTAAAATAATAAAATAAAATAAGAACAAATGAGAACACTTAGGAGACATTAGGACAGAAGGGGCTCAACCAGGGAAAAGATGCTGGGACCCTATTTACAATTAACCTTCTCCACGTAATCCACAGTCACCAGACACTGACTGAGACTACATTGTCATGATTTAAACGACATAGATGAGGCGCGTGGCCAGCCGAGCTTCCCAGCACAAGAGCCAAGGCCAAGGTCCCTTCAGGCTGGGAAAATAAAACATGCAGGCCACAGCTCCCCTTAAAGAAGCAAAAGATGGTGAGGTGGCGGGGTGTCTGGGTCCCCTGCCGTGGGAATTGGGGCTGCAGTTTCGGTGGAAGGAGCCAAAGTGAGGAAACCACTGTCAGTCAGGCCCTGATTCCGCACCTGGCTTGGCTGCTGGAGACTGGTTTACCCCAGAACTGCAGACATTGGTCAAAGCGGATGGTGGGGATGGCTAAGGACCTATCCTGAAACGGCAGTGGCCACAACTCAACAGTGGAAACAAAACCCTCCCTTCTGAAGTGGAGGATTGAAGATCGCTATGGACTGAACTGTGTTCCCCTAAATCCGGGTGTTGAAGCCCTAACTCCCAATATGGGATGGCATTTGGAATGGGGCCTCTGGGAGGTAATCAGGTTCAGATGAGGTCATGAGGGTGGACCCCCCACGGTGGGATTGGTGTCCTTATAAGAATAGACACCAGGGATCTCTCTCTTCCTCGTGAGGAGAGAGCGAGAAGGTGGGGCTGTCTGAAACCTGGGGAGAGGGCCCTCACCAACATCCCAACCCCGCTGGCACCCTGATCTTGGACTTCCAGCCATTAGAATGATAAGAAATGTCTATTGTTTAAGCCCCCCAGTCTGCGTAACTTTGTTATGGCGGCCAGAGCTAAGGCAAAGGTGACCAGAGAACAATTATTGGGATGTTTGACACTTTTCTTTTTAAAAAGCACTGCTGGGACTTCCCTGGCGGTCCAGTGGTTAAGACTCCACGCTTCCACTGTGGGGGGCACGGGTTCCATCCCTGGTCGGGGAACTAAGATCTCACATGCCGGGCAGTGCAGCAAATAAATAAATAATAAATAAATTTTAAAAATAAAAAGCACTGCTGTCCAGGAGGTCACGTTACGATCAGGCCTACAAGGAACCACATCAGGTAGAAAATCGTCAGTGGCTGAATGCCCCTCCCCACTCCTGAGAGAACTTTCCAGAACCTCCATCTGTGTTGTGGGAGGCACCCCTTCTTCGTGTGTGAACACCCGCAGGTGTCTCTCCCACAAAGCCGGTCGTAACAGGAGAATGTGAACGGAAGGGGTAAGGATGGTTAGGGTGGGTGAGTTAATACGATATTTCATCCTTGGCATCTCCAACTGATTTCTCAGCAAAACCCAGACAGTTTTTAAGATTTTATGAACTACTGGGGGCTTCTCAGAACATGAGCCCGTGGAAGGGTGTAGGGGAATACTAATATTCAGCCAGAGCCTCTTCATTACCTGACTCCCTCTCCGAACTGCCTGGGCCGGTCCCACACACCTAACAATGCGCCCCCTTCTTCCCAGTAAACAGCTCTTCATGAGCCCCTGAAAGTCTTTCTGGGTTTGTTTTGGCCACCAAGCCTCCCCTCCGGCACTGAGGCCTCTAGTTGGGTGACCCCGGAGCCCCTGGGTTCCAGCCAGGGCACAGGCCTGGGGTGCAAGGCTTAGGGGCACCAGACACTTTGTAATCGAGAAAAGTATTTTAATGCAATATGCTAAAAAATCAAAATGAATCCCAAAAAATGATGAACAAAGTACCAAAAGTTTAAATAAAACCAGGATCCTCCAGGTACAACAAAAGGACATAAATGGTCCACATCCCAGGCCTGGTGAGGGGGCTCAGGGTCAAGCCTCAGAGCCAGGCTCCGGGCCCAGTCAGCCAGTCAGTCAGTCCTCCTTCTCACCGAGCTCATTCCCAGGAATCAGAGGCTCAGGGTCGCTGCAGGCCACAGCACCAGCCCCCTGAAGCAACCTGAAATGTCAACACCGGGAGCATTCCAGGGGCCGCGCTCCTAGCACTTAAAACATATACGGTGCCAAGCCACTGTGGTTTTGGTTCTTGATTTCCAGCCCATTATCGATTGATACTTTGCACAATTCAATAAAAAATAAATTTCTAGAAAAATGACATACAAAAGACATACAAAATGTAAGCCAACTTTTTAATTATATTTTATTATATATTATATTATTGCATTCAGCGGATAATTACTCGTTCAAATGCCTGTCATGTTCCTAAACGCCTGCTCTCAATCTCTCAGCTTACCTGGTCATTAACAGCCCGTGCCCCAGCTGGTCCCCGGGCCGTGTACTGACAACCACAGACCTGGTTCAGGCCCTGCCTGGCCCAGCTTCCCTTCCAGGAAGCAGGGGGTTCGAGGTTGGCGGTGGGGGGGTGTCCTGGGGCTCAGTGGGGGCCGAAAGTGTTCCCATCTCTATTCACATGCAAGTCAGAAATCACTGGGTTTTCGTCCCTCAAAAGGCCCATCAGCAGTTTGTCCCCAGTGATGGAAGCTGCGTCCCGTGTGCCTCACAAGATCAAGGACACGGAGACTGAGGGCTACAGGGAGTCGCCCCCTCCACCCCATCACCTGCACCATCACCTTCCTCCTTCTCAATCCAGATCCTATTGGCTAATTCCGGAAGCCCTTCCAGGCCGGAGCCCAGATCAGGGGACTCTCTGCCTGCGACCTCGGAGGCTTGGTGTCTCCGCCTTGTCACCCCGCAGTTGGAACAGCTGGGCAGCTTCCCCCGGGCTCAGCCTGCCGGGCCAGGGAGACCCTGAACCTCTCCTTCCCTGAGCAGATGCAAGATGCTCAGCAGCAAAGGTGCCTGGGGCTCCTTTCTAGGAGATCAGATGCCAACGAGGGGTCAGAGATTAATGGGCATAAGAACACTACCACTGATAGAACAGCCATCTTTCATGGAGGACTTACGTGAACAGGCAATGAGCCAAATGCCTTTAACAATGATCCAAGCTCATCCTTACAACTGTGAGATGGGGGTTATTATCAGGCCCATTTTACAGATGAGGAAATAGAGATGTAGGTGACTTGCCCAAAGGCTCAGAGCATGAGTGACAGAGCTGGAATCCTCCCATGTGACCCCCATGTGGGTCTTGTCTCAGAGCAAAGCCGAGTGGAGCCGGCCAGGGGACACCCAGGTGGGAAAGACAATGTGTGCCTCACCAGGGTCACTCTTCTGGTGGCAGCCCCTGTGGTCAGCCCTGGCCCTCTGGTGGCTTCTCTGTCACCAAGGCACCAGCCACCTCAATCCAGCTCCCCTGGGCACCAAAGACCAAGACTTTCCCTTCAATGGGACTATCCCAGACATGAGGGAAAGCTGTGCAAGACAACGTGGGAAAGGCACTGTGGTCGAGTGCGAGCCTGGAACGCAGGCAGAGGAACTCGGACTCTGCCCTGTTTCCCGGGCAAGGGAGGGAGGTGTCATTAGGGCTGTGCCTGCGACAGCGAGGAGAGATGGAGCGGGAGATGGCACAGCGGGGGTCCAGGTGCGGAGATGCAGCCTGAACCAGGGAGAGCAGGTGGGGGTGGGAGGAGAGGACGGAGGCCCGGCCATCGCAGGGGAGTGGCAGGTCCTGAGGCTGAGGGACAGACAAGTGACAGTCCCCTCTCCAAGGGCCTCACACAGACCTCTCTACCCCTTCAGCCCTTTCCAGGTTGGTTTCCTAAACACCATGGATGTGAAATCACTTTCCAAAACCGCTCTGCCCAGTTCAAATTGCCTGCTGAGGTGGCAACATTCCACCAGGGCATCCGCCAGCAGGGTGACCGGCTACCCACTCACAGAAGTAGCACGAAGGGCCGACATCAATAACACGCTGGAGTCCAGAATCGGCCCCAAAGAGCGAGGGCTCAGGGGCGAGGACCGCAGCGAGGAACCCCCTCCAGAGAACCCAGCCAGGAGCAGGAGGGGGCCTGTCCTGTGAGTTGCAGGGGGCTGGGGCAGTGCAGCAGGAGTGGCCCAGCCATCCCCTCAGGGCACACACATGGCTTCATTTTGTAAAACGTGGCTTATATCTTGAGAAAATTACACGAGTCATCATCTAATATGCGGGCTGGGACAGTAAAAATTCAGTCTCCTTTCTGGGACTCAGACTGCCAGACTCAGGCCCCTCCAGGTTTCACAGCAAGTCTCTTAGGTAAGAATGTGCCAGGTGGAGCCTTACTGGGAAATGATCCGGGTGTCCAAAGGCCTCACACATTCTCAGCCATGTGTGGGAGAAACAGAAAAGCCACAGCCAGGACTCGGCAGAGGGGCCGGGCCCAGCACATCCATGCAGAGCGTTTCCAGATGTTTCATGTGATTCTCACTAAAGGTGGGCTGATCAGCCCATTTTATTTATTTATTTATTTATTTATTTTAATAGAAAACACTGATTTTTTTTTTTAATTTATTTAGTTTTGGCTGCATTGGGTCTTTGTTGCTGCACTCGGGCTTTCTTTACTTGCAGCGAGCGGGGGGTTACTCTTCGTTGCAATGCGTGGGCTTCTCATTGCGGTGGCTTCTCTTGTTGCGGAGCACGGGCTCTAGGCGCGCGGGTTTCAGTAGTTGTGGCACGTGGGCTCAGTAGTAGTGGCTCGCGGGCTCTAGAGCACAGGCTCAGTAGTTGTGGCACACGGGCTTAGTTGCTCCGCGGCATGTGGGATCTTCCCGGACCAGCGCTCAAACCCGTGTTCCCTGCATTGGCAGGTGGATTCTTAACCACTGCGTCACCAGGGAAGCCCTCAGCCCATTTTAAAGATTAGGAAACTGAGGTCCACAGAGATCAGCAATGGGTGACGCAGAGGTAAGAATCAGAGCCAAGACTGAGTTCCAGTTCTTTAAAGGCCTAGAAAATGATTCTCTGCTTTGGAATTGTGTTGTCCACTGCAGACGAAGCACGTTGGCTTTCTCAGAGATCACCTTCTCCTGGAAAGTGTCTCCTTTCAGTTAAAATTGAAATATGAAAGCCTACACAAGCTCTCACATGGCCCAGGTAGAGGGGAGGTTGGTGTGCTGAGACGCGCCCGTCAGAATCCACAGCAGAGCAGACACCAGCCACGTGTCTTTCATTTGACTGGGCTCTTCCAAGAGGCTCCTCCTGTTGGCACCGTGGAAGGCTTGGGACAGCCTGCTCCCTCCCCGCCGGGACCAGCTCCCATGTCCCCTGTGTTTCCTCTGCTGATGAACCAAGGGGAGGCCCTGCTCCACCCCCACCCCATTCGGGGCTAAACAGAAAGAAAAGAGGGAATGAGCAAACGTCACCTCTGAGAGCAGGTGCCGACCTGAGGCCCTGGGGACTCTTGGGAGATGTCTACCCAGACCTGAAGAGGGAGGGCCAGCGCCTGGCACGTGGTAGACAAAAACGTGTTATTGATGAGAAAAATGCCAGACAGTGGGAAAGAAAGCCATTCTCAGGTTCCACGTGAGGTGAGTGCCAAGAAGTTTGAAGGAGTGATTCTGAGTGCAGCAAAGAACTAAGATTAATTCGTAAGATAATTCCTAAAATAGAACTGTGCCTTCCAGGACAACAAGATGATCGGGACTTGGAGAGACCTGGATGACCATCTGACCCCCTCCCCCATCCCCAACTTTTGTGGAGAGGCTGTTAGGAGCCTCTGATCACTCCATAGGTGGGTCCAAACTTCCAGATGAGGATGGGAAGGGCTGGCTGAGCCGCAGCTTTGGGTGGGAGACTGCAGCCGAGATGGCGCTGCTTAAATGCTCCTGCAGAGGAAGGAAAGCAACGGCACGAATGAACTAAGATTGCCCCAGAAGATAGCAGAGATACGCTTCAAGTGCACACCCAGCCTATTATAACCTGCTGATACCAGGTGCAGAGGCTACAGTGACATTTTAAAAAATAATAATTTCCCAGACTGATCACTGTATTCACAAAACCCAGCCAGCTGTCCAGGGCACTGTTCCAATGGAGGAAGGAAAAGTCCTACAGGATGTAGGACAATTTTATCCCCCAAGAAACACGCAGGAAATGAAAGAGTCTGAACATTGGCTCTGGCCAAGGTGGGACGGGACTCCAGGGCCCTGCAAATGAGAGCGTGGCCTCGGGGGCAGAAGACCTGGGGCTGACGTGGGCTGCCAGTCACTAAGCCTCTATTTCTTCACCTATAGGACTGGGGCAACAGTATTGCCTTAAACATCGCTTGACTGTGAAGATTAAATTAGATGAGGTATATAAGAGTGTGCTTTGCAAATTGTAAAGTACCTACGAATAAATATATAAGGCCTTTAAAATAAGAAATGTATCTCTACCCACTCTTAAGGCACCAAGTCTCTCAGAGATAACAATGAAAACTGAAACAAAATACAACACACCAGAAGCAGGGCAAAAACAGAGACTTTATGTCCTTACCAGAATCCAAGGACCTGAATTTAGTTCGCAGTCTCAGCTTGCCATCTGTGTGACCTTGGGCAAGTCATTCTCCTCGTTTATAAAACAAGGAAGTAGGAACTGGAAAACCTCCAGGGTCCCTTCTAGGCCAAAAGTTTTATGAATCTGTACTCTGTGCTACCTGCATAAGCTTCTGGGGAAAATGCATCAAGTAGTATTTCCTATGAAATCACCATGAGCTAGCTAAAATTGCTTTACACATTTGCTTTGCAATTTCTTTTCTCCTTCTACCCCATCTCTATCTGCTGGAGTATCGTCTACCATACACCTAGAGGAGCAAAATGATATAATTAATAAGGTTAAATTAATAGGTAGATGCTGACTTTTGTGCCTCACAAGGAGAGAATATACCTTTTTCTCAAATGTATATTGATGGAGCATTTGCAAAAACTTATACTTACTTGTCCAAAAAGATAACTCCTCTAAATTACAAAGAGCAGAAATTGTACAAGCCATTCTCCAAACCACAAAATCCAACAAAAGCTAGACTGGAATGCTGAAAGCCTGAAAACCAAAAGTAGGTAGATAGATAGATAGATAGATAGACAGACAGACAGATAGACAGATAGACAACCCATCTGAAAACTAAAATAGTCTTCCTTTTGGGTTCAGAAAATGAATTATAAATACAACAGAAAATTAGAACATGACTTGTCAAAACTTATCACATACCATCAAAGCTGTGTTTGGAGGTAAATTCATAATATAAAGATGCCTTCATTATTACAATAAAACAACACAGTTTCCACTTCTGGGATGACTGAGAGAGTAACTCCATGGAACCAGCAAAGCTGGCAAAAACTATTTAAAAAAAAAAAAAAAGGACAACCATTTAAAGTCTCTGGGAACTGTCCTAAGGGCATGTGACAAACAAAGAAACATCTACTCAGCAAAATCTACTAAAACTCAGTAAGAACAGCAAGAGTCTGTGGCATTTCAGCCACAACCTGCTCTCTCCCTTCCCCACTCAATCTCAGCTTGACAGAAGCTTCCCTCCACATGGGTGTGGCCAAGAAGTCGGGGCTCCCTCACCCTTCAAATCCTAATAAAGGCTTACATATCTCACCAGGAGGGACAGGCCACCAGCATGTCTCATTCCCCCCAACTCCAAGTTGAGAAGGCTAAATTCCTGGTGAGTGTGACCGAGAGGTTGGGACAACCTTCCTCCAGGCCACTGTCACGGGACAGAGGCTCTACCCCAGGCCGGGCAGACCCAGAGGACTGGGCCCCCAACCGCCTCACCACAGCTTGCTCATGGGGCACAGTTTCCAAGAATAGGCAAGCTGAGGAGGCCAGAAGCACCCAGAACTAGAGCTCAGAGAGTTGGCACAGGGGAGATTCAATCCATGAGAAAAGAAAGCTCTCTGAAGTGCTCCCAAAGGAAATGACTTTATTTAAAACAGAATGTGAGGAAGTTCATGCCTAAGGGCACTCTTGAAAACAACATCCTCTCTTAGTTAAGAACAATAAGCCAATCCCAAGCTAGATAGTTCACCAGAGAGAACCAGGCAAAGAGACAGACAAGAAGAGCCCTCCTGGGCTCCAAACAAACCTCAAAACTGGCCTCACAATCTACCCCTGCCTGAATTGGTGTTTTTTTTTCTCATTTAACTTTTTTAATGGGTCTCAAATTCTGTGACAGATTTTTGGTCAAGTTGTTTCCATTAAAATGTACTGATTTTAAAAACTAATAACTTAAAACTGCCACACACAAAACAAATGGTCCACAAAACATTCTCCTTTCCTTCTGAAGGTTTTACGATGCATTGTTATCACTAACCAGTCTTTTGCTACTAAACTTAAATGGCCGAGTGAGACAAACAGTTCTGAGACCGTTCTTCCACCACTGATTAAGACTGGGGTGGCAGGTATTGGGGATAATATTCATTTAGCCTTCTGAGCTTTCTGAGCAGACTTGGTGACCTTGCCAGCTCCAGCTCCCTTCTTGTTCACTGCTTTGATGACACCCACAGCAACCGTCTGTCTCATGTCACCAACAGCAAAACAGCCCCGAGGAGGATAGTCAGAGAAGCTCTCAACACACGTGGGTTTGCCAGGAAGCCATATCAACGATGGCAGCATCACCCGGTTTCAGAATTTGGGGCCAACGTCCAGCTTTTTCCCAGAACGACGATCAGTCTTCTCCTTCAGCTCAGCAAACTTGCAGGCAATGTGAGCTGTTTGACAGTCCAGCACAGGTGCATATCCAGCACTGACTTGGCCTGGATGGTTCAAGATAATCACCTGAGCTGTGAAGCCAGCTGCTTCCATCGGCGGGTCATTTTTGCTGTCACCAGCCACATTGCCACGACGAACATCTTTGACCAGACACGTTCTTGACATTGAAGCCCACATTGTCCCCAGGAAGGGCTTCACTCAAAACTTCATGGTGCGTTTCAACAGACTTCCCTTCAGTTGTCACGTTGACTGGAGCAAAGGTGACCACCATGCCAGGTTTGAGAACACCAGTCTCCACTCGACCCACAGGAACAATGCCAATACCACCAATTTTGTAGACGTCCTGCAGGGGCAAACGCAAGGGCTTGTCAGTTGGGCGAGTTGGTGGCAGGATGCAATCCAGAGCTTCAAGCAGTGTGGTCCCACTGGCATTGCCATCTTTTCGGGTGACTTTCCATCCCTTGAGCCACGGCATGTTAGCACTTGGCTCCAGCATGTTGTCACCATTCCTGCCAGAAATTGGCACAAATGCTGCTGTGTCGGGGTTGTAGCCAATTTTCTTAATGGAGGTGCTGACTTCCTTAACAGTTTCCTCGTATCTCTTCCGGCTGCAGGGTGGCTCAGTGGAATCCGTTTTGTTAACTCCAACAATGAGTTGTTTCACACCCAGAGTGTAGGCCAGAAGGGCATGCTCAGGGGTCTGCCCATTCTTGGAAACATTAGATGAAAAATTCACCAGCACCAGCTTCAAATTCACCAGCACACGCAGCAACAATTCACCAGCACCAGCAGCAACAATCAGCACAGCACAGTCAGCCTGGGATGTGCCTATGATCGTGTTTTTGATGAAGCCTCTGTGTCCTGGGGCATCAGTGATGGTCACATAGTACTTGCTGGTCTCGAATTTCCAAAGGGAGATATCACTGGTGATACCACTCTCGCGTTCAGCTTTCAGTTTGTCCAAGATCCAGGTGTACTTGAAGGAGCTCTTTCCCATCTCGGCAGCCTCCTTCTCAAACTTTTCAATGGTTTTCTTGTCGATCCCACCACATTTGTAGATCAGATGGCCAGTAGTGGTAGACTTCCCCTAATCTACCTGTCCAATGACAACGATGTTGATGTGGGTCTTCTCCTTTCCCATTTTTGCTTAGGTTTAGCAGTGGTTTTCACCACACCTGTGTCCTGGCGGCAAACCTGTTGCGAAAAAGCCCCCTGCTTGAATTTAATGGGATCAGGCTGTGGAGCAATCTATGTCCCTGGACAGTTTTGAAAACAATAGAGCAATCAGCAGGTGGACTCTCTTACCTCCTGCTGGGCTGGGTGTATTCCCAATTGAAGCAAACAGCTTAACAAAGAAATCCCACTACTGGGCATATACCCTGAGAAAACCATAATTCAAAAAGAGTCATGTACCAAAATGTTCATTGCAGCTCTATTTACAATAGCCAGGACATGGAAACAACCTAAGTATCCATCATCGGATAAATGAATAAAGAAGATGTGGCCCATATATACAATGGAATATTACTCAGCCATAAAAAGAAACGAAATTGAGTTATTTGTAGTGAGGTGGATGGAGTTAGAATCTGTCATACAGAATGAAGTAAGTCAGAAAGAGAAAAACAAATACAGTATGCTAACACATATATATGGAATCTAAGGAAAAAAGAAAAAAAAAAAAAGAAGGTCATGAAGAACCTAGTGGCAAGATGGTAATAAAGACACAGACCTACAAGAGAATGGACTTGAGGATATGGGGAGGGGGAAGGGTAAGATGTGACAAAGTGAGAGAGTGGCATGGACATATATACACTACCAAATGTAAAATAGATAGCTAGTGGGAAGCAGCTGCATAGCACAGGGAGATCAGCTCTGTGCTTTGTGACCACCTAGAGGGGTGGGATAGGGAGGGTGGGAGGGAGGGAGATGCAAGAGGGAAGAGATATGGGAACATATGTATATGTATAACTGATTCACTTTGTTATAAAGCAGAAACTAACACACCTTTGTAAAGCAATTATACTCCAATAAAGATGTTAAAAAAAAAAAAAAAGAAAGAAATCAGAAAAAGACACAATCAAAGACAGCCCTGCTAAGACCACCGTCATCCCAGGGTGGTGGGCTCATGCTCATGCCCAAGGCTGTACCCTCTGAGGATAATGAAGGCTCTAAAATTTTTTTTTTTTAACGTCTTTATTGGAGTATAATTGCTTTACAATGTTGTGTTCGTTTCTGCTGTATAACAAAGTGGATCAGCTATATGTATACCTATATCCCCATATCCCCTCCCTCTTCAGCCTCCCTCCCACCCTCCCTATCCCATCCCTCTAGGTGGTCACAGAGCAGCGAGCTGATCTCCCTGTGCTATGCAGCTACTTCCCACTAGCTATCTATTTTACATTTGGTAGTGTATATATGTCCATGCTACTCTCTCACCTCGTCCCAGCTTCCCCGTCCCCACCCTCCCTTTCCTCAAGTCCATTCTCTACGTCTGCATCTTTATTCCTGTCCTGCCCCTAGGTTCATCAGAACCTTTATATATATATATGTGGGGGGGGGTGTTAGCATACGGTATTTGTTTTTCTCTTTCTGACTTACTTCACTCTGTATGACAGACTCTAACTCCATCCACCTCACTACAAATAACTCAATTTCATTTCTTTTTACAGCTGAGTAATATTCCATTGTATATATGTAAGGCTCTAAAATTGATTGCGGTGGTGGATGCACAATTCGGGGAATATACTAAAAACCATTGAGCTGTACACTTTATTTTTTTATTTTTAAAAACATTTTATTGGCCTATAGTCGACTTACAATGTTGTGTTAATTTCAGATGTGCAGCAAAGTGATTCAATTATACATATACATATATTCGTTCTTTTTCAGATTCTTTTCCCATATAGGCTAATACAGAATACTGAGTAGAGTTCCCTGTGTTAGAGCTGTGCCCTTTAAATGGATGAACTATATGATAGGTGAATTGCATCTCAACAAAATTGTTAATAAAAAAGGAATACAAAAAGTGAATGACCTCCATATTCATCGCAGTATTATTTCAAAGAATCCAGTCTTAAGAAAGAAAATAATGCAATAAAAACAAAACTAAATGACTTGGACAATTGAAAAGATGATGGAATTAATTTTAAAAAATAATTTTTGGACATCTTGCCACTCCTGTTTCTCTTTAAAACAGTCCGGATTTCTACGAAATGGTTTCAAGTGCTCCCTGAAAAACCCTCATTTCTAAAGACCTTCTCTTATTTGACTCTGACTTTGAATGGAAAAGAATTTCCACTGGATGCTCCCAGGAGAGCATCTGTTCCCTCAGAGCCCTGCTGTATCTTATTCCTCTGAGTAATTCCTTATCAAGTGCCCCACAGGTGGGGCTGCCCATCCTGGGTTTTGCAGTTCCACCATCAATATGGCCCACACCCAGACGTGATACAAGTGCAGCTTCCCAGACAGCCTGGGAGAAGCCAGTACTCAGCTCCAAAGGCTTCTGGTCAGATCCCAGCCCTGGGAAAGAACCTCATTTTCCCAAAGATCCTTTGGACTAGGTCACCACCCGTTACAGTGTGATCAGAGGGATGTGAAACTACCTGCCTGAAGAAGAAATTCTCTCATTCAGGAACCTCAGGTCCATTAGATTCTATCACTTACTAGGCAGGTCATTTGGTCTCTCTGACCCTCAGTCTCCTCATCTGTGCAATGGGTGTACTATTGTAAGGATGAAATAAAATATTGTATGTGAGAGTGCTTGGGACCTACTTCCTTTCTTCCTCAACTGTGGGCCAGGGGCTCACACCACTCTCCTGTCCATTCTTTCGGCTGCCTTTGCTCCTGCTGGGGAGGAAGAAATTTTTCTCTACCCTTCTAGGTTCTTCTGGCAGGTCTAAGAAATAAATTGACATGAGAAAGATTAATAGGAGAAAATCAAACAAAAGTTTAACAACATATATACATGGGAGAGACCCAGGAAAACGGAATAACTCACCAAAATGGCCAAAGTCCTCACTAAAGACAACAGAGGATGTTGGGAGTAGCGGTTTGGGACTTCGAAGGGGAGAAAGGCAATTCACCTGGAGATGGAAAAGCACATGTTTAGTAAATAAATGTTTGCTGGGCCCTGAAGAGACAATGGGACACAGAGTAGACTCTGATCTCTAAGTGTTCCCCTACCACACCTAGTTTGTATTCTCTGCAGACGGCTGGTGATAGCTCTAGTCCTGTAATAGGCCCTCTATCTACATTTTTCAGGCGATTAGGGGGGTAGTTCAAAGTTTCTTCCTGAGTCTTTTGGGCGGTGATAATTTTCAGCTTGAAATAATCAACATGCCAGAGACATTTTGGGGTGACAAATTTTGTTCCCTACACTCTAAACAGACTCGATCCTATGCTTAGAGGTGGCCTGGGTTCCAAGGAACCCCAGGGTCTCCAATTAAAGGCTGCTTAGTCTGACAAACTTAAGTTCAACCAAAGGTGAGTGACCCAGAAAGTAACAACCGCATCCAATGAAATGGATAGGGACCATCGGGCCCCTGCCTCTTTTGTCTGCCGTCTGGGTTATGGAACCGAACCTAGTAGCCACAGCAGGGCTGGTGAGAGGTGACGGATGCCAGGCGCTGGATGCCCTTGACTAAATCCGATACCCACTGGTGTTTATAAACCCAGCTTCTGGAGATCTTCTCTGAAGGCCAAAACTCTTGGTCGGGTTGGAGGAAAATAATCCAATTGCCAAGACACAGCAACAGTGCCATCATGACTCCCCACATGAACCTGCTTCATCCAGCAGGGCACTGGCACAGCGGACTATTCAGCTGCCACCGCCGGTTCTCTCTGGATTGAGCAACAGAGCACAGAGATCTTCCGAGAGCCCACCCAGCAATGTTGCCCTGGCAAAGCCCCCGCCGCCTGGGGAGAATGTGGGGAGGGGGGAGGACTTGGGAGTCAACGTGAAATCTTAGAGCAGGGGGACACTCAGGCCACATCTCCTGCTGCTGATGGCAGGTGGACATGGTCCCCTCAGACCAGGCCACTGGACAAGGTCTAAGACAGCCGCTCTCCCAGGGAGCTCCGGGTCCCATTAGAGGTGCAGCAATCCTGAGGTTAGCCTGATTTTTCTCTCTACACAGCTGTGAAAGGACAGTTTTCCAGGCCCACAGCAGAGCCTGGCACCTCTGCAGAGCCGGGGGCAGAGAAGGGGACTCTGGGGCAGGAGTATTGCCGGGGAAGGTGAGGTCTCAACAGGATGGGAGATCTTCAGCCTTCTGACGCTGCTGATGCTCTGCTCTGGGGCCTGGTCACTGGGGGCTCCTCCCTCCTCTGACTCTGTCATGGATTGAATCATGTCCCCCCAAAAGATATGGTGAAGTCCCAACCCTTGGTACCTGTGAAGGTGACCTTATTTGGAAATAGGGTCTTTGCAGATGGTTCTAGCGAAGTTAAGATGAGCACCGGGGTAGGCCCTTCATCCAATATGATCAGTGTCCTTATAAGAGGAGCAGATTGAACACAGAGACACACAGGGAGAATGTCACGTGACGATGGAGATTGAAGCTGCAGGGAGAAGGCAAGGAAGGATCCTACCCAGAGTCTCGAGGGAGCACAGCCCCTCTGAACCCTAGCCTCTAGGACTCAACTCGGGCTCAACACAACTCTCTCATTGGGCTCCAGCGTGAACCTCCAAGTCAAGAGACTTCTAGTTATTTCTACTTTTTCAACAGCAGGAAGGAAAAAAACAACTTGGATCTGAAAAGCAGAGGGAGAATTAAGAAACTAAGAGACTGGATTTCTGTTGTCTTAAGCCACCCAGCACACAGGGCTTTGCTGCAGCTAACACGGGCCCCAAATTCTGAAGCCTAATCCCACCCACCACCTCTATCCACATCCCATGGGGACACAGAGACCGGGGTGGGGGGGGGGGCGGCGCCTGAGAATCCACGCTGGAGAAGGAAGTCAGCTGTGGGTGAGGGAGGTGGTCCAGGGGTGTGCAGGACAGGAGAGGGTGGGCACGACAGAGAAAGACAAGGGGGTGCTGTCTCCTGGCAGAGCAGGGCCCCAGAGAGTGGCATCAGGTAAACAGAGGACGCCTCAGATCCTTTCTAGCTGTGGACTCCGAAATGGCTGGGCCTAGGATCGAATCGTCTCCCCTCTGCTTTTTTTTTTTTTTTTTTTTTTTTTTAATTTATTTATTTATTTATGGCTGTGTTGGGTCTTCGTCTCTGTGCGAGGGCTTCCTCTAGTTGCAGCAAGCGGGGGCCACTCTCCATCGCAGTGTGCGGGCCTCCCACTATCGTGGCCTCTCTTGTTGCGGAGCACAGGCTCCAGACGCGCAGGCTTAGTAGTTGTGGCTCACGGGCCCAGTTGCTCCGCGGCATGTGGGATCCTCCCAGACCAGGGCTCGAACCCGTGTCCCCCGCATTGGCAGGCAGATTCTCAACCACTGCGCCACCAGGGAAGCCCTCCCCTCTGCTTTTTTGAAACTCTGGAGTTCCTGCCAACAGAACGAAAAGAAAGCCCCGAACACACGTATTTCCTATCTCAACATATATTTGATAACCCTGCCTTTCCCCAGACTATAAATGACTGCCCCCCCCACCCCCTGCCACGCTCACTCCGGGTTCAACACGACTCTCTCACTGCATCCAGCCTGAACCTCCAAGCCAGGAGAATTCCAGTTACTTCTAATTTTCCAGCAACGGGAAGGAAAAAAACAACTTGGATCTGAAGAGCAGAGGGAGAATTAAGAAAGTGCCTCAGCTCCAGGCATCTTTTTTTTTAACCGCTCACTGGGCAATGAATAATTTATAGCCAAGAATGTTTGTAGGGGGATAAAACTGTTGACAAGTCAAGAAAAACCTCTTAGCAGCCTAACGGAGCAATCCATCTTCAAGAAGCACGTTTCAAATGCATAGTTTGTGAAGACGCTGGTTGAGGTTGTTTCCTTTCTCCTTTTTTTTTTTTTTTTTTCCTTTTTTTATCTATATGGAAATCGGTGGGTGCTGAAATATATTTCACTTCAGCATGAACTGGGGCTGAATGATATCCCAGGCAAGAATTAAATCATCGCTTCATGCTGCAAGAAATAAACACCAAGCCAGGCAGAGACCCTCGGCGCCTGCAGGGGAGGAGAGCAGGGACTTCTGGGGAGCTGAACAGAGGTGTTGGTATTCCATGCAGGAGAGCATGCAAAGCCCAGGCTCAGACTCACCGGAGCAAGGGGGTGATGGATCCGGGAGAATGTTCCTCGGGGAGGGCCCCAAGCAAAGTGGTGGTGATTACACAGCTGAGACCTCCTCGTCTTTGAAGAGCCGGCATCCTCCCCAAGTCCTCCTAGATCTGGGCATCAGGAGGGCACTGTGGTTGGACCGAAGACAGTACGCCAAGAATCCTGACAGCTGCAGGGTCAGTCTTGTATCAAGCGCCTGCCATGTTCCAGGGCCAAGCTCCTTCTGGAGACTCTGTTGCTCGGTCCTCGTGTTGGCTCTCTGGCTGGTGCTGACTGGGCAGTTGGATCACTGCATGGCCCCCCTCTGCACCAGCAGGACAACTTGGGAGCCAGAGCTCCAGGAGGACTTGTAACATTGCTAAACATCACACAGCTACAGGATGATACAACCTGGCCTTGAACCTATGTCTCACCCACATGCTTATTCATCTCCCATGGTCTTATGGAGGCTGACTTGGTTTTCCAGAAATCGGCAGGTGTTAGGATGCCCCCCCATATTCTCACCCCCTCAATGCTCCCCCTACCTGCTTTGGGCCCCTGACTGACCAAGGTTCGAGTGGTTCAGTAGGCTGAGACCCAAGTCTAGACCACAGCCAAGCAGCTCCCCTGGGGACAGGACAGGTGAGCTTGGCACCATTCCTCGTAACTGTATTAATAATCCATTGCTGTGTAACAAATGACCCCACACTCAGCAGCTCTAAAACAACAAGCATTTTCTACCTCACGGTTTCTGCGCACTTGGATCCCAGGGGCAGCTTGTCTGAGTCCTCTTGTTCAGGGCCTCTCACAGGGCTGGAACCGAGGCGTCTGCTGGGGCTGCCGTCATTTCAAGGTTCAACTCTAAGCTCACCAACATGGCTGCTGCCAAGGTTCCGTTTATCACAAGGTGTTGGATTCATGGCCTCAGTTCCTCACTGGCTGTTGGCCGGAGACATCTCTCAGTTCTTGGCTATGTGGACCCCTCCACAGGGCAGCTCACAACGTGGCAGCTGGCTTCCCTCAGAACCAGCAAGAGAGCAAGAGTCACCCATAATGGAAGCCAGAGACTTTTGTAACGTAATCTCCAAGTGACACCCCATCAGGTGTGCCTTATTCTTTCACTAGAAGCAAGTCACTATGTCCAGTCCACAGTAGAGCAGAGGGCATTACATGATGGCATGAATGACCGGGAGGCTGGGATCGTTGGCAGCCATCTTGGAAGCTGCCTACCGCAATAACCAGCTGTATTTGTTATCTAGTGCTGCATAACAAATTAGCCCGAAGCTTCATGGCTTAAAACAGCAATATTGTTTATCACCTCTCACAGGCTCTGTGGTCAGGAATTCAGGAGCAGCTTGGCTGGACAGTCCTGTCTAGAAGTCTCTCATAGGACTGCAGTCAGATGTCAGCCAGGGCTACAGTCTTCTGAAGGCATGGCTGGGGCTGGAAGGTCCACTTCCAAGTGGCCCACTCACGTGGCTGGCAAGTTGATGCTGCCTGCTGGTGGGAATCCTCAGTCCCTTAGCACATGGGCCTTCCCACGGGGCTGCCTGAATGTCCTCACAGCACGGCGGCTGCCTTCCCAGGGCGTGCAATCCAAGAGATCAAGGCAGAAGCTACAGTGCTTTTATGACCCAGCCTCAGTGTTCAGTCACACACAATCACTTCAGCGGTGTTCTAGTGGTCACACAGGTCAGCCCTGTTCAGTGACAAAGTGGACCACACAAAGGCTTGAATACCTGGAGACGAGGATCACTGGGGGCCATCTCATAAGTCAACTACCACATTAACAGGGCAAGTCCACCACAGGGTGGAATCATAGTGCTGCAGCCAGGCTGAAAAGGGTACTGAACCCAAAGCCCAGGCATATCATACTCTCTGTAGTTTTCCTGAATGTGACTGGCTCTCCTGGGCCCACGTCTTTGTGATCTTCCCTCTACTTGTCATGCTTTCTCCCACAGTGAACTCCTACTTAACCTCCAAAGCCCAATTCAAATGTTACCTCCTCCATGAAGTCTTCTCTATTCCTCACACTACTCCCCTGACCTACCCCACCCACAGCATGGCTGTCTCCCCCTCTGTGGGTCCCTACGCAGCTTTTTAAATGCCTGTATTGCCAGCCCATATCTCAGCATCTGTCTGCTTACCCCATGTGCCTGGGATTCCAGGGACCACACACCTTCACCTGTGGATCCTGAGCGTCTGGCCAGCCCACCCATAGTGGGCACTCAGTCGCTGTATGATGGAGCCAATTAAATGACTTGCCACAGCTGCAGCTGGCCTGCTCCAGAGCTGCGCTGAGGCCAGAGGCAGGTCTCCTGCCTCCTCGGCCCTTTCCTACAGATAGTGGTGGGGCGCTTTAAACACATGTCCTGGGGTGAGCACCTCCCTGGAGCCCTCCCTCAGGCCCTGCCCTCACCCAGGGCCCCTGGTGAGGACCACCCTCGGCTGCCATCCCAGCTCCAGGAAGTGGACACTCCACCCTGCTCTTCATCCAGAGCCAATACACGCCACCTGATCCCCACCTGCCTCGCTCCCTGCTGCGGGGTCCATGGTAAACCTTGCCCCCAGTACTCCACCAAAGCTTAGCACAGGCTCTGACCCAGTGGAAGGTCCTCACGGGGTGGGGGCAGAGGGCAGGCGAGGAGTCCAAGACAGGGCTGAATGTGATCGATGAGCAAGTTTCAGACCAGAGGCCTTCCCGCTGCCCTGTGGGAAGAACTGCCTTCCTGCTTCCGGGAGGATTCGACCTATTGAATGCACAGATGCACAGGGACGCGTTGGTCACCTGAGCAGCTTTGTAACCAGGACCGGGCAGGAGGCTTGGTCCCCTCAGTCCTTCCTTCCTCCCCTTCTTCACCTGATGGAGAGGAAGACTTTCAGCTCAACAACACAGCACGGTTAGCCTGGAGGGCCCATCCATGCGGGCTTGTCTGGAGGCTGCTCCCCGCCATGTCCCAGCCTGGGACACAGAGTAGCCCAAGGGGGAGGTAAGACAGAGCCAGAACAGGGTGGGGGAGGAGCTGGGGGGCAGAAAGGAAAAGAGGGCTGGGGCTGGACCAAAAGGACCCCCAAAGGCAGCCCCTTCTAGAGTCAGCAAGCAACCCTTGGGCTCAAGTGTTTTTCCATCACTGGCCCCTTCATGGAATCTTTCTGCCCCTGCTCCAGCTCTCCACAGGACACCTGGCAGGGTGATGTGATTTGGGGCCCCCAGAGATTTGGGATTCTGTAGATCTGGGGGAATGGCGTCTTGTTTTAATATCTCACTACTCATTTTGATATAAACTAGGTTTAAAAGCCCCTACTCTGAAGGCAAAGCCATTAACCCCAATTTTCTGATACAATCCCCATTTCATAGAACTTAGCAATGAAGGTAATTTATACAAAAATGGAAATCATTCTGTTTTTCTACCCATTAAGTCCTTGATGCAAATTAATTTACATATTTAAAAATCTGTTGATGAATCTGGTGATCCAGTTTGGGGTCTTGCAATGTTCCACCACTCTACGCCAAGGGTTTCTTGGTTGTTAAAAAAGAAGATGGAGAAGGTTGGCTTCAGAAGGATGTCCAGAATGAACCCTTATAATGGCTTCTTCCAAAATGGATTTACATTGATCCTATCCATTCGTTTCCTCTCATTTCACTTCATGTATAATGGCTTCAGAGTCTGCAGAACAAGCTAGAGAATTAGGCCTGAATATTTGATCTCCCTGGACTCAAGGACCACGTCTGGAGTCCATGCTGGTCTTGGTCATGTTTCCAGATCTATTACCGTCCTCTCTTCTAGACCAGCCTCTGTGTGACAGCAGTGGTGGGTCTAGGCTTCCTTACCGTTATGCATCTCTCGTTTGGCCCAGTGCCTGGCACACAGGAGGCGCCCAAGAGTAAGTCCCCTCGTGACCCCTGTCAGGGCTCCCTGGATGCCAGCTGCCCATCTACAGTGTGACAGGGCAATGCCTCACCCCTGACAACACATGAAGCCCTCAGAGGAAGGGGCCAGTCACAGCCCTCCCCAGCCTGTGAGCCCTGGGAGCTGGCTTGTGTCCTCTCCGTGCAGCACCCCCTGCCCCTGAGGCCCACCTCAGGGGGCTTCAGAGGGGGCTCTGAGGTTTGTGCTCCGAGGTGGCTCAGAGCACAAACACCCCGCACCATCATTCCCTCCAAATCCCCTCAGGTGACAGATACCGCCCAGATGGCAAACGTTGTGCAGCCAAAGACGTCATGACCAGCTACGTATCGTTTCTCAAGGTGGCCCCTGGGAGGAGCGCTCCATCCCTGCCAAGGGCCTCTGGACCACAGGCCTCCCCCATGGGTCGGGGGCCATCAGATTCTGCAGGGGGTTCATCTTCACGGTCATGGCCTAGGGCTGTCCTTGAAAGGTCCAGAAAGGAAAGGGCAACCTTGGCGAGAGGGAAAGGCAGGGCAGATCCTCACTGAAGGCATGTCCTTGACCTTCATCTGACCTTCATCCAAGCAGCCGACCTCACCGCACAGTCCAAGAGAAACCAGGACCTCAGTCGGTCCTGCTGGCCTTGCCGACCTTGACTGCAGACCACCCAGCCACACACATCCGTCCCATCCCAGGACGGGCCCAGCCTGTCTGCCTGCCTGTGTCTGTCCCAGAAGTCTCCAGGCCCCTCCAACTGGACCCTTTGCTTCTTAAGATACACTCCGTGTAAGAAGCTTCCACTTTACTTAAAAACACTTGCCATGGTCAGGGTGCCAGTCACAGAGAACCCCCCAGCGCCTCCCCCGTTTAATGTTCTCCCGGGAGTTCATCAAACGAAAACCCTGGTTCTGAGGTGGAAAAGCCTCTTAGGAGGCTAATAGCGAGTGGATAGAGCAATAAATGTAATGATTTAATTCTTCAAGGATGGCTAAACAGGCTGCTGTTTACCAAAGTCTTAGTGGATAATTACTAACGGATAATTACGAAAAGCTGCCGGATTCCAGCTGCCCCAGAAAGGGCCACAGCCCCAATCCGCTCAAGTCACTTTCTGGGAAGGACCCAGGCAAGAATCGCCACTGCCCTCTCTTCTTGCTCCTTCCCTGGCTCTGCCATCACTGGAAAGCTGCCCTGGGTGATTATCTCCCCAGAGATACACATGATGCCTTTAACCCGGCTCCTCAAGCAGCCTGTTTCCCTGTCCCTCTCCAGTTAGAAGACAGAGGACAGCGGGACATTTGCTATAGGAGCACAGCTCTGGGACAAGCTTTGATGGAGGGGCTCAGGGGGTCCCCTGCGGCTCGAGCCCTCCCTGGCTGTCTGGGAAGGTGGAGGGCACGCTGAGGTTGGCCCTTAGGGACCACTGGTCACCTGACCAAGAAGTTGGTCCCAGAGCCCAAGAAAAGAAAGGAAGAAAGTGTGTAACCCATATAGAAAGTGGGCCTCCTGGGGCCTCCCCTGCTCTCACCCCCAGAGGTCACTACATCTCCCATCCTGTGCCTCCTTCCCCAACTCCAAACACACCTCCACCATCCCTCCAAATCCCCTCAGCCACAGGTGCCCCCAGCCCCAGCAGGACAACAGCCCACAAATGATGTCATGGCCAGCTATGGTTCCTCAAGCTTGTCCCTGGGAGGAGCTCCCCAGCCTTACCAAGGGTGTTTGGACCAGAGGCCTCACCTGCCTGTCCCTCAGGTCACAGGGCCCATCAGATTCTGCAACACGCTCATGTTCACGGTCATTCTTGGGGCTGTCCATGTAAAGAAGATGTTCTCTATCATCATGATCATTGGTCATGGTCACCTTCAAGGTCATGGTTTGGGGCTTTTCCTGCCCTGGGACTAGGTCCTACCTGCAAGTAAAGATATTCTCTGTGGTCGTGGCCATTGGTCATGGTCATCTTCAAGGTCATGGCTAGAGGCTGTTCTTGTCCTGGGTGAAGATGTTCTTTATGGTTGTCCAGGCCAGGCCAACAGCTCCATTCTTGCATGTCCTGAAATACCCATTCAAGTGGTCCTTCAGCTGCAGGAACAGGGAGCTCCCTATGCCCAAGTCCACCCATCCTGTGGCAGGCAGTTTCAGGAGGAGGTTTCCCCTACACCAGGCCAAAAGTGGACCCTTGACCTTTGGAGCTAATCCAACAGCCTTAGGGAGCTCGGAACAGTCTTTGCTTTTCCTCTAACAAGACTTCAAACATCAGAAATGCTTCTTCTGTCCCACACAAAGTCTCCTTCATTCCAGGCAGAATGTATGACGCTTTGGCCATTTCTCCAATGCCAGGGGTCCAGGTGCCCTTGCCACCAGGGTCACGCTCTGTGAGCAGACACCAGCTTGCTCTGTCCTTCTGCTGCGTGGTGCCCAGGATGAGCTGATGAGATCCAACGTGGCCCAGCCACGCACAGAGCTGCAGGAGCACCCCTCCCCACCCCAGGCCCGGCCCAGCTGGCTCCTCCTCCCACGGGCTTCTGTCCTGCTGATGACAATGAGGACGCCGGCTCTCCCAGGGAGCGTTTCAGATGCCAGCGACTGAAGCCTACTCAAATCAGCTCACAAAAAGTGGACTTTAGCCAGAAGTCTGAAAATATGTCAAGGAGCTGAGGGCAGAAAGTGCAGGTATGGAAAATGGTGACCCGAGCCTGGCTGGGACAACTCAGCCGCCTTCTGCAGCCCTGCCCCAGCCCAGCCCGGGGCTGCACGGTTTCTCACCGCTCCTCTCTGATCATCGGACTCTTCGTTCTTCCCTCTCCTCCAGAACCCTTTTCTCTGCACCTGCTCAAACCCTGAAACGTGGCCGCCCTAACTCCAGGGCCACCATCCAACTGATGAATGTCTCCGGTCCCAGTCCAAAATTCTTGAGGGGAACGAAGCTGATGAGCTCATCTTGCCAAAAGATTGGATCTCCTTGGATCAAGCCTCCTCTCTGGTCCAATCAGCTGTGGCCCAGGAGGGGTGAGTGCCAGTGTTCAAACACGGGGCTTACCCGGGGGTTGCCCTGGGGGAGGGGGTGGGTGAGCAGACCTGCTCCTCCCCCCAGGAATGTCCTATCCATGCTGCCGAAACAGTCCTTCCACCTCTCCAGCCCCCACCCTGTACTCACAGCGGGACCTGATACAGTGCTCGTCCCCTTGCTCCTGAATCTTTTCCTTTTCTAAGATTGTCCCTCTCATCAACCAGTGGGGTCTTTTTCTAATTCTAATTCTGGCTTCTAATATAGATGCTCTTCCTCCATCCTCATGCTGTTCAAAATCTGATGCCTGTGTCTCATGGGTCCCCCTCTAAGCTGCTCACCACCGGCCTAACCCAAGCTGGATGGGCATTGGTGGGGCAACCTTGGGTTCTTGCCTAGGGCTCTGGCGGCTGGAATCCAACCAGCTGGATTGTGGGCAAAGTTCCTGTCTCCGCTGTCCCCACCCTGGCCTTGTCCTTCCTGCCGCAACCCTGCCCTCTGATAATCACACTGCCCCACACCCCGGACTGAGTCCCAGCCCCAGCACGTCAGGGGTCCCCGGGGGCAGCTCCGATCCCAGCCCGTGGCTGGAGGCCCCAGCTCCACCCATCCCGAAGAGCTGGTGGCCTCAGAGCCTCTCTGTGGGATCTTACTGGATGGCAGAATGAACACACATTTCCACTTGAAGTATTTTGACACCAAACACTGCTGAGCAGGCAGCCTGGGCTCCTCCATCCATAAGGCAGCCCTGCGTGACAGGCTGAGAAGGAGGACTACTTCAGCGTTAGGGACCCCTCATCACGGATGCTCAGCCGTCACAGGGAGATGCGGAGAATCCACCAGATTCTGAGGACGCACTTCTCTGCAACCCACCTCCCCAAAGGCGGGGAGCATCTCACAGATGCACATCCCGGATACACCAAACAGGCAGAAAAATCCTCCCACTAACCTGGGCAGCCCCCAGATTTTAAGAGCCATCTCAGCAGGCTTGGTGGGGCTCGTTTTCAGGATTTCCATTAACATTTTCATGACCACGTGAAAAAAAATTGCATTACTAATTCAGTTTCTAGGGGAAAAAATTCCAACTTGCTTTTCTAACTTAATGGTTTTTCAGGAAGCCAGATAAGACTTCCTGAATCTGGAGGCAGTGGGTAAATCATTACTCAGACCATTCTTAGGCATATTCTGGTGGTACAGCCGGCTTCCTGCTCAGGAAGAGGGATAGTGGGGATCCGGGCCCCTCGGACCACATTTTCCAAAAGTGGCCCTTGTACAGCTCTTTCTTCCAAGGTAATATGTTGTGATGATGGCCATTAGACGATAGTAAATGGCCAGCAGGGGAAGTTGGAGGAGAGCAAGACGGTGGGATGGGAGGGTCGGGCTCACTCCATCCTCCTCTCCCCCAGCCCGAAACTATCTACCTCACCACGCCCTGGAGACAGGTGGCACGTGGCAGGCACCCCTGGGTCCACCTCTGACCCTGCTGCGCCTTGGGGACAGGTGTCACTCCCACTGCCCTGGCCCCGACGGTGCCCACCCCAAGCCTGCGTCATGCACGGCCGAGCACACAGCCAGGAGGGTGGGGTTACCCCCAGGGGCAAACCTCAGGCGGCGGGCAAGGAGCCAGCAAGTGGCTTGGCCCTGCATCATCTTTCCTGTGGACAGTCCACCCCCAGCCTGCAGGTCCCCATGGAATCGGGCATCATGGCCCCAGCCGTGCCCTCCACTACCCAGGGTTAGCTTTTCCCCTTTTCTGTTCTACTCCCCGCACCCCCCTGCCCCATCCTGCTTCCGGGAATCAGCTCCCAGCAAGCTTACCGGCACCCAAATCCTCATCTCGGTCTCTCATGCCGGGAACCCAAACTAAGACACTGTCCCTCTCCCCACCCCCAGGGGTCCCACACGAGGTCTGGTGTGGAATCGACCCCTCACCCCCCATAAACATCCGCAGGATGAACTAAGGAAGTACCTGTTTTGTGCTTGGCGACATGAAGTTCCCTCCGGGACCGTCACACCAGGAAACTGTTACATAAACTGGGTTTCCGGATGCCCTGGCCCCTCCCTGCCCGTCCTCAGCTGCATCCCAGCCAAGCACAGCCGCCCTCAGCGGCCACCGTGGTGCTGTCCGCGGGCCCCGTGGGGAGGCTCGAGGCCAAAGCCGGCCCTTGTCTCTGGGCCCACAGAGGTCTCCTTACCGAGGCCGCTGCCCAGACAGGCATATTCCCGCCTCACCGGCCCACAGATGGCTCCATGCGGAATGTCGGGGCCATAATTGCTTTCTGCCCAGTGTCTGTCTCGTGTTCAGACACAACTCTCTCGGGGGGTGGCGAAGGACACGTTCACACAGGTCCACATCAGAGGCCTGGACACAGGGGCAACGCCCAACCCCCAGTCACCCTCCCAAATGCCTTCCAGAAGAGTCCATTGAAATGAAAAAGCAGGCCCCTCCGGGGATCTGGCAAATTGGAACACAGGAAGCAGAAAGACTGCACAGGAGGAGGGATCCTGCCCAGGGGTCCTAAGCCCAGAGTCGGCCTGCTGGCTCTGCCGGGCAATTCCCCTCCCTCTCCAGGCCTCAGTCTGTCTGAGGAAGAAATGAGGGGCTTGACCTCACCTCCACCCAGAGGCCAGCCCAGCTCTGACCGTTGTTCCCTGAACCGTGACCCCAGAGCACCAGGTCTGGGAGATGCAGGTGGATGCTCCCTGGAAAAGGTGTTCACTGGTCCAGTACCCTTGGGGGCCCGGCACGCAGGAGCCCCTCTTAGAGACGGTCGTGGCACCACTAAAGGTCCTGAGAAGGCCTGCAGCGCAGAGTCCATTAACATGTGGAGCCCAGAGTTTTCCTAATTCACGTGACCGCAAAAAGGCTTTTCTCCAAAGACTCCTACTACTTCTAACACACATATTGAGAGCTGATGACCCAGACATTTGACACTGTTACCAAGGTTCTTCTGAGGATTCTGTCTCCTTGGGATGTGGGGTCAGATGAATCCGCTCTGATAACAAAGGCCCTGGCGTAGCAAGGCAGGTGTCTCCAGATGTGTGTCCAGAACAATACTCTAAGGAACAAAGAAAGGAAACACCTGAAACCTTGAAGGGCTGCTTGTTCCCGTTTGTGATTGAGGGTGCCCAGAGGCGGGGGCACCGGGCATCTCCACCTGGCTGGCCCTCAGCCAGCAGGTCCCTTCTCCCGCCAGCCTCCGTGTGTCCAAAGGTGGAATCGGGGGCCCGGGAAGACTGCCCCAGGCGCCAGCCCAGCTCCGACAATTGCTTCCCCAAACATGACCTCTGGGGGAGAGGGACAGACGTGCTGAACCCACACATCCAGTGTGAATCTTAGCTTTCTGGCCCCAAACCTGCCCCTCCTGGGGGGCCCCATCTCACCGCCATCCCCCCAGTTGCCCCAGACAGATATAAAATGTCACCCTCCTCCCCAACCCGCCCACCCCATTGCCACGTCCAGTCTCCAACACCTAGTAACGCCGCCTGATAAACAGCCCTCAAATCCTTCCTCTCATCTCCATCCCCTCCGTCATTCAGCAGCAAATATTTACAGAGCACCCCCCACGTGTGAGGCCCCCACCTTAATTCTGCCCGACGTCCCCTGTTCAGACCGTCACAAGAGCCTCCGCAGGTCCTCCTTCCGTGCTGCCCCCAGAGCCTCTTTCCAAATGCAGACCTCAGCGGTCCCATGGCCCTCCGGGTCACATCCAAACTCCTCAGCCTCACACGGTCTGACCACGGCTGCCTGCCTTTCCTGCTTCTCCGACACTCACTCTTTCCTTGATGGCAAGATGCTGAAGACCGCGTCCATTGCAAGGCGCTCCGGTGAGGATTAACCAAGGCAACGCTCGCACAACACAGAACTTGTGTCACAGGGTGAAGGGAAGCCTGCAGGATATCATGCTTCTGTGTGCAGAAAGGGAGTCTGGCATTCAATCCCCCCATCACACCTCCCCCAGCTCATCCTCTCCCACGCAGACCCCACCTACCTGATGGGAGAAATTAAGCCATTGAAGCTGTTCACCGAAGGAAGGTGGCAAGTTTGCACCCTGAATTCCACCACTGCCACCCTCTCCTCAAGCAAGGCCCAGGATGCCCTCCCTGGTGAGACACAGAGCCACCCCACAGGGATGGGCTCCGGGACAGGCTGTCACTATGGGATGTCACAGTGTCAGCCTGGAGAGGTTCCCGGGCACTGAGGGTTGTAAACACCCCCCTAATCACACTTCTCAGCAGGAGCACCTGCTCCCAGGGGCGCACCCCGCAGGCAGCCTCACCCAGGGCAGCCCCCCGCACCACGAGGGGCTGCTCCAATGCACCGTGGGTGGGGCTGCGGTGAGGCCGGGCAGGGCCTGAGCCCCTCTCACCTCCAGGGCCTTTCCAAGGCCACCCCTCGGTCACCCCTGAAAAGTGCAGCGGAGTCTTATTTCTAGGAAATGATGGTGCACACTTGTACTCCTGGGACCCAGCCTGCTCTGAGCTGCGAGGGGAATGCCACAAACCCTGGACGGGCTCAGACTGCATCTCCATGGTCGTGCAGACCTCCCACCTCTGACCACCCCCCACCAGTCTGCATCCTCTTCCTTGCTGGGTGGCTCCCTTGTGGTCCACGAGAGCCTCCTATATGTTTCTGGAGCCACAGAGTGTACCCACGGGTGACGGTGAACAAGTACAGATCCAGGCCTTCCTGCCTTGTCCTTGAGCGGCTGGCTGCCTAACCTGCCCCTGCCAGGTCACTCCTTGGGGACATGGGTCTCACAGGGACAGGCCCAGGGGTCCTGGGTGGGTGTGAGAGGGGGCTGACACGGTGACTGAGCGGAGTGTCCCCCACGGCCTAGAGGAACAAGTGCATCTCACCCTGGGGAAGGAGTCTTCTAGGGATGGGTAGTTAAGACACATCTGAAAGGCGGCGTAACCTAAAGCTGCAAGTAACAGAAAGTCTGACTCATAGTGGCTTAAAGAAACAGGGGTTTATCGTCTCACAGTAACAAGAAATCTGAAGGGAGGTGGCCCGACACCGGTTCAGTGACTTAAAGCCATCGTGATTTCTTAGCCTCTTGCTCACAGTTACACAATAGCTCTTGTGGGTCCAGGAACAATGAGCACAGCCACAGCAAGAGGAGGAGGGAGTAACACGCCAGCCCAGGCTGCGCGTCATAACTAAGAAATCTTTACCTGGCCCAAGATGGCAAAACTTTCCTCTTGTGTTTCCATCTTGAGGTTTCATAAATTGTAGCTTTTACACTTAGGATCACTTTTAATATTCTATATGGTATATGGAATGGATTGTGTTTCTTTTCTTTTCTTTTACATATGGATATTTGATTATACCATCAGCATTTGTTGAAAAGACTATCTTTTCTACACTGAGTTGCCTTTTCCCCTGTGTTGAAAATCAATTGACAATATAGGTATGGGCCTGTTTCTGGATTCTCTATTCTTTTCCATTGACCTTTATGTCTGTTTTTATGCCAATATCACACTGTTCAGATTATTAGAGCTCTATAATAAATCTTTAAATCTGCTAGTGTAAGTTCTCCAAATCTGTTCTTTTTTTTAAGTTGTTTTGGCTATTCTATATAAATTGCATTTCTATATAAATTCCAAATAAGAGTCAACTTATTCATTCCTATGGAAATCCTGCTGAGATTCTTATTGAGTTGAATCTATAGATCAATTTGGGAAGAATTGACATTTCAACAATATTGAGTTTTCCAATCCACAAACATGGTATTGCTTTCTATTTATTTTGGTCACGTAAAAGTTCTCTGAACAGTGATTGACAGTTTTCAACGTACAGGTCTTTCACATCTTTTGTCAGACTTACCCCATGATAGGCAGAATAATGCCAGTGCCCCAAGATGCCTACATCCTAATCTTCAGAACCTGTGAATATGTTACATTACACGATAAAGGATTTTGCAGATGTGATTAAGTTAAGAATCTTGCAGCGAGGAGGTTATCCTGAATTACCTGTGTGGGCCCAATATCACATATAAGAGGGAGGCAGGAGAGTCAGAGTCAGAAAGATGAAGATGTGACATTGGAAGCAAAGATAGAGATGTAGGACCATGGGCCACAAGGAATGAAGGCAGCCTCTAAAAACTGGAAAGGCAAGGAGCATTCTTTCCTAGAGCATCCAGAAGGACCAGCCCTGATGACACCTTGATTTTAGCCTACTGAGACTAATTTGGGACTCCTGACCTGTAGAACTATAAGATAATAAATTTGTGTTACTTTAAGCCACTAAGTTTGTAGTAATTTGTTACAGTAACAATAGGAAACAAATACGGATTTTGGTGACAGAAGTGGAGTACTGCTGTTAACAATACTTAAAATTTTTGAAAGTGGCTTTGGAATTGGGCAGTGGAAAAGCAGTGGAAGACTTTTGAGGAGCATTATAGAAAAAGCCTAGAAACATGGATGTTAAAGACCCTACTGGTAAGGACTCAGAAGGAACTGAGGAGTATGGTAGAGAAAACCTATATTGTCTTAGAGAACCCCTAAACATCACAAACAGACTGTTATCTGAAACATGGATGTTAAAAGTGCAGCTGATGGGGGTTCAGAAGAAAATGAGGACTATGTTAATGGAAACTAGAGAAAGGGGATCCTTTCTGCCTATACAGTGGCAGAAAGCTTAGCTAAATTGTGTCCTGTGGTTATGCAGAAAGCAAAGCTTATAAACAAGAAATCTGGCTATTTATTTGAGTAGATTTCTAAGCAAAGTATTTGAAAGGGCAGCCTGGTTTCTCCTTGCTGCTGATATTAAAATGCAAGAGGAAAGAGTGATTGAGGGAAGAAATGTTAAGCAAAAGGGAGCCAGAACTTGAAGAGCTGGAAAATTATCAGTCTATTCAGATTGCAAAAGACACTAAAATTGGCAGGACTTCCCTGGTGGTCCAGTGGTTAAGAATCGGTCTTGCAATGCTGGGTACACCAGTTCAATCCCTGGTCAGGGAACTAAGATCCCACATGCCGCAGGGCAACTAAGCCCACGCACCACAACTAGAGAGCCCGTGTGCCACAACTACAGAGCCTATGTGCTCTGGAGCCCTCGCACCACAACTACTGAGCCTGCACGCCACAACTACTGAGCTTGCGCACCACAGCTAGAGATAAGCCTGTGCAAAATAAAATAAATAACTATATGTTTAAAAAAAGGAAGTTTAGGGCTTCCCTGGTGGCGCAGTGGTTGAGAATCTGCCTGCCAATGCAGGGGACACGGGTTCGAGCCCTGGTCTGGGAAGATCCCACATGCCACGGAGCAACTAGGCTCGTGAACCACAATTGCTGAGCCTACGCGTCTGGAGCCTGTGCTCCACAACAAGAGAGGCCGCGATAGTGAGAGGCCCGCGCACCGCGATGAAGAGTGGCCCCCACTCGCCACAACTGGAGAAAGACCTCGCACAGAAACGAAGACCCAACACAGCCATAAATAAATAAATAAATAAATAATTTTTTTTTTTTTTTAAAAAGGAAGTTTAAAAAAAAAAAGACACTAAAATTGGGAAATTTGCTGTCAGGAAAAAAACATGCTCCAGAGAGAAAGGAGGGTATAACTGGACAACCTTTTGCTAGGGCCTTGGATGGAGCAAAATGTCACAGTTCTGTCACACAGAGAGTTCTTTAAAGAGACTCAGTTTGTGACTCATGAGTTCCCACAGCCATCTCAGCAGAAGCCAGAAATAGAGATGATATTATCTAGGAAAGACATGTGGAGGAGCCAGGTCTAGCAGAGTAAGTCCCTGTGACGTGCATAGGAGAACCACAAGGTTGTTAAGAATTTTATACCCGCAGAAAGAGCCATCTTAGACTGAAAGGGACAGATAAAGGGCAAAATGAAAGAAGGATGTCAGGCTCCCCAAATTCTGCAGGCAGGAAGCAGACTGATAAAACTCCCCAGCTTCAAACACATGCTACCCTTCATGATAAAGGAAGGATAACTCTGAAGACAGAGCCTTGAGCCCAGACATTGGAGCCGCAAGACCAAAGGGCAGATCCGAGAGCTACAGAAAATTATTCCTAGGTCTTGAAACCTGATGGAGTTTGCCCAGTTGGCTTTTGAAATTGCTTGGAACTAGAGATTTCTTCTTTTCCTTTTATTTTCTCCCTTTTGAACAGAAATGTCTTTAATTGGTATCCTATGCTTTTCTCCCTCCTCCCCATTGTATTTAGGGACCAGATACCATGTTTTCTTGTTTCACAGGTCCACAGATGGAGAGAGATTTCTTCCCCCAGGATGGATCACACCCAGAGTCTCACCCACACTTAATTTAGATGACATAGATCATGAGATTTGGAACTTCTGAACTGATGAGATTTACATGAGATTTGGTGCTTTGAGTTGGTGCTATATAGTGTTTGGAACTTTGGTGATATTGAGATGAGGTAAACACATTTTGCATGTGAGATGAACGTGAATCTTTGGGGGTCAAAGAGCAGATGTGGTAGGCAAAATGCTGACCCCCAAAGATGTCCATGTCCCAATCTCTGAAACCTGCAAATATGTCACCTTACATGGTAAATGGGACTTTGCAGATGTGATTAAGTAAAGGCTCTTGTGATAGGGAGATCATCCTGGTTTATCCACATGGGCTCAATGTAACCGCAAGGATCCTTATAAAAGGGAAGCAGGAAGGTCAGAGTCAGAGATGGAGATGTGATGAAGGAATCAGAGATCAATGTCATGGGAGGCCATGAGCCAAGGAATTGGGCAGCCTCTAAAAGCTGTAAAGGCAAGGAAACGGATTCTCCTCTGGAGCCTCCTGAAATAATGCAGCCCTGCTGATACCTTGATTTTATCCCACTGAGACAAATTTTGAACTTCTAACCTCTGTAACTGGAAAATGAAAAATGTGTCTTGTTTGTTTTAAGGCACTAAGTTTGTGGTAATTTATTACAACAGCAATAGGAAACTAATACAATCCCTAAACATTTCATATTTTTATCCTATTGTAAATGGAAATTTTTATAGTTCAATTTCCATTTGTTCATTTCTAGTATGTAGGAAAAATGATTTTTATATATTGTTCTTGCATCCTGTAACCTAACTAAACTCAAATATTAATTCTAGTAACTCTTTTTTAGACTCCATTAGACTTTCTACAGACACAAGGATGTTGTTTAAGAATAAACACAGTTTAACTTTTTCCTTTCCAATCAGGATGCCATTTATGCCTTTTCTTGCCTTATTGCACTGGCTAGAACTGACTACTTAACTGGCTACAATGTTGAATGGAAGTGGTGAGAGTGAACATCTTCACTTGTTCTTGAACTCAGGAACGAGAATGTTCTGTCTTTACCACTGAGTATGATGCCAGCTATAGGTTTTCCATAGATGACTTCATCAGGTGAGGAAATTCTTGTCCTAGGTTTCTGAGAGCTTTAATCAAGAACAGATATAGGGGCATTTCCCTGGCACAGTGGTTAAGAATCCACCTGCCAATGCAGGGGACACGGGTTCAAGCCCTGGTCTGGGAAGATCCACATGCCACGGAGCAACTAAGTCCATGCACCACAACTACTGAGCCTGCACTCTAGAGCCCGTGAGCCACAACTACGGAGCCCACCTGCCACAACTACTGAAGCCCGCATGCCTAGAGCCCGTATTCCGCAACAAGAGAAGCCACCGCAATGAAGAATAGTCCCTGCTCACCACAACTAGAGAAAGCCTGCATGCAGCCATGAAGACCCAACGCAGCCATAAATTAATTAATTTTTTTAAAAAAGAAGAGATGCAGGATCTTGAATTCTGCTTTTTCTTAATCCATTGATATGATCATATCTCATTTAACCTATTGGTAGAATGAATTACAATTGTAGATTTTCAACTTTTAAAAACCTTGCATTCCTGGGATAAACCACTTTAGGTCATGATGTGTTATCTTTTTAATATATTGTTGAAATCAGTTTGATAGAATATTGTTAATTTTTGCATGTATGAGGAATATTGGTCTATAGTTTTTTTCCCCTCATTTTTGCTCAAGTTCTGCATTGAGATTCCACATCTTGAGATTCCACAAGATGATGGTAGGCAGCCTCCTAAGACATGACAGATTGAGCTTTTACAAGAGGTCCATAGCAGTCAGGACTCTTCATTCCGAAAAACTTGAAGCTGGAAGAATTGTCACAAGGACTCGTCTTTTGATCCTTCAGTCCAAGTGGAGAAACCAGGAGACCCTTTCCACCAGGGCAGCATCAAGAGCAATTCTAACATTCTTGTAGGCTGGTGGATTTGGACACTTAGAATTTAGATTGAGATAAGTATATCTTGCTTCACAGTAGAAAGAAGTTATTTAAAATACCCTGTGACATCTCCATGTCACACCCTGTCAGTGGCTCTTTCATACAGCCAAACTCATAACAGTTTGAAAGGATGAAAATGTTCACTCATATCTTCCCCCATCCTTCACTCCCTGGCTTTACCTAGAGAGGAAGAGAAAACAAATGCCTGATTAAGTACAGTTATAGTTACTATTTCCTAAAAAAAATTTACTCTCACTTTAGAGCTGTCTCAAAACTTTGCAAAAGAAAGATAATCTCCTTGGCACATAGTAGGAACTCAATAAATACTTGTTAAGTAAATTAGAGAATAGATACATGAGTAAATGAACAGAAGAATCACCTTAAAGATGTCCCACTTGGGAGGAGCAGGTGTCAGTTCATAAACTTTCCAAGGGAGCCATGAGTAGGCTCAGGGGATCTGCAACACCCACACCCCACGCCTGATAAAAAACAGCGTGCAAGTGGAGCTATAGGCATACGTGCAGTTTTTTAATTCTCGTTGCGGTCTATGACCCAGAAAAGATTAAGAATCATTTCCTTGAGGCCTTTAAATATGCTGATGAATGAAACATAAACAATATTAATTTGCTTCCCATGGCCAAGTTTCTGGCTTCTAAGGATGGTCGGACTCTCAGGACAGCCTTGGTGTCTGTACAAGAGATCTCCCGATCTCTGAGCCCCGCAGCAGATCTTCATTTATCACCTCTCCAAGTGCACACTTAACTTCCCAGGCAGCAGACCCTAATGAAGCAAACCAATTAGGGATCCATTAGAGCCTTGCAGAGGGCCATTAATCCTCCCCACCTCCTGTGCAGGCCAGTGAGAGCACGGGAGGTTTTCCCGAGGAAGGGACTGAGCCTGGAGACAGTCATTTGTTCTCCCTTCAGAGCAATCCAGCCCCCAGTGGGGTGGGGACAGGGGAGGCTGCTTGTGTCCCTGTAGGATGTCACAGCAGAAGAAGGGGCATGAGGAAGGAAAAGAGGCACACTGCTAGGCCTCCCATCGGCTCTGTTCATCACCCGAGGGGACCCGAGTTTGTTTCTGGAGGGCCATGGAATTTCCTTAGTTTCCATTAAATCCCTGAATTGTTGAGACTGCAAGGAATACACTGGGCTCTGAAAGGAATTAAAAATGTGGACACGTCAATGCAACCTGAAGAACCAAACTGTGTTCTCTTGCAAATAAAAATAAAAGATAGGGACCATGGAGATGGGTAAATGGCTTACTGGGACGTGTTCAGATGCCCTGGAAGTCCATTAGCATGAAAAGGCTCCCTCCTTGACCTCCTTACCTTTAACAACCTTATCAGAATCTCTGCTAAGATATCAGGACACACACCCCGAGATAATTCCCTGGAAATAGTCTGGGTATCAGAAAGCTGTCCACACTCCCTGGACTGGCTTCTCTAGAGACAGAGGCTGATCAGAAGGAGGGGTACAGTCAGTGTCCCCTGCTGGAAATTAATCTGTGAGCCGCTCCCCTCTGCTGGGGTGGTGTGTGGAATTGGGGTAAACTTCTGGAAAGCACAAAGGAAATACACATCAAAAGGGATGTGCGTACCGTTTGTACTAGTTATTTATTGCCACATAATAAATCATCTCCAACCTTAGTGGCTTAAAACAGCAAGCATTAACTCACAGCTCCAGTGGGTCAAGGGTCCAGTCATGGCTTGGATGGGTGCTTCTGTCTCAAGGTCCCTCACAAGGCTGCAGTCAAGGTGTCAGCCAAGGCCCCAATCTCATCTGAAGGCTCAAGTGTGGGACAATCCTCTTCTAAGCTCACTTACATTGTTGTTGGAAGGATTCATTTCCTCACCAGACATTGGGTCAAAGGTCTCAGCTCCTCACTGGCCATTGGCTAGAAGCCTCCTTCAGGTCCTTGCCGTGTGGGCCTCACCACGGTGCAGCTCACAACATGGCAGGCTGCTTTGCTCAAAGCAAACAAGCAAGAAGCCTGAGCAAGGTGGAAGTCAGTATTTTGGTACCCTAATCTTGAAAGTCACATCCTATCACTTTCACTGTATTCTGTTCATTAGAAGCAAGTCACTAGGTTTCAGTCCCCTCTCAAGGGGAGGAGGTTACACAGCACAGGGATATCCGGAGGTGGGAATTACTGGGGGCCAATTTACCGACTGCCTATGCACCCTTGAGCCCTATAACTCCACTTGCTGGAAGTTACCCTAAAAGAAATAATCAGACAAGTACAAAGATGTACAGTCAACAGTGCTGCTTAAAATAGTGTACAACTAGAATCCGTCTGGGCTGGCTGATTCTGATACAACATGTTCAAATGACAGAACACTGTGCAGTCACTAAAACACACATAGAAGAACATTTATGTACATGAAAAAACATTTGAGATATAATATAAAGTTTAAAAAAGCAGAACACGGGACTTCCCTGGTGGTCCAGTGGCTAAGACTCCACACTCACAATGCAGGGGGCCTGGGTCCGATCCCTGGTCAGGGAACTAGATCCTGCATGCTGCAACTAAGAGCCCGCATGCCGCAACTAAAAGATCCTGAACGTGGAGACGAAGATCTCGCGTGCCACAACTAAGACCCCGTGTAGCCAAATAAATAAATAAATAAATGTTTTTAAAAAAGCAGAATACAAAATCATATGCAATATGATTCCCATATTCAAATATATAGAGGGAAAATAATTAAAGAAACCTCAACTTTTTAACACTTTGAAGTATCTCTGGGTAACAGGACTATGCATGATTTTCATCTCCTTCTTTATACTTCCCTGTGTTTTTATAATTTTCTACAATAAATAGGTATTACTTTTATCATAAGAAAAAAGAATGCTTTTTTAAGATTTAAATTCACTGCGTGCTAACAATGTCACACTTTCCACATCTGCTCTCCTCTACAAACCTGAATGACGGAGGAAGTAAAGAAAGATGTAGCAGACGTAGCCCCCGTACTTGAACTGGGCCCTGAGGCTGAGAGAGAGGAGACCAGGCCTCGGGCCACTGACAGCTATGCCATGCCATTGTGCACATCTGAAAAAGCACCCCTCTGGGAGCTTGGTGAGCCTGGGGGTAATTTAGAAAAATGTGCCCCCCTCTCTGAACAGACACAGCCCCGATCCAGGGTACAGGGTACAGCGTGGCCAGCAGAGCGTGGGCCGGATTTCAGCCCCACTCGCCTCCTCAGCCAGGCACCCTCGTTCTTGTCCTGTGGCCTTGCCTACCTGAAGGTGAGAGGCAAGAGGGCAAAACCCCAGCTTCTGGGTGTTGCAAGCCGGCACCTCACTTCTCACAGTTCCCCCCGCCCCACTCCTGCCCTGTGGGCGGCTGTTCATAGGCCAAACGCCACCACTTCCTAGACCTGGCCACACCGGTTAAGTGGTTGCCCCGAGGCCAAAGAGCCAGGAAGGAAAGCAGGGAGCTGTCAAAGGCTAGTCCCTCACCTCCAGCTCCATCGCTCTCTCCATTCCGAACTGCACTGACCTTCTAGACAATCCTGACGCCCCAAGTCCTGCTGTCCTGGGCCTCACGGGCTCAGCTGCATCTTTCTCCGCAGGGCTTCCCCGACTCCGCCCCTGGCCCGAGTTTCCTCTCCTGCTTCTCACCTCCTCCATCCAGACGACAAATCACAAACGAGCCATCAGAGAGGGGGCCTCGCCGGCCCTGAGTATTTGCTCTGTGCCACTGCAGCTGGGGCTTCACACGTGCTACGTCATCCTCAGCAGGCGTTGTCATCCCAACCTGCCATGAGAACCCTGAGCCTCGGGAAAGGCAATGAACTGTCGCAGGCCACACAGCCAGGAAGGGAGGGACGGGGCTGGGACTCAGGGCTCATCTTACTAGCCCACGCATGATGCCTGTTGATGTTTGTTCCACAAGGAGAAGAGGGAGGAGAGAAACACGGCTATGTGTTAGAAACCCAGGCATTTTATCTGTTAATGACATGTAATAATTCAAAAGCAAGCCTTAGGACAGAAAATCCCCACTGATCGTGTTTCCAGGGACTGGGAGAATCGAAAGGCTAACCCGACCAGCAGGGCACAGACCCCGTGTGGTCTCCAGGCCCGCTGACCTGGATTCTTAGGGACCAGAGACAGGAAAGGTCACCTCCACAGATGGGGTGGCTCTCGGGAACCAGAGCATCCTGGGAATGACCAGGACACCCACCTGGCTTCTCCAGCCTTGACCTGGTCATGGGAAAAGCTTCCAAACCTCCTGGGGCACAGCCCCGGGTGGCTGAGGGGCCCACGGCCCGGCTGAAGCAGAGGCCCCATCCCACCGGCAGGCAGCCCGCAGGCGGGTGGGTGCTGCAGGGGTTCCGCTCAGAACAGAGAGCCCCCCGTTTCAGGACAACGGAAAGAGCCTGACGGTCCAGCATGGAGGGAGGAGGGTCAGCTGCCGCTTTGCACCAGCCTTAGAGATTATTACCTCCCAAATGGGGCCTCCATCCTGGCTTCCCAGCATGCACTGGGCTCAGGAAAAGCATCCCAGCTTATCGGGAGGATGAAGGAGGTGGGAGGGAAGGAGAAAGAAGCAGATTTTTCAGTACATGCCGTGTGAGGCGTTTGGTTTACATTATCCCATTTACCTTCCCACAACTCTGGGAAGTGGGCATTCATGTTCTCCCCATTTTCTAGAAGAGGAGGCTGTGAGTCTGAGACAGGAAGAAGCTTGCTGGCGGTCACACGGCCAGGGAGAACGGGGTTAGGCACAGGCCTCTGAGGCGAGCTCCGAGCCGGCACGCCTTGGCTCAGAGCATAAGGTGGCGGTCAGCAGGGGAAACGTCCTGTCATCACTGGCTTCGCTGCAGGGAAGCAGGGGACGTGCAAAGCTGCCTGGATCCCCCCTCATTCCGTCTCCACTTCACCCGAGTGCGAGCTGAATCCCAGAGCATCCAATTTCACACAGCCAGTTAGGACGTGGCCATCTCTGTCCTCCAGGCAGGTGACTGAGGCAGGGTGCTGGGATGGTCTGACTCGCCGGCCCCAGTCCCAGCTCCACCGGTAAATGGCAGTGGACTCAGGGCAACCTCTCTCTCTCTCCGCTTCCATTTCCCCACCTGGAAAACCGTGCAGGTTAAAGGAGACATTGCTGCAGCCTGTCGCCTCGGCCTGCCATGATTCTCCTTCCGTCTCAAAGGTGGTTGGCTCTGAACCCGATTAGGATAAATCCATTTCAGACAATGTTCATCCCCCGTGGGCTCTGTTCTCCCCCATCCGCCTCCCATTTGCCTGTCGTCACCCCAAGTCACCACTTACTGAATTACCAAGGAGAAGGCCAGCAGGTCAAGGCAAGGCCAGCAGGTCAAGAGAGGGGAAATGGCCAAAACCAATCTTAACAAAAAGTATTTGAACTCCCAATAAAATTTCACCCCTTCCCATTGGCAGCCAAGCATGTGGACCGGAGCTCGCTTCTGCCCCAGATAGAGAATAACAGGGGCCCTGACCTGGGGAGCCCCCAGGAGGGTGGAGCGCCCTCCACAGGCGGTGATGGAGGGCACAGTGCAGAGCTGGTTCCTGCCAGCCCTCCAGGATGCCTGAACACCCGTCACTGGGGGGAGTCTTTTGGGAAATTACATTTAATAAAAGCAGCAACGACAGCAGCTCTCCTTTCTTGAGCGCTCGTCATGTGCCAGAGGCAGAGCTCGGCCCTTACACACCTTGTCTCATTTAACACCCTGTGAGGTGGACACTCTGACTATGTCCACTGTATAGATGAACAAACCAAGGCGCAGCAAGGATAAGCAACTTGCCAAGACCGCATAGGCAGTCGAGAGCAGAGAGGGCTTTAAACCTGGCGTGTCTGGCTCTGGTGCGTGCGCTCCTAACCCACTGTCACTGGCCTTTCAGGAGAGGAGTGTGGTTAAGAGTCTCTGGGCTCAGGGGTCCTGTGAAAAATGAACCCGGGTATTCATTCAACAATCAGGAAGCTTTGCTCATGGACTGGGTAGTAGGTGATACCAAGGAGAAGTTTAGGACGATGGTGACACAGTTATGTAAGGAGAGATCCAGGGTTTTAGAAATGTCCACTGGATTATGTAGTGATGCTGAGACACGGTGTCTGGCATTTGCTATGAAATCCTTCAGGAAAAGGGAAAACAAACTGGGCAAAAATCTTACTAATCGTTGAATCTGAGTAATGGCTATATGGGGCTCATTGTCTTATTATTTCTACTTCCAAGTATGTTTGAAAACATTCATAAGTACGTATTTTAAAATACATACAGGAGTTCCCTGCTGGTCTAGTGGTTAGTATCCAGTGCTTTCACTGCCGTAGCCCAGGTTCAGTCCCTGGTCAGGGAACTGAGATCCCGCAAGCCGCACAGCGTGGCCAAAAAAAAAAAAAAAATACACACAGAACATCATTCGTCATTAGGGATGTGCAAATCAAAACTACAGTGAGAAACCAGCTCACGTTCATCAAGATGGCTACTATCCCCAAAAAACAAACAAACAAACAAAAAGCAGAAACTAACAAGCGCTAGAGAGGATGTGGAAAAATCCATACCCTTGAACATTGTTGGTGGGAATGTAAAATGTTACAGCTGCTGTGAAAAACAATACAGCAGTTCCTCAAAAATTTAAAAACAGAATTACCATATGATCCAGCAAGCCCACTTCTGGATATATATCCGAAAGATTTGAAAGCAAGTTCTCAAAGAGATATTTGTACACCCATGTTCATAGCAGCATTATTCACTGTAGCTAAATGTGGAAGCAACACATATGTCCATCTATGAACGAATCAATAAACAAAATGTGATATATCCATACAGTGGAACATCATTCAGCCTTTAAAAAGAAGGAAATTCTGATACAGGCTACAATGTGGAAGAACCTTGAGGACAGCATGCTAAATGAAATGAGCCAGTCAAGAAATGAAAAATATCGCTTGTTTCCACTGATACGAGGTACCTAGAGGAGTCAAATTCACAGAGCTCCAGTTTGGGAGGAAGAAAAAGTTCTGGAGTTGAATAATGGTGATGGTTGCCCAGCAATGTGAATGTACTTGATACTGAATGGTACACTTAAAAATGGTCCAGATGGTAACTTTTATGTTTTTGTGTAATTTACCACAATTTAAAAAAAGTTTTTAAAACACGCACACACACAAAATGAACCATTTTGCTATGTGCCCATGAGAACGTTCTCCAAAAGCTGTTTGCAGTAGAAAAACAGGCAAATGCAGAACCATGTAGTTAAGTAGATGCATAGGAAAAAATTCTGTAAAGACACGAAATTGTCTTTCTGTGGTTTTCTCTGGGGAGTGAGACGGAGGTGGCTGGGAAGTAGGAAACCTGGACTTTCTATTTTGTAAGTTTTTATGCTATTTGAACTGTTGAAACAAAAACTATTCTCTGCATTACTTTGGTAATAAGTTTGATATATTTTTTTTAATGCAACTACGGTCCCTGGGACAGGAAGTTATCACCAGCCCCAACACGTTAGCAATGACTGTGGGATAGATTTGGCCCTGACCTCTGGCCCTGGAGGAAAGACAGGGATGGCTCTCTCTGTGTTTCTGGGTGAAGGAGAGGGAGGGGGGTTATGAGGGGGCTGGGTCTGAGCAGGGAGCCACATGAGGCCTCGTTGGATCCTGCGACTGTTTGTGCAAGGAAAGGGCTCTGGATCATGAAACAGGAGCGTGAACAGAGGGGCAGAGGAGCCCCTGGGGCAGCCCCACCTGAGCATTGGGGCAGGTGGGGTGAGACGCAGCCCTGGACCCAGCCCAAGGCCTGTGTGTCGGTCCAAGCCCTGCAGTCTCCAACACCGGGACCCAGGAAGCCCTCAGGCATTTCATTTATAAAATATAAAGGGTCATATCTGCTCTCAGACCACCAGGATAATTTTTTAAAAAAGAATGGATAAAAACAGTTAATATTTATCATGCTCAGAATATGCACCAAGCCCTATACTAAGAGCTTTATTTGTATCAGTTCATTTAATCCTTATTAAACAGCACTATGAGGAGAGAGTACCATCATAATCCCTATTTCACAGATGAGAAAACTGAGGCACAGAGAGACTAAATGACTTGCCCAAAGTCATTACACAGCTAGTAAGTAGCAAAGTTGACTATGTGTCTGGAATCTGGTCTAACAACCATGTTACAGTGGTGCCTCTCAGTGGAGACTCTATGACTCAGGACTCCACTGGAAGGAAGTGACAGAAACCCAAACAAGCAAGCTCAAACATAAAAAATATATATATAAAAATATATTGGATAAAGAAAAGGAAAACTCTAAGGGTCTGCTTCAGGCACAGCTGGATCCAGGTGCTCAAGTGATGTGTGGAATTCACCTCCCTCCATCTCCCACTCTGCTTTCACCCAGGCAGGCTCTATTCTCAAGCAGACTCCCACATGGGTGGCAAACAAGTTCCCAGAACTTTAGGCTTAAGTTCCACCAGTCTGGCAACCCACACAGAGCAAGTGATTCCTTCCAATAAAACTCCCAGGTTTGGGTCTCACTGGTTGGGCTCGGGCCACATCCTCATTTCTGAACCAAGCCCTGTGATTTGAGGAAGGCCTGGGTCTGAGTAGAAGAGGGGGGTTCCCCAAAGGAAAATTCAGGCCATTCCTGGAGAATGAATAATGGCCGCTGGGCGGGTAGAAATGTCAGCAGTCCCTTCGATGTGGAGGTGCTTAGAATTCTGCCAGGAAGGGTCAGACATGGGAATTATTACTATAGGAGACCACTGTGTGTGTGGCATCTGCCACAAACCCAGGCTGAGAGTCCACAGAGGGGTTGGCAGGACATCACTGTTGGTCTGGCATCACCACACACATTGGCTGGTCTCAGAAGGATCCAGAGAGCAGCACAGGTCTGCGGCCCTGGGGTCTGCGTTCCCTCCCTGGTTCTGCAATCCCTGGCCTTGTGGCCTTGGGAAATTGGCCTAAACTGTGCTCAGCCTCAGTTTCCTCATCTGAAAAATGGGAACTACAAAACCTCATGTACAGGATCACAGTAAGGATTGCAAGAGAAAAGGATCTGGGTGCCTGGAACCATCCCAGCAAACCTCAGGGGCTCAATCAATGATTTTTTTTTTAATGTAGGAAATCATTTAATATAAATCTCAGTAATTACTGTAATACATTGAATTTTTAAGTAAAATTTTATTCTGGAATACATTGAGATTTGCTGAAAGGCTGTTTGTCAACACCAAAAAACCAACACTGGTACATTATTATGAGCTAAACTACAGACTCTACTCATATTTCACCAATTCTTTGTTTTAGTTTAATTTTTTATTTTATATTAGGGTATAGTTGATTTACAATTTTGTGTTAGTTTCAGGTGTACAGCAAACTGATTCAGTTATGCATATACATATATCCATTTTTTTTCAGATTCTTTTCCCATACAGGTTATTACAGAATATTGAGTAGCATTCCCTGTGCTATACAGTAGGCCCTTGTTGATCATCTCTTTTGTATATGGTAGTGTGTATATGTTAATCCCAAACTCCTAATTTATCCCTCCCCCCGCATCCTCCCCCTCTGGTAATCATAAGTTTGTTTTCGAAGTCTGTAAGTCTGTTTCTGTTTTGCAAATAAGTACATTTGTTTCATTTTTTTTAGATTCTGCGTATAAGTGATATCATATCAATCAATGACTTTTAAGAGTTCGCCTGCCAGCTGCTGCCCCCACCCCTGGAAGGCCCTTTGGGCATCTGAACTGAGGACCAGAGGACTTCAGGAAAGCAATTCCTCTTTGCTTTAGCTGTTGGCAGACTTTAACGAAAGGAAATTAAATAAAAGCCAATACTGGGACTTTCTTAAATCTTTTCCAAGGCACTTGACCCAGCAGTGGTGCAAATGCAAAGAGCCAGTCCTGCCAAGGCAATGGATGGATGGCAAAGATTAGCTCGAGGGTCCCAGAGACCCGGGGCCTAGGACACACCTCTGCTCCGGGGTCCCCCCAAGGCTGTTCTGAGATGGGGTGAGGGAGACTCAGCTGCGACTGTAGAAGTACTGTGTCACCTGTAATGCCTCCAAAGAGGTGTGGTTCCCAAAGAGGATGCCACAGGACCCGCAGCCCTTGGGGAGCTAACAGGCACACACGCGGTGCCTTCTGGATGACTTGAAAATGTTAAGAAAGCCTTCCTTTGTGCAAAATGTGAAATAATGTAAATGTCCCTTTCAAAGGTTTAAAATGTGTCATGAATTCCATAACTGCGAATCTGCTGGCTAAATGAGTCATCACCTGGGCTTTCTGTACTGCCCATGTCCGCGCCACCAGAGCTCCTGCATAATCACGCCCTGCCCTCCATCCACGCTGCGGGAAATCGGTCTTGAATTATTCATGTTGTGGGTGTCACAGTAGCTTAAAGAGTGGATGCTCTTGCTGAAACATAATCACCCTGACTTGGGAACAAGCAGCTGTGCTCAAACCTGCTCTCGGCACGTGCCAGACACCCCATAAAACACTGTGGGGAGGGGCAGAGGGAGAGGATGGTTGAAATCAGGGATCCCAGGCCAAATCCAGCCCAATTCCTATCTGGAAATAAAGCTGTATTGGGTCATTGATTTAGGTACTGGCTACGGCTTCTTCCACACGACAGCAGCTGAATGGAGTCGCTGAGACAGAAAGGAACAGCCTGCAAAGCCTCAAATATTTACTACCTGGTCCTTTCCAGAAAAAATGGCTGACTCCTGGTTTAAATAAAGTCAAGCACGCTTCTTTCTCGCAGGACTTCTAAGGGGCCTTTAAAGTGTTATTAGACAACGTGAACTGCCACACAAGGGATTTCCCAAACCTATTAGATGGAGAACCTTCTCTTCCCTGGGGCATCGCGCAGGCCTGGGGTCCACGAGCCACACTGGCCACACAGGCCCCACTGTGGCCTGAGCACGGCATCCTGGGGCTGAGGTTAGGAGAGGAGGATGTCGTGATGAGTCCCCCCCAGCGTCTGAGTGACCAACAGGAGTGTTCTGAGATTCCTGAACTTGCCTATCAATCCATCCTGCCTCCCCCGACCATGAACTCGAGGACATCTCTGTCTGTGTCCCCCCAAATGTCAGCTCCACTCACTGTAGCCAGGAGGAAAGTGCAGCCCAAGGCAGGAGAGCGAAGGTCGCCCGCTTGGAATGCTCACAAGCAATGTCCTATGGGAGGAAGCCTAGCTCTCGTGTCAGCCGTCCTGCCCAGGGGTGTTTGCAAAACTGGAACCATTCACAGAGAGCAGCCTGCAAACATGAGTCACTGCTCCCTCAAATAAACAAACCCAGACACCAGCTCTCTCCCTGGAGCATTGCCTGCCCCCCCCCAGGGCCTCAGCCCTGCCTCTCCCAGCCCCCGGGCACTGAGCTGGCAAAGACTGGCAAGTGGAAGCAGCTGCTCCTTCCTCCAGCCTCAGACCTCAGGCACGTCCGGCCACGCACGCCACACCCTGTGCAACCACTGTCCACATCCCCGATGCAGGCCCGGGCAGCGTGGCAGAAGTGCCTACTCGCATCGGGCACAGGATCAGGAAAACCCAACCTCTGCCCCGGAGGGCTCATCAGCCAAGGTGAAAGGAATCATGGAGGAACAGGCAAAGTGCTGTGAAAGAGGGGAAATCCAAGAAGGCTTCCTGGATGGTGTGGCTCCTAAGATGTGCCCAGGGTACTGACCAGGGAGACTCCAAGGGCAGAAAGACATACCCGAGAGCGGGACACACTGCCCAGGGCAGGGAGCAGCAAGCACAGCGTTCTGAGGAGCGCTTTGCTCCACGTCTGCTTGAGGGCAGCCTCGTGCACCTGCAAGAGCCTCGGCTGGGCAGCCTGCTTGGGGGCGGGGCTGGCAAAGGCCCTGACGGCAGGAGGGGAACTGCTGGCAGCAGGGAGGGCTGTTAGGACGCCTGAGCCGGGCAGCAGCATGACCAGAAGTGGCTGCTCATGTGAAACTTCACAACTCAACCCCCAGAGGGTGTAAGTAATCCTAAGGACAGTAAGTGCCCACTGCCATTTGTGCGCACGCCGTGTGCCCGCGAACGAGAAGCACTGTGTGTGCCGCCTCCTTTTATCCTCACGATGCCTTCATGAGGTGGGTGTGACCCTTATCCCTGCTTTCCTAGAGAAGAGCTTCAGGGAGGTTAACTTGCCCAAGGCCACCCAGCCAGGAAGTGGCAGGGACAGATGTTTGAATCCAGACTCTGGACCGCTCTTTCTTAGCCTCTTCCTGGGAGGGAGAAAGAAGACCCAACACGCTGGGCTGTGAGCTGCACTCCAGAGCTGTTGCTGACTCATTTCCTCCAGACGGTCCCACCGAACGCTGCATTAGAGCATCAGGAAGGAGGACCCAGCCAGCCCTGACTGTGGTGGTCTTCCTGGAGCCGCTCCTTGGCCAGGCTGGGGGCCTCCAGGAAGCCACGAATGTCAGCCGGTCTCAATCCCCATGGCCTGGCACAGAGCCCGGCACAAAGTAGGCATTCAGCAAATAATTGTTGAATGAACAAATGGTTGAACAGCTGTTTGTAAATGACTAAAACGCACGCCATGGCAAGCAGCTTTCCTCTTTAATCCACGTTAAAAGACAAAATGAAGCTCTCCAAATACCTGCGTGATCATAATCCGTCTTGAAGTTGAAATATGTTCCCCCAAATTACCCACCATGTCTGATTTCAAAGAACTTGTATTCTTGTAGACTTCAGCTTCAAGATGGAGCATGTCAAATCCTGACAGTCAGGACAAGAGGAGACGTTCAAAAAGACAGCAGCCAACCCCTGCCAGCTCTCCAGGCCCCAGGGAAGACACGGGAGGGGAGACGCTGAGTCTCTCCTCCGGGCTGGTGGGGCTTACACGGTGGCACCAGCTTCTTGGGTTTCCCCATGAGCTGAACATTCTTTCCACTAACCCAGGAATTTGATGCAATAAATCTCATGATTATTGATGGTTCCTCTACTCCAGGTGTGGGCTTATTGGCCAAGGATTAAACATCTTATTCAAGGTGATCTAACTACATTTCTGGAGAGAGAGAAACAGAGGAAGAAGAATGGAGGGCACACAGTCTGTCCCTGGAGGACAGGCTCATGGGGGATTTGGGTTTCAGAAAACAAAAGATCATGTGTTGCCAGAGACCTGCAGCTGCAGGACCCTCGATGGGACCGTTCGGTCCAGCTGTGCTAGCGTGGGTGGGACAGGAAGGGGTTGGGAAACACAGATGAGCCAGTCAGGTGAGACCCCTGCAGAGCAAGATGGCCTGGGTTCAGGTTCTAGCTCTGCCACTTGCTGGCTCTGTGACCTTGAGAAAGTCACTTAACCTCATGTGTAAAATGGGAATAACAATAAAACCCACCTTGCAATGTTGTTGTGAGGATTATAAGTAATTATACATAAATGGCCATTTTTGTGCCTCGTTTATCATAAAGGCTACTGCCCCATCTCTCCTTCCATCATCTCTGCTGAAGTTTCCTCTTATTAAAGAAGAAAAAAATACATGTACATGTCCAATAATACCTGGGCCAGGGACTTTGTGTAGTGTCTCAGGCTGTCAAAGAGACTTAAGTGGAGCTGGCAGGAACTCTCCACGGAGGACACTCACCTCCACACTCCAGGGATGTGCTTTGCACTGGAGTTTATTCTAAGCCACGCAGATTCTACTCAGACCACCCATTTTGCCCCCCATTCTGTCAACAAAGGTTGGGGGGGTTCACACAATGGCCAGGCCCAGTGCTGGGACACAGGGACACTCTGACCTGCTCTCCACCCCCAGGGGCTCACAGCCACGTGGGTTCTGGACGTTGGGACCATCCTGGGACTGGAACGATGTCCAGGGTCTCAGAGGGCTTTAAGCCCATTCCTGCCAATGGCAATGCTTCCTCCACAAAGAGATTGCCATCCAGTCCTAATAAAATCCCTCCAAACCCAGAATTTTAATAAGCAGATAAACAGGTGGTATCGTGCTTCTTTTAAAATACATATAAATAATGCTCCCTGAGCAAAGATGCTATGCATCCCCAATAATCCTGCATCATCCCTCCCCTCCCCCTGAGCCAGCTGGGGCTCTGGGTTCAGCGATCTGGGGGTGTACCTGATGCCATGCCAAGAGCATCTCAAAATACTGACACATCTGCTCCCCATGACAACCTGGGAGAAGGGGGGGCCGTGAGCACCCTCCTTTTGCGGATGAGGAAACTGAGACATGGAAAAGTGAAGAGACTTGCCCAAGGCCAAGCCAGGCCCTACCCTGACTTCTCTCTCCAGAGGGGCCAGGCTACTGACGCTGGCAAAGAAGAGGTCCACCATGCCATGGCCAGAAGGGCCAAGTCCACATCTATCTGCAGAGTCCCTCAGAAAAGGGCGTCTGTCTCTCACGCCTCCCCTCTGTGATCCTGAGTCTATCCTGCTTGACAGTGCAGGGTCCTTGCCCCTCAAGAGCTGACTGGGAAAATAGGGTCCGGTGTTCTGGACAGTGAGAGGGTCTGGGGCTTGAAAGGGAACAAGGAACAAGGCCTCCTCCTCTCAGGATACAGGAGTTAGCGAACACCAATACGGGATGCCTAGTGAAATTTGCATTTCAGATAACAAATTTTTAACATAAGTAGTCACATGCAGTATCGGGGATATACTTATACTAAGAAAGTATTCGTAGTTGATCTGAAATGCAAAGGTAACCGTGTGTCCTCTATTTTTGCTGGCAGCCCTACCCCTCATCTCCCACTACTCTCAATAGTGCTGGTGCAAGCTCAGGATGGGGTCTGGGGCCCAAAATCACACCTCTTCCTACTCTAGGTTATGGTGACAGAATATAATCACATAGGGTGATCGGCAGGGATGAAAGTCGTGGCTTTATGAATATCATCATCAGATTGGAGAATGTGCCCTGGATTTGGAGCAGAGTGACCCGGGTTGATGGCGGCTCCCATCCCCGGCGGTGTGACCCAGCCATATCCCTTAATGTCCGAGCCTTGGTTTCCTTTCCTGCAACTTGGGGCTAATAATGAACCTGCCCTACCTGCTCCCAGAACCGCTGGGTGGATGGACCCTCCGTGACATGCACAAGTGCTCCAGTGAAGCTGAAGTCCTAGCGGGTCCTACTGGGTTATAATTTATTCGTGTCACTTTAATAACAATAAATGAACGGGTTGATTCATTTCCTGACTCCAAGGTGCTGCCCTCGCTTTCTCTACCAGCCTAGTTTTCTGCCTGAACACAGAGTTCATGCAAACGCTATATTCTGGAGGTGGTTAAAGAGGAAGCGAAGCCGTAGCAAATTCGATTTATGTTTCTAATTCCATTTGAAACGACTTTGGCAGTAAATAAACCACTCTCTCTGATTCTCTTAAATCAGCATATTTCAGCAGCAAAGTGACATGCTGGAATCAGCAGTGTGCTCCATCTCACTCTGTTGGCCCACGTGTGTCCACAGTGAAGGGACACTGAGGTCCGGCCCAGTGCCAGGCTGCCGGCCTCTGCAAGCATCAAGACACTGCCAACCGCTTTGGTCCCTGGCTCCGAGGGGCAGTAACTCTCCCCAGCGCGAGGCCTGGTGACCTGCTGGGGTCGCCTCTCTCGGTTCCTCTCTGGTTGCAGGGCGCCCAAGGAGGTTTCACTGTGTTGAGTCTGTGAATTGATGTAGGGTGTTCAAGAGGGATGGGGAGGTTTGGGCGGAGATGCCAGCCGAGGCAGGATTCCAGGACTGGCATGCGAACCAAGGGCCCTGCCCTTTAGCCTGAAGCAATTACCCGGGGATTCTTGCTGGGTCAGGGATACTGTGAGTTCATGAGCACAGCTAAGCATTGGGCCCTGGAGTCATCCGGGATCAGCCCCCCACTAATCAGAGAGGCTGGGGAGTGCCTGAGCCCGGGATCCCCATTCACTCGCCTGGGTAATGGGGATGATTCTGTTGTCCACCGCTAAGCTGCCATGAAAATGACCTCATAGCATCTGTCATCCATCACCGACTAAAGCACTTAGCACAGGGCCTGGCAGCTGTCAGCTCAACACAACAGATAGAGAGGGCTTCTTACCAGTGGGCAGACACCCTGGGAGCTCAGAGAAGCTACGCACATGTGCACACACACCCTGACACCTAGAGACCCACAGACACACACACACACACACACACACACACACGCGGACACTCAGAGGGTTTGAGGTGAGGCCCTGGCACGTGGACGTTTAGCAGGCAGCCCAGGTGACTCCAATCACAAGGAAGCCTGAGGCACCACACTAAGGGAAACCGGGGCTCCCCAGCCCTCGGCAGTGTCAGAAACACCTGGAGAGCTTGTTACACTGCAGCCGGGGCCCCAGGGTCTGCGTCTCTAACAAGGCGCCAGGCGATACTGAGGCTGCTGGGCAGGGATCCCCCCTTTAGTGGGGGAATCACTGCAACTGTCCAGGGACATGCAGAGCTCTTTGAAGAGAGGCCAGAGGCTGTGATGTTTCGGGGAGGGAAGCAGACATCGGCCACCAGGAGCTCCTCCACCTCCTGTACACCTCCAGCCAGCGTCCACAGGTCCCTCCGATCCAGCAGGTCCAAAATGATCCAGAAGCAGGGGGGCATCTCTCACGCCTCCGTCCTCCTCAGCCCTGCCCCGGACTGCTCCCCAAGTGGATCTATTCCAGCAACTAGTGCTGTGTGGTCTAAAGCAATCATTTTATCGTATTCATGGATTGAATTCTACAGGCCGGGATTTCAGGCAGGGCATCCGGACAGCTTGTCTCTGCTCCACAGTGTCTGGAGCCGTAGCTGGGAAGACTCAGGACTGGAGTCTGGAATCATCCTGCGGCATCTTCACTCGCGTATCTGGCAGTTGATGCTAATAGCAGCTGGGGCCTCAGCTGCGTCTGTTGGACAGAACCCAACATGTACACGTGGCCTCTTCACGTGGCCTGGGCTTCCTCGCAGCATGGCAGCCTCAGGGCAGTCAGAGTTTTCTAGAGATGTCAGGGCTCCCCAGAGAACCTCGCTCTGTTACTTCCACCGCGTGCCGGCACCTAGAAGATCAGCCCAATTCAGGGGCAGGGGTATCAACGCCAGCTCTCCATGGGAAGAGTGCCATAGGACTCACAGACATGTTTCAAACCCACCCACCAAGTGTCTCCAGGGACTTCCCTGGCGGTCCAGTGGTTAGGACTCCGCACTTCCACTGCAGGGGGCACAGTTTCGATCCCCGGTCGGGGAACTAAGATCCCGCAAGCAAGCCGTGCAGCACGGCCAAAAATAATAAAATAAAATGTGTCTCCAGAAGGCACTCTCTCCTTCACCCCCCAGCCTCCACCTTGGTCTGGGGTCTCCCTGTCTCCCATCAGGGCTTTTTTTTTTTTTTTTTTTTTTTTTTTATTTATTTTTGGCTGTGTTGGGTCTTCGTTTCTGTGCGAGGGCTTTCTCCAGTTGCGGCAAGCGGGGGCCACTCTTCATCGCAGTGCGCAGGCCTCTCACTATCGCGGCCTCTCCTGTTGTGGAGCACAGGCTCCAGACGCGCAGGCTCAGTAGTTGTGGCTCATGGGCCTAGTTGCTCCGCGGCATGTGGGATCTTCCCAGACCAGGGCTCGAACCCGTGTCCTCTGCATTGGCAGGCAGATTCTCAACCACTGCGCCACCAGGGAAGCCCACCATCAGGGCTTTTGAAACATCTTCGTTGTTGGTCTCCCCACCTCCAGCCTTGCCCTCCAGGCCAGCCATCACCAGCAGGGATGTCCATAACAAAAACAGATCCAGTTGCTTCCTACCTGGTCTCCTCTGGCAGAGCCAGTGGCCTGACTCGCAGCATTCCTTTCTCCCAGCCTCATGGCCTCCCGGTCTCTGCTCTAGTCACGTTGCATTCCAAACCTTCCACTCGCCTTCCTGCTCTGCCACCTTCACACAAGCTGGTTTCTCTACAGGGAAATGCCCCTTCTTCCCCTATGCGGATCCTAGCAAACTCCTATTCATCCTTCAAAACCCAGCTCCAACCTCACATCCTCTGTGATGCCGTCTCCAACCCATTTATGATTATAATTGGGTGCAGACCAAAGGTTCCCAGTCTTAGCTGCACATTGGAATCACCCGGGGAGCTTTGACATATATTGATAGCTGGCTGCCACCGCCAGACATTCTGATTTAGTGGACTGGGTGCAGCCTGAGCATGGGGGCTTTTAAAACTCCCCAGAAGATTCTAGGGTGCAGCTAAGGTTAAGAACTGCTTGTATAGACCAATGGCTCACAATATGGCTGCACATGAAAATCATGTGGGGATTTTTAAAAGCATGCCTTTTCCCCAGGGCCCTACCTCAAAGCTATCAAATCAGAATCTATAGGGGTAGGGCCCAGACAACACAATGGGTCCTTTATGAAACCTCCCCAGATGATCATGTAGCCAGGGTGGAGACACACGGGGGGGCAGGTTCTAGCTCTCATTCAAAACATGACATCATGGGGCATGCTCAAAACCTCAATCTAATTTTCAATTTATAAGATGATCTTTATCCTAGAAGTGCACAAGGTCACAAGTCTGTTGAGTTTTTATAGAACACATCACGAGGCACTTTCCAATTTCAAAACCAATAAATGAATGCAAAATATGAATACTTTAAATATCAATTTCATGCACATAATAGATCCTCAATAAATATTCATTGAATGAATTAATCAGTCAATCAATCAATACAGTCCCAGTTTTATAGCTGCCCAAAACACTTCTACACCCCTCCCTGAGGGCAGGCCTGGGACCCCAGCCCCCAAGCAAGGACATTTGATGAATGAAGCAATGACTCTGCACACAAAGCAAAAGGGCCCTGAACGTTCATGGCTGTCTCTCTATTTTCTAGGTGTGCCATGAATTACTAGATGAACAGGGGAAATGCAAATATGTCATTTTTGTTGAAAGGATGACAATGTTACAATTTAATTATGGAAAAATTATTGGTTATTGTGCTTTTTTAGAGGCCTGGGGAGAAGCCCAGACATGGCTTTTCAACTTGACAGGAAGCCGAAGGCTCAAAGCCCAGACATGCATGGAGTCAGGTCAGGTGCCCAGCGCTGCTCCGTGCACTGTCCCCCACAATGCGGTGGCTCAGCCTTTCCTAAGCAGCCCTCACTGGGGCCGTGGCCTCTGCTCCATGGCTGGTGGAGGGTGGATGGTGGAACCGTGGCCTGTGCAGCTCCCCTGTCTTGTGACCTCAGCTGATTTGGCCCCTTAATGGTAAGAATATTCTTCCCCAAAGCCCCCCACCAGCATGGAGCTGCAGCCCAGTGGTAAAGAGGAAGGGATCTCAATCAGACATCCAGGGTTCCAGTGCCTGGTCCACCACCTATTAACTGTGTGACTAGGGCAAATCACTGAGCCTCTCTGAGCCCCAGTTTCCCCGCCTATACAACAACATCGATGTAGTACCCGCCCCAAAGGTCACTATGAGATGAAGATGGAGTGATGTCTACAGAGCCTGAACACCAGGCCTGGTGTGGAAAAAGGGATCGGGATTTGACAGGTGACAGCACAGAGGCTGAGCCCTCAGATTCCAGGCTGCCTCTTAGTCACTGTGCCACTTGGAGCAAGTCGCTTACTGTGGTAAGACTCAGTTTTTGCATCAGTAAAATGGGCCCAAGAGCAGAAATCATCACAAGATCATTGAGATGTGCTAGTGCCATGAAGGACAAATCATGGTCACTGGCTTGTGCTGAACACTCAGTATTAGCTGTCAGAATTATTTCCACTTTTTTAGTACTACGGTTATTAATAACTGCCATTTATTATAATAATAAGGAGCCGACTCTTCTCCCGGCAAGGGTATGGTCATGGTTTGTGTGCTGACAGCACCCCAGAGACTTACAAAAAGCACTCTCCCCACCAACGCAGGCCCCACCAGAACTCTGGTGTAACTGTTTTCCAATCAGGGGAAAAACATGGTTCACAGGAGGTGGACAGAGAGGGGAGTTGCATGTCACAGGCCTGTGTCTGCCCTTGCATAACCTGCCGCCACCAAGGCTGGAGGGAAGGACAAATTCAGGTCCCCATGTGGGATGACAGGCCCTTTTCCCACTTATAACCTGGGCCACCTCAGCAACCAAACATCTCATTGCACCAAGCCTAGAGGGAGAGTGAGAGTTCGCATGCAGCCTCCCTCTGGAACCATCCCAGGCCCCGCCTTCTCTTCCCATGCCCCAGAAGCAACCTGTGGGCCAGGTGGGAACATGTGCCCAGGACAAGGTCTAAGTCAGGGTGACGCAGACCAGGCCAGCTCCAGCCCTGCCTGGACACAAGACCCCTTCCCAAATGCACACACGAGTCCTGGTACAGGTAAGAGAAAGGAAGACAGAACATTCTTTGGCAAAGTGTGGCATCCTCGGGACTTCCCTGGCAGTCCAGTAGTTAGGACTCTGCGCTTCCATTGCAGGGCCACGGGTTTGATCCCTGGTCGGGGAACTAAGATCCCGCAAGCCACATGGTGTGGCCAAAAAAAAATAAAAGTGTGGCATCCTCCACCAACCTGTGTGCACCCAGGTGGCAATGTCCTTGAACAAAGGCCAGAGGGCCACCTTCTCCCAGTCTACTGTGTGGACAAGATCAGCCTTTATCTGCAGTCAGGACCATGGGGCAGTGCAGCTGTTCAGCAAATCATGACTTTCCTGAAGCAGCCAAGGCCAGCTTCCCCAGACCTCCAGGCAGCCACGTGGCATCTCAGAGCACACAACCCAGAAGGAGCACGGGAAGGAGAACAGTTAGCAGCACGTGTCCGAAGACATGGGCTCCATGTGGGCTGCACGTGGCCCACCGCGGTGACTCTGATGGCTTCGCCTCCCTCTGCCTGTGAGACGCGGATAAGGTAATTAATGCTGGACCCCTCCATGTGCAGTGAAAATAAACGTGCCCGTGCAAACTCTAGAGTGCTAGTGATCACTGCCGGCCCTCCCGCTGGCCCTGGGGGAGCCCCAGCGGAGGAGGGTAAACTTGAACCTGGGCTCCTGGGAGCAGTAACTCAGAGCAGCTCTCCGAAAATGTGAAATTTCTGCGGTATCTCTGTTTGATCTTCAGAGTTCATGCAGACTCTTATGTTTAATTCATAATATCTTTGTTTCAGTAAAATGGTGTTTTAAATTGGTTTCCGTCTGGTAGATTGATGTACCTGGTAAATCGATGCTCCAGAAAGTTGTGACTGGGGAGGTGAACCCCACCCCCGTGCTGCCAGCAAAGGCTGCTCGGCACCGAGAGATGAAACCCCCGGACGCCTCCCAGCAGGCTCATTTGGGTGTCCCTCCCACCCACCCCAGTGCCCTGAGGAGTCAGGGGCTGCCTCTGGCGTGTGGTCCCCACAGCCCTACCCCAGATGGGCCTGGCTGCATGTGGGTGAAACTCTGAACAGCTTCTCACTGAGTTAACCTGGAAACCTGGCCTCCTGGCCCAGCCTGTGGGAAACAGCTTTGTGAGGCTCATCCGGGCACGGGGTCTAGGAGACACTCAAGTCCAGCTCGCCTTCTCCAGAAAAGGAAGCCGAGGTTACCACGGCTGTGCCACTTCTGCCTCTCCTTGCGGGTGATCCCATTAAGTCTGAGCCACAGCCTGGCTGGGAGCCCGGGAGAGCGAGTCTCATGCGAGGTTATGGGAAAGGGGAGGCTGGCTTCAAGTTGTGGGGAGGGCTCCCCCAGTCCTTGTCGCCCCCTCTCCAGGTCCCAGGCCCAGATGCACCGGAAGAACTGCACTGGCCCCCACGGCAGTGGTGCGATGGTGCCTGCTGGGCTGCTGGCAGAAGTCTGAGAGGGCAAGGTTACCCAGAATGCCCTCCTCCTGCTGCTGGTACAACGTCTCCTGTCTTTCAAAAGCTTAGATTTGGGACCCAGGCAAACTGGGCTCAGATCCCAGCATGTGGCCTTGGGCTTGGCCATCCAGTCTCTGTCTGGGAGGAGCTCAGGGGAAATCACCAGCTCCCTGGATTGGACCCAGTTTCCATCCCTGGTCAGGGAACTAGATCCCACATGCCGCAACTAAAAAGATCCCACACGCGGCAACCAAGATCCCGCGTGCCGCAACTAAGACCCAGCCAAATAAATAAAAATAAATATTTTTTGAAAAGATAGTAGTATTCAAATTTTGAGATGGCAGCAAAAGAGCATTAAACCAAGCGCGGGCCCTTCTGAGCCTGCCTCTGCTGTGAAATGGGCAGAACGCGCTTGCACTTGCCTGCCTGAGGGTGGGGGAGGACCACACGCAAGGGAGGTGGTAGAAATGCGTTGTCAACGGTGACTCCCGAGCCCACTGGGGATGTCAAGCCCCCTGGAGAGAGGCAGGCGGGCACCCTGAGCACAGCCAGCATCTGGGCAGAGCTGCAGGAACAGGGGTCTCCGGCCGGGAGCGGACAGCAGGGAGCTGATTTTGGTTCTAGATGAGCTTGGATGACACAAAATCCATTTCCTTCCAGAGTCTGAACTGTTTTTAGTCACCCAGCGAGCTCGGTGCCGTACCACGTTTCTCCCGGTGGCTGTCAGGCAGTAAACCAAACATCGCTGTCTGCAGCCTGGCTGCGTGTGCCCAGAGGTCAACAGCAGCTTGCTCTCAGAGCCTCTGCCAACAGAAGGTGGGTTTTGCTGCACGTGCTGGGACCACCGGCCGCCCGCACCTGCAGACCTTGGAACCAGCATCCGACAATGGATGTCTGGTGACAGCTCTTCTGCCCAGCTGTTCCATCCTTGGTCACCCATTTCCCCTGAACGAGCCAGTCCCCTCGCATCAGAGCTCAGCTGAGCAGTGAGGACACAGCGGAGAGCCTTTGCCTGTGTCGGCTGAATCGTCATGTATTCTCACCTAGGAAGGCGATATCACACTCTCCTCTCTTCTCTCCAGGAAGCAGACAGGCCCCGTGGGCACAGGTGCTGGGCTCAGATGGCACAGCACGGGGGGTCTGAGCTGTGCCATGGATCCGTCCAGCTCAACAGGAGACCGACATCCAGAGGTCCCAGGCCCTCCACCCCCAGCCACGGAGCCTGGATCCATCCACGACACAGGGGGCAGCCACCAAACCTCGTGCACGTTTCCTGAACTGTAAACTGGGAGCTACAATGACCACACGGACACCGCACAGCCTCCCAGCCCCCGGGAAAGGGAGTGTCCTGACCCCGCTTCTCGTGGAGGCACCTGAGGCTTAGAAAAGTTAAGTGACCAAAATCTTATTGTCTCAGGCTTACACACGGGGAAATCGAGGCTTGGAGAGGTTAAGCAAGCTGAGGTCACCCCCACGTCTGGGGAATGCCTAAGTCCACGTCCAGCCTGGAGTAAGTGTCGGGAACACGTGAGCTCACCCGTGTGACGGGGCATCGTAGCTTTTACTGCGGGACACCAAGGTAGGCGGCTGCCGCTCGCTTTAGACACAGAGGGTGTCTCGTGGGCCACAGTTATGGAAAAAAGGGCAACTCGGGGTGAGGAAGTCCAGCCTGCCCGCCTGCAGTGCCCCCCCCGTGCCCAGCCAGACTGAGACAGCAGAGCCATTCAGTCTGTGTGATGGAGGGAGAGAGGGAGGGGTGGATGAAGCAGATACTACACACCCCTGTGCTCTCCCTCCTTCTCTCCCAGCCCCAGAGCGGGCGGAGCTCAGACTTTGCTCCTCCCTCTACCCTCTCTCGGGAGGTTGGTCGTCCTCTGGGTCCCCAGCCTCCCTGGCTGTGACGCTGGTACCCAGGCCTGCATTTCTACCCTCCAGCTAGAAAGTGGCCTCCAGCCACGCCTCACCTCAGCCTCCACACATCCGGGAGGCATTCTCCCCTCTGCCCTGTCCAGCTCTCCCCCAGCACACACACACACACACACACACACACACACACACACACACACACACACACACGTCTCTGTTTCTATGTTGGCCCCTCTGACAATTTGATGCCTCCTTCTCCCTCCGGCCCACAAGTTTTGCCCATCCTTCTGTCCCAGACTCTCTCAAGCCTCATGTCCTTCTCTCTCATGATGCCGTAGTCTGGGCTTCAGAATCACAAGCATCCTAATTCCAGCTCAGGCTTTACACCCCCAGCTCTGAGCCCCAGCTCCCTGTCTGATGATGGTGCATCCTTCCTACATCAGAGGGTGGTAGGGTATGTGCGTAAGTGCTTGGCCTGTTGGGGCCCCAATGGCCTGACTACTCCGAACCTATTCACACCAATGTAAAACCAGTCAACATGCTGGACCTCCCAGGACCCCTCCCACAATGGGGAGAAGACTCTGGGGGAAATGTCAGGATTTACTAGGAATTCTAGAAAAAATAATAATAAAATGGAGAAAATGTATAAATTATATGAGTCTTAGAATAACTTTCCCCAGTGCTAAAGGAATATATAAATCTTCAGGTTGATGGGGCCCACTGTCCAAGCAGAAATCCAAGCAGAATGACTGCGCTAGAGGCAAAGAAACCCTCACGACCTGCAGACGTTCACCACCCCAGTTCTCCCTTCACAGAGAACACCCAGAGCACAGAAGGCAAGAACCAGGGTGAGAAAACAGATTCAAAGAACGGAAGGAACTTCTAAAAGATGAATGTCCTTAGAGAAATTCAAGAAGATAATGTGGCCCTAAAAAGAGAACAGGTTGTGCTTAAAACGGAGCAGTTAGAGATCAAGAAAGAGTTCGTAGATTTATGGTTACCAGGGGGGAAGGCTGGGGGAAGGGATCGTTAGGGAGTTTGGGATTGACATGTACACTCTGCTGTATTTAAAATGGATAACCGACAAGGACCTATTGTATAGCACAGGGAACTCTGCTCAATATTATATAACAACCTAAATGGGAAAAGAATTTGAAAAAGAACAGATACATGTATATGTATAACCGGATCACTTTGCTGTACACCTGAAACTAACACAACATTGTTAATCAACTCTACTCCAATATAAAATAAAAAGTTAAAAAAAAAAAAAGTTCTTAGAAATGCCATTGCTAGAACAAAAAAAACCTGAAGTTCAGGAAATCTCTCAGAATGTGTATCAAGAAGACAGAGGACAATATGAGAGAAAATATATGAGACGCATAAGATCAACCTAAAAAGATCAACCTATTAAGAATTCTAGGAAAAAACAAAAGGAAGAAAATATATAAATTATACAAATGATAGAATAACATCCCCAAGCACGGAAGGAACATGCACATCTTCAGGTCAATAGAACACACCAGGTACCAGGAAGAATGAATGAAAAAAGACCCACTCCCGGACACATTCTCCCGAAAACTGGAACTCCAGGAGGAACAAGAAGATTCTAAAAGCTTCCAGACAAGAAAAACAGATTATCTGCAAAGGAATTATAATCACCTTTGACATGTGACTTCTCATCAGCAACACTGGAAACTGGAAGACAACAGATACCCCAGAGTCCTTATTAAAGAAATAAAATTCTAAACTTATAATGCTAACTCTTCTTTTAAAAACTAATAAGTGTAGGGACAACATAAATCTTTTGAGACATAAAAATACTTAGAAAATTTACATCCCAAATATTCTTTTTTGAAAAACGTTCTCTCAGAATATTCTCCAGCAAATAAAAAAGTAATCCACGGAATTTTTTAAAATGGGAATCCTAAAACAGAATAGACTTAGCTTTGCATTTGGGGCTCTTCAAAATTCCAATCACGCATGCCAAACTACATAGTCATTAAAAGTTTAGCTTACTGTATTTTATTCCAGCAAAATATCTTTATCTATGGCAAATTCATTTCTCTACCCACCCATATACTGTCTAGATAATATTTCCCAGGTATAACATCAGCCACCAATTCTTTGCTCAGCTAGAAAGGATTGGCTCTCAACCTGGAATATAGACTTCCCTGCATCCCCAGGTCTTCAATAGCTTTTAAAAAATATGTACTGTTTTATTCGGTCATTTCTTAGTATTTCCTCAAGAGAGATAGGCTATTACCATTTTCTACATCCTAATAAATGTGAGACTCAAATTTTATTCATTTTCAATTCCAAACTGTCATATTCATGTACAAAAAGTGGCGCTATCACTGTTCACATGTTGACTTCACTAGGAAAACTATACAAATAGTTAAAATAATGCAAGTTTTATTTCAGTGTCATAAGATTCCTCAAATAGAAAAATCAACTAATTCCAATAATGTTTCCTTTTTTTTTCATCCAAGTCATGGACTCGGAAAAAAGCTTTTGGAAGTTTTCTTTATTAATTGAGCATCATCTGAAACTATTATGAATACTATTGTGCAATTGACATTAAGCTAAATAGTACTTGTTTTTGCAATGATAATACAAATATAGTTTTTGGTGGAGCACACTGTCATGGTAAAAAAAAAAAATCCTTACTAAATTAAGAAACCTATGAAGCAGAAATTTACTTGGAATTGTTGATGGTACACATATAATTCATATTGGATCCAAATAAGCTGGTATTCTACCAATATAAGTAAAAGCTGTAGTTGCCAACATTTTGTTACAACACTGATGAAGTTTAAAAAAGAAAAAGAAAAAACATGCTTCAGCATGGCTTAATGTGGTTTGTCTCTGCTACCTGCCATCTATCAGATTTTAGAATACTTGGAACTTTTGAAGTCAGTCTCAGTGCCCTACAACAATATTGAACTTTTTTGTAAATGAGTTCTCTAAATTTTGGATACATGTTGTTCAAAAAAATTAGAAAACCTTGATGATTTAACACTTGGATTTTTAGTTTCTGAAGCTCTGAAAGAATTACATTAATTGAAAACAAAGCTTGCAAATAAAAAGACATTGGAATTTATCCCTAAAAAAGTACGGGGGAAAGGGAATACATTAATTAATGAGAGCTCAATATTGAAATTCTATAAGGGTACTTCAGAATATCTTGACTTGTAAGAAGAATCTTTTGATGGAGCTTCTATTTTTAATTCGAAGAAATTACATTCTGTCCCAGAAGGGCAGGAGATTGAAAAAGCCTACCATCTTGCAGCATCTAAATTTAATGAAGCATTCAAAAGAAGCATAAAGACAATTTGATGAGTTTTGTCTTGTAAAGATATTTGCTGAAGAAAACTATTCTGGAAAGAGGCAAAAAGGCAGTACCTGGGAGCCGAAGTCGGCCGAGCGCCGGCGGCAGGGGATTGTGGGAAAAGATGGCGGCCACCATTCACCCCCGAGTTGTCCGGGTCCTGCCAATGTCACGTCGCATGGGGTCACAAGTGATCGTCCCCTACCAGGGTGAGCCATATGATACCATGCACCTTCGCCCCATGGGTGACCTGGGCCAGATTATCCTTCTGGAATGGAAAGGGAGAGACAAGGACTCCATCCTAAGCGCTGTAGAGCACAGCAACGTGGTCATCAATCTCGTTGGGCGAGAATGGGAAACCAAAAACTGATTTTTAGGATGTTTTTGTAAAGATTCCCCAAGCAATCGCTCAAGTGTCCAAGCAAGTTGGAGTTGAAAATTTTATTCACGTTTCACATCTGAATGCCGATATTAAAAGCCCTTCTAAATATCTGAGAAATAAGGCTGCTGGAGAGAAAGAAGTGAGAGACACATTTCCAGAAGCTACCATCATAAAGCCATCGGACATCTTTGGAAGAGAGAACAGATTCCTCAATTATTTTGCAAGAATTCAATGGTTTGGTGTTGTCCCTCTTATTTCCTTGGGCAAGAAGACAGTGAAACAACCAATATATATTGTGGATGTCACCAAAGGAATTGTTAATGCAGTTAAGGATCCAGATGCCAGAGGGAAAACTTTTGCCTTTGTTGGGCCCAGTTGGTACGTCCTCTTTGACCTGGTGCAGTACATCTTTGCCATGGCTCACAGACCCTTCCTGGCATACCCTTTGCCACATTTTGCATATCGATGGCTAGGTCGACTCTTTGAAATGAGTCCGTTTGAGCCCTGGACCACAAGGGATAAAGTGGAGCGAGTTCACATCACAGACATGACCCTGCCTCACCTGCCCGGCTTGGAAGGCCTAGGTATTCAGGCCACGCCCCTGGAGCTCAAGGCCATCGAGGTGCTGCGGCGTCACCGCACTCACCGCTGGCTGTCTTCTGAGATTGAAGATGTGAAGCCAGCCAAGATAGTCCCTGTTTAGTGGCCCCTGAGCTGCCCTTGGTTTTTGGTGTCATTCAGGTCACTAGCAACCAGGCCACCTTCGGCAGAGAATCCTGTACATAGTGCATAAGAGCCCCTATTAAAACATCTGAGATCAAAAAAAAAAAAGACAGTATCTGGTAAAATAGTTAGGCGGAAAGATTTTCACATTTTAATGCCAAAAAGTAGCATTGAGAACATCCTTCATTTTTCCCAAGCCCACTAGGTACCCTAACACCTATAGAGAGAATATTTTCCCAATTAAGAATATTATAGTCTATAACAAAGAGTAGATTAAAGGTGTCAATAATTTCAAATTTACTAACCACAAAATATCTCTTTGAAGAATATTTATGGGAAATTTTGTGGAAAAAATAATTAAAGTGATGAGGCCATATCAGGAAAAAAATTGAATACCATTGACATTATGTTAGAGACAGACACGCCTTAAGAAACTGATTAAAGTACACTATTCTGCTTTTTTATTATTTATATTCAGATAATCAATATAAAGAACTGTTTTGTTTTGGTTTTTAATTTTATTTACTTATTGATTGATTGATTGGCTGTGTTGGGTCTTCTTTGCTGCACGCGGGCTTTGTCTAGTTGCGGCAAGCGGGGGCTACTCTTCATTGCAGTGCTCGGGCTTCTCATTGCGGTGGCTTCTCCTGTTGTGGAGCACGGGCTCTAAGTGTGTGGGCTTCAGTAGTTGCAGCACGCAGGCTCAGTAGTTGTGGCTCGCAGGCTCTAGAGCACAGGCTCAGTAGTTGTGGCACACAGGCTTAGTTGCTCCGTGGCATGTGGGATCTTCCCAGACCAGGGATCGAACCCGTGTCCCCTGCATTGGCAGGCAGATTCTTAACCACTGTGCCACCAGGGAAGTCCCTTTAATCATTTTAGAATCTCCTTTCCCCCTCAAAAGCCTTGACTTGGTGTGATCAATAAAATATATGGTCACTCTAGCCAAGAAGGATGAGGAGGCATACTAGTTCTCTGTTGCTGTGTAACACATTACCCCAAAGCTTAACCGCATGAAACAGCCAAGGGTTATTGTCTCACAGTAGAGAGAGGATACCATGTGGCTCAAGAATCTAGATGTGGTTCAACTGGATGCTTCTGGGTCAGGGTCCCCGGTGAGGCAGCAGTAAAGCTGTCAGCCAGGCCTACAGTTAGATCTCAAGGCTTGACCCAGGCTGGGAAATCCGTTTCCAAGCCCACTTGTGTGGCTGTCAGCAGGCTTCAGAAGACGTGCCTGTAGGCTTGCGGTGCAGTTGTGGGCCTGTATTAGTCAGCACAGGCTGCTATAACAAGTACCACAGACTGGCAGCTTATACAACAGTTCCGGAGGCAGGAAGTCTGGGATTGAGGTGCCTGCAGGATTGTTTCTCCTCAGGCCTCTCTCCTTGACTTGTAGTCGGCTGTCTTCTCCCCGTGCCCTCACACAGTCCTCCCTCTGTGTTTTTAGGTCTGCATCCTAATCTCTTCTTAAAAGGATACTGGATCAGTCATATTGGATCAGGGCCCATCCTAAAGGCTTCATTTTAACCTAATTACCTCTTTAAAGACTCTATCTCCAAATACAGTCATGTTCTGAGGTCCTGAGGGTTAGGACGTCAGCACATAAATTTTGAAGGAATGGAATTCAGCCCATGGCAGGGCCTCTCCGCCTGAGGGTCCCCACAGCGTGGAAACTTGTGATTCAAGATTGGGAAGAGAGAGAGAGAGAAGAGAGACTCAAGACACCAAGACAGAAGCTGCCGTCTTTTATAATTTGATCTCAGAAGTCACATCCCATCTTGTCTGCCATATTCTATTGTTGGAAGAGAATCAGTGAGTCCAGAGGAAGACAAGGTTCAGAGAGCAAGGTCTCAGGAGGCAGCCATCTTGGAGGCGGCCTTCCACAGTCCGTCAGCTTCTCTCTCCAAATCCACCGGAGGGACCTAGACGGAGAGTGGAAACGCTGGCTTCGGAAAGGCAGTTTATCCGCCCTCATCTCTAAGGAGACGGTAGGAAGGCTAGAGAACATGTCAGCCTCTCTGGCTGCCCAGCGTGACTAAACGGTGGAGGCCCACCGGCAACGGGCGTGTCCGCCCAGCCCTCTGGGCTCCTGGGCTGAGGACGGCCGGGCGGCTCCCGTCCACCCAGCCCTCTGGGCTCCTCGGCTGAGGACAGCCGGCGGCTCCCGTCCGCCCAGCCCTCTGGGCTCCTCGGCTGAGGACAGCCGGCGGCTCCCGTCCGCCCAGCCCTCTGGGCTCCTCGGCTGAGGACAGCCGGGTGGCTCCCCATCAGATTCTGAGCTGGAAGCCGTGCGGGAGGCTGGTTCAGCTCCAGGCGGTGAGCGCAGGGCTCTTCTCCCTCCGTGGCACGTCGTCTCGTGTGTGAAGTCGTAACCCGGAGCCTCACCAAGGCCTCCAGCTGTGCAAACCACCTCCACGTGGGCGGCTCCCCCTCTCCGTGGGGTTTCCGCACGCATCCTTCTGTACTCTGGGCCCCGACTCAGCCAATAGTCTTCATTTGTTCTCTAGATGAGTCCTCCCTCCACTAGCTCAGCCTCTGGTGTTCGCTTAACCATTTCAGGACACACACATCACCCTCATCGCAGACGACGACAGACAACCTGCTTCTCCTTCACGATGTTCACACAGCCGCCCACGCTCACAGCAACCCCGCTGCCTCCCGGGTGGAACCATTTCAAAGTCGTTGTAAAGCGACAGGGTAGGAAACACAGGGCCTGAGGTGACTGAGGACTGTCCCCTCACAGGCAGGCGGGCTGACAGGTAGGAAACCGAGAGTAAGGTGCTCCGGGCAAAGACGTCACGGCTGGGGGTGTGGGAACCCCACGCAATCCAGGGTGGCCGGCGTTTAGGGAAGTAGAGGAGGGGAAGGTGGGGAGGGAGGTTGGGGGGTGCTTTGGATAACAAGGAACAGGGTGCTGAGCGCAGGTCTCCTAGTCTCTCCTGGCAAAGCTCCTGGGAGCAGGACTCAGTGTCCTCTTCATCTCTGCATGCCCCCCCCTCCCGTCACATGCACGCACACACACACTCACATATACAGTTACAATCTCATACACATACACACGTGTCCACACACATACACCATTGCCCACAAGAATGGACACACAATACACAAGTCACATATACTTGCACGCACATCCACAGTACAGACTCACACTACACATGCATCCACATGTGCTCTCTCTACGCATACATCCACATGTGCTCTCTGTCTCTAACAGACACACACACACACACACACACACACACACACACACACACCCCACGCAGCCCCACCAGCACCCTCCCAGCCCTGGCATGTGGCTGGGGCTCAGTCAGGGTTGACTGCATTGATGAAACATTAAATCAGGGGAAATTGTGTTTGGGGATCCTTTTTTCCAATTAATCTTTCCAGTTGTTTAACATCAGCTCCTAAGGAATTCGCTGTGTGTGTTCAGAGCCCTAAACTCGTGCTTCTCAAAATTAGAGAAAGATAGGACTTCCCTGGTGGTGCAGTGGTTAAGAATCCGCCTGCCAATGCAGGGGACACAGGTTCGAGCCCTGGTCTGGGAAGATCCCACATGCCACGGAGCAACTAAGCCCATGCGCCACAACTACCGAGCCTGTGCTCTAGAGCCCGCGAGCCACAACTACTGAGCCTGCGTGCCGCAACTACTGAAGCCCACGTGCCTAGAAGCCTGTGCTCCGCAACAAGAGAAGCCACCAACCGCAATGAGAAGCTCCCGCACCGCAACGAACAGTAGCCCCCTCTCGCCGCAACTAGAGAAAGCCCGCGCGCAGCAACGAAGACCCAACGCAACCAAAAAATTAATTAATTAATTTTTTTTTTTTTAAAAATTAGAGAAAGATCATTTCTCTTTCCCACAATTGCATCTGAACTGACCATGCTTGAGGAGATTTTTTTCATGAAATATGACCCTTTAAATCAGGCCATGTCTAAGTCTTATACTTTACTCAAGCACTTGGGTGAGGGAGAAATATAAAAGATTCTCTCCAAGCAAAGCACTTCTCCACGTTTGGGGGGATCCTTTTAAGGAAAGGGGAAAGTATTGGGAAAACAGTCCATGGTCCAACATCCACCACTTTACGGGCTGCAGCTTCCAACCACCACCCCAAACGGAGCCCTGGGAATGGTGCACCCCAGGGGTGAAAGCATGGCTGAATTTGTTCAACTATGTTTTCTAAAGAATAACCCCCAAACATGCATTATTTTGTAATAAGTTGAAGGTTATTTTTTCAAGGAGGAAAGAAACAATCCTGTTGACACAATAGATGCAAAGAACTTAGCACCATGCCTGGCAAGAAGAAAGGGCTCTGTAAATGGTTTTTTTTTTTTTTTTTTTTTGGTTGTTTAGTTGTAAAGAACCCGCCGGGAGGGAGCCTGCTTTCTGAGTAATCGACATCCTTGATAATTTGATGCCCCTCCCTGGACGCCCTCAGAACACTGCTCTGAGACCAGCTCTGTAGGCTGAAGGCTCCAGTCTCAAGAGCGCCCGACAAACCCCACTGAAGAGGGAGGCTTTCCACTTACCCCATTCTTAAACCACCACTTCGGGACACGATGAATCCCCAGGAAAATGAGGCCACTTCAGAAATACACAATTCTGGCTTAATATCCGCCTCAATTGCCTGGTGTGTTCCCTTTACGACAAGATCCCCCCAAGCCTGCTATCTCCTATTAGAGTGTTATTCTCTATTTGATTTCCAAATTATTCTTCATGTGTCACCTTTTACCTTGAGCCATTTTCTCCCCCCAGTGAAATCTTGGCACCCAAAGCAGTTCTCAGAACTAAATTAATTATAAAAGCATATTAATATCATCTGTATAGCAATGAAATTAATTTATTCAATAGATCCAAGAGGAAGTCATCAATTATGCCCGGTGACTGTAGCATTTTGTGTGACAGCATTTACAATTCTTACAAATTTTAATATTTCGTCCAGCAAGAGTTGCCATAAATATCATGTGCTGTGCAGCCTTGATTTATGAATTACGTGGACCTTTTAGATGTCACTAGTGTTCAAATACTACACATTTTATTCTTATCAAGTGTGTGTTCCGGGGGCGGGGGTGGCGTTTTATCCTTCTATGAAAAATAAGGATCTCCATTCTCTTAGGGATGACCTCTCCCGTCAGTACAGTCTACCCTGGGACATATACAAATTTCTTAGATGTGCTTCTAACCATCCAGGTTAAATTTCCCAAGACATGTTATAAACTCAATACAATGGAAATTTAGCTGCACCCTCATGTCAAGATCTGAATATACCTAAGGGTTGCTCAGTCTCAGAATGAGTAAGCATTCAAAGTCCAGCTCACTATCCAGAGCAATTCTTATCAAACTCCTCCTTCCACCTCATTCTTCTACGTCACCCACAAGACCCACAGCTAGCCAGAAATCCTCTCTCACTGTTCCCTAAAACTCCCCAAGAAAAGATAGTTGACATATATCTGACAAATAACTTGTATCCCAGCGATACAAGAAATGCCCACGGGGGGAATTCCCTGGCGGTCCAGTGGTTAGGACTCCGAGCTTTCACTGCCTAGGGCGTGGGTTCAACCCCTGGTCGGGGAACTAAGATCCCACAAGCCATGCAGTGTGGCCAAAAAAATAAAAAAATAAAAATAAATAAATAAATAAATGCCCACAAAGGAGGAGGCCCAAATGGCCACTAGGCAGGCGAGAAGGGGCCCAGCTTTAGGAGTCCTCAGGGATGTGCAAATTAAAACCACGGTGAAATTAAAACCGAACACACCCACTAGAGTGACTACAATGAAAAAGACAGAAAATGCCAAGTATTGGCGAGGATGCAGAGCAACTGGAACTTTCGCACACTGCTGGCTGGAGTGTAAATGGGTACCATTTGGAACGCCTCTTGGCAGTATACACCAAGCTGAGCATATGCATTCCCTATGACCCAGAAATTCCGCTCCTAGGTAAATACCCAAAAGAAATGAGTCCATATGTTCACCGAAAGTCAGGTACTAGAATATTCGTAGAAGCTCTATTCATAATAGCCCCAAACGGAAAACTACAAAATGTCCGTTAATGGGAGAATGGAATAAGGTTGGCCAATAAAATACAGGACACCCAGTAAAATTTGAATTTCAGATAAACAACAAATAATATTTTAGCATAAGTATGCCCTACACAGTAATATTACCCAAAATGCTCTACTGCTGTGTATGGATGATGTCACAGACATAATGATGAACAAAAGCCTAAGAGAATCCAAACTGGGTATTTCTATTTATATGGTATCCAAAAACAGGCAAACTCACCCCTGCTATTAGAAGTCAGGATGGTGGGGAGATTGGTAGCTCCTGGATGAGGACACAAGAGACATTTGGGGAGCCTGAATGTTCTGTTTCTTGATCTGAAACACAAGAAACAGATGTGTCCACTCTGTGATGATTCATCAAACTGTACACTGTGAGACATGCTCATATCACATTGTATAGTCAACATACTTTATAAGTACGTTTCTTATTCACTTCTTATTCAGGCAGAGATTATAAAAGTTTGTTGCAAGTATCCAGATCAAGATTTGTGTTTCAGAAATTATCGGTGTTCACAATACCTGCAGGGGAAAAAAACCAAACTCGAATATGAGCACTCTTTACAATTAAAAGAATATTTTTATCATTCTTTTATTTGTTTTGGCTCTGTCACAAATTAAAGTGCTTGGAATGCTGTAAAAAAAAAAAATGCTCACAGCAAAAAGTATTTGTTGTTTATCCAAAGTTCAAATTTAACAGAGTATTCTTTTATCTGACAGCCTTATTCCATCCTCCTGCTAATGGACATTGTGGCCATCAACACATATCATACATGTATTTTATATGTCAATAAAAGTTATTTTAAAAACTTCACAGAACACTGCGATCAATATGGATCCTCCCATTTTTTCCCCTAAGAATGGAGGAGGGAAATGTCAGTGGGCAAAGTTGGAATTTTTAGTGGGCTGGGAGGGGGTCAGAGTAGAAAACAGGACTGCAAATACTCACGTGGTAATAATTTTTGTAACACAAACATTAATCTTTCAAAGACCAGAGATACGACCCCTATTTCCATCCTGTTAGGATTTAAATTCAAGTTGCCTACTAGGTACCTTCAAACTTCATCTGTTTTTGTAGAAGGAAGACGGGTGGTGATCAGTCAAGCACATTATGTGTGTCCCTACCCACCTCCCCCCACAATAACAGACCCCTGGCCTCTAAACAGTCATTAAGGAAATGGTGAGGACCCCCAGCAAGGTTGAGAGGGACATTGAGAAGCAGCTCCTTGTTAGATGTACCCATTCAAGTGGAGACAAAAACACAAAGCTGAGAGAGAGGAGTGAAAAGTCGACTGAGACACTAGATCCAGTCCCAAAAGACAGCCCAGGAAAGGCAGTAGAGGGCAGTGGTTAGACTCAGCTCCAACATTCCTGACCACGGGTCCTTGAGAACATCACCAACCATCTGAGCCTTGGTTTTTTCACCTGAAAAAGGGGGATAATGATAGTACCTACCTCACTGGGTTGTCGTAAGAATTGGGTGAGATGATGGGTGGCAGATTATATTATCCCAAAGTGACCACAATGCATTTCCTGCTCCATACGCTCCTCTAAAACTTGCCACTCCCCCATCAAGGTGGAGTCTAATTCCCTTCTCTTGAATCTGGGGGGAGCAGAGAGCTTGTGACTGGCTTGTGACCAATAGAAGGTAGCAGAAGTGATGCTGAGTAAATTCTGAGGCAAGGTCATACAAGGCAGTTCCCTTCCCCCTTGTTAGCTGGTATACACCCCATCGGAACCCTGGGCCTCCATTAAAGCCCAGCTACCTGGAAGCCACCATGCTGTGGGGAAGCTCAGGCCATGTGGGGAGGCCACACGTGGCTGCTCCAATGGACAGCCCCTGCTGAGATGCCAGCTAACAGACGATATCAACTACCAGAAGTGAGTGAAGACAACTCCAGATGATTCCAGCCCCCATCTTTTAATAATCCAGATCATTAGCCCTTGAGTCTTTCCAGTTGAGGCCCCAGATATCAAAGAGCAGAGACCTGTCATTCCTGCCATGCCCTGTCCAAATCCCTAATTCACATCCATTAGCAAGATAAAATGGTTGTTTTAAGCATTTAAGTTTGAGGTGGTTTGTTATAAGCAATAGTAACTAAAACATAATGTCTTGTATCGGTTAGCTCTTGCTGCATAACAAAACACTCCAAATTTAGTGGTTTAAAACAACACACATGGGGCTTCCCTGGTGGCACAGTGGTTAAGAATCTGCCTGCCAATGCAGGGGACATGGGTTCAAGCCCTGGTCTGGGAAGATCCCACATGCCGCGGAGAAACAAAGCCCATGTGCCACAGCTACCAAGCCTGCACTCTAGAGCCCATGAGCCACAACTACTGAGCCCACATGCCACAACTACTGAAGCCTGCGTGCCTAGAGCCCGTGCTCCACAACAAGTCACCGCAATGGGAAGCCCACACACCACAACGAAGAGTAGCCCCCGCTCACCGCAACTAGAGAAAGCCCGTGCACAGCAATGAAGACCCAGTGCAGCCAAAAATAAATAAATAAAAATTTTTTAATTAAAAAATAAACCCACATTTATTTAGCTCACAATTCTGTGGGTCAGTGGGCAGTTCTGGTGCTTTGGGCAGTATCAGCCAACCTCTCCTGGGCTCACTCGTGTGTCTGTGCTCAGATTGTGGTCGGCTGGTGGCTGATGATCTAAAATGCCTCCCCTACATGTCTGGCAGTTGGCTGAATGTCAACCAGGCAGCAGATGTAACTAGGCCATAGGACTCTCATCATCCAGGAGGCTGGCCTATGCTTCTTCACAAGGAGGCAGGGTTCCAGGAGCAGCAAGAGAGGACCAGCCCACTGTGTAGGCTCCTCAAGTTTCTACCTGCAGCATGTTTGCAGATGTTACATTGGCCAAAGCAAGTTCATGGCCAAGTCTAGAGTAAGAATGAAAAGGCACCCCACTAAAATCTGGAACAAGACAAGGATGCCCACTCTCACCACTTCTCTTCAACATAGTATTGGAAGTCCTAGCCTCAGCAATCAGACAAGAAAAAGAAATAAAAGGTATCCAAACTGGAAGGGAAGAGGTAAAATTGTCACTATATGCAGATGACATGATACTACATATAGAAAACCCTAAGGAATCCACACAAAAGCTACTAGATCTAATAAATGAATTCAGCAAAGTAGTAGGATACAAGATTAACATTCAGAAATTGGTTGCATCCTTTACACTAACAATGAAATATCAGAAAGGGAATGTAAAAACAGTACCTTTTAAAATCACACCAAAAAAATTTTTTTTAAATACCTAGGAATAAACCTGACCAAGGAAGTGAAAGACTTATACGCTGAGAATTATAAAATGTTAATAAAGGAAATAAAAGAGGATTCAAAGAAATGGAAAGATACTCCATGCTCTCGGATTGGAAGAATTAATATTGTTAAAATGGCAATACTACCCAATCAATCTACAGATTTAATGTGATCCCTATCAAAGTACTCATGACATTTTTCACAGAACTAGAACAAATAATTCAAAAATTTACATGGAACCATAAAAGACCCAGAAGTGCTAGAGCAAGCCTGAGAAAAAACAAACAAAGCAGGAGGCATAAATCTCCCAGACTTCAGACAATACTACAAAGCTACAGAAATCAAAACAGTGGTGTGTCTCCTTCCTGACTGTCCTCGGTGATTTGTCTGTGAGAAATGCTGATAGCAATATGTCTTCAGGAAATGCCAAAATTGGGCACCATGCCCCCCAGTTCAAAGCAACTGCTGTAATGCCAGATGGTCAGTTCAAAGATATCAGCCTATCTGTCTACAAAGGAAAATATGTTGTGTTCTTCTTTTACCCTCTTGACTTCACCTTTGTGTGCCCCACAGAGATCATTGCTTTCAGTGACAGGGCAGAAGAATTTAAGAAACTCAACTGCCAAGTGACTGGTGCTTCTGTGGATTGTCACTTCTGTCACCTGGCATGGATCAACACACCCAAGAAACAAGGAGGACTGGGACCCATGAACATTCTTCCCTTGATATCAGACCCCAAGCGCACCATTGCTCAGAACTATGGGGTCTTTTTTTGTTTTTAATAAATTTATTTATTTATTTGTTTATGGCTGTGTTGGGTCTTCATTGCTGTGTGCGGGCTTTATCTAGTTGCGGCGAGCGGGGGCTACTCTTCGTTGCGGTGCACGGGCTTCTCATTGTTGTGGCTTCTCTTGTTGCAGAGCACGGGCTCTAGGCACGCAGGCTTCAGCAGTTGTGGCACGTGGGCTCAGTGGTTGTGGCTTGCGTGGTCTAGAGCTCAGGCTCAGTAGTTGTGGCACACGGGCTTAGTTGCTCCGCGGCATGTGGGATCTTCCCGGACCAGGGCTCGAACCCGTGTCCCTTGCTTTGGCAGGCAGATTCTTAACCACTGCACCACCAGGGAAGCCCAGACTATGGGGTCTTAATGGCTGATAAAGGCATCTCATTCAGGGGCCTATTTATTATTGATGATAAAGGTATCCTTCGACAGATCACCATAAATGACCTTCTTGTTGGCCGTTCTGTGGATGAGACCCTGAGACTAGTTCAGGCCCTCCAGTTTACTGACAAACATGGGGAAATGTGCCCAGCTGGCTGGAAGCCTGGCAGTGATACCATCAAGCCTGATGTCCAGAAGAGCCAAGAATATTTCTCTAAGCAGAAGTGAGCACTGGGCCATTTTAGGGCCAGGCTGCAGTAGGTGGCCATGAGAGCAACACCTCTTCTGTACTATTGTCATGCTTAAAACACAAGACCTTACACTCAGCCAAGATGTGCTGTGGGACTGGACAGGCCTTTCCTGCAGGGGTTGGGGAAGCCAGCCTTTCTTCCTCTGGAGGGAATGGCCTGAGCTGTATTATGGGGCAAGCAAACTGATGTGTATAGTAGTAGGGTATCACTTTTGGTCTTTTGTAGTTTTATTAAACTTGAGCTGAGACCTTAAAAAAAAAAAAAAAAAAACCAAACGTTGTGGCATTGGTACAAAAATAGGCATACGGATCAATGGAACAGAACAGAGAGCCCAAAAATAAACCCACACACCTACAGTCAATTAACCTTCAACAAAGGAGGCAAGAATATAAAATGGAAAAAAGACAGTCTCTTTACAAATGGTGCTGGGAAAGTTGGACAGCTGCATGTAAATCAATGAAGTTAGAACACACCTTCACACCATGCACAAAAATAAACTCAAAATGGCTTAAAGACTTAAACATAAGACATGACACCATAAAACTCCCAGAAGAGAGCATAGGCAAAACATTCTCTGACATAAATCGTACCAATGTTTTCTTATGTCAGTCTCCCAAGGCAATAGAAATAAAAACAAAAATAAACAAATGGGACCTAATCAAACTTACAAGCTTTTTCACAGCAAAGGAAACCATAAAAAAAACGAAAAGACAACCTACGGAATGGGAGAAAATATTTGCAAATGACGCGACAGACAAGGGCTTAATCTACAAAATATACAAATAGCTCATACAACTCAACAACAAAAAAACAAACAACCCAATCGAAAAATGGCCAGAAGACCTTAATAAACATTTCTCCAAAGAAGACATACAGATGGCCAGTAGGCACAGGAAAAGATGCTCAACATCACTAATTATTAGAGAAACGCAAATCAAAACTACAAGGTACCACATCCCACCAGTCAGAATGGCCATCATTAAAAAGTCTACAAATAACAAATGCTGGAGGGGGTGTAGAGCAAAGGGAACCCTCCTACACTGTTGGTGGGAATGTTAAGTTGGTACAGCCACTATGGAAAACAGTACGGAGGTTCCTCAGAAAACTAAAAATAGAATTACCATATGATCCAGCAATCCTACTCCTGGGAATATACCCAGACAAAATTGTAATTCAAAAAGATACATGCACCCTTATGTTCATAGCAGCACTGTTCACAATAGCCAAAACATAGAAACAACCTAAATGTCCATTGACAGATGAATGGATAAAGAAGATGTGGTACACAATGGAATACTACTCAGCCATAAAAAAGTATGAAATAATGCCACTTGCAGCAACATGGATGAAACTACAGATTATCATACTAAGTGAAGTAACTCAGACAGAAAAAAACAAATACCATATGATGTCACTTATATGTGGAATGTAAAATATGACACAAATGAACTTATCTACAAAACAGAAACAGACTCATAGACATAGAGAACAGACTTGTGGTTGCCAAGGGGGAGGGGAGGAGGGAGAGGGAGTTTGGGGTTGGTAGATGCAAACTAGTATATATAGGATGGATAAACAACAAGGTCCTAATGCAGAGCACAGGGAACTATACTCAATATCCTGTGATAAACCATAATGGAAAAGAATACAAAAAAGAATGTCTATATGTGTATAACTGAGTCACTTTGCTGTTCAGCAGAGAGTGGCACAACTTTGTAAATCAACTATACATCAATAAAAAAATAAAAATAAAATAATGCAGTAACTTAAAAAAAAAAAAAAAAAGAATGAGAGAGCTCCCAAAGTAACATGGCAAGGAGATGTGAATCTGGGGAGGGAAAGAACCATGGCCATTTTTGTCGTCTGCCACGTTCTGACACAGAGACAGCCTCTAGCACGCGTTGGCTGTCCATGTGACATAAAAGACACAGAGTTTGTGCTGCTCTGCAGTCCCCGGACGTAAGCTCAGTGCACCTAGAACACAGGGTGTCTGAGAGCGGTGGCCGGGGATGAGGTGGGAGAGACAGGCAAGGAGCTAGGTTCAAAAGGCATTCATCCCTGACTCCTCAGGGACAGACACAGTGGCAGAAGGGCAAGAGTTTGGGAGTCAGACACGCCCAGGTTTAATTCCAGCTCTGCCACGAGCCCCTGGGAGGCCCCTTGCTAACCACTAAGGTCCCCATCTTTCATAAGGGATAAAAGCATCTGCCTCTTAGTGCTGCGGGGAGGATGAGATGAGGCCAGGTGCCTGGCATGGAGCGTCATGGTGCCTCCAGCAGAGCTGCAGCTTGGCTGTCATCAGGCCCCAGGAAGCTGGCTGAGGTCTCTTCGTGCCCACTGAGTGACAGCGGCTGGAAAGACAGAGCCAGCTGAAAAAACTCCCCAGCCAAAGCCTTCTCAGAGGCTTGCTCCCCAAATTCCCCGTTATTATGCTACAAAAGACTGGTACAGCTGCTCACCAAGAAATAATTGATGCCACGCTTGTCTGAGGTTCAACCTGTGCAAACTGCAATCGCTCAGATTCCCACACCTGCCAGCCCAGCAGGTCCAAAAAGTTGTGCTTACGTACGCATTTCTCAAAGGCTCGTGCTGGGCGGGGCTGCTGGTGTGACTAGACCTTCCGCAGGGGGCCAGAGCCCAGGCGTGGGCCCAGCTTGCAGGTTAGACATCCAAGGAGGAATGATGCACTTTCCAGGGGCTGCAACCCAGACTGGGCACACAGGAGGAAGATTGCCCTGCTGCAGGACTCTCCCAGGAGCCAGGCTGGGCATGCCAAGGGGTACACATCACACACAAACACACACTCACCTATCAAACCCCTTACCAAATGGCATGCCACCGTGTCACTCACACAAAGGTGCCATCTACACTGGCATTGCTGCCCTAACCATTGCCAGGCCAGTTGATTCACCCTCCCAGACAAAGAGAGAGGGAGAGGTGAAGGCATTCCTGGCAGAAAGAGTGACATGTGAAGACACATGGAGTTGCACATGGGCCTGGGACACCACAAAGGTGCAACATTCCATGAATAAAGTGGGAACGTTAAAATTCATCTTGTAGACATTAAGGGGTCAAGGGAACTTTTTAAGCATCAGTGTGATGACCAGGCATGCAGATGGGTTTCAGGACCATCCTCCTGGAGATGGTGGAGGAAGGAGAGACTAGACACGGGTGACCAGTTCAGAGATTTCCATAGCCCAGGGGAGAGCTGCTGGGAGGAAGGAGAGGATGGAACAGACTCAGGGAGCGTTTCCGGGTTGGCATCAGCAGGCCATGTGACCGAGTGGATGTGGGCATGGGGAGGATGGAGGGCTGGGTTGAATTCATGTTCGGGCAGATGGGGGCCGTTGCCCCAGCCAGAGGGCACAGGGGGAGGAAGGGGTCTGGGAAGAAGCCGGTCTCAGTCTGAAACGGTTCTTTCAGTCTGAGAGGCTTGTCCATCACCTCTCCTGCCCTATGCTCGCTGGGAGGACAGGCAGACTCCACTTCCCATCTCTACAGCTGAGGCTGTGGGGAATGGCCAGCGTCCCCACGGGAATGCTGGAAAGGAAGTCCCCATGGTTACTGATGAACAAGGAGGTCCCGGGCAACAGGGTCAGGGGACCACGATGGAGCCCTGCCAGGGGGCACATCTGACGCTGAGGGTTCACTGTGCCAGAGGAGCCCCTCCACCCACTAAAGATGCCTGTCTCCCCTGGCTTTTGACCCTCCAGGCCTAAGCCCCTGGCACAGCAGACACCTCCAAGTCCTGCCATGTCCCTCCTGCTGTGACCCAAGCCGGTCCCAGGCCCAGACCTCCAGGCCACACACACACTTCCACACCCCATCCCCACAGGTGAGCATGACGCAGAGCTGTGAGAGAGGTTTTTTTTTTTTTTTTTTGAGTTTTTAACATTTTTATTCAAGATAAAATGAAAAGATAATGAAGATACTTAGCAACATGCCACATTTAAGCCTGATGGACATTTGTTGCAGTCCTACTTTGTCCTTGATATTTTAAAATAGTATTTAATGCAGTTCTTAAGAGAGTTAGATGATATAGATATAAGTTTCTTCTAACAAATTATATTGCTCTGGTAGGTTAAATGACTTACCCAAGTTCACATGGCTGATAAGCAAAGCTGAGATTAAACTCATTTTTTAATTCAAATTCAACATTTCCAAAACATTCCTTTCTAAATGACTTCTCTTCAAGTTGAATGTACTTTTTAAAATTTAAATTAACTAAAGTATGATATTGAAGTATAATTGCATAGAACATTTTTTATAAATCACATGTAGTGATAATTTACAGAGTAAAATTCATTTTTAAGTATATAGTATAGACTGTACAGTTCTGACTAAAGAGAGAGGTTATTTTTGAAACTCATTTGCAAGGTTGATTTCTCATAAATGCCACAAAGCAAAGCAAATCCTATAGATTTTTTTTCAAGGCAACGCAAGAACTGTATAAGTTCTCTGAGTACGTGTGTTCACGGCATCACTTTGCTTTACCTCATGGTCCTGCACATTCAGACTGCAGTCGCCCCGACCCAAAACATCATCAGCTCCAGGAAGCATCCGCCGGCACCCATGGGGCAGGATACATGGGGGTGGGGCTGTCACAGGCATTCTGGGGGGCCCTCTGGTACCTCTGGCAGTGACAGGCTCCAGACCCTTCAAAGAGAAGGGCAGAGGGCTTCCCTGGTGGCGCAGTGGTTGAGAATCTGCCTGCCAATGCAGGGGACACGGGTTCGAGCCCTGATCTGGGAAGATCCCACATGCCACGGAGCAACTGGGACCGTGAGCCACAATTACTGAGCCTGCGCGTCTGGAGCCTGTGCTCCGCAAAAAGAGAGGCCGCGATGGTGAGAGGCCCGCGCACCGCGATGAAGAGTGGTCCCCACTTGCCGCAACTAGAGAAAGCCCTCGCACAGAAACGAAGACTCAACACAGCCATAAATAAATAAATAAATAAATAAATAAATAAAAAGAGAAGGGCAGGGTCTGGGGGCTGATTCTCAGCACTTGGACTCAGACCATGGGAAGGGCCATTGTCCACCTCGGGGTCAACAAACTGGGACTGTCTCACCCAACAGCCCGCTGTTCCTTCCCTGGGCGCCCCATCTCCACGAAAGGTGCCTCCCCCCCACATCCAGGGCACAGCCTACGGGAAGGGAGGGAGGCTTCCCTGCACCGCTGCTCCCCTCCACCACTGCCCCTCTTCTGTCTCAGGTTCTGGGATTCCACCCTCTTGAACTTCTCCCCTCCATCCCCCACCTTCCTCCTGGTCTCCCACATCTAACATCTCCTGCTCCAGGCATCCCTGCACGGCGACTGGAGGGGCCTGCCTGAAGCACAGTGTATCTGTCATGCTCTCCCTCATTAGCCCTCTGTGGCTCCCACTGCCTACAAAACCAAGCCCACACTCTTCAGTCTTGCCCGGCCTGGCCCCGCCACTCACACCCCCAGGTCCTCGGACACTTCGCATGGACTTCAGCTCTCAGGTCTTTGCTCAGAGTGGGGTCCCTTCCCAAGTGGCCTGTCTTCTCCTTTACCCCCTCTGAAATGTCCTCTTCCTGGCCACGTGCTCCCTGAATTCTTCTCTGATCCCGAGGAGTCCTCCCTGCCTCTGGCTCCCCCATGTCCTTGCCTGTGCTCTGAAGGTGCTCACCCACCTTGTGTTACAGCCTCTATGTTTGCCATCTCCTCCTATCCTGTGAACTCCAGAGGGAAGGGAGGGCTTCGGTCTTTATCTCTGAAGCCCCCTTGATTAGTTGAGGCAATGCTAGCTGCTATCACAGATGAGCCCAGAATCTTGGTGACCTAACACAGGAACAATTAACGTCTCACTCACTCACATCCAATGTTGATGTTCCTGGCCCGGTGGCCTTCCACAGGCTCCTTCAGGGACCCGGGCTCCATCCACCCTTAGAGTCCTCTCTCTAGAGATAGCACAGGCGGTTTGAGGGGTTTGTTCTTATTGTGGTGAAAACACACAGAATCAAATGTACCCTCTTAACCATTTTCAAGTGCACAGTCCAGGGCGGGTAACTGTATGCACATTGTTGCACCCTAGTTCTCTAGAACTTCTTCATCTTGCAGAGCTAACAGCACCCATCAAAAGACTCCCTTCCCCGCCCCCAGCACACCCATTTGTTAACCCCGTCAGCTACTGACGTGTGTCACTTCCACTCACATTCTGTTCGCACGAGCTCACTACGTGGCCACACCCTGGGGGGCTGCAGCCAGGGGGTGGGGAGCAGCTTCCCATAACGGGGCTGCCCTGCGGGAAGGGAGCCCAGCCTTGCACACAGGTGAGGCCGAGACAGGTGTGTGCTGAACTGAGCGTACACAGAGGGTGGAGGAAAGAGAGGCTTCGGGGAGGGAAGGAGGGCGACGGTTCCTGCTAACACCTCTGGGCACCTACTGCCGGTAAAGTGCAGAGCTGGGTGTGGTCACACACGAGAGCCACACGGTGCCGGGGAAAGAGCCAGACAGACTCGGTCCAGATTCCTGGTCTCTGGGCTCGGGGAGCTGATGAACTCGATGATCGCATGAGATGAGATGGGACGTGCAAAGGGCCCGGCACACAGGAAGCACTGTTACTATTTACCTTACACAATCCTGCAATGGGGAAACCCAGTCTCAAGTCACCTGGGCCACTTGCCCAGTTAATAAGCGGCGGGGCCAGATCTGCACTCACACCAAGACTGCATCCAGCTCCCCAGGGCGTCCCTGAGATGCCCTGTGACCTCCCAGCTCCGGCCTAAAGAAGATCAGAGAGCCGGTGCCCCGCTCACACCTCATGACCTCCCTCCCCTGACCTCTTGCGGGTAAAGCCCTGTGGTATCTGCCAGATGACGCCAACTCCCTCCACATCCTTTTAAAGGAGCTCCGCCTAACAGTTCTCAATATAAATACTGCAGAGCCTGGGCTGAGATCTGCTCCTTGTCTCCTTGCCCAGCCTCCTTTCACCCAGCCCTGCCTGCCAAGCGCGTCCACTGCTGACTCCATCCAAGACTTATTGCCAGTGGCCCCTCCACGTGTACAGTCGCCCAGCGCCCAACCTGCAGACGCAGCCCTGTCACCTCCCCTGTCAAACCCTCCCTCTTCGGGCTGGTGCAGCAGACGGGCTCACGGAGGAGCATTCAGAAGCGCCGTAGCAAAAGAAAGCAAATCTGAGCTCGCGTCGCCAAAGGCCAGCCACACGCCTGGCCACGGAGGTGCCCTGGGGAGATGCACGGGCTGCACGGCTGGCGGGAACAGGACGCTCTGAGCTGACCCGGCGTGAAGCCCAGCTCCGCAGGCATCACCAAGTCCCCGTCCTTCCCGCTGGCAGCTCCCTAAATGCTGTGGCTGGTCAAACAGACATTGACATCTCTTCCCCCTGCCTGGCACGCGGCAGGCCTTAAGCTTCAGAGAGACGCGGAAGAGGGCAAGAATGTAAAAACCACTCCTTCCTGCTTGGAAAAGGGCCTGCGTTCATGAGAACCTTCTTACCTCCCTGGCACAAGGCCGCTCATCACGGAGAAATGTTCATTTGTGGTCCGTTTCTGTTACTCCCGGAGCTCGCTTTCAGGTTTGGGGGGCCGCGCGCATCGAGAAGGCGCCTGCCCACCACTCTGCTTCCCGGGCCACGTCTGCGCCGTTTGATCCTCAGCCAGCGAGGCTGCGAGGCTGGCAGGAGCCGCGGGCAGGACGCCTGCCACCCTCGCACCCCCTTCCGGGCCATGCAGCTTGTGACTGTTTGATGCACCGCCCTCTTTCATCTGCACCGAGGTGCTCAGCCGAGTGAGGGGCAGGTGGAATCACTGGCGCCCCAGCGAGTGTCAGGAGGGAAATAAACCCCGTTGCTCTTCTTCTGCACCCACGTCGGTGGCAGGCGGGGCCAGCCACTGAGAGGCCCCTGCCCCAGCCGGCACCCACGTGCGTGCCCGGCTGGAATCTCCCCTCTCCCTCTGCCGTCCTGGAATTAAGGCAGGGCAGCTGTCATCTCTGGGTTCTCAAATGTAAATCCCAGAAACCTGCCTTCATCCTTCCAGCTGCCTTCATCCTTCTAAACGTGCCGTGTTTTTTCCAGGCTCTGCAAGACCGGGCCCTGTCCAGAGGCTGCTGATGCCCGGGCCGAGGCGGCCTCCAGGACACACCAGGGATTTCAGTCCCAGAGTCAGGGCCCCCTTGGTTCCGTGCTTCTGATGCCCCAAGCCCCACAGCAGAGCCTCCCCCAGGCCCGAGGCCATGGGCACCAGGAGAGAGACTGTCAGCAGCCAGGACCATGGAGAGAGGAGGGACAAAATTCCATCACCTGGGCTGGGGACGAGGGCCAGGACCCAAAGCACAGCAGGACACTGGGCTCCTCGCTGCTCTCCGAGATCCTTGCCTACTCTCTCCTGCCTCTAGGCCTGGCAGAAGCTGCTCCCGCTACCTCGGACACCCCTCCCCTCCTACTTCACATTGCTCTTCGCCATAGGCCTTTCAGGTCTCAGCCTGGGTACCACTTCTTCCAGGCAGCCCTCTCTGACCACCGCCAGACAGGGACAGATGCCCCTCCCTTCTCTCTCTCAGCTCCTCGCATTTCACGCCCCCCATGCTGCCCCTGTCACTCTGGGAGGGAAGAGCTTTTTGGTTTTTCTGTTTCCCTCTCCAGGCTACGAACTCCACAGGGCCAGTCAGGGATGTGGTCGGCCTGTCACAGCCCCTGACATGCCACCTTCATGAATATCTGCTGCCTGGGAGAAAAGATAAAAAGAATAAAGTGAATGAATTAATGTTGGGCTCATCGATCCTTCCCAAGAACCGGTGTCGCCCAAAACCCCAGATCATGTTGCTCCAGAGGTGAGCCCTGAACACCTGCGTGGCACAAGCTTCCCTCCGGTCCCAGCTGCCCTGGCAGTGGGTGGGGCCCAGCCTCAGCCTGACTCCTGGGCTTCCAGACCTTTCAGACCAGTGCCCCACAGAACTGGAGCCTTCCACAACCACTAGCCCCGCTGAAGCTGGCCCTTGCTCAGGCCCAGCCTCTCCTCCGACAGGAGTTGGTTGTGTGCCTGGTGCCCGGGCAGGCCGGCCCTGCTGCCCCCCGGGCCTCATTCATTTATTCCTTCATTCACTCACTCACTCATCATTTAAACCAGTTTGAGCTGGCTGTTTTGGTTCTTGAAATGAAAAGTCTTGACTGATTCTGCCTGAATCAGCCTTCAATGGGGTCCGCCTTCACTCTTTGTGTGGACTCCCAGCTCTGGACTCATTCTCACATTGGTTTGGATCCCAAACAGAAGCCCCGGCAGGCACCAGGTCTCTGCTTGCAGACGAGGCTTAGACGATACAGGGATCATGCCCTGGTGGGGAGCGGGTCTGCAGCCTGCAAGGCCTCGGCTGGACCAGGCACAGTCCTTCCCTTCCCATCACTCACGGCTGGACTCCCCTCTCAGAGAGCAGTTGAGGCCCTCTCCCCAATCCCCCATCATGAGTCCTCTCACCACCGACCCCTCCTCTCCACCACGGAGGGCTCGTTCCCACTCATGGATACAGATCATCACTTTTCCGCACTCGCCACGCCCAACGACAGCGGCCCAGGCCTGCCAGCAAGGCTGACCCCATAGCGCCCAGGGCCCCTTGTGGGCTCTCTGACTTTGCCCAGATGGAATCCACAGATTCCAGAGCTACTAAGTCAAGTCTGCTGAAAGACTATTGGAAATGGTTCAATTTGAGATGAAACAGTAGCCAACCTTCAGGGGTTACCATGGGCACTGTTTTCCTCTCTCCTTATACGTCGAGCCAGGCTGAGCAGCTAGGAGGAACACAGGCAGAGCCTTGCCAAAGAGGAAACTGTCGCTCGCTCACGGTCAGGCACAGGAACGCAGGACGCTGTTTCTGCCCAGGATTCAGGCTGGAAACCCTTGAGCAGGACCGCGCTGCAGTGTCAGAGGCCCAGGCCCCCCGGAAGGGCACAGCGACAACCCTAGAAGGATAAGTGGCAACAGCATTTCCTCCTGCAAACCAGTGAGCCTATGCGAGGAACGGTGGGCAGGAGCGCCTCACCAGTTGGAAAGCCCAAGGGGACAGACTCTTCCCATTTGGGGCCATCCAGAGCAAGCTGTTAGAGTCTCGTGTGGCCAAGAATTTGCCAGAACACTTCACTTCGTGCTCCCAGTCTGGAATTCATGCTGGCAAATGTTGCCTGTGGTTAATTAAACGTATTGATAAGATGTGACAGAAGGAGTGCCACGTTCCTCCCATGGTTTAGATATTCCCTCAGGAGCGGAGAGAGGGGAGTCCTGCCAACCCACAGCAATGTTCCATAAAACTAATCACTCTGCTGACTCATAAAATAAGGATCTGACACAAGGGTTGAATATCTGAGCTCCTCAAGGACAGGGACCAAGTCCCACTCGTCTGGTGTTCCCAGTGCCTTCCAGTTCCAGGCTCACAGTCGGGCACACAGAACCCGAGTGAGTGTGGGATCCCTCTGCTATGCCCTGGATTGTTTGGAAGGAAGGATCATACCTACAGAAGATTTCTTATTAGATTATTCAGCACACACAGCCACATAAATATAACAGAGCATGGATAGAATCTGTGTGCTAGAAACTATAAAAGCTGATGTAAGAAGCCAAAGAAGCGCTAAATAAATCAAGAGACAGCATGGTCGTGAATTGGAAAACTCACAAAGATGTCAATTCTCCCTACATAGATCTACAGATTTAACACAATTCCAATCAAAATCCCAGCATGATTTGGTAGTTATAGACAAACTGATTCTAAGTTTTTAATTTAATAGATAGGCCAAGAAACTAGCAAAGCCAAAATTTTGAAAAAGAAAATAAAATCGGAGGAGTCACACTACCCGATTTTTAGATTTTCTCAAAAGCGACTTAATCAAGACAGCATGATATTGGTGAAGAGATAGACACATATATCAATGGAACAGAATAGAGCATCTAGAAATAGACTCTCACGAGTATGGCCAATAGACTTTTGACATAGTGCAAAGGCAATTCAATGGATAAAGTATAGTCCTTTCAGCAAATGGTGTTGGAACAACTGGACATCATAGGCAAAAAATAATTTTTTTAAAGCTGATCTAAACATACTCCTTATTAAAAACAAAACAAAACAAAATGGAGTATAGATCTAAATGTAAAACACAAAACTTTTTAAAGAAAACATGGAAGAAAATCTTCATCACCTGAATTAGGTAAGGAGTTTTTAGACATGACACAAAATGCAATATACATAAAAGAAAATAATGACAACTTGGACTTCATCAAAATTAAGAACTTCTGCTCTTTAACACACACAGGTAAAAGAATGAAAAGACAAGCTGCAGACTAGGAGTAATATGCAAATCTCATATCCAATAAAGAACTTCTATCCAAAACGTATCAAAAACTCAGAATCCAACAGTAAGAAAAACAAAATAAAAAATGGGCAAAACCTCGACCAGTCACTTCACCAAAGAAGATATACAGAAGGCAAATATTCAGATGAAAAGGTGTTTAGCATCATTAGCTGTTAGGGAAATGCAAATTAAAACCATGATGAGATACTACTACACACCTATCAAAATGGCAAAAAAAAAAAATACTGACAATACCAAGTGCCAGTGAGAGTACAGCAACCAGAAGTCGCACATGTTTCTGATAGGAATACAAAATGGTATAGACACTTTGAAAACAGTTTTGTTTAAAGTTAAACATACACTACCCATCCCAGCAATCTCACTCTTAGATATATATACCCTAGAAAAATGGAAACATACGTTCACACAAAAACCTGTACATGAATGTTCATAGCGTCTTTATTTGTAACAGCCAAAAACTGGAAACAACCCAAATGATCTTCCACAGGTGAACAGATAAACTCTAGTGCATCCATATAATGGAACAGTACTCAATGATATTAAAAAAAAAAATTACTGATACATGCAATAATTTGGACGAATTATAAAGGTATTACACTGTGAAAGAAGTCAATATTAAAAGGTTACATTCTCTATGATTCTACTTATATAACATTCTCAAAAAGACAAAATTCTAACAAAGACTTTGTTACAAAATTAGTGACAGAGTACAGATAAGTGGTCTCCGGGGGCTTAAGGTAGCAGTGGGGAATCATTACAAAGGGGTAGCATGAAGAAGTATTTTGGGGGTGATAGAACTGTTTTGTATTCTGATTGCAGTGAGGGTTACACAAATCTATATGTGTGTTAAGTTCATATAAATATATCAAAAGTTTGTTTTATTGTGTACTAATTTTTAAATAAGATTCTAAAAAACTATTATAAATATACTCCAAATACTCAAAAGGAAAATAAGAACATGACAAAAAGAAAAATGGAAGATACAAAAAAGAAACAAACTTCCAGAGACAAAAAATAAACTGAATGAGAGTAACACAGATTAAACACTGCAGAAAAAATGGCCAGTAACCTTAAAGACATAACAACAGAAATTATCTAAAGCAAAGCACAGAGAGATAAAACATTGTGAAATAACATTGAGTGGTCCAACATGTATGTAATTGGAGCCCCAGACAGAGGGAAGAAAAAATATTTCAAGAAATAATGGCTGAAATTTTTCCAAATTTGATGAAAAATAAACTCACAGATCCAAGCTCAATAAACAGGATAAATATAAAGAAAACCACAGCAAGGCAAAACATAATCAAATTGTTGAGAAGAGGTGAGTAAAGTCTTAAAAGCCGTCAGAGAAAAAGACACATAATCACATAATGTACAGAGGAACAAAAATTAAAATGACAGCAGACAATGGAATTATATATTTAAATACTGGGGTGGGGGGGGGAGGGGGGGGCGTTGTCAACCTAGAATTCTATGTTCAGTGAAATATCTTTCAAAAATGAAGGCAGGGACTTCCCTGGCAGTCCAGTGGTTAAGACTTCACCTTCCAGTGCAGGGGGTGTGGGTTTGATCCCTGGTCAGGGAGCTAAGATCCCACATGCCTCACGGCCACGAAACCAAAAACATAAAAACAGAAGCAATATTGTAACAAATTTAATAAAGATCTTAAAAATGGTCCACATCAAAAATCTTTCTAAAAAAAATGAAGGCAAAATAAACACATGCAAATTTCAGACATGCAAAACCTGAGGTAATTCATTATGCATTACCAGCAGATCTGCACTACAAGAAATGTTAAAGGAAATTCTTCATACAGAAACAAAAATGAGAGGGTAACATCAGTGAAAATGAGAGAATAAGGATGTCTGAAAGCCCCTCCTCCACAAAGGCAATGAGGACCCTGGCAGAAATTGTCAGAATCAAACTGTTTAGAACTCTGGAAATCAACCAAAGGCTACCAGCAATCTAGGGAGCATTTATTCCAAAAATAGATGAATGTTGGTAACGACAGTGTACATTGTCATATTTTAACTTATCCTATTCCCATATTCCTCTCCCCAGCTCTTTTTCATATCTAAATATCTCATAGTAAAATAATAATTTAAAAAACAAATTATTTGCATATTCTTTGTTATTTCTCCAAGTCTAAACTCCCTGTTTAACTGACAGGAAGGCAGCTTTCTCCCAGATCCATACTTCCCACCATGTGTCTAGGGGTCTTTCGCAATTGGCCCTATCCATGTACTCCCCACTCCCCCGCTGGACCCCCCCTCCCAGGCCACACTTTCCTTCCTGATGCTGCCCCCCCATCCAGCATCTCAGACTTCCTGGAGCCTTTGTCCTAGTTGTCACAACCATCATGGCACTCCTCTGCCATGGCCCAGGGCGCCACTCACCAAGTTCTCTGCCCTGCCTGGCCCTGACTAAGGACTTCCTGCTTGTGGACACAATCACCAAGAGCCCCTTACAGACTAGTCGGACACCTGGCAGGAAGGGCAGGCCAGCGTCTGTTGGAGGGCACTGCCCTCTGTCCCTCTGAGAGGTGAGGAAGACGATGCCTCAGATCCCACAGTCAAAGCAACTCTACCAGCCCCCAGCACCAGAGCAGAAGCCATTCCCGTTCTCTCCTGGAGGGTCACTATCTTAGTCAGCTCAGGCTGCTGAACAAAATACCAGAGACTAGGTGGCTTAAACAACAGAAATGTATCCCTTACAGTACTGGAGGCTGGAAGTCCAGGATCAAGGTTCCAGTGTGGTCGGTGTCTGGTGAGAGCCCTCTTCCTGGCTTGCACATGGCCACCTTCACACTGTGTCCTCACATGACAGAGAGAGAGGTCATCTCTCTTGTGTCTTTTCTTACAAGGGCACTAATCCCATTCCTGAGGGCTCCACCCTCATGCCCTGCAAGATATCCAAAGATATCTCCAAATACCATCACACTGGGGGTTAGGGATGCAACATATGAATTTGGGGGGGAACACAATGCAGTCCAAAGCAGTCACTGTGACTGTGTCACTACCGTGCAGGAGCCATTGTGCCTCTCCTTCCCCACACCAAGCAGCTCCAACCATTGAGGATAGTTGAGTTCTTCCACCCAGCTGGGCTGGCTTGTGCAGACAACCTCCTTATTTTAACTCAGACAGGCCCACACACCCCTTCTTTGTTAAAGGGGTTCAGTGCCCCCCCGAGTCTCATAGCATGTGAGGTGTGCAGAAAGTGGGGAGCTGGCAAAGCTGTGTGCCAACAGCTTCCCTACTGAGCAAGCCTGCTGGAGTCATGGGAGCAGGCTGAAGACGAGAGGCAATGACATCCCAGGGCAGTGAAAAGGCTCGATTGACACACGTGGGTTTGCTGGGCATCTGTCACTGCATTTGTTCATTTCTCCAGCACACAGATTTTTTTATTTTTTGATTTTCTGGCCACGTGGCATGAGGGATCTTAGTTCCCCGACCAGGGGTCAAACCTGCGCCCCCTGCAGTGGAAGTGCGGAGTCTTAACCACTGGACCATCAGGGAAGTCCTTCTCCAGCACTCAGTTCTTGAGCACTTACTCCGGTACTGGGCAGGCTGCTGTGGGCAACAAGAGAGACAGAAGGACCCCTTCCTGCCTCCAAGACCTTCTGGTCCTCCATCGGATGCCATCCTGTGTTCTGGATACCCTGGCATGCACCAAGACTTGCCGGCACAAGGCTTGGGGTGGCTTCTCAGTGGAATGATGGGCCCAGGGTCCCCCTGCCTCACACATCACCTCTGGATGCCAAATGGCAATGATCTCATGACTGGTGTAAACAATGACAGTGACAGCAACGTTCAGGGGCCCTCGGGGCCAGCACTGTGTACACACTTCACATGCAACTTCACCTCTAGCCTTGGGCCAACCCTATAAGGTACAATTATCACCCCATTCTTCAGATCAGGAAACTGAGCCTCAGCGACGGGCTGTAACTTGTCCTATGGTGGCTAGGTTGAGACCTGACCTTGGCCTCTGAAGCTGTCCCAATCCCAGGGCCTGGGGACCACATGAAACACACATGCTCTGCCCATGTCATTTCCCATTTTCCCATCAGGAATCTTTGTTCCCCTGTGACCGCAGGCTGGATAATTTTCATGGGAGTTCAGGGTCAAAGGTGGGTCTGCAGAGCTGTGTTTACATCTTGCCTTGTCCTTGAACAGCTTACAAAAACAAGACATTTTTACGCCGTGACCTGCCACTTTCCCACGTCTTGACCAAGTGTGCTTTCCGCATCAAGTTGTTTACTTTCAAAACATTTCTGTTTCTCTAGGTTCGCTAGTGTAAATGCCCCCCAAGGCTGCCAGCCTTCCAGGGAGACGCAGGCTGCAGGCCACAGCTGCTCTCCTAAGCCTCCTAAGCCTCCCACTCCTCGGGTCACACCTGGTGGAGGCTGAGGCCACAGCAGCCAGCCCAGAGCAGTGATGCCGTCAGGGCCGCCAGGATGCTCAAAACTCTCATGAGGGTGTCTATGAAGGTCCCATCATGGCCGTGCTGGGTGTGGTCTGAGGCCACCCCAGAATGACCCCCTGACCCCTACCACCTTCCCCAGTGCGGATGGTCCAGTCCCCCACTGAGGCCATTGTGGCCAAGTGGCCCACAGTGAATAGATTCAGAGCAACAGGAAGGAAAGCCCACACCTGCCCCCTGCAGGCTTTGAGACAGAGCCAAGTCCAGGGGAGGGGCTGTCCGGGTCTCCAAACTCCACGCCCCAGGTGACAAGCCCTCCGGAGGAGGCAGCCTGGAAAGGCTGCAGGCAGCATGTGCTAGGAGACCTCAGCAAGCCATGCGGTCTCTGAAGCTCCATGTCCTCACCTGAGAACTTAGGACAGTACTAACCCGACACCCCTCACAGCACGGCCAAGATGATCAATGCCTGTTAAATGCTAGCCCTGGTCACCACTAAGGTTAGAAACATGCATGTTGTACAAGGCTCACCAACCCCTGCACCAACCGCTGAATTAATGTAGCTAAAATAGTACTTGATGGTCATTAAGAGTCTTCGAATCCAGCTGGAATGACGCAGGAATACCCCACGCTCTGTGTGGCAGATGTACCCAGAGACAGTTCTCACCAAGCCACGGGGGATGCCCATACCCGTCCCGATCTGGGCCTCCATGGCTTCAAGCTGATCTCAGATCACAGACACATGATTAAAGGGCATCAGTCTGAGCTTGGGGTGAGGACACGAAGCCCGGTGGCTGCCGGGATCAGAGCTTCCCCCGCACTGAGTGTTCTTTATCACATTTCACCTCCCAAGGGCACTAAGGGTGGGCACCACTGTAAAGTCCAACAGGTGGATGGGGAAACTGAGGCAGCCTCTGTGGCATCCCTTGAGGTAGTCAGAGACCCCACAGGATGTGGCCCAAGGAAGGTGAGGAAGCTCGCCCTGTACCAGAGGCAACGTAGATGCCAAAATGCTCACCAGCTTCAAAGCCTCGACTCAGAAGTCAGGTGCTCGGAGCAGAGGCCGCACCTGTGGGAGCGCTGGAGGTGCCTTGCCCAGGGCGCTGGGGTCAGCACCAAGGGGCTGCACAATCTCCTCCCCTACACCCTCCTTCCTCCACCGCACCCCCCAGCCAGCCTCACCCCAACAGGTAAGTCAGAGAGCAAAGGCACAGGGATTTCATAGAGGCCACACATCCATGACGCCAGTGAGAGGTGGCCATCAGCAGGAGAACAGTTTGCTTCCTACATGGTCACCTGGAAAAATTAGGAGGAAGAAGCCAAGGCAGAACCAAACACTGCCCCCACCAGGACCCTGGTGGTCCAAGGCATTAAGGAGGGTGGCCCTGAGGACAAGGAGTGCCAGGTGCCCACCGAGGTGAGCTGTCCTTGGGCAAGTTGGCAACTGATGGGGAACAAGACAAAAAGTGAGACTGGCCAGGAGCCATGATTTCCTTCTGGCTCGAGCCCACAGGCCTGCCAGAACTTGCGGGTCTGACTCAGGGGGTCACAACCTCCAGAGTCACAGTGTCACCACATCACAGCATTACTAAGTCACAACCTTACCACTGGTGCCTCTCGAGAGTTTTCTGGCTCCAGGTAATGGCAGCTGAGACAATATTTTCAGCAAAGCCATGCACGCCCAGTGACTCTCCAGAATCCCCGCCGCCCACTTAAACATCTCCAGACCCGTGAGGCCGGCGTGTGCTTTAGCAGCTGCAGATGCCCTGCTTGCTGTCAGCATGAAAGCTTTATGTGACTCCCTTGGGGCTTCAACTCTAAACAGTGCCCAGAAATTTTTATAGATTTATTTTTAGAGTCAACTCTGGAAGGAGTTCCTCATCAACAGCTTAGTAAGCACAGCCAGGTCCAGGAGCACAGTGACCTAGAAAGCCTCCAATCCCTCTGCCTTCCTCCACCGTCCCACTGGGCAGGACATGTGTTTCCCAACTCACGGACCTCTGCTCACAGGGATCACTTCCTCTCAAACAAGACAGCCAACAACACCTGGCCTTTGCCCCCAAGGAGGCCTTTGGAGCCAACTCCTTTGCATAAACCCCAAATACTCTCACCCACCAGCAGGCTTCCGGCAGAAGCAGCGGCCTGAGAGTGAGTGCTGTGTACTTTATAATGCCAACACCACCTACTCCATGGCCCTCAAGGCCCGAGGAAGCAGGTTCTCTGTCTGAGTTTCCAGGTGCCCTGGGGGTCAGGGAGCACAAGGTGGGTGGCTCTTGGTGTCAGGCCTGTGTTACAGTTTTGCCTCCTCATCTCCCTCTGTGACCATGGCCAAGTTACTTACCCTCTCTGAGCCTCAGCACCCTCTCAAAATGGGAGGATAGCACCCACCCCTTCAGCAAGCTCAGCCCAGCCTCCAGAAGCTTAGAGACATGGCTTGGCCACACCCTGTCCTGGGCCAGGCTCAGCAGGCCTACAGTAAAGGTTGGTTCCTCACTCCTCAGCACCTTGCCTCAGCACCAGAAAAATGTTGGAGAAAACGGTGCTCATCTTAACAGCCTCGGGAACCCCCCCTTCACTAACACTCATGCCCTGCGAGGCCAGAATCTGCCAGAATGGAGGCTCCAGACAGGGGAGATCAAAGTGCCTGGGAAAACTCTGTCCTCCAGGACCCCTCCCCAGATCGTGTAGAACAAGCAGAGGCCCCGAGTGTGGACTTGGGTCTGTAGGGGCTGGGCCTCACGGAGCAGCAATCTTCTCGGAAAATCCACAAGGCCCCCGGGCCCCTCCCGGCTCTGAGTCCAGAGCACAGCAGCCCCTGGGACATTCAGGGGAAGATGAGTCCTGGGGTCAAAATGCTCGCTGCTGGGAGCCAAAGGAACGAGATGGGCTTTTCTGGGAGAAAAGGACAATCCTAATGGCAGCATTTTTCCAGGACATCCAGGCAGCTTGCAGACCTGGGCCCGGGGCAGGGCCTCTCTGGGCTCTTGCCAGGCTCACTCACTCCACAAAGGTTGATTTTGTCCCAACACCGGGGACTCAGCTGTGAAAAACACCAATGAGACCCCTACCCTCTGGAGCTTAGAGACAGACACAAATCAAACAGACCACCAAATGAGATACTTACAGCTGTGATAAGTGTCCCGAAGGAAACAGAGAGGATGTGCTAAGGAAGAAAATAGCAGAACAGCCTCTCTCGGGGAAGACCTCCCTGGAAAGATGGGGAGCCAGGACCCGCCTGGCTGAGGGCAGGGCCAGAGCTCTTCCAACCACAGAAGCGTGGGTGTGCCAAGGCTCAAGGTGGGATCACAGCTAAGACTGAGCGAGCTCTTACCTACACCAGGCACCGGTTCCCGGCTTCACAGGTGGTGTATTTCTCTCCAAAACCCAAAGCTACTACATTTACACTTCACAGATGGGGAAACTGAGGCACAGACCAGTTAAGTGACTTGCCCAAGATCATGCAACTGGAAGTGGTAGAGCGTGGATTTGGATCTGAGTGATCTGGCTCCACGGGCGGTGCCCACACCTGGTCCCTGTCCAGGGGCACCCTCGGCCCAGGAATGGCTCTGCCGGCCCTTTAGCTCAGCACTGAGGCCAACCGGGCAGCTCAGAGCAGAGCCTGAGCTCTGGAGTCTGAAGACAGAGTTCAACTACTCCTGAAAATTGCTCCTGAGCTCAGGGCACCAAGTGGGGACAAGATCGGACCTTGTCAGCTGGCTGCAGAGCCGAGCGGCCGTGTGGCTGGGACGGGGCTGAATCTCTCTTGGGCAGGCAGGACGGCTCCCAGCCGCTCAGGTTCACTCCCAGCTCAAACTCTTCCTGGCTGTGTGTCCCAGGACAGGGTACTTAACCTCTCTGTGTCTCAGTTCCCTCATCTGTAAAATGGGGATGATCAATGAAGATCAACTGAGAAATAGCTATAGAATTGCTCTACAAAGGGACATTTTCCCCAAATGTCGCCAGTGTGTGCTAAGAAATGTTTATGCATGCCCTTTGTCATTGGCAGGGAAAGGCAAACCGTGGGCTTTTCTAGGGCCCAGAGGACATTCGTGCCACCCGGGTCCCCCTTGGGCATGCACTGCCACCTGTCAGTGGCTGGGACACACGCGGCACATTCATAACAGTCCACGCCAGAGACGCGGAGAAGAGCTGGATGCTAGCCAGGCACGGGGCCTCGTGGGGTGACCTGGGGACCTGACCCAGTCCTGCTTCGGCAGGAGAGCCACCTCCCCACCCCAGAGCCAGGCTGGGTCTACCTCTGTCCCCGCCACACGCACACACACGCACACACAGCCTCAGGGGTTGGCTAGGGCAGCGCCAGGGCCACAAGGCAACCACCCAGAACCAGGCCTTGGCAGGCTGCCCTGGACTTCAAAGCTCCTGAGAGCCAGGGTGAGGAGGAGGTCCCAGTCCCAGATAAAGACAGGGCTCACCCGCGTGGAAACCACCAGCCTCAGCCAGGGAAGAGGCCGGGCCCAGGGCACAGCTGGCTCTGGGTTCCTGGGCCCGTCAGCCTGCAGCCAGCATGGTGCTAGAACAGCTGTCAGCAGCGGTGGCCGGGACAGGCTGCATCCTGACAGCTCCCTCCCCCAGCTCCTCCTGCTCTGGAATTATCTGCCTCCAGGTGGGTGAGGTCCTCACTCCCAGCCTGGCTTTGCCTGCCTCTGGGCCCTGAGGATGGCCCCTCTCCTACCCTCCTCCTGACCTTGAGCATCCCCCAGAAATGCCTAGAAAGCCAATCCGGGCTCCCTACTGGTAATGCACGTGTGCAGGACAAATGCGTCTTGCTTGCCCTGTCTGTCCTGACTCCGGGGGGCGGACAGGCTGCTCACAGGCGCTCAGGACAGAAGAGAGGGGAACGCCCCTGCCGCTGCTGCTTCAAGCCAAGAAAATACTTCCTTGTGTCTCTCTGGGCAGGTCCTGCAGAGCCCAGGAATGAGAAGCATGCTAGCTGGTCCCCAGCACCCCTGCAAAGCAATCAGAGGAAATTCAATCCACAGTCTGTGGGATGCTTACTGCCCCCGTTCTGGAAATTCCTCCTCCTGGGTTTGCAGGGCTTTGCGTCCTCTTTCATCTCCCTCCCCTCCAGCTGCTCCTTCCCAGCCTCTTTTGCAGCCTCTCCAGCACCTGCCCCTTAAATGTTGCGGTTTCCTCATGGTCCACCCTCGACCCTCTACAGAGTGCGCCCTCTCCCTGGGCCATCTTCACCACCCAGCTTCAGGAACCCCCATCTGTCTCTCCAGCCCCCTCTGGGCTGCGGACCCCATTCACTCCTCAGCTGCCGGCTCCGCTCTGGACTTGGCTCTGGCAATGGCTGGTGGGACCTCCTCTGAAAGACTCGGGAACCACGGACCTACAGACGCCCACTCCCAACGCCCACAGAGATTTCTCCGTCTGAGTCCTTGACCTCCACCCCCAAAAGCAGGCCAGAAAGGGAGGCCTGAGCCTCAAGAAAGGCTGAGAGCCCCACCCCCGAGGTCCTCACCCTCGCCAGGCCACCCACTGTCCCCCTGTTGGTGCCACGGTGGCCTTGGAACCTTCTATTGGTCCTCACCGGGAGCTGTCATTATGCAGCGGTAAATTCCCAGATCGACAGACTCTCGTCCAAGCACCCACCTGCACACACCCAGGCCTGAGCCACAGACTGCATAAGCCACGAGGGATTTCTGACTCCCTGCTCCCCACTGTGGCGAGGCCTGAAACTTTAGGTGCGTGTCCAGTCTGGGGTCCCGCTGGTGCCCCCCAGCCTCTGGGACAGATGGGACAATCTCCTCTATCCTCACATCTCTCCCTCTCCACCGTCGTGGCTGCCAGATTCACCTTCTAAGGATCCCACGCTATGAGCACCGGATCACTGCTTCTGCATTTACCTCCCTCAAATTCTTTCTGGAATCAACTGATGCCTAAATAACTAAATTTTAAAATGTATTAAGATTACATTTGTCATGTGAATAAGATTACTCAGGCCACTGACCCAGCTATTTACAGGCAAAGATTCTGTTTTTACACATCTATCTATCCACATATTTTTATAGGAATATAGGAATATTTGTAGCTGTCTAGGTAGCTTGCTGGATGGATGGATAGATGGGTCAATAGGTAGACAGATCTAACTTAACCCACTATATGTGTTCTGAGAAAGTCATCAGTCAAATGTTTTTCTAACTTGAGCCACATTTTAAATTCATCTCGAAAGAAAGACTCTTGTAAAGCAAGCACACACACTTTAATTTAATGGCTATTTACAGAGGTTTTCTGATACTGGACACATCTAGGAATGGATTTCAGTTCCCCTGTCTCCAGCCTGTGTGCCTTCATCTATCAGACCAGCCTTCTTTAACACTGTGCCCTTTGCTGTCCCAACTGAGGTTAAGACAAAATTCAAAGACTATCTCTTTGGATGAAATTAGTTTTCCACCAGACTCACACCTCCATCAGCTGCTTTGACCTCCCCTCCCCTCCCTACCCTCTCAGGAACCTCACACCATCCTCCACCCCAGTGACTAAAGGCACCAACCTAGCAGCTCAGAGCCTGTCTTCCCCAGGTGGGCAGAGCCACCTCAAAGTTTATACTTTCCACGAGATGGTCATAAGGTCTAATTTTATAATGATGACATCACCTTCCTGCATGCAGGTCTTCTATACAGCAAATACTGTCATATTTGTTACCTCAGGGACTCCTTGCAACTCCCTCCCAGAGATGAGTCTCCATTTTACAGGTGAGAAAACAGACTGAACAAGGGGGAGACATTTACCCTCAGTCAGGTGACAGGTAATCGTTGAACCGGGCTGCGGTCTGGATCTGGCCCTAAAGCCAATGCACGGGCGGACACCCATCCCCTCACATTTCCCGGACAGCCCAAATCTTCGTACTTTGTGGCTAGAGACAGTCCTTTAGCAGGGTCCAGCCCAAGTGAGTCTCCAGGTCAGGCAACAAGGACTTCAGTGCCCTTATCTGGCAGCTATATTCTCAGTACCACCTCAAGCAGGATGTGTCCAGGGGAGCTGGGGCCTCAGAGGATCCAGAGCGGACTGGAGCAGTGAGCTGCAATGGTCTCACACACACACACACACACACACACACACTTCAAGGAGAGGCACAAACATGCCAACGAGGAAGAACCAGCTCTGCCATTTTCATGCTGTTTGACCTTGAGCAAATCACTCAACCTCTCTGAGTCTCAGTTTCTACATTTATAAAAACAGAAAAGAATACCAACTTAAGGTTTTATGAGTATTAAATGAGAATTCATGAGAAAGAATTCTGCAAATGACTAAAGTTCATGTAAATAAAAGGGAGTTGTCATTATCACCATTATTACATATTTATTATTTCAGAATTGTTAATATGATTTTCATTACCATTAGGACACCAGCGTATCTTCCTCAACCAGGTCAGGAAGACCAGGAGATTGTTAAGATGCAGTTGAACAGCCAAGATGAATCGTAGGTAGGCGTGACCAGGAGCAGGTCAACGGACCTAAGAGATGACCACAGCTGCCTTCCCGATTTGACCTGAGGCCCGGGGTGCCTGTCCTGGGCAAGGGTCACTGACGCCTGAGGTTCTCCTCCCTGGGGCCCAGTCATGCCAGGGGTGCTCCTTCTCCTCCCACAAGATCGCCTTAGGGGCTAGGAGTCCATCTCGGTAGCAGTCTTAGTCCCAGGCCGGGTGTCCTCAGCTCCCCTGCCAGCTCACTCCTTCTAGGCCCATGTCTGCCCACCCTCATCCAGTTCCCCTTCTGGGTCAGGCGGCTGCTGGGCCTGGGGTCGGGACTGCCAGGAGCTCAAGACTCCCAGCACCACACCCATCATTCAGACAGCTGCGGTTAGTCCTCTAAGCCCAAGCCCTGGGGTTTGGACGGCGCTGGCCAGCTGAGGCCACATCCAGTCTCAGCTGACCCTCAGAGGTAGGTAAAGCGCTGCCCCCCAAAGCCCCACGCCTCAGTGCAGCCTCCTGCAGGCTCCCCTGCGTGGGCACCCTCCGACCACGCAGGTGTGTTTAGAGGTACAGGAGGGAGGCCCTCCCAGCACCCTGGACCACAGGGTACTCTTCCTCTGGGCTTCAAACCATATGCCAGCCCCTAAAGCTCCTTGGGGCAGCCAGAGACCAGCTGAGGCAAAGGAGGCTCCAGGCCTCACGCAGGGTGAGACTCGGAGTCACGAATGTCCCCCGGAGCAGGAGTCCCCATTTGCCCCACTGCGTCCCCAGCAAGTGGTCTCAGGTTCCCTGCAGCCTGGAGAAACCAGGTCAGCCGCAGGCCCACCCAACTCTCCCCCACTGCCGCCAACACTCCAGCCCCAGGAAGGAAAATCCTTTTCCCTATGCTCCTGAGCTCTGCTGAGACAGGCAAATTATCAAAGAATTGCTGAGGACAGTGGAAGGAAACCTAATCCCAGGGCTTAGTGAGAGAGCAGGCCTCGCATTCTATGAGTCTCCTCCCACCTAGCTCCTGGGGTCCCTGCCATTGTTCCAGGTCTTTCTTAACTCTTTCTTCCCTTTCTTGGCTAAACCAAGCAAAGATGCAAAGATTGGAGCCCTCCCTGAGCCAGTAGAGGGACTAACCTCCACAACATGGCAGCGCAGGCCACTGGGCACGCCTGGGGCCACGGCCACAAGCACTGCAAGCCCAGAGCACCGTGGGAATTGGGAGTCCCTGGGGGCAGTGCTCGCTGACTGACAGGGGTGGGCACGTAAAGCCCCGGCAGCCTCGCTCTCTGGGTGGGATATCTCAGGCTGAGTCTCCCAGAGACTCCCCAGCAGCACCTTCCTTCCCAGCTCAAGTCTCCACTCCTGTTGGTTTGGTCTGGGATGGTCTCCCAGATATGCAACCTTCCTCCAATCCTGGTCTCAGGATCTGCTTCTCGGAGGCAGGGGAGGAGGGGGAATGGGGGAGGACAAACCAGGACAGAGGGCGGAGGCTCAGAGGCTGGAAGAGGAAGGACTCGCTCAAAGAAGTGTTGTTCTGCAGTAGAGAGAGAAGGGCGGTGGGAAGGAATAAGGATCTCAGGGCACCTGCATGTCATTTAATTCTCACTCTGGTCCTTTGGGGTAGCTGTTATTATGCCCATTTCCCAGATGCAGAAACTGAGGCTCAGACATGCCCCAGGTCCCCAACCAGGAATAGGTGGAGCTGGGATTCAAACCTGGTCTCCTGGGATTAAGGCCAGGTCCCTGGCCCTGGACCACGGTGCCTCCAGGCAGGGGATGCAGAGCTAGAAGAAATAGTGTGTCCCCCAGAAGTGGAGCATGAAGGCAATACGGTCCCATCAGGTCCATGACATCGATGAGAAGGTGGTCAACGGGCAGGACGGTCAGCGTTCTGTCCTGGCCCCTCCTCGGGACAGGCCCCCACGTGGCTCGCCGGCCCAGGAACACAGACAGCCCAGCCCCTTCCCTACACCGAGCAGCCCCTTACCTCACACTGCCCAGCGCTCAGCTTTCGCTTTAAAGCCCAGCTAATCAGAAGTATATTTTATTTTCTCAGGGGAGGCAGCTATGGGATAAAAGTCAGAAGTGTAAACTCTGGTGGTGGAAGAATCATCGCATTGCTTTTCATTAATATTTTTACAGTGAAGTTTTTATGGCTTTCCAAAGACACACAGAAGAATAAGGCTCATCGCTCTCATTATTGGTGATGACTGGGGTAGAGTTCAAAAGGCTAAGGCATTGCTGAAACAACCTCCAGTGAGGCGGGGCGGGGGTGGGGGAAGGCGGATGCTCACCACCAAGCACCACATCCACCGCAGGGCCAGAGAAAGCATCTGTCCAGGAAAGGACCAGGGGGAGGAGAGAGGTCGGCACCTGGGACCTTCAAGTTCTTCCATGTGCACAATGAATCGAGGGGGGTGGGGTGTTGTGAATGAATGAACGAACTGATTCCACAAAAACCTTCTGTTTGGCCAAGGAAACTAAAATAATTGAATTGAATTAAATTAAATTAAAAATAATTAAATTATTTAATTTAAAATAATTAAAATAATGCGGCCCATTAATAAGGTAGACTACGATAGAGCCATAAACTTAATGTTTGGGAGAATATTTAACAATAATGGGAAAGTATCCCCTTCTATTATTAAGTGAAAAGCAAATGATAAAGCAGCGTGTAGATGGGACTTCCCTGGCAGTCCAGTGGTTAAGACTCCGCGCTTCCACTGCAGGGGGCGTGGGTTCGATCCCTGGTTGGGGAACTAAGATCCCACATGCCTCGTGGTGCGGCAAAAAAAAAAAAAAGTGTGTAGAGTAGGATCCAAGCTTTATCTTCAAGATACAGCATGTACGTATATAAAATATGTGGAAATGCAATGTAAGGACATGCAAAATGGCAGGGTAATACACAGTTTGTAATTTCTTCTTTATCTTTCTCTGTATTTTCTAGTTTTCAATATGACTATGTGTTACTTCAGAAATCAGGGAGAGAAAAGGTTCTAGTAACAATAAGGCCAAATATCATAAAGTAATTGACAGCTTGACTTCTTTGCATGAAACGCAGACCAGATTTATGGGAGCCCGTCTGGGCACGGGGGCTGGGGGGTGGCTCCTGAGATCCTCATGGACCCCAAGGAGGGAAAGGGAGAGGAGACCTGGGCAGACAGGGGGTCATTCTCACATCCTGCTTCTACCAGCTAGTCCTGCTTTACTGGGCTCAGCATGGATTTTACTCCACTGATCAACGTGCCAAGAAATGGCACTTTGTATTTTTTAAAAGCAAATTAAACCTGACCTTATATTCCCGCCCTATGCTCCCACCCTTGGGGTGATGGCAAATTCACTCCGTCATTATATTAGGGCCCCTTCTCAGACTAGGTTGTGAGATTCAGCAAATAAAAATACACGAAAAAGAAAAAAAAAAATACACGATGCCCAGATTAAATAAACAAACAAACAAAAAATTAGCATAAGTATATCCCATGAAATATTTGAGATATACTTATCTTAAAATATTATTCATTTTTTATCTGAAATGCAAATTTAACTGGGTGTCCTTTGTTTTTTCTGACAACCCTATCTCTGTCTCCTAAGGGTTCTGCAAAGGCCCAAGGACGGTACGTACAGCAGAATAGGTGGGGAGGCCCCAGGCCTCTGAGTTGCGGGTTCACCAGGGGCAGGGAGCTTTCCTATCCCCATACTAAATGGGGCAGGGCAGGCGGGGACATCTTTGCCAAGACTAAGCACCTGGTGACCAGGGGTAGTAGTTGGTCACCCCCCGTAAAGCCTTGCCACCTCTCAGGACACTACGGGCATGGGGCCTAGGTGCCCACTGCTATCAGGACCCCATAGGCCATCCCTGTATGAGTCAGGGGTCTGGCAGGAGACCACTGGTCCATCAAAGAGACCATTTACAAAGCCATGGACCATGTGTAGAGAAACCAGTGCAGACCCAGGGCTACCGATGGTATGAGGGGAGGCAGTCCCTTCCAGAAGCTGGGCACAGAGACTGGGAAAGGGGCTGCTGAACAGACACTGAGACCCTCAGAGACCCCTGAGGGAGAGATCCAGGAATAAGTACCCAGCCTCTCCTCCCTCCCACATCTCCTGCTGGTGCTTCCCACCGGCCAAACCAACTGGAAGCCAGTGAGCCCATTGAGGCAGTCCCTGAGGGTCCCCTTCCAGGGGCCCAGAGCAGATGGGAAGAGCACAGAGGGCAAATGGAGGGCACGCAGCACAGTGCCCCTCAGCGGAAAGGACTCTCCCAGCCCCTCCTCTCACGGTCGCCACCCTTCATCCCGGGCCTCCCTCTGGGAGAACCCCTCCAGTCCCTTCAATGAGCTAAACAAAAGGCCAGGGACAGGCATGGTCCTCAAGCAACAAGTGGCCCGAAGCAAGAGGACACAGCAGCCTGAAGCCCTCTAGAACAGGGGAGGAAAAATGCAAAAGCACGCAACACTGATTAATATCTCATCTGTCTTGATCACACCTGCTTTGTGTTTGACTCCCATCTAAATCCCGCTTCAAAACAGTTTTGCAGCTGAAAGAATAAAGAAGCAAAAACCAGGGCTATAAGCAAACCAGACAAATAAATGCACCAACTCAGAACAAAAACTCCAACCCCCGGAAACATACGTGTAAACTAAAGCACACTGACAACGTGTCTTTAGTATGGACATTAATTAGCCAGGCTGAGACAGACCCCACTCCACAGAGGATGACTCCCTGGTCTTCTGACCCAGGGGTTTATTTTCACAAGGCAATCAGCAAATTCCACTTTCCCTGGCCTCAATAATTGGTTCAGGAATGGGTACCCAAGCCAATCAAAATCAACGAGGCCTCTTCTTCCATAAGAAAGCAATTAGAAGAGTCTCAACCTTTCCCTCTAGACACGAATAAGGAAGGATGTAGCTCCAGGAGCTATGGCACCCATTCTGTGCCTAGGAGGAAAGAATCTGCCTGAAAATATGCTAACATCGAGGAAGCAGAGCCAAGAAAGGAAGAGAGAGAAGCTAGGTCCTGGTTACATCATTTGAGACCTGGATCAAACCATTCCTGACACAGTTGAGTTACAGGCACCAATAAAATCCCACGTTTTTCTGAAGGCAGTCTGGGTTAGGCTTTCTGATACAAGCTGGATTCCTAAACAGCATGCAGCATATTAAGAACCAGGAACACCATTCCTGCTTCTTTCAGGGCCATGTAAGGAGAAAGCAGCCAGCTTCCTCCATCCAGTTGGGAATCAAAGTGTCAGCCTCTGCTAAAGCGAAAGGAATAGACAACCAGGAACCCGGACTCAGCACAGGCGCAGCAGGGCAGCCCGCTACTTTGCCAAAGGTGTCAAGTCTGCTCAGCCCCTTTTGGGACAGCACAGTGGTTACCAGCAGGGACCCAGGGCCAACTGGCTCTGCCTCCTGGGCTTGATGCCAGCTCTATCCCTAGCCAGCTGACCACCTTGGGCAACTTTCTTAACTGCTCTGGGCCTCAGCCTCTGCACCTGAGGATAAAAACAGTGCCAACAACATGGACTGTTGTGAAGACTATGAGGTAATATCTGTAAAGCCCTTAGGACAGTGCTTGGCACAGAACTGGCCTCACTGAGAGATTGTAGCTGCTACTGTCGTTGTTGTTGTTATTAATACCTAAGCCCGCCCTGGATGAGTTTCACTCTGGAGGTTTGTCATCCTCCAGACTCCTCCTTACACGTGGAAGAATCCTGTGGCCTATGCTGCATGCGCCCCCTCTCCCTGCAGACTCCACCCTGCCTGACCCTGAACCTGACCTGGTAGGCCGCCCTGAGCCCCACCTGATGGTTCAGGCTCATGCAGACTCAGTGTCTGCAGCCCTTCCCCAAGCCCGGGCTGTGCAGATTTTCTGTTGCAAGTGACAGAAAATCCTCCACAAACTGGGAAATGGGGGAGGTGACTTCACTGTCAGGATTCAGGGCTTCTGAGAGGCCATCAGCACACCCGCTCACACCTCCTCTCCCGGCCTTTCTTACCTCTACGTTGGTTATATCTTCTGGTACGTCATTTTCAAATTAAAGACAACTTTTTTTAAAAGTCTAAAAGGTTTCTTTAATCACTATAAAAATTAGAGTTAATAAGGATAGAGGAAATATAATCATTCAGAATACAGAATACTGAATAGCTGAAATTACCCCCCAACAAGTGAATAATAATGAACATAACACATGGAAAAATTCATGGATTGTGGCTAATGTCATTCTTAGAGGAAAATTCAAACCCTTCTTTTTTTTCTATTTCTTGGCTGAGCTGTGTGGCATGGGGGATCTCAGTTCCCCAACCAGGGATCAAACCCACGCCCCCTGCAGTGGAAGCGCGGTATCTTAACCACTGGACCACCAGGGAAGTCCCTTTTTTTTTTTTTTCTATTTTTCAAAACCTTTACTATATTAATTAGAAAACAAGAAAAAAGGAAAACAAATGAGTGTAGCTCACAGGACTAGAGAAAGAACAACAGTCAATTCAAGGTAACAAGAAGGACCTAAGAAAACAAATAACAGGCAGAATTCAAAAAAAATTCAAAAATCGAGAACAAAACAGAAATGATGAGCACAGTCAAAATACCAATACATAAAATACAAAATGAAAACAGGGAACAACTCAGATATAACAAATATTGTATTTGATATTAAATATTTAAGGGATATTATTCACAACCACAAGCCAATACTTTAAAACAGATTAAATGGAAATACTTCTGGAAAAAAAACATAAGTGCCAAAACGGGCTCAAGAGGAAATAGAAAAGTTGACTAGATCAATAGCCACGAAAGAAAGTAAAAACCCAAGAGAACCAACAGACAGACTATTAGAAAAAGTGGGAGAGGGCCACAGAAAGAGAGACAGAGGTATCTGAGAGGAGGCATAATGGTAAACTGGGAAGCAGACTCTTGAGTTCACAGCTGGCCTGTGGTTTTTGCATCTCATCAAGGATCTCCTCCTCGTACAGGTGGTATTTTTCTGAAGTTGTTCATTGAGACTTCCCAGCATTCCTGCAGATATAATAGCCGTGTGGCTGACAGGGTTTTCGTGTTCCGGCCAGGTGTCAGGCCTGTGCCTCTGAATTGAGAGAGCCAAGTTCAAGACACTGGTCCACCAGAGACCTCCCGGCTCCATGTAATATCAAATGGCGAAAGCTCTCCCAGAGATCTCCATCTCAATGCTAAGACGTTGAGCTCCACTCAATGACCAGCAAGCTATAGTGCTGGACACTCTATGCCAAACAACTAGCAAGACAGGAACACAACCCCACCCATTAGCAGAGAGGCTGCCTAAAATCATAATAAGGTCACAGACACCCCAAAACACACACTGGACGTGGTCCTGCCCACCAGAAAGACAAGGTCCAGCCTCATCCACCAGAACACAGGCACCAGTCCCCTCCACCAGGAAGCCTACACAACCCACTGAACCAACCTTACCCACTGGAAGCAGACACCAAAAACAACGGGAAATATGAACCTGCAGCCTGCGAATAGGAGATCCCAAACACAGTAAGTTAAGCAAAATGAGAAGACAGAGAAACACAGAGCAGATGAAGGAGCAAGGTAAAAACCCACCAGACCAAACAAATGAAGAGGAAATAGGCAGTCTACCTGAAAAAGAATTCAGAGTAATGATAGTAAAGATGATCCAAAATGTTGGAAGTAGGATGGAGAAAATACAAGAAATGTTTAACAAGGACCTGGAAGAACTAAAGAGCAAACAAACAATGATGAACAATACAATAAATGAAATTTAAAATTCTCTAGAAGGAATCCAGAGGCAGAAGAACGGATAAGTGACCTGGAAGATAAAACAGTGGAAATAACTACCACAGACCAGAATAAAGAAAAAAGAATGAAAAGAACTGAGGACACTCTCAAACCTCTGGGACAACATTAAACACACCAACATTCGAATTCCCAGAAGAAGAAGAGAAAAAGAAAGGGTCTGAGAAAATATTTGAAGAGATTATAGTTGAAAACTTCCCTAACATGGGAAAGGAAATAGTCAATCAAGTCCAGGAAGTGCAGAGAGTCCCATAAAGGATAAATCTAAGGAGAAACACGCCAAGACACATATTAATCAAACTATCAAAAATTAAATGCAAAGAAAACATATTAAAAGCAGCAAGGGAAAAGCAACAAATAACATACAAGGGAATCCCCATAAGGTTAACAGCTGGTCTTTCAGCACAAACTCTGCAAGCTAGAAGGGAGTGGCAGGACATATTTAAAGTGATGAAAGGGAAAAAGCTACAACCAAGATTACTCTACCCAGCAAGGATCTCATTCAGATTTGATGGAGAAATTAAAACCTTTACAAACAAGCAAAAGTAAAGAGAATTCAGCACCACCAAACCAGCTTTACAACAAATGCTAAAGGAACTTCTTTAGGCAGAAAACACAAGAGAAGGAAAAGACCTACAATAACAAACCCAAAACAATTAAGAAAATGGTAATTTGAACATACATATCGATAACTACCTTAAATGTAAATGGATTAAATGTTCCAACCAAAAAACACAGGCTGGCTGAATGGATACGAAAACAAGACCCGTATATATGCTGTCCGCAAGAGACCCACTTCAGACCTAGGGACACATACAGACTGAAAGTGAGGGGATGGAAAAGGATATTCCATGCAAATGGAAATCAAAAGAAAGCTGGAGTAGCAATTCTCATATCAGACAAAATAGACTTTAAAATAAAGACTATTATAAGAGACAAAGAAGGACACTACATAGTGATCAAGGGATCAATCCAAGAAGAAGATATAGCAATTGTAAATATTCATGCACCCAACATAGGAGCGCCTCAATACATAAGGCAAATGCTAACAACCATAAAAGGGGAAATCAACAGCAACACAACCATAGTAGGGGACTTCAACACCCCACTTTCACCAATGGACAGATCATCCAAAATGAAAATAAATAAGGAAATACAAGCTTTAAATGGCACATTAAACAAGATGGACTTAACTGATATTTATAGGACATTCCATCCAAAAACAACAGAATACACTTTCTTCTCAAGTGCTCATGGAACATTCTCCAGGATAGATCATATCTTGGGTCACAAATCAAGCCTCGGTTAATTTAAGAAAATTGAAATTGTATCAAGTATCTTTTCCGACCACAACACTATGAGACTAGATATCAATTACAGGAAAAAATATGTAAAAAATACAAATACATGGAGGCTAAACAATACACTACTAAAAAACCAAGAGATCACTGAAGAAATCAAAGAGGAAATCAAAACATACCTAGAAACAAATGACAATGAAAACACGATGACCCAAAACCTATGGGATGCAGCAAAAGCAGTTCTAAGAGGGAAGTTTACAGCAATACAATCCCACCTCAAGAAACACGAAACATCTCAAATAAACAACCTAACCTTACACCTAAAGCAGTTAGACAAAGAAAAACAAAAAAACCCCAAAGTTAGCAGAAGGAAAGAAATCATAAAGATCAGATCAGAAATAAATGAAAAAGAAATGAAGGAAATGATAGCAAAGATCAATAAAACTTAAAGCTGGTTCTTTGAGAAGATAAACAAAATTGATAAACCATTAGCCAGACTCATCAAGAAAAAGAGGGAGAGGACTTAAATCAATAAAATTAGAAATGAAAAAGGAGAAGTTACAACAGACACCACAGAAATACAAAGCATCCTAAGAGACTACTACAAGCAACTCTATGCCAATAAAATAGACAACCTGGAAGAAATGGACAAATTCTTAGAAAAGTACAACCTTCCGAGACTGAACCAGGAAGAAATAGAAAATATAAACAGACCAATCACAAGCACTGAAATTGAGACTGTGATTAAAAATCTTCCAACAAACAAAAGCCCAGGACCAGATGGCTTCACAGGCGAATTCTATCAAACATTTAGAGAAGAGCTAACACCTATCCTTCTCAATCCCTTCCAAAATATAGCAGAGGGAGGAACACTCCCAAACTCATTCTACGAGGCCACCATCACCCTGATACCAAAACCAGACAAAGATGTCAAAAAGAAAGAAAACTACAGGACAATATCACTGATGAACATAGATGCAAAAATCCTCAACAAAATACTAGCAAACAGAATCCAGCAGCACAGTAAAAGGATCATACACCATGATCAAGTGGAGTTTATCCCAGGAATGCAAGGATTCTTCAATATATGCAAATCAATCAATGTGATAAACCATATTAACAAACTGAAGGAGAAAAACCACATGATCATCTCAATAGATGCAGAAAAAGCTTTCGACAAAATTCAACACCCATTTATGATTAAAAAAACTCTCCAGAAAGCAGACACAGAGGGAACTTACCTCAACATAATAAAGGCCATATATGACAAACCCACAGCCAACATCGTTCTCAATGGTGAAAAACTGAAACCATTTCCTCTAAGATCAGGAACAAGACAAGGTTGTCCACTCTCACCACTATTATTCAACATAGCTTTGGAAGTTTCAGCCACAGCAATCAGAGAAGAAAAAGAAATAAAAGGAATCCAAATTGGAAAAGAAGAAGTAAAGCTGTCACTGTATGCAGATACATAGTCAGAATCCTAAAGATACTACCAGAAAACTACTAGAGCTAATCAATGAATTTGGTAAAGTAGCAGGATACAAAATTAATGCACAGAAATCTCTTGCATTCCTATACACTAATGATGAAAAATCTGAAAGAGAAATTAAGGAAACACTCCCATTTACCACTGCAACAAAAAGAATAAAATACCTAGGAATAAGCCTACCTAAGGAAACAAAAGACCTGTATGCAGAAAACTATAAGACACTGATGAAAGAAATTAAAGATGATACAAACAAATGGAGAGATATACCATGTTCTTGGATTGGAAGAATCAACATTGTAAAAATGACTATATTACCCAAAGCAATCTACAGATTCAGTGCAATCCCTATCAAACTACCAATGGCATTTTTCACAGAACTAGAACAAAAAATTTCACAATTTGTGTGGAAATACAAAAGACCCCGAATAGCCAAAGCAATCTTGAGAAAAAAAAAACGGAGCTGGAGGAATCAGGCTCCTGGACTTCAGACTATACTACAAAGCTACAGTAATCAAGACAGTATGGTACTGGCACAAAAACAGAAATATAGATCAATGGAACAGGATAGAAAGCCCAGAGATAAACCCACGCACATATGGTCACCTTATTTTTGATAAAGGAGGCAAGAATATACAATGGAGAAAAGACAGCCTCTTCAATAAGTGGTGCTGGGAAAACTGGACAGCTACATGTAAAAGAATGAAATTAGAACACTCCCTAACACCATACACAAAAAGAAACTCAAAATGGATTAAAGACCTAAATGTAAGGCTAGACACTATAAAACTCTTAGAGAAAAACATAGGCAGAATACTCTATGACATAAATCACAGCAAGATCCTTTGTGACCCACCTCCTATAGAAATGGAAATAAAAACAAAAATAAACAAATGGGACCTAATGAAACTTTAAAGCTTTTGCACAGCAAAGGAAACCATAAACAAGACAAAAAGACAACCCTCAGAATGGGAGAAAATATTTGCAAATGAAGCAACTGACAAAGGATTAATCTCCAAAATTTACAAGCAGCTCATGCAGCTCAATATCAAAAAAACAAACAACCCAATCCAAAAATGGGCAGAAGACCTAAATAGACATTTCTCCAAAGAAGATAAACAAATAGCCAACAAACACATGAAAGGATGCTCAACATCACTAATCATTAGAGAAATGTAAATCAAAACTACAGTGAGGTATCACCTCACACCAGTCAGAATGGCCATCATCAAAAAATCTACAAACAATAAATGCTGAAGAGGGTGTGGAGAAAAGGGAACCCTCTTGCACTGTTGGTGGGAATGTAAATTGATACAGCCACTATGGAGAACAGTATGGAGGCTCCTTAAAAAACTAAAAATAGAGCTACCATACGACCCAGCAATCCCATTACTGGGCATATACCCTGAGAAAACCATAATTCAAAACAAGTCATGTACCACAATGTTCATTGCAGCTCTATTTACAATAGCCAGGACCTGGAAGCAACCTAAGTGTCCATTGACAGATGAATGTATAAAGAAGATGTGGCACATATATACAATGGAATATTAGCCACAAAAAGAAACGAAATTGAGTTATTTGTAGTGAGGTGGATGGACACAGAGACTGTCATACAGAGTGAAGTAAGTCAGAAAGAGAAAAACAAATACACATATATATGGAATCTAAAAAAAAAAAAAAATTGTTCTGAAGAACCTAGGGGCAGGACTGGAATAAAGACGTAGACATAGAGAATGGACTTGAGGACACAAGGAGGGGGAAGGGTAAGCTGGGACGAAGTGAGAGAGTGGCATGGACATATATACACTACCAAATGTAAAATAGATAGCTAGTGGGAAGCAGCCACATAGCACAGGTAGATCAGCTCGGTGCTTTGTGACCACCTAGAGGGGTGGGATAGGGAGGATGGGAGGGAGACGCAGGAGGGAGGAGATATGGGGTTATATGTATATGTATAGCTGATTCACTTTGTTATACAGCAACAACTAACACACCATTGTAAAGCAATTATACTCCAATAAAGATGTTAAAAAAAAAAAAAAAGAAGAAATGGGAGAGTTCAGTACAGCTGCCAGATACATAATCAACATACAGAAAGCAGCGTTTCTCTGTTCCAGCCAAAACTAGCTGGAAAAATGTAGCCAAAATATATTAGCATTTATCATAGCAATAAAAAATAGAAAGCATCTATGAATTAGCCTATTAGAGAATGCACAAAATCTCTATGGAGAAAATTTTGAATCTAGTAAAGGCACAAAAGGATATGTGAGGAAATAGGGAACTGTGTCCCATTCATGGATGGCACAACTTCACATCACCAAGGTTGATTCTCCTCAAGCTCATCTGAAAATTAATGATAATCCAATCAAAGTCACAGCAACACATTTTGAGGAACTTTACGGGTTGACTTGAAAATTCATATGAAAAATAAAGATTCATGAATGGCTAAAGATCAAAGATGTGGTATTGGCAAAGGAACAGATGAGACAATCAAAGAAACAGAATAGAAATTCCAGAATCATACCAAAATCATGTCAACGGCATCAAAACTCAGAGAGGAAAAGATGAATTATTTAGGAAATGATGCTGTAGATATTAACCTGCCATGTGAGGAAGATTTGGGCTCCTACCACATACAGACTATACTCCACATGGAGCACCCTGGGTCCAACATTCCTACAGCACCTTGACTCACTGGCTGCATTTATCACCTAAATATCATGTTGCCTATTTGACAGTCATTAGTATGGGAATCACAGTGCGTCTTATAATCTCAACATACATTTGCGATTTTTTTTTTTTTTTTTGGCCACACAGCATGTGGGATCTTAGTTCCCCGACCAGGGATTGAACCCACGCCCCCTGCACTGAAAGCGTGGAGTCTTAACCACTGGACCACCAGGGAAGTCCCCATTTGTGGTATTTTTTAACGTTTAATGCATATTAAGCCGCTACGCAATCCAAACTTTTCCTGCAAGGAACAGCGGTTGAAAGAAGCAAGTTCTAAATGAAAAGCAGATTCTTGAAATCCTCACACTGAATTAAGGAAGCAAATAATCAGGCTGCTTCAAAGGGAAGATAAGCTAGTGGAGCATTCGGCTGCTCAAAATGCAGAGGTAAACAACCCAAGATGAACAACTGCCATTGGTGCCAACACATTAGAATCCGGGAAGGAAGAAACAAAGGAAGTATAAGAAAACTATTTGCCCTGGATATTTACTTCCTCTAGAACTAGTGATAGTTTAGATTCTCAGTACAGGTTATGAAGAAAGAAAATAAACACTAAAGCTATTTCGATGCAACCATCAATGGTATTTGGAAAGTCTTCATATTGTACATAAAGACAAAACTGTAAAAATGAAAAATATTATATATATAATGTAATATCACATGATAATATAATACAATATAATATGGACACACATACATATTCCAAATAGTTTAAGGCCTGAAATATTAGCTTTAAATTCTAAAGCTAATTTTTTAAAAAAGAAAAAAAGCTTCATGGTCTCAACGTTGGCAACAGTTTCTTAAACAAGATGACAAAAGGATGAACTATGTGAAAAAAAATGACAGATTCAACTTCATCAAAATTAAAGATTTCTGTTCAATAAAGAATACCACCGACAAACTGAACAGATGAGTGACAGACTGGGGGAACTTTTTCTTCAAAGTCTGAAACTGATAAAAATTATTATGTAAATTATACAAGTAATTCCTACAAATCAGCGAGTGAGAGAGACTCAGCCCCTCAGGAAAATGAGCGAAGTATAAGCAGATGGTTAACAGGGGGGAGACAGCGTCTGCTGAGGAAATGAGGAGACCTCTGCCAGAGACTCGGGAACAAAGGAGACATCACCTCCAGCCATCTGATTCTCCAAAAACAGAAGGTCAAGTGACAGCAAGGGCAGCTGTGAGCTTGCAGAAGTGGGGCCCCGTCCAGCTGGGAGGCCAGGCTGCTGCAGGACGGTGGACAGCCAGGCAGTGTGTACCCGCCCACCATGCAGCAGCCCAGGACAGGCGTGGGGCTCCTGCAGATGCATCCCAGAGACATGCCGCAGGGCCACCAGGAGACATGGAGAAGGGCTTTCAGCACAGCATTATTCTCATCACAAAGAGGGGTAGGGCCCATTGCTCAGGAATGGAAAAGGGGTGTGTGTGTGTGTGTGTGTGTGTGTGTGTGTGTGTGTGTGTGTGTGTGTGTGTGTGACAGACAGAGAGACAGAGAGAGAGACAGAGTTGGCTCAGGCTTCTATAACAGAACACCAAAGACTGGGCAGCTCATAAAACAACAGACATGTACCTCTCACAGTCCTGGAGGCTGGGAAGTCCAAGATCAAGGTGACAGCAGATTCACAGTCGAGTGAAAGCCCACTTCCCGCTATTTTCTGGGTGTGACCTCACATGGCAGAAGGCATGATGGAGCTCTCTGGGGTCCCTTTTACAAGGGCACTAATCCCATTCATGAGGGCTCCACCCTCATGACCTAGTCACCTCCCAAAGACCCACCTCCAAATACCATCACCTTGGGCGTTAGAATTTTAAGATGTGAGGGTTTTTCTTTGCCAGGGGTGGGGGGGGGGGTCCACAAACATTCAGCCTATAGCATAAGTATACTCACATAATGAAAATTCCATACAGCCATGTAATGTACTGAACCAGACTTACGTATAGCAACAAGAACCGATCTCAAAAACTTAATGTCTGGCAAAAAAAAAAGTAAGAAAGACAATGAGATTTACGGGCCAATAGTATTTATGGAGATTTTAAAACACATGCAAAATGGCACTCTATCTATTTCAAAGAGTCACTTATATTTAAATAAATGTATAATGTATTGAAAGGGGATTGGGAGGATGTAAATTAAATGCACTAAAGTGGGTAGTATTGGGAGGAGGGAAATAGGAGTGAGGAGGGAAGATGAAAGGGGGAAATAATAAAGGAAATGAAACCAAGCACAGCCTGGCATAGGCCACCGGCAAAGCGAGCCAAGACCTCAGCTGGGTTCTGGGACACGTCAGTACTGGACATGTGTACGAGGACGGTGCCGGGGGCCTTTCTCCACCACAGGAATGGGGTCTGCAGAGGGACAGAGGAAGTCTGGATCTTACTTGAAGTCAGGTACAAGTTGCAGGACCTTCCTAGCCACCCCCTTCCATCCTTCTCCCCTCCGCCAGCCCCAGGCCAGCACCCTCGGCCTTTCCTCACCAATCACAGCTCAGACCCCAGGGCCCCTGCTTCAGCCGAGAGCACCTGCATTCTCTAACCACCTCTGAGGCCTCTGTCCTCTGGCCCAGCCACCCAACCCTCTACCCCTCAGCCAGAGATGCCAACCCAAGTGAGGAGACAGAGGCCGGAAGGTGAGCTAACTTCCAAGACCACGACGGCGGTCCCTGAACTGGGGGCCAGGGGTTCTGGGCTCTGCCCATGCCGCCTCGCAGCAAAGCCCCCAAAGAGTCCAGCACACACTGAGGGTGGGTCCTGGACGCCTCTGGGGCCATAGAGTCCAAGAAAGATGGCCCAGATAACACCCTGGTGACAGCCAGTCTCAGCTGCTGTCTGAACACTGCTGAGTGTTTTTTCTTGGTAATTAGATGTCAGCCTTGATAACTGTAGAGAATAGGAATGACTGTCCTCTATTTCACAGATTCCCAAGGGCGCTTAGACGGGGAGGGATGGACATAGACCCCCTGCAGCAGTAGCAGCAGCAACAAAACGCCAGAACCTTGTGGAAGGGGACACTGTCAGGGGGTGGCACTGGTTTACCATCCCTGCGATTATTAACTTTTTGAGGATGACAGTCTGAACAGTGAGGGCCTTCGGACAGGGGTGGAGTACCTCCCAGGGCACACCTGCTGAGGAAGCGCCCATGAATCCATGGCAGAAAGACGGGAATGATGGATGGAAGGGAGGGAGGGAGGGAAGGATAATAAATGGATGGAAGGAATGATGGATGGAAGGAAGGAAGGAGGAGCGATCACACAGGAGTACAAACAAACCCGGTCTCAAAGGCACACCCCCTGAGCAAGGCCCTTTGACAACACAGTATGTTTCATGCACGTGTCTGGTTATGAAATAAACCCATTTCATCAAAATATGGAGGAGCCGAGCACAAGCCCTAGGCTGACGGAGCAGGATGAGTGAGGATGCAGACTAGGACCTGAGCTCAGAGGAGACAGGAATGGACATGGCCGAGGGTCGTCGGTACTCTCGGCTGTGTCCACAGGAGACAAGAGCAAGGGGGTCACATTAGAAAGACCATCACCAGGAAGAAGTGAGAGAGTGGGAGGGAGGGCTGGGTGCCCGGAGCTGGTCGCCTGGCGTGGAGAGGCCAGCACATGGGTGTCCGGCGGCCTCCCCATCGCTCCCCTTTGCTGGCCCCTCCCCATCTCCCTGACCACTTAAAGATCCAAGTGTCAGGGGACTTAGTCCTTGGTCCTCTTCTCTTCTCCCTCCACACTCAATCTTGTCAATTTCATTCAGTTTCAAGACTTTAATGACATCTGTATATCGAAAATTCCCAGCCTGGATCTCTTTCCTGAACTCGTGTATCCAGCTGCCTACTCAACACATTTCTGCTTGGATGTCTAAGAGATATCTACGGCAGATAGAGACTGATGCATAACAAGCAGCCCAAAAGAGCAATGTCTTGTTTCCCATGATTCTTTTGGTCAGGAACTTGGGCAGGGCTCATCTGGGTGGTTCTTCCGTCCCATGTGATGTCAGCTGGAGTCACTTCCACGGCCACATTCATCTGGGAACTCATTTGGGGCTGGAACGTGGAAGAAGGTCCTTCTCACAGGTCTGGAAGTTGGTGTTGCCTGTCGGCCAGCTGTCCATGGGCTTCTCCTCCAGGAGTCTCTCCCAGCCTCCTTACAGCACAGCAACTGGGTTCCCAGAGAGCAGAACCAGAAGCTGCTGGGCCTCTTCAATGTGAGGCCAGGAACGGACACAGCATCATTTCCCCACACTCTACTGATCAAAGCAAGTTACAAAACTGACCCTAATTCCAGGACGGGGAAGGGGGAGAGAAATAATGGCCAAGTGGCATGGAGGACAGAAGGGAAAGTCTCTCTGGAGACTTTCTACCAGGACAAGCCAGAGCCCCTGGATGACATCTACTCCATCACAAAACCTGATGGCTTCATCCTAAGAATATATCCAGAATCTCACCGCTTCCCTCCAGCACCACTGCTCCCAGCCTCACCTGAGTCACCAGCATCTTTATCCTATTTCCCCACCAGCCTCCTGAGTGGTCTCCCTGTTTCTACCCTTGGACTCTCTTCCCAACAGCAGCCACCAAGTTGACCTTTCTGTACTTTAGGTCAGATAATGTCACTCTTCTGTCCAACCCTTCCTGTGCCTCCCTATTCCTCTCAGAGGGGAGCCAAAGCTCTCACAGTGGCCCCCCGGGGCCCTACACTCTCCGCAGGCCCCATGAGCACTCTGGCATCACTGCTCAGACTTGGTCTCTGACTACTGTGCCCCTCCCTCACTCCCCTCCAGCCAGCCCAGCCTTTCGTCTGGAGAGCACCCTGCAGCCCACAAAGCACCCTCTTAGCCGGGAGCAGCTACATAATTTGCAGGGCTCAGTGCAAAATGAAAATACAGGCCCTTGTTCCAAATGACTAAGAATTTTAAGACAGCAACAGGAGAGCATTAAGCCAAGGGCAAGGAAAAGGGGTAAAAGGTATTAAACAATGTAAATCAGAGCCCTTGGCCCTGGGAGCCCAAAAGTCCTGCCAGGACTCAGGGCAGAGCCCAGTAAGACTGGAGATGGGCGGCGGCACAGAGGCCCTAATTAGGGGCTTACACAAAACCTGTGAGTCAGGCCACCGCAAGCCCCAGCCCCACGTCAGGACAGACTTAATGGCCTGGGCTGGAGTCACCACCAACATAAAGTATCTTGTTCCCAGCAACTTTTACAAGGTGTTTATGGTCCCAGACAACATCAGGCTAATACTCGGCTTATGGGGCAGCTGCCCAGACAATGAGGGCAAAGAGGCGGGTCAGCACAGGGCCCTGGGATGATGGGCAGCAGGGCCAGGGGAACTGAGGCCCATTCACCCCCTCTGCAGGACTGGGGCCCCCACTTTGTTATCTTGCAGCCTCCCTCCCACTGCTCAGCCCTGCGAGGGACCTTCACCTCCACACACTGTGGGGGAGGCACACAGCATCGTAACCAGATTCCTGGGGTCTGGGAAGCCCACCATCACCGGTGTTTAAATGTAGCCCCAGTAAACACAAAAACCACTGGGGGCAGGGCCTCTGAGTCACTGCCCCCCAACAGCATCAAGGTCCCTGGGAATATCTTGGGTTCCCACAGCCCACCCCATTGCTTCAATCAGCCCACATGCTTCACAGCAATTAATCTGATATTCCATTTTTTCTAATCAAAGATGGCCATAACCAGCCTGGATGGGAGGGGACTTTGGGGGAGAATGGATACATGTATATATACATGGCTGAGTCGCTCTGCTGTGCACCTGAAACTATCACAACATTGTTAATCGGCTATACTTCAAAATAAAATAAAAAGTTAAAAAAACATAAATAAAAGATGGCCATAACAAGGGTCCAGTGTGCAGGAGCTAAGCCCTCACACTGATGTGATTCCAGCCAAAAGCAGAGGGAATTTGTACCTGGGTTCCTCTGTCTCAAGTAACTGTGGGATTTCCATGCTTTCCTTGTATGTAGCTACCATTTACTGAGAACTTAACATGTGCAAGACTCGAGGGAAGGGCTTCACATGAATGGTCTCATTCAGGCCTCACAGCATCTTGGGAAGTAAGCTTGTCATCCTCCAACCCGTGTCACGGGTAAGGAATCAGGTTCAGAATAGCCTGAAAACATATACTGGTAAGTGACAGGCCTGGAATTCCAACCCGGATCTGCAGAGGGTAACACTGGAATCCTTCCATCTCCCTGTCCAGGTTCACCCCTCCTGAGAAGCAACCATGGTTCCAACATTGGGAAGGAGCAGCCAACTCCACCTGGCACAGCCAAAGAGAGCTTCCTGGAGGAGGTGATATCCAAGTTGGGCTTAGAATGATGAGTAGGGTTTGGCTAACAGAGAGGAACAAAGAGAAGAGGGAGCATGCGTAGGGCCCCGAGCACAGCAGGCAAGAACCAGAGGCATCCCGGCACCTCAGTGCACGTCCTTGGAGGGTCTAAGCTTTGAGGTTCTGCCCTGTTGTTATTAGTAACGGTTACCACATAGCCAACGCTTACTATGTGCTTTATAGAAAAATGACTACTTTCCCCAGAAGACTGAGACCCAGGGACATGAAGAAACTCACGGACTGTGTGATCTCAGGTGAATCATGGAGCCAGGTCCACAACGCAGGTTCCCTTTGCAGACAGAATCTACACACTCAGTCTCCACGCAGAGAGCCTGTTCTGACAGGGGCTCACGGGAGCTGACAGGAACAGTGTTGGCATTGCAAGGGGGAGACCCTGGTTCCACTCTCGGCTCTGGCACTCACTTCTCAATCCTGGGCAATGACTTCACCTCTGGGCATCTCCATGAAAGGGGGCCCACAACCCCCTCTCCTTCTGCCTCCCAGGGCAGTGGAAGGATTGGAGCAGCCAGACCATGGAAACAATTTTCTGGCTACGATAGGCCAAATTACAGCCCCAAGGTTCTTCAATCCTATTCCCCAGAATGGTGAATTTGTCCCTTTCCATGGTAAAAGGGACTTTACAGATGCAATTAATTAATAGTCTAGAGATGGGAGATTATCCTGGATTATCCGATGGGCTAAATGAAATCACGAAGGTCCTTATCAGAGGGAGGCAGGAGGGTCAGAGTCAGAGAAGGAATGACAGGAGCAGAGGTCAGAGTGACAGGCTTTGAAAACAGGGGGAAAAGAGCCACCATCCAAGGGATGCAGGCAGCCTCAAGAAGCTGGAAAGGGCAAGGTAATGGATGCCCTCCTAGAACCTCCAGTAAGGAATCAGCCTGCCGGCACCTAGCTTCTACCACACTGAGGTCCCCTTCAGTCTTCTGAACTACAAAACTGTAACTTAATAAATTTGTGTTGTGTTAAGCCACCGAGTTTGTGGTAATTTGTTACAGCAGCAAGAAGAAAATGATACACCGGATCTCATACCCCACTCACTCGGGAGTGATTCCAGCTTGGACTCTGCACCCACAAAATTTTACAAAAGTGTCTCTTTTGGTCAGAAAAAAATGATTCCAACTGCTGTTCCTTAAGTTAGAAAACAGGCTTCAGATAATTCCATTCTACTTCCCATGGAGAGTTAAAATAAAAATTTTTTTAAAGGAGCTGAAAGATATGTAATTACATTAAACAGCACCAGTGTCTTCCTACTGCCCCCAAATGAAATACATTTTCTTCTCCAAGGGTGATTCTGAGGTGTTTTCTGACAAAACCAGACCTGTTTGGATGGTGTCTGCTGCCTGTCACCAAGTAAGCTCCTCTGCCCGTGGATACCACGGCCAGACTGAAATAACAGTGCTGAGAAAAGGCACATTTCTGACCAAGCAGAGGCCCTGGCAGAGTTGGAGGGGTGGAGGTTTTAGGCAGGGAGATTTCCAAGAGCTATGAATATAACAAGTCAACTTTGTGGGCAGGGGGATATGGCCATAATTTATTAATAAGCCTAATGAAAATGCACGGGAGTGGGGGGAAGGCAGAGCCACAGAGACGCTGCCCCAACTCCCACACAATACAAAACAGAGTCGGTGGATGGTCCTGGACCAGGGTGGGCATCGGTCCTTCGCTGTGGAGTCTGCCCTCCTCCACTCTGGCCCAAGCAGAGATGGACTGGGTCAGCAGAGCCCAGACAGTTCTGACTGCATCCTGCCGCCCACCAACCCTGCCATGGAAGAGAGGCCAAAACAGGAGGACCAAAGACGGACCAGAGGACCCGAGCTTCTAGTCTCTGCCGGGAGCCCAGGAGAGTTGCTGCCCATCTCTGGGCCTCAGATTCCCCAGCCAGAGCCAGAGCCTGCTGGACTAGAGGACCCATTCTGAGGGTCCCGGCCTCCTCATCCAGCTCCTCAAGCTCAAGTCTGGCTCCATCTTCAACTTCTCTCTCCCACTGCCTTCCCAGATGTGGCCCAGCTCCAGCCAGAGCATCTGCCAAATTCTAAAAAAAGAAGCTCCTTTCCCATTGCTCCCTAATCTCCCAGAGGTCTCCTGGAACTTGACCTCATTTCTTGATATTATAGGGCCAATGGATCATCTATTCTTAACTCTCTCCTTCCCTGAGCTTAGCTCCCCTTTCTCTTTTCTTTTCAGATCTCTACCCTCCATCTTGGTTTAGGACCCCAAAGACAGCCCAGAGAGAAGGACTTGGATGCAGGTGGTTTATTTTGGAGGTGGTCCCAGGAAGCACAGGGAAGATATGGGGAAAGCCAGAGTGCTATGAGTTGAATTATGTCCCCCAAAACGATATGTTGAAGTCCTAATCCCTGGTATCTATAAATGTGATCTTATTTGGAAATGGGGTATTTGTAATGAAGGGAAAAGGTCTTTACATGTAATTTAGTTGTAAGTTAAGAGGAGGACACACTGCAATAAGATGCGCCCTTAATCCCATATGACAGGAGTCCTTAGAAGGAGAAGAGATGCAGAGACAGACACACACAGAAAGAAGAATACCATGTGAAGGCACAGACACACAGAGGGAAGACAGCCACGTGAAGACAGAGGCAGAGATTACAATGATGCAGCTGCAAGCCAAGGAACACCAAGCATTACCACCAGCCACCAGAAACCAGAAGAGAAAGCTTGCCTGACACCTTGAATTTGGACTTCTGCCCACCAGAACTGTAAGAAAATAAGTTTCTGTTGTCCTAAGCCACCCAGTTTGTGATAGCTTGTTACAGTACCCATAGGAGACCAAATATATATATAGCATATATATATAAAACACATATATATTTAGATAATTCTTTTCGGCCACTCAGCATCTCTGTATGCCCCTTCCTGGCTTCATGTAGTTGGAGGGAGGCAGGGACCCCATCCCATTACAGAGGCTGAAATGCCAGAGACCTGCCTTCCCAGCCTCCCTTGCAGCCAGGGGAACAGGCATCTGATAAGGGTTCTGCCAGTTAGGTACACATGGGAGCCAGTGACAGAAAGAGTCTGAGGCTGTGTGGACGCCATGCTGGGGAGGTTGGGGGCAGCAGAGATACCCACATGTTCTAGAGGCTTCCAGGGTTCTATTCAGGCAGCAATGGCCAGCTCATTCACTCTGGGGTCACCAGCACGCGTGGAGGTGTCAGTTCCCACTGGAGGTCTCACGTGTCTCCCTGGGGCAGCTCTGCCCATTGATTTTGAACATTTTTTCTGGCTGCACAGCCTCCAAACCTAGTTGTCTGACCTGTACAGAGCTGTGTGCTGCTCGATACCCTTCAATACATTTGTTTTGCTTTAATGAGCAGAATTAGCTTCAGCTGCTTGCAGCTGAGCTCCATGGTTGATGCAATTTCATGCACACAGTTCTTCTGACTTTTGCTTGCGGCCCCTCTGGCTCTAGGATTCTGGTGGGAGGCTTTGGGAGTGGGCGGGGACTGATCCCTGCAGGCTAGGTGCTGTCGTAAGCATTCTATGTGCTTTCTTATTTATGACAACTCTGTTTCATGGACAAGATTATTGCTCAGTTTTAGAAATGAGGTGACTGAGGCTCAGAGAAGGTTTGCAACTTGCCAAAGGCAGCACAGCTCGAAAGGATGGAAGCAGGATGTGCTCGGGGTTTGTCTGACTCTAAATCCTCGGCTGTTCTGCCATGAAACCCCCTTGGGAGTGAGGGGTAACTTCCGGCTGGGAGTCCTCCCTAAAAATAATTTCCCCTGCTGGTACCTGGATACTTCCTGTGGAACACCGTGAGATGTCACACCAGAAGCACATTCTAAATTATTTTGGGCCCTGCATCATGCGGGTTACATTTTAAGATCATCGGGTTGGCTGCATTGAGGACACTTTCTAAGCAAATACGAGTTGCACGTACCTATGAGGAAAGGTCCTGTGTGGGAAAAGAAGTCCCATGAGTGGAGCATCTCCTAGTCCGGGGACTTGGAGAAGCAAATCACCCCCTTGCTCAACAAAGCAGCAGCCTGGGCACTGACAGACACTCCGATGGCACTGCTGGGTCCCTTCCTGGGGCAAGGTCAGGGTGACAAAGGGAAGACTGGTGCAAATAGGCTGAGTTCACCGAGCTCCCGTCAGGACTGAGACGGGGAAGAGCCTTTGGGGTTTCAGCAACTATGTCAGAAGGGGGTGGGGTTGGGGTGAGGGTGCAGGAAGCTCAGGCCAAGGCAGTGGCTCCAAGGACTCAGCACGGTTCTGGAACTTCCATTTGGGAGCTGGACTTGTTACTCCGTTCCTGGAGTGTCCAGCGTGAAACTCTTCAATGAAAGGCCTGTGGGAAAGTGGAGGCCTGTGCCACGTGCTACAGCTGGTCTGGCAGAAGAGGGACCCTGAAGGGAGAAGGCTGGCATACTGAGATGCTAAAGGCATTGGTGAAGAAGGGGGGCCCTGGGTGGGTAGAGGTAGGGGGTACACTGGGGCCTGAAAAGTTGGGTGCTGTGGGGCTTAGCAGCCTGAAGACTTGTGTATTCCCCTAGGGGGCTGCCCATTTCCTGGGCCAGTGGAAGGCAGGCAGCTCTGAGATCGGAGAGCTCTGGGTAGAGCAGAGGCAGCTGGTCTCTGCTCATGCTCTGTCACCCACTAGCGGTGAGACCAGGAACAAGTCAGCACCCATTGGCTGGCTCCTCCCCTCCTCTAACCTGGAACACGGCGAAGACTGACCCCAAGCAACACACTGAGTTTCTTAATTGGGGGCAAACATCCTATTATTTCCTGTGTTAACACTGTTATCAGTATTAGTTCCTCGTCCTCCCTAAGGCTCACCTTCCTGAAACAGTCCAGTTTCTTCCCCCTGAAAGGGAAATTGAGAGGCCACTTCCTATAACAAGACGGATCGCATGTGATCCGAGCTCATGTGACCTAACGGGTAGAAAATGGAAACTGAGACCCCAGCCTTTCTCCCCCTACCGGTTATCCCACGTGATGTTACAGACTTGTGAACCTGGGTATAAAGGTTTGTTTGTTTGTTTGTTTGTTTGTTTTTATTCCCCGTGCTCCAGCCCCCACCCACTCTTGAGGGTTTGGAGGTGGGTGTCTTTCCCAGCCCCCCAACCCCTGCAAGGGTTCTTCACAGAGGCTACACCTGAGTGTTCTCTCAAGCACAAAGCCCCTAGAGACCAACCCTGGCAGCCTGTGGCTCCGCCCCCCTCTCTGGGAAGACTGTGGCTCCGCCCCCCCAAGGCTGTGGCCCCGCCCCCTCTCTGGGAAGACTGTGGCTCCGCCCCCCAAGGCTGTGGCCCCGCCCCCTCTCTGGGAAGACTGTGACTCTGCCCCTCTCTCTGGGGTGGCTCTGGCTCTCCTGGGACAGAGAAGGGGCTCCCTGCCAGGCTGTGTGCTTATCTCAGAGGGCCTGGCAGCTGGCACCAAGTAGCACCCCAATGCTGTGCCCTCTTTTGAGGTGAAGACCACACGTGGGGGGGGCCCTCTAGTCTTTGGGACCTCCCCTCACGACTGCCTTTCCTTTCTGAGCTCTTTTCTCCCTGTTCTTCCTCCTCAGCACCACCCTCCTCCCTTTTCCTGAGTCTGATGAGTGTTCATGGCGATTGGCCCAAGGCCCAGCTCTGGCTCTGGGAGCTGACAGTTCTGAGGAAATGGAGAAGGGGGGGTGGGTAAGAAGATGGTGTTGGGGAGCATCCTACCTCTCCGGCTTCCTTCCTGAAGAGGCTGGAGACTCCCAGCCGGAGAAGGAGAACGTCCTCGCCGGCAGACTGTGGGCCCCTCGTGGCCAGTGCTGAGTGGGCATCGGGCAGGCGTGATGTTGGCCTGGTAGTTTCCCAGGCCTCTGCTTCTGCATCTTTAAAGTGAACACAAGAATTATATGATAAATACAAATATATGATTTATTATCATAAAATTACATGATTATCAGTACATATCATATACATATATATTATACATATGTGATAGGGATTTGTCGTTGCCCAGCTGTGGGAGCTGATTAAACCGTCTCTGGGAAGCTGTCCCTTCTCCATCTGGTGCCACAGCCTGAAGTCGGCCATCAGGAAGGGAAGGTGGACGTGAGGTGGGGAAGGTCAAGGAAAACAGAATGAGCAGAGCCCACAGGATGGACCAGAACAAGCTTGGATGATGGGGGTGTCCTGCACTCTGGTGCCCTTCATCACAGAGCTAAACACGCCCCGGGCCCAGAAGTCACAGAGGCTGAAGGAGGAGACCTGGCAGCCCCTGCCAGCCAGGTGAGCCTAGAGGTGAGCAATGATGTTTGTGAGCGGCCAGGGTGCCTTGCACTCCAGTCTCCCAGATGGAAAGGAATACGGCTGCTACTTCATGTCTGCCTTCAAAATCTCATGCAAAGCATCGCTTGCAGCTTTAGTTCCATGAACCTGGAACGATGTAGGGAAGGCCATTCCAGCTAACGCATCCACCCCACACAGATGTCCGCTACCCTCGGAGACCTCAGGTCACCTGGGACACTGTGGCACCGCCCTAATGGACAAGGGTGACCAGAAGTGGGCCACAGGGACACTCTGCCCCGGGGTGGAGGCTAGCTCTCCAGGCTAGATACCCCCTTTCCTCAAGATAGGTTTTCTTTAGAGACATAATGAACCTACCCCAAGCCTAGAACCATATTAGGGCTACATTGAGCCCCCCAACAGTTCTCCCCAACTTGTAATCTTGGGCATCTGGGATTGGGGACTTGGTGTCCAGCCTCCTCCCAGAGGTCCCTGTCTCCCTATATGCCTCCTCTCCGGGAGGCTCAAGATTCATGCCCCAGCTGGGTGCCAGCCTGCCCTACATCTGCATAACTAAGGGAGACCATGGATGGGACTCTTCAGGTAAACACAGCAAATGAACTTCTGCCTTCCCAGATGCTGTGTTACCTACGGTGTTGCAGTTTTGGAAAGAAGAGTTATGTGGGTGCGTAGACAGAAAACCTACAAGGAAAGGCGCTAACACACCATCAGGAGCTCTCTCTGAGAGGTGGGGGCATGGATGATTCTTCCACCCTCCTGGGGGGTTTTTTCTTTTTTCCTGTATTGTTTTTCAATGAGCATACACGACCTTTATAATAAAAAAGAACAAATACAACATAGTCAGGTTTTCCCTCCCTCGTCCACTCAGAGGAGATCCACTCACTTAACAGGTGAAACCGGCAGGGAGAGCTCGGGGCAGAGCTGAGCCACACGCATGCATGCCGCCTGCCTGGCATCAAAGAAACATTCCATGGCCAAGCAAGGCCGCTTAGCCTTTCAGACACCGAGGGCATAACTGAAGCATGAAACTAACCAGGCTTAGTCATCCATCTCTGGTCTCCTCGACAGTTTGCCAACTGTCAGCAGAAATCACAGGGTAGGGAGCTGGCGGCGGACCCGTATGATAACGCAGGCGAGATTTGCCAAGGCGCAAGAAGAGAGGGACTTGCCCCCTTTAAGTATCAAACATCCCAGGGGCTGTGTGTAATCAGCTCCCTGGCCACTCCAAGGGTGGTAGGAGTCCTAGCCCAACACAAAGACTGTCTCAGAGGAAAGCAAGTTGATGAGAAAGCCTTGCAGAAAGCGACGGGCCCTCCCAAGGAGGCAGATACTCAGTCAAAAGCATCTCTGGTTTGATGCAGCTTCCCTCCCGGTCCCTTCAACTCCAAATCACCACCTGGGAGAGCAGTGCTGGACCACCTCACTTCATGGATACGGAGCCACATGTGAACGTGCACCCGACGGTCGGGGACCAAACTTGGTTTCCTATAGCTCAGAGCACGTGCTCCACTCTAAGGGCCAGAGAAGCAGCAGGTACCCAGGAAGGCTGATGATTTAGTATCTTCTGATTGGTATTCTTGATATATGTGTTCACGTCTATTTGTTGAGTGCAGGGAAGGAACCAACACTTACTACACTGTGTGCAAAATAGAGAACGTCTCTGCATGTGACTTTCCAACCCAGACACTACCTTGGAAGCAGCTGAAAGGCTGCTCACTTCTCTCTAACTCCCAAACCCAAGTTTACATTTTGCCAGTTAGGTTTGTTTTCTGGGACGCTGTTGTGCCCTCTATATGCGTGGCCTGGGCAGTTGTCAGCTGGTGTGCCCTTTAATCAGCTCTGCCTGCTCTGTGGCCAAGAGGAAGCACCCACATCCCACCAGCAAGCCTATGGGCCTGACCCCCTTTCCTTCACCAAGCACACTCCTGCCCAGGCTACAGGGCCCCATTTAAATGCCACCTTCTCCATGCACCTGCCCCAGCACCCCAGCTGCTCCAGTTCCCTCTGATGCCCCAGCTCCTCCGTGCTCCTCTCCTGACATCACAGCTCCTCCAGGCACCTGCCCTGACGCTGCAGCTCCTCCCCTGATGCCTGAGCTCCTCCCCTGACACTTCCAGCTCCTCTACGCTCCTTCCGCTGTGCTCCTTCCTCTATGTTCCTTCCCTCTGTGCTCCTCTATGCCCCAGCTCCTCTTCCATCCTGACTTGCATGGTTTATTTTTGGCCACACCATGCAGCATGGGGGATCCTAGTTCCCCGACCAGGGATCGAACCTGCGCCTCCTGCATTGGAAGCACGGAGTCCCAACCACTGGACCGCCAGGGAAGTCCCCTGACTTGCGTGCATTTTATTGTTTTGGTCTCTCCCTCCCCATGACCGTGAGATGCCATCTGTCTTCTCGTAGTCCTTGCCCGCTGGCCCCTGGCACTGTTCCTGGCTCTGTAAAAGCACCATACAAACTCTGGTTGAAAGTGAAATCGTTGATCAATTTCTTAAATTAATCCAACTCAAGCTTTTCTTGGCAGTTGTCTGTAAATTGATTCAAGGTGCCCGGCTGGGGCGGCGGCAGGTGTGCAGAGGAAATCAAGGGATCCAGCCTCTCCCCTTCCTCTAAAAACCTTCCAGACTCTGATTCTTCTGTTTTTCCTTCACACGTGTACATGCTCGGGGGAGCAGATTTCCGAGCCTGGATAAACATGCCTTTGCTTGTGAACATCAATGTTGTAAGCACCATAAATCACTAGAAACAAGAGACACCTCTCACGGTGGAGGGCGGGAACTGCTTTCCCAAGCACTATCGGAAAGGCAGCGACACCCATAACGCCACCCGTCAGAGCCCACAGGGAAATCAAAGCTCTTTCTACTGAGGATCCTGTTTAATTGATGCACTGCATTCACTAGGGATTAGGGCTGTGATGAATGCAGACCGGAGAGACCTGAAGACACTGCGGGTCACACGGCCAGCGGTGTCAGAGCAGGACAGGCACCCAAGGGTGAAGATCAGCCCCACCTGAGATCACAACTGCAGGCGGCAACACACGGCCCACCCTCCCAGCAACCCCCAAGCCTGTCGCTCTCTCTGTGTCCTTCAAAGAACCAGAAGCCTAATCCGCCATCTACCCCTGCTGGGCACCTCTAAGCAGGACAGATAAACGGTGCAAAGCTAAGGGGAGCGTCCTGGCCTCTGGGGGGTGCTTTCTGTGGTACCCGGCTCAGCAGCCCCTGCCTCGCTCACAGCGGGTACTCAGTAAAGTCTGCCGAATTATGGATGCTAAACTCCCAGTGCTGGCAGTGGGGCAGCAACAGAACACATAATCACAACCGCATGGTCTGATTCAGTCCCAGGAAAAGAAATGTGTCAGCAGCTGTCGGGCATGAAATCATTCATTATTCAGTGGGCGGACGATGCTTCTCTGCATCTCATCACTGACCAAAACTTCTGGGTCTGATCATCGAAACTTTGTTCCAAGGGATCTCAACCCAGCTGTGGCATCAGAGGCACCTGGAAGTCTGTTAAAAAGATGCATGCGGTGGACCCACCCAGACTGGGTACGGGTGCCGTGAAGGCTCCTCCCACGTGTCTCGAGAAGCCTCCAAAGACAGAGGACCACTGGGTCTGCAGAAGAGCTGTGGGGTGGGGGTGAGGGGACACTCCCCCAGCTGCCACTGGAATCTTCTGAAGTTGACGCTGGGCACTTCATAGAATCTCTTTTCAGAATCTCAGCTTCCTCATCTGTAAAACAGATGTAATAAAACCCTGTGCCCCTCTAACCACATAGGCCCACCAAGGTACAGGGACCCACTCTGCTGACCTTATAAAGCAGCTACCTGCGAGAATATTATTTATGTTAACAAGCATGGCTTTGCTCCATGACACTCAGATTCGAGAAACATCTCATTTGATAATTTTTCTACATAAAATTAAACCTAGTTGAGGCCCGTGACAAACCCAGACCTGGCCACCTAGCCTGCCCAGCCCAGGTCAGACCTGGCTGAGTGCCACAGTCCCGACTCAGGTATGTCCCATGAACAGCTGAGTTAGCTGGACGCTGTAATCTCAGCCCACACCTCACGCACGCAGCAAGCCCCCTCTAGCCAGCCCGTGGTATCGCTGGCCATCACCCTGCGACCCTGCGATCCTGATAAGGGACAGACACAGTTCAAGGCGTTTGGGCTTTGGAAAACCTACCTTACTTTTCCTCTCCCAAACCTCAGCCCCCAGCACCTGGTCTCTGGGCTAGATTGCTCCCCCCTTGACAGTAAAACATTGCCACTCAGCATTCAAACTCAGGAGGGCTGGGGTTTTTTCCAACACCTCACTCACCAGGGTTGACCAGACCCCCAAAATTAGTAGCACTGGGCCCTCCTTCTGCCCCCCAAAGACTCAGCTGTGCATGAACCCAGGGCCACAGCAGAGAGGCCCTGTCCTTGGTCCGCTGTGGACCACTCACCCCCACTGTACCTTTGCTACACTGACCGTGAGCTTGGCCACGGGGCCTACAGCTGCTGCTCCTGGTATCCAGCCCCCTGCCCACCGCCAACATCCACGCAGCCACTCTCCCATCTGGGGGGGCATCAGGGCACCAGTGTCTGTCAATCCCAGAAACCAAACCCCAGCCCTTCCCCCAAGGCACACGAGGCCTCCCTCCCCAGTGCCCACAAAGCCTCCCCCTCCGTAGACCCAAAGAAAGGCTGAGGGGGCCTGTCTTTAGGGCGGCCCTGGAAATACAAAGAAACTGTTCATCTGCCTCCTGGCCCAAGGAAGCCAACTCGGAACACAGAGCCGAAAAGAGGGGCCAACAGAGCGGAAATCAACCTTTTCATTATTTACAGTCTCCCATAGCACTAAGATCAAGTCCAGCTTTATATCTCAGCTAAGCCACTGGCCATATCAGCACCCATGTCAGCCAGATAAAGCACAGCTCACATTTTAAGCTTGGGCTGGCAGGAGGGGGTGGTGGGGAGAGGATGCCTTGAGTCGACGCACCACTTGAAAACTTCACTCTCGCTTTTTCTTGTGTGTTTACTTTGTCCAGACTTCCACTTCTATGGTGGACACCCCCCCATGGGTCACACCTTTGTCTAAATCCCCGAGTACAGACAGAGCCTGTAATTTGCTTCTGGTCAGTAGAATAGCCACAGGTATGGGCTAGTCACTCAGCTGATTCACCTGATTACATCACATTGTATGAGACGCCGTCTTAGCAGACTGGAGAGGGAGACCCTCCTCTGGCCTTGAGGAAGTGAGCCGCCAGACTGTGTGAGGGGCCGTGTGGGTGCTGCGTGGCAAGGTACTGCAGGCCTCCAGGAGCCAAGAGCAGCCCCCGGCCCACTGTCGGCAAGAAAGCAAGACCTCAGTCCTACAACCAGCATGAGCTGAATTCTGCCAACAACCCCATTTTCTTGGAGGAGGCCGCCCCCCCCCCCCAGGTCTTGAAAGGGACACAGCCCAGGTGACACCTGATCTACAGCCTGGGACACCCTGAGCAGAGGACCCAGCTAAGCCCTCCCAGAGTCTAGACCCACAGAAATTGTGAGATAATCAATGCATGTGTTTTAATCTGCTAATCTTGTGGTAATTTGTTACTTGGCAATACAAAACAAATTCAATTCTTTCCTATTTCATCATGTTGAGTGGAATATGTCAAGTAGCACATGAGGGTCTGGGTGTAAAAGGGAGCAGACACAAACCAGGACCCTTTGCTCTGATCCCCAACTCCAGAAAGTTGAAAGTTCAAAGATCTGGGTTCAAGTTCAGCTCCTGCTGCTAACCTGTTGTGTGTCTTGAGCAAGTGTCAGCTGCCTGGTGCTCTTTAGGGTCTTCTAGCTCTGAAATCCGGAGTCTCTAGTTTCAAGAGTAAGATCTTAGGGTTAAGGAGGTCACAGTTACTTCCAGATTCTCTCATCTTCAATTCCATCCGCCCACAGAGCCTTCATTCAAAACCAGAGCACAGGGACTTCCCTGCTGGTCCAGTGGGTAAGACTCCACGGTCCCAATGCAGGAGGCCTGGGTTCGATCCCTGGTTGGGGAACTAGATCCCGCATGCCGCAACTAAGAAGTCCGCATGCCGCAACTAAAGATCCCGAGTGCCACAACTAAGACCCAGCACAGCCAAAATAAATAAATAAATATTTTTAAAAAGAAAGAAAGAAACCAGAGCAGAGGGTAGGGGGACAAAGGCAGAAGTCAGCTTCCCCAGAGACTCGGACACCTGGGGGGCTTTCCTGGGCTCCATCCGGCCTCCCAGCCCCCACTCAAGTTCCCTCTCCTGCCTCAAGCTGGAATGGAAAACCTATCAGGCCTCAAGAGATGGCCTAAGAAACAGCAACCTGTTTTTCAATCCAAATTGTGAAATGCTCTGGGAACAATCTGCTAGCTAAGCAAAGCTTTCCCATTTTTTTCCTGTCTGAGCACATTGTTCTGAGCCTGGAGAGAGGACAATGGAAATCGCAGCTCTCCTTCACTCCCATCAAGGAATAATTCACACAGGAATTCACTGCGCCGGTGGCTTCTGGGCAGGGGTCTGCCCAGGAGGATGAGAAGCCCATGGCAGGGACGTCCCCAAGACTCCCTGGCTGACCCCGTCGGCAGCGCGGCAGGGAGGGGCTGAGGCTTGGGGTGCGGCTGTGCAGTCAGCGAGCACCAAAGACCAAGTGCTGCCGGGGCCGCCCCAGCTATCTGAGCCAGGAGCCCCATCCACGGTCCATCCATCGCTGCCCCACACCCGGCCACTGAGCCACCCATGCCACGGACCCGAGTGTATGGCAGGGAGTCACCCAGGACTCCTCGGCCCTGTTTGATCCACTCACACTCTACCTCTGGCGGGACTACCATGCCCCTGCTCACACCCCACTCAGTCCCGCCCTTGGCATCCATTAACCGCACTCCTAACAAGCCCTGAATGAGTGCTCTTGGCATAGAGGGTGGGCACAAAGCCAGGTGACCCCGAGTGACCCACCAGGGGCCCACGAAGAGTCATTCAGGCCATTTTTAAGCAAACAGGTTGGTGCTGTGACAGGAAGAGCAGCATCTCCAGAAGGGTCGAGAGATGACTCTCGGCTGCCACCACTGCCACCTGGGACAACAGAAGTGGGCATGGGTGCGTGGATGGGCATCCCCCAAGAGAGGTGGGCCCCTTTCCCAGGAAGCCCAGGACCCTCCCTGGGCCTGTCTTCATGCTGTCCATCAGCACTTGCAGGGGATTCTCCCCTACCTCCCCTATCCAGAGCCCTGGGTGGCCCTGAAGTGCGTCCCACGTGCAGTGAGGCCACATGGAGTGGTAACCAAGAGGTTATTGGCACTGTGGCTCCCGACCAGGCTGCACCCTGAAATCAACATCACGTGCCCAGGATCCATCCACCCCCAGAAGGCGGAATCATAGGGAAAGGCCCAGCCCCAGCACAGTGTGACCTTGGGCAAGTCGTTATGCTCCTGGAGCCTCAGTTTTCTCATCTGTGAAGTGGGGATAATACAGCACCATTCTGCTATGAGATGAAATGACAGAATCTGGTGCTTCCCAACCTCTCTCAACAGAGCACACGGAGAACGTGGAAATATTTGCACAGCCCACTGAGTAAAGGAACAAGGCTGCTTGCAGGATTCCTCTTGACCCTGAGCCTCACCAGCCATCTCAGAGCTGAAAGGGCCCCCACCTCACAGACAGCAGGATGCTGAGGGGCAGCATGCCGAAGGCCTGATCCCCGACAAGCACCAGACAGGGGTCTGCGGTGTGTAAGCCCCCCACCCAGTGCAGGATTTTCTTGTCTCATCAGGGCGGTCTGGGACAGGGCTGGCACATCACCATTTTTTAACCAGCGCCTTGCACAGTTCTGGAGCAGCAGGTGTGCAGGGCCAGGTTTGGACTTTCAGTTCTAGCTCATCAGAGCCAGCAGGCTCTTCCCCAACGGGGTCACTCACTCCCCCACCCATCCCACCCTTTCCTGCAGCCCACCCACTGCTAGGGTCCTCCCCACCTAATTAGCAGGCAAATCCCGTTCTGGGAGAACTGAATGGGTCCCTTCTGCTCCCGGCATCCCTCACAGTGTCCCTTTGTGGCCGGCCATCCTCCTGACCAGGCCAAACTGGGTCCTCAGCTGTTCACTCTCCATGCAATTCTGACTCCGCCTCCTGGCTCCCAGCGTCAAAGCCGTGACGGGGCAGTGTGTGGCCTCCTGTGGGGCCGCAGTTTCCTCTGGGAAAGCGGCTGCCCACCGGGGACGCCTGGTGCCACACATGGACCTTGGGCTGGCTGTCTGCAGGGGCGTCAGGAGTCACGACTCCACGCTCTCTGGAGGTGAGAAGCGCAAACAACCCAAGCCTGGGAGACGGAGCTCTGACCAGCGGGGCCGGGCACAGCTCCTGCCACCCAGTGCTCCCCGCGCCCCCCTCTGTAACCCAGGGAGGCAGGGCCCCCCTCCTTGAGGCAACCCAAAGAAGGCTCCACTGAGGCACACATCCCTCCAGACGGGGCACCGTCCCTCCCCACCTCAGCAGAGAGCCCTGGTTATAATAAAGGGCAAGCTGGCAGAGCCCCTCCAGAGAGGGCCAGGCTGCGGCGGAGTGGGGCCGGGCTGGGCCCCAAGCAGCAGCAACAGGGAGGGGCATGGGAGCCAGGGGAGGGAGCTACCACCCCCCAGCCCTGGCCTCTAGAACTGGCTGAACCCAGACCCACCCGAGCTCCGCTTACCAAACCAGCCCCAGTCTCTCAGGCTGGAGAGCTCAGGGTCACTGTGGTCATGAGGGCGGGGTCTGGAGTTTCAGTTACTTCCACAGCATGGATGGGGCTGTCTGGGCACCAGGCTCCATGGGGCTGAAGCCTCACCTGCCACCTGAAGACTCTACAAGCTGTCTGGCGTCCCTCGGACTCGGCCTGTGAACTACCAACTTTGCAGGGTTGCTATGGGGATTAATGAACTGAAGCATGAACTGGTCCTCAATTGGGAAGGAAGGATATGATGGCTGTCACCATTCACTCATCAAGTTAAGCCGCGTGGGAAGAGGCAGGCACCAGGCAAGTGAACCCAGGTCAGACCCCAGGCCTTGAGCAAGTGAACTCAGGGTTAGGACCCGACCCCCAGGGCTGTCCAAGTCCAGGGGTGTCCTCACCTCCTGGGAGCAATGACACCTCCTAAGTGAAACATCAACTTAGGGTCCTGCCCAATGTTCCCCACGCAAACCACTAAAATCCCTCACTCTCCACAGAGCCTTGCAGGTTAATGAGTCTGGGGTGGGTACCGCCCACAGCCCACTACCCTGGCACCTCCCTTCCCAGTGCTGGGGGCCGATGGGGTCCACAACCAGACCCCAGGAGAAGTGTTCCCAGGGGGGTTCCTTGCGCCCCCCCAGACCTATAGCAACCACCTGTCAGAGCAGAGTCCTGGGCACCCGGACGTTTATGAGGTCTCAGGTAACGCCAGCACCCTCTGGAGTTTGCAAACTCCCAGAGGACAAGGTCAGGGGGCAGAGGAGGAGACAGGCAGGACCAAGGACCCAACACTGCCCCACCAGCACCCTGCTCCCAATTCCTAAATGAGGACAACGAGACTGCAGAGGTTGCAGAACTGGACCAGAGTTACAGAGCTGGCGACTAGCCTGGAAAGACGCAGGAGCAAGTAAGGGGAGTTGAGGTGGGCCACTCCCTCCCACCTCCCACCTCCCGCCAAGGAAGACTTCAGTTGGGTCCAGCTCTGGGCCCAGGCACTGGCCTTGCCCCTGGCACTCACACAACCCAGGGCTGCCAGACCTCGCCGGCGGGCAGGACTGTCAGTATGTCAGTGCCCAGGTGCCAGTGTCATCCAGCCACAGCCAGGTGAGCACCGGGCCCCACATCCTCACACTCGTTGCACAACTCCCCTCCCCCAACCACCGGGGCGACTACTACTAACCCCACCTCCTCTCCCCCCTCTCCCCCTCCTTCCACTCCCCTCCCCGCCCTCCAGTCCAAAGCCCCTGTCCTTGCAGGACCTCAAGCTGCAAATCCCTCGGAGGCTACGGCAGCCGTCCAAGGAGCTTCCAGGAGGTGCCGGGAGGCCCTTCCCACGGGGTCAGAGCGCCCCCTGCCCCCTGCCGGGTGGACTCACAGGCGACCATCACTTGTCAGGTCGGCCACGAGACTCTAAAACTCACCATCCCGGAGCGGTGGTTGCTTCTCCCGCTGCCCTGCACAGTGAACTGAAAGGGGCTCCAGAGGGGGGCAGCGGACGGCGCCTGGGCTCTCAGAGGGTGCAAGCGATTCACAGACCCCAGTGTAGGCGACAGAGGGCTGAACCGGGGCCCCACGCAGCAGCGCCTGTCTCTGCGGGGAGTGGCCGTGGGAGGTCTGTGTCTACACTTCCGATTTTCCTACCAGGAGCACATTTAATAATGAAACAACTTTTGCAAAAGTACACTGCATTCGGCGCGCGGTTGCCAGGCTCGGGACGCCGCCGCGGCCCCCGGACCTCCTGCGCCGTTCGCCCCCGCGCCCCGCTGTGCGGCGCGGGGGCCCAGGACCATCAGCCTCTTGGGGCGCAGGCCCCGCCCCGCCTCGGCCGTCAGAGCCCCCCGGCCCCTGCGCACGCGCGGCGTCCCGCTCTCCGTTCAGACCCCGGAACCAAAGCTTTGCGGACAGCGCCCCCTGCCGTCCCGAGGAGGCCTGCGCCTGCGAGCGGCCGCCGCCAAACCCGACTCCTAGTTACTCCTGGTTATGCTGAGTTGCCCTGGAGGGGCTCGAACTTGGAGGCGAGGGGACCGCCCTTTCCTCCACCCAGAGCCTGAAGCCCCTTGTCCGCGCCCGAGGAACTGACTTTGGGGGAAACTAAGTCACTAGAGGATATAGGGAATGCACAAAACGCGGTGGCTGTCTTGGGCCGTCCCTGTTTGAAATCTAATTCCTGGGGTCACAGACCCTGGCTCCACTGTGGGTTCAGGAGGCGTGCTGGGGGACCACCTGAACCGTGTGCTCAATGGCTGGGGGTTTAGGCCAGCCGGATGAGTCCCAGGGCCCACCTTCAGACACCAACTCCACCAGGACCACTCTTTAAGAAATATTGTCTTAACTTGACCCCCTCATTTCATAAAGGACAGACAGGCAGTGACTTGCCCAAGATCACACAGCTCCTCAGAGGGACGTGCAAAACGGAAGCTCTGGCAGCATGTCTACCACCCCACCTCCATCCCACAGTTAGAGAAACCAGGAGGCTGTCACCAGGTTCAGTCCCAGCTGTGCTACCACTGCTGTGTGCACTGTAGCAAGTCCCTTCCCCTCTCCAAGTCTCCCAGGTCTGTGTTCTAGCATGAAATGATGGGCAGTGGCCATCCCCTCCATGATTCTAGAATTCCTGGAGCAGAGGCAGACCCTCACCCAGGTTTGAGCTCCTAGGTCACCATGTGAGGTCCTGCAGCTTTGTGTGCTCTTTGCGTGTGTATTTTTAAATTGCTCCCAGGAGTAATTACTTCCAGATCGTTAATAAGTACATGGCTCGGCCCTCGGGAACCACTAAATTTAAGTGCTTTGTGATAAAAAGGAAGGCAGAAGAAATTGAGGACTGGCAGAACTTACTAGCGTCCTCCACTTTCTATCTCAGGGAGGAATATGCACCCCAATGGCCTGGGGGGAAGGCCACCAAGATCAGAAGGAACCCAGGCCCTCCACAGCCCATGTATGCAGGAGCCAGAGTCATAAACAGTCCAGTGGAACAGGATGCTTTGAGCCAGGTTCTGCCTTACTCCCATTTATCTTTAGCTACCATCTGCTCTGCACTTAAGTATTGTGATACAAATTATAAAAACCGTACTAGCTCAGATATTTCATTAACGATTTGAGGGACTGGACCAATGCATCGAGGGAGAGATCTCATTTCCAAGGTAATCAAAATAAAGGCTGGGGAGCTAATAAACTCCTCTAAGCTATTATACATGCAGGGAACAGTAGAGTAAGTCCTGAAGTAGATTTTAAAGAGTTTTTCCTAAAAGGACTAAGCTTCTTTTGCGTTATCTATTATTCATTTGAACGGCTCCTGCTTGTATTTTTCAGAATCCATCCCCCAAGTTAGAAACAAATTGAAATGCTTTTACACACACCTGGGGCCCCTCAGCCATGCTCCTGAGCCAAGTGGAGGAGCTGTCCCCTGTGCCCCCAGCCGCTGGAGCACCTGAACTACCTCTTGCCTCCCTGCAGAAGCCTGGTCCAGCCCACCCAGGGCTCCAGGGCTCCACCGCTTACTATTCCAATGACCCAAGACAAGTTTGTCTCTCTAAGCCTTGGTTTCCTCGTCCGTAAAATAATGGGGATATTAGTACCTGTGATGAAACCTAACACATTTGGAATAGCACCTAGCACATACTGTTCAATGCTATTTCTTGGAACCACTGCTTCTCCTCTGGGGCTAGCCACGTGGTACATAATATTTTTCAAATAAATGTACTCATAATAGGGAAGAACAAATCTGACCCCATGCTGGATGTTTCTTTAAACTATGCATTCTATTGCTTTTGCTACAAGTGAAGAATGTTGCCTATATCCTGAGATAGACAGGATAGCTCACTGTCAAGGCTCTCACCTTTGAAAGTATATGACGCTTTCATTCACATAGAGATAAAAAGTTGCAGAACGGAGAATAACGTTTTTCTTGTTAGAGGTTTACAGGAACATCGTGACCTGACCTAGGTGGAGGGCTGCAAGAACAAAGGATTCCGACACCAAGAAGTCTGCAGCAACCAGCCACACCCCCTCCCTTTCTAGTATAAAAGCAGCCTGAACTCTAGCTTCTTTTATACTGAAAGGGAAGCGGGTGTGGTGAGATGCTTCTTTGGGACACTAATCCACAATCTTCTCTGTCTGCTGGCTTTCCAAATAAAGTTGCTCTTCCTTGCCCCATCAATTCCTCTCTCCATTTATTGGCCTGTTGTGCAGCGAGCAGCACGAGCTTGGACTCGGTAACATACTGACTAAAAAGCCCCATGAGGTCAAGGACCACGTCTGTCTCTTTCACCAGTGGACCCTAGTGCAAGCCCAGTGCATGGAATAGCAGGTTTAGTGAATGACACCCTGCTTTACAGTCAATATCCACTCGTGCGTCCACATTCAATACCCACTTTGCAAAGGCTGCACACCAGACTCCCCTAGGGAGCATTTAATATCCTGAGATTCTGATGGAATTTATTTGAGGTGAGGCCTGGACATTGATATTAATTTTTAAGCGCTCCAGGTGACCCTGACAGGCAGCCAGTGTTGAGAAACAGATCTAAACCTACAAGTGGTTCCCACGTGGTGTGTCCCCTTCCTGTCAGGAGGAAGCTGGGATCTTTAAATTCCTAGTGCCTGAAACACGCTGTAATTTCACCTTTGTAATTCCTCCTTATGTATTATCCTGGGTAAATCAGACATCTTGTCCCAACCTCGGTTTTCTTATGTGTGCAATGATTCATTTAGATGAGGTGTCCGAGATGGTCGGAATCCAAAGAACAAGTCATCGTTGGAATTTGTTATGGGCTGAATTATGTCACCCTCCCACACTCTTACGGTGAAGTACTAACCCCCAGAACCTCAGGATGTGACTGCATTTGGAGATCAGGTCTTCAAATTGATAATGAAGCTAAAATGAGGTCGTTAGGGTGGGCCCTAATCCAATATGACTGGTGTCCTTATAAGAGGTTAGGACACAGACACACAGATCATGTGAGAGGTCTCAGAAGAAACCAACTCTGCAGTCACCTTGATCTCAGAATTCTAGCCTCCAGAATTGTGAGAAAATAAACTTGTGTCATTAAAGACACCCAGTCTGTGGTGCTTTGTTATGGCAGCCCTAGCAAATTAACACAGGGTTTGTGTGTGTATACAAAATAGCTCCTGGATTATCTTTCTTTGGATGACTCTAACCCAGGGCCTGTATCTGGGCATCCCGTTCTCACTGTGGGTCCTCTACTTCGGGCCACTCTTCTCCTTCAGGGCCCAGCCAGTCCCCTCTCCCCTGCTCTGGCTGTCACCCTTCCAGAGGTCCTCCCCCGACCTGAATTTGTGTGCTGGGGCCTCCTGCTAATGATCATATGCCATAAGGTAGCATCTGTACCACAAAGGTGAGCGTCTCATTCACGGATCTAGAGCTCTGCCTGGTGCTGTGCCAGGGCTGTGCCTACACCATCTTAGTCCTCAGACCTCTCCTGAAAGGCGGGTATTATCCCACCTCCTCAAATGAGGAGTGAGGCTCTAAGATGTGGCAATAGCTCTGACATTCCACACCAAGTCCAATTCCAAAGCCTCTACCTCCTCCCTGCCTCCCCACCACCCAGGCTCCCCTGCTTCAGCCCCGGGGGGACTCGGAGGAGTGAGGGCCTACCTGCCTTGTTCGCTGTCCACACACCCACAGCCCCAAACATGGCTGGCAAACCAGTAAGCATGGGCTTCCCTGGTGGCGCAGTGGTTAAGAATCCGCCTGCCAATGCAGGGGACACGGGTTCGAGCCCTGGTCTGGGAAGATCCCACATGCCGCGGAGCAACTAAGCCCGTGCGCCACAACTACTGAGTCTGTGCTCTAGAGCCCGCGAGCCACAATTACTGAGCCCGCATGCCACAACTACTGAAGCCCGCGCGCCTAGGGCCCGTGCTCCGCAACAAGAGAAGCCACTGCAATGAGAAGCCCGCGCACCACAAGGAAGAGTAGCCCCCACTCGCCGCAACTAGAGAAAGCCCGCGTGCAGCCACGAAGACCCAACACAGCCAAAAATAAATAAGTAAAATAAATAAATTTTAAAAAAAAAAACAGTAAGCATACACTGGGTGAGCAGCTGTGCAGCTGGTGGGCTTTCCTAACTCATTTGGGATCATCCTACTTCCCCACTTCACTCCCTCCCCTCAGGGATCCCACTGCTGACCAATTAAAAGCCCCAGCTGCTTGCCCAGGATTCCAGACTCGCCAACACCCTTGGCCACCTTATTGCACCCCAGGTTCTAACTATGCTTTCCTACAGGGCCTTCCTCAAACCATTAAGGCCCTCAAAGAATTTAGCAGGAAGCTTGCTGATTTGTTAAATTCACCTCGCCTTTAGGCCTTCTCTGATGGGTGAGAATTGCTGAATGCAAATTAAACTTACTCCTGATAATGATCTTGTGCCTTAAGGCAGCATCAGCACCTGCATCTCCTGGGAGCTTACAGGAGAGGCGGAGGAATCTCCGGTCACCCACACACACTGAATCAGAATCTGCATTTAGGTGAGATTCCTAAGACAGGTTCTCAGCCCTGAGTGCACACCAGCATCACCTGGGGAGCTTAAAAGTTACTGATGCCTGGTGACACCCCCGAGATTCCGGTCTGGAGTAAGGCCTGAGAAACCCCTGGTGATTCTAATGTGCACAAGGTGATGTGATCGGCAGCAGCATCAACCTTAATAACCCGTCCTACAGTCCCAACCAGGGGTGAGAACCGGCAGCCTCTGATGTCTTATGAGGGACCTCACGTTCAGGGGCCGGGCAGGCCTAAGCCAGAACCTCCCACCCAGACCAGTAAGTGTTGCCATTGGTATAAGCAGACCCTCCTGTAACCCCTGGCTCACAAATCTGGTCACTAACTCCCATGTTGCTTGCTACGAGGTGGACTCGTTAGAACCTGGTGGGGGCAGGGAGCTGCGCGGCACTATTAAGTTGTTCCCTTCGACACAGCGATCCACCTCTAGGGATCTACTCCACAGAGACACTCACACGTAAGATACGAAGTGGTCACGACCAGCTATTTAGAGTGAATAAGTGTTCATAACATATGGAAATCACACCATCACGCTGTACACCTTAGACTTATACAGTGATGTATGTCTAATGTATTATTTCTCAATAAAACTGGAAAAAATGCTATTAAAATTCTGTTCCACTTCTAAAAGAGAAAACAAGTGAAAAACTGGAGACAACTCAAATGTTTCCTGATACAAAACTGTAATATACCCACTTAAGATAAAATACTATAGTCATTAGAGTGTGAAATAAAATTCATATTTTATGGCAAGACAAGAAAAATTTAAACATAAATTCTCTCTGCCCTTTGGCCTCCTCTCTCCCCTCTACTGTGCATTGTGTATCTGCATTAAGCAGCAACCAAACCTCCCCATCGGCAAAAATAACTGCTCAACCATAAAGAGCAATATTTTCTAGCACCACCAAGACAACCCCTTAAAGATAACATACGCTTTTTTGGCGGGGGTGGGGAGCAGCGCACCACTCAGCACGTGGGATCTTAGTTCCCGACCAGGGATGGAACCCATGCCCCATGCAGTGGAAGGGCAGAGTCTTAATCACCGGACCGCCAGGGAAGTCCTGCATTCCTTCTTAATCTTGTAAGGGGCCAAAATGACCCATGACCCACTACTCACCAGATCGTGTAAGCTGTCAGTAATACATCATCTAGTGTACAGCCTTGTCTCAAAAAACTTATGTAAAACTGTTTTGACTACTTTTTTCTTTTTTAAATTTATTTATTTATTATTTATTTTTGGCTGTGTTTTGGTCTTCGTTGCTGCATGCCGGCTTTCTCTAGTTGCAGCGAGCGGGGGTTACTCTTCGTTGCGGTGTGTGGGCTTCTCATTGTGGTGGCTTCTCTTGCTGCGGAGCATGGGCTCTAGGTGCTCAGGCTTCAGTAGTTGTGGCACGCAGGCTCAGTAGTTGTGGCACGCAGGCTCAGTAGTTGTGGCACGTGGGCTCAGTAGTTGTGGCACGCAGGCTCAATAATTGTGGCTCACGGGCTCTAGAGCGCAGGCTCAGTAGTTGTGGCGCATGGGCTTAGTTGCTCCGTAGCATGCGGGATCTTCCCAGACCAGGGCTCGAACCCGTGTCCCCTGCATTGGCAGGCGGATTCTTAACCACTGCGCCACCAGGGAAGTCCCCGTTTTGACTTCTAACAGGCTGCGAAACAGTTCTCAGAGCTTTCTGAGAGGCTGTTCCTGCGTTATAATCCTTAATTTGGCTCGAATAAAATTTTCCGTTTCTTTCTTAGATAGACTGATTAATTTTTTCATCAAAAAGAGAATGACATAAACTTATAACTACTGACATAGAAAAGCATCCAAAATACTCTGTTCAGGTAAAAACAAACAAAGAAACAGAAACAATACCATGCAAAACAAGGATACTTTAATAAAAATGGTAAATATAGTACTAAAAGAGATTTTTATAGTTTGTTTTTCTAGAGATTACCAAAGAAACCAAAATGTTCTTAGAAAACACATGAAATACATCAGGTAAGAACATTCTCAGAGGGCTTTAAAATGTGAGGTAATTGATAACACTGCAGTAATCACACACTGGTCCCAACGTAGACATTTTAAATATGAGCTTTATTTTAAATTTAAAGAAACACTGAAAATAAACACTTTATACAAATTATATCAAACACTTAAAACATAATCAGGAATGTTAAACAATAATTCTTAATTCAAAGTAATGACATTCATAGAATACATCTTGGTGCTAGCCAATATGGTGTTTACTTAAGTCTAGTATTTTATATAAGCTTAACCATTAATCCTTCCTAAAATTCAATGACTATGACTCAACTTTATGAGGTTAAGCTAATCTTCTATGCAATACTCTCCTATAACTTTTTCCAAATACAATTTATACCAGCAAGGAAATTATTAAAACATATATAAATTATGCTGAGGGGCTTGATTAAAAGGCTGTCTATATAGAGAGATGCATCTCAGAAAGCGCGCGCGCGCACACACACACACACACACACACACACACACACACACACACACACACACACACAAACACACATACACTTAATCGAATATAAGATGCCAGGACATTCTCTTAGTTATGTTACACAGCAAACTGCACGTTTATAAATGTCATTCTATTATGTATGAACTGAAAAACATATATTTTTTAAAAAGCCCTTGACATGGGGGAGTGGAATATGCCTGCATTAAGTGCAGAAACACAGAGCTTTATGAACTGCCTGTCTCCAGCTGGCTCCCAGGCACCACTGAAAACTGTCACCCTCAGAAAGACAAGATGGTCTTGTTAATGATTTCCACGGCCTCCAGAATCTCATCCTCCTTGATCACAAGTGGAGGTGCAAACCTGATGATATCACCGTGGGTTGGCTTGGCCAGAAGTCCATTATCTCGAAGTCGCAGGCACACCTTCCAAGCATCATAATCTAAAGAAAAACCGTCAAACTTGTATGCTGATCCAAGATAAACGTTGAAACATTCCCTTGCAGCGCGCATGGGCAAGGGCAGCCTAGCAAAACAGAATTCCCAGTACCTAACTCAAGAAACGCAGCTCTGAGTTGCAAGCTTGCTTTGTTCTTACTCTTAAAAACGAAGTTATTTTTCAGCAGTGGTCTGAATGGTATGATTAGACATGGTTTTTGTTAGTTCTTCGTAAGTGAAAAAGACCTAGCAAAAAACTTACACGCTAAGGCAGATGTAATTAATTACACGAGGAACCAATACAAAAAGAACTGGGGTATGACACACATAACTAACTGGCATAGAATAAGCAATACTCAAAACGCAGTGAACACTACACATTCCTAACCTGGATTTGCTTTCTGAGCTGGCAGAACTAGACTCTCATCATTTTGACTCTCACGACCCTCAACCCCGGCTGCATCAGAATCACCGAAAGGGCCGCGGCCAGTGTCTGGGCCCCACTCCAGACCCATCAAATCCATATCTCTGCAGTGAGGCTAGGCTTGGATTAATTTGTTAAAAAGCTCCCCAGATGATTCTAAAATGCAGTCAAGGTTAAAATCACTGCTTTAAAAGGAAGGGTTAGGGCAAGAAAATCCAGCAAGGAACGCTTAAGGATTAGAAATGATGTGTTAGACACTAAACACTCAGTTAAGTGGCAGCTGGGGTTATTTTTATTATCAACATCATCATCATCATTCCTATTATCACTCCTGCTCCTACTACCTCTACTGATATGCAAAGTACGAAAGTGAGTGAGGAAAGGAGAGTGAGGAGGAAACGGGACTGCAAAGTGCTCTGTGCAGACTTCTAACAGAAAATAAACTGAAATCTCCAAGAACTGCATAAATAACCTAAGGCAGAATAACAAATGACTTAAAGAAAGGAAAATAGGTGAAATTAGTTATATGTGCCTTCACGTAGGAAAGAGCTATATTTTTAAGACCATTAATATAAATCAGGTAATAAGAGTATTAGGCAGAGCTTAAAAGACTTGGTCAATAGGAGGCCAGTCAACAGTTTCAAACAGAGGAAACCAACGACCAGATAAAATACCAAACGTGTTTTGAGCTCTTCCTATAACAGTAATATCTTGTAAAATATTTTGTCTCCGTACCTTTGGTTTCTCTAATAACAATAGCATTTAATAATCCTTTTCCTCTTACAGCCGTTACAATATCAGAAGGTAGCTTCATGAGTTCATTTCTCAAGATGACACCCATTTTCTCTGCATTTTCAGCAAGGTTTTCTTCTTCCAAAACCTATGTTTGAAGAGAAATTACACAAATGTTAAGATTGCCTTTTCTTTTACGTTGTTCTTTGGAGGGGAATGTGGACTATAAGCACAGGGAGAACGTGATCAGATAAAGACCAGAGCGGGGCTTCCATGGTGGAGCAGTGGTTGAGAATCTGTCTGCTACTGCAGGGGACACGGGTTCGAGCCCTGGTCCGGGAAGATCCCACATGCCGCGGAGCAACTAAGCCCGTGCTCCACAACTACTGAGCCTGCGCGTCTGGAGCCTGTGCTCCGCAACAAGAGAGGCCGCGATAGTGAGAGGCCCGCGCACCGCGATGAAGAGTGGCCCCCGCTTGCCACAACTAGAGAAAACCCTCGCACAGAAACGAAGACCCAACACAGCCATAAATAAATAAATAAATAAATAAATAGATAGATAGATAAATAAATAAATAGATAGACAGATAGATAGATAGACCAGAGTAACTTAACTTTCATTTCTATTTTGCAAAGCCTATACCAGTTTGATTTCTAATCATCTGACATACGCTAGCTCAGACAGAGCCTTGCTTTAGTAAACCCATAATCAATCTGATTCTGTGGCAAAATAAGGATTAAAATTTGTTTAATGCAACTGATATATTTTCTTCTTAGGTGAATAAATCAATGGACTAAATATACTTTAACTTTTTAACTGCAATAGAGTTCCCTTTGTTTTTTTCCCTAAAAAGTCCATCCTCAGAGATAATAATTTTATGCCTTTTGTAGGCACTTGAGGAATAAGTCTAAAAGCATTCAAATCCACACTTGAACAACAACAAAAACAAAAAGCCACATGTGCTAAGCCAGAGGCTTCACAGGCCAGGCCTGGTCACAGAGTGAGAGTTCTGTGTGGACAGGCCAGGGCCTATGGGCCAAAAGCCCCAGGAGACTGCAAACCTGGGAAGCCCCCGGAGGATTCCCGTCTACTAGGCCAAGGATAAATTACTTTTTGAGAATGCCTTGCCCCTAAACCCTTTCCTCTATACTTCATGTTCTGTAATACTCGGCAATCTTATTACATTTCTTATCACACCAGTGGGCTCAAACCTAAAAGGCACTTCAATGCTACCTCCAGGACTAGCTACGGTAGAGCTGCAATCAGTTTTTACCTCCAGGGCCGCGATGGCCACTCGGCAGCCCAGTGGATTGCCACCATACGTTGAACCATGTTCCCCTGGTTTAATGGTCAGCATTATTTCATCGTCACACAACACTGCGGATACCTGAAAGACAGACACTTCAGCGCTGACCCAGTCTTTTCTCAGATGAACTCTTCTTATTCTTACCAGGAACACAAATATTTATGAAGCTGATACTAAATTTGACATAAACTTTCAACCAACAAGTGCTACACATCTGCCACCTTAACTAGCAGTGACAAACTGAGTGATGCCCTAACACGTTCCAAGCACATCAGGCCACACTTCAATGGCACAGAATAGCATTTTGGAACTAAAAGAAGAAAGCTATTTCTGCAGTGATATACTTTAGAATTCTTTCCCCTCTCAAGGTGAAATGCTTTGTTTAACTGTTTAGAAAACAATGTTCTGCACTATATATTCAGAGCCCTTTAGTCCATACCAACTGTTGGCTCTGAATAGCAAACCCAAGAAAAGAATTACAGTTAAACATTAATTTTTTCCAATCTCTACATTAATCGGTCATGGTTTTAAACAATTAGTAAGAGTATGTCTCTGAACCATGGGAAAAAGCATAAAGGTCTACAGGAGTACTTTTGGGATAAAATGTTTCCATCCAAAACAAATGCAGCAGAGCAAATCCCAAGGCACACTCAATTCTTCAGTTAAAATAACTAAGTGGGTCACCCCATGGAACTCTGAAATGTTTTTATTACATGTATTCCAGGTGACCTATATATATATCACACTAAGTAAAACCAAACCATCAGAAAGGCACTATTGCCACAGTCGGCTAATGCAAAAACATCTTAAGGATTCATGAGAATAGGGAAGAGAAAGGGAGGCTGAACATTGGACTTACAGGGTATAAACCACCAGAAAGTGCCTTTCCTAGAAGGACCATATCAGGTCTGACATTTTCATGATCAACAGCCAGCCATCTACCAGTTCTGGCCAATCCTGTCTGTATTTCATCAGCAATAAACAGAACCTATTGGAAAATAACAAAACAGCATTAATTATCATTTTCATTTCCATAGGGAAATAGTGATCTTTATTTTACTCTTCCCTGCACAAATCTATCATTCTGACATCCCCTCAGATTTGTGAAAACATTTTAATGACCCACACAACTTCAAGAGTGTCCTGTGAAAACCCTGCAGACACACAGTTATTCCCTGTGTCAGGCCACTCAGTCCCCAGAGGCCCATCTGCACTGTTCTACAAAGGGGTGAGGCACTTAGGCAAAGGGTTTTGTGGGGGGTTTCTGAACATAACTACTCTCTGGGAATAAATTCCCTTGTTTATTCCACAACATTTATTAGTAAAGAGGGAGAGAGAGCGTAAATTCTGGAGCAAAGGGATACGACAGAGGGTTTGAGAAGGATCAGAGTACAGGCTGCCGGAGCAGAGAGGAAGGAACCGTGGTTAGGGCCCAGAAGTCTGCAGCTCTGCCAGGGCCCAGCCAGTATTAAGTCAGCTTCTTTGCAGCCTGCTGCTAGAAAGTTCTATCACCACTAGAAAGTTCTGCAGCTCTTAGAATGAAGTCTCCCTCTAGTGGAGAGGTGATGTAATCTTCGCATTTATCCTATTGGCCAAACCCTAAAAGAGGCAGGCAGGTGGGCAGGTGTGCAGGTGGCTGACCTGGTGCTGGGTGCAGAGCTCTCGCACGCCCACAAGGTACCCTGGATCTGGAACAACAACGCCTGCTTCACCCTGAATTGGTTCCACCATGAACGCAGCAACGTTTGGGTCCTGAAGTGCACGCTACAAAAACAGCATGAAAATGTTTTCAGTAACTTCCTTTCAAACCTCTGTGGAAATCTGAAATCACATAATGCGCATATTTTCCCACTAAGAATAAGTGTGCAAATTAAGTTTTCACACTAACTTATATTCTGGCTTCAAAGTATAACTTTTTTTTTTTTTTAAAGTTTTATTGATTGATTGATTGATTGCTTGATTGCTATGTTGGGTCTTCGTTTCTGTGCTAGGGCTTTCCCTAGTTGTGGCAAGCGGGGGCCACTCTTCATCGCGGTGCGCGGGCCTCTCACTATTGCGGCCTCTCTTGTTGCAGAGCAGGCTCCAGACGCGCAGGCTCAGTAGTTGTGGCTCACGGGTCTAGTTGCTCCGCAGCATGTGGGATCTTCCCAGACCAGGGCGCGAACCCGTGTCCCCTGCATTAGCAGGCAGATTCTCAACCACTGCGCCACCAGGGAAGCCCCAAAATATAACTTTTCTGACTGACATTCAATTACCAAAAGCTCTAAATACGTCAGCTTTAAGCTACTCCATCCTTTATTTTCTAATATATACTTAAATGTACTGTAAATAAAAGCTAATGAGGGACTTCCCTGGTGGCGCAGTGGTTAAGAATCCGCCTGCCAATGCAGGGGACACGGGTTGGAGCCCTGGTCCGGGAAGATCCCACATGCTGCGGAGCAACTAAGCCCGTGCGCCACAGCTACAGAGCCTGCGCTCTAGAGCCCGTGAGCCACAACTACTGAGCCCACGTGCCACAACTACTGAAGCCTGTGCGCCTAGAGCCCATGCTCAGCAACAAGAGAAGCCACTGCAATGAGAAGCCCATGCACCGCAACGAAGAGTAGCCCCTGCTTGCCACAACTAGAGAAAGCCTGCACGCAGCAACGAAGACCCAACACAGCCAAAAATAAATAAATAAATAAATAAATTTATAAAATTTAAAAAATAATAATAATGAAAGTGGCTTTTTAAAAAGCCATTAAAGGGAATTCCCTGGTGGTCCAGGGGTTAAGACTCTTTGCTTCCACTGCAGGGGGGCACAGGTTTGATCCCTGGTCAGGGAAATAAGATCCCACAAGCCACGCAGCCAAAAAAAAAAAAAAAAAAAAAATTAAATAGATACATTAAAAGCGTATCTTTTTACTGTACAATTCTTCCACTTCATAATTTTAAAAAGCTGGCTGAATGGCTAAAAACTGCTTATTTTGTCTATTAAAGTAATTAACAGGTAATACCCAAGTTAATACTTATGCAGGAGCTAAATCTAAAGTGGTTAGTTTGTTGTCAGGATTAGACCACAGAACCTGGTTTCCCCATGTTGGAAACTTGGAAACTAACTGACCATTACAGAGAACAAGTGTGACTCTAACTCTAATACAACAGATTCTCAGTACAATCATATATCTGTTTTTAATTCATACATTCAACAAATTTAAGTTCTATTTACTATGAACTAAAGCACCATGATGCTAAATGAAGTACCTCAAGAGCAGGCAGATCATTATATGGAATGATTTCGAAACCTGGCATAAATGGTCCAAAACCATCGTAACTGGTTGGGTCTGTGGAACTGGAGATAGCAGACAATGTTCTACCCCAAAAGTTTCCAGCTAGAAAGAAGAAATAAACAGTCATTATTTCAATCAAACCCCCCAATGTAATAAGCACTGTTCCCCCCAAAATGCCCTAAGAATCTTGATTTTCAAAAAAGCAAGGGTTTGCTTTAGAGAGCCTCCAGTGAGCTCATTTGTTTAAACAAAATCTGATACTAAACACCCTGGTTCATATGACTGAGGTCTGGCCTTGCAATTACTATTTTAGGCACTTCTCTACTGAGCCTCGGAAGTGTAATATATAGCCCCTAAGGATAGGTATTTGTCTTTTCTTTCAGTAATCCCAAACCCTAACAAGTGAAGCATTCAATGCATGTTTTTCTAGAGATGGCTTTTCTAGACACATTTATTATAGCGATATGAGAAAGAGACTACCCTTCATAGAGAATTGGCAGTTTTCCTTTTAAAAATCCAACACTACAGGCTATTCAATAGAATGAATTTTAAATTTCATTTGGATAGAATATCCTCAAGCAGTCCGAACACTTTCAATTTGCCTTCCTTGCTGTTATATAAGTTGTTATGTGCTAAAAGACAGACATCTGCCTCTGTTCAGGAACAATTTTTACCCATTAATTTATTTCATTAATAATTTGAGGACTGATTAATAATGTCAGGCACTGTTCTAGGTGTCAGGGGTAGAATGACGACTGGCAAGCTCCCTGCCCTCAAGGAGCTTCTATGCTAATAGGGAAGAAACACCTCAACGTAAACTAGTGAAGCAAATGCACAACATAATTGCCATGTGGTTAAACCCAAGGAAGAAAAGAAACAGTAGAATAAGAGAGGCTTGGAGGGTCTCCCACGTGTTGTGTTTTGTTTTGTTTTTTAATATCTTCCCACTACTTCTGCCAGCAGCAACTCAAATAACCCAGTACTGAATTATTCTAAGTTGGCTTCAAAGCATCCATAAATACTACGCTTGCAAAGCCTCTCTCAGCTATGAGTACTACGAATAATCCCCACTTGCCTTGTCCACAAGCAACAGCATATTGATTCTGCCCAGACTTAAGACAAAACGCACACTAGACCATAAGCCTATTTGCTCTCCTGCATCGGCCTCAGGAGTCTCACGCCCCGCAGCTTACCCTGCAGTATAAGGGACGTGCAGCTGGGGACAGTCTTCTGTCTCCACCCACTGTCTCACCAGCTTCTTTCAACACCTGGGTGAAACACCTTTGCACCCTGTGCTAATGTGAGAGAGACTGGACACAGTCTGTAAGAACGAAATCACCAGAAATGCCATTTTTGTTTGCAAGAGACAGCTTTGTTGTCCTACAACTAAGGCACAAGATTCCAAAATGGCAGACCACAGAGACTTCGGAAACAGGAATCTGTCACCCCCACCCCCAAACACCAACTACGGCTGGCCATTAGATGAACTCTGGATTCTGTTATATTATGGGGTTTATATAATTTAACTGCGTGTATCCCCAAGGCAAAATATTTAATGATTTCAACCATCACAAAAATGAATCTTGACCATGTGCAGTGACAAACTTACCCATACTTTATGTTTTAAAAAATTAAAATCAGAGCTTTAAAAAAAAGTCAGAACCTATCCATTGACTATCATTATCAAGATCCCCAAAGTCAGTCTATATGGATAATCTGGATTAACTGTTGGTCTCCCCAATCAGAATTCAAGTCATTCCTCTCAACCATTCACGGAAATATACCCAGGGCAACTCCAGCCCTCCTCTTCCAGCAGCTTCTAATGACATGATACAGTAATCCTCAAATACTAAGATTCAATCATCGGATCATACCTAGGACATGGCCCCACCTGAACACAACCCAACGTCAACAACCTCACAAAAGTGCTCCATCGGCAAGGCCGTCCAATTAACCAGAAAACTGCTATGAAAAAAATCAGATAAGCAGATGGGAAACAAATCATACAGTCACTCATTTTAGGGAGGGAGGAGTAGGGAGTTATTTCGGAGAGAAAAATCCCACATATGAAGAAATACTTGGAAATAAACCCAAGAAAAGGAAATCCTTCCATTTTTATGAAACATTCAACAATTAACATACATGAGGCAAACATATCTGAAATATTTCATCAGTAAATTAAAATGGTAACTGATATTGAACGTTTCAATCACAGCAGGTAATGGTGAATTTCACATACCTGCAAAAACAATCTTTGCTTTGTATTTCGGGATCCCCTTCACGGTATATCCCCATCTACGAGCAAGTTTGCAAGCAGTCTCTCCAGCCTCCACTCCTACCAAAAGAGAACATCTCTCAGTTTTAAAAAATGTTTTAAACTATCGGAAAATTATAAGATTTTCTCGGCTATTTAACCAAAAAAAAAAAAAAAAAAAAAGGAAGTATTTACCTGTATTCATGGGAAGAACTTTGTGGTAGTTGAAAAGTTTGGTGACATACTCTTCGTATTCACCGAGCACGTTATTGTAGAAGGCCCTAGATGTTAAGGTCAATTTGTCCGCCTGACTTTTCAAAGCATTCACAATCTTTGGATGACAATGCCCTTGGTTGACAGCACTGTAGGCACTCAGAAAGTCAAAATATTTTCTGCCTTCTAAATCCCACACATAAATACCTAAAATATATAAGGAAAATAACTCTAGAAAAACCACTACATTATATGAAGTTCAAAGACTAAGACTGCTAGCCAGGGACTTCCCTGGAGGTCCAGTGGTTAAGACTCTGCACTTCCACTGCAGGGGGCACGGGTTAGATTCCTGGTCGGGGAACAAAAAAAAAAAAAAAAAAGACTAAGACTGCTAGTCAGCCCTCTGAATACCTACATATGAACCTTTAGTTAACATAGAATTGTGGTTAAGGCATGTTTTAGCTCAAGCATAATAAACTTTGGTTTATAAGGAATTATATTGTATCTGCCCAGCTTCAAATTACACATTTAACAAAACCAGCATAACAAGGAACTTCCCTGGTGGCACAGTGGTTAAGACTCCGAGCTCCCAATACAGGGGGCCGGGGCTCAATCCCTGGTCAGGGAACTTGATCCCACACGCATGCCACAATTAAGAGTTCCCATGCCACAACTAAGTAAGCCCGCGAGCTGCAACTAAGGAGCCCGCCTGCTGCAACAAAGACCCGGCACAACCAAATTAATTAATTAAATAAATAAATATAAAAACAAAAAAACACCATTAAAAAAAAAAACCGCATAACAAGAAGAGATTTTATAACTCTGGAGTGAAACCTTTATTCCCGGAAAACTGGAACCTTTATTCCTGGAAAACTGAAGTTTGGAATTTAAAGCTGGAATTTAAAGGAAGAAGTTATGCATAACATAAAAATCACAATTGGTTGACTGTAAAAACCAACAGAATGGGAAAAAATATTTCCAAATCATATATCTATCTAATAAGGATCTAGTATCCAGAACTCCTACAACTCAACAACAAGACATACAACCCAATTAAAAAATGGGCAAAGAACTTGAACGGACATTTCTCCAAAGAAGGTATACAAATGACCAACAAGCACATGAAAAGATGCTGAATATCATCAGTCATCAGAGAAATGCAAACCAAAACCACAATGATAGCATTTTACGCCCACTAGGATGGTTATTTTCTTAAAAAGGAAAACAAGAATTGACAAGGATGTGGAGAAATTGAAACTCTCATATATCATTAGTTGGAATGTAAATGGTGCAAGAGCTGTTGAAAACAGTTTGGTGGTTCCTCAACAAGTTAAACATAAACTACCATATGACCGAGCAATCCCACTCCTAGGAAGAAGGGGAAAAAAAAAGAAGTGGAAGACAGGTGTTCAAACAGAAATGTGTACACCAATGCGCACAGCAGCAGTATTCGAAATAGCCAAAAGGTGGAAACAACCCAAACATTCATCAACTGATAAATGGACAAACATGTGGTGTATCCATAAAATGAATATAATTCAACCATAAATAGCAATGAAGTACTAATGCATGCTACAACATGGATAAACCTTGAAAACATTGTGCTAAGTGAAAGAAGCCAGACACAAGAGGTCACATATTGTCTGATTCCATTCATATGAAATATCCAGAATAGGCAAATCTATAGAAACAGAGAACAGATTAGTAGCTGCCAGGTTCTAGGGGAAGGAAGGAATGGGGAGTGACTGTTTAATGTGTATGGGGTTTCCTTTTGGGATAATAAAAAAACTTCTAAGACGAGCTAGAGGTGATAGTTGTACAACATTGTACATGTACTTAATGCCACTGAACTGCATGGTTAAAATGGTAAATTTTATGTCATGTACATTTTACAACAATTTTTTAAAGTTGATCATAGATATTAAAATGTATTAGGGGCTTAACACCTAATTTTTACCATGTACTTAACATACTGTGGTAGGTGCTTTTGTCCCTTATCTCATCAAAAACCCCCTATGAGTGTTAACATCCCTGTAGTACAGAGTAGGTGCTTAGATTATAACTAGCCCCAGCTGGCACACATTAACCAGGACTCGAACCCAGGCAGTCAGATTCTAGACTGCACTCTGCTACTGTAAGTAAAGAATACTTTTGCAAACCAAACTGCTTCCAATTTTGTAATACACAAACCTAGATTTTCATTTGTTCAGAAGGAGCTTTATCTATACTACAGTACTGGTCCCAAGTAAAAAATACAGGCAAATGATTAAAATGTTTAATACTCTTATGCATCATCTTCTGGCCAAAAGCTAAGTAATAAACTTTGGCTTTATTTGGTTATGGTTGTTATTTCAAAATGTGGATTAAATCACCATTTGGCAACAATCAGTAATCATTTATTCAGGTAAGAATCATTAATGGATGCTAAAAGTGGGAGCAAAAATTTGATGAGTAACAGGATATTTGCAGTCTCAAATCATGTCTCCACAAGACATTTAAAAGGGAAAAATAGAACTTTACAATGGAGAAGGCTGGCAGACACTACCTGACCAGTCAACCCCAAATTGAGGTTTATACTAAAAATTATTGGCCTGTACTCTTCAAAAATATCAAGGTCAAGAAAACAAAGACTGAGGAATTGTTCTGGATTAGACTAAACAGACCTGAAAACTGAATGCAACCCAGGATCTGAGATTTTCTTTTGCTACTCAGGACAACCAGTGAAATCTGGATCAGGGCTGTAGATTAGAGAATAGTGCTGTGTCAACGTTCATTTCCTGATCTTGATAATTACACTCTGTTATGTAAGAGAAAGTTCTTGTGTTTCAGGAAAGGCACACTAAGTATTCAGGGGTAAGGAGGCATCATGTCTGCAACTTCCTCTCAAACAAGTTCAAGGAAAAAAAATGTATTGCGTATGTGTGTCTAGAGAGAAAAAGAAGATTAAGCAAATGTGGTAAAACGGTTAGCGCCTGGGAAATCTGGGTGAAGAGTAAAAGAAAAATTTAGATACTACTGTTGCAGCTTTTAAGTCTAAAATTATGCCAAAATAAAAGCTAAAGGAAAAAATGACAGCAATATTCCAGTACTTTCTTTATGTATCATACATTCCCTCCTGGCAAGGTCCATCATGACTCTGCAGTCCCCATAGTACCTAACACAGCAAGCACCAGACACTCAAAAATGTTGAATTAACCGTATCTGCAATATAGAAATTAAATGCATCTGGAAAAATGTATAGTGAGAAAATATAAAAGCAACTTTTACAAAAATGTAAAGCAAGTAAAAGGGGCGGGGGTGGGAAGGGTTGGAACATACCTTTCCCTCTCTCCAGGGCTACAGGTAAAGGGTGGTAGTTGTGGGCACCATATTTAGATTCCCGTTCAAAAATGTAATCAGAGGATGGAGGGCCTTGGACTGTTTTTTTAGTTGCAACCGATGTAGCAGAAGCCACTGAAGAATGAACTCCACGAAGGACAGCAACAGTCTGCAAACGTGCTAGTTTGGAAAACATGATGTCCTTCAAGTAGGAATATCACCAACCTGTCCAAAGAAAAGAGAAGGCATAGAGAATAAGAACCTCCCAAGAGCAGACAGATGTCAACTCATGAACTATGTGTTGAACATTTACCGAAGAATCAGAAAAATAAAGAGACAACTAAGGTGATAACTGTAAATGGAAAGTAACCTTTAAAAATTGTATTTAGGGCTTCCCTGGTGGCGCAGTGGTTGAGAGTCTGCCTGCCAATGCAGGGGACACAGGGTCGAGCCCTGGTCTGGGAGGATCCCACATACCGCAGAGCAACTAGGCCCGTGAGCCACAACTACTGAGCCTGCAAGTCTGGAGCTTGTGCTCCACAACAAGAGAGGCCGCGATAGTGAGAGGCCCGCGCACCACGATGAAGAGTGGCCCCCGCTCGCCGCAACTGGAGAAAGCCCTCGCACAGAAACGAAGACCCAACACACCCAAAAATAAATAAATAAATTTATTTAAAAAAAAAATGCTAGCCCTTACAGTTTAAAAAAAAATTGTATTTAAATTTTTAATTAAAAAACTAAAATAAAATGAAAAAACAAAAAAGAGAACTAAGACAACCACTGTCTTTGGGGAGCTTGAAGGCCAACAAAGGGAACAAATATATGAACATTGACATTAAACCCCAACAAGTGGGATGTGCACAAAGTGCTCCGGGCTAGAAGTCTAAGAGAACAAGCAAGAACGATAAAAAGCAGAAGGGCTTTTACTTTTCACGAACACCCTTCTGTACCACCTGACGGTCTCTGGGGCAGTCAGGCAAGGCTGAACAGCACAGGGCCTAAAGAGCTGAACAACCATTCAAAAGGTATTTATGCGGGGGTGTAAGACTCTCTCAGCTGGATCGCAGATTAGAGCCCAGAGGCGGCAGAGACCAAATCAGAGAAGTCGGCTGCCCAGGGGGTAGTCATGGGGGAGGCGACAGAGGGACTGAGAACTACTTTGCATATCTACTTGGCCCTTGTGTAAAGAGTGAGAAAATTAGGGAAGAATTTGGTTTCTACAAAGATAACAGGGACCATCCTAAAGCAAAAACAATAGGGGTGGGGAGGAAAAAGTGATTTCTTGGGGGATGGGAAAGGCTTTTTAAGTTTAAAGACAGAAACTACAAAAGGTAAAATCAGTTATTTAGCCACAATTATCTAAAATTTCTATAGGTCAAAATTATCATAAACAAAGGTGAAAGGTAAAAAGATGGGGAAAAAAGTTTTTTCATTTATAACAAATAGCCTTTGAAGAGCTTTTACAGTTAAGTGAAACAGACCAAAAACAAAACAAAACATATGAGATGAAAAGGTACAACTCCCAAGAGAAACCATCTACTCTGCTAGGATGGCTGTTTCTATAAAATTAATCCCCAGAAAAAACTACACCACAAAAGCAACTATTTAAATTAGAAAAAGGCAATTAGGAGCTAGAGAACATCAAACTGTTGATACAACGAGCTAAAAAGTTTAGTAATAAATCCTAAATATCACTGAGCAAACTGGCATTTATTCAAATCTATTTATATATTATTTCAGCTGCATAGCTTCTCTCATCCCACCAGCACCAGCCCTAGAAGCAGCCCTCACCACAGCGCTTCACACGGCTACATAACCATTAATAGTCATAATAAGCCATGAAGCACAGACTGAGCCACAGAAGAAACTAAGAATAACAAGGAAATTGGGGGAAATACAGAGCAATGATGTCAGGGGAGGGGGGAATGTTTTTTAAAGATACATTCAAGATGAGTGGAAAGTTGCCAAACACTAGGCATACTTAATATGTCTATACTTATTTTTTTAAAAGACTAGTTAACTCATGTTTCAACAGAACTCTATTAATGACACGTCAGACCAAGCAATATCTCCCAGCACTCAGTCTGAGCTGCCCAATTAGCAAAACCTAATACTTGGAGTTTGGCTTGCTTCCCTTTCAGCTTGGCACTACCCAGTAAATCCAGTATGTTCAGGAATCTGCTACACAAAATTCAGCACTCTGGTTTGCCAAGACCCACCAGCTAACCCTTCTTCCCACAGTTCAGATTAGAATACAGATTTTTAACCTGAGATCCAGGGACGGTCTTCAGAGGGTCCAATAACTACTGAAATAAAGTGCAGAATTATATGCATAAGTGCATTTTTTTAAGAAGAAGGTCCCTAATTTCCACCAGATTTTATTTAAAAGAATTACGTATTAACAACAAAAATGTTACATAAGAATCATTACACTGGAGATAGCCGCTAGCAAAAATATAAAAATTCTAGTTACACTACACAGAACTTCCCCAAAATACTAAGTCTAAAACATTGATTTTAAGTCTATTTCTTGAGTAGAGACTCAGTAAGAATTAATGCTCTGTTTGACCAACTAAAAAGTTAAAACACATTAATTTTTGCCTTGATCAAATTAGCAGTAATACACAGAGCTACTTAGATATACTTTAAACTGAAACACTTTCTGAAAAGAACCGTAACCATAATAAAAGCCTTAGACATGTTTGTGCTCTAAGACCACTAATTTCACTCTCAAGATTCTATCCTAAAGAAACACTCAGGAACGTAGCAAAACATTCATACATAAAAGATGCTTGGGGCTTCCCTGGTGGCGCAGTGGTTGAGAATCTGCCTGCTAATGCAGGGGACACGGGGTCGAGCCTTGGTCTGGGAAGATCCCACATGCCGCGGAGCAACTGGGCCTGTGAGCCACAATTACTGAGCCTGCGCGTCTGGAGCCTGTGCTCCGCAACAAGAGAGGCCACGATAGTGAGAGGCCCGCGCACCGCGATGAAAAGTGGTCCCCGCTTGCCGCAACTAGAGAAAGCCTTAGCACAGACACGAAGACCCAACATAGCAATCAATCAATCAATCAATCGATCTTTAAAAAAAAAAAAAAAAAGATGCTCAACTATATGAGAACGGCTCAACATAATCACATACATAATATATTGTCATTTAAAATCACTAGTTTTTAATGACATGGAGAGATGTTTTAGGATATGTTTAAGTGAAGAAAATAAAATCATGTTCAACTCTACAAAAAATACTATACACAAGGAAGTTCACTGTGGTTATCTTTCTACTGTTCTATATTTTCCATGTTTCCTAATGATCAAGAATTACATTTATAATCACACAACACTGTAAATCAACTATATTCAATAAAAAAAAGAATCATATTTATTATCAGAAAAAATTATTAAAAATGAAACTGAATGTCTGCCTAGGTTGTCACATTAGACAAAGAGAAAGCTTAGCAACAAAGAAAACCAAAGTAAGAGAAAAAGAAAAGAGTTTTGAGAAGCTTTGAGAAAACAGATTGCGAAGGTGGCCAAACAGCTCAGCTGGGAGTAGTGAAAAGAAAGGCATAAGTCACTAACCCTGGAAGTGCAGCCTGGATGGATTACAGCAAGTAGGTCTTAAATGTCGTCTCTTTCTAGGGGGCAGGGTCAAATTCTAAAATAAAAACTATTCTCTATGATTTTGCTATCAAGGTCTACAGCTCTGTGACTTCATTAGAACCTGGCAGAGAGGTACTAAAAAAAATTTTTTTTTAATTAAAAAAGAGAGAGGTATTAAAAAAATACTAAAAACTCTCTAAACAGCATCTTCTAAGTTAATTAACAGGTTGACACAATATTGTGAGTGAAAGGAATCTTTGAAATTATCTAAACTCAACATTTTCATTTTACACATTTGCTCAGCTCATTCGCAAAAGAAATGGGACAAAATATCCATTTATATGCCAAGTTCAGGCAGTCTTATTAAAATATAACTACACTGTGGACTTCCCTGGTGGCGCAATGGTTGAGAATCCGCCTGCCAATGCAGGGGACACAGGTTCGAGCCCTGGTCCAGGAGGATCCCACATGCCGTGGAGCCACTGGGCCCGTGCGCCACAACTACTGAGCCTGCGCTCTAAAATCCGCGAGCCACAACACAACTACCGAGCCTGCACGTCACAACTACTGAGCCTGCGCTCTAGAGCCCACGAGCCACAACTGTTGAGCCCACGTGCCACAGCTACTGAAGCCTGCATGCCTGGAGCCCGTGCTCTGCAACAAGAGAAGCCACCATAAAGAGAAGAATGCGTACGGCATAGAAGAGTAGCCCCTGCTGGCTGCAACTAGAGAACGCCCGCGCACAGCAATGAAGACCCAACGCAGCCAGAAATAAAATAAATAAAAATAAATAAATTTAAAAAATATATATATATAATATATATATATATAAAACTACAACTTACTAACAAAAGAGTAACATCCAAAACATTACTAATACTCGTGCTTAATTAAGGTTTTTAAGGTGAACTCTGAATATTTAATTCGAGGGGTCCTGTTGTCCGATGCATCAGATGCACTAGGGCCCTGTAGGCACATTTCTATTCAAAAACCTTCTGGGTTCAAGCTACTGTGCCTGGCACAACACAAGAAATACTAGAACAGAATTAAGGAGGGCTTAAACCAGCCAACATCAACAATTTCCCCTTCCAGAAAGGCCTGGAAAACCAGGAGAGGAGAGAGTAAGCTCCTCAGCGTTTGGAGATTAGGATGTAAATTCTAGCTGAGGCTATTAAGAGTAACTATTTGGATGATTTTGTCAATTTTTTTTTTAGCTTCAATGTCCCCATTTGCAAAATGAAGTTGAAGCCATTCAAGGCCATTACTGAGGATTAAATGAGATCGTTTTAGAGCACCAAACTTAGCACAAAATAGCCACTCAGTTAGTTCCCTCTTAAATTCATAAGGGAGTTAGCCAATTTCTGCAATATAAAAAAAAAACAGTGCCAGGGTTTCTTTTTTAACTGCAGCTTTTGTTCTTCTAAAAAATTTTTTCTATTGAAAAAAAAAATTATAAACACAAGAAAATGATCTACAGTTCCATATTTAGGAGGTAACCATTAACCTTTAACTTTTTTCTATGCATAAAAACTATACACATTGGCTTTTCACCCTTCCCTAGGGAATTTACCACATTAGACCTTCTGAAGGCTCCCAGGACCCTTGCACAGATTTTTGTCACAGGTCCTAACACTTCAGGACACTTGTTTTCACACCTGTCCCCTTACTAGAATCCTACTACGCTCCTTAAAAGGACAGTAATAAAATTCGCTTTGCATCCCCAGAACCTAGCCCAGGTTTGGGGATTCCTTGTCTGTCAAGTAAACAAGGTCATTCCTAAACAGACTTAGGACTTGCGAGGGAGTCAAGGCAGTGACCAATAGCAAGGCCATCCAGAGAGATGATTAAATCACCCACTCCTAACAGACAGAGCTGAGTCTAACTCTAACAGGAGGCTAGCATGACATCAACAAGAATGATCTTTCCATCAGGAGTTCACTTCATTAGATCATTTCACTCCAGGCTGTGCATTTAACTTAGGCCCACACTCGGGTCCTGGAGAAGAGGACAAATTGTTATTGACAGCAAAAATTTTAACACTGAATGTTTTCAGTAATACAATTAACAAGGTCCTTCTTCAAGCTACTATTGGCCAATCTAATCCATCCTATCTATACTAGAACATACCTAAAATAGAATTCCATAAAATGCTGCATTTTGAAGAGTTAATTTAGCATACACTTATGAAATACTATTTTTTTATATCACTCTAAAAGAAAAACCAGCATTAAATTCATCAAAAAGCCACTTAAAATATTCCACTTGAGGAATAAATTTGGTTTTACTATATTTGTCAAATATTTACCTTTCTTGAGGCAACCATTCAAAAGTACACTCCTTTTTGGAAAGTTCTGCCAACAAAAGTTTTTTGGCCTTTTTTTTTTTTTTTTTTTTTTTTACATAATCTGGCTCAAAGTCAGCTTAAGTGCGCCACCGGCAAACACCTTAAGCATTACTACTGAAAAAGGATTGGCTCCATTAGATCATTCCCTCCACACACCTCCAAAATCCACTCATCACTATTTTTAAATGTAGATTTCACCCATCCCCAGGAACTCAGGAAAGGGCATCAAATATGCCCACAAGTAACTGTAATAAAGGCAGAGAGTGGGGGTGGAAATACAAATATAGCCTCTTTGAGGAAAAAAACGTCTTTTCAAGAATTTTTACCATTCAAAGTTATACTGGGTTTGGGACTTCCCTGGTGGCGCAGCGGTTAAGAATCCGCCTGCTGATGCAGGGGACACCGGTTCGCTCCCTGGTCCGGGAAGATCCCACATGCCCATGTGCCACAACTACTGAGCCTGTGTGCCACAACTACTGAAGCCCACGCACCTAGAGCCCGTGCTCCGCAACAAGAGAAGCCACCGCAATGAGAAGCCTGCACACCACAATGAAGAGTAGCCCCTACTCGCCGCAACTAGAGAAAGCCGGTGTGCAGCAACAAGGACCCAATGCAGCCAAAAATATATAACTTTATTTTTTTTTTAAGTTATACTGGGTTTTTTGGGGAGCAGATTCAAAACTTATCTTGAACACCATGGAAAAACTGCAAACCCAAAACAATAAGCTTTATTATTTAAATCTTGTTCTTATTAAAAGATTTTACGTTCCTACTTGGACCTTTTTCATAGTCAGGAACTAGATTCTCTGAAGACGGTACCAGGATGTTTTAATGAAAGAAGTCTGTTGTTTCTTTCAGATGAGTAAGATGAAGAATTTGGATTACATACCTAAAGAACAGCTCCAAATTCAAATTGAGAGAACTAGTTTACCTACAGAAACTCTTACTCTTAGAAATCCGAAGATTCAGAATTGAGAACCTGGAGTTTAGTCATTTCTTAAAGCCACTTCATTCCAAAGTCACTCCTCCGTCTTTTCCGCCTTAATTTATCACCTTATCAAAGAGGTAAAACTGAACACCAAGAAGGTAAGAGATACAGTGAGAAAGGGAGGAGGCTGTAGGTCACGGAGCACAAGTGTCCCAATGAAATCAACCAGAATTTATTTATGCTCAGCGCTGTTGGCAAAGAAACTCGAGGGAGGAAGTCTTCGTGCTGAAAGCCCTGTTGACCCCAATCCCCTGACACCATGCAATTAAACCTGCACGTTACTGTAAGGTAAGGCTCTACTTCTGACTTTTTTATTTGGACAAAGGCTGGAAGGGAAAAGAAGATAGGTTGGGGGAGGGGAGAGATGGGCAGGTAGGCTGCAGGGCCAAGGAGCTGCCCGGAAGGACTCGAACCCAGTCTCGATAGTCGGCGCCGCCCCCGGAGGCAAAAATTTACCGTTTACTGAGCAGTCCCGCGTGTCCAGAATGCGCTCTCCTGGCCGACGTCAGGAACACAGCGTGCTCGCGGGGCCCACAGCCCCGGTCCCACGCGCCGGCGCCCTAAAGGCTTCCTCCCCGGAAACCCGGAGGCGCCCGAGAGGCTCAGGGTCAAGGCGCAGAAACCCCGGGGCCCCTGGGGCTGCGGCACGGGTTCGTGAACTGCGGGCCGGGAGAGCAGAGCGCCCGCCCCCATGGGCCGCGCGCCGAGGGGCCGGCCCGGCTCCGCCCGCTCGGGCAGGCGGAGGTGCCACATCCACAGCCTCTCTCTCCCTGCCTCCCTCGCCCGCTGCTCCCTGCCGGGATGCGCCGCGCCCCTGCCCGCCCGGATTGCGTGCGGGCCGGCTGCTCTCCGACCCGCGATACCCCAGTGCCCACCGCCGGCAGCGCAAACCTGCTGCGGAGGCGGAGCCTGCCTGCCGGTCAAGGCCCAGCACGCCCCCTCAGCCGGCTCCCTCCAAACCCGGGACCGGAGCCGCCCACGCCAGCCCCCCGAACCGCCGTGGCCCGGGGCGCCGGGAACCCACCCGAGCCCCGGCCCCGCGGCGCCTGCGCGGATACCTGGCGATACCTCGGAGGTCAACCCAGGACACGCGGCGTCAACTGAGCAACTGCGGCGATGCCGACACGTCACAGACCTTAAGATGAGGCTTCTGCCCCGCCCCCGGGACGCCCTCGCTTCCCATTGGCTGGCGGCGGAGGGCTGAGCACCAATCGCCGTGGGCCCGCCCTCCGCCCCGCCGCTGCGCAACCCAGACTCCTACTGGGACCGCAGGTTCGAGCCCCTCCCGCGCCCTCAGGGCCGAGCTGTTCCGTGCCGCCATCGGCTCAGTGCGTTCGGGCGCCTGCCTAGAGAGTGCCTTTCCCTCGGTCGCTCACTGCCCTCCCTTTGTTGGCGGGAAAACAAGGTCCGAAGGGATGAAACGTTGGTTGGGCCCCCGCCTCGCGGGGCTGGACGGCAGGCTGGACTTCCAGCCCTGCGTTCCCCGGCCGCGCTCCCAGGCCTTTGCCTCGCAGAGCCTTACGTGTGCGCCGCGCCAGCCCATCCCGGCCCCAGGCAGAGTCGCGCCCACCATGTTCTTGAACCCTGGTGTGCTGTAGTGCTGTTGCGCTTCTGAACCCATCTGCGTAAGTCATCACTGAGTGGAAAACACACTGTCCACCTCCTCGTGGTTGCTGGCAGATACTGAAAGGATGGCAACACACTCTGTAAGTTTGTCTGCGGCGCCCTCCACAACCCGTTAGAAACGCAGAACTGAGAATGGATAGGCCAGTATAACCTCATTTTAGAATCATGAGGGAGGGCGTCCCTGGTGGCGCAGTGGTTAAGAATTCGCCTGCCAATACAAGGGACATGGGTTCGAACCCTGGTCAGGAAAGATCCCACCTACCTTGGAACAACTAAGCCCACATGCTACAACTACTGAGCCCGTGCTCCGCAGCAAGAGAAGCCACAGCAATGAAAAGTCCGTGGGCACCACAAGGAAGAGGAGCCTCTGCTTGCCTAAAGACCCAATGCAGCCAAAAATAAATAAATTCATTTTTAAAAAAAAAGAATCATAAGGGACCTGGACACCGTGAAGTCTACACCATTTTTAAAAATTTTTTTAACTTTATTTATTTTAAATTTTTTTTTTAATCTATTTATTTTTGGCTGTGTTGGGTCTTTGCTGCTGCCCGCGGGCTTTCTCTAGTTGCGGCGAGCGCACAGGCTTCTCATTGCGGTGGCTTCTCTTGTTGCGGAGCACGGGCTCTAAGCGCACGGGCTTCAGTAGTTGTGGCACGTGGGCTCAGTAGTTGTGGCTTGCGGGCTCTAGAGTGCAGGCTCAGTAGTTGTGGTGCATGGTCTGAGTTGCTCCACGGCATGTGGGATCTTCCCAGACCAGGGCTCGAACCCGTGTCCCCTGCATTGGCAGGTGGATTCTTAACCACTGCGCCACCAGGGAAGCCCCAGTCTGCAGCATTTTTGTTAAATATTGGAAACAGAGCTGGGAGTGAGAAAACGACTTACCCAGGGTTATCCCACAGGTGAGGGGCAGCCCAGTCCTGTGTGCCACCCCCCTTCTCTGAGGGTGATCACAGACATCTGCGGGGACAGGACTGCACATCAACGCGGTGTTCCATTAGACCGCCCTGATCAGTCAGGGTCCCAACTGGAAACAGGTGGCACACTCCAAAATGGAAAATTGACGTGTATTTGTTACAGGAATCATTTAAGTGTAAGCCACAAGAGGTAGAGAAGTAACCTGGGGCTAGTGCACCAGGGAAGACCATTGTCAACCCTAGGCTTAAAGGGAGCTGTTTCCAGAACCGAAAGACAAAAAGAAAGGAGAGGCCAGCTGCCTGGGCAATGGTCATCAGTGACCTCCAGGAAGGGGAGCTGGGGTGAGGAGGATCCTGACCTCCCACCTCCTGCCAGGGTTCTCTATGGACTGAGCCCATTAGGAAGCCAGAGACCTAAGGAGCCCTATGAGGGCAGTCCCTGCAGGGCAGCCTCCTGGGACGCAGGCAGGGTAGGGAAGGGTGGGGAGTAGATGGGGTAGGAGGACAAATGGAACTCATTCAACACAGAGAACCAGCTAAGATAAGCCTTAGCCAAGTAGAAAGGAAAGTCAAAGCTATATGGTAAGGGCTGGAAAATGTGTGGGCACAAGGCCAAGCTGTAAACATCAGAGCCCATGTCTACAGATGTCCAGAGCAACATACCAAAAGGGATTCAGTCCTCTGTGGCTCCATCTGCCTGAGACCAAGGTCAGTTATTCTGATTGTTATGGCCATGCCCTCTCTAGAGCTCATTGAGAGTAGGACTTTGCCTTTTAGTTTTTTGATGTGCCTCCATAACCCTGAATACAATGTGATTAATTTCTTGGAAGTTAGGTCTTTGTGCTCACAGGATCAGAGAGGAATTGTTTCTCCATGGTCCGGCCTTACAAATCTGGGCAGGTGTGTCAAGCCAAGCCCAGCTCTTGGAACACTTACAGAGAGCCCAGGAATCCCCAGTCTGGCCTTGGCAAGTAGGAACAGGTGCTTCTGAATTCATGAAGGGGACATGACACCCAAGATCTGAGTAACATCAAAATGTGTTGCAATGCCTGTTGGACTTACAGATAAGGTGCTCTTTAACTAAAACCTTTTCATAGGCCAGAAACTGCTGAGAATGTCTGGGTTTTATCTTTTCTCTCTTATCAGAAAAACGGAGGTACAGAGAGCATGAAATACTTTATGGTTTTCCTAGCTGGTTGAAAAATAACTAGCAGTTGTTTTTCAGCTTAATGTGCCCTTGGAGACCTAGACTTGAAAGCAGCTTGTTTTCAAACAAGAAACAGAGCTGCTCTGTTTGTATGCATTTTATTTATAGTCTAGAAACACATTAAGGACAGAGCATACATTACAAAGATTTTTGAGCCTCTAAAACTACTTATAGATTCAAGTTATTAACTATATGGGAACGATAAAACTGGATGATATAAAGACTGACCCCATCACAGATATCCAACACCTAAATTAATTTATTTAGTTCATTCAACAAATGTTCCTTGAGTGCCTACGTGCCTGACCCTGCAAGGGGTTTCACATCAGGCAAGAGTATGTGGGTCTCTTTAGGAGGAGGGAGAAGTTCAGGAAATGCTCCTTCAACAGGTGTGAACTGAAGTCTTGCAACTTTGACCATCTGAAAAACTGCAACTACACAAAAAAGGAAAGAACTCATTTTCTTATACAGGCAACGGTCAATTATTCAGTGACCAGAAAAGCAATTTCTGGGTTATGCCAGCCTCTTGCTTTCCATTACTTCCTCCATTGCCCAATTTGTTTTTACTTGTCATTAGCATAGCCTACGTGTGTAGGTGGACTTGAAATGATTAAAAAGGAAAATCCACACTGACCGTCAAGGAGAAAGTCTTGTAATGAGACTCAGAAGATGTTTGGTGATTTTTACCCAGCAGAAGAAACATTTTTCCCCAGGTTATATTCACCCTAAAAGATGTCTTCCAACAGAAGACTTGGCAACATACATAGCTCATGCCTCCTGCTGCTGCTACACTGAGCCAAGGCAGGCATTTAAATCTGGAGGAGAGGGACTTCCCTGGTGGTCCAGTGGTTAAGACTTCCCCTTCCAATGCAGAGGGTGTGGGTTCGATTCCTGGTCAGGGAGCTAAGATCCCACATGCCTCACAGCCAAAAAACCAAAACATAAAACAGAAGCAATATTGTAACAAATTCAATAAAGACTTTCAAAATGGTCCACAACAACAACAACAAAAATCTTAAAAAAAAAAAATCTGGAGGAGAGTAAACCTCCTTACCTCCAGAATGGCAGGGATCTGGCAGGAGCAAGGTAAGCAAAATAGTGAGGAACGTTAAAGAAGGATATAGCTGGTAAATGTTCTGAACTTAAATCTGAACTGGGGACAATAGGCAGAGATTCAGAAATTGTGCAGTTAAAATACTGGTTCTGCTACGAGGATATGCCTGCTAGGGGCGCTTATTTTCTCTCGTCCGTAGCTGAAGTCCACCTAAGACCTCCAGCTGCAGTTTCTATCTGTCCCCACATGATACCTTCCCTGACTCCCCAGATCAAAAGAGTCCCCCCCTCACCCTCAGCACTGCCTGTCCCCCTGTCACAGAGCTGCCTGCAGTCACTGTTCGACTACTGTATATTTCTAGCTCTGTCTATGTCTTATCTTCCCACCCAGACTATAAATTCTTTTTTTTTTTTTTTTGGCCATGCCACGTGGCATGCAGGATCTTAGTTCCCCAACCAGGGATCCAGCTCAGGGCCCCTGCAGTGGAAGCGCGGCGTCTAACCACTGGGCCACCGGGCAAGTCCCCAGACTATAAATTCTTGAAGGTAGAGTATGTCTTGCAGGACTTTTAGAGCCTTCCAGAACCCATCTCCATGTTGCTTTTAGTAGGAATTATTATTCTACACCTGCCCCAACTCATCTTTATTCCCCTGGGCAGGAATTAGAGGCAGAGTAGAGGCAGACCTACAATCCTGAGATTCTAAAAGCCTAGATGGCAAAGCCCTTCCCACTCTTAGAATAATAACAGCCATTCAAAACCCCAGAAGCTTGGATTGAAAGAAGGATACTTCAAACTATTATTGTCCATTAACACCTTGCTACTTGTCCAAGCGCTGAAGGATTGTCACCTGGGCCTGATAAGTTTATAAAGTTATGTGCTAGAGAAAAGGAGATGGACCAAGTCTTAGCACGAGGCATGAGATCGGGAACAGAGCTGAGTCCAGAAGGGGAGGCTCTGAGAGCATCTTTGGGGTTAGTGACTGCAGATGGAGGATACTGCATGCCTGGGAGCCTGAGCAGGGAAAGAGAACAGAAAATACCAGAAGAGGGATTTGGGTGAACCAGGCCAACTCAGTGAAGGCTATTTAAGTCAACTCAGTAGCAAATATTTTAAAAGAGACTCAATTCACAGAGCTAAAAAGTCAGCTAATTATCAATACTGAGACATAATAAATAAGTTATTTTGAAGATACGAATTAGAGATATAAGTGCAAAATAGAGCTGAAGAGTTTTTTTTTTTAATAAATGTATTTATTTATTTATTTATTTTTGGCTGCGTTGGGTCTTCGTTGCTGTGCACGGGCTTTCTCTGGTTGCAGCGAGCGGGGGCCACTCTTCATTGCGGTGCACGGGCTTCTCATTGTGGTGGCTTCTCTTGTTGCGGAGCATGGGCTCTAGGCGCGCGGGCTTCAGTAGTTGTGGCTCGCAGGCTCCATAGTTGTGGCTTGTGGGATCCGTAGTTGTGGCTCGTGGGATCTAGAGCGCAGGCTCAGTAGTTGTGGCGCACGGGCTTAGTTGCTCCATGGCATATGGCACCTTCCCGGACCAGGGCTCCAACCCGTGTTCACTGCATTGGCAGGAGGATTCTTAACCACTGTGCCACCAGGGAAGCCCAGACCTGAAGAGTCTTAAAGATCTAATCTAGCACTTTTAAGGACAGAGAAATCCAAGATTCCAAGGTAAAGGGCCCCAGCCAGTTGCGACATAGGTGACAGGACAGCCAAGAAGCCAAGTGTTCACCCCATCATGTGTTGTGTTTGACACTTAATCAGAAGTAAGAATTTTAACTAAGAATAAAAAAAGTTAAAGTAAAAATTTTTGACAAAAAATTAAGTAGTGAATTAGCAGCAGCGTTTATTTGGAAAATACATTGCTCATTAATTAAAAAATAAAATAATAGAAACCTCAAGTATTAGTTAAACATTTACATCCTTATCTATTCAGATACTAAGAAGTTCAGTGTATTTTGCAATTTTCTTTTTTATTGATTCCATGGAGGCCAACTAAGTGTGAGCTTTGATAACTTTTATTATTTTTCTTTTGAGAACTTTAATTTTGACTCTTTTTAGTTGGACTATAGAAAACAACAACAACGGGACTTCCCTGGTGGTCCAGTGGTTAAGACTTCATGCTCCCAATGCAAGGGGCCTGGGTTCAATCCCTGGTCTGGGAACTAGATCCCTCATGCCACAAGAATATTTTTTATTTTATTTTATTTATTTTTATTTTATTTTATTTTATTTATTTTTTATACAGCAGGTCCTTATTAGTCATCAATTTTATACACATCAGTGTATACATGTCAATCCCAATCTCCCAATTCACCACACTACCACCACCCCCGCCGCTTTCCCCCCTTGGTGTCCATACATTTGTTCTCTACATCTGTGTCTCTATTTCTGCCCTGCAAACCGGTTCATCTGTACCATTTTTCTAGGTTCCACATATATGCGTTAATATACAATATTTGTTTTTCTCTTTCTGACTTACTTCACTCTGTATGACAGTCTCTAGATGCATCCACATCTCTACAAATGACCCAATTTTGTTCCTTTTTATGGCTGAGTAATATTCCATTGTATATATGTACCACATCTATTTTTTAAAAAAAGAAAGAAAACAACAACAATGACCCCCACCCCTGCAGAAAACCTGATGTATTAATTGAAAATAATTCAAACTTTTCTCCTAACATTGTTGACGTAAATAAATGTAATTTTAAGATTTTTTAAATTTCAAAGTTAAATGTTATTAAATAAATATATGAGAATATATTATAAAATCATTTCATCTTTGTTGAAGACACTTTGTTTTGCTCTGAATTCTGCCAAGAGTTGTTCACATATTGGAAAGTCAAGTCACAGACAGCAATGCCAGTCTGGTATTTGAGTTACCAGTATGCTTTGTGTTTGTGGCTGTCACATCCTTAATAGTGGTATATGGTCCTTCCCTTTTCTTTTGACCTGGATTCTCCTCCAAAAGGACTGTAGTGATAAAGATGAATTAAGTCTTTAAATTAGGGATGAGAGATTATATTTTGCCCTGACACCTCAAGTTTGACTTAGTTCATTGACTGAACAAATTACTTTTGTTTTCTGATATCTGTATTAATTTAAATATAGATTAAAGCACCCGAAGATGTCTACTACCTTGGTCTCCCCATTTTTAATTTAATTTGAACTATTTAAGTAGTGCCTCCTAATTCACAAAACACTGTGCAGAGTTCTGAGAGAATCAAGGGATTCAATAAAATGTAGCTCCTGACTTCAGGGGGTGTGAGTCTGACTGAAATCAATGTTCTAATGAACTTGTTAGAGCATCTAGCATCCAGACCATATAGTGGCTAAGATGCAGGCATTGGAATCGGACAACCCAGAAGTCACTCCTAACTCCACTGATCCTTACCTGGGTAACCCTGAGACCCTGTGGCTCACTTACTCATCTTGTAAAATGGGTTATCCAGAGGATCACTGATAGATGTGGCACTCTAAAACATCCAGCCACTTCTAAGCCACATGGCAGCTCAGTGTCTCGTAACATTATTATTTTTATTTACAATGAGGAGTAAAGGTTCTTTTCCAAGCCATCGTGATCATCATCTGGCCTTGAATCTTCCCTCTTCTACAGATTCCTATTGAAATCTAAGTAAATCATATATTACACTTAGAAGGCTAGAAAAGTGTTGATTGCAAATGCAAGAATATTTTATCACTGGGATCTACTGAAGTAAATTTTACTTAGAAAAGGCAACTTTTTTTTTTACTGCTACCTGTTCCCATTCTGGCCCTATGCCTCTCCCTGGAGTTTGGGAAGCCCTGTTGGGCCGGATTATATGTGATGAACTTCACTCTGAACTGGCCTTCTTCTGGTCGATAAACAAGCTTTGGTAACACCTTCCCACATGTGTTAATTTTCTAAAAGAAAGCTTGAGATAAATCCAGGATAGTAGGTAGCCCAGTGCCCCACTGGGCAGGTGGTCGAAAGAGAGTTGCCATTCTCCCTTTAATATCCAAAGATTGATAGTAGAAGGAACTTTGGAAACATTTGAATTACAAGTGTCTGTAGAACTACTTTCCTCTCTGACATTTTCTCCCCCAAGCAACTTCTTTTTGTTTTGTAAATAGTTAATACATTTACTTCATTTACAAATCAAAACAAATTAAAAAGTACACACTGAGAAGACTTCTTCCTACCCTAAGCCCATCTAGCTTTTGTCGCCACCAAGGGCAGCCCTTCACATTAGCATCTTGTTTATCTTTCCAATAATTCTTCATGCAATAGAAGTAAATATAAAAACATGGGACTTCCCTGGTGGTCCAGTGGTTAAGAATCCGCCTTCCAATGCAGGGGACACGGGTTCGATCTAAGAGCCCACATGCCGAGGGGGAACTAAGACCTGCAACTAAGACCCGACACAGCCAAATAAATATTTAAAAAAATAAAAATAATAAAAAATTTAAAAAATAAAAACATGTCATTATTTCCTCACTTTATAACACCTGAGACAGCAGGTTGTATGTACTCTTTGTACCTTGCCTCTTAATATGCCCTGGAGCTCTCTCTGTGTCAATATGGAGAGGTCACCCTCATTCTTTTGTTTATACCTGCATTAATAGCCCCATATTACTGGACACTTGGATTATTTCCAATCTTTTGCTATTGCAAACAATGTCACAATAGAGAACCTTATCTCTGACATTTCGTGACTTGTCCTAGGAGTGAGATTGCTGGGTCAGAGAACTGGCCTACATTTCCAGTTTCAAGGCTAAGACTTCTAAATCCAGGGCTCGGAGGAGAGTAAATAAAGCAGGCTACTTACTCAGTTTGTGCCTGTGGACTGGCGCCGGTCTCTGCAATGAAATGGTGCAGAAATTGCGAGAAGTGAGAAAACTTAGAGCAATTTTCCATTGCTGTGTCATCCAAGTACATAATCATTTTTCTAAGTAGTTGATTTTTACTGATTTTATCTGTCTGTGATGACTGGAAAGAAAAAATGACTTCTGTGACTATGCAAAATCACCAGTAGCTTCTTTATTATGAGATTTCCTTTCAAATCATTTTAAATTCAGTGAAGTTTATTATCCAAACTTCTGAAAAAGTTGAAAAATAGGACTACCCCTAAACATGAAAGAGTAAAACAAAATTAGACTAAACAAGAAGTGAAAACATAGCTCAATCATTTAACAGCAGTTCTACCCAAAAACTGGGTTCACCTCTTAGGGGGTGTTGAGCCAAAAGACCTACCGAAGCCGAAGATCGGGAGAAGGAAGGATTTATTACTTGCAGCAAGTGAGAACACTGGGCATCTTTCCCAAATCAGTGTCTTCCTGAACAGCAAAATTGGGGGGTTTTAAGCTAAGGGTACATGCATATTCATGAAGGGGCCTGAGCAGTATGTGCATATTCATGAAGGGGCTCGAGTAGAGGAGGATTCAGCTTAGAATTGGGGCAAAGGTCTACGGTCTAAACTTTAGTCCTGAGGGTCAGAAAAGGTCAACATCATCATTCCCTAGCTTCCGACCAGTCTGGGGTCTTAGCAAGTAGTTAACCATCCTCCACCTGGGTGGGGGCCTTGGTTCCCATAGAACAACTCAAAGATATGTATTAGATTGTTATGTATATCCCTTGAGGAGGAACTAGGACTCTGTTTTATTACTGCACTATTGTTTCTTGACTGCTTTTCTTCTGTTCTTGCTTTCCTTTGTTCCCTTAAGATCATTAATTACTAAGACCTGTTCAAGGAGAAGCATTGTGGCCAGGCTTAGGTGACAAAAGGGTTTAGGTCAGAATGGCTTCTCTTATGTCAAAAAGCTGTATCTGGTTCTTTTCCTCTGGGGACCCCCTACCCTATCTGCCTACAGAATTGGTGGAATACCAACATATTCTAATGTGAGAGATATAAGACCTATAAAATATATGGAAGAACTGCCAGAGACAGGGGCTGGCGGGTGCGGGGGGGAGGGTCTCCCAGATGAAACAAGTAGATAATGATACAATACAAAATGTAGTAGGTGCCAAGTGACACGGTGAGGCCTCATCTTTTTACAAAAGGATCTGGCCACCCAGGCAGAAAAGCAGTGTATCAGGAATCATCCTGTCTGCCTGGACACCAATCTCCAAAAAGTGGGAAGGAGGTGTAAGATGAAATCGAGATATGCAGGAAGAAAATGTTATAAATTCTATTTAATTTTATTATCTCATCCTTTTATTATTTTTTTAAATATTTATTTATTTATTTATTTGGTTGCACTTGGTCTTAGTTGTGTCAGGCGAGCTCCTTAGTTGCGGCTCCAGGGCTCCTTAGTTGTGGCATGTGAACTCTTAGTTGCAGCATGCATGTGGGATCTAGATCGAACCCGGGCCCCCTGCATTGGGAGTACGGAGTCTTAACCACTGCGCCACTGTGTCCCATCTTATCCTTTTAAATACGCATTATCCTATCCTTTTAAATCCTTTTATTTTGCAAAGTAAATAATCGGTTAGCAGGGGAGAATGCATATACAACTTAAACAAATACGTATATTGGGCGTGCAGACTCACTAATTTTTATTCTGAAAGGTATGAGATCAAAAGAGCTGAAAGACTATTGTACTAGAAATGTAGAACTGGAGGGCGGGGATCTGATGTGTTGTACCCTTCCACCCCCAGGGACACTGCCTGACATAGAGAAAGCAAAGAGGAATTATGTAAGCTCTGATACAGCCTTGGAAATAAGTACCTGCCTCAAGGGCCCAAGACGCTTCTACAGGTATGGTTGCTAAATATTTAAGCTTCCGAAAAGAGAGAGAACAAAACATCCTGTATCTGTCCTACCATGAAGTTGTTATTCAAGCATAGTATTTATGCCTTCTAGAGTTGAAAGAAAAATTAGAAATCAGCTGGCAGATCGAATTACATGGGTTTATACTCTATAAACACGTGTGATCTTGCTACCAGGAAGGCATAGATTTCTCTAAACCACTGAAGGTCATTTTACTTCAACTTATTTTAGAAAACCATGTTGGAAGCTAACAACTTCATAGGGTGAAAAAGCAGTTATGATTTATCTCAGGAAAACAAATAACCCTGGTCCTTTGAACTTATCTTGGTAATACCATTAACTTCTTTGTTAGTTGTGTTTTGCCACACTCTGGGAGTTATAAATGCCTGGGAAGATCTTTCTAAGACACAAACCAGATCTGTACAGCATAAGCATGGCAAAGGTGAAATTAGTATCATGTTTCCAGCCTGAATTCCAAATGACATCAATGCCAGGAAGAGTGTTTCTTTGTACAGAATAGCTGACAAGAAGGTCATGGCATTTTCTACATTCTGTTGCACCAACTGCACACCAGTCTGTGACTTTTACTCACCTATTCCTCTCTCCCATGCCCAGCTAGAGTCTTTCTGTTGCATGCCCAGAGTTTACAGTAGTGCCTGGCACACAGCTGGTACCCAATATGTATTTGTGCAAAGGAAGGGAGGAGGGAATCTTTGGACAATATATTTACTATAATGTACAAAATAAATAAGGGGTAAAGGATATAAGTGTTTTTAATATATAAAGTATTCTTGAAACTCAACAACAAAAAGACAAAGATTCCAATTAAAAAATAACAAAGGATTTGAATGGACGTTTCTCCAAAGAACATATACAAATGGCAGCATGCACATGAAAAGATGCTCAATATCATCAGTTATTAGGGAAATACAAATCAATACCACAGTGAGATATTACTTCACATCTACTAGGATGGTTTTAGCTTTAATAATAATAATAAGTGTTGGTAAGGATGTGGAGAAACTGGAACCCTCGTACATTGCTGGTGGGAATGTAAACGGTACAGTTGAAATCAGTTTGGCAGCTTCTGAACAAATTAAACATGGAATTACCATATGGCTCAGCAATTCCATTCCTAGTTATGTGTCCAAAAGAATTGAAGACAGGCGTTTAAACAAAAACAGGTACATGAATGTTGTTCATAGCAGCACTATTCACAATAGCCAAAAAGTGGAAACAACCCAAATGTCCATCAACTGATGAATGCATAAACAAAATGTGGTCTGTCCATACATTGGACTATTATTCAGCCATTAAAAGCAATGAAATACTAACACATGCCAAAACATGGATGAACCTTGGAAACATCATGCTAAGAGAAAGAAGCCAGACACAAAAGGTCACATGTCATATGATCCCATTTATATAAAATATCCAGAATAAGCAAATCCAGAGAAAGCAGGTTAGTGGCTGCCAGGGGCTGGGGGTGCAGGGGTGGGGAGCATGGGTAGTAACTACTTAATGGGTACAGGGTTTCTGCTTGAGGTGATGAAAAAGTTATGGAACTAGATAGAGGTCATGGTTGTACAACATTGTGAATCTACTTAATGCCTCTAAATCAAACACTTATAAAGATTAAAATGGTAAATTTTATGTTGTGTATATTTTAACACAATTTTTAAAAAATTTAATATTTTGGAAGATTTAAAAGTGAAGGAAGCTAACTTCAAATTAGAGATCTGCTTGAATTTTAATGTCTTTAAAAAGATTCCATCAAAATCTTGCTTGGAGATAAGAGGAGCTTTTTAGGATCAAAGTAGAGTTGCTTAGCTTTAGTCTCTCTGTAGAGATGTATAGGAATTAAGTATCCTGGATTCCTGGGAACTTAAATTGATTTAGTCAGCCATGATGATGTACCAAAAAGAACTCCCTATGCAGAACTAGGACCCCTTAAAAAATGCATTAGTGAATGAATAGAACTTTCAAGAAGGGATTAAACTTTCCTTTTAACAGTTTTTTTTTTTAACAGTTATTTTAAAAACTTCCTGCGTATTTGTGGTAATTTTAGATCTCATGAGTATGGACTTCTGAAAGTGGTGTCTAAATTTCCCCCAGATGCAGCCCCTTCTACCTTACAATCTGCGAGTTATTTAGAAGCAAAGAGAACATTGGCCCCTGTTGTAAATGTATTAGCTACACACAAAAGAGAATAGGTCACAAGAAGGGAATCGATTCTTGAAAATAAGTAATTTTACGAGATTGCCCACTCAGCTCTTTTCTGTGGACTGTCGTCTCTTGCCCCCAGTGTTCTTGGCCAGGGGAAATCCTGCAGAGGAGGTCCCAGTGCGATCAGCCGCTGCCTGGGAGAGCGGTTTATTTAAAATGCAGTCCCCACTTTGGGGCCCAGCTCCAAGCCCGATGGTTACCTAAATATACCAATTTTTTAAAAAAATAAATTTATTTATTTTACTTACTTATTTTTGGCTGCGTTGGGTCTTCGTTGCTGCGCGCGGGCTTTCTCTAGTTGCGGAGAGCGAGGGCTACTCTTCTTTGCGGTGCACAGGCTTCTCACTGCGGTGACTTCTCTTGTTGCGGAGCACAGGCTCTAGGCGCGCGGGCTTCAGTAGTTGTGGCACGCAGGCTCAGTAGTTGTGGCTCGCGGGCTCTAGAGCGCAGGCTCAGTAGTTGTGGCACACAGGCTTAGTTGCTCCGCGGCATGTGGGATCTTCCCAGACCAGGGATCGAACCCGTGTCCCCTGCATTGGCAGGCGGATTCTTAACCACTGTGCCACCAGGGAAGTCCCACCAATTTTTAAATTGGCAGGAAGAGCCATACTATTTACTGAGAGCATACTATGTGTCTCTCAGAAGCTTAGAAAATTTAGGAAACCGGGAACTCCCTGGAGGTCCAGTGGTTAGGACTCCATGCTTTCACTGCGGTGGGCCCGGGTTTAATCCCTGGGTGGGGAACTAAGATCCCACAAGCCTCGTGGCGTGGCCAAAAAAAAAGAAATTAGGAAACTAACACCAGATTGCAGAGCTAGTAAGTGGTAGAGAGAAGAAATAAAGGGCCTTCCTCTTTTGACTCCACAGACCAGTGTAGTCATAGGAAAGGAAGGGAATACGCAGACTGTAATTGTCCCTGTGCCTGGGACCTCATTTGCCTTAATAAATTCCCGTCACTGGAACAGTTGTTGGCACAGAATGAGTGCTCAGTACACCGTGTGGCAGGAAGGAAGGTGGAGAGGGAGGGAGGAAAGAACTGTGGATACCCTTTCAAGACTGACACTTGACCTGTAACTACAAAATGCCAAACAGCTCTCAGATCATTTAAAAAAAATTTTTTAACCAAGTATTTTATATGTTTGATGGCCCCATGTACAACTTAAATCACCCTAGAGTTATTAGGCCCCGGTTTCAGGTTCTGCTTTTTTCTTACTAGCTGTGTGACCTTGGACAAGTCACATAACCTCAATGAGTCACAGTTTCTAAGGTAAAATGGGTGATCTTGGGCAAGTTATCTCCTCTCTAAGACTCAGTTTATTTTACCAGTAAATGAAAGGGTTAACCAGTGGGCAGAAGATCTGATTAGGCACATCACCAAAACAGATACCAAATGGCCAATAGGCATATGAAGACAGAGTCAATGTCATTACCCATCAGGAAATGAAAATTGAAAGATAAATGTGATACTACTACATACCTTCTGGAATCATTGGAATGAAAAAGGTGGTCAGTCCTAAGTGATGGAAGGATGTGGAACACCTGGGACTCTTTTTTTTTTAAATTTTATTTATTTTTGGCTGCGTTGGGTCTTTGTTGCTGCGCGCGGGCTTTCTCTAGTTGCGGCGAGTGGAGGCTACTCTTTGTTGCGGTGCACGGGCTTCTCACTGCGGTGGCTTCTCTTGTTGCAGAGCATGGGCTCTAGGCGCACGGGCTTCAGTAGTTGTGGCACGTGGGCTCAGTAGTTGTGGCACGTGGGCTCAGTAGTTGTGGCTCACAGGCTCTAGAGCGCAGGCTCAGTAGTTGTGGCGCATGGGCTTAGTTGCTCCGCGGCATGCGGGATCTTCCCCGACCAGGGCTCGAACCCGTGTCCCCTGCATTAGCAGGAGGATTCTTAACCACTGTGCCACCAGGGAAGCCACACCTGGGACTCATTCATTTCAGGTGGGAATGTAAACTGCAACAACCGCTGGCAAACTGATGGGCAGTATCTGCTAACGCTAGACCTATGCATACCCAATAACTTCACTCCTAGATGTATTCCTAATGGAAATATGAAGATGTTATTTACCAAAAGACATGTATAAGACTGTTTAATCAAAATGGCCCCAAAGTATCTGATTATCCATCAACAGTAGAATGGATAGGGACTTCCAGTGGTTAAGACTCTGCGCTCCCAAAGCAGGGGGCATGGGTTCTATCCCTGGTTGGGGAATTAAGATCCCACATTCTGCACGGCGTGGCCAAAAAAGCAGACAAACAAAAACAAAAAGTAAGAATGGATAAATTGTAGCAAGTGTATACAGTAATAGGCCATCAGAAATAGGAATAAATAATTTACAATACTATACAACATGGATAGAACTCACAAATGATGTTGAGCCAAGAAAGCCAGACACAGGGGTACATTCCGTTGGATTCCATTTTTATATTTAAAAGGAAAAAACAGGCACAGCTAATCCATGCTGTTAGAAGTAGGACAGCAGGCACCCTTGGGGAGCGAGGTATGAGAAGGTGACACAAGGGGCCTGGGGTGCTCACAATGTTCTGCTCTTGATCTGGGCGCTGATTACACAGGTGTTCTGTTTGTGAAGATGCACCAAGCTGTATCCATCTGATATATTCAGTTTTTTGGGGTTTTTAAAAAATTTATTTATTTATTTTATATTTATTTTTGGCTGCGTTGGGTCTTTGTTGCTGCGCACGGACTTTCTCTAGTTGTGGCGAGAGGAGGCTACTCTTCATTGCAGTGCGTGGGCTTCTCATTGTGGTGGCTTTTCTTGTTGCAGAGCACGGGCTCTAGGCGTGTGGGCTCAGTAGTTGTGGCTCGCGGGCTGTAGAGCGCAGGCTCAGTAGTTGTGGCGCACGGGCTTAGTTGCTCCACGGCATGTGGGATCTTCCCGGACCAGGGCTGGAACCCATGTCCCCTGCATTGGCAGGCGGATTCTTAACCACTGCGCCACCAGGGAAGTCCCTGATATATTCAGTTTTCTGTGTTTATTCTACTGCAATAAAATTTTGTAAAGGAGGAGGTTGGCCTAGGTTCAGCATCTTTAATGTCCTTTCCAGCTTCAACTGGGATAATAACTACCTCATTGTGTCAGGCACTGAACTAAGTGCCTTCCTCATAGACTCTTGTGCAGTCCTCCAAGCCAGGCACTATGGTGAGGAAACTGAGGCCCAGAGACATGGGGAACTTGCCAAGTTCATCTATCGACTGAGGGGTGGAGGTGGCTTTGAACCCAACCACTCAGAGGCCAGGGGCCTTCACCTCGTCCTTGAAAACCACAGCCCAAGGGAACCAGGAGGAGTTAAGTGCAGCAAGAGCAACCCTACTGGGAGTCTCCCACTGGGTGTTTCCCCCTTTGTCTCCACAACCTGGCTCCTCCTGAGTTTTCCTTCCGCTGGAGGGAGAAGGGGGCCTTTCTCTTTCCCTGTTTCTCTTTCTCTGAATCTGTGTCTTCCCACCTCCCCTTAGACTCTTAGATGCTTCCCTTCAATTGACCATATGGAATTATGTTTTTAAATGTATTTATTATGTATTGAAGAATTTCTATGCTAGCCTACTCATAATTTTAAAAAGCTAGTTAAATAGGTTCTTAAGAGTCATTCCTAAAAAAACAAATACACTAAGCTGATCTGTGCCCATAAAATGGTTGGGGGTCTCTCAATGCAAAAATGCTCTCTAATCACTCCTTTAAATAAGGCTCCCTGGCTACATGTTTTCAAGTGGGAATCTGAAATGGTAATTTTTTTTTAAGTATAGTTGATTTACAATGTTGTGTTAATTTCTGGTATACAACAAAGTCATTCAGAGAGAGAGAGAGAGAGAGAGATACATACATATATGCTTTTTCATATTCTTTTCCTTAATGGTTTATTACAGGATATTGAATATATTTCCCTGTGATATACAGTAGGACCTTGTTGTTTATGTTTTCTTATACATAGTAGTTTGTATATGTTAATCTCAAATTCCTAGTTTATCCCTCCCCCACCCCTGTGGGTCTGTTTCTGGCTTGTAAATAAGTTCATTTTAAAATGGTCATTTTTTTAAAAAATTTATTTATTTTATTTATTTTTGGCTGCGTTGGGTCTTCATTGCTGCGCGCGGTCTTTCTCTAGCTGGAGCCAGCGGGGGCTACTCTTCGTTGCGGTGCACGGGCCTCCCATTGTGGTGGCTTCTCTTGTTGCAGAGCACGGGCTCTAGGCGCGCATACGGGCTCGGTAGTTGTGGCGCATGGGCCTAGCTGCTCCTCGGCATGTGGGATCTTCCCAGACCAGGGATCGAACCCATGTCCCCTGCATTGGCAGGTGGATTTTTAACCACTGTGCCACCAGGGAAGTCCCTAAAATGGTCATTGTTAACATCAGAAATTTATGACCAGTGGATGGCCCAAGTCTGAAAAGTTATCTACCAGACTCTTTATGGGGTATTCAGAACTTGTAAAGTAAGACTAGGAAGTTAATGTCCTGGAAACCTGGTGTTGATTTAATTTGTAGCCACTAATTAAAATTCTGTAAAGATGCTTTGCTTTCACTATGGAAATGGCCTTAAATGTGTGTTTGTGTATACTGCCTACAAATGGAGCCACTATGTGTGTATCTAGCAAGGGTCTGAAAAAGATGACTTAAGAAAGTTATGTTAGGGGGACTTCCCTGGCGGTCCAGTGGTTAAGCCTTTGCCTTCCAATGCAGGGGGTGCAGGTTCAATCCCTGGTTGGGGAGCTAAGCTCCCATATGCCTCGTGGCCAAAAAGCCAAAACATAAAATAGAAGTAATATTGTAACAAATTCAATAAAGACTTTAAAAATGGTCCACATCAAAAAAAATCTTAAAAAAAAGAAAAAAAAAGATTCCAAAGCCACAAAGCAACTGTTAGTGTTCGGTGACCTTCTGCACCGGCTGTCTTTGGTGCTTTGAAATTGATTTTCTTTTCTTTTTTAAAAATATTTATTTAATTAATTTATTTATTTATTTTTGGGGGGGCTGTGTTGGGTCTTTGTCGCTGTGCATGGGCTTTCTCTAGTTGCGTCCAGCGGGGGCTACTCTTCGTTGCGGTGCACAGGCTTCTCATTGCAGTGGCTTCTCTTGTTGAGGAGCACAGGCTCTAGGCACGCCGGCTTCAGTAGTTGTGGCTGGCGAGCTCTAGAGCGCAGGCTCAGTAGTTGTGGCGCACGGACTTAGTTGCTCCGCGGCATGTGGGATCTTCCTGGACCAGGGATCGAACCCATGTCCCCTGCATTGGCAGGCGGATTCTTAACCACTGAGCCACCAGGGAAGCCCCTGAAATTGATTTTCAAAAAAAAAAAAGTCGTGTTAGGGTAAAGATACCCTCTATTGATGAATGCTAGTTGGTGGGGGGTGGGAATGGGAATACATATATACAACCTCTGATAATTATAAAATTATTTAAAAGCTTTGCTAATAAAGAACAAGAAATAATTAAACAAGAAATTATTACAAACAAAATTTATTAGACAAACACATCAATAGATTGAGTCTAAGAATTTGGTTGGAAAGCCACTGGGCCTTTTAAAGCAGCAGAAGTCCAAAGTCACACACTTCGAGCATTACACTGTTAAAATCTGAAGAAACAAGAAAGGTCAGGAAGTATAGCACTCCATGCTAGTCCATAGACAGATAAGCCTCCCACCTCCCTCCCCAGTCCCTCTCTCCAAATGGAGTCTCCTGTGATTCTGGTAACTGAGAGGAATAGAATGTTCCCCGAGTCTTACAGAAATTCAGCTTCTTTGTTACAGAACTTGCCTCTGTGTATTTGAATTGCCTACTCGGGATACATGGAAAGTTGCTTTTGAGAAACTGAGAAATAGTTACTGAAGGAATGTTTATCAATATGTAAAGTGAATAAAATGATATTCTCTACTATAGTAACTGCATTTTGAATCTCATCTGGCATCAGTTGTCTTTTAGAAAGTCATAATGCATTGTTTGGGGACACTTTTCTTCTTCAGAATAAAAGGAAAAGAGTCTAATTAACAAATTATAATTAAATAATACATATTCTCAAATCTTATGAGAGTCCCATGAATGTGAAGTCTTCATTTAATTTGGAAGAAAGTGATATTTTCTCATTCCCGATAATAAATGAAGTAGATATTTCAAGGTTATAATAATATCATGTGTTCATAATACCAAACAGCATGCTCTTACTTTACAAGAAGCCATTGATCATTAAATTTAATTATTAATGACACAGGCTACCAAGAAATAGCAAGGAATATGGTACCCATATAGATATCACCGGGCCTAAAGTCCTCAAATAAAGGTGAGAGTGAAACGTACGTGACCTAGTTGGGGAGGTCTGGTTTTCTGAGATACGGGCTAAAAATCATATCACATAAAAAACTAAAGGAAGGGTATTCCAAACAAAGCCGGCAAGAGAATTTTACAGAACTAATTCTTAAGGGAGATAACAAAAGCAGCAGTTAGAATGCTCATCCATATATTAAGTTACTGCAGTTGAATCCATCATAAATATGCTTTTTGCTTCCATGGTAGCTTTTTACACCCCAAAATTATTTCTTTTACAGCTAACGACCTTTTGCTTGTTAACCATGTCATCTTGGAGAGTCTGTGTGGAACAGAGTATCTTTCAAGTCAGAATCTTAGCTGAAGCTCTAAAAATGTTGAGTTTGTGCTTTAAAAAAATAGTCCAATTCATGACTGCAGCGTGTGCTGGAGGTGCGAACTCTCCCCCGGGTTCGATCACTATTGGGAGCCTAGGATTTGCTGGGACAGACATATTAGCCAAGACTGAAGTTTTACAGTATCAAATACTGCATACCCAAATGGGCAGTCTCATGCATAGACCTCAAGATTTTAGCTGAGCCATTTGTCTCTTTGTTATTTTTATGCCTTTGGGGCCATAGCCGTGGTTCATCAAGGCTGTTCTCAAAACTTGCAGTGGTGTGGAAGTGCGTCTACTTCAGCAGGCAAGTCTAGCTATAAAGCTGTTGCATTTCCCAAAAGAACTTCCGGTCTTCTCCGAAAAATCAGGTACACGTTTTCTCAGGAATAGCCTGTGGAGAGACTGTTTGGAACAAGAGTTGCGCTCAAGTCCTAATCTTAAACGAAGACCTAAAAATGTAGAGTGTTAAGCATTTAAAAAATAGTCCATTTCACGGCGGCAGTGTGCGCTCACAGACTCAGCTCTCTCCAACTTTGTTCAGTATTTGGAAGGAATCGCTGGGTTTGGGCCAATAATCGAGTATGAAATGGGAAACAATCAGCTGTGAAAAGGGAAAGCTCCTTACCCTCTGAGTGAGCCACAGTCTTTGAAGATTCCATCCTAGGTGTGAGCAGCTGGAGGGAGGGTCTTGTCTCTCTCTGGACACCATCCCCGCGGCTGGGTTAGCCCCGCGCCGCCGAACACCCAGACCCTCAGAAAGAACCCTTGAACTGAATTAAGCCTGACCGAAAGTGAAGAACAAGGTCCAGACACGGGCAGGCTTAAGGACAGCCTCCGTCTCCGGACACTTTTAAAGATGGCAGATCCTTGACCCCCTTTAGTGGACCGCGTGAATTCAAGGGTTCAGCGCGGCGGGGAGGCGGCAGGCGGCCTCTCCCTGCCCTCTGGCGGCGCCTCCCGGCAGCGGGAAGGGAAGGGGCGCGCAGACACCCGCGCACCAGGAGGGGGCAGTCCCTGCGCGCTGGCGCCCCTCCGTGGGGTGGGGACCACAAGTCCACGCCAATCACTGGTAAATCCGGACGAAGTGGGGCCCGAGGGGCTCCGGGTTCATAAATGTGGGGCGTAGAAAGGGGTCAGGTAGGAGGGCCCGAGGAAGGGCGCAAAGGAGCCCCTGGCGGCGGCGGCTGTCAGCGGGAAGGAGGCGGCGGCCGGGAAGAGGACGTTGGCCGCCGAGTAGGAGGGGAAAGTCTGGAAAGGATGCGCGGCCGGGCCCAGCTGACCCGGGCTGGCCCCCGCGCCGCCGCCGCCGCCCGCCCCCGCCCCCGCCGAAGTCCCAGGCTGGGGCGCGCCACCTCCCGCCTGCGCCGCGCCTTCGGCGCCGGGGTTCTGCTTCTTCCACTTGGTCCTGCGGTTCTGGAACCAAATTTTGACCTGCGTCTCAGTGAGGCTAAGCGATAGCGCGAGGTTCAGGCGCTCGCACACAGACAGGTAGCGCGTGGCCCGGAACTTGTTCTCCAAGGCCACCAGCTGCTCGTAGGTGAAGGCGGTGCGCGCGCGCCGCGGCTTGGAGCAGTTGGGCTCTGAGCGCCGGCGCCGGGGCCGCGGGGAGCCCGGCGAGCCCGGGGAGCCCGCGAGGCCGCCTGCGCTGCTCTCCGCCGCCACCGATGCCGCGGCCCGGGCCTCGGGGGAGCGCGTCCGGGCCTCCTGCAGGCGCGCAGTCCGCTCCCGCCGCCGCCGCCGCCGCCCTACGTCCTCTACGTCCTCCTCCTCCGCCTCCTCCGCCTCCGAGCCCTCCAGGGGGGACGCCAAGCCGGCGCCTCGGCCCGCAGCATCTAGGGGAGAAGGGGACGGTGATCAGAAACCCGGAGCTACCCGGCCGGTCCTGGTCCCCAGACCTGGTCCTTGTCCTCCCCGGAGCAGGCAGCTCTCTCTGCCCAACCCAGAGCCCAGCCCTGCCCCTCTCCGGAATTGCGCTCCCTGCCCTCACCCCCACGACCGCTCTTAGTTGCAAGCCCTTTCCAGGAGGTGGGGGTTAGGGTTGCCGTGCCCGCTTTCTCTTCACCCACCTACTACCTCGTAGGCGTCCGAGAAGTGTATTTCGAATGAATGAGTGACACCACGCATTAAGAAAAATTAACGACCTTATTGGACTACCTTATCTTTGTACATTAAGACATCTATATGTCAAGTGCATTTGGGGCTGTCTCCCCAGTCCCTAGAAGCCTATTTTGGCCTGGAACTGCCGGCAATTAAAAAAGAAGTTATTAAGCGCCCCCTCCTCCCTTTTAAAGTGAAATTCCCTCTTTCCCATCTTCTCTCTCCTGCCGTGTTAATAGAGTTTCAGATTTGTGCGGGGCCGGATCGATAGATGTCATCTATTAAAGGTAAGTTTTAATCGAACAATATTAGGATCAGACAGGGAAAGGGGGTTTGAAGTCGGTACCTGCAAGCTGCGGGCAGGAGATATGCAGGCGCCAGTAATAGAATATCGATCATGGGGGTGGGGAAAGGGGAGCGCGGCCCCTGCGAGGGGCGATCCGAACAATTACCAGGCAGACCGCCCAGGCCCAAGCGCAGCCGCCAGAGGCGCCCAGAGCCCCAGACAATCACCGCTAAACTTGGGGAAGGGAAGCGGGGGAGCTGCCGAGACGTCAAGCCTCTCCCTGACCTGAGCCCCCGATCTTTGGCGTCCTTCCAGGGAACCTCGTGCCCACGCCTCACCCAACTTGGGTCCTGCTGTTTTTTGTCTTTCCTTTCAGACACAAACTTTCCTGGACCCCTCGTCAGGTGTCCTCCAGAGTTAGGAGTTGTTTTGTTTATTTGTTTGTTTTTGTCACACGCGGCTTGTGGGATCCTAGTTCCCCCACCAGGGATCGAACCCGTGTCCCCTGCAGTGGAAGGTGGAGTCCTAATCACTGGACCGCCAAGGAATTCCCAGAGTTAGTGGTTAAATCAAAAAGGGTTTCGGGGAGAAAGGACCAAGAGCCTCCCGTCACCCCACCCCACCCCGGCCCCAGCCCAGTCAACGATTGGGTCTGGGGAGAGTGAGCGTGCGGGAGAGCGGAGTCTCTGCAGCTGTCTCTGGATGGTTGGAAGTGGGCCCTGGGTGCGAAAACCGGACATCACTGCCTACTAAGACTTTGGACACATGATTCAGCCTCAGCTTCCTCATCCTGAAAATGGAGAGACGATGCTGTCTACCTCGTTAAGGATGCTGTCTACCTCGCAGGTTCTGAAGTTTTTCCTGACTTTTATCCCAGTCTCTAGCCCAGGTCCTGGCACATAGGGGACAATTAAACGCCCAATAAATGAATGAGCCTGGACAAGGTGGGCGCTGGGTAAGAGTTTCCACTGCGAGTAAATCAGAGCTGGGGTGCTTGCTTGCTTAGCGGGTGAGCAGGGACAGGCTTCGGTGGCAAATCCCTGACCCCGGATGCTGGGGGCCCCCTTTCTGCGTCAGTTTAATTACGCGCCTGGTCCTGTGCGCCTTCTCCCCTTGGGGAAGACGCCGCTAAGGGCTACTCACCCGATCCACGGCTCTCCCTCCCACCTTCCCATCGCATCATGTAAGCTGGGGCTTTCCGGGGCCGGAGGCCGCCTCGCATCCTTACCAGGCGTCTGTCGCTGCCGGGCCGGGTGCCGGCTGGAGTCCTTCCTTGCTTCGGCCTCTGCCAAACTTTTCTTGGCTTCCCGGGGAGCAGGGCGCACGGCTGGGAGCGCAGCGCGGGTGAATTTCTGAGGGTCCAGGATGTCCAGAACCGAGAAGGAGATCTTGTGGTGGGAGGGAGCCGCCTTGGCCCCGCCGTCCTGCCATGCTAGCATGCCCGCCGCCCGCGGGCCGGAGGCCGGCGGCGCGGAGTCCGGGATGGCCGCGCTCGGGCTTGCCTTCGGCTGTGGCTCGGCCGCAGTTCTCAGCCGGTAGGAGGGTCGGGGCGGCCAAGTGAAGCTGGGGAGGGGGGCGTGGAGGGGGGGCGTGGAGAGAGCCGCGGGGGGCTGAGCGCGGATTGGCACTTGGGCTGCCCAGGCCCCCGCCAAGTGCAGGGCGCGCTCGCAGCAGCCCCAAGACTAAGGCTCGGGGACCTCTAGCCTCGGCGAGGGGGCGCCTTCGTGAGTCTGGTGCGCGCTCCCGCCGGGACAGCGCCGCCGGCTCAGCGCTCCTCCGCTCGACCTGCGGGAACTCGGGGTGCGCGAGGGAGGGAAGTCCGGACGCTTTGGTCCTGGAGATCCTCCCAATACACCCACCCTGGCTTGGGCTGCGATTTGCACCCTTCCCCCAGTGCACCCGCCTTTGAATTGGAGATGCAATTGAGGCCAGCACTGATTACTTCAAGGCAATGCTCAACATATCTCCTGCCTCGCCAGTGAATCACGGTAATGGCCTCAGACCTGATCACCTCGGATTTAAAAGCCCTCATTTTCTCACAGTTTACAAAGCCCTTAGACCTGCGCGATCTCGTTTGATCCTCTGAGCATCCCTGTGCGGTGGGCGTGGCCTGGCAAGACTCTTATCCCAGCTTTAAGATGAGCAAATTAAGGTTCAAAGATGAGAAGTGACGTTGCCCAGGGTCACTGTTAGTCGGTGACAGAGTCTGGATTCGAACCCAGGTCTTCTTTCCCGGACCATTATTCTTTTCAGTACGTCCCGCTCGCTAGGAAATAACGAAAGAAAGTCCCGCACTGTGTCAGAGGCTTTCCCTTCCACTCTGGAGGTCAGAGGGCAGCAGGGGTTTTGGAGAGATGTCTGAGCCCCCACCAAGATGACTTGCCGCTTTGGAAACCTTGCGGGTTGAGGTCTCAGAGCCAGGTGAGATGCTCTGGTGAGGGCAGGTGAGCCAGGTGAGGGTGGCTGCCCTGGCCGGCAGAGACGCCAAGCACAGTGCCTGATGCCCTTCAGGCCTTCTTCAGAGTCACAGATTTGATCATGTGCACAGATGTTGGGTCTCTGGGAATCAGGTTGCATCTTTGACCCTCATCCTCCCCCTAGCCCCAAGAAGAAAAAGGTTAAAAGGTGTTTGCCCGGTTTGGATTTAAGATCAAAGAAGAGAGACAGTTGTAAAAGCTTCCATCTGCCCCACCAAGTCCCGTGGGCTGGTGCACATCAGTCCTCGCGGAAGCTTCCACCAGCCAGGCCCTTCTTAACATTCTTTTTTTCCCTTTTGTTGTTTGGGGAGCAGTCTGAGCGCTACGCATTTATCTCAGCGGCAGATTCTGAGGCTTCTCCTACCCCTCTGCCCAGAACTACCTCTAAGGCTGTTGTCCCTTTCTTCCCTGCCCCATGGGGTTTCCAAACAATGACTTGGCAATTAAGATTGTCCGGTCAGGTAGGAGTAGGAAGGGGAGGAGAAACCTCACTGAAGTGCGGTGGGGGTGGAGGGAGGGGTGTGTGCTGCTAATCCCCTCCGTTATTGTAGAGAAGGTCTTACAGGCCAGCTTCTAGGAACTTTTCTCATTCAAACCTCGTGGCCCCTCCCAGAGGCGGCCACTGTATTCCCTGGGGACTTTAAAGCCCTGCCGAAATTCAAGCCAGCTTCAGTCCTAAAGCAGAGATGGATTGTGCTTTTAAAAGGAAATCAGAACAGGAAGTGCCCTGGCCAAGCCCAATGGACCACCTCCCATCAGAGGGAATGTGGGCCTTGGGAAAATCAAAGCAGGTGGCCATGGCACTAAACTGTGGTACCCAGGAACCTGGATTGCCAATCACAGAACCTTCCAGATCACAGATAGGGTACTTTGTTTTTTGTTTTGACAACTCTTTCTCACCCAGTTCTCACTTGATTTAAAAAAAAAACAAAAACCTTCTTAAACAACAGGATCCTACTGTATAGCACAGGGGACTGTGTTCAATATCCTGTGATAAACCACAATGGAAAAGAATATGAAAAATAATGTATATATGTATAACTGAGTCACTGCTGTACAGCAGAAATTAACACAACATTGTCAATCAAGTATACGTCAATAAAATAAATATTTTTTAAAAAATCTTTCCTTCCTTTCTCCCTCCCCAATGATCCCAGTCCCCTTTTACATTTTTCTACCCACGTTCATATTTTTTCATATTTAGGTTCTTCAAGGTAGCTAGAAATAGATCTCTTTAAGGGAGCTCCAGAATGGACGTTTCTGGCTTCCCATGGTCCCTCTTCTTATCTGTTCTGTAAGAAATATTGAAACCACTTTCACAGGAAGGTGGGCTGGCATTCCAGAGGGCACCGAATACCCCCAACCAGAGGGACATGTAAGGCGCAGAAGCCAGGGCAGGCCAAACATGGGTCATTTTCATTTCACTTTATCAATTGTCTCCAAAAATTTTGTTCAAATAATATGAATCATTTTTCCTTTGAGGCCCACAGGTGTTAAATATAGAAAAGGAGCAGAAAGAGTAGAAGCAACAAATTGGAAAGTCAGGAACACATAAAGGCCATGTGCTTTAAGACTGTGAATCTTTAAGAACTCCTATTAGTTGTCTTTCTTTTTTCCTTGTCCTTTATTTTTCCTTTATTTTTGATATGTGTGTTCAGTGCAGCACAAGGTGATGTGAACCCTTGCACTCAGGACTTGGCGTCTGGAGACAGATGCCACCGGAAACACCGCGGTGTCTCCCATCCACATTGCAGGAATAGAAAATGCGCCCTCTTATTCACCCAACTTAAAGAGAAGCACCCCACCCAAAGAACAGGTTAAATTCTTCAATTTGGTGAGGGGAGGGGGTGCCTTGGGGAATTGTGTTTCTGGCCACCTGCTAGAGGCAGTGAGACTTCATATAGGAACAGTTTGGAGATGTGTTGACTTGCTAACGTCCTCATGCGTGTATTTATACACAAGGTGTTCCTATATAATAAGGATATCCATAGCCAGCAAGCCACTTTCCCCCTGTGCATGGAGTTGATTTGTGTTTTCAGCGTGGGCATTAAAATTCTGCCTGAGTGCTGTCTTTAAATTGCTTTGATGCTAGGTGGGTTCCATCCCTGACCTGTCCTGATGGCAAGTGATGGCTGTAACAAGCTCGGGATCAATATTCATAGCGGGTGTCCTGGGCTGATAACACTATCCAAGACAATGTTCACTATCAGTGCAGACAGCTGAGATATTGCGCCATTAGGGATGTCATGTTAAATAACCTGATCCATTTCTGGGGCTATTTAATGAATTTCACAGTTTAGATAGTATCTTTAAGGAGAAGGCAAAGTCTATTCCAGAGGCACTGATGCAAATCAATGGTGCCAAGCTTCCCGAGCTATTCCACAAACAAAGTGGCCTATAATTCCAGCACAGCCTTGAGAAGCTGCTGCCTGAGCCGTGAACAGTGTTAACAATGGAAAGAATTTGCAGTATATGCAGAGGGAGAGCACTCTTCGGAGCTGTGTTAAAGCACCTTAGATAAAATCTTATGCTCCTGAAATAAAATACAACTTAAATTCTCTAGGTAAAACCCTGCAGTTTGGGCCAGCCCACGGGGTAGGACATTAATGCCAAGAGACAGCTTCATAAGGCACATCTTGGTGACAAAGGGGGAGTGGTGAACCGCGTACTTCTTTAACTGAAATCTGGCTGCAAAATGGGAGGGGCGAGGCACTGGATGTTGAAAAGAAACTACTGAGAGCAGGAGAATCAGTTGTTAAATGTTTACTTGACTCTGTACCTCTTGTTGCTGGAGAGTTCATTTACAATTAAAGGCTAGTTTACCATTTCCCCTCAGGGCTTTGAACTCTGGCTGCCAAACAGAGCAAGTATTCCTTTTAAAAACCTACTTCGGAGACTTTGATTTGTGAAAGCTTAAAGTGTAGCCTTCCCACCTGTCCCCAGTCTGCAACCAAAATAAAAATGTTTACTTAATATATCTTGCTTTAAGAAATCAGTATTTCTTTTTGGAAATCAACAGGTTAAAAAAAATGAATTTCTTTATTTCAGAAATTTGGAGGAAGCATCAAAGAAGGTGATAAAACAATGGGAGGGGGTGTTGTCCTGATAGCGACAATTAGTATTAACAATAATTGCTCTTCTTTCTTGGGCACTTGCTCTGGACCAGGCACTTGGCTAAGCTTTTGCTTATTTTGGGTTATTTCATTTAACCCTCCTCATGCACGACCCCATGAAGCAGGCACTCTTGTATCCCCAATTTACAGTCGAGAAAACCAAGCTTAAGAGCAAGTTTGCCCACGACCCCAGAGCTAGGAAGTGGTGAAGTCGAGATTTGAACCAGGGAAGTGAGATTTCAGAGCCTGGTTCAGTAAAGTTCTTCTCTTAAAGGAAGTCACATTCCTGCCCCAGGGTGAAGTCCAATTGTAGACATTTATCGAATGGCTTTCCTTCAAAGTTACACACAGAAATGAGATATGGAAAAGGACCTCTGAGAAAATGACTTGAGCCCAGGCACTGCCTGGGAGGATACCGTGGTGCAGGTTTTGGAATGCAGTTTTGGAAGCTCTTACATTCAGTGTTTTCTAACATTTTAAGATATTCCCAGGAGAAACCCAAGAGAAGGGAATTGCCAGGCAAACCAAATTGCTCTGGGCATCTGGAAAAGTAGAGACATGTCATTGGGAGAAAGAGAATGGGGGAAAAATGCCAAGTGACAAGCTGAGGACATATGAGGAGAGAATTGGGGAAGGACAGAGGCAGAAGGAACAGGGACACAATGCAGGCTCTTTCTGACCGTGAGTATCATACGCCATGTTCATACCGTACAAAGAGAGGCACAGGCAGAATATAGACAAGGGAGAAAGGTAGGGCTTGGCAAGTATATGAAGCACTTGCTTCCTGGTTGAATGGAGACCTGTATGATCTATCATTCTTGGGTGATATCCTGCAAGGCAGGGGACAAAGTCCTCTGTTCCCCACCTCTGTGCCCAAATTTCATGCCTTCAATCTTTTTTTTTTTAATTGAAGTATAGTTGATTTACAATGCTGTGTTTGTGTCTGGTGTACAGCAAAGTGATTCAGATATATATGTATTCAGATATATATATATTTTTCCTATTCCTTTCCATTATGGTTTATTACAGGATATTGAACATAATTCCCTGTACTATACAGTAGGACCTTGTTGTTTATCTATTTTATATATAGTAGTTTGTATCTGCTAATGCCAATTTCCTAGTTTATCCCTCCCCCACCTCCTTTCCCCTCTGGTAACCATAAGTTTGTTTTCTATATCTGTGGGTCTGTTTCTGTTTTGTAAATAAGTTCATTTGTATCTTATTTTATTTTATATTTTATTTTATTTTTATTTTTTAAAACTTTTGGCCATACCAAGTGGCGTGCGGGATCTTAGTTCCCTGACCAGGGATTGAACCCGCTCCTCCTGCAGTGGAAGTGCAGAGTCTTAACCACTGGACCGCCAGGGAAGACCTGTATCATATTTTAGATGCCACATGCAAGTGATATCATATGATATTTGTCTGTCTCCGTCTGACTGACTTAGTATGATAATCTCCAGGTCCCTCCATGTTGCTGCAAACAGCATTATTTCGTCCTTTGTTATTCATGCCTTTAGTCTTCTTTTCCTGGCCTCCCTGCCTCCAGCCTTGCTGCCCCAGCAGGCTGTTCACCTCGCATGGGTATGCAAACTCCTGGAGCACCTGCGACTCACGTTGCAGGGCTGCTGGTCCTCCACCTGGTGGATGGTGCCCTTGCAGGAAGGCTGATCAGCGCTGCCAGATCTCCACATTGCCTCAAAGAAACTGGAAATCTCACCTCTTACGTGACATCTCCAATGCTGGTAATCAATTCACAGTGTTGAAAATCAGGCCATCAGAAACAGGTCTGTGGGTCACAAGTTTGCCACTCCAGCCATGCATATGTCAAGTGACCCCACCTTCACTGTTTGGGTGTTTCCATGGCTACTGTGGTTCGTGGGGTGAAGACTAAAGACCCCTGCACTGAATGCCAGGCTCTTCACTATCTCTTCCAGCTGCTTGTGCAGCCTTGGTCCCTGGACAGGCTAGGCTCTGGGTAAGATGTGTGTGGGTCCCCTGCCCATGCACGCTACCTTCTCAGAGACCCTGGCCAGCCCTTGGATCCTGGCGAGTGGGCAGTGGGCTTCCATCCAGCCTGGGTGGACATCTCTTGCTTTTCGGGATCAGCATCCTCATCCCCTTTTCTGGTACTGGTAATTTGACTCTGCTCAGATATCCCCCTTACATGTGGTAGTGGTGGGATCGCCAATCAAGGGCCCCAGGGTGGGAGTGGCCTCCTGCAGGACCGATCAGGCTCTCTCCCACAGGAATCTGAAGCAGAGTGACTGACACTGGCTTGGGGCCGCTTCATCCTAGCAGCAATGCCTGAAAGAAACCCTTTGCTATTTCCCACTCCTGGAGTTGATGGTTCTGGTACTTTCTGAGGTCTGGTTGTTGAGCATTTCCTTTGCTTCTGTAAATTGCCTTAAAGCCTTCCCAACTCTCCCCTTGCTGCCCCTTTCCCCATTTTGGAATTCAGTTAGCTGGGGTCAAAGAACCCTGCCTGGCATACAGACTGCCTGGTCCTGAGACTGTCCTGAAGCCAGGGCCACACAGCATTTGTCTTTGTGCCCATTAGCTCCTGGCACTTAGCAGGTTGAAGAGTTGAAAGGAATAAACTGTGGCCTAACAGCATAAACCCAATGTTCCTCAGTCTGATTAAGATAGATTGGAAACCCCACACCTAAAGAGGGGGTGCAGACTGAGCTGAAAATAAGAATGAGATCCAGAAATGTTTAGCTATGGATATAGTTTTATAGTGGATCCAACTTCCTCAGGGGAAATCCCATGAGTTTGTTGCACAGCCTTATGCTTTTATGCTGGGCAACCGTGCTCTTTGCAAAAGAAAACTGCAGGGACAGAAGAGATGTGAGGAAAGAGGTTATTTATTCCCCTTCCACCCAGCTACAGGTCAGCAATTGCCACATTCCTGAACCAAAGGCCACAGCTCTCCTGCAGCTACAGGTCTTATATGGTTGTAGTAAGAACTCAGGCCTAGGGGTGGTGAAGCCTCTACTGTTGCCAGCCTCTGAGGAGAAGAGTTTTGCTGCTCTCCCTTACCCCTGCCCCCACCTTCCTAACGAAAAAGCATCTCATGGGAGTGTACGGATGGTCTAATGCCAGATCCTAGTAACTCAGAGACTGATTTAAAGCCACGAACTCCCCTCCCTTTGTACAAACATGGAACAGGCTCCATGGCCAAAGAAAGGCTGAAGAAACATGGAAATCCTGGGAAAGTGTCACTCACAAACCTTTGCCCACGTGGCTCAGAAGCACTTGAGCAGATAGCCTGAGCCTCCTCTCACTGTCTGTTCCGAGACCCTGCCAAGCAGCCACCGGAAGTAGGGGAGAAGCAGGCGAGGAGCATCATTTACAACTTCGACAATCAGCACCTCTGTTAATAACGCGCACATATGAGGGCAATATCCTGGATGTGCTGTTTTTCTGCAAAGTGATTTTTTTTTTTTTTGGCTGCGTTGGGTCTTTGTTGCTGCATGCGGGCTTTCTCTAGATGCCGCGAACGGGGGCTACTCTTTGTTGTGGTGCGCTGGCTTCTCACTGCGGTGGCTTCTCTTGTTGCAGAGCACGGGCTCTAGGTGTGCAGGCTTCAGAAGTTGCAGAGCATGGGCCTTAGAGCACGCGGACTCCAGTAGTTGTGGCACACGGGCTCCAGAGCTCAGGCTCAGCAGTTGTGGCTCAAGGGCTTAGCTGCTCTGCGGCATGTGGGATCCTCCTGGACCACGGATCGAACCCATGTTTGCTGCATTGGCAGGTGGATTCTCAACCACTGCACCACCAGAAAGTCCGAGTGATATTTTTTTAGGAAAAAGAAAAAATCACAGAGTCATAGATCACCAGAGCTGCCAGAGGTCATTCTGGAGTCTAGAATCTAGACCCTGGTTACTTAAAGGAAGGTCTGTGGCCCAGCAGCTTGTTGGAAATGCAGACTCTCAGGTTTCACCCGAGACCTACTGAATCAGAATATGCATTTTAATAATGTCCCCCAGGTAATTCACATGCACCTTAAAATTTGCGAAACACTGATCTAGATCTGAAGAGTAGCAGCAGCAGCATTGCTTGGGGGCCTGCTGGAAATGCAGGTTCTCAGGCCCATCCCAGTCCTCCTGCCTCCAAACCTGTATTTTAATAAGCCCTCCAGGTGATTCTAATGCGCACTAAAGCTGGAGAGACACTTCTGGATCAATGGATCTCTACTTTTTTTTTTCACTAAGACCCACCGTGATAAGACAGAAAACTCCTTGGCTCATGTAGGCCTCCCTTGGTCTGGTTTCACTTTCCAGGGAAAACAGACTTTGGTCAGAATAAAGGGTCTCTGCGGGTAGTAGACACCTGCTAATCTTGCCTGCACGGTGTCTCTTCCTGCTTTCTCTTTCTCTTAGTCTGTTTGGGCTGCTAAAACAAAATACCACGGCTGAGAGGCTTATACACAACAGAAATTTATTGCTCACAGTTCTGGAGGCTAGCAGTCCAAGATCAGGGTGCCAGCATGTTCGGGTTCTGGGGGGGAACCCTCTTCCAGGTTGCAGACAGCCGACTTCTTACTGTGTCCTCACATGGTGGAAGGAATGAGCTAGCTCTCTGGGGTCTCTCTTTTTATTTATTTATTTATTTATTTATTTATTTTTGGCTGTGTTGGGTCTTCGTTGCTGCGCGTGGGCTTTCTCTAGTTGCGGCGAGCAGGGGCTACCCTTCGTTGCAGTGCATGGGCTTCTCATTGCGGTGGCTTCTCTTGTTGCCGAGCACGGGCTCTTGGCGCGCAGGCTTCAGTAGTTGTGGCACGTGGGCTTAGCTGTCCCACGGCATGTGGGATCTTTCCGGACCAGGGCTCGAACCTGTGTTCCCCGCATTGGCAGGTGGATTCTCATTTTTTTTTTTTTTTAATTTATTTTTGGTTGCATTAGGTCTTCGTTGCTGTGTGTGGGCTTTCTCTAGTTGCGGTGAGCGGGGGCTACTCTTTGTTGCAGTGCGCCGGCTTCTCATTGCGGTGGCTTCTCTTGTTGCAGATCACGGGCTCTAGGCGCGCGGGCTTCAGTAGTTGTGGCATGCGGGCTCAGTAGTTGTGGCTCGCGGGCTGTAGAGCACAGGCTCAGTAGTTGTGGCGCACAGGCTTAGTTGCTCCGCGGCATGTGGGATCTTCCTGGACCAGGGCTCGAACCCGTGTCCCCTGCATTGGCAGGTGGATTCTTAACCACTGCGCCACCAGGGAAGTCCCGGGGGTCTCTTTTATGAGGGCACTAGTCCCAATCATGAGGGCTCCAACCTCATGACCTAATCACCTCCCAAAGGCCCCGCCTCCTAATACCATCACCTTAAGGGTTAGGATTTCAGCACATGATTCTGTGAGAACATAAACTTTCAGACCATAACACTCTTGTTACAACGCCCTGCCTTTTGCTGGGGGCATTCCTCCCCCATCCTATGTGGCCGTGGTGAGGCGGTACTCAAGTGCCCCTCCTCGGCACCTAAGTCAGGCTGCATCATCACAGTACCTCTTCCCTCTGAACACAGACATGAGGGCCAGTCAGAGTTCTTTCTGCAAGTATCAGGCCAAATTGAGGAAAATGTTCTTTGCCATGTGGTTTACCCAGGGCTCTGTGGCCTGGAACTGCCACAGCCCTCCCTCCCCACTGCCTAGAGAGAGCCTGGCCACACAGAGAGAAGGAAGTGAACCCAGAGAAGGGAGCAGAGCCAAGAAATGGAGAGTCAGAGAGCCCAGAACATCACCATTCGAGCCTTAGAACCAGCTACATCTGAAGCCATCAATTGCTAGACTGGTTACAAGAGCCAATAAATTCCTTTTAAATTTAAGCCATTTGCAATTGGGTTTCTGTCACTGGCAACCAAAGAGTCCTAGCTAATACAAGCAAGTCTGGAAGGATTATACACACATCTACTACAGCAAAAGAGGATTGGAAGGATTCATATTTAAGCTGAAATTCAGACATGATTTGTAGACTTGTTATTGGAAATGTAAGAGGCCAAGCTCTTACATCCCTGCACACTGGAGTGTTAATGTGCCACTTGACTAGCTCTGGCCCAAAAGATATAAACAAGAATCTATTGGGTCTGGATTCTGGGGCAGCTTTTGTTTTTCCTGGTATGAAGGGCAAGACTCAGTTGTCACAGGCCCTTTTCCCTTTTCCTTTCCGTTCTTTCCTGAAATGCAGACGTGATGCCTGGGGGTACAGCAGACATCTTGACAGCATGAGGGTGAAAGCCTGAGGATGGTGAAGCAGAAAGTTGGAAGTAGACTATTTCCTGATGTTCCTGGGAACTGCTGTACCTGCCCAGGGCTGACTTCCTCTTGGTTTCTTGATATATGAGAAAAAGTAAGTCTATCCGGTTGAGCAACTATAGGTGGATTTCTGTTACATGCAGCCAAAACAACTCTAACTTATACAGTGCCCTTCTATTACATCCAAAGAAAGGTCGTGGACTTTTGGATTAGGTCTGAGCCCACACTTAGAGAGATCTGTTGCCTTGGACCAACATGTCATTCTTCAGGTGAGAGACTCGGGTCCCTGTATTCATTTCCTATTATTGCTGTAACAAATTACCACAAACTTAGTGGCTTAAAAAACACAAATTTGTTCTCTTACAATTCTAGAGGCAAGAAGTCCTAAAATCAAGGTGTTCTCAGGGCTGTATTCCTCTGGAGGCTGTAGGGGAGAATCCATTTCTTCGCCTTTTCCAGCTTCTAAAGGCTGCCTGCATTTAGTGGCTCATGGCTCCTTCGTATTCAAGCCCAGCAGCGTAGCATTTTCAAATCTCTCTCTCACCTCGGCATGACGTGTTGTCATGTCTCCTCTGACTCTTCTCCTGCCTCCCTCTTTCCTTTATAAGGACTCTTGTGATTAGATCGAGCCCATGTGGATCATCCCGAATAATCTCACATTTCCAGGTCTTTAGCATAATCACATCTGCAAAGTCCCCTTTGCCATGTGAGGTAACACACTCACAGGCCCTGGGAAGTAGGACGTGGGCATCTTCAAGGAGCCATTATTCTGTCTCCATAATCTTAGACATAGAAAGTGATTTGCCCAAGGTCATGCCCAGCTAATGGGAGAGGGAGAACTACACGTGGACTGACCACCACAGGCAGAAGTGCCCTTTCTCCTCTTCCTCTTTGGCATGAAGCTAAAGCCCAGCCATGCTTCAAGGTCCATTTCAGGCTGCCCCTCTGCTCAGAAACCACAGCTGCCCTCCACAGCCCACAGAGTCCATCGTCTTGGCTGTGTCTGTCACTCACTGGCACTCTGCACACGTTTGATCAGTAATCTTAAAAGTGTACGTCTTGTTCTCTGCCCAGTCCTGACTCAAAGGCAAAGAACACACTTTAGACCTTTTTGGACCCTGGGACCCACTGAGCCCACAGAGTTGAAGTTCTATACATGGGTGATGTATGGCTCATGATGATTGTGGTAGATTATCCAGACTGACTCACTCAGTTCCTGTACCACAGAATCTGGAATGCAAACACTGCATTTCCCAGACTCCCTTGCAGGTTGGACTAGGTTCCACCAAGCCAGACATGGTGAAAGTGAGATGGTGACCATAGGTGGAGAGAGAGAATTCTCTGAGGGTATGGTGGGTGGATTTGATTCTTTCGGGGCAGTACTATCAGGTCCCTGTCATCTTAAGAGCCAAGTGATGGGGCAGTAGTCTCAGTGAAACAATGAAATTGGGCATTTCTCAGAGCTGCACGGCTCTTTGCTGTGCAGTACTTGAGCTTGGTTACCCAGTCCCCCTGGAAATCTGTAAGCTCCTTGATGCCTTGTATAAACATACCCCTCTAGCTGGAGAAGTTTCTATTGTCTGCAGCTAAGAACCATGATTTTAAAAAAAATTTTATTTTATTTATTTATTTTTGGCTGCATTGGGTCTTCTTTGCTGTGTGTGGGCTTTCTCTAGTTGCAGCGAGCGGGGGCTACTCTTCATTGTGGTGCTCTGGCTTCTCATTGCGGTGGCTTCTCTTGTTGCGGAGCTCAGGCTCTAGGCGCGCGGGCTTCAGTAGTTGTGGCACACGGGCTTAGTTGCTCCACAGCATGTGGGATCTTCCCGGACCAGGGCCTGAACCTGTGACCCCTGCATTGGCAGGCAGATTCTTAACCACTGAGCCACCAGGGAAGCCCAAGAACCATGATTAATATGAGGTCTCATATTCATTTCTCCCCCAACCAGATTGTAAATCCCCAAAGGGCAGGAACTATATTTTATATTTCTCCTGTAAAATCAGCAGAGTACACAGTTTTCCTAGTAAACTTATCAACATGATATGCACGATTCATTGAACTGGGTTAAAGTTCTAATATTCTGATGAATTCTTCATCCCATCTGTGAATCAAGAGCCTGAAACAAAATGGCCACCCTAATATGGTCTTCTTTTGAAACCTTAAAGTTAAGTCAGGCTAAGAGAAGTCAATTTTAAAAAAAAATAAATTTATTTATTTTATTTATTTTTGGCTGCGTTGGGTCTTTGTTGCTGTGAGCAGGCTTTCTCTAGTTGCGGCGAGCAGGGCTACTCTTCATTGCAGTGCGCGGGCATCTCATTGCGGTGGCTTCTCTTGTTGTGGAGCATGGGCTCTAGGTGCGCAGGCTTTGGTAGTTGTGGCACACGGGCTCGGTAGCTGTGGCTCGCGGGCTCTAGAGCACAGCCTCAGTAGTTGTGGCGCACGGGCTTAGTTGCTCCGCGTCATGTGGGATCTTCCGGGACCAGGGCTCAAGCCTGTGTCCCCTGCTTTGGCAGGCGGATTCTTAACCGCTGTGCCACCAGGAAAGTGCCAGAAGTCAAATTCTTTGAAGTTTCAGTTTAAACACTTGAAAGGGTCAGAAGGGCAGTCAAGGAAACTCTTCCCCTTTTCTATCAACTTTTATTTATTACAAAAACGATGTAACATTAAATAGAATGTAAAAATTCATCCAAAATCTCACTGGGCTAACACATTGCAATATTCCCATTTTCTTCTCAGCCATTCCTATGCCTTATTTTTGTAGGCAGTGGTCTACATACAATTTTGCATTCTGCTTTTTTTTTTTTTTGGCTGCACCACTCCGCGTGTGGGATCTTAGTTCCTCAACGAGGGATGGAACCCACTTCCCCTGCATTGGAAGCTGAGTCTTAACCACTGGACAGCTAGGGAAGTCCCTCTGCTTTTTCACACAATGTTATATCATGAGCGTTTTTCATGTTGTAACCTGGTCTTCCTTTTTTCATGGCATAATATTTCTGTCAGTAGCCGTCTTATCACTTCTTGAACAATTCCGGTCCCTGAACATTTACTTTTCTTCCAGCTTGTTTTGGCATCATAGCTTACACTTCAGACGTGTCTTTAGAGATTCATTTCCTTATCATTGCTTGTCAGGCGCGCAGCATTGTCCGGTCTGTGGGCCCAACTATCTCCATTGCTTTTAGGAGTGTCATCGGGACACAGTAAAACACCAATGAAGGTCTTGCCTGTTCTCTTTAATTTTTTTTACTTTTCCGGTTGCCTCCTCGTCCCAATCTGCCTTGCTCTAATTTTTAGGGAGGTTGACCCTTTATCCACTGATCTCCAGGTGAAAAGGCTCCCATTTTGGGGGCGCGTGACTCGGGAGTCGGGAAGCAGCGCCCGTCTTGCCGGGTTTGCGCCCGGCCACGCCCCACCGGCCCAGCTCTGCCCCGCCCCGCCCGCGGGACTACACTTCCCAGGCGCCCCTGCGCGGCGAGCGCGGCCGCAGCTTCCAGCAGCCGGTTGGGACGCGGGGCCCGAGGCGCAGGCGGAACGCAATGGCTGCGTGGGGCGAGCGGCTGGCCGGCGTGCGCGGGGTCCTGCTCGACATCTCAGGCGTGCTGTACGACGGCGGTGAGGGCGGCGGCGCGCCGATCGCAGGCTCTGTGGAGGCGCTGGCGAGGTGAGTGGGCCGCGCAGGCCGCCTCGAGCGCCCGGCGCTGTGCTCAGCCGGGTCCTGTGGGCCGCTGCTGGGGGGCGGGGCGGGGCTGCTGCTCTGGCCCCGCCCCGCCCGGCGAGCGGAGGGCTGGTCCCGGGAGGATCGCGCTGCAGCCCCTGGGTGTGCCAGGCGTCCGGCGTCCCTGGGTGAGCCCCGGGCCTCTGCTGGTTAGAGTTGCTCTACTGTCCAACAGGGCAGCCCCGCTCCTTGCTGTTGAGCGCTTGGAATGTGGCAAGTCTGAATTTAGATGTGGTGTAAGTGTACAACCCACACCGGATTTCGAAGACTTAGAAAAAATGTAAAAAGTTCATTGTATTGTTTTATATTGGTTACATGTTGAAATGATAGTAATTTGAATATGTTAGCTTAAATAAAACATATTAAATTAATTCCACCTTCTTCTTTTAACCTTTGTTAATGTGGTTACCAGAAAACTTTAAATTACATACGTGGCTGGCATTGTAATTCAGTTGGACTGCCTTGACTGTCTGCTTAGACCGTAGGAGGGCGTCTTGCCCACCAAGTCTTGTGCGCAGAGGACACTGCCAGGACCACTGTTGGGACCACTGGGCCCTGGGCTTTGTAATTGCCACTGGCATCGCAGAACCAGAGGGTAAGAGGGGGCATGGGGTGAAGTGGAGGAGGAAGTGCCTTCCATCAGAAGGGAACAGTGGCTGCAAAGCCTGAGGCGGAGGAGAGCTCGGCAGATCGCACGCACTCACGGAACTGAAGAGCAAGTGGGGACTAGCGAGGGTGAGCATGGCTACAGCAGGCAGGGACCTGAGGGTCACAGAGAGCTGTCTGGATTCCATCCTGGGTGCAATGAGAAGTCACTGAAGATTTTAGGCAGGAGTGTCGTCTGATCTATGTTTTCAAGACATTTAAATGTAGAAAGTGAAACCATATAAGTAAATGAAAACAGGAGAGATTCCCTTTGAAATCTTGGAGTAGGAGAATACCTTTGGAGCTACGCCTCAAAATCTAGAAATCGACAACAACAACAAATCAACAGCCCAATAGAAAGATGCACAAAGGATGTAAACAATTCATGGGAAAGGAAAACAAATAGAAACACAAAGGAAAAGCATAGGAAAGATGCTCAGCCTTACTCGAATAAGAGAAGTGCAAATTAAAACTATCCTGAGATGCCTTTTTTTATCAGTTTGAGAAAATTGGCCAAAATCCACAACTTTGGGAGCGTATTCTCTTGGTGAGAGTTTGTGGAAGCAGACCCTGTCTTATATTGCTTGTGGAAGATGCATTTGGCATTATCTATCAGCGTACTGCCTCATACATGAGAAATGACAGGTGGGAGGTCATTCATGGCAGTGCCTTGCGAAATAGCAAAAGACTGGAAACAGCTCAGCTATCCATCGCTAGGGAAGTATTACAGTCTATCCTTCTACACAGTGGAATTCCATGCTGCATAAAAAAGAACGAGCATGCCTGCCATGTAGACGTGCTGTCAGTGAAGACAGGATGTGCCCTGTGCTGTCTTTTGGGTGGAAAAGGCAGAAATGCAAGTGTGTATTCCTGCTGGTGTGTTTGTATAAGGAAACTGGAGGGAAGAGCTTCAACCTGTGAAGATCTGGAAGACAAGTGATTGGGGAGAACTAGGTGTTTGGGGGTAGGGATGGGAGCAAGGCTCTTCCCTCGGTAACTTTGTATATAAACATTTTTTTAAAGTTTTGAACCATGTGGATGTATTTCCCATTCAAGATATCAAATTACAAATATTTTGTCAATTTTGTCTCAAAAAATGCTGGAAAAAAATACTGCACCAGAAAAAAAAAATATTTTAAGAAGATCTCTGGCTGCAAAGCGGAGAATGAGCTGGCAGTGGGGCAGACGGCCGGGCTCCAGAGGAAACAGGGGAACAGCCAGTTGGGAGACCCTGTGTGGTCCAGGGAGACATGATAGGGCGTGGACTAGGGGGCGGCAATGGAGATGAAGAGAAGGGGGTGAATTAGATGTTTTGGGAGTAGGACAAATGAGACCTGCCTATGTATTGGATATTGTGGGGAACAAGGAGAAGATGAAATAAAGAATGGCTCCGGTGTTGGACTGGAGCACCTGAGGGGATGGAGAGGGGCACAGAGGGGTGCAGGCAGGTGCCATGATGGCCCTTGATGCAGTGCTTGGCACACAATACACCCCATGAGTATGACAGTTAAACGTCACATCCCATGTTTGTTTGTTTGTCTGTTTTTGTGTAAAAGACAAACATTATTGAGCCCCCAGCCCTAATTCTCTTTCTCCTGCACAGTTTTGGTTCCCCGGAGACACCCAGTCCGGCGGGCAGCAATGAGACCCACTTTCTGGCCAGCAGAGGCATCTCTGAGGATGGTAGAGGGTTTGCCGATGTGGTGGTGGTTGCCACCTCCGAAGGGATGCTCAACAGGGTTCATGGCCACACCCCGCACGCATGGCCAGCAATTCCTCTTTGCCTTATACTTGTGGTAGGCACGGCTGGCCTTCAGAATGGGCTTGTCAACGTGGCCACCTCCAGCCACCACACCGGCCACAGCTCTGTTGGCGGAGGAGATGACCTTCTTGGAGCCCAAGGGCAGCTTCACTCTGGTCTTCTTTGTCTCAGGGTTGTGGGAGATGACAGTCACATAGTTCCCAGAGGCTCTGGCCAGCTTGCCCCAGTCACCAGGCTTCTCCTCCAGACAACACACGATGGTGCCCCCAGGTACGGTACCCACCGGGAGCACATTGCCGATGCTGAGCTGGGCCTGCTTGCCACAGTACACAAACTGGCCGGTGTGGATGCCCTTGGTGGTGATGAACATCTCTGTCCGCTTCTTAAAACGGTATGGATCCCGGAAGACCACCTTGGCAAGGGGCGCGCTGCAGCCTGGGTCGTGGATGATGTCCTTCACGATACCCTTGATGTAGCCGTGTTGCTCGGCAAAGTCCACGGCGCGCAGAGACGCGGCGTCCTTTCGGTGCTTCACGTGCACGCGGAACGTGGAGCCGGCGCCCTTCCTCTGCCCACAGATCCCGCGGCCCACGGCAGCAGTCTGCTGAGGAGCGCGGCCGAAAGAGCACGTCCCATGTTAATATAGGAATTCCTGTTATACGTGCTTTTAATTTTTTAAAAATCAGGGCCACTTAAAAGAAAACAACTTTATATTAAAGTAAAGTACACATCTGTTCTTCTATTGAAGGAGTATAGTTTCCTGTTTTCAGTTATTTTGAATAGTGCTGCCATGAACATTCTAGAACATGTCTGGTGAATGCATGGATGCATTTCTGCTGGGTACAGACCTAGGAGTGGAATTGTTGGTCATAAGATAGGCATATGTTCATTGCTAGAAGATGCTGTCAAATCGTTTCCCAAAGTGGTATATGTGAGAGTCCCCGTGGCTCTGTGTCCTCACCGACACGTGGGTTTGTCAGTCCTTTGCATTTTATTTATTTTTTATTTTTTTAAAACTAATTTACATTTTCATTCATTCTTTCTTAAAATTTTTTAAAAGTTAATTAATTTTATTTTTGGCTGCTTTGGGTCTTCATTGCATGCAGGCTTTCTCTAGTTGCGGCGAGCGGGGGCTACTCTTCCTTGTGGTGCGCGGGCTTCTCATTGCTGTGGCTTCTCTTGTTGCAGAGCACAGGCTCTAGGCACACGGGCTTCATTAGTTGTGGCACGTGGGCTCAGTAGTTGTGGCTTGCGGGCTCTAGAGCGCAGGCTCAGTAGTTGTGGTGCACGGGCTTAGTTGCTCCGCGGCATGTGGGATCTTCCCGGACCAGGGCTCGAACCCATGTCCCCTGCATTAGCAGGCAGATTCTTAACCACTGTGCCACCAGGGAAGTCCCGAAGTCCTTTGCAGTTTAGCAGGGTCATTTTTGCCTCAAAACCTAAGGAATAAAGTAGGTCAAGGATATGGACAGAGCCTCGGTCCCTCCCCGTCTCCCTTCTGCTGAGGAGCACAGAATGGATTCAGCAGTGGCTTTGGAATAGGTAGGGCTGATTGTGAGCCCTTGTTTCCAGTCAGTACTGTGGGTCTGGTGTGCACCCTTCCAGGGCCAGTGAGGCTCCAGGCGTCTCCCAGCACCAGCAAAGCTGGCTGCTCTCAGAGTGCTTCCTCTATGCTGGGCGTCCCTGTTTATGTCATGTAGTCCCCCTAACAGCGTGGGGGTGGGAGGAGGTTATCTCCCTCAATCAGCTGAAGCCACTGCGGCTCAGGGCTTGCTAGGGTCTCAGCTGGGATGGCGCAGGGCCCATGGGAACCCAGGTCTGCGCGACTCCTAACCGCTGTGCTGGACCCATACTTAGAGTCCTTTGAGGGAGAAGGGGGCATTGGAAAAGGTCAGGGGCTTCTCTCTAGCAGTCTCCCCTGGGTAATGCTCCCCGCCGATACACTGTCCAACAAACACCTGCACAGATTCCAGGGTGTGACTCGAAGGAGAGTAATCCCTGGTCCTTTAACCTCTGTGGGTTTGGCACTGGCATCTTCCAACAGATCCCCGGGAGTTTTTTGTCTTGATTTGCTTTAATTCAACTAATTTATCTAGCTGGAGTGTCTTTGGTAGCAGCTACACTGTATAAATCTAGCAGCGGTAAAATAACCGGATATACTAACAGTCCTAAAATACATCCCAGCCAGTTTTGTAGCTGAGAGAGGGGAGAAGTGCCTTCCCCATAGTGTGTGGGACTGTTTCTGGTGAGGGGACATAGTTCTCATTATCTCCGGGGAGTTGATTGTCCTGGAGAATGAGGCCTGGTCCCTCTGAACCCTCCCCAGGACTCCACGCCACAGGACCGCATCCCCATGCCTCTTCCTGCTCCACCAGGGCCTTCCCGAGTGACCTTTGTGGCCCCTTCTCTCCCTCTGCCCACTTCACCCCCTTGCTCCCAGTTATACAGACTTTCGGGGGGGTTTTCACTGACCAGCCCCTTAGCAGCCCAGCACCCGCAGAGCCTGGGCCCTCCACGCCGCGGCACCCTCTGGCTCTCACCCACGTTCCTTTTCTCTCTTCAGCTCTTGTACTGGCTCTTTAAAGACTAGGCCCCTCCACCCAGGCCCGGCCTCCAGTGGCCAGCTGGTCACAGGCCCAAGGAAGCCGCCCATGCCCTCCTGTGGGGCCCCCGGAGCCCAGCATCCAGACCCTCCCGGCAGTGAGTGTATGTGGGCAACTTTCCCCAGTAAAATCTGCCTGCTTTTGGCGTTTCCCTGGGGATGTCAGACTTGGGGACACGGCTCTTTCCCGGGCCAGGCCCTGCTGGCCAAGGTGAATAACGCCAGGCTTCCACCACTTTTTTGTAGTTTTTGCAGCCACACCCTGCACTCTGTGGCCTCCTTGATATGCAAGGCTGGCTTTGAAGTCACAGGGGAGCTCAGAGGAAGTTCGCAGGGTGAGAGCAGCGCTGCAGAGGGGCAGCGTGATGGGGGTCCCGGGGCCCTGAGGGGCGTTTGCCTCCATGGCATCTCCCCAGTGCCGTGGGTTCCCAAACAGCACCTTCTGTTCTGGGAACCCCGGAAGGGCTGACTCACCACTTCTCTTCCTAGACTTTCTGTGGTGACAGGTGTCCTCAGGTTTTTGGAAAGGTTCCCACCTGTTTGGAGACACAGAGCACATGGGGAGTATTAGCCCTGCTTTTTAAAACAATACCGACCACCATAATAGCAGTCACTGATGATCAAGCTACCTTCACAACCAGCCCTTTTCAAAGCCGGGACTGAGGCTCAGAGAGATTTGGGAAGTGGCCAAAGTGGAGAAAGTGGCTGGGCCAGGGTTCCCTCCCTTCCCGCCCCCCACCGTCCCCCGCCCTGCCCCGGTCCACCTGACTCCGAGCCCCAGTTTTCCCCGCAATACCACACTGCTTCTCATTAAAGATGCACTTGTTCATTTGTTCATTCATTCACTCACCCAACAAATATTTATCGAGTGCTTCTTTTATACTGAAAGCACCGCTGTAGGCATTGGGACAAGGGGCAGTGAGTGGGGCAGATGGAAGTCCCTGCTCTCGGGAAGCTGACCGTCCAGTATGGGGAGAGCAGCGTAAACAGCACCCGGAAAGGCTAGTGTCAGGTGGAGAGAGACTGAGCCGCCCGGGAGCCGGGGAGCCGGTGGTGTGTGAGCTGGGCTCTGAAGCTGTCATCTGGGCCAGGAACGTCCCAGGTTGGAGGACAGGGGGTCCAGGCTCCCTGGCGCGCTGGTGGGCGCGGTGCTGGCCAGGTGGAGCCCTCTTACCGCGCTAGGACTTGTGGGTGGGCGTGGTCACGGGACATCTGTAACCGGCCTGGGTCCCCCCATCAGGCCCTTTATTGGAGGCCATTCTTGGGCAGTTGGGCTCCCCGAGGGGAACCATTCAGAGGCAGGGCTGGGCACAGCGGGGGCTGCAGGGGCCGGCCCCCCGGGCTGGTCAGCACAAAGGGGAGCCCCAGGGGCATCTGCATGTGAAAGGCGGGTGGGCATTTACTGCATCCTGTCTCGGGCCACTAAAGCACATCTGCTGGGCCCAGCGCGGCTCAGCCTTTTTGCGGCCGGCGGAAGGAAGCAGGCTCGGCCTCGGCCCAGGGCAGCCTCATAAAGCAATTCCCACCCAGGACTAACAGACCTGCGACCCATCCCTCCAGTGTGCACCAGAAGCCCTGGGACCCTGTTAAAACTCAGGCCCCTCCCAGCAGGTCTTAGAGCCAGGGGAACAGGGCCAGGGAACTTGTCTGAAGTGCAGCCTAGGACCAAGCCCCTCCCGATGCTCGGCCAACCTGGGTCCGTCGGGCCCCAGGGACACAGCCGCCCGGGAGTGGCGGTAATAATAGTAGCTACCAAGACTGTGAGAGAGCCGGGAACCTCCCTGCGTTGCCTCGTCCCATCCCCCACGTGGCCCTGTCCCATCCCCCACGTGGCCCAGCACCTGCCAGAGGGGGCTCTTAAGGCTATCAGAGGGGGCGGGCCGTTTGTTTGAGTTCGTTTAGGCCAACAACAGCTTTCCTGACTCACCCTGGACCTTGGACAAGGTGTGTTTGTTGAGAATGCCCTGTCACTTGTGCTGCCATTTCCTCTCTGCTGGTGAACTAGGCTGACTTCGGAGTTGGGGGCCGGGTGAGAGAACGATGCTCTCCTCCCAGGCCGAGTACTGGTTTCATAACGTCCACAGTTTAGGCTTCCTAAGGCAGAGGTGGCTTCCTTCTTGTAGACCATCCCACTAGCGCATGAATGTACTAAGTAAGAAGTCCAAATCGTCATCACCAGCCCCATCCTAGTCATTCCCCCAGGGGGACCCTGTAGTTCCTTCCACGCCTTTTCCTCTGTGTTCCCCCCAAAAGCGCCGGGGATTTTAAGAAGCCGCCCCTCCCCTTGCTGGCTCTCGTCCAGTTCCATGGTCCCCCCATCACACCCCCCACGACCCCCCACTCCTTGGGCAGCACTGATGCTCAAGAAACATGTTCTGTTGGTTCACAGGTCCCTGGAGGCTGGAGTTCCCCGCAGATCCCGAGCCAGTGGTCTCAAACTTATGTCGCCTCAGAGCATTTATCTCCTAAATGAAATCTGAGGTAGAATCCCCCAAATTTTAAAAACAGATAAAAGAGCAATGTTTGAATGGTGTGTATTTTCTCTGTTCAAATCTGTAATACCGATTATGAGGTCAGTCAGTGAAAATGATGAAAGTGTCGTTTGTTTGTTTTTTTTTTTTTGGCCACGCCCCACAGCAGGCGGGATCCACCAGGGATCAAACCCGCGCCCTCTGCAGTGGAAGGCGGAGTCTTAACCACTGCGGCTGCTTCCCACTAGCTATCTATTTTACATTTGGCAGCATATATATGTCCATGCCACTCTCTCACTTTGTCCCAGCTTACCCTTCGCCCTCCCCGTATAGCGCAGGGAGATCAGCTCAGTGCTTTGTGACCACCTAGAGGGGTGGGATAGGGAGGGTGGAAGGGAGGGAGACGCAAGAGGAAAGAGATATGGGGATATATGTATATGTATAGCTGATTCACTTTGTTATAAAGCAGAAACTAACACTATTGTAAAGCAATGATACTCCAATAAAGATGTTAAAAAAATATATAACAGTACTAAAGTCTGGGGCAGTGGACAGCTCAACAGTACATATGTGTTGAGCTGTCACAATATGATTTTATATTTGTGGCTGGAAACAACCTGTGTGTCTTTCAGGAGGGGATAAGGGAATAAATTACGGTTTATCCAGACCGCAGAATATTCCCCAGCAGTTAAAAGGAGTGAGGTAGCTCTGTTTGGTGTTGACATTAGTTTATATGAGGTGAATGTTGCGTATAGTCAGTGAAAAAGTTACAGAGTGATGTGTGTGAAATACCATTTTTGTTCTTAGAGTTAAAGGAGACAGAGCCGCCCTCAGGTAGAGTAATAACAGAACTGTGACCCTGACTTGTGTGGAGGGAAACCGAGGGACATTGTTGTGAAGCCACCCACGGCTCCACTGTCATGACAAGGGCTGTTTCTGGGTTTCTGATCTCAGCCTCGGTGGGCAGGGGTCACCCTGTGGAAATCAAGGGCAGCCAGGCTGGGGGTTCTGGAGCAGAGTTAATGGTTTATCCCAAAGATGCTGCCTCTGGTAGGAAGGCCCTGGCTGATTAGGAGGTGAGCATGGCACGGGTCACTCATGGAGCCCACAGGTGGAGTTCTGACCCCGCAGCCCCCCAAGGATATACAGAGAAGCCGTATTGGCAAAGCCCTGCCCGGGCCCTGCCTGTGGCGGTGTGCAGGGTGATTTCCCACCACCCTGGGGCGGGATGCAGCCCTGTTTATAGAGGAGGAATAGGACTTGCTCAAAGCCACCTCATGAGGAAGGAGAGTGGGGGCCAGACCCTTACCAGGGTAGGTGTCAGCTCTTGTGGGCGGAGGACCTGGGTTTTGAGTCCCAGCTCTGCCCTGTGGTTGTCATGTGGTCTTGGGCAAGTTCCTTAGCCTTTTTGTGCCTCAGTTTCCTCTCGTGGGGAGCTGTTGTAACTACTGTTGGGGCTCCCTCTGTCTTGGGTGCTCCGGATGTCTTCCAGGATGAGCCAGCGCTGGTTTACCCCAGGTTCCCTTTGCTGGGTTGAACTTTGCCCTCTTTCTTAATGGTGGCCCCGGGCGAAGCTCTCTGGGCTCCGTCCAGCAGGCCTCCCTCACCTGCTGGCTCCTCCGGCTGTCCCAGTTCCCTGGGCATCTGTCTTCTTGTCCGACTACCTGCCTCGAGGGCCCAGATGTCCCCAGCACCCAGCCCCGGGCCTGCCAGATGTGTGGTTGTCATTGTCACCACCATCATCTTCACTGTCATTCACTGAGTATTTGCAACATGCCAGGTGCTTCAGGACAGTCCTGTCAAGTAGCTACTGCTAGTGCCCCATTTTACAGATGTGGAAACTGAGGTTGGAGAGGGTTAGGTGACCAGCCTTGGTCGCACAGGGACGGCGTGGCAGAGGTGCTGAGGGTGTGTCTGCTTCCCGAGCCAGGCTCCCACCTTACCCGAGAATGCCTGGCTCTGCCTCCTGCAGCGCCCAGCACTTGACCAGCCTGTGACCGCGTCAGGGGAGGACTAGCTGTTGGCTAACCTTCCAAGGCTGGGGAGTGGACCAGAGAACCCATGGCTCCCAGAAATGTGCCCTTAGGTTCCTCGTATCCCTCTGGGCCTCAGTCTCCCCCTCTGCGAAAGGAGCCACTAGGTTGGATAATCTCCAACGTCTCCTCTGTTTTCTAGATTCCCATGCACTTCATTCTAAATTGAATTTATTAGTAACTAGTAAAGTGACGTCGTGGGCTCAGCGTGTCCCATTGATCTGAGCTCAGAGGCCCAGGCAGGTCAGAGAGAACATACTGGATGGCGGGTGAGGTGGCCGCGGGTGTGGAGGGTGTGCCACGTGTTTCGTAAGGGCCCTGGCTTCAGGCCTGCCCGGCGTCTGTTTGACCTCGTTGCTGTCCCCCTGAGGTCACTGGCTGGCTAGCCCGGACCGAGAGGCTCAGCCAGGGCCACTTCCATGCGTCACCACTGCTCTTGTTCTCTTCTCTGCGTCCAGACTTTGGACTCTGTTTCTTGCCTGGACTCTGACGACACAGTCTGCCCAGCAGAGTGTCCGATGGAGAGTGGGGAGGGACCTCCAGGGACCTAGCAGCTGGCTGTCAGCCTGGCCAAAATGTCCACTCTGGTGGGTCGGTGGAAAGAAGGGGGAGGTGCAGCAGGCCCAGCCAGAGCTGCTGGCAGAGGCCTCACCGGTGTCCCTCAGCATTCCTGGCCCCGTGGTGATGCCAGCACATGATAGGGCTCATGGCGCGTCCTCTGTGCCCCACCCTGGCGAGCCAGAAGGCTAGGCGCTACTGTTACCCCATTTCGTGGTTGGGACTCAAGACTCCCAAGAGCCTGGCGCGCGGATGCCTGGGCAAGGGCATGTGCAAGGTGCAGGTGCCAGACCCCAGCGGGGGAGCCAGACCCCATCCTCATGGGGGCAAAAGCCCTTGTGTTGCTGCTCCAGCCAGAAGGCATCTCCCTGCCCCTAAGCTGAGGCGCTACATCGGGGCACATGGGGAGCTGGACCTGGTCCCTCAGAATCAGCGTGGGTGCCCCTTGGTGTGTGTGTGTGACTATATTTTTCTTTCTTTCTTTCCTCCTTCCCTCCCTCCCTCCATCCCTTCCTTTATGACTGTATTTTTCTACTGCAGAACTGCCCCTGCTCTGTTCATGGGCTCCTGTTTGACCTTCTATTTTTAAAAAAATTGGGTTCTTAGAACAAATATGCACTTTGCAAGTTTCAATTTTCCAAATGTGTGTTGTCAATCTCTGTGGCTTTCTAAAAGGAAAGCAGCCACAGATCTCAAAATCAGACAGTGGCCGGCGTTGCCGGGGAGCTCTGCTAGGTAACGAGATCTTGATGCTGATGGATGGGGCGGCTGAGACTGATGTTCTCTGAGGGCCTTGGCTGGGCGCTGCCGCCCGAGTTTCGGTTCGTAATGACCCCCCGAGGTGTTGTGGGTGTTCTTTCCTTCTCTGAGAAACTGAAGCATATCTGCAGCTGTGGTCATTTCAGTAGTAATGGGGGCCCTCTTCCCCATCAGGTAGCGTCTTGAGCTGTAGCCCCAGGGGCAGAGCAGGCATGGGTCAGGGAGGCAGGAATGAGGGGGGACGCCCCTCTCCTCCCCTACACCTCCCTCCCCTCCTGGTATGAGTTTCTTCTGTCTCAGGAGAGGATTCCAGGCTACTTGACATAGAGGTGGCTCTGGTAGGAGACCAGAATTTCAGCCCAGGGTGGGCCTGTGGACCTCACACAGCTCTTTTGAAGACCAGCCCAGGGATGAGAAAAATCAAAAAAAATAAACCCTGCTTTCTCTGCGATGGGGGAGAAGTCACCCATCCCCTCTGGGTGCTAACCTCATTTGTTACTTCACGTTTGACCTGCCAGCCTGCAACCTCACCTTCCCACCCAGGAACCCACCCAGCCTGAGGGCTCCTCCCCGTCGCCATCCCGTTGGGTTCCCTCCCCCGGGGGTGGGGGGTGAGATTTGGAGTCGCCATCAGCCTGGCCTCCCAGACCCTCCACACATGCCCCCTCTGTAGGACCCAGCCCATGCTCCTCGGAGCCCCAAGTGGGCGCAGGTGGTGAGAGCAGGGGAGGGGAGGTTGTGGCAGCTGCCATGGGCCTCGCTGCTTGGTCACAGGATGGCTGGGGCGAGGTGGGTGAGCGCCCTGCCTGCTCTGGGCAGTTGGGGCAGGTAGAGCGGGGAGGGAACTAGGTTGGGGGAGCTTCCCCGCTGGCCACTGGCCGATGTTCTCTGCTCACATTCAGTGAGCACTTACTGTGGGCCAGGCCTGAGCAGGCACATTGCAGGTCTCATTGGAGCCTCACAGTATGAGGCTGTTACCATCCCCATTTTCCAGATGAGGAAACTGAGCCACAGAGAGAAGAAACAGCTCGTGGAGGTCCCACAGCCATTAAGTGGCAGAACCGGGACCAGCCCACAGTCGTCAGACTCTGAAGCGCTTCCTGGTCGCCTCTCGGCCACCTGGCCTCCCACTCAGTATTAGAGCATCTTTCTTAGGCGTTTGTTCCTCAGCCTGCAGAAGGCGTGACTCGCTCCTCATCCCTGTGCCTAGGCCCATCCTCCTGTCTACCTGTCTGCACTCATCTGGCTCCACTGTGCTTTCTCTTCTGGAATCCTTTAACAGCCTTGCACCAGGAAGGATTAGAGATGGGCTCTGGAGCAGTGCTCTCCACAGGCGGGATCGGCAGTGAGCGTGGGGTTTCTTCCTGAAGTTCTCTGGAAAGCAGAATGACTTGGTTCCATTACCAGGTGGGCCCATCAAATCCGGAATTTGGATCAGTTAAGTGCTTCTCATAGAAGAGCACTGCTGTGCTTCAAGGGCTGTGAAAGCCAAGTAGGAAGAAGATGGGCTCTGCCCGGGCAGGGGCCAGGGTCTGGGGGGGCTTCCTGGAGGAGGGGACATATCAACCAGGCTTTGATGGATGGGTAGGATTTGGCCATAGGGGAGGGTGAAGGCAAAGACTCAGGGTGATGAGAGGGCCTTCAGGGTCAGATGAAGGTGACAGATGGCTGGGGTGGGGTGGGGTGGGGACTGAGCTAGGAGGGGCCTTATCCAGGGCAGCCTCCTGGCCCCCTGCCCAGCCCCTCTTTGGCGAGCCCAGAGGGCATCAGGCTGTGGAGCAATGCCAAGGTCAGTCAGGATGTCCAGTAATCGTCCTAGCACTCTACCTGCTACCGAGAGCGATAATGAGAAGGTTTCCATTATTTTCGGGTGAGCGCCCCTGGCAGATGCCGACAGCCAGCAGATGTGTGAGGTCCGAGGTGATTTGCAAGGGACCAGTTCATGTGATGCTCGGTAATTGCATCAGGCGACGTTGTCACTCAGAGCTTGTCCTGGCCTCCGGGATGAGGTAAAGGTCAGTTCAAAGAGCCGTTGCGGCCACGGGAAGTAGGGGCAAGTACCCACCCTCTCAGGGAGTCTGGGGAGGGTGCAGTGGACTGAGGCCGTGTTCTCAGAGGGGCCGTCTGGCCGGAGCCCGGCTCTGGGCTGCCAGGACCCTGCAGTAGGCCCCCTGTGCCCAGGGTTCTTGGGTGTCAGGGGATGGGGTGACATGGCCTGTCCTGGAGCTGGGCCCAGTCCGATGTTGAAATCCTTTGGATTCACTCCCCTTGGGAGGCCCTTTGCAGACTGTGCCGCGGCCCTGAAGCCATGCCTGGCTCCGGCTTTCCTGGTGTTGGATTTGCGTGTTCCAGGCCTCCTGAGGCTGAATCTGACCTCTGGCAGCAGACCCCTCCAAAGGATGCCGAGGCTTTGGTTCCTTGGCTGTCTTAGTCTGCCATAACAGAATCCCAGCCTGGGGGCTTAACCACGGGGGTTTAGCTTCCCACAGTTCTGAAGCCTAGGTATCCAAGACCAAGGGGCCAGCAGGGTGGGTCTCTGGCAAGAGTCCTCTTCCTGGCTTGTTCGGTAGCCACCTTCTGCCGTGTCCTGACACAGCCTCTTCTCTGTGCTCGAAGGCAGATCTCTGGTGTCTCTGCTATAAGCACACTAATCCTGTCATCTCAGGGCCCCACCCTTCTGTCCTCACTTAACCTTCATTACCTCCTGAGGGAGTCGACATACAATTTTGTGGAAGGGACACAATTCAGCTCATAGCCCTGGCCATTCAGGGCCTCCCCTTCAGTGCTGACCCACCTTCTCACACTCTGTCCCCTGTGCACGCACAGGTGTGCCCCATGCACACCCTTCCCCACCCTGGGAAGGTGTCAGTTTCCTGCCCAGTGGGATGAGCTGGGCCTGCCCCCGGCAGGTGCCTCCCTTACTGGGGAAGCACCAGCTTCTTCACCCCCTGGACCAGAGCCTGGGCCGCCACCTTGTAGCCAGCTGCGGGCCCGTGGGCTCTGCTGCTTACAAGCCGAGCGACCTTCTCAGGTCTCTGCCCCCCGGAGCCTCTGTTCTGTCGTCTCTGGAATGGGGACCATGGTTCTTGCCTCCTCAGCTTGTTTTCTCAACATGTGCTTAGGGCCCCCTGTGCTCCAGACACCAGGCCCTGGAGGGGTGCATGTAGGGGACACAGGGTGTATGTAGGGGGCTCTGCCCTTAGGGAGTGAGGATGAATCAGATCATGGATACTGAGCCCCAAGGCAAGGTCCAGTGTAATGTTGTATTCATGCTTTACTATTTTAATAATAATAATGAATACTTCTGTTATTTTTGGTAATTAAGAAAAATGAAGAGAGGACCTGGGACTCGTGCCAAAAAGTCAGAAGGGGGTGTGGTCAGGGGCACGAATCGACAGACCCACAGGGAGGGGCCTTCCCCAAGCATTTCCCACCACTTTCCAGGGACTGATTCAATCCTAAAACAAGTACTTTGATTTTAAAGCATGTGTTTTGGATGAACTTACGTTGTATTTCAAAGGAGAACAGTGGCTGAAGCGTCCTGAAGTGAGTTCTGTTATTTACTCGTTTTTTTATGGGCATCGAAGTTGTGTTTGGAATAGCAGATGTGAGGCACTGTCATTTCACTGTCACACCGATTGCTCACTGTTCTGAGAAGGTCACATCATAATCCATTAGCAATAATTAGTCCCCCGGCACCCCCTGCCTTCTTCTCTCAACTGCTCCATTAACTTGGGTGCGATCGCACATCCCGGGCGCCAATCAATGAAGATCTGTCCGTAATGTACAAGGTGATGTTATTAGTTACAATGTATTAACTGCCTAATTTAAAAATACAAAAGCTGTCTTTATGAAGGGCAATTAACCACTAAACGTAATTGATAATTCATAACCCCCTGATTAGGAAAGACAAATACTTAGAAAGAATTGATTACGACATCGTCAGCCTCTCTGTCTGCGTTCGCCCTGTTGTCAGTAGATCTGCCAATTTTTTTCCAAATCGCACCTGTCCGCTCCAGTGCTCAGAGGGTCTGAAGGCTCACTGTGATGTGGGAATGCGTGTCTTCACCACTGAATCCTGTCTGTTTCCGTCCGGGCACCCTTGGGGGAAGCAGTAGGCGTGGCCCTAAGGAAGGGTCCCTCTCACCAGCTGTCGTCTGGACTTTGCATCGCTCAGTCATTCAGCAAGCGCTTATCGGGGGCCTGCCGTGCGCCAGGCCCTGTGGGAGGCGTTGGGGATGCCGAGGAGCGCCCAACAGGCCCCGTTCCTGACCGCGTGGAGCACGTGGGTCCAGGAGAGAGACGATGAACACATACAGAAATGAGACGGCTGGAGATACTGATTAGTGTTAGAAAGAAAAACCTGGATAGAGACAGGGTAGGGGCAGCGTCACACAGGATGACCGGAGAAGGGGATATACAGACCCCCCGCCTTTTCCCTAGGGTTTCTCGGGCCTCTTGACTTGCAGCCTGTTGTCTTCCACGGGCCCCCACCATGCTCTCTGCAGATGCCAAATATGAAGGCTCCCTCGCTGTGGCCCGGGGTTCATCCAGGGAGGGCTGTGTGCTCTGGGCCAGACCCGTGGGGCCAGCCCACCTCTTCCCACTCCCCCCGGCCCGCTGGCCCCCTTGCTCGGCCCCCACGCCGGCCTCCTCTCCTGCCCGGCCACACCTGCAGCGCTGACGCTTACCAGGTCCCCCCTTCCTTCTGCCGGCCGCTCTGCCTTTGCCTCTTTGCTTCCCTTCGGATCTCAGCTCCGGAGCTCTCTCCTCCCCAGGGAGGCCTCCCCGACCTTCCCACCCTCCCTGGCCACCCTGTCTCTTCACCTGTTTGGTCCTTCCCAGCACCTCTCTGTTCTCAATCCCCGGTTCCCCTTCCTTTGTGTGGTCTTCCGCCCCGCCTGCTGACTGAGGGCTCTGGGGGTCAGAGAGCCTGCCTGCGGACACCGTGGCATTTCTGTACACCCACCCCAGCCAGGCATTTAGCAGGTGCTCGATAGCTGCCTGTAGAAGGGTTGAATGTTACTTCACTGGGGCCTCTTTAGGCATCAGCTTTGCGGCTTTGCGTTCGGTGAGCCTGCCCGGGTGCCGCTGGGATGCAGAGCCTCCTGCGAGCGCGGACGGGAAGGATGTCGGTGCCGCTGACACTCTGCAGGCGTCCCCGGCTCCCCTCACATGAACTCGCCCGCGTGCCTGGTGACTCTGTCTGGCAAACCTTTCTTCAGTGACGGCGACGAGGAGACACACCTCCGCTTGGCCCCTTGACCTTTGTATTTGGGAAAGTGTGGATACAGAGTCAGCTCAGATGCTAAGTGGAAGTGCTCGTTGTGACGGGAGGTCCAGAGGGGTGTCCAGGACGCTCGGAGGTGGCCCCCGCGAGGCTAAGCGGCGTGGTGTGGTGGAGGAGGTGTCGGGTGTGGGAGAACTGGCATGTGCGCGGGGCAGCGTGTCCCAGGGGAGGGGTGGGGACGTGTCCCAGGCAGAAGGAGAGGTGCGGGCGGAGGCCAGGTGGGAACCTTGGGGAGTCTCAGCTGTGTCAAGCGCAGTGAGGGTGAGAATGGTCTGCTCCAGCTCCCAAACCCCCGGGGTCAGTCGAGGCCCAGCTCAGGGGCCCGTGGTGACCTGGCCTGCGCCCTCGGAGAAGCGCCTGTCCAGCCCTCTCCGCAGGAGGCCACACCGCCTGCTCACAGCCTCTCCACCTGTCTCCCCACTTCCAGACTGAAGCGGTCCCAGCTGAAGGTGAGGTTCTGCACCAACGAGTCGCAGAAGTCCCGGGAGGACCTGGTGGGGATGCTTCGGCGTCTGGGCTTCGACATCTCAGAGGGCGAGGTGACCGCCCCGGCCCCTGCCACCTGCCTGATCCTGAAGGAGCGAGGCCTGCGGCCACACCTGCTCATCCACGATGGTAGGCCTGCCGGGCCCTGGGACCTGGTTGGGGTGAAGGCGCCCCCTTTCCAGATGGGGGCTGGGGAGGGGGTCCTTCTCACCTGGGCCATACCACTGGGAAGGACACAGAGGTAGCACGTGGCTCCTGTTGACACCTGTGGGCCTTGGGGTGGTAACCTGTGGGCTCCCTGCTGGGGACCCGGCCCCATCCATCCCGGCCTCATACCGGAGGGTGTTTGGAGGCAGGTTCCAGGTGGCTTCTCAGAGGAAAACCCTGAATTTGCTTTCTGTGATCTAGGATGAAGCAAGGTGGCAAGGAATTGTCAAGGGGGCAAGATTTTAGCCTCTGGGGTGTGTGTGTGTGTGTGTGTGTGTGTGTGTGTGTGAGAGAGAGAGAGAGAGAGAGAGAAAGAGACAGAGACAGAGACAGAGAGAGGGGGGGATGAAAAGCTAGACTGAGGTCCATAGGTTTCTGAACTATATTTGTGAAAACCAGCCCTGCTGTCCCGCAAACGGCACAGGTTTACTTCCTGATATTAGTCTGAATGAAGGAAGAGCCCCTTTGACCCTCAGCGGGGAGTTTTGCTGGAACAGAGAGGAAGGAACAGTATTACCTGGTGCCTTCTGAATATTTAAAAAGAAGAGGGACTTCCCTGGCAGTCCAGTGGTTAAGACTCTGCGCTCCCAATGCAGGGAGCGCGGGTTCAATCCCTGGTCGGGGAACTAAGATCCCACATGCTGTGCGGTGCGGCCAAAAAGATAAAAAGAAGAGACATAGCAACGCTTCAGAATTCAGGACACTTTTCTTTAGTTGCACTGAGCCTTCTTCCTTCCTCTGCACTCGGTGTTTTGATTTACAAACCTGTGGCAGAGACAAGAATGCTTTTCTGCCTCCAGACAGGGGTGGGCCTCCAAGAGATGGAGGGAGCTCCCTGGAGGTCCGGGTGTCCAGTCCACGACTGTGGCGCCAGTCGAGGGCGACATGCCCAGCCTTTAGAAATCGTGTTTCTCCAAATGCTTCCTCTGTGATCTAGGATCCCTGCCAGTGTCTTTAGAACAGGTCCTTAAAGAAACAGAAAGACTTAAGAAAGAAAATCCTCCCCTCCCCAGGGCAAAGGGAGGGGTGGGGTGGAACTACCAGAGGTGAGAGGGAAACTCAGAGTTTGCTTTGAAGGCATCGTTCATCAGTGAGTCCAACAGGCAGATGTTGGAGCTTGAGAGGCTGAAGGGGAAGCCAGGTGCTTTCCTCACCTGTAATCCTGAGTCTGTGTTTTCCATCGGTGTACCTGACTTTTCAGACTTTGAATCTTTTTCAAGTTTTATTGTCGATAAATCTTCCCCCCAACATTTTATTACGAGAATTTTCAAACATACAGCAAAGCTGGAAGAATTACTTGGAATATTTGTATGCCCTTCACCTTGATTTTACCAGTGACATTTTGCTATATTTTCTTCATTATATATCTACCCATCCCTCCATCCATCTGTCCATCTTTATCTTTTTGATGCATCTCCAAGTAACTTGCAGGCATTGGTACACTTCCCCTAAACACTTCACATCATTTTTTTTTTAATTAATTAATTTTTATTTATTTATTTATTTATTGGCTGTGTTGTGTCTTCGTTGCTGTGCGCGGGCTTTCTCTAGTTGTGGCGAGCGGGGGCTACTCTTTGTTCCGGTGCACGGGCTTCTCATTGCGGTCGCTTCTCTTGTTGCAGAGCACGGGCTCTAGGCATGCGGGCTTCAGTAGTTGTGGCTTGTGGGCTCTAGAGTGCAGGCTCAGTAGTTGTGGCACACGGGCTTAGTTGCTCCGCGGCATGTGGGATCTTCCCGGACCAGGGTTTGAACCCACGTCCCCTGCATTGGCAGGTGGATTCTTAACCACTGCGCCACCAGGGAAGCCCCACATCATTAACTAGAGTTCAATCTGTTTAGTTTTTTCTTTTCATGTAAAATTTACATACAATGAAATGCAAAAATCTCAAGTGTACTTTTGCTGAGTTTTGACAAATGCACACATCTGTGTAACTCAAAGCCCTCTCAAGACCTAGAACATTACCGGGACTTCCCTGGTGGTCCAGTGGGTAAGACTCCACGCTCCCAATGCAGGGGGCCCGGGTTTGACCCCTGGTCGGGGAACTAGATCCCGCGTGCATGCCGCAACTAAGAGTCTGCATGCCGCAACTGAGACCCAATGCAGCCAAAAAAAAAAAAAAAAAAATATATATATATATATATATATATATATTTTTAAAAAAGACCTAGAACATTACCATCACCCCAGAAGTTCCCTCATGCCCTTCCCTATTAGTCCCAATCCCCAACCCCTTTAGAGGCACCCACTGTTTGGATTTTTTTCCATTATGAATCAGTTTACTGTGTCTAGAATTTCATATAAATAGAATCACACAGCATCTAGTTTTTGGTGTTCCCAAGACCACCCTCAGGCTTGATGATTTGCTAGAAGGACTCACAGGACTCAGAAAAGCTGTCCTACTCACAGTTATGGTTTATTTTTATTTTTTATTTTTTTTAATATTTATTTATTTATTTAATTTTGGCTGCGTTGGGTCTTCGCTGCTGCACGCGGGCTTTCTCTAGTTGCGGTGAGTGGGGGCTACTCTTCGTTGTGGTGCACGGGCTTCTCATTGAGGTGGCTTCTCTTGTTGCGGGTTTCAGTAGTTGTGGCTCGCGGGCTCTAGAGCGCAGGCTCAGTAGTTGTAGCGCACGGGTTTAGTTGCTCCGCGGCATGTGGGATCTTCCCAGACCAGGGCTCGAACCCGTGTCCCCTGCACTGGCAGGCGGATTCTTAACCACTGCGCCACCAGGGAAGTCCACAGTTATGGTTTATTACAGTGAAAGAATACAAATTAAACTCAGCAAAGGAAAGAGATGCGTGGGCAGAGACCAGGAGAATCCAGGCGCGAACTTCCAGGGGCGTTGCGCTGAGATGCACTTCATTCTCCCAGCAGTGCGATGTGTGACAGTACGCCTAAGGTGTGGTCACCCAGAGAAGCTCACTGCAGCCTTGTGCCCAGGGTTTTTATTAAGGGTCGGTCAGGTAGGCATGCAGCACCCGTGTGACTGACCTTGGCTACTCTGTCTCCAGGCCCCCAGGTGTCAAACTGATGCAGCATGGCCCAGGGCCCCAGGCACACAAAAGCTCTCTTTCCAGGCAGGATATTCCAAGGGCTCAGAGGTGATCTCCCCGGAGGTGGTGGTGGGCCTGATCTGAAGACAGCCTTTCTTTGGATGTGTAGGGTTTGAGCAGCCCAGGCCTACTGAGTTAACCGTTCCTCGTGTGCAGGGCTTCTTTCACCCAACATACTGTTTGGTTACATGTGTCAGTAGGTCTTTTCTTCTTGATTGCGGAGTGGCATTCTATTGAGTGAACATCCCATGGTTTGTTTATCCGTTCCCCTGTTGACAGATACCTGAGTTTTGGGATTTTTTAAAATTAATTAATTATTTTATTTATTTTTGGCTGTGTTGGGTCTTTGTTGCTGCACGCGGGCTTTCTCTAGTTGCGGCAAGCAGGGACTACTCTTCGTTGCGGTGTGCGGGCTTCTCCTTGCCGTGGCTTCTCTTGTTGCAGAGCACGGGCTCTAGGTGTGTGGGCTTCAGTAGCTGTGGAACGCAGGCTCAGTAGTTGTGGCTTGAGGGCTCTAGAGTGCAGGCTTGGTAGTTGTGGCGCACGGGCTTAGTTGCTCCGCGGCATGTGGGATCTTCCCCGACCAGGGATCAAACCCATGTCCCCTGCATTGGCAGGTGGATTCTTAACCACTGCACCACCAGGGAAGTCCCCTGCCTATGGTTTTGAACTAAGGGAACTTCTGGAGTAATGCTGGTGTTGGAGTGGGGGTCCCAGGGGTGGGCCCATCATCTTTCAGGATCCTAACACACACTCTTTGGGGAGCCAGAATTCCTTCATCTGTAAAATGGGAATAGCACCCCTTCCTTGCCCACCTCTCATGGCAGCTTGAGGATCGGAAAGAGTATCTGAGAAAGGACCAGGCAGACGAGGCAGGCACAGGTGTTCCTAGGGGGGAGACGGGAGGTGGGCCATGTCAGCCAGGGCTTTATCCTTCTCTCTCTCTCTTTCTCTCTGTCTCACCAGGAGTCCGCTCGGAATTTGATCAGATCGACACGTCCAACCCAAACTGTGTCGTAATTGCAGATGCAGGAGAAGGCTTTTCTTATCAAAACATGAATAAAGCTTTCCAGGTGCTCATGGAGCTGGAGAATCCTGTGCTCCTCTCACTGGGAAAAGGGTAAGTCGGCTGCAGGGAGAGTCGTTTATGGCCACTTTGGGTCATGCTCTGTGCGTCTCTGACTTAACAGAATCAGCAGAGAAGATGGGAAAAGTGGGTGTGGGGTGGACGCCGGGTGACCCCTTCTTCCTTCCCTCCCCTTTTCTTGCTTTTTTTCCTTCATTTCTTCATTCCTATCTTTTGATAATTTTGGAGGAAGTTCCCTGTCTTTAGGAGCTGGTTGGTCAAGCTTCCCTGCGGGCCCGAGGCTGGAAGAGGCCAGGGGCAGGGGAGGGTCACTGCAGAGGAGACCCCTGGAGATCTCAGGGGCCTGTGTTGACTCTCCTGAGTTTAGGTGCATTTTCACAGGATACAGCACAAGACTTGGATGGATTGGGCCAAGGGGGCACCTAAGTAGTAGAAAATAGGCTCGAGGGCCTGTGGGATGCTCTTGTCCGGGCCCCATATCTCTGGTCACACAGCACAGTCTGTGTAAAGTTGTGATTTTGTGACCAACATTTTTGTCTGAGTCTTCAGCCTGGGCCTCACTGTCTCTTTTAAAAAACCATGTTGGTTATTTTTCTTACCATCTTTTACCACCAAGACAGCGCATGTTCACTCAAGAAAAATTAGAGAATACAGATGAGCAAAAAGAAGAAAACAAAAAGAATTTTCAGTCCCACCGCATGAGAAAACAACTGTCAACGTATTGATATATGTCCTTCCAAGTGGTTTCCTGTGCGGAGAGATCATTACACATGCGTGTATTCACAACATCGGTGTCAAACTTGACCTACTTCTGTCACCCATTTTTAGTTGTTCACCAAACATTTTGTGAACCACTTTCCATACAATAAGTAGATGTCTCTGTGGTGAGGTTATTCCTATCAATTTTTTTTTTTACAGTTACTTTTAAAAAATGACTCTCCTATAGTTATTGTAACCAACGCCTGCTGATGGACATTTGTGTCGTTTCTAATTTTCTACCAAAGTAAGGCTGTGATCAGTATCTTTGTGCATTTCAGATGATGTGTATTTTTGAGGTTCTTGATGTATGTTGCCAAGCTGCTTTCCAGAAAGCTGTGCAGATCTCTTCTGTCCTCAGTGGAAGCAACACTAGTAGTATGCTGTGGAGCTCTATCCCAGCTTCTCGTGCGGGGCAGGAATTCTGTGGCCGTCTCTGGGGAAGCCTTTCTCAGCTTAGGTGCTTCTGGTGATTGGGAACTTCCTACCTCTGCCTGCTGGACAGGGGGCAGCTATTCCAGGTGACGCCAGGGGGGCTTTTTATCTGGCCGCCAACCATTGCTAAGCACTTTATGTAGTTCCATGTTTAATCCTGACCACAACACTGTGAGCTGTAGGCAGTGTCATTGCCATTTTACAGATGGGCATATTGAGGCATAGGGAGGTGAAGTAAGCCATGGTCCCCCCAATCTGTAAGTGCCAGCATGGCCAGGAGTGCCCCCCAGAGCCTGTGCTCTGTCACCTCTAGGCTACATTCAAGAGCAGACATTTGGTCCACACAGGATCTTAAATTTTTTTGAGGATGTTTTAAAAATTGGGAGATTTTACATAAAACAACCAGATTTCTGGATCCTTTTGAGAAATCAGAAGATCTGGCAGTACTGGCCGCACATTCCCGAGTGCACCACAGCTTGGCCGGAGCCACTGGTCCGTTAGTTCCGGTGCACCACGGACCCGACCATGTCCTACTGCCCCTTCTCCAAGTTTCAGAGTTGGTTGCCATTCATCTTGTACCAATTGTTGTTTTCCTCATAGTAGAGAAACGTCTTTTCATGGCTATGTCTGTTTCAAAATAGGCAAATGAAAGATTTAAAGAAAGAGAAGAGAGGATATATTTCTTTTCGGAACTACAAATATTCTGGTGTGTTTATGATGAAAATGAAATATGTCCTGTATTAGTCAGTGTTCTCCAGAGAAACAAAACCAACAGGATGTGGAGATGTATATACAGACAGTCCCTGACTTAGCGATGGTTCGGATTATGATTTTTCGACTTTGTGATGGTGTGAAAGCTATGCACATTCAGTAAAAATCAGACTTCGCATTTTGATCTTTTCCCGTGTGCAATATGACACTCTCTTATGATGCTGGGCAGTAGCAGCAAGTGGCAGCTCCCAGGCAACCACTCGACCACGAGGGTAAACAACTGATCCACTTTACGACTATTCTGTACCCAGATCGCCATCCTGTTTTTCTCTTTCAGTACAGTATTCAATAAAATACATGAGATATCCAGTGCTTTATTATAAAATAGACTTTGCGTTAGATGATTCTGCCCAGCTGTAGGCTAATATAGTGTTCTGAGCACATTTAAGGTAGGCTGGGCTAAGCTATGATATTTGGTAGGTTGGGCTTATTAAATGCATTTTTAATTAATTAATTAATTTATTAATTTATTTATTTATGGCTGTGTTGGGTCTTCGTTTCTGTGCGAGGGTTTTCTCTAGTTGCGGCAAGCGGGGGCCACTCTTCATCGCGGTGCGCGGGTCTCTCACTATCGCGGCCTCTCTTGTTGCGGAGCACAGGCTCCAGACGCGCAGGCTCAGTAATGGTGGCTCACGGGCCTAGTTGCTCTGCGGCACGTGGGATCTTCCCAGACCAGGGCACGAACCCGTGTCCCCTGCATTGGCAGGCAGATTCTCAACCACTGCGCCACCAGGGAAGCCCTAAATGCATTTTTGACTTACGATATTTTCAACTTATGATGGGTTTATCAGGACGTAACCCCATTGTAAGTTGAGGAAGATGTGTATATAAAGAGAAGTTGATTGTGGAGTCTAGATATGTCCAAAATCTGCAGCATAGGCCGGCAGGCTGGAGATTCAGGGAAGAGTTGCAGTCTGAATGCCAAGGCTGTCTGCTGGCAGGTTCCTTCTTGCTCAGAGAGGTCAGACTTTGTTCTGATTGTGCCTTCAACTGACTGAACGAGGCCCACCACATTATGGAGGGCAATCTGCTTTACTCAGTTCCACTGATTTAAATGTTAATCTCATCCAAGAGACATCTTCACAGAAGCATCCAGAATACTGTTAGACCAAATATCTGGGAAGCTTGGCCCAGCCAAGTTGATACAAAATTAACTGTCACAGTGCCTTCCAAACCTTACCTTCTTCAGGTTAGGTCATTGCAAACCACAGAACCTGGCCTGCTTAATTCTTTTACACTCCTGGCCCGGTCCTGTAGGCATCCCTAAAGTTACCAACCCCTCACTAGAGAACAACACAATTAAGAAGCTCTGTTTTAGGGACTTCCCTGGTGGTCCAGTGGTTAAGACTCCATGCTCCCAACACAGCGGGCACAGGTTTGGTCTCTGGTCAGGGAACTAAGATCCTGCATGCCCCACAGTGGGGCCAAAAAAAAAAAGAAACTCTGTTATAACTCATTTACGTTAAAATTTTTTTCTTGAAAATTGTCTCTATTAAAAGTTACTATTCCAGATTAGGGGTAGTAGTCAAAATAGGTATGTTGTTGAAAATGAAAAAAAAAATGAGATCAGTTTCTTCTGGCTTTGTAATTCTGTAACAAATTCAATAGGAGGCAAGTGTTTGTTTTCCAAATAAGCAATTAGTGGGGTCTCTAGCTGCTGAGGATTCTGGCTTAGGCTATGGGTCGGGTACTCAAAAATCAGAGAAAGGGACCAGCAGCTTCTGGGCCTAGGTCATAGCTTCCTGGGACAGCCCAAGGACCCATGAAGAGCTGCTGTCACATCCACGTGGGGGTCATTGATGGTGAGGGGCTGTCCTCCACTGGAGTGGGGCTGTTCGGCGTCCCCAAGGAGGCAGGGTGGCGGGGGTGGGGGGGCACTGGGGCAGAGTGTCCTCCTCCTAGAAACGGTGTGATTTACATTTGGCATCTGTTTGGACCGAGAGTGGGAATTGCCTTTGTAATTTCTTCTGTCATGCTGCCGTCAGAAAATTAAGCTGTTTACGCGACAGACTATGGAAGGTTAATGGCTCTTGTGGGAAAGGTCAAGTGGTCATTTTGAAGGGAGTTTGTGCTGAATAATCGGAAGGGCAGAAGAAATAAAGCATAAAATCTATCTGACTGCTTCTCTCCGGCTTTTTCCTGTCTTTCCAGAATCCACAGTTTCTTCTTTGTGGCCGGAACACTCAGGTTCTTACCAGACCTGCTGTTGCTTTTATTATGCCAGTAACAAAAGATAAATATATCACATCTCTTGTGTTTCGGGAATAACCTGGGCCTTTATAATAAAAAAAAAAAAAAGTTAACTTAGGTGCTAGTATTTCCTGTATCTCTAAAAATGTTTTCAGCTAACAGATGGCCTTCAAGGTGCTTTTTTGTTTTCCTGGATGAAGAAGAAATAAAGACAAATTCTGGGCACTATAAAGACAAGGCCAGGGCTTCCCTGCTGGCGCAGTGGTTAAGAATCCGCCTGCCAATGCCAGAGACACGGGTTCGAGCCCTGGTCCGGGAAGATCCCACATGCCGCGGAGCAACTAAGCCCGTGAGCCACAACTACCGAGCCTGAGCTCTAGAGCCCACGAGCCACAACTACTGAGCCCGAGCTCTAGAGCCCACGAGCCACAACTGCTGAGCCCGTGCCCCACAACTACTGAAGCCCGTGTGCCTAGAGCCCGTGCTCCGCAACGAAGAGTAGCCCCCGCTCACTGCAACTAGAGAAAGCCCGCGCACAGCAACGAAGACCCAACACAGCCAAAAACAGAAACAAAACAAAAACACAAAACAAGGCCAGATTTAGTTAAAAAAGAAATATTAAGTTCTCTAATTTTGATTTATGGAAGTCAGTTTTTTTCTTTAGGTTCTAGAAGTCAGTGTAGCAAAGACAGGGTTATGATTGGGTATTTTCTGCTGCATGTTCAGTTTGTTCTTCCCACCAGGACTAAATTTAAATTTAAGAAAGCGCAGGTATCTGTCACTCTGGAAAAAAGATTTTGGGGGAGGCTGAGGCGGGCAGAAGGGGTGCCGCGTGGGTGTCCTCGGGAGGTCTTACCGAGGGGTGGGGCCCCCAGCTCCTGCCGCCTCCACGCCGCTCGGAGCTGAGGCTGCGCTGGGCCAGAGGCCCCTGGAGCCCTCAGCTCCAAACAGAGCTGTGTCTGTCGCGACAGAGTGGCCTTGTTTTATAATTGTTTCCATGGCGCCTGGCTAAGCCTCTCCTATGCTGGCCGCATTCTTTCCTCAGCTCCGTCCTCCGTGCCTGGCTCACTTCAACATGCCCGTCCTCGGGGAGGCCCCCCCCAGCCCCCTCCCTCCCAGTCCGGCCCCCGCCGCAGCAGGCATCTCACGGGGGGCGAGGGGGCGAGGGGACGAGGCGGTGGCTCCCTGAGAGCCTGACAGACCCCCGTGCGCCTAGAGCGGCGTCCGGCCCTTGGGGCCCTCAGCAGGGTGCCGAGTCCGGGAGGCTCGGGGCGTGGGCTCTTCCATTCCTCCCCCTTGACCTTCAGGTCTCAGCTTTGATGTGTCCTCCTCTGGGCCGCCTCCCCGCCTCCCTGTCCCCAGCCTGTCCAGCCCTCCTCAAGCAGAGCGCACAGAGCATGGGGTTCCACCTGTTGTCACCCATGTCCTGCCCTTTTATATTTGTCTGTGGACTTGTCTGCTTCCCCCCGAGACCGGGAGTCCCTGGGGAGCAGCCTGGGTCTGAGAGCGTCTCCTGCAAAGGGTGTGGGGCAGCTGCGTCCTAAATGTTTTGGGGGACTGAGTTGGCGGATGCCACTGCCCCCCGGCAAGCCCAGGCCCCAGCACCCGGCGTCTCCCTCTGCCTCCTGGGCAAATTTTGCTTTACTCGGCCATTCCTCCAAACCCTGGACCTAGCTGAGGAGAGCGCCATACCAAAGTCGTTGATTGTGGAAAAAGAAAAGGAAGCACTATTTTGAGGCTGTATAAATGCAAAATAGATGTCTAGATTCCAGATTTAAGATAAATGAGATTGGGAACCTCTAAGCCTGTGACTTAGGGTCACCCTTAAAAAACGGGAGCATTGGCAGGTCCTAGCTCGGTAAGCAGTGGTGGTTCTCTCTTGGCTACCAGGTACCTTCCTGCGTGTGTGTGGGATCCTCGTGGCATGGCCCCTAGAGCACAGAGCCTCGGACCCCGGCTGAGAGGCCCAGGCTCACTTGGAGACCGAGTCCTGTCGTGATGGGAGATGCCCCCATGGCGTCAACAATCGGGCTCCAGGCTCTAATCCACCCGACAGGAGTGAGTAGCAGGGGACCAGCCCTTGCCAAGGTCAAGGGTTTGGCTACAGCCCTGCAGCCCAGCCTGCGTCCAGGCGGAAGCTTCCAAGGTGGGCAGTGGAGGATGCAGAGTGGGAGAGCACTAGTCCCACCTGAGCACCGGGTGAACGCTGCGGGCAGCAAGCCTCCTGCAGCCTTGGAGGCCTCAGGTGGGGCAGAGAGGGCCAGGCAGAGTCCCTGGGAGCCGCAGAGCTGGAGGAAAGGCAGAGCCCTGGGGCAGCTCCTGGGCGGTGCTGCCATTTCCAGTAGGCACACAGCAGGCTTCAGCCCCCACAAACCGGAAAGACCTGTGTTCATCCTTTCTTCCCCAGCTCATATCTTTTTTTAAAAAAAATAATTTATTTATTATTCATTTATTTATTATTTTTGGCTGCATTGGTCTTCGTTGCTGCGTCCCAGCTTTCTGTAGTTGCGGCGAGCAGGGGCTACTCTTCGTTGCGGTGCGCGAGCTTCTCATTGCGGTGGCTTCTCTCGTTGTGGAGCATGGGTTCTAGGTGTGTGGGCTTCAGTAGTTGTGGCACGTGGGCTTAGTTGCTCCGTGGCATGTGGGATCTTCCTGGACCAGGTATGGAACCCGTGTCCCCTGCATTGGCAGGCGGATTCTTAACCACTGTGCCACCAGGGAAGTCCCCCCAGCTCACATCTTATTACCCATCTCAGTCTGGGTGAGCAGTTATTTATAACAATATTCTCTAACATTTTTGGAGCAGTTTCTGCGTGCCAGGCATCATGTTAGGAACTTGGCGTCCATTATTTTGCTCAAGCCTCACAGCAACCCATGAGGGTAGGTACTGGAGTTTCTTTTTACCCATTTTACAGATTAGGAAACTGAGGCCCAGAGGGCTTAAGCAACCCAAAGTCCCGCAGTTAAAAAGAAGTGGAAAGAGGAGTTGAAACCCTGAGGTCAGCGTGCTTTCACTAGCCTTCTCTTTGCTTTTCCATATATATGTTGTTTATTTGTATCATTTTTTTAGATTCCACATATAAGTGGTATCATGATATTTGTCTTTCTCTGTCTGACCTCCTTTACTTGGTGTGGTAATCTCTAGGTCCATCCATGTTGCTGCAAATGGCATTGTTTCATTCTTTTTTTTATGGCTGAGTAGTACTCCATTTTGTGTTTGTGTGTGTACACATATATATGTGTGTGTATATATATATATATCACATCTTTTTTATCCATTCATGTCTGTGGACATTTAGGTCACATACATGTTATTTAACATCTCCCAAATTTGAAGGTTGAGGGGAGGGAGAAGGGTAACTGATGTGACGGGTCTGAAAACATGGTGACAGTCCTGGGTTTCCGTTAACCCTGTCTTCAGAGCAGCACAGAGTCAACTACCTTCTCACTTTATAATCGAATGGCTTTGCTCAGAGAGAACTGGGCTTGGTCACCGTGTGTCTCAAGGGGTCTGCGTGTGGCCTTGGGTGGCCAGGCAGTGGCAGCTGGGCCTCAGCACAGCGCTCACAGGAGGGAAGATGTGAAACCGTCTTGGGAGGCCCTGCTGTGAGCCAAGCCGTCTTGGCCCCAGTGAGACGGGGAACAAATAGTTGTCTTCTCCTAAAAGCATCTGGCGCCTGTGAGACCTGGCACCTCTCCTGACCTCCAGCTACTAGGAGATGCGGCAGGGTGCTGTGGAACTAATGGAGTTTTCTTCTCCAGGCAGCAATTAGGGGTTAATTATTAGCAATTAGGGGTTCACCACATGCTCTGTGGACCAGCTGTCCTTTCGAGAACACAGGTCACTTGTGTTTCTCTGTATTAGCAACTGGATCCAACTGCCCCTGGGGTCCCCCGTTAATCACTGTGGCGGGGTCCCCACGAGGCTGGCAGCAGGGGGCCATTCTGACTGAGAGTTGCTGACTCACCGTCTCTCCCCCTCTCGCCAGGCATGGTGGCCACCGCTGGGCTCTGTCGTGCTGACCTCCATCGGTCATTCTCAGCGTGGCGTCTGGACTGACCCTGGCCGGTGACTCAGCTCTCTTGAGCTGGCAGAACCGGGACAGGGCAGTTTCTCTTGGCACTTCCCAGGCCCTTGGGCTCAGCTCCCCTCGTCCCCTTCTGTTCTTTTCTAGACGCTACTACAAGGAGACCTCTGGCCTGATGCTGGACGTTGGTGCCTACATGAAGGCGCTTGAGGTACCTGCCCTGGGTCTGCCCGAGCCCTCTTCACGTCTCAGGGCCCTCTGGGATGTTTCTGGCCTTTCTGGAGAAGAGGGTGTGCTCAGTGTTCTGAGTGCCTTCTGTGTTTTCCAACTCAGCACCCGCCCCCCATTTGAGGCTCCAAGCCCGGCTCTCCCCCTCCTCTGGAGCTTGGCCTCTCGGCTGCCCTGGTCATCACTCTGCTCCCCCGTCGCTCCCTCTCTTCCCCACAGCCCGTACCACCTGCCGCTGAGCCCGCTGGCCCTCCCAGCATGCTCTGTAGCTCTCCTCTAGGATTCTTGGCTTCTGGATGTGTGTGAACCTGCCTCATTCCTGACCCTTATCTGCACCACTCTGAGCTTGATGTGTCCTGATTAGACTCCATCCCAGTTCCCTCCTCCAGTTTCCAAGTCTGGGCTCAGATGGGGCTCCCACTCTGACCCACACCTAGCCAGCTGCCCCAGCCCGGGCTCCTGGCCCAGGTCAGCCCATGTCACGTCCCGTACTCACTGCTACATTGGTCCCTACCTACTTGCACTCGGGTGGGAGGGACGGACAGGCTGGCGGATGGGGCCCTGGACCTTTTCCCCTGGAGGGCCTATGACAGAGCTGGGGGTGGTCGGGGGAGAAGGGAAGGGAGGGGAAGCAAGAATGCAGATGAGAGCACTGTCGGGGTGGCCTGCTGCGGACCGCCTCCTGCTGAGGTCCGGCGCTGGGGCAGGTGGCAGGGCGCCTGGTGGTGGGTGCCCCCGGCCTCCCGGGCAGCCCGATGTGGCGTTGTGACACTTGCCTACGAGGTGTGCCTCTCGGCCCACGTGTCTTGCCGCCTGGAGGCCCCTGGCCTGCAGGTGCACATTTGGGGCATCTTTCCTTGATTCCCCGGAGGGAGGATTTCACTGCAGAACGGGTGTTCACCTGTACTTGCTCCCAAACCCATGCCATGTCCTTCTGTCTTTCCGCAGTATGCCTGTGGTATCGAAGCCGAGGTGGTGGGGAAACCTTCCCCTGAGTTTTTCAAGTCTGCTCTGCGAGAGATGGGGTTGGAAGCCCACCAGGTAGGCCAGCTGGTCCTGAAGCACGTGCGTGGAGGCAGCTATTGAGGGAGGCAGCTATTGAGGGAGGCCCAGAGCGCTCCCCGGGGCGGCCTCGGCGCCGGAGATGGGTTTGAGGGCTCAGGCAGCCTGCGAAGGTTCCCTCTCGCCCCCCGTGAGAGCTGACCTGACTGGAAAGAGGGAAAAAGACAGCAAAGGAGGCCCACTGAATGTTTTCCACCTGGTTAATTAGTATCAGTATAAGAATGAGAGAAAGAAATGCCTGTGGCTCTTTTCAAGCGACTTTTGTTTCTTCTCTGGGAGGATAAGGATTGACAAGTCCTATCAATATGTTAAAAATATTTCATGGAAAGACAGTGCACAGCAAGATGAAAAGAACATGTAGGAGTAAAATCATGCATCTGGCCACCTTTACATTATAACTGTTTTTGAGACAGGTTGCCTTCCAAACATACATCTTAAAAGAAGGAAAGGCAGTTATGGTTTTAGTGTCCCCAGTGCCCACCCTCCCACCTCCCCTTCCCAGGTAGAGTGAGTTGGTCCCCCCCGGCCGGTGGGTTCCTGATAGCATTGTTGAAGAAACAGTGGGCACGTGTCTGCCGGCGGTCAGGGCTGTGCTGCTGTCTCCTTTGGACACGGCACCAGGGGACAGTGTCAGCATCCTGTGGTGAGGCTGGTGCCCCCAGGATCACCGTGCTGCTCCCTTATTCTTGGACCCGAATTTCCCATGTGTGTTCCAGTCTAGAGCGCTGGTCTCTCACGATGCTTAGAGAAAGACAGCACACAGCCATGGAAGTCTGGGACCTCTGCGCCCAAACCTCCCCTGAGATTCACAGATGCCAGAAAATACAGTTCTCGGGGGTCCCCAGGAAACACCTGGAAAATGCCCTGTGAGGCTGGTAGAGAGGAGAGGCTTGTGTTTTAAATGAGTGAAGACTACAGGAATAAACAGCTTGGTTTTCACGACTTCATTTCATAGTGACAATTTTTAAAATTTGTTTTATTGTGACAAATTTCAAATATACACAAAAGCAGAGACAACAAAACAGTGATTCTCCTCATATATCCATCACCCAGATTCAACAATTTAAAGATTTTGTCACATTCCCTTCTTCTATCCCATTTCTTTCTTTTTAAAAATTTACTTTTTTTTTTCCTGTTGTATTTTAAAGCAAATCCCATTCTTAATGTTATCCTATCCTTTCAAATTATAGTGTGCCTTTCAAAAAAGGATGGTTGTTTTTGACCATCATTAATGCATTTTTGACAATGCATTAAGACACCTAACCATGGCAAAAAAAAAAAACACACACAAAAAGATGTTCAGCATCATCACTCATTCAGGAAATGCAACTCAAAACCACAGTGAGATCCCACCTCATACCCACTTGGATGGCCATGATAATTTTAAAAGAAAAAAGGAAAATAACAAGCATTGGCAGGGATGTGGAGAAATTGGAACCCTCATATAGGAATACTGGTAGGAATGTAAAATGGAGCACCCACTATGAAAAACAGCCAGTATGGAAAACAGTTTCGTGATAATTTAATGTAGAATTTTCGTATGACCCAGCAATTCCACTCCTAGGTGTATATCCAAAATAATTGAAAACAGGTGTTCAAACAAAAACTTACACATGAATATTCATAGCAGCACTATTCACAATAGCCAAAAGGTGGAAATAATGCAAATGTTCATCAACAAATGAATGGGTGAACAAAATGTGGTTTATTGTCACCATGGAATATTTCAGCTATAAAAAGAATGAAATACTGATAAATCCTACCATGTGTATGAACCTTGAAAACATTATGGTAAGTGCAAGAAGCCAGTCACAGAAGGTCACGTTTTATATATTTAACATTTATATGAAATGTCCAGAATAGGCAAATCCACAGAGACATAAGATAGATTAGTGGTTGCCAGGGGCTGGGAGTATGGGGGAATGGGGAGTGACTGCCAGTGGGTATGAGGTCTCCTTTTGGGTTGATAAAAAATGTCTGGAACTAGCTGGTGGTGATGGTTGCACAACATTGTGAATGTACTTAATGCCACTGATCTGTACACTTCAAAATGGTTACATTGGTAAATTTTATCACATTGAAAAAAAACCCTACCTAAAAAAAAAAACCAAACCAAAAGAACTCTACCTAACAAAATCAATAGTAATTCCTTAGTATTATCTAATACCAGGCCATATTTAAATTTTCCTGGCTGTCTCAGAAATGTCTTTTATGTAGATTAAAAAAAAATCAAATCCAAATAAGGTTGTTTGTGTTTTAAACCTCTCTTTTTAACTTTTTTATCATGGAACATTTCAAATATCTGTGCAAATTGCGAGAGTAACCTCATAAACCCCCAGGTACCCATCACTGAGCTTCAGTAATTATCAACTAATAAGCACTTTTAAAAATTGTTTTTAACTGTTCATTCTGAAGCAATTTCCCACGTACAAAGAGGTTGAAAAATAGTACAGAGAATTCCCCTGTGCCCTTCCTGCAGCTTCCCCAAAGGCTAACATCTTATGTAACAATCACAGGACAATTATAAAATCAGGAAATTAGCCTTGATGCAGATGTTGACTAGCCCAGGGACCCTCTGTTTTTGGACATGTTATATTTGGTGTCATGCCCCCTAGCACCCTTTATTCTGAGCAGTTCCTCAGTCTGTCTTTGTCTTTCAGGACTGTGGCAGTTTTCAAGAGTACTGGCCAGTTCTTTCGTAGAATGTCCCTGATGTTCCCTCATGATTTAATTTCAGGTTATGCATTTCTGGCATATTTAATTCTGGTTGTACATTTCACAGACACAGTGCTGTGCCCTCTGGTGTGTCCCATCAGGAGGCATGTGTGGGCGCTCTGCGCATTATAGGTGGGGGTCACTTTGATGCCCGTCGGAGGTTCCTATTTCTGCACTGCAGAGTTAACTGTTGTCCCTTTGTGAGTAATAGGTATCTTCCGGGGGAATACTTTGACATTATGTAAATATTCTCTCTCCTGACATACTTTTCCCCTCCTAATTTCAGCATCCTCTTACCTGCAACAGTTGTTACCATGGTGCCAAACGGCGGTTTTCTACTTCCATTGTTCCTTCTATATTTATTGATTAGCATTTACTCTAAGAGAGAGCTTTCCTTTTTCTCCCATTTACTTTTGTATTTATTCCAACACGTACTTAAGGATATTTGTTTTATTCCACGAGTCACAATCCATTCCTATTGTTATTTTGTTGCCCACATTGTCCCATATTTGGCCATTGGGACCACTTTGAAGATTAATAACCCCTTGTTTAATCTGTACTCCCACCTGCTCCTCTCCCCTAGATTGTTTTGAATCATCTCCCAGAAATCGTATCATTTCATCGGTAAGTATTTCTAAGTGTCTCTAAAAGATAGGAATTCTTTTTAAAAACATGGATGATGGCATTATCACATCTAAGTAATACTAACAATAATTCCTTAATATCATCAAATATCCAGCCATTATTCACATTTCCCTGATTGTCTTACAAGTGTTTACGTCGCTTGCAGTTTCTTTGAATCAGGATCCACCTGAGGTCCTCGCATTGTGATTGGCCGGTGTGATTCTTAAGTGTTTTCTAATCTATCCATTCCCACCCACCCACGCCGACCCCACCCCCGTCTCCCTTTTGTACTCCTTGCAGCTTTATGAAGAAGAAGCTGGCTTGTTTGTCCTGTAGAGTTTCCCACAGTCAGGATTTTGTTGATTGCGCCTCAGTGGTGTCCTGTCTCATGCTCCCCTGTTCTCCCTGCTTCCTGAATGTTGATAGTTAGATCTAGAAGCTTAGGCAGAATCTGTTTCAGTTTTTTGATGACTGCTTTCTGGGTGGTGTTGTGGCCTCCCTCAGGAGGTTCAGAATGTCCAGGTGTCTCCTTCTGTGGTGTTAGCAGCCATTGGTGATTGGTGCGTAACCCCATTCATTCATTAAGGGGGGCAAAATGGTGATATTTGAATTCTGTCATTCCTTCTCCATTTCTTCTCTGGATTACCTCTGTATAGGAAAACGCCTCACCAACTATGTGTTCCCCTGAAGTACAATTCATATAGGAAACTACAGATAAATGCCTATTTCTTTCCTATTATTTATTAGTTTTCAGAATGATTGATTCTCTAACACCATCCCAATACCTTGGAGGTTTAAAACTACATATATCACTATAAATAGACAAAAGCATATTGGACGTGTTCCAATCCATTGCAGTTATTCGTGTTCAAAGTATTGCATCTTTGACCAGTGGGAGCCTCTTCCAGCTGCCCTCTGAGGCCTATTGTCCTGACCCCAGAGGTCTCTGAGGTGCTTTACTCCCTGTTATGACAGGATAACACCTGCCTTGCACACTTCCTGCCCTAGGCCTAGAGTCTGCCATCCTTCCAAGGAGCCATGCTTACCTTTAGTGGAAAATAGTATTTAGAAACCATAGTCGGGATATTAACTGTTCTTACTGCTATGGGGTTGGTCATCATTTCCAAGACTTAGTCCACAAGGGTTGAAAAAATATGTATCTTTAAAGATGAACTGCATAATGAGATCACACTGAAACTTCTGATCCAGATTTAGGCCTGTGGGTTTTTACTGGATCACCCACCTTGTGTCTGTATTTCCTTTTTTCCATGTCAGAAATCCTGGCTCGCGAGAATACCGACATAATCATTTGTTTTAGCCCATAATACACACAAGGGTCTTGAATCTCAAAAAACATGATGCTGTGTGAGAGAAGCCAGACGCAAAAGCGTGGGTGCCACCACCAGTTCCATCAGCGCCACCAAGGCTGGGTCAGGGCTGCGGCTGCCGTGGGCTGGACTGTGAGACACAGCATCACTGTGACCGCTGATCCCTGGATTCGATAAGGCTGGTACCGGTGCTGTTCACGATTCCTTTTTTCCACAGTTCTTTTTTGGCTTAGAATATATCCCTCTAGAGATTTACAGCCAAAATACTGGGGGTTTTTTTTTTTTTTTTTTTTTTAATTAATTAATTAATTTATTTATTTTTGGCTGTGTTGGGTCTTCGTTTCTGTGCGAGGGCTTTCTCTAGTTGCGGCGAGCGGGGGCCACTCTTCATCACGGTGCGCGGGCCTCTCACTATCGCGGCCTCTCTTGTTGCGGAGCACAGGCTCCAGACGCACAGGCTCAGTAGTTGTGGCTCACGGGCCCAGTTGCTCCGTGGCATGTGGGATCTTCCCAGAACCAGGGCTCGAACCCGTGTCCCCTGCATTAGCAGGCAGATGCTCAACCGCTGCGCCACCAGGGAAGCCAAAATACTGTTTTTTAAAGCTACCATTATTCCGCTGGGTAAGTGTGTCACCAACAGGACCCTCCTTGAAGTCGCTTTACTTCCAATTTTTAAGGAGTTGGTTTTTCAACATTTAAATTTGTTTCATAGTTATGTAAAAAATCATGTGGTTCCGAAATTAAATCCACGGAAAAAGATACATTCAAGGAAGTCTGGCTCCTGTCCTTTTCCTTCTATTGCCTTCCCACCCATCTCTCATCATAGCCATTTTTATAAATATTATGGCTTATCTTTCCATTTTTTAAATACGACCAACTATGTATACATTTGTATCCTACTTACAGGGTGAATTTGAGAGAGTAAATTCTTTTGTTTGAAAAGATTTTTTTTTGATGTGGACCGTTTTTAAAGTCTTTATTGAACTCGTTACAATATTGCTTCTGTTTTATATGTTGGTTTTTTGGCCGCGAGTCATGTGGGATCTTAGCTCCCCGACCAGGGATCGAACCTGCACTCCCTGCGTTGGAAGGCGAAGTCTTAGCCACTGGACCGCCAGCGAAGTCCCTGAGAGAGTAAATTCTTAAGATCATTTGTTATAGAGTGGGAAGAACGTTACTGTTGTAATCTGAGTTAAAAATCAGTATTTAGAATTACATAAGCACTGTGGTCACAACCATCTCCCGCGACCCCCCGATCCCCTGCCTTCCCCAATCAACAAAACAAAAAACTGTCACTGCCTAGAAATTAAGACCAGAGGAACTGAATATTAAGACGTTATCTTTGGTTGTCTTTGCAGAGTTGACCTTGGTTAATCCCCTCCCCCGCCTTTTGTTTGTTTGTTTATTTGTTTGGTGTTTTCCAGTTACTTTCACGGCCAGTATCTTTTACATTCTGAATGAGAAACTGCGCTCCCCACACCCCAAAGAGGAGCTGAGGCCCTTCTGCGGGTCAGGTCGATCGGGCTTCTCATTTGGCGGATGCCGGGGCCGTGCAGTCTGGGGTGGCGGGTTAGGAGCTTGGATTCCTGGCGTGTCTGCCGAGGCTGGGGTCCCTGTGCTGTCCAGGCATCGCGAGCATCTGTGGCCCTGGGTCGCTAAGGAATTGTTTTCTCTGGCGGCTCTGAGCGCACATGGCAGAGCTGAATCTTATTTACCTACCACATTATCATCCTGTCTCTGTCTCCCCTCTTGACAGACAGTTGAGTGGCAGTTGCATGTTCTTAACACCCCACCTCACCGTTTTTCTAAAATGTTAATTTAGAACATTTTGAAATACTGCTTGAGCCTCAGGATGTGTAGACATTTTAAAGCAGTATTTCAAAATACGGCCATTTTGAAAGAACTGTGTCTTATGCACAAGGTAATAATCCTCTGCTCCTGCTTCTCTCTTTTTAATGAAAAATGGCTTTGAGGGGCTGTCTTGCTGCTGAAGTGCCGGGCTGTGGCAAACCTTAAAATTTTCAAGCTGCTTTAATCAATAAAGTTATCACCAGTCATTTCCCTTGATAACTGCTTCTTCCCAGATCCAGACTTGCTTCTTGCTGCCGAGGAGTTTTCCACCTGCGCTCAGAATGGATATAACTCCCCAAATCCAATTTTCATTTTAACCTTTCCTCAATAGGCTAGAAATAACAGATTGCTGGTATTACTCTAATAGATTGGAAATTCAAACCTCTTAGCGGTAACCAGACCCTTTCTAGGATTCAGTAATAAGGCAAAGAATAACATACCTTAAAGGCTACTTCAAGAAATACTTAATTCTCATGGTTTAAGGCTTCTGAATCAGTGGGTGGTTTTATAGCTTCATACTAAATCCCAAATGATGTGAAGGTTTTGGCAGTTTTCCATAATCGTAAGAAATTCCATCAGTTGCAAATTGTGCAGGTTTTGGTGGAAATTGGGTCTGTTCAGACCAGAGTGCTTAGTCAGCACCAGAAGCCAGTGTGCAGGCATCCTGGAAGCTGGGGGTGCCCATTTCACAGATGAGGAACCCGAGGCTTGGAGAGGAAGGACCTTGAATACTTTGAGCACTTGGGCTGGGCACACCCAGGATCTGTCACGTACCCATTTACTTCGTGAAATCCTTACTCCAACCCGCTGTCGTAGGTACTTTCATTCCCATCTTAAGGTTAAGGTTAAGGATTTCTCAGCCTCGGCACTACTGACATTTTGGGGTCAGATCATTATTTGTGGTGGGGGGTACTGCCCTCCTCCCCCAGTTGTGAAACCACAGATGTCCCCAGACGTTGCCAAATGTCCCAGGGGAGCAAAATCGCCCCCAGTTGAGAACCAGGGCACTGAGGAGTAGTCACAGGAAAGTCTACTGTTGAAGCCAGGATTACTCTGCCGCTGTGGAGTGAGGCCGGGACCCAGCCCCCTCCAGGTCTCTGCTGCTCCCCAGTTCTCCAGGAGGGGCCAGCAACACAGCAGAATGCTTAGGTTTGAAAAGGCATATTTAGCAGTGCAATATCATTTTCTGTTGTGAAAAACATTAAAATCTGTCTTGTTGGCAGAATATAGAAAGTAAAGTTAAGCAAGATCTTGGGTGGTGAAGGTGAGGACTCTCAGGACAGCCTATCAAAAAAGGGGGCGAGGTTTGTGGGTTTATCCAAAGAGGACCGGGCATAAAACATGGACTTTGCCCCATCATTTTGCTCCCTGGTTCTCAGGGCAGTAATTCTAGCTACGGGGTTATGGGGACAGTGTGTACCCTTGGTGGGGAGGCCTTGTGGGTGGGGAGTGAACGTCTGCGTGGGGACCTCCTCCCCCTCAGGTCCGTGCGTGGAAGGCCCATCTTCTCCCCTTCGTGGGCTGGGCCCTCCCCTGGCCCATCTTCCCCACAAGCGGTGTGCATGGTCTTTGGGTGTCAGCTCAGGGACCACTTGCTGGGACGGTGTGAGCCCCGGGAGAGAGAGGGCCAGAGGGGTGGCTCATCCAGCCACGGGCGGGGGTTTCCAGGAAATGCCAGCACTGGGGTTGCCTTGTGCCCCGTCTCGGTCATAAGGGAGCTTTAGAACCTCATGTCTTAGTTTTCCCTAAGATATTTCCGCCCCTAAAGCCTTTTTAGTGGATTTTATTTTCTTCTCCTCAAAACACAAGTTTTTAATCTGATTGTGAAGTAACTCATGTTTGTTAAGGGGATGAATAAAGTTCAGAAAGTACAAGGGAAAAAAGTGTTCATCCTTCCACTAACCTACAATAACACAAATCATGCTTAACCCTTCCAATTTTTTGGTGTCTATATATACTTTTTTTTTTTGGCTGCACTGTGCGACTTGCGGGATCTTAGTTCCCTGACCAGGGATCGAACCCAGGCCCAGCAGTGAAAGCGCCAAGTCCTAACCACTGGACTGCCAGGGAATTCCTGTATATGTACATTTAAAAAGAAAATTATTTATTTATTTGGCTGTGCTGGGTCTTAGTCGCTGCACGCGGGATCTTCGTTTCTGCGTGCGGGGTCTTTAGTTGCGGCATGCAGGATCTTTTTAGTTATGGCATGCGGGCTCTTTGTTGTGGCATGTGGGATCTAGTTCCCTGACCAGGGACCAAACGCGAGCCCCCTACATTGGGAGCTCGGAGTCTTATCCACTGGATCACCAGGGGAGTCCCTGTATATATACATTTTTAACACAAAATTGGATAATCCCATATCTGCTATTTGAAACCCGATTCCCATTCCCCTCCTCCCCCCCCCCCCCCGGCTTAATATTGGGAACAATTTCCTTTGTGCGAATTCAAGCACCTCCACAAAGTAATTTTTGTGGCTACAGAGCATTCTGTCATAGGGACTACCGTAATGTTCTTTAGCACGAGGCTACCTTCCATCCCCTTGCTACCATAATGTGCTTCCCCAGTCCCCTGTTGTTGGACGTTTAGATTACTTCCGATTTCCCTCTTGTACATTAACCCTAGTGAACACCCTTGTATGTATATGTCCTTCTGTATATTTTAAATTATTTTCTTAGAAATCCTAGAGGTATAGTTGTCAGGCCACGATGCACAGTGTTCATTTCTATTTCAGAAACACGGTATCAATTCAGCTTCCTTACCAGCTGTATATGCAAGTGCTCATTTTCCAACATCCTCACCAATAACATGGTTTCTTACTTTTTATAAAATGGTTTCCTTGAGTTTTGCTGTGCTGGTATTATTCCTTACGAATGTGTCAGACGGTGGGGGAAATTCCTTAGTGACGAGCCACCTCTGGGTGTCGGAGGGGGCCTGGTTGCTCTGAGCCTGCAGGGTGAGGGTCTAGGGCTCTTCCCAGTGCTAGGTGTCATCTCGAGGCCTCTCCACGTGGGGGTGTCTGTCCCTCGGGGCTGAAGTGCAGGCCAAGCCCACTGCTTCTTCACCACCAGCCCTGCAGTTCGTTGCCCCATGGGGGCAGAAGTGCTCCTCCTGGCAGAGCCTGGGAATAATCAGAAATTTCGTGAAACCTGGGGTTTCTTGGGAAAGCTCTTTGGCATTGGAAGTTGTGTTCCAGACGTCGCCACCTGTTGGAATGGGTTCTGCCCCTGGCACCTAGGATGGTGAAGAGGAGACCATGGCGGGCAGATGAATATTTAAGAAGGATGAATGAATCTGCATTTTGAACCCAAACCAGAAAACCTGCCTAAAGGGCTCTGGTGCCGCCTCTGGCTCTTGGATCTCTGTTCTGTGGGAGTCTGACCTCTTGGTGTGCATCTCCAGCTTCCCTGAACCATTTTGCAGTCAGAAAGGAAGTGCAACCCAGACCTGACAGGTAGGGTTTTTTTATTTCCCCTGACAGCGCACCTCTTGACCTCTATCTTCTTGCCAGTGATTTTTTAAATCCTAAATGATTTGGCAATAATTGCTCCTCCTTGCGTGATTATTGCCCTTCACTGATAGTAAATCTGTGAAATCCCCAGGGGCTGGAACGCGTTTTGGTATGCAGAGCCCACAAGCTGGCCCAGACAGGCCTCACTGCGCCGGGCGGCCGCACACCCACTGGGTCCCCGCATCCTGCCCCTGCCCTCACACACGGCTCTGGGCTCTGCCTGGGCTTGGCCAGTGGCTTATCATGCAGAACCATAGCCGCTGCTCCTGGTGTTCTTCCTCCAATGGCCCAGATTTCTCTGGTTCCACTTCCATGGGCCACACCAAAAAATGTCCTCGCCCAGGCAGACCCAGGAGTCTCTGTTCTGAGAGGGGGGAGGAATTTCTGCTTCATGCACAAGTGTGCATGCACAAAATTTTATTTTCCCCAGAGCATGGAAGATGCCAGGCATGACATTTAATAATAGGAAGACCGTTTCATTTCCAAGGAACCTTCTAGCAAGGTGGCCCCCGGAACCCCTGGCAGCAATGGACAGGGTCCTAAGCTGGAAATGCTGTGGATGTTTAGAGGCTGACCTCACAGTGTCAGGACAACTCTTTGAGAAGGGCAAAGTAGAATCTCATACTGGGGCTTGTGGCCGGCCCGGCTGCCTAAGCCAGGTGCCCACCTGCCCCAGCTCTCTCCTCCCAGGTGAGCTGTGTGGTTGCCCAGGTGACCCTGGCTTTGCAGATACCCTTAGACTCACGTGTGTGTGCAGCGGTCTCATGGCGGGTCCCACTTCAAGGAACATGCGTCGCCACTGGCTCTTTCTTCTTGGGTGATTGATGATTTCCACACAGCTGCATGGGAGCTTGTAGACACGAAAATTAAACCCATTTGGATTTGGCAGTGTTTTCCGCAGCATCACTCATTCTAGGAAAAAAAATTCCAAGTTTACCATATCTGGGTACTTGCCCCTGGCACTATTATTTACTTAATGTTTCTTTAAATTGATTCATTTTATAAACTTAAATGTGTTTTAAAAGGAGCTTTCGATCCCTACTATAAATGGAAGACCAGAATCACTCACCATAAATAGATTACTCTAAAAATAAATACAAACGATTACATTAAAAATGTATGTCCTTATATACACTACCAAATGTAAAATAGATAGCTAGTGAGAAGCAGCTATATCGCACGGGGAGATCAGCTGGGTGCTTTGTGACCACCTAGACGGGAGGGATAGGGAGGGTGGGAGGGAGATGCAAGAGGGAGGGGATATGGGGATATATGTATATATATAGCTGATTCACTTGGTTATGCAGCAGAAACTAACACAACATTGTAAAGTAATTATACTCCGATAAAGATGTTAAAAAAAAAAATGTATGTCCTGTTCTACCTAAAATCAAATAGCATATCACCAGTATGCATAACACACATTGGGAAACATGGGTTTAGGTGGAGGAAAGACCAGAGGAAATTAGTGAGAAGTATGAAGTTTAGAATATTCACTGGGACGAAGTGCAGTTTATTTCAGGTACCTCGTATGTCTCTCAGGGGTGGTGGCTCCCAGCAGTTGGCAGAATTCTCAGCCCTGGTGGTCATCAGCCACCTGCTCAAGCTCCCCCGGGGGCCAGTGTCCCCCAGTAGCTTCTCTGACGGAGGCCTCTCTGGCCTCTGCTGGAATATGATTAAGTGACAGGGGCCTGGTACTTCTGAGGCAGCCCATGCTGATTGTTAGAAAAGCCTCGTGTTTACCTGAAACTACCTCCCTGGCATCTGGGGCCGCACCAGCTCAGTCTTTGTCCTTGTCTACAAGCTCCTCATGATTCCTCGTTGTTTGAAGTCCTGTTTGGGAGATGTTTCCGAGGACATGTGCTTCAGGCTTAATGGCTGTGCTTTTGGGAATTCATTGTGTAGCCTGCCCTGGTAGAAGATTAGCACACATGTGGTGTCTTCTTCGGGGAAGTCTCTCACCCCTTCCCCTATACCCCCTAACCTGGTTGACCCCTCTTGCTCTTCAGATCCAAGCTCAAAACCTCACCTCCTCCAGGAAGGCTTCCCTGACTACCACCAGCCCCACAAGGTTAGGCCTGACAGCCTCCTGCACTTTTCCTCCCTGTGCTTTATCACAGGTCCTGGCTCTGTGTTTGTGAAGTTACCTCATGAACATCCGTCTTCTGCCTTCCACTGGGAGCTTCACAAGGGTGGAGACTGTGTTTCTGACTCACTGTGTCCCCACTGCCTGGCCTATAGAGGACCTGGTATAAAGGAGCTGAGGCACTGGAGCCCCATCGTAAAGACTGTGGACTGTCTCCAATAGGGTTAGATTAGGAGTTTCCTCAACAGAACATTTCCTAATATTTTTTCCTTTTAAACATATATAGATAACTTATTACGTCCAGGCACTGTCCTTGATGCTTAACTTACGTGATTTTGTTTAAACACCACACCAATTGTACCCATTTTACAGACTGAAGTGGATCACAAGATCACAGAGCTAGCAAATAGCAGAGCTGGGATTCAGGCCCAGTTGCTCTGGCCCCGTCTGCGACTTGAGCTCAGTCTGTCCATTCTGCTGGTCGCATAGGGCCTGCCTCTGGATTCACTGCCCCCCACCCCTCCCACTCCGAGCTGGAAGGCAAATTCCATCTGGACTCCTCTCCTCACAGGCAGAGCCCAAATCAATGTGTAAGAGTCCCCTGGTTTGCAAATGCTTTACGGTCATCACTTTTTTAAAAAAAAATTCATTCATTCATTCATTTTTGGCTGCATGGGGTCTTCGTTGCTGCGCGTGGGCTTCTTATTGCGGTGGCTTCTCTTGTTGTGGAGCACGGGCTCTAGGCGTGTGGGCTTCAGTAGTTGGGGCATGCGGGCAGTAGAGCACAGGCTCACTAGTTGTGGCACACAGGCTTAGTTGCTCTGTGGCATGTGGGATATTCCCGGACCAGGGATCGAACCCGTGTCCCCTGCATTGGCAGGCAGATTCTTAACCACTGTGCTACCCGGGAAGTCCACGGTCACCATTTTTAGTTTTCTTGGTTTCAGTTTATGTATTTATTCATTGGTTAGCCCTACCTAGCATCTGAATTCCAGAGGAAAGTTGTGGAAAAACTGTCAGTTTCAAAGCTTCTATCCCGTCAACATCAGGACGCTCACCCTGCTACGGGAGCCCGGTTTGTCAGGCCTGTCTGACCTCCCACCAAGGACATTTCTGATCGGACTCGGGAGCATATCTGGAATGCATTTGGTGTCTGAGGCATTAGACTTTTCTTCCGCTAGCAGGATCGTTTCCTGAAAATATTTGGAAGCTTTTAATCAGTGTGGCAGTTGAGTCAGGGAGGCTGCTCCTTTTTTCTTAAAAAGAGCACATTTACTTATGTAAAGATTATGAATCAATTTAAACAGTAATATTAATACAGGTTGATATGTCGAATGGGCACCCACTGGTGGCTAAAGTTTCGGCAACACGGATGCAGACTATGCCACCCGCCCCCGCTCTTTTGGTTGGTAACCACTGAGCAGTTCTATTGGCTCGACCTCCTAAGCATCTCCAGACATGCACAGCCATGCCTTATTTCAGAGCACTGATTCACTCAACAAACTCATGTTGGTCATCAGCTGAGCTCCAGGATCAGCACAGAGCCTGCCCTCAAGGAACTCACACATTTTTGGAGGAGAGAGATAAATGAAGGGACCATTATAACACAGGAGATGTGTGCAATGCAAGGGGGTAATCACAGAATGTTTTGGGGAGCCCCCAAACCCAGCCGGGGGTTGAAAGGTGGTGGTCACCTGAGCTGAGTCCAGAAAGACTGTTAGGAGTTGGCCAGTAGAAGAACAGAGGGAAGCGGGCAGAAAGGTCACCCTGTGCCCACGGGTACCCTTTCTGGTGCTGTCCATTCCATTTTGTGTAGATCCGTATTTCTATTTAAGTACCATTTTCCTTTTGCCTAAAGAACTTCCTTTTACATTTCTTGTGTGTGGATCTGTTGGTGATGAAGTCTTTTAGCTTCAGATATCTGGAAATGTCTTTATTTCACCTTTGCTCTGAAAGATAATTTTGCTGCATATAGAATCCTAGGTAAGCATTTCCCCCCTTTTCAGTACTTTAAAGATGGTGCTCCACAAAGGTGGTGTTCCACTGTTTTCTCATTTGCATGTTTTCAACAAGAAATCTGATGTCTTATCTTTGTTTCTCTCTGTACATGTCTTTTTTTTTTCCTCCAGTTGTTTTTAAGATTTTCTCCTTGTCACTGACTTTGAGCAATTTGATTATGTTGTGCCTTGATATAGTTTTCTTCATGTTTGTTGTGCTTGGTATTGATTGGGATCTCGGAGCTGTGGATTTATCATTTCTGTTGAATTTGGAAATTTTTCAGCCATTATTTCTTCAAACATTGTTTCTGTCTCCCCCTCTCTCATCTTGCTTCCAGGGACTCCAGTTACACCAGGCTGTTTGAAGTTTTGTCATAGCTCACCGTTTCTCTGTTCATCTTTTAAAAATTATTTTTTCTCCCTGTGTTTCATTTTGGATAGTTGCTATTGCTGTGTCTTCAAGTTCATAAATCTTTTTTCTGCATTGTCTAATCTGGATTTAATCTCATCCAGTGTTTTTTTTTTTTTTTTTTTCCAGTCCAGACATTGTAGTTTTCATCTCTAGAAGCTTGATTTGGATCTTTTCTTTCACCTTCCATGTCTCTCTACTTAACTTTGGGAACATGTGGAATACAGTTACAGTAACTGATTTAATGCCCTTGCCTGCTAATTCTCACATCTGTGTCAGTTCCAGGTCTGTTTTGGTTGATTTTCCTCTTCACTGTGTGTGATATTTGTCATCTTTGCATGTCTGATTATTTTTTTTAATTGGATGCCAGACATTGTGCATTTTACCTTTTGTGAGTGCTAGATATTTTTATATGCCGATAAATATTTTTGTGCTTTGTTCTGGGATGCCGTTAAATCACTTGGAAACAATTTGATCCTTCCGGATCTTGCTTTGAAGGTTTGGGAGGCAGCACCAGAGCAGGGTTTAGTCTAGGGCTAATTATTCCTCACTGCTGAGGCAAGAAGCTTCTGAGAATGCTACCCAGTGCCCTGTGAATTATGAGATTTTCCAGTCTGGCTGGTGGGAACAGACACTAAACCCAACCCTGTGTGAGGTCCCGGCACTGTTTTAATTTTTGGTGTGATTCTTTCCCTGGCCTTGGGTGGTTTCCTCACTTGCCTGTGCTCATTAGCAGTCTACCCAACACTGCATCATTCAGGGGGACCGTCTGTAGATCTCCGCATTTCTCTGGGTAGCTCTCTTTTCTCGGGATACCCTGCCTTAGCCTCCCAGCTCTTAGGTCTGTCTCCTCAATTCAGGGAGTCTGGGCTCTACCTAGTTCCTCCTCCCTTTGCTCACAGTCTGGAAACTCTGAAGGCAGTAAGCTGGGGCATTTGTAGGATCCATGTCATTTGTTTCCTATGTCTCAGGAATCCTCCTTCATTGCCTGATGCCCAGTGTCTTGAAAACTGTTATTGCATTTGGTTTGTCTGGTTTTCTAGTTGCTTCAAGTGGGAGGGGCTGCTTTTTTTTTTTTTTTTTTTTTAATAAGCCACTAATATTCATTCATTTTATATTTAATTTTGTAGTTATTTTGTTTATTAGGATTTGATTACATATTAATCTGACATAGACTCTAATAATCTCAAAAAAAAAAATATAACCTGACATAACAAGCACACAAAAAAATTCAAACAACTACAAGCTACAATTGATTAAACTACACCTTCCGGCAAAGAAATAGGAATAGTAAACAAAATATTTCTCTGTATTACTAAATTTTTCATTTCATAGGACCTGCCATTAGAAAGTCATGTTATATAGTTTTAATAGCTTTCTTATAATTTTTTTCTTGTAAAAGTTTAACTGTATTTTCTAAATAGGATGACCACCTATCACGACAACTTAGTTACATGTGAATATAAGTAAATATAGCATTAAAATGATGCTATATTTACTTCAGAACAATTCAATGGGGTTGAAACATTATATATTACTTGTATTACATTGTTAAGATAACACTGAGTAGTACACAGAAGGCAAATTCTTGTATCTTGAGCTCAAAGAATGGGGTGGAAAATGTACGGTAACCATTTCTTAACTGCGAGGTCTTTTGGAAAGCCAGCACGGAGCACGTGCACACACGTTTAAGCAGCTGTAGTGTGCGCTTGTGTTCTGTGTGGAGATGCTCCTGCCGTTCCTAACGCTCTCATCCGCTTTTCTGTGGGCCGCCCAGCAGTCAGCACGAGTGGTCAGATGGGATGCAAGAGTGAAATGGGGACAGAATTCTGGGCAGGCGACTGCTACCTCATTTCAAACCTGACAAGGACCATTTAGTTACCTAACAGAACTTCAACTTTACCAAGTGTTATGAAATTCTTAAGGACCAAAACTCTTTGGACTTTGGTTTTCATTTACTACGTATTCAAAAGATGGTGCTTCTGGAAGACAGGCCCTCTCCCTCAAGCATCTCATCGGATGCTCAGCCGAAGCGACACACGAGCTGAATGGCTAGTCTAGGTCCTGCAGCACCACCGAGGCACCCTCTGCGGTCTCCTGGCCAAGGACTCGCCTCCCCCAAGCCCCGCTCAGGCTCACAGCACAAAGCGGTCCAGCTGCAGAGGACGAGGTTTAAATGCTCACGCCATCACATTCACACAGTTTCCGTGTAAACTCTCCCGAGGAAGAAGCTATCCCGCGCCGAGGCGTGTCTCCCAGGCCACCCGTGCTGGCCCCTACAGTCACTGACACTAAACACAACAGTCACACACAGTCTCAAACACGCGTTCAGACTCACATCTGGCATTTCTGTAGAGAAGGAAGGGGTCCTGGAGCGGAAATCCAGGTCTTTCGTGATGGGCTCTGTCCTATTCTCCATGCTCAGCCTGTTCATGATGGTGAAGCCGTGTTTCGGAGAAGCAGACCTTGTGTAAACAAATAAGGTTCCTTCCACATCAGTCTTTTCCCACTCGTTGGCCCGGTGGCCAAAGGTGTACAGGGCCACCTGGCTGGCCACGTCCACGATGCGGCTGATGTAGGGGTCGTGGCGCCGCAGGGCCGCCAGGCTAATGTCGCGCCCCTTCCCAGCTGGGTAGCCCGCCGCCGCCGCCGCCGCCATCTTCCCGCCGGCCCGCCAGGGGCTGCTTTTTGAAATGATATCCAGGCTGTGAGCATCTCGTGTGTGTGTGTGTGTGTGTGTGTGTGTGTTAGAGTGTGTATTTTTGTTTGCTCTTTTTTCTTTCTGTTTTTTTTTTGTTGTTGCTTTTTATAGGTAGTCAATTCAGCATGGAAAGCAAAACCTAAACTTGGGCTACAAAGATTTGCCAGAAATTTACTTAGTTTTCACAGAACCAATGGTTGGCAAAATAACCTGGTTACAGAGTATTTAGCTGAAGGTAAAATTCAGCCTGTGTTCGACTAGAGGTGAGATAGCGTCGGCCTCCTCGTGTGCCCTTGTGGCACTATATCACTTTGATACCCGCTGATTTTTTTTTTTTTTTTAATTTAAACCAAACTATTTTAATTTTTATTTATTTATTTATTTATTTATTTATTTATTTATGGCTGTGTTGGGTCTTCGTTTCTGTGTGAGGACTTTCTCTAGTTGCGGCAAGTGGGGGCCACTCTTCATCGCGGTGCGCGGGCCTCTCATTATCGCGGCCTCTCTTGTTGCAGAGCACAGGCTCCAGACGCGCAGGCTCAGTAATTGTGGCTCACGGGCCCAGCTGCTCCGCAGCATGTGGGATCTTCCCAGACCAGGGCTCGAACCCGTGTCCCCTGCATTGGCAGGCAGATTCTCAACCACTGCGCCACCAGGGAAGCCCCCGCTGATTGATTTTAAATTGCCCAAATATGCATCATTCAGAGCCGCAGCCCATGCTGGGCAGTGGGAGATATATTCAAGTGCGTTGACTTTTAATCAATATGATGACGATATTACCTCGTTTACTTTGTATGGTGGTGGTTTTAAGCATCAAGTCAAGAGGTTTATTATGTCAAAAAAGATGAGGGAGCACAGGAGGAAAACTGTCTTGACATCACTTCTGAGTGCCTTTCACTCACTGCACGACAGGCCATCATGATCGGAGACGACATCGTGGGTGACGTCAGCGGTGCCCAGCGGTGTGGGATGAGAGCGCTGCAGGTGCGGACCGGGAAGTTCAGGTGAGTGCCCCGCGCCAGCCTGCCCGCCATCTGCCTGCCTGCCTTGTGGATTCCTGGGGTGACCAGGTTTTCGTTTGTTTTCTTCTCCAAAATAAAGGGGGTTACTTTTTCCCAAATGGAAGAGCAGTAGGTGGGCATCCGATGACTTTTTTGTAACTGTCCCCTAAGGACGGGCCTGGATGCCTTCTTATAGCAGAGAGTGGTAGATAAAAAGGGTCTGAGTTTCAAAACTGAGATTTGAATAGGGTGTAGTGTGGAGACAGCAAATGGAAGGCTCTGGCCAGCCGTTGAGCCCGCTGCCCACAGAGAGCCGGGTTGAACTTGGGCCGCACTCCTCTCCTCAGCGTGGCTGATGTCTCACTGTGCTTGGAGGGGACGGCTCCTGGGCGCCCAGCTCCTCTGGTCACCTTCTCCTTCCTTTTCCTCCACCATATCCATCTCTCACCTAGAGATGACAGGTCCGTGGTCAGGGGTGAGTCAGGGACACTTTGGAGTTGAACCTCTGTCTCCAGAGTGTTTTCTTTGCTGGGTCAGAAGTCAGCCTAGCCTCGGGCAGGTTGCTGACGGGCACCTGTCGGGGGCGCGTGGATGTGCCCTGCGGTGTCTGGGCCTGGCTTGCTTAGCCTTTTAGAGTATCTCAGACATCACAGTGTTGTCTTGGCTCATTCTAGATGGTTTTGATTGTGGCCATTCAGAGAAAGTACCATTTTGTGTATGCTGGAGAGACTTAGTTAAAACATGGTTACCCTGGGGTATTTGGATGTTGGGGGAGGGATGGATTACATCAGTCCTGGGTGGTCTGCTTAGACGGGATCAGAGGAATAGATTAGAGGGCCTGACCCTCACTCCGAGGCCCGTTCCTGTGTGAGAGACACACGCGGCCTTTGGGTTTGGGTCACGTAGGTGGACACAAGGTGAGTGAGGAAGTCTCAGTACCCCTAAGGTCCAGGGCCAGAAAGTCCCTTCCAGCCCCCTCTTGGACCTCCCAGGGTGCCAGAGGCCACCTTGAAGCCCCCAGCACACCTCCTTTCTTCCCCAGGTCCTCAAATGAGGGCTTCCTGGGCTTCCTCGGCTCTCTCCGGCCTAAGGGAGTGAGGGGGACCCCACTGGAAACCTCATCTGCATTCTCCCCCAGAGGCCAGCTTGGAAACCCGAGGTCCCCAGTGCCCGCTTCCCCCGAAGCTGCTGAACAGTGGGACTTGGCGCCCTTTGGTTGATGCCCTGCTGCGCGGTGCCGCCCGCCCCTGGTGCCGCCCCATCAGTAGCCAGCCCAGCTCGGTGAGCACCTTTGACCCATGAGCGCAGGAGTGGCACCTCCTCACTGAGAGCACGGAGCTGAGGCTCAGAAGGAGGTGAAGAGCGAGAGCCATGTAGTTTTTTGCACCGGGCTGCTGCTTCTGGTTTCTTAGGGAGAAAAACATGTCTGTCTCGATTAAATGTAGCCACAGTTGGGGTCTTTCTGGCCCAGCCTAAGCCATGCCCCTATACACTGAGAAGGTACTGCCCCTGCCCCAGGCCCCAAGCGTGCCACTAGGTCGCTGGGTCACTGAGGAAGGTCCGCACACCCAGTCGGGAAGCCCTCGAATGGGCAGGTGGGCGTGCAGGCGGCTGTGTCCTACCTTACACCTCCGGGGTTGGCACTTTTCTGAGTCCCCCATCACCCCGTCTCCCAGAGGGACAAACCCCATCAACAGTTGGCCAGATCATTCCAGACGGCCTTCTCTGTGTAGGTAATACATGGATAATATTTTGGTTTTTTCTCTTTATAAAAACGGTATTATATTATTTCGCAACCTGCCCTTTTCTTGAACAATGTTTTGTGGCATCTCCCCATGACCGTTCTTCATAATTTTAAATTCCTGAGGAAATGCTATAGGTAAGTACTGTTTAGCGCGTGGTGCGCAGGGAGCCATCAGCAACGGGGAGGTGGTGCCGGTGCTGTTGGTGATGTCTGTTGCTTCCCGGTGCAGCCCCACCTGGCTCTGCGTGGAGAGGCTGGGGCTTAGCGTGTCTTTTCTTGGAGGTATTTAAGGTTTCAGACCTTTTGATTTGTTTGTTGTGAGGTTGTAAATCTGCCTTTGTTAGCAGGCAGGGCGGAGGGAGAAGAGCCTCAGTGCAGGTTAGGTGGTGATGGAGCCACCCGAGGGGGAGGCCGCATGGCGGGACAGGAGGCTGGGCTCCGTGCCGTCAAAGCAGGCAGAGGACCTCTCTGCCCCTGGCCGATCTCTAGAGCCTCACTGTCTAATGCAGAAGCCACGAGCCGCAGATGGCTGGGGAGCACTTGAAATGTGGCTGGTCTAAATTGAGACGTGTTAAAAGTGCACGTACACAAGAGTTCAGACTAAGTGGGAGAAAAAGAATGTGACAAACTCATTCATAATATCTTACACTGATTGCATGTTGTAATCCTGATGCCTTGTGTTCATTTCACCTGCTTATTCTTATTTTTGTTAATGTGGCCACTAGAAAGTCCTAGCTTGTCTCCACGGCTCGCATCCATTGGCGCTTAGTGCATTTCTGGTGGACAGCGGGGCCCCTGCACCGCCCCCTTCTCCCTGCAGATGGCACTCTCGGTGCACAAGACCTCCATGGCACCTTGCATGGTGCTCTCTGTAGACGTGTAGCCGGCTTGGGGCCAGTGAGCAGCCTTGGCACTTTGGCGCCCTGGTGACTCGGCCAGCGTCACCGGGGCAGCACCCAGCTCCTCCCTCTGGGGCCGCCCTGCCTGCCCCTGGAGCTCTCCACCCCTCTGGCCACCTCTGTGAGCCGGCGACACTAGGTTTGAAGGTCATTGGGGCCCATGTCTGCACCAGACGTGAGCCGGGCAGGGGCAGGGTCTGCGTCTTTACTGTGCTGGGCCTCCCTCTGAGTGGCCCTGAGTGGCCTCACAGGAGCCAAGGGCCACTGGATGGGTCAGCAGGGCATCAGCCCTGTGCACCGTGTCCCCTGTTGGTGGCCTTGGTCCAGCCTTGACTGAATTGGGGGAGTGAGGCGGGTGGAGGATGGCCTTGTCACCAGGCACAGGTGGCCGAGAGCCGTGCGGTGAGGGAGCTTGGTGCTCATACCTGGCCACGTGGCTTCTCCACTGGCTTGAGGCCAAGGGTCGGATGGGGAGGCTGAGCCAAGTGAAACCCGGGTGTCCTGCCCGTCCTGGCGCTGGAAAGGGAGGGAGGCTGGAGGGGGCCGCACAGGGCCTCTGGACAGCCCCGCTGCAGGTGCCCCTCAGGCCAGCGTCTTCTAGTTGTGCGCGCGCGCGCACACACACACACACACACACACACACACACACACACGTGAGGTTGTCTGGGGCCACGGCATTGCTGGGGGTGTGGGACTTGGACTTTCCCATGGCCGTGAGATCTCCCTGTGACCTTCCATGTCTTCATTCCCCTCGCTTCTTTCTACTTTTTTTTTTTAAATTTATTTTGTTTATTTATTTTTGTCTGCGTTGGGTCTTCTTTGCTGCGCGCGGGCTTTCTCTAGTTGTGGCGAGCGGGGGCTACTCTTGGTTACGGTGCGCAGGCTGCTCATTGCGGTGGCTTCTCTTGTTGCAGAGCACGGGCTCTAGGCGCGCAGGCTCAGTAGTTGTGGCTCGCGGGCTCTAGAGCGCAGACTCAGTAGTTGTGGCACACGGGCTTAGTTGCTCCGCGGCATGTGGGATCTTCCCGGACCAGGGCTCGAACCCGTGTCCCCTGCGTTGGCAGGCGGATTCTTAACCACTGCGCCACCAGGGAAGCCCGCTTCTTTCTACTTTTATCAGAAAATGGCCCAAAGAGAAAAGTGTGAAGTCTCAGAGTGGGGAGAGGTCACAGCGGCCCCTGAGCTTTGGAAGGAGGGCTTCACAGGGCCTGCCCCCCAGGACCAGCGGGAGGCTCAGGCCCCTTACAGGAAGGGGGCTGGATCCCTTCCAGCAACCCCAGTGTTTGGAGCCAGAGCGGCTCCCGGGGCAGACAGCTTGCAGACACACCCCCGCCCAGCCCGGCAGCCAAGCTGTAGACAGAGCCGTACAAGGCTTTCTTTTCATACCTGCTCCACTTGAACGTCCAGCCCAGCCAGGGTGTGGCCCTCACCTGGCTGGCAGGTAAAAGCCTTTCGGGCGTTTTCCCCACCTGCCCCTTCCTGGCATGTCTGACGCACTGGGCCTGCTGGCAGAACCTTCCAGCCTGAGGCCAGGAGGCTGCTGTTCCTCCAGTCTCCTCAAGACGCCGTCCCGACTCCACAGGGCCCTGTGACCATCGCTGGCACATCCTCGTGGTCCCGGGGAGTCCCGGATACCCAGAGGGTGCTGGGTCCCCCACCGCCAGAGGCCTTTCCCGTTGAGATGGCTGAAGCCTTGCCCAGGGCCGCCCAGCGAGGGTAGGCAGAGGCCGGGCTGGAGCCTGGCTCTTACCCCAGGTGGGTGCTCCTGCCCCCGGTTTCCTACCGGGACCATCCAGCCCTTGGGGGTGAGCTTCTGAGGAGCTGCAGGAGTCACGGTCCCACGCTCACTGCAGGGCACAGGCAGGTCTCGGTGTCTGACTAATGGGGGGGCGCGTCCGGGAGGACTGCTGTCCCCACCCCCAGGCACCATAGCCCCCCTCCTTCTCTCCTAAGGACAGGCCTCATCTTCCGTGGGGGCTGGGGCCAGGCCCTGTGTACCCCCATCTGGCAAATTCAGGTGAGGGACGTTCTTCTCAGGAGCCAGATGCCCTGCCTGTCCCCAGTGGAGGAGGAAGCTGTCAGGACATCTCACTGTCCCTTCACGCCTCCTTGTATCCCCACCTGACCCTCCTCCTGGAGACATGCCGAAGCGGAGCGGGGACACCCTGAACGCTTCCCCCGTCGCCCTGTGCTCCGTCCCACGCTGCAAAGCACGGCTGGCGTCTGGTTCCCAAGCACGGTGGCAGGCGTCACTGCCCAAGGCCCACGCTGGTCGCGCTGTGTAAATAATCCGGCTACCTGGAGCCTGCTTTGGGTATTCTCTTGTTATTTACTCACGGGTGGGAGATGTTTTATGAGTCCAGAACGTTCTTGACAAGCAGTTTGCCGTCTTGGACTCACGAGGGAGAGTTTCCTGGGCCTGGATGCCAGGTGTCCCTGGGCTGGGGCTGGCGCTCCACCCGCACCGAAGCTCAGCTGGGGCTGGGGTGCCCGTGGTCGCTTTCCACCCGGCAGCGGGGCTGGCGGATCTGAGATTCCACGCACTCTGCACAAGGCTGAAGGAGGCGGGGTACAGAGAATGTGATGGTGGAACCAGACGCTGGGGTGGAACCACCCAGGGCCCGACGGGGCTGCACTCCTGACACAGCTGCCGCCAAAGCGTGGCCCTTGACCCCGTCTCTCGTCACTTTGCAGCCAGTGACTTCAAAGAGCTTCCTTAAGAGGAGACTCTGGTTTCCCTTCGGAAGGAAATGGGTTTTTCTTCTAGTGCCAGGTGGTATTTGAGGGAAGTGAGTGATCCTGGGTGTTAATTTTTCAGCAGTCACAGTTGTCACCGTGAGGCTATTGCAGGCTGGGGTCGTGGGTGGTAGCCCTCCGTCCCTGTGTCCCGCCAAGGAGCCTTGCCACGTGTGCACCGGGAGGGACCGCCTGCCCTCGTAGATGAACACTCCCGAGCCTCCGGCTTCTGGAAGACGCTCCCAGCTGGGGAGGAGGCTCCACGTAGCTTCAGCTGGGGCTGCAGGCCGAGCACAGGAACAGGAGACGACCAGCTACGGCCTGGCTGCAGCCCGCCCAGCTGGGGAGAACGGCTTAATGCTGGGCTTGGGGGCTCCCCCCTGGGTCCCTCGGACTCCAGTCCTGGCTGCCAGTTGGGGGAGGGCTCCGGGAGCCAATCTTCGGCGAAATCGACTGTGGAACGTTGGTGGGCCAGCCGGTCAGCCCAGCAGGCAGCCTCGGTCTTGCAGGGGGATGGAGGTTGTGGGAGGCACCCCTGGGCTTTGAGAGGTCCCTCAGCTCACCGGGGGTCACATAGTGAAGGGGGGCACACCCAAATTTGAGCCCATATGCCGCCTTTTGTGTTTTTTTTGGTAACTGCTTTATTGAGAAATAACTCGTATGTCGTACAATTCAGTCGTTTTTCAAATGTTCACGGAGCTGTGCAGCCGTCACCACAGCTGGGTCGACACCACTCCATCATTCTGAACCCTTTAGCCATCCTTCCCAAATCCCCTGCATCCTAAGGCTTTGGGGGGGGCAATGTCAGCCCCCAGCGGTTCAGTCTGCCTAGACCCTGGGCCCTGTGGGAGACTGAGGAGGGACCCCCAGGGGCCTGGGGTGGGAGGGCATTGGGCAGGCAGAGGTGGGCACCGGTGGTGGGGTCAGTGGCGGGTCAGGGTGGGATTGGCAGGGCCAGACCCGCCCGTCTCCCCGTCCCCTCCCACCCACCGCTTTCCTGGGTTGAGTCCACTTCCTCTGCACTGGTTTGGTTTCCCTGCCCTCTGATTGGCTGGTCGCTGGGGGACAGAACTAGTAGCACTTTCTGGTACCTGACTCTCATTATCCTTCTTGGTCCCTGACCAAGGCTGCTTCGTGCCCAGGGCAAGAGGGGAAAGGTTTTCAAACTGTATACAGCCCTGCTGGGCTCCTCGCCCTCCTTGGAGAGACCAGCCGGCTGAGGCGGGGGGCTCCAGGCTGAGGGGGGCGTCCCAGGCGGAGGCCAGGAGGTGGCTGCAGAGTGAGGCCACGAGGCCTGGTGGGGGGCCCAGTTAGGACCCCGTCGGCAGCCTCCTAGCCCGAGGAACTTGCTTCCTGGGAACCTGCAGGTAACTCGGGGGGTCCTGGACGGCTCAGGAGGCGGACGGGGATGAAGGCCCAGCAGGTTCTCTAGTCCCCCTGAGCCCAGCTAGTACGTTTCAGGAGCCCCTCAACAAACCTCGGGAGGTGCGTGCTCTGGACCTGCCGCTCGCACTTGCTCCTCAACCGTGTGACACCCCGAGAAGGAGGCCGGCCTTCTTGTGGCCGGCCTCGCCACAAGCTGGCGAGGAGGACGTGAGAACAGGGCAGTGCCTCCCAGAGGGTGTCTCACATGCCAGAGCCTGTGGCAGGTGCTCACATGCATCTTGCTTCAGCTCATCTAAAGCTCACAACCGCCCTGGAGGCTGCCCCTCTTCTCACTCCACTTTATACGTGTGGAAATGGAAGCCCAGAGAGGTAGAGTAACTCGCCCGAGGCCACACAGCCCACCAGTGTGGGAGTCAGGATTCGAACGCAGCTCTGCCTGACTCCAGGGCCTGTGTCCTGAGCACTCTCACACCCTGCTGCCCCCAGTTAGCCCAGTCTCGCAGGAGCTCCGAGCCCGTGCTGGGTCTCACCAACCAAGAGTGGCCGCCGTGGGGCTTTCAGGACCGAGGAGGTCCCTCCTGTCCTTGCTCTCTCGCACGACACTCTGCACTCAGCCCCGCTCGAGGAAAGGGGCCTCGTGAGGATGAGCTGCTCTGGCCCCGAAGTCGGTCATGTGACCACACCCAAGGGCCTGGCTGCGGGAGGTGACAGGTGGCAGCCCCAGAAGTCACGTGTTTGCTGGCTTTGTGGTTAAAGCCAGCTAACCCTGAGCCCTCCCCTCGCCTCCTGTGTGGGGGTGGGGTGGGGGAAGGGGTACTGGAAGGTGCTGGAAGGAACCTCATTTAACCTCAGAGGAAGCTGCCCATGAAGGTGCGTCAGAGCTGTCCCGAAATAGAACGGGTTGCCTGGAGAGGGGTGAGTCCTCATCACTAGAGATGACCCGGGGAGGCTGGCAGACCTCCGGCTGGGGAGGCCGAAGACGGCACTGCAGTGGCCAGAGGCCAGGGCTAAATAAAGCCTCACACCCATTCGGAGTCTGCTGACATTTAATGGGCACTTGTGGGCGCCAGGTCGTTTCTGTACCTCTGGTCCCATTTCCCCACTGACAGACCCTGAAATGTCAGTGTCGCCACCTCCTACTTGCAGTTGCGGAAACTGCGGCCCAGGCAGGGCAGGGGCACTTGTACTCGGTTATTCCAGCTGGGCCTGCCGTTCAAGCCTGACTTCCCCCTCTGGGTCCTGGGCTGTTAGCATCAGAGCTGGAGCCCAGCGGTTAAAACCACAAGTATAGATGCAGGTGTATAGGTGCATGAGTAGCAGAGATGGGAAGGAAAGACAGCTGCTTGTTACGCAGGATTTGGTTGTATCTTTGCATCATCGGGTGTCTTCTAAACATTGTATGATGAAAGTATAGCACTCTTATCAGAACAACAGTTATTTTTTAAAGTACGCTTGTGCCACCCACACCCCCTTAGGTTTGTGAATTTGGGGAATTCTTAAAAAGAAAGACCACCTGAAAGTACAACACTGTTCGTTTAAGAACAGAAACCAACCCAAGTACCCTGAGGCCCCTGAGCCCGCGCACAGCTCTGCCCTGACCCCCGAGGCCCAGCCGGGCTCCCCGCTCACACGCAGGACCCTGAGTCTCTGGACACAGGCGTCCTCGTAGTGCAGTCCCATCCCTGGCCTGTGAGCGGTTGCTCCGGCTCCTCCCGCCTCCCTCCATGGTGCCAGGACACCCTCCAAGGTGTTTCATCCGGACGGGATCAGGGTGAGGACTCCGGTCCCTGCGACTGAAATCAGCGCCTTCTCTGGGCCACCACGCATATGCAGCCGTCTGTGACCTCCTCCCCACAGGGTCACCCCGACACGCTCAGGTCCCATGCCCTGGCTTACACACACACACACACACACACACACACACCACGTACGCACTTGGACTTGCGGAAGGGTGGCCGCCCAAGGGCGGGATCCCAGCCGCCCCAGCACGGGATGGGCGTCCAGGGCCGTCGTGTCTGGACTCACAGACGGCAGGCCCCAGGCTGGGGGTGGTGGGTGAGGGTGTGTCCGGGTAGAGGGGCCTGAGTCAGCCCTCGCTGGACAGAGGGGCTCAGAAGGCGGACTCAAGGCTCCCCTTGCTGCAGGCCCAGGCCCGCCCGGATGTGTCCAGTCCAAGCCCACCTGCCCCTCGTCATCTGGGAGGGTCCTTTGACCCGGGGAGGGAGGGGCCTGGTGAAGACCTGAGAGGGTTGGGCAGGGGGTCGGCCTCCAAGACGCGCTGTGCCCTGAGGAGGATCCCAGGGGAGCGCGCCAGGGCTTGTTTTCTCCTCCAGACTCTCCCCTCTGTGTCCTTCCTCCTGTCCCCACTCCTGTGCATCGTCTCCGCCCCTGGCTTTGCTTCCTCTTTCCAGATCCTTCAGGGTCAGCGCTCATTTTCCCTTCTTCCTCACGCCGCTTTCAGCTGGGGCCGCTAGAGGGCGCCTCGAAGCCAGGGCCGGGATGCACATCCGCTCACACCTGCACACTCACGCACACTCACACCCAGGCCCCCTGCACACACGGGAGCCAGGCCTCCTCAGCCCACGCCCTCCACCCTGGGCCCTCACCCCTCCCCTGCCACCCCTCATGGAGAACACGGAGGTGCTGGGCCTGGGGGTTTCCTGCAGCTGCGGCAAGACCCTCCTGGCAGCGGGATCCCAGGCCCGAGGCAGGTGGAGCCACCCCCCACCATCCTCTCCAGGGTCTTTTTCCTTTTCCAGCTCCCCGGGCACCTGCCCAGGGGAGGGGGGCGCTGAGAACTTCCAGTGTTCCTGGCCAGGGGCCTCCTAGCATCCCTGTGGGCGCCGGGGAGACCGGGCCTCCCAGCCCCTCCAGGCTCCCCTCCCGTCCGTCCCCACACCCCCGTCCTTGGCTGGCCTGAATCCTGCTGTCTTTAAGGTCTTCTCTGATGATGGAATTCCCAGGGTCTTCCTAGCTGGAAGGGCCTTAGGGGACCCCTGGCTCTGTATGGGCAGCTGAGAGTGGCAGAGGGGCTGTCTCAAGGTCAAGGGGATCCTGTGGCAGTCTGGGGTCTGTGTGGGTTCCCACTCCAGCGCCGTTTCTGTTGTACCCCAAACACACCTCACCTCCGGCGGAATTATCTGGCACTCCCTTGAGTTCCCACATTCTTCTTATTTCCAAACCCTTTTTGAGACTTCCAAAAAAGACAGATTCCATGTATATCCTTCTCCCAGAGCCAGACGCAGGTCCAGGTCTCACCGGTTATTCCACTAACAACTCCTCTATAGACAGGGAGATCCAGTCCGGGGGCAAGCAGCTCCATGGTCCTTTCTCTAGACTCTGATCTGGGGCACTAAGGCCTTGCCTCGACTATCATGATGTTGACCGTGTTGCTTTTTTTGTGTGTGTGGCCTCGCTGCACAGCATGCGGGATCCTATCCTAGTTCCCCGACCAGGGATCGAACCCGCGCCCCCTGCGGTGGAAACGCAGAGTCTTAACCACTGGACCACCAGGGAAATCCCACCATTTTGAAGATTTCAGGACAGTCATTTCGTCTGATGCTTCTTTGTGAAATGACCCAGGTTATGCATTTGAGGCCAGAATATCACAGAAGTGATGCCGCGTGCATCATATTAGGAGGCTTGTGGTGTCAGTTTGCCCCAAATGACAATGATGTTAACGTGGTTTGATTAAGATGGAGGCTGCCATAGAGTTACATAAAGTTATGGGTTTTCTTCCCTTTGTAATTAATAACTGCTCGTGGGGAGATACTTTGAGTAAAAATCCCATTCCTCATCGTACTTTCATCCACTAGTTTTAATGTCTGTTGCTGCTTCTTGAGTTAATTATTTCTATGATGGTTACCAAGTAATTCCATCATTTGTTCTTCATTTGTTATTGATGTTCCACTGTAGGGAAGAATGTTTTCTTCTCCCCGCTTACTCATTTATACCAGTGCAGACTCATGGATTCCTGTTTATTCCAGTGGGTTATAATCTGTTAAAACCATAATCGATTTTGATGCTCAGATGGTCCCTGGTGTGGCCAGTGGCAGCCTCTTGAAGCTGGATCTGTGTACTTCTGACCCCCCCCCCCCCCCCCCGCCAACCGATTCTCCAGCCCTTCCTTACTTTCTGGCACAAAAGATGTTTCAGGCTCATCGTGTTCTGTCTCTGCATCAGCCCTGGAGTCAGCCATTTCTCCAAGGAGACCCCGTTCCTTTGAGTGGAAAGTGATATTTAGAATAAAAGACCAGGGCGCTAGATGTTCTCTTGCCTCTGGATGTCTCTTCTCTCAGAGCCTCTCTGTGGACAGAGGTGGGAAACATGCATGTGTGTGCATGTGTAATTCACACGTCCATCCCCTTGTGTCTCCGTTCCTATTGGTACCCATAGAAAACCATGGGTTCACACCGATACCTCTGATTCTGGTCCAGCACCACAGGGCTCATCCCTGCCTTGTGCCTTTGCACATTTGTCCGCCAACGGGGAGAAGGCTGCTTCCATTATTCTCTCTGTTTTCCTGATTGCTCAGTCCCCCTGTATATGGCCAGTCTCTGGCCCTGCTGGCCTGCCATCCCTCTCACCGCTCCCTCCCATGCCAGGGCGCCGGGCTGCCTTCCACAAGGGCGGAAGACCCCAGACCTTGCTGGCTCATCTGTCTCCCTCCTCTCACCCTCCGTGTTCCTTGAGTGAAAGGACTGGGTTTTTGCCAATTTCGTTGTCTCCCCGGACCCCGCCAGTGCCTCGCATGTGGTGGACACTCTGGTCTGTTAAGCTGAGTAACAACGGTCTTCCCCATCGGGAGAGGCCTTTCAGCTTCCCAGACCATTTTCACGTCTGTGGTTCTCACCCAGGCTCCCGGGTAGGCAGGGAAAGTCTTCTGTTTTCCGGGGAAGATGCTGACTCGCCCAGGTTGCCTCACCTGCATGGGAGTGAGAAGGGTGGAAGCAGCCGCCCACTGTGCCCAGGGTAAGGGTGTTCCAGGGCAGTTGCCAGCATGTCTGTCAAGGTTGTCCCTTTGCCCCCATGAAAGCCTAGCTACGTGGTGTAAGAAGAGTATCACCTGGGCTGGTGCTCCTGTGGCGATCATGTGCTCCGAAGACAGAGAGCCTCAGGCTCAAATCCTGGCTCTGCCACCTACCAGCTGAGCCTCAGTTTTCTCATCTGTAAAATGGAGATTTGGGGGAAGTATCCTCAGCACCTTCGGTGCAGGAGGAGCTGAAGGAATATACAGGTGCAGGAGGTAGGTAGGTCTGTGAAACCACATGTGTGCAGAGCCACATCTGAGGCTGCTGGCCTGACCCTCCAGATGCCCGGGCATTCCTGGGGGCGGGCTTGGCCAGGCCCGCGCGCCTGGGTAGAATCACAGGGTGTCATGAACCGGGGCGTTCAGGACACCGCTTTGAAAATTCACGCCCACGTCCTCAGATTTCCAACCCATTCTCCCAAATGTGCTCCCCTTTTGTGGCGGAATGGTGGGCAGAGCTCACAAGTTTACGTACTTGGATGGGGGGAGGGAAACATGCAGGTGCAACCACGTGAGATTTTTCTTGCTGTTCACAACCTTGTGGCAGCCGGGCAGAGCATGGCTTGTCATGGGGCCAGCCACTCCGAGAGGATAGATGCTGGATTAGCAAAGTTGGCCTTTCTTTAAATAGGGCGCGGTTGGCTTACTGAGAGGGGAGGAGGGGCAGCTGCTCCCACCCCCCACCCGCATGCGCGGAGACGCAGCCCACCCTTGCCAGGCCGTCTGCTCCTGCCACCCAGAGGGCACCCAGGAGGCGCTCAGCTTCGCAGGCACCTTCGTGTGCTCCGCACTGTGCGGCGGGCACCGAGTGGCCGGGAGGGTCCCCAGCCCAGCATTGGGCACGGAGTGTGTGTCCTGGGGACTTGGGGTGCCCAAGGAGGACTCCGTGAGGTGCAGAGTGCAGGGGGAAGGGGGACGTGGGGCGGGGGTGGCACTCTGGGGCTCGCCTGCTCAGCAGGGACGGCGTCTGCCCCGGTTGATGTCCTACCTCGTGTGGTCACAGGACGGCAGGCTCTGAGCGACAGAGTGTGGGGACGGGCAGGAGCCCGGAGGTGCTGGGCGGCTGGAGCAGAGCCCCTTGCTGCGGCAGGATTGCCCTCCAGGCCCCAGGGCGTGCTGAGCCGGAGGGGGGTGGGGCAGGCTGCGTGGCCCCGAGTTTCGGGAGCGGATGCCCCTCGGGAGACTGGCATCACCGTCTTTGCCCCGGTGCTGGGAGCTCAGGCGCTGGAGCTGCCTGGATTTCTTCCTCCACCTCAGCCCTGTCGCGCTTTCTTTCAGTTTTTGGAGTCTCCTGTATGTGAGATTGCAGAGAGAGCCGGTGGCAGGGAGGGGGCAGCACTGGCTCGTCAGAAGCTGCAGCAGCGTGGGGAGGAGGCCCGGGTGCACGGCTCAGCCTGAGCAGCCCCGGCCTGGGCGGGGCCTGGGCGGGGGAAGGGGGAAGGGCCTGGGTTTTGGGGTCTGTGGCAGGGGATGACATCTCTGAGCCAGCACCTAGCCAGCCTGCGACCCTGCACGGGCTGCGTTACCTCTCTGTGCTCCATTCCCATCTGTGAAAAACAGATGCTGCTGCTGGTCTTGCGGGGTGCTGTGAGATCCCACAGGAGTTACAGGTGAGATACAGGTGAGCTGGGCAGGTACAGGTGAGGCTGTGATGAGCCCTGTCCCCTTCCTCTCTGGTTCCTGACCAAACATCTCTCATGGTTTCTGTCAGTAGCTTGGCTCTGGCTTACACAGGGCTGGGAAGAGCTCATTGATCTGGCTGTATAAAGTAGCAGTCAGCACTTGCACATAGTTCCACATAAAGATGTTCACGAGGTCTGGGTATTGTCTGGTGTGCCTTGGTCCTTGGAGCCTAGTAGTTAAGCACACAGGCTCTGGGACCTGCTGCCCCCGTATGCTCAGCTGTGTGGCTGTGGGCTGGTTACTAAACCTCTCTGTGCCTCAGCTTCCTCAGTGTAGATGTGTTTCCTTCCTAAGGTTGTTGGGAAAACACTAATTGTGACAGTGACAGACACAGGACCTACTTCATCAGAGATTGTTCCATTAGCTCGTTTACCCTCAAAACAATGATATGGAATGGTTAACATATTATATCGGAGAGGTTGAGTAACTCCCCTAAGGTCACAGAGCTGATGAGAGCCCGTCTTTGAACCCTAGGAGTCTACTCTATAGCCGGTGCTCTGAACCCTCCACTGTGTGCAGTGTTACCTATGAGTACTGTCCATTTGTTTCTGGAGCGTTCTGGGTTAGTCCAGTAGGTTTTTAAATCGCGTTGGCTTCCAGGGGTGCCTGCTGTGAAGTCATGCTGGGCGGGAGGCCGACACCGAGAGGAGCTGCTCCCAGCTGCCGGAGGAGCTCAGAGCCCAGGGCTGAGAGAGCAGCTGGCTCCGGGCCTGTCCTTAGGCCGGGCCCAAGCCCCAGTTCTGCTCTGGTCCCTCAGGGAATTAGGGGGACCAAGCAGGGCTTCCAGACCCTGCCCTAATTCAGCCCGAGCAGCTCCCTTGTCTGTATCGGGCTTCCTTGCAAATTCCACTGGGCTGGGGTGGAAGTTCTACTTTAAAGGCATGTAAAAGCTCGAGGAGCGTGGCTGTCCCGACTACGCCCCCGTGCCCCCCAACCCCTGGGCCCTTTTACAGGTGAAGAGGCTGAGGCTGGCTGAGTCGGGGGCTGCCACCGGCTCTGGCCCCAGGGCCCCCACCTCGCAGCCGAATGGGCTCAGGCCTGTCCCTCTGCTTGTTTCTGGGTGTTTCACCCCCAGGCCTCATCGGTCTCGCAGAGGCCGTGACTGGGGCCTGGCAGGATCTAGGCGACACGTCTGAGATGTTCCTTGTTTTGTTCCGGCCAGCATCAGCCAAGAGGGAGAAGAAGGGGTTAACCTTCTTTGGAACCTGCCAGTAAAGAGGAACCATCCGTGTTTCCACCTGAAATGGTTTAAAATAAGCTCTTGTCCAGCCCCACTGAGGCCGCCCCAGACGGATCTTGCCAGGGCCGGATGGCAGCTCATGAGCGCCTCCTAGTGTCCCAGCTCCTCTCTGCCAGCCTGAGTGAGCTCAGGGCCGGTGGTGGGACCAGCTGGTGTGTCCCAGAGCCCCCATAGAAGTTTCCCGGAGGTCCTGTGAGCCCAGGGCTGGTGAGGCTGAGGGAGGGGAGGCGAGAAGGGCAGGGAAAGCTTCTGTGCCACTTTGGAAGTGACTTTCTGAAGGCAGGAAGCAGGCCAGGGCCCCATTTGACTGAAGACCACTGGGAGCCTGAGTTATTTCAGAACAGATCCTGTGCGGCAGCTCCGAGCCTGGGAGAATCAGGCAAGGATTGGTTTAGGACAGCAGCCCTTGATGGGTGGTGTTGGAAGCTGTCAGCCCTCCTTTTGCTGCTGAGAGATGGATGGACTGAGCTGTGAGGGTCTGGGCACCTGGACTGTGGTCCTGGCTCTGCTGTGGACCAGCCACTGGTGGCTCAGGCCCCTTGTCCTCTCTGGTAATAAAAATAATAGCCATCTTTTTATTTATTTTATTTTATTATTATTTTTTTAATTTTTAAATTTATTAATTTATTTATTTATGGCTGCATTGGGTCTTCATTGCTGTGCGCGGGCTTTCTCTAGTTGTGGCGAGCAGGGGCTACTCTTTGTTGCGGTGCGCAGGCTTCTCACTGCGGTGGCTTCTCTTGTTGTGGAGCACGGGCTCTAGGCGCACGGGCTTCAGTAGCTGTGGTGCAGAGGCTCAGTTGCTCCGCGGCATGTGGAATCTTCCTGGACCAGGGATTGAACCTACATCCTCTGCATTGGCAGGTGGATTCTTAACCACTGCGCCACCAGGAAAGTCCCCATCTTTTTAGGATAAACCAGCACTTAGCGGGTGCAGGACGAGCACTTTTCCTCTGTGCAGCAAGCCTGTAGGGTAAATATGTGTCTCGGCGTTTTGAGCATCAGAGACATTTAGTGACAACCTGGTGGGCCCGGGAGTCGAACCAGGTAGGTCTGACTCCAGAGCCCTGCTCGCAGCCCTCACTCAGCTTGCCCAGACTCAGTTTCCCCACCTGCCCTCTCCGTCTCCCTGCTGCCATGAGAGGTCCCGGGAACACGGTGCTCAGGGTATCACGGGGCCCAGGGAGATGCTGGGGTGTCAGAGCTCTGCCCATGTGGCAGGGCTCCTCGTTGTTGCTGGAAGTGGGGACCCAGGTGGGAGGCTCCGGGTGGCATGAATCGGGCCGCAGGGAGTGGGTGGCAGGCATGCCAGCCCGGAGCCGGTTGTGCAATTGGGTGAGGTGGAGAGGCCGGGACCTGTTGACGGCTGTTGGCACCAGGGCTCAGAGTCTCTTCTGCCTCCCGGCCCAGCCCCAGGCCAGGAGCCCAGAGCCCCTCTAAACCCTTCCACTGGTCCATCAAGGGATGCATCTAAAGGCCGTTCCCATTAGAGATAATGGCTGGGCCTCACCTCACCAGACACACTGCGCCCACTTCACAGATGAGGAAACCGAGGCCAGAGAGCCAGGTGGCCAGTGTGAGGGCCTGCCCCAAGAGCCGGGCTCCGCATCTCCTGCTCCTGTGGACCCCGTTTCTGTGCCCACTGCCCTGAGGAGAGTGGAGGCCGAGATTACCCAAGACTTTGGAGGTATCAGCCAGGTGTGAGTAATTCAGGCTGCGTCGTAAACAAAAGCTGCTGGGCTTCTTTAGCCCTCGGATAAGTGTGTGTGGGTTTGTACCACCACAGAGCAGAGACATGATGTGGGCAGGTGTGGCCCAGGAGCCATGGTGGACGAAAGACCCTCTTAGGACTCCAGAGGTCCTGGACTCTTTTCTGACTGAGCCCTCTTCTGGGCACCGCCATTCTGGTTCCCCCATCCTGGGTGACCCGCCAGAACCTCCCACCTTGGTGCCCAGGGCGGGCCTCAGCACACAGGGTGCGGCCGTCTGCGGGGGCTCCCCGCCATCTGCAGGTCTCGCCTCCGTGGGCCGGCCCAGCTCTCAGCACGGCGCTGCCTTCCTACCTCCCGGCCACGTGGCCTCCCGGCTGCCCTCTCTTCTCGCCCCATCAGGGCGTTCTCTGGGAGGACAGGAGAGGCTCTGGTCTGCTCACATCCAGCAGCTTCAGGAGAGCAGCTGCTGCTCTGGCCGAAGGGGAGGTGGTGGGCAGGCCTCCTTCCCCTGAGTCAGAGGCCATACACGTCCACCCTGAACCAGGCTGGTGACCACAAGGAGTTTGCTACTCGGATCTGGAAGAGACCAGTGATGATGAGGTTACGTGCAGACATTCCATTTCCTGAGAGACTCACAGGTCTAGGAACCCTTAGGAGTTGTCTAGGTTCTCCCCTCCCACTCCGTCCTGCGGAAAAGTAAGCCCAGAGTGGCTTCTGACTTGCCCAGGTGACACAGCTCTTTGGAAGCTGACTCAAGCTTCCAAAGAGCGAGCCTGGGTCTGCTAACAGCGCGGGCTCTTACTGCCTCTTATTCCTGCAAGGAAACGTGGTGAAGGAAGGAGGCACTTCCTTCCCGTGATATTTCAAGGCACTTTATTTCTCAGAATATTGTAGGCATTGAATTATTTTTAGCCTGCCTTCATGGGAGCAGGGGATACGCTTGCTGCAACTTGAAGTGTAGGACGGTTATTCAGGGCCTCTTTCTGGGGGGAGTTGGATGGCTGGAGGAAGTGTGGGGTGCCCCTGAGGCCTACCGGGCCCCCCAAGTGTTCCCTGTGGCTCATCAGCCATGTTGAAACTAAAAAGCCCCCCCTCCGCCCTGCCACATCCCCTGAGCTCCCCAAGGGGAGGCAGCAAAGCATCTCCAGTCAGAGCCACTTGCCTGACTTCATGTCCTGCTCCAGTCACTTCAGGCCTCAGTTTCTTTATCTTTAAAATGGGGATAATAAGAGGACCGACGCCCCAGGTGGAGGGAGGACAGAACGGCGTGTTATGCTGAAAGCATTCAGCGCATTTCCCGGTACATAGTGAGTGCTCCTCGGCAAATACCAGCTGTTGTTATTTTTGTTGGTGTTCCATCTGTGTGACCACCTGGGGAAGGAGGCCCCGGGTTACCCCTGACTTCCCAGGCCCTTGGGCCCACTGTCCCTGTGGCGTGGCTGTACTTCTGCGGCTGTGGGAGCCTCCGTGGTGTCTGCGGAGGTGCTCTGGGTGGGCGGCCGGTGTGCCTGTGCTGTCAGGCCTCCAGAGACAGGGGTCTCCCCCTCCCCACCGAGCAGGGACCTGCAGCCCAGGCATGTGACCCCACCCTGTTCCTCCAGGACCCCCGCAGGAGGGGCCTTTCACTGTAGTCTGGAGCCCCTGCTCCCTGACTTCTGGAGCTGCTCGCAGAGTATTCTGAGGGAAGTTGCCAACACAGAGCACGGAGCCTCGGACGGCTGGCTTCCTCCACCGGGCGCCCCAGACTCCGTGGACACGGCCCCCCGTGCAGCCTGCTGTGCTTACTCCGTCCTGCCGTTGGCAAGTTGAGTGGATTTTTCGCTAGGGGCCCGAGGGCTGTGGGAACACAAGCGTCTTCTCCAGCAGCCCCGAGGGTCTGCACAGCAGGGGTACCAAGACCAGTGGGTCACAGTGCCTGGTGGTTCATAGTGGACACTCATCCCCTCTCCCGACCCCTGAGCCCACTCCCAGGTTCTGGCCACCGGCGGGGCTCCAGACACTCCCAGGAATTGGAGCCAGGGGTTGCAGTGCCTGGGGCCCCGGCTACCTTAAGGGGCTCATGAAGGTGTTTTAATTTCTTTTAAAATTAGAAGGAAAAAAAAACCCCAAACTTTTTTTTTTTTTTTAATTTATTTTATTTATTTATTTTTGGCTGTGTTGGGTCTTCGTTTCTGTGCAAGGGCTTTCTCTAGTTGCGGCGAGCGGGGGCCACTCTTCATCGCGGTGCGCGGGCCTCTCACTGTCGCGGCCTCTCTCGTTGCGGAGCACAGGCTCCAGACGCGCAGGCTCAGTAGTTGTGGCTCACGGGCCTAGTTGCTCCGCGGCATGTGGGATCTTCCCAGACCAGGGCTCGAACCCGTGTCCCCTGCATTGGCAGGCAGACTCTCAACCACTGCGCCACCAGGGAAGCCCAAAACCCCAAACTTTAAGGTCAAAGAAAATGTTTTAAAATTTTTTCTCATATCAGAAATACATGATACTTTTGAGGCTCACGGAAATCTGTTAAATTATTTAAATTCTTTTTATGGAAAAGGGGGCCCCTAAACTCAACAAGCACCAGGCATGCCCTGCTGTGTGGGAGCCTCCACGCCCACTCAGCGGACCTGAGTCCCCGAGTGCCACAGATCAGGATGCGTCCGCTGTGAGATGAGAGCTCGGAGCCACGGGGAGGGGATAGCCCACCAGGCTCTCGGGGCCCAGACGGTAGTTTAGGTCTGAGCTCAACTCCATCAGGTGAACTATTATCCAGAGCTGCTTTGTGGAGAGACCAGGGACGGGGCTCTCCGGCCTGCAGGAATGTTGCTTTTGGCTCCAAGTGGCCACCTGTGATGGAAATTCTGAACCCCGAGGCTCACGGAGGAGCCAGCCCCTGCTAGCCCCTGACCTGATGGAGGGGGGACCACGGGCACCCTGGTGGGGTCCACGCAGCAGCTCCAATGGCAGACAGGTTCACGAGTCTCCTGTCTGTCTGCGCAATAGCAGTGTGGACCCAGGATGGGGACATGCCGGGCCTGCGAGGGGCACCAAGGCCTCCTGGGGGGGCATCATGGTCCTGTCAACACAGAGCTCCTGTGACCTCATCCCTCAATACACGTTGCAAGGGCTTCCTAGAACACACTGGGGACCAGGGGGATTCTAATGTTATCTGCACAAATCTGTGATGCTGGAGGGCAGAGCAGGGTGGTCCCCTTCACCCCGCCTTCCCACCTTGAAGGGGTGCCACCTCCCCAAGGGGCTGGGGAGATGCTGCCATCTGCTCGGTGGCAGGGTAGCCTGTACCCACACTTGGTCCCTGCCGAGATGCAACGGAAGCAGCGAGGGGGCTTTGAGGGGCTCTCCTGAGACACATCTCCAGCAGACACTCCTGGAACCAGAAGGCCCTGCAGTCCCGAGGGCTGAGTCACCAAAGGCCATCGTCACGCATTTGCCCTCCGAACCTTCTCTTGGTGCCTGTGACCCGCATTTAGACCTGATGGGCAGTCGGGGCCCAGGGCTGGTGCTGGGGCCAGCAGGGAGGTCTGGATGCCTTCTGTGGCCCAGGGGTGCCTGTGGCTTCCACAGCACCAGACTGCGACCCTAAATGGGGCTGTCAGTGGGGCTCAGCTGCAGGGTGACTTCCACCGATTTACTGACATGTTTACAAGTATGTTCACAGTAGCCCAAGAGGCAAGTACTAATATATCCCCATTTTACAGGTGAGGAAACTAAGGCAGAGTGGTTGGGTTACCCACCTGAGGACACACAGGAGCTAGTGGGATCTGAACCCTGACATTCTGTTTCCAGTCTGTGTGCTCAGGCTGGGGCTCTCCATGGCAGATGGTACCGAGGGGGATCTAGGGGCTCCCAGGGGCTCCCACCCTCGTGGAAGTTCTCCTGCCTCTGCACATGGGGACCAGAGAGAGAGGCAGGACAGGTACCAGCCTGGGGGAGCTGATGGTCAGGGGGAGCAGGTCTTCCCCTGGCCCCCACCCAGCCCCCTGCACTTCTGGGGCTGAGCCTCGCTGGAGGCCCGTCTTTCCCAGAATCCAACCTCCGTGCCCATTCCTCGTGCTCTCGCTGTCCTGCAGGCTACTTTCCTGACGGCCTCTGTGCTTCTGCCCACCCTGCATCTCGTCTGACCTCCCCTCACTTTCATGGGGTGCCTGCATTTCAGCACTGGGGTCTGCTGTCTCCCTGGCTGATGCATGCCCCAAAGGGATCTGAACTCATGACCCACCTGGGGGAGACACCGCCTGTCCTCCAGCCCCTGGCTGCCCCCAGCCGGCCCAGGCCAGCCTGAGATCCCATCACCCGACCTCCATCCTGGAATAGTTACCCCCATGGGACAAGCAGGTGCCAGGCGGCTGTGTCTGCAGAGATACCCCAGCAAGGCAAAATCTGGGGGCCCCACGAGGGCTGAGACTTGGGAGCTTGGGAACAGGGAGTCTTCCTGGGCTCAGGGCCTTTCTCTCAAGATGGACCATGCTGGTTGCCAGGGCCACTCACAGCACAGAATTCTGCCGCTGGTGGCGCGCACGCTGGGGTTTTTCTCACGTTTCTCATCTGCCGTGGGGTGGGCTTAGTGGGGCTTGTTTGGGCCCAAGCACAGTAGCCCATGAAAAGCCATTTTTACCCTGAAGAACTCCTCATTTTTATGTTTTTGACTATGCCTTCAATGGTTTTCTTTTTTTTCTTTTCAAAAATCAATGTAATTTTTCTAATTATATAAGCAATGAGCGCCCTCTTTGGAAAATACAGAAAAGCACAAAGAAGAAAATAATCTATAATCCCACCTCCCAGAGGGAACCACTATTAGCGTTTTGTTCTGCCTGTTTCTTTTAAAAAAAAGTCGTATTAAATGCAGTTATTTATAAAGCATGGTTTTGGGTTTAAGAACGGACCAAGAGTCACTGGCATCTGAGCGTGTTCCCCCCTCGGGCATGGCTGTGACCCACTGGCCGCCCAGCCAAGCCCCCCAGGGTGGAGCCTGCTTAGGAGGCCGCCAGCCCAGCAGGGCAGGAGGGCAGGCTGGAGGCACCCCCCGCCCCTGCCCCGGGCTAAGCTGAGAGAGAGGGTCTGGGTCAAGCACGTCCCTCCCCCTCCCCCTCCCCTGGGTGCAGAGGAAAGCTGGACGCCCCATCGTGTCTCCTGGGAACGGAGTGGGAACCCCACAGTTCGTGGGGGGACTGTGACCCCCCCCCATGAACATTCCATGGCTCTGGGCAAGCCTGCCAGCCCTGGGTGTCCGGGGGCCAGGAGCAGGCCGGCTGGGGGCACAGTGGAAAGGACGCAAGGCGGGTGGCGAGAGGCAGGCTCCAGTGTCCACGTCCCCGCATCGTCCGAGGAGTGAGTGTCTGTTGGGGGCGGGCGTGGAGATCTGGGGGAGGGTCGGCATGTGCCTTTCCCGCCCTGCCGGGCCCGGCGGGGCGCAGCCAGCCTGGACTTACCCTCCTCAGGTGTGGCCTGCGCCCGCACCCCCGTGGGCAGCAGTGGCAGGGGACAGAGAACCGGCCACCCCTGAGTCGTAGAGTCGGCTGGGCTGACGGGGGTGGTGAGCAGCCTCACACACCCCTGGCCGCCGCTAGCCCCTGGTCAGGAGTCTTTTTTTTAAACCTATTACTGATTCATGACATACAGGAGGTTGCACAGAACTTACGTGCACAGCTTCAGTTCCTATTGCGTGAACCCACCTCTGTAAGCAGAGCATTCCCAGCCTCCCAGAAACCCCGCTGGGTCTCTTCCAGTCACTCTGACCCCTGAGATCACCACCACCCTGACCACCTCTAACAGCAGAGGTTGGTTTGCCTGTTCTGGAACTCTCTGTAAATGGAATCATGCTGCGTGCGCTCTTCTTAAAGGTTCTGCTGGGCGGTGGCTGGGCCGTGTGTTGTGATCCTGGCATCTGTGGTGGGCAGGGGTGCCACTCCCGGCTGCAGGCTTGTTCGTCACTCTGCAGACACTCCATGTGTGATGTTCCTGAAGATGCTGGCTCGGCGTGAGGGACACCAAGTCCTGGCTTTGCAGAAACTCTCAGGCCATGAGGCAGGGACAACTTCTCCTTCTGGGGCCAGAAGGCGTGGGGGCCGAGCCCGCAGGATTCAGAACTAGCCCGGAGGGAGATCGGGGTCTCCCTGGAAGAGGTGGAGCCTGAGTGAGATTCTGAAGGATGAAGAAGAGTTTGCCAGAGGGACAGAGCTGGGGGAAGGGCAAGGCAGGAAGAAGGCAGAGCATGTTTGTTTTCCCAGGGGGACCCTGGCTCATGCAGACCCGGCCACGTGCCCTGCCTTGTCCCCGTTGAGACTGGGATCAGGAAATCACATACCAAGTCAAGTCAGGGGCCAGAGTGGTCCTCATCGCCCACCTAGCCCTTGAAAGAGAAAGAAACTGCTGATCAAAAACATCTCCCCACCTTCTTTCTTCCACCTTGAGATGTAAAGTTTAGGGCAGATGCTTCTACAAAGGGACAGCCTAATACAGGACGGCGGGCAGGGGATGGGGTACCACGGCCCTGCTGTGACCGGAAGAGGCAGGAGTTGGGTGGAGGGGTCTCTGAGGTCCATTCCGCCTCAGCCACCCCCTGATTAGACGTGTGGTGTGAATGACTGAGGGTTCGTCTCCTGCAGTGAGTGCTTGAGCGGGAGAGCAGCGTCCCTTGTAAGGCATGGGTGCCTGAATGTGGGTGGGCACACAGGAAAGCAGGACTGGGGGGCAGAGCTGGGGCTGGGGCACAGCTGTCACCTGGGGCCGTGGCTGGGCTTCAGGGGACCGAGTGCAGAGGCGGCGTAGATGGGCTCAGTCCTGGCGTAGGGGTCTGTGGGAGGGGCTGTCGTCGGATTCGCTGTGTCCCTGGAATTACAGGCTCTGCTCTGCAGGCGGTGGGGCAGGAAGGGCCAGTGGCCCATTTGCACTTTTGCTCTGGAGGGGCGCTGACCTTGGCAGAGGCCAGGGCACATCTAAGGAGTGCCACCGAGTTGAGACAGGTTCACGCTCTGAGGGGACCACTGATCTTGTCCTTGTTTGAGAGAGGAGCCCCCTCCTCAGTCCCCCTTCAGCGTCTCTGGGGAGCTGGGCGGGCCCAGCCTCCTCCCAGGACCCTCTTTGGGATGCTGGCATCAGGCTGGCCCAGTCTGTTCAGGCCAACACAGCGGTTGATTGGCCAACAGACCCAAATTCATCTGCTGGCTGGCAGCCCCTCACTGCAGGAGACCCGGCACCTGATTTTACGCTTTATCACCATGAGGTTGTGTGGGGTGGGGGGAAGAGGGTGGCCAGAGCTCTGAGCACACGCCTCAGCTCTACGGCTGGCTGGGCTCGCCCCTGAAGTGGGGAGAAGGGTGCCACCTCACAGGCCCTCCCAGGTAAATGAGATTGCAGGTGTGATGCGCCCGGTGCCCAGCAGACCTTCGGTCAGGGTGTGGCCGTCCCTCCCTCTTGGCACAGATACCAGTACGTGGGAGCCAACTGTTTCATGCATCCGTGGAGTGGGGGCCCGTGGGTTGGCTGCACCCATGGAGGTGCAATCAGTGTGCACCGCTGTGCTGCACACGTGGGCCGGCTCCCCTGGGGGCACCGTGGCTCCCAGCCGCGTCCCTCCCCCAGGGATGTGGGCACCTAGAGCGAGTTAATGATGGAGCTTCTCCCGGGGGAGCTCTGCCGGCGGCCTCCCCTCCGGGACCCCCTCCCAGGGCAGAGAGAGCCCTCAGCCCCTGCCTGGCTCCCGTACCTGCAGGAAGCTCTGGGGATGGGCCCGTGAATGAGCCAGGTGTGAACCTGGCCCTTCTCCTCCCTAGGCATCTGTTTCCTCCTCTGGAAATGGGGATAGAGGATTGTTCGGACTTCACGGGGCGTCACAGGATTGAATGAGAGAATGCTCCTACCACAGTTAAGAGTCCTGCCTGGCCCGAGGTGGAAGCGCCACAGGCGGCCACTGCTGCCTCCAAACAGGTAGTTGTTTCAACTCACCTGTTCGGGACCATCTTGTGGTCCTGTGTCAGCCTCCAGCTTTTCTCCTCCTGGGGGATTGAGGGGCCTTCTCAGCCTCCAGGTGGGGCCCTGCCTCTCCCCTCTGTGGCTCACCACCGGTGACCCTGGCGGCCCACCGCCCACTCTGAGGCCCTCAGTGGCCGGGCCACTCGTCTAGCCCTGATGCTCTGATCGTTAGTTCATGGGTAGGGAGTTGGCTGGGTCTTTTTGGAGCCTGGAAATGTAAGCAGCTGCTCCCAGGTCGCCAAGAGGAAGGGCCGAAATCCACAGGCAGCGTGAAAGACTCAGCAGGGCGCACACTCTGTGTGTGTGTGTGTGAGAGGGCACGTATATGTATATGTGTATGTGAGTGTGTGTGCGGGAGTGCGTAAGCGTATGTGTAAGTGTGCGCTTGGAGGATAAAGAAAGATTTTTTTTTTTAAAACATATCTCCTGTGGTTTTCGATTTTCTTATGTATCTGAAAATCAATACAAAATCTTCAGGTGCAATTTGGGTCTCTAAGGCTGACATTGTCATTCTGCTTCGAGTGAGATGGGAAGCTCAGTCGGGGAGAAAGTGCAACCGCCCCTGCTGTCATTAGGCGTTCATTAAGTCCAGCTCTGGACACTGATGATCACAGCTCTGATTGAACTTCAAGAAGAGGCAGGAGGTGGGGAGGGGGCCTTGATGCAGCGTCTGTTTCAGAGTGTGCTGCTGGAACCGGGGTTCGCCAGGCTGTCCTCCCAGCCAAGTTGGAGGCAAGGTCCAAGGTGTGCACGACTTCCTGAGGGGCTCAGGATCCGTAGGGGGCATAGGGGGCATCTCTGTAGGAGCAGTGTGGGGTGGGAGGGACACTCTGCTGGACCACCACCCTAAGCTGACCTTGGGTGGCGGCTAACAGACAGGGCGGGGAGGATCACTTCATGCCAGCCGTGCCCGGAGCCGTGCTGGGTGCTGTACACGTCAGGCCACTTGATGGCAGTCAGCCCCTCACATGTTATTTATCAAAGGTCTGCTCTGCGTGAGGCCCCTGCCACGCGCTGGGATGTACCTGCCAAGTATTCACTCATATTATTAGCTAAATAATAAGACAGTGAATGACTTCATCGTACTCGTGCCCGAGAAGTCACCGAGAGAAGGCCAGAGTCGTCCTAAAGGCTTCCTCTCTCGTGTCCTGCCGCTGATCCCTGCTGTCACCTCCAGTACCCGTCAGGACCGCTTTGGCTGCAGCTGCCAAAGAACACTAACTAGCAGTGGCTTCAGCCATGGGGATAGTTATTTACCGAAGAAAGCATTCGGTGACTCTCAGACTCAGGGTTGGCACTGCACTTCAACAAGGGCTGTCTCGTCTGTCTTTTTTGATCCACCAGCCTTAATATCAGGGTAAATCCAGGCTTTCTGAGGCCTGAAGTTTAGGCAACTTGGAGGAGAGGGGCTTTTTAAGAAAAAGAATACATTAGGTTTAATGAATATAAAATTAGTTTGGAAAGAATTGAAAACACATGTCCACGCACAGACGCGTACACGAATGTTCAGAGCAGCATTATTCATAATATCCCCAAAGTGGAAACAACCCAGATGTCCATCAGCTGATGAACGGACAGACAAAATGTGGCCTATCCAGGCAGTGGAACGTTATTCAGCCACAGAGGAGAATGAGGTACTGACTCATGCTACGACATGGATGAGCCTTGGAAATATTACGCTGAATGAAAGAAGCCAGACACACAAAAGCCACATATTGTGTGGTTCCATTTATAGGAAATGTCCAGAACAGGCAAGTCTGTGGAGATAGAAGGTACATTAGTGGTTGCCAGGGGCTGCAGGGTAGCTAGGAATGGTGAGAGATTACCTCATGTGTTTAGCGTTTCTTTTTGGGGCGATGAAGTGATCTGAAATTCGAGAGAGGTCATGGTTGCAAAACACTGTGAATGCGCTAAAAGCTACTGAAATGTACACTTTAAAATGGTAAGTTTTATGTTATGTGAATTTTACTTCAATTAAGAAATGACTATTTATGTGAACATATTTCTGGGGCCCTGGAAGGTGCCTATGCCATTGAGGGGCCTGAAACGGAAGAGTCATTAACTTTGTGGTAAGTCCACCCCTGCTTAGCATGTTGGCTTCTCATTCTGTTTGTTACCTCCTGGTCATAAGATGGCTGCCGTGGCACTGGGTGTCATGGTCACCTTCAAGGCAGTGCTAGTGAGCTTTCCCCCCATGAGTGTCCCTTTCAAATGGATGCAAAGCTCTCCCAGTGCTGCCCACCTTTCCTGACTTCCAGATGTATCTTTGGAACTGGATCATGTGACCATGCCTGACGAGGGCTTCTCGGGAAGGACGTACCTGGCAAAAGGCAGTGGAATTGTCACAGCTGGCTTAGCCAGCCATGGTTCTCTGCCTAAGAATGGGCCCATGGCTGCCTCAAACAAAACTGGGGTTAGGGTAGCCAGAAAGCTAGCCTTTCTGCTTCCGTGACACCACCCCCCCAACCCCGTCCTTCAAACAAACAGCAGCCAGACTTGCCTTCTGGATGTTCAGATCTACAGTTCAGTCCCCTGCCCAGAACTACTCCATGGCTCGTGCTGCCTTCCAAACCAGGCAAAACTCATTTGCTCCATCGTCCACTAGACTTTCCTTGGCTGGCCTCTGCCAGTCCCCTCTCCACACGGAACTTGGAATTCCCACCCGCCTCCTCTTCCCTGGCTGTGGGCCTTCGCAGGGATGTTGTCGACAATGGTGACTATGACAGCCGCTGGCACGGAGGGAGCACTTCCACTGATCGGGGTGCTCTTCTGTTTCTACCTCATTTAAAACTCACAGTCAGGCGATGTCTTCACCCCCGTTTTACAGGTAAGGCACCTGGGCGCCGAGTGGTTGAGCCGCTTGTCCGGTTACATGGCTAGCAGCGACAGTACAGGTGCCCGCCCAGGCCGCCTTGCTCCCGTGTGGGTGAGGGTGGTGACAACAGTGAGAGTCACAGCTCCCGTTTTCTGAGAGCTGGGCCCGGGCCAGGCGCGGGGGCCACGGGCACTGCTATGCTGCGTCCCCCAATCATCATAAACCACCCAGCGGGGCCGTTGCTCTTCTCACTTGAATGTCGGGGGCACTGCCGTTCTGAGAGGCACAGCGTGCTGCCCAAGGTCCCACAGCTAAGGGGCCGAGGGGCGGGATTGAGACCCACGCCCTCTGGCTGTGTTGCTCCCGAAAACCTTGCTGCAAACTGGAGGCTGGAGTTTGCAGCGGGGAAGGGGCCCTGCCCAGCTGGCCCTGCGGGTGCCCACGCTGGGGAGGTGGCCCTGCCTCCCCCTGGACCCCGAGGCCTTCCCCAGGCTCCTGCGCCTCATCCAGGATTGCGCTCCCCTGCCCTTTCCACCTGGGGCTCCTCACGTGAGACGCGCCTGTCGTTGTGCGCACGGCCCCTTCTGCCTCCTCCCCCTACCCTGGCACCTTTGTTGGTGCCGCTGCTCACCCAGACCATGTCCTGCAGTGACCCTCCTGGGACACTGAGTTCGTCCTTCCTATGCACCGCGACCTGTGCGCCAAGCTCAGTCACGCTGACGTTGGCAATGGCTGCTGGTTGGCCCCCTGTCTCCATCCCACCCCCACCCTCCAATCCATCTTCCCTGGGAGCCAGAAGGAGCCAAAATGCAAATTCGATCAAGCGCCTCCTGGCTTGAACACCCTGTGGGGTTCCCGCGGCCCGTGGAGAATTCGGGTCCTTATGCGTCCTGCTCGCCTCCAGCCTCACCTCCATCATCACTGTCCCCAAAAGTCCCCCGAACCTGTCACTCCATTCTCCCTCCATGTGCACCTCTAGGTCTCCTTTATGTCGGTTTTTAGATATTTATAATATTATGGTTAGAATTAGGTATTCTACATTTTCACTTAACATTACGCCATGCATATTATTCTATTTTCCTATGGTCTTTAAAATTTTTCTGTATGGACCCTCCCTCCTCTCTCCTACTCCCACCTCCATCCCAGAATAATCTGTGTTAACCTGCCGTGCTTCTGTCTCTGTCCCAGTGTACACACACACACACACACACACACGGCATGAGGGGTGGGGGCCGTCCTGTTTGTTGTTTTGAAAATGGAGTCATACTGTTTTTCTCTGCACGCTGCTTTTCTCGCTTCACATCCCGGGCACCCGCCAAGTCCACAGCAGCAGTGCTAAGTCACGCCCTTCACGTGCCGAGTGCTGCGGTGGCTTCGCGCGTGTCCTGGGTGTGGGTGCTGCTGGTGACTCCCCCGGCCCCCTTGTTAATAGACATTTGGGCTCTTTCCTCCTTTCCCATTACAAACAAAAAAACGTGCTTTCTTCAGCTGTTTTCATGTTTTAAAACTGTTTCCATTTTCTCACTTAACGGTTTGGACTTTAGATTCTATAAATGATTCTTTCAGTTCTATTAATGTGTCTGTGGAGGAAAGAAGAGTTCTGGAGAAGTCCGCATCTTGTCCTCCATGGTGTCCCCAGGTGGAGGTTTGAGTGGGCAGAAGGGGGCAGCCTCCGTCCCCAGTCTCTTGGGTGAGGTTTCCACTCCGGGTCTCCCCGCGGCCTGTGCTGAGCGCATGAAGAGTCCCCTTGGCCCCCGAGACCCCCGACGTGGCTCCAGCTAGCATCACCTCAGAGGACAGAGTTCCCTGGCTGCGAGGGAGTGGTCAGGGCTGCCGGGCCGCCCCCAGAAGAAGCAGTTCCAGGGGAAGGGCTGCGCGCCCTGGGGAGGTGCTCACAGCTCCGTGAACCTGAGCTTGTTTGGAAATAGGGTCGTTGCAGATTTATTTATTTATTTTTAAATTTTATTTTAGTTTAGTTTAGTTTTGGCTGCGTCGGGTCTTCATTGCTGCGCGCAGGCTTCTCATTGCGATGGCTTCTCTTGTTGCGGAGCACAGGTGCGCGGGCGTCAGTAGTTGCAGCACGTGGCCTCAGTAGTTGCGGCGCACAGGCCCAGTGGTTGTGGCCTCGGTAGTTGCTCCGCGACATGTGGGATCTTCACGGCCCAGGGCTCCAACCCATGTTCCCTGCACTGGCAGGCGGATTCTTAACTGCTGCGCCACCAGGGAAGTCCTGCAGATTTAATTAGTTAAGCTGAAGCCACACTGGAGTAGGGTGGGCCCTTAATGCAATATGACTGGTGTCCTTTAAGAAGAGAAGCCACAGAAAGACACAGAAGTCAGCCATGTGAAGACGAGGCAGAGATGGGAGTGATGCGGCCACAAGCCAAGGAATGCCTGGGGCCCCGGAAGCTGGAAGAAACAAGGAAGAGCCTTTGGAGGGAGTGTGGCCTTGCCAACACCTTGATTTTGGACTCCTGGCCTCCACAACTGTGAGAGAAGAAATTCATGTTGCCTGAAGTCCCCTAGTTTGTGGTACTTTGTAACAGTTGGTATTAGCCAGGCTTGTCTAGACTCATTGAAGCAAATATCAGATGTCATGTCATTTAGTCGGACGACATTTCAGTCCAGAGCTGGAGACTGGCAGGCTGGGTGGGGTGGGGAGGCGGGTCAGGGAGACTGCGGGTTTGGGGCCTGGACAGCTGGTGGGGGTTAGGGTGAGGGGTTGGGCCCTCGGGGCAGCTGGGGGCTGTGGGTAGTCCTTCCTTGGCCTCCTTATGATGGAGAGGCGTGTTGGACCTCCAGGTGGAGAGCCCTGGCGGGCGATGGGTTTTCAAGTCTGGAGCTCCGAGTGACAGGCCTGGGCTGAGATGAGCCATGAATCTTGTCCAGCAAAGCCTGGGCCGGAACCTGGGCCCTGGACAGCGAGGTCGGCTCTTTCGGCTGTGGCCTTCTCATGGGCCAAGGTCAGTGGCTTGAAGCCTCCCTGGAAAGAACAGAGAAGGGGGACACTTTAGAATGAAAGTGTGCATTTTTAAACACATGGCTTCTCTCAACTTCTAAGTAGCAGTGGTGATTATCGTGTTTAGGCCTGAATGGGAAGTGATATTTCTAATATGAAAATTTAGTCTAATTAGATTTTTCCTAGAAAACAATTTCCCAGCAATGTATCGTGGACATGAAAGCCCCTTGATGAATGACTAGCTAAATTCAGAAGTTTAAGGGTAAGGAAGGAACTCAGTTTCTAAGCCCTAGTTCTGAAAAAAAGGCTTTCTTTTCTTTTTTAGTGCTAGTCTTATTTGAAAAGCCTTATAAATTCATAGAAGAAACCATTGGTACCCTTTTCCTTTAATTGGGGCACAGGATATGGATTCCGGTGGTGACCGGTGGTGACCGGTGGTGACCGGTAGTGTGATTCGCAGGAATGGGACCTTCCGTGCATGGAGTAGTCTGCCAGGTAGGCCGGCCTCTGCTGCCTGGAGGGATGTGGTCTCTGGAATCAAGAGGCCCGGGTTTGAATCCTGACTCAGTCACTGCCTACCCGGGCAGTCTGGGGCAAGTGACAAACCCTCTGAGCCTTGACTTTCTTGTCTGTAAGTGGGGATGGTAATGCCTACTTCGTCAGGTGTTATGAGGAGCAAATCAGATTGCGCCGTGTCTGTAAAGCGTCTGGCAGGGTAACTGCTGGCCACGAGGACAGTGCTGGCCTTGCAGGGTGGCCCAGGTGTCCTAACCTTGGCGTGCTAGGCTGATGGCCCAGCTCCCAGCCCCTCGGAGGCCTGGGGCTTGGACAGAGCCCTCTCCTTCTTCCTGCCTGCAAGCTGGGCTTGAACACCCCCAGCGACATGGGGCTCGTTCCTGGCAGAGGGGAGTCTGGTCTCCCTGTACCCTCTCCCGACCTGTGCCTGTGGCCTCTGCCCTCAGGCAGCTGCGGAGCAGGGGGCTCCTGGGTGACCCTGGTCTTGGTTGTTGGGCCCTTGCTTGAGAATGATCCCCTCCACCACGACACACCCCTTTCCGTGCCATCAGGCGAGAGGCCCCATCTCCACCGTCTCTGTAGTTCTTGTGCCCAGACTGTGCAGCTGCTTTTGTTCGTTTGTAGGATTTCTAGAAGCGTGTGCAGGTGGGAGGAGGGACGTCGTGTGCTGCACGTGCAGGAGGTGGTCCGGCTGCCGTGGCTCAGCCTCAGCGTGTTTACGTGCACAGGGCCCTTCCGTCCTGGTGAGGATGTGTGTGCACCGGGGCGTGTGCCCGACTTCTCCCCCCAGCGACTGATCATGGAGAAGTCGTGCTTCCCCTCTCCAGGCTGTGATTCTGGGAAAGGGGTTGTCGAATGCCAGCTGCGGGAGAGGGGAGCCAGGGCAGTGGGGAGTGGCCCGCCGACCCACAGAGGCCTGAGACGGCCGAGCCCCTCGCCCATAGCCCTGCTGCCCTCCCTGTGCCCCCAGGGTAACGTCCGTGCTCGGAGCCGGGGCTGCCCCAGAGAGAGGGCTGGTCTCGGTGGGATCTGGAACCCAGTTCTGGAGCCGGACAGCCTGGGCACAGATGCCTGGTTCACCACGGAATAACCTTGTCTGTGTGAGCCCTGCTGGGCCTCCATTTCTAATAACCCAGCTCTAAAATGGGGCCACAAGGAGCCACTGCCTCCGTGAAATCCTGTCTTCCCAGAGATGGCGCCTTCTGTCATCACTGTCGTGCCCATCAGCGCCCACCCGCCCTCTGGGGTGCCTGAGGAGGCAGCCCCCCCAAGCCTCAACACTCGCCTGCGTCCGAGACCAGGCGGAGGGGAAGGCCAGGTGCGCAGATGCCCAGCTAGCCCTCTCCCTACACAGCCTCGCCGGGCGCTGTCCTCCCTCGTCCTGAGCACGGGAAGGTAAGGGCCAGGTGGTGCGACACCATCCCGAGTGGGACGTCAGGACCGCAGGAGCCACGGCGGGAAGGGCGCCTGGGGCCCTGGGGTGGCGGGGAGCTGCAGCCTCCGGAGTTCTCATGCCCGTGGTCCCTCGGGCCGGGCTGGGCTCCACAGGAGAAAGTCCGCAGCTGTGAGGGGGCCACAGCCCCTCCACCCCAGCGAGGGGACCCCTGCACGCTGCTAGGACGCACGGAGGATGTCCAGGGAGCGTGCGGGGCCGGCAGAACTGCGGTCTCGCGGCCGGCGTGCCGACAGCGGGTTTTCCGACGGGCTCTGTGAGCGGGTCCAGCGCCCTGAGGCCCCGGGTCACTTCGCATCCCCTCCACCGACTGCAGGCACTTCCTTTCCTCGCCCCCTGCTCCGCCGGGCTGTCTTCTCGAACCTTTCGTTGCTGGCCTCCTCATCACCCCGTCCATCCTCCAGGCTGTCAGTGGGGGCTCCCCACGCTCCCTCGGAAGAGGGGGCCCCACCTTCCTGCTCCCCGCTGGCCCTGCAGCCTCCCGCTCCCCACCCTGGAAAGTGGGCCAGTGATATTCACCCCCTCTCTCTGGAGATGAGAGAAAAGCATCTCCAGCCTGGAGGGGCTGAGAGTCATAATTAACGGGCTGATGAGTGTCCTGATTTCCTTGGGGGAAGAGGGGGGGCTCCCGGCTGTCCTCACAGAGGGGCAGCCGAGCTGGCACAGCTCTTAAGCCTGCAGTCGCTGCCTCGCAGGCCGGGCCCTGCCACCCCCCCGCCCCCCCACAAGCCCGTCCTGCGGTCATCTCACGCCTAGACGGACTGGACGTGTGGCTGCCGTCCTTTGGAAAACACCAAAGACCACGTGGACCGCCCTCCCTCCCCGCCTCCCGCCTCCCGCCTCCCAAGTGCTCCCGGTCCTGTGAAGGGCCAGCCCCATGTAGGGCCCTTAAAGCACCAGCGTTTGAACAGCCTGATCCTGAGTATTAGGAGGGCCCCCTCTGCTGATTCGTACGCTATACGCTCGGGGTTTAATTGGAGCATAATTGTAATCCATATGCCTGTTAAGGTAATTACACTTATAAACCTAGTATAATCCATAGGTCAATGGGTTCAGCGCTAATTGAGGCAGCCGTAATTAACATTTACAAAAATCCTTGCAATTACTGGAATATCCTTTAAGCTGGCCTTCTGAGTTGGTAACGAGGCTGGGCTCAGTGCTCCGTGGCCTCCTAGGGCTCTTTGACTCGGCACACCGGGCCTCCGGTACCAAGTGCCTGCGCCTTACCTCACTGGGGTGGGGTCCGCACCCGCCGTTACCACCCCTGGGCTCTGTGACAGGCACCCGGCTGGTGATGGTAGCACCAGGGGAGCCAGATCCTTGTGACTCAGCTGTCCCTAGCGCTCAGCTTTTGCTCTGGCTCAACAGACTCAGCCTGACAAAGCAGTTCTTCGAGAAAAGAGAACGAGAAATCCGCGTGTTGAACTAGAGGCAAGACCAAACTCCGGGGCATCTGGAGCTTCCTCCCCCGTGGTGGTGATGAGCCTCGCGGGGTTCAGAGGGTCTACCTCCGGGCTTTCTTCCTGCCCCACGCCCTGCACCTGCAGCTGGGCTACACCTGTGCTCCCTCCACTGCCTTGGGGCCGGAAGTGGGGTGGGAACGAGACTGCCCTGAACGCTGGCCTGGCTGTGCCCGCATTCCGTCCCCGTGGCCCCTCCCCAGGTCCATCCAGTGAGGGAGAGTTGGGCCTCGTGGGTGTGGGGCTGCAGGCGGCGGGGCGGGGTGGGGAGGCGGTGCAAGGACCAGGGAGGCACGGCCAGCGCCCAGGGGCTGCGTCGTGGGCCGGTGCTCAGAGGAGCCAGCCCGGAAATCCAGATGCCCGTGATTGCCCATGGCTTTTGCACGGCCTCCAGATCTGTGTGTCCAGGAAAAAGGAACACTCTCTGATGCAGAATGTTCCAGACCGCACCCCTCTCCTCTCGCCACCCCTGCCCAACCCCAGGAAGAGCCCAGCAGCTGCATGCTAGGGCCAGGGCTGCCCCTGTTCCTGTATGTTGCCTGGCTCCTGGTCATGTTTTCAGCTTGGTGAGCCCCACAGAGGCCCACCCGCCGGCCGCCGACCCCGTCCGGAGCAGGAGATAAGCAGCAGCCCCAGCGGGCAGAGTCCATGGCAGGACAATCGCAGGCTCATCTCTTTGGAACCTGCCCTTTGCCTGCTCAGGAAGGCAGTGGCACGCTGGGGGGCACGGGGACGTCCTGTTGTCCTTGCAGTCCCGTCCTCCGGGAGCCAGGTGCTCTCTAGACAGCACCACGTGCGTCCTCTGGGAGGGGTGCTGGCGTAGGTAGCGGGGAGCGTGCACTAGCCTGGGCTGCCTGGCTGCAGGCCCCGCCTCGGCCGCTTGGAGCTGGTGTGACCTTGGCCGGGTAGAAGTTACTTAACCACTTTAAGACTCTGTTTTACATAATGGGGAGATGACGGCTGAATTCAGTAACGTGCACGAACGCTTAGCGTGGTGCCTGGCGCACAGAAAGCACCCGGCTGACGCTGCTGCTGCTGCTGTCGCTGTCGTCACGGTCACTGCCGGGAGCAGTGGAGGAGCAGGGCGCTGGGGCGGGCGGGCTGGACCGGGTGCGCTGTCAGCGGGGCCCGCGTCTCTGCTTTCCCCACCTCGCGTCTCTGGGTCTGGGGTACCTGGGGGCCCCAGCGCTGGCTCTTCTCCCTTCATTTCTGCACGCTCTCCTGTCTCTGCCCAGAGGCTCTGAAACTCTGGCAGAAATGGCCAGATGGGACCAGTTTCTGTAATGGAGGAATGAGGCAAACGAGCGCGGGGGACTTCTCCACGGGGGCCAGGCGGTAGTTCAGGGGCGGCACGCACACGTTGGGGGAGGAGATGAACATCCTAGTGACGGTCGTCACTTCTCGAGCGCCTGCTGTATGCCAGATTCTGGGCTGAGCGCCGCGCAGACTCATTCGCTGATTCCAACAGCAGCTGGATGTAGCTGGCATTTTAGTCCATTTCATGGATGAGGAAATTGAGGCTCAGAGAGGTTGTCATTGGGCCAAATTCATCCAGTCAGGGGGTGGCTGGGCCGGGGTTTGAACCCAGCCATTCTCATCACCACTGTGCTCTCTCCCTCCCAAGGGGAGCCCCCTACCCGCTCTCTCTCGTGGGTGGGCCAGTGGGGCTGGGGGAGGGAGTGGGCCAGAGGGAGGAGGCTGCAGGATGCTGGGGGCAGCCGCCCTCTCCAGGGGGATGAGAGCTGCACCCTGGAGACCCTGCCCGGGGTCTCTATCATGACCATTAGCCTTTTTTTTAACTTCAGTATAATAATTTGTATTTTTTCTTGTTGATTGATAGAACTGTGGGCATTCCTGAGCTCCTGTTCTGGGCCCAGCTCTGCCCTGAGCTGTTTGCATGTGTTGCCTCGCTGAGCCCTCGTGCCAAGCCCACAATGTGGGTGCTGTCATTATCCCCCTTAGAGATGAGTCAAGCCTCTTGCCCGAGGTCACACTGCTGGGACGTCGTGGGGAGGCTGACCCCACTGCTTACAGGCACTGGCTCCTTTGATCCCTGCCATCTTCAAAGGCCATTGCTATGAGGTGGCAGCAGCAGAATTCAAACTCAGGCCGTCCAGCTCCCTAACCTGTGCTCATGTTCACTGTTGAAAATTTAGGAAAACCTGAGAAGTGAATAAAGAAAGTAAACCTCGGACCAGCCCACCATCCAAAGGTGACTTCTGATAACATCTGGAGGTCCACCTTCTGCACAGAGTATGTGGGTTACGTATTCCATCCAAAAATGAGATTAGGAGCACATGTTGTATTTTCTTTTAAGCGATTAAAAAAAATAATTTATTATTTATTTATTTATTTTTGGCTGCGTTGCGTCTTCATTGCTGCACGCAGGCTTTCTTTAGTTGCGGTGAGCGGGGGCTACTCTTCATTGCGGTGCACAGGTTTCTCATCGTGGTGGCTTCTCTTGTTGTGGAGCACGGGCTCTAGGCATGTGGGCTCAGTAGTTGTGGCGCACAGGCTTAGTTGCTCTGTGGCATGTGGGATCTTTCTGGATCAGGGCTCGAACCCGTGTCCCCTGCCTTGGCAGGTGGATTCTTAACCACTGCGCCACCAGGGAAGTCCCAGCACGTGCTGCTTTTGAAATTCCTCTCTTCAGCGACCAGTTCGAAAACACCATCCCACATCAGTAGCGTCCTCCTGTGTCACCGTTTCAATGGCTGAGTCCTACTCCACGTGGACACACTGTGTTGCTAGATATTCCATTGTTTCCAGCCCTTCCTTAGTGTAAACAGGGCTGCACTGAACATTCTTAGAGCAGGGCCTTGCACTTATTAGTGATTTTTTGCATTAAGACGGATTCTCACATGTGGTGTTGCTGGGTTGGGGGACACGCAGAATTCTGAGGGTTGTGGTACTTCTGCAGAATTCTCCCTCCCAATATCAGCTGTGCTCCCAGTACAGACAGTGCTCTGTTTCTTTACATTCTTGCCAACAAATAATACCATCATTTAAAAATACTGTCTCCAGGACTTCCCTGGTGGTCCAGTGGGTAAGATTCTGCGCTCCCAGTGCAGGGGGCCCAGGTTTGATCGCTGCTCGGGTAACTAGATCCTGCATGCATGCCTCAACTGAGTCCGCATGTTGCAACTAAAAATCGCACAGGCCGCAACTAAGACCCGGTGCAGCCAAAATAAACAAATAAATAAATATTTTTAAAAAAAACATCGTCTCCATTGATAGAAAAAAGTTACTGTCCTTGATTGCTAAGGAGACTAAAGTTTTTTTTCATCTTCCTTGGTCACTGATTTTTTTTTCCTTCTGTAAATTGAATATTTATATCCTTTCTTATTCTTGATTGTATATTTTTAAAATCAAGGCTTTTCTTTAATGAGAAATACGCATTTCATCAAAGACGGAATGCAGAGTCTATGGCTCATTTATTCTCCGGAGAAGATGCTTCTTTTTTGTTCCTCTAATCCAATCAGATACTGAGACTAAAAGATTTTGGCAAATTAATTTCTGCATGTGAGACTGTCGGTGTGTATAAGGATCCTAGCCGAGAAAACTACATTTTAATCCCAGTTACTCAAAGTTGTGAGGACACTTCGTGTCACACTGACCAGGGTTGCAATCCCCACTCAGCTACTTTCGAGCACTCTGACCTGGGAATGCTCCTCAGCCCCTGAAAACCTTCACTTTCTGTGCTGTAGAATGAGGACCCCTGAGGTTGCCGTGCGGTTTACATGAGGTCTGGGTGGATGTGATGGGCCTGGTGCTGCGCCTGACACCTAGGAAGGGAGAGGGGGGTTCATATGTCGCTGGTGCTGGGTCAGGCCTCGCTCCTGATGCTGTAAGAGGCCAGGCAAGTGAAGGAAGGGTGAAGTGCTTAAATAACTTGTCTCAGACCAGCTGGGGGCCCAGCCCTGCTGGGACAGCAGTATGCTGATTAGATCAGCAGTGATAAAAAAGCCAGCAGGGCCCTTGGATGCGCCAAGGCCGAGGCAAGGAGAGGGAAAACTAGAGAAATCCTGCAGCTGAGTGATGGGCAGAATGGGTGTTGCAGTTTGCCGCCGGTGGTCTCCTCGTAATCACTAATGTTTATTGAGTATTAAGGTAAATGCTGCCTTATCCCCATTTTGCAGACGAGGGGACTGAGGCACAGAGAGGAAAACAACTTGCCCAAGACAGCACAGCTGGGGAGTGGCCCAGCCGGGACTATGGCTCCTTCTCGATGTGGCCCTGGGTGAAGGGTCTTTGAGGTCTGTACCCAGCAAGTGCCTCCCTGACCTGCTTCTCGTGCTAAGTGTGTGCAGTGTGGGTCAGACCGCGTCGGACTGGAGAAGGAGGAAGGTGCAGAGGCGGCTCTGAGACCACGTCGGGCGTTGTGCAGAGTCTGATTCAGTGGACATGATGGGACTGTGGCCTCCACCCAGGGGGCCTTTAGTTCCATTATAAGATGAGGCCACTCATCCTGGATCTGCCACACCATCTTCGAAGGGCAGAGCCTGAACTCTTGGGCCTGGCATTTGAGATCCTCCTAGAACTGCCCCCCCTAACATTCTGGTCTCATTGTCCGTTCTCCTTACCTCACGCCCTGAATTCCAGGCAGGCAAACCACAGCTAGGCTACTCCAGGCCTCCCTTGCCTGGAATGCCCTCTTCCTGTCCCTGATTCCACACTCTTACTGTTCCTGTGAGTGCAGCCTCCTCCAAGAAGCCTTCCCCGGTGCCACGGGGGAAATTTAGGCATTTCCTCGTCTGGCCCCCCAAGACACCTCATTCTTTTCTTCGTCACAGTTCTCGTGACAGGTCCCTCTCCACACTAGCCCAAGAGCGCCTGGACTCCCAGACCAGGGCGCCTTCATTTTTCTGTCCTCCGGGCTGGCCTCCACTCCAGACCTGATTTTGAGTTGATGAATGAATGAACGAACGTACAAGCGAATGGTCGGCAGATCCGGGCCTCGGGAGTGCTCAGCAGTGCTCGGCAAGTGCCAGCTGGATGCAGTGCTCGGCAAATGCCAGCTGGATGCAGTGCTCGGCAAGTGCCGGCTGGATCAGGGGTGGTGGCCCAGGGGGCCTGCACGTGCTGCAGCCCCAGAAGCACGCTGGATGCACCTCGGAACACATGCGTACCAGCCCCCTTGTCTGTGTTTGGAATTCAGGTCAACAGATAGCTTCGTGTAGTTTGCTTTGTACTCAAACCTCTGTGTCCCCAGGCATTGGAGAGACGAGGATGTGGAACTGAATGATGGCTGTCCTGGAGTAAGTTGCAGCCCATTAGTAAAATCCACTTCCTAGAGGAGGGTTGGGGTGCTGGTCTTGGGGTAGAGCCAAAGCCTCGTGTAACTTTGTCATCACCCAGCTGGTGGGCTCACCCCTGGGGAGGCCGTTGTGGGCCAGGTGTCATCCCTACCTCGCAGAGATGCTAGGCCAGGCTGGCCAGGGAAGGGGGCACAGAGGGCACTGGGTCGGGGAAGCTACGCAGGCGTGGACTGTGGGTGATCGGTGGTGGGGCCCATGCGCTGGGCAGGGGCTGGGTGACGCGGCACACAGATGGAACCCGTGAGACCCTGGGGGGTCCGGGGAGCCTGGGAGGGTGCAGGAGTCGGGGAGGGGAAGCACAGAGGTAGCTGAGGGGTGTGACCTCGGCCCCGTCCCATCAGTGTGCCCTGACCCCTCGGATGCTCACGTGGAGCCTGTCCTCTTGTACCTGCTTCTTCCCTCGTCCTTCCTGCCCTGCCTGACGCTGCGGAGTCACAGGGGAGAGGTGCCCTGACGACTCTGGGTGACAGTCGAGGGCGCACGAGGCTGCGAGAGAGAAGCAGCCACGTGACCCCTAGTTCTCACGCCGCAGCTGGACAGACAACTGCATCAGCTGCCTCAGGGGCCGCCCTGCAGCTGCCGGGCCACCTGGCCCGGGGAACGGGCCCAGCAGCTTCCTGGGAGTGTTCTCAGAGCCTTTCTGGGGGAGGGAGGCACAGTGAACCTTCTGGAATCTGAGCCCCAAGTCAGGGAGCGGCTGGAAGGCTTCCCGAGTCCTCCCTGAGCGGACGTCCTCCCGGGGCTGTTGGGCCTCCTCATCCCCAGGGAGCTGCCGTCCGCCCTGCACTCACAGCGGGCCTACGTGCAGCTCATGCCTTGTGCTCTGCCCAGCCCACTTTCTAGAGAAGGTCAAGGGCGGCGGGAGGCGTAAGCCACTTGCCCAAGGTCCCACGGGGGGGCGGACGGGGCCTAGCCCTCGGCAGTCTGACTCTGAGGCCGTCTGTGCTCTGAGCCACTCGTCTCGCCTCCCTCTCAGTTGTGGGGGGCCCCAGCCTCTCCCGTGGGGGGCGGCGTTTGGCTCGGGTTTGCCCGGTTCAGACGCGGAACCTCCTGGGAAGGCTTGCCGGAGGACGTCGGGGCAGAGCCCTGCGCCGGGCGGGCGGGGCCGGCGGGGGGCAGGCCAGGGGCACTCGCCACGCTGCCGCCGCTCCCCGCCGCTCGCCCAACATGTGACAGAACGGCTCACGACCCACTTTTATTTTGGTAGAGCTTTTAGTCCCCATTTACATGTTTTGTTTTTCCTTTATAGTCCCAAGTGTCGAGCCTAGCGGAGCACAGATGTCTCACCAAACAAAAATAGCTCCGCTCCAAGGAGGGCTCTGCGGCCACAGGCGTTCTCATGCTCTCAGCAAAACCAAGTTCTCTTGCCAAGTGCTCTTTGGGAGGATGTTTGGAAAAAATGTCAAGGCATTCATTTTTCTCTCGACCTTTTCGGTTGAAATTGCGGGGCCTTAACACTGGAAGTAAAAGAAGTTATAAATAAAGACGCAGCCAATGGCCAGGCCTGGCCTGCTCTCCCGACCGGCCACTGATGGTTTCTCTGCAGCTGTTACCAAGCACAAGGGTCCCGCGGTGGCCCTGCCTCTATGAGAGGAAGTTAACAATCATTTCCAGACAGCAGAGGGACCAAGAGCAAGGTTTCCACAGTAGCGAAGAGGGGAGGCCTAAAGAGAGAGGGGGCGGCAGAGGCCAGCGCCCAGGAGGCCCAAGGGGTGGGCTTCCCCTAGACGGTACCATCGGAAGGTGCGTCTGAGAATGTTTGCTCAGTCTGTCCTGGAGTTTGGAAGTGTCGGTTCTTTACTGCCGTCTGGTTCTCCGGCAGCACTGACCATCTGCTGGAGGGGTCTGGGTGGGTCCGAGGGCACCTGCTGGTGATGCATCCCAGCTGGCTCTGACTGCATTCGCTCTCCTGCACTCTCCTGGCTATGGGTGGGTCCCAGGCTCCTGGCCAGGGGGCTGGCTGGCTTCCCCAGGGCCCACATCCTTCCAGGGAAGCCAGGACCTGAGTTGCCTGCCGACATGAAGGCCACCCACCAAGGCCACAGAGGGGATGTGATGGCGGGGCTGAAGGTGTATCTGCTGGTAAAGATGGCACACGTGGGCCCCGGTCTGCCCGGGCTGGAGGCCACCTTGCTGTGGGGTTATTTCACGCAGGATAACGAGCCGTTCTTTTGCCTTCGTGCTGGAGGACTTCCTTCGGCAAGTCTGGTCCAGCCCATGGTGCGGAGAGGTGGGTTCTTGGCAGTGCTGGGGTTTACTGCACTTTTGGTCCTTTGGTGGCACTGACTCTCTGTTGTGGGGCCTGAGGGTGCCTGTGTGGGGTGCGTAGTGCTGGCTCTGGGGCCCGTGGAGGGTAGGTGGCTGCAGAGTGACTCCCTGCAGTGGCGTTGCCACCCGAGGGGCCACTGGAAGCCTCGAGGCTGGCAATGCGGCAGCTTCAGGCACGCAGGGAAGAGGCGTAATTTCCACTTTCCAGGTCCTGGATCTGGCTGGCATCTTGTGCAGTGGCCCCAGAGTCCTGTCTTGACCACAGCTTATGATCTCAAGGTATAAACCCAGGTCCGCATGAGACAAGCAGCCAGTGATGGCTTCATATACTCACTAGTTAGTTTTTCATGGGAGAGATTTTATTTTGGTTTAAAAATTTGTTTTTAATTTTATAAATGTAATATGTTCACATTGGAAAATTTGGAAATTATGAACAATCCGAAAGAAGCAGCTTAAAAAAAAAAATCCTTTTGTAATCCACCGATAACATCAATTAACATTATGGCATATTCTCTTCCAGCCCCCTCCTTCTTTTAGTATTTTTAAGCATAATTGAGATTGTGTTTTACGTACGGTTTTACCGCCTGTACTTGTCAGCCTTGAAATAGGCTCATCTGCATTTTCTATATGGGCTGCAGGGAGAAGGCCAGATTGCTGAGGTTTAGCTGAAGCTGTGGAAGAAGGAAATCCAAAAATATCCTTCTCATTGGCTTTGCACAGGCAACACCATGGCCTCATGTTTTCCTTCTAGTGAAATAGAGGCCGAATTAGCCACTAAGAGTGACGCCCCTGACGGGCGCTTGGTGATTACGCTCACAGAGTGTGTGCTGTGCTCTCGGCCAAGACCACAGACGAGGAAGGGGCTGCCACGGGGGGAATGCCGAGCCCAGCCCCTTCCTGAGGAGCTCCTCGAGAGCTCTCCAGGGTCTTCTGCAAAGCAAACACTTTACGGGGAGCTGAGGGGTCTTCTGTCAGACACCCACTACTTCTTCACCCTAGTCCCACCCTGGTTACAAGAGAAAACAATCTAAACCATGGAAAGCACTTGGAGAGACTTATGCTTCTGACAAGATGGAGTAGAAGTCCTTTCCCTATTCCTCCTGCTCAGTGCAACTAAAACCCTGGACATCAGCTGTGAAACAAACATAAGAAGACTCTGAAAGGTGGAGAGAAGAGGGCAGACCGGCCAGGGACCGCGGGACCCAAGGAATGAAACGATGGTGCGTTCCCTGGGTTTTCTTTTTGCTTCGTAGACCCCATACTTGGAAGTGAAGAGGCCAGCAACCCGGCAACACCAGTGGACACAGAGGAAAAGCCCCCACGGAAGCCTGCTCTCTCAGGCAGCCTAGCAAGACAGAAACTTACAGACGATAACCACTCTACTCCAGCCCAATACCACAGAATAAACTGGTCTCTTCCCATCCATGCCAGCAAGGGCCCAGTGGGGAGCCTAGACTTCCACCTTCTTGAGGCTGTAATGAGCCCCTCACCACTGGGGTGGGGGGTGGATGTCAGAGGAAGCCAGGTAGGTAGGGAGCCAGGGCGATAAAGAAGGCTCCTCAGCTGGGGTGTCGGTGGTGGCCACATGGAGATTCTGTGCTTCTACCCCAACCAGCAGTAAAAAGGCCGCCCCCTCCCACTCCCACTCACAGTGTCGATAGAGACCACATGGGAAGCAATCATGAGGCATTCCTGGTCCTGCCAGCCAGGGTGGCCCCACCCTCACTTCAGTGTCAACAGAGGCCCAGTGGGGAACCTGGATTTCTACCCCCTCTGGCAGCTCTACCCTCTTTCACCTGCTGGAGCTGTGTGTTCCCCAAAAAGCCAGCCTAAAGAGAAGGTTTAAATAAGATCCAGAGTCTCATACCATAATACCCAAAATGTCCACATTTCAATACAACATCACTTGTCATACCAAGAACCAAGAAAATCTCAACCTGAATGAGAAAAGTCAGTCAGTAGACACCAGCAATGAGATGACACAGATGTTAGGACAAAGATTTTAAAGCAGCTGCTTTAAAAATGCTTCAACAGTCAATTGCAAATATGCTTGAAACAAATGACCAAGTAGAAAATTTCAACAAAGAAGTAGAAAGTCTCAGCAAATAGAAGATGCAAAGAAGAACCAACGAAAATCTTAGAACTGAAAAATACAGTAGCCAAAATAAAAAACTCAGTGAATGGTCTTGATAGCCCCTTGGAGGGGACAGAGGAAACATCTGTGAACATGAAATTAGAAAAATAGAGGTTACACAGTGGAGAAGAGAAAAAAATAGACTGAAAAAAAATGCATAGACATTTCACCAAATAGATAACAAATAAACACATAACAACAGGGGTCTCCAACCCCCGAACTACGGACCGGTACTGGTCTGTGGCCTGTTAGGAACCGGGCCGCACAGCAGGAGGTGAGCGGCGGGCGAGTGAGCAAAGCTTCATCTGCCTCTCCCCATCGCTCCCCATCGCTCGCATTACTGCCTGAACCATCCCACCCCCGCCCCCGGTGGGCGGAAAAATTGTCTTCCACGAAACCAGTCCCTGGTGCCAAAAAGGTTGGGGACCGCTGCAAAAAAGATGTTCAACGTTATTAGTCATTAGGGAAATGCAAAAAACCACAATGAGCTATCACTACATACCTATCAGAATGGCTAACATAATAGTGACAACAGCTAATGCTGAAGAGGATGCTGAGAATCTGATCCCTTAGACATTGTTGGTGAGAATATAAAACGGTACAGCCACTTGGAAAAATAGTTTGGCAGTTTCTTAAAAATCTAAACATGCAACTGTCAGGAATCCCCTGTCAGTCCGGTGGTTAGGATTCTGTGTTTTCACTGCCGAGGGCACCGGTTCAATCCCTGGTTGAGGAACTAAGGTCCCACAAGCCACGTGGCATGGCCTAAATAAATAAATAAATAAACAAACATGCAACTGTCACAGGACTTGGCAGTGGCACTCCTGGGCATTTATCACAGAGAAATGAATACTTACATTCACACAAAAACCTCTACATGAATGTTCATAGCAGTTTTTCTCCAAGCCCCAAACTGGAAGCAACTCAGATGTTCATCAGTGGATGAATAGTTAAACTGTATATCCATTGCACAGAATACTACTCAGCAAGGAAAAGAAACTATTGATACAGTAAATAGATCTCCAGTGAAAAAAGCCTATCCCCAAAGATTATGTGCTGTCTAACCCATTGTATATAACATTATTAAAATGATAAAATTATAGTGATGGAAACGGATTAGTGGCTGGAAAGGGTTAAGGTGTGTGATGGGGTAGGAGGGAGGTGGGTGTGGTTATAAAGGGCAACATGAGGGATCCTGGTGGTGATGAAAATCCTCTATATTTTGACTGTAAGTGTATCAATACTTTGGTTTTGATATTGTTCTGTAGTTTTGCAAGATGTTATTATTAGGGGAAACCACATGTGAATCTACAGTTATCTCAAAATAAAAGGTTTACTGAAAAAAACAATGAAACTGGGGCGGGGGGGAAACCCCTTTGTATGTAGCAACCCAGAAAAATGCCTGTGATATAATCTGAAGTGACAGGAGCCGATGACAAACTTTCTTGTTTCAGAGTGATGACAATTCTGGAATAAGCATGCTTGTTGGGGGAAAGAGACTGGAAGGCAACGTACGTTGAGCTAGAGGATTGAAGTCAACCTGTCATTTATCTGTCTGTCTGTCTGAACATTGGTCTCCTTCGGTCCTTCCTTGTTCTCCAGTGGGAGACGGATGAGGAAGAGGGTGGTTGCAGTGTAGGGTGCTGAGTCTGGGGTGGGTCTGTGCACTATGCGTGGAATTATGGGTAATGTTTTGTTCTTATCTCCAAGTTCCAAACGTGATATGGCTATATTAATTTTTTATGATGGAGGAAGTTATATATTAAAAAAGGAAACCACACGAGCAAAGTAAGGCCCTTCTAGCCATTCTTGGGGGAGCTCATAGGGTGCACGGGTCACTGCACAGTCGTCTGACAACAGCTCTGGATTCTAGGGACTCGGGGGGTGGGGTGGGATTTGCTCTGAGCCCTTTGCTGCTGGGGCTTTCCCCTGCACTTCCCTGACACAAGCGCATCCCAGAACCAGATCGCTGGTGGTGGGCCTCACAGGCCAGACACCCGTGTTCTAGTCTGTTCTCCCACAAAGCCATAAACCAGAAGGAAATTTCCAGGCAGTGGTGGGGCAGGGGCTGTCACAGGAGCCCATGTCTCCGTTCAGCAGTGATGTCCTCACCCAAACATGTCCCATGCTAGGTTCTGTGATATTGAGGTTTATAATAAGAAACATATATTTGGTCTTCCTCTCTGTTTCTGGCACAGAGCCCCGAAAACCTTTGGAACTTCCTAACTGATAAAGAGCAATAAAGGTATCTCATGTTCATAACAAACCCCTTTCAACCACCTCTGAGTTTATGTTAATGAGGTGACTTTTGGAAAGTCCCAGGGATGGGTCTGGTTGCCAGGGGAACCAACGTTGTGATTAGAGGGTTGGTACTTTCATTTCCCCCCTAACACCCCAGTGGAGGGGAGAGGAGCTGGGGGGTGCGGTCAGTCACCAGTGGCCGATGCTTTAGTCATTCATGCCTACGTAATGAAGACTCTGTAGAAACCCAGAAGGATGGGCTTCCGGAAGCTTCTGAGTTGGTGAACACGTGGAGGTGCTGGGAGAATGGTGTGCTGGGAGAGGCCGTGGAAGCTCCTTGCCCCTTTCTTCCTACCTCACTCTGTATCCTTTATAATACCCTTTAAAATAAACTCGTAAACGTAGGCAAATGTTCGTCTGAGTTCTGTGAGCTGCTCTAGCGAATTAATTAGTTGACCCTGAGGAGGTGGTTGGGTGCACCTCTGATTTATAGCGGGTAGATCAGAAGCACAGTGACCGCTTGGACCTTGGTATCTGAAGTTGGGTGGGGGACAGTCTGGGACTGAGCCCTTAACCGTGGGAGCTGACACTCTCTCCAGGTAGACAGTGTCAGAACTGACTTGGATTGTAGGACAGCCAGCTGGCGTGGGAGAATTGCTTGGCGCTGGAAGCTCCACGCGTTCTTAACGCACACTCTGCTCAGATGTGCACAGACCGCACGCCAGGTGACGGGCGAGGCCCACCTGAGACGCTCAAGGCCTCCCCTGGGCGAGCTGCCCCTTCCTGCAGCATCCCGTGGCACTGAGAGGCAAGTGTGAGTAAGGAGGGCATTTTTCTTCCCTTGGAAATAATTTTTGGTTGAGGTAGAGGGTTTTGTTTGTCTGCTTGTTCTTGGACCGAGTGCAGAAGTAAGGAAGGCCTGGTAAGGAAGGCCTTGCATCCTTTACTGGAAGTCAGTAAAGAGCGCAGGTCCTGCTGGCCGGCTTCGTAGGTCACAGTTCCCAAGAAGTCACTTGTTGGCCTTTCTCTGCTGACATGCATTTAGGTTTAGGGTTACGGTTTAGCTTGGGGGGAGTGGGACCCATCAAGCTGGGTTTCTGGGTTTTGCACCTATTTTTAGAAAGGGCACTATTTTTAAATTGAGAGCGGCCAGCTGAGTCTCCGTCTGTCCTTCAGAGTCGGCATTAGGAAGCGGCCCAGTGCTCTGAGACCTGACATGGAAGTGAGGCGGCCCCTTGCCTTGCTTCCTGGGTGGCCACCTTCATCCAAGAATTTCAAGGTCTTTTCTGGTATCCGTTCTTGGCACGTCTGGGTCCGTCGGGCGGGGAGGAAGCCCAGCTCCCACCGTCCCAGCATGCAGCCACAGACCTGGGGGCATCTGGCCTTGCTCAGGGTCACCGGGCAGCCGCTGAAGAGGCTGGCAAACAGAGCCTGGACTGTGCCTGCCAGCTCCCTGCTCCAGCCCAGGGACTGGGTGACAGCAGGTCCAGCTGGCCCAGAGGACCACTGCTGCCCCTCTGCCTTTGTGTGTGGTGGAGAAAATTGGACTTTATACCTTCAGAAACCTGACAAAACAAAGGCACCAGGTGGAGAGAACCCCTGCTGTCCTTGGAGGGCCTCTGGGGGGGTGGGCTCAGTGCGGCCCGCTCGGCCCCTGGGTGGCCGCAACGCTGGGCTTGGCCACCACGCACTATTTGTTGTGGGCAGTCATCATGCTACGCTCAGCGGGTGAGGCCCAGGGACAGGTGCGCTGAGCCCGGTGGTTCCCCAGCGCACCTGGCCCAGGGGTGGCACCTTCTCCAGTGTGTGTTAGGGGCCAGATCCCGGAGACAGGACATGTCATCACATCCCCTCTGCACGCCCAGGTGCCCTCCCGGTCCCCGGAGTCTGGTTACCATCATTGGGTCCCCCGGGACAGCACTCTCGGAAGCGTTGTCCTTGCACCCCAGGGGCACACTGCGACTTGTTTCCTGGTGGGGCGGTAAGCTGGGAGACCTTGGGTGCCAGCCACCACTTCGGGGCCTCTTTCCCCCGGTTTTCCCAACATTGACGCTAAGCCGTTTGGCTTAGGTGATGTGTGTTGCCGGCGTAACTGTAATGTAGGCCTTTGGAGTGCTGGAGCAGCTGGGCCCAGCTTGCAAGAGTCAGGGGACTTCCCTGGTGGCACAGTGGTTAAGAATCCACCTGCCAATGCAGGGGACACGGGTTCGAGCCCTGGTCCGGCAAGATCACACGTGCCGCGGAGCAGCTGAGCCCGCGAGCCACAACTACTGAGCCCGCGCGCCTAGAGCCCGTGAGCCACGGGAAGCCAAGAGAAGCCACCGCAACAAAGAGTAGCCCCCGCTGGCCGCAACTAGAGAAAGCCCCTGCGCAGCACCGAAGACCCAACACAGCAATCAATCAATCAATCAATAAGATGGGTCTGTCTTAAAAAAAAAAAAAAAGTCAGTTGCGCGCATCTCCCTGGCCCTGGCCAGCCGTGCAGCCGTGCCGTGTCGGTAGCTTGAATCGGCCGCGCTGCAGGTATGGACGCTGGCCGGCCGTGCCGTGTCGGTGGCTTGAATCGGCCGCGCTGCAGGTATGCACGGTCAGCAATGCTACACACCAGGGGTGACCCCCGACCCCACCAGGAGCCGGCTTACCAGCCCGCCTCTACCTTTTCGGGTCTTTTGTGCAGAGTTAATGGGATCCCAGCAGAAGCTTGGCCAGGTCGCCATGAGGCTGTTGGGGTGAGGGGTGGATGGGCAGCCGAGCTCTTCACCTCGGCAAGGAGGCCAAGGGTCTGAGGGTCCGCAGCCGTGCCTGGAGGGCGGTTTGTTCATCTGCGCCCCCATACCCTTTCTGGTGGATTCCCCCCGGCAACTTCGCTTTGCCCTGGAGCAGTGCCCTACCTCACGACCCCCAGTTCTAGGAGTGAGGGCCCCCAGGCTACACTCCCTTATCCTCCAGGCAGAGCTCCCAGCAGGCAGGAGAGGGCAAGGGGAGAGGGCAGTTCGCTGCGGCTCCGGAAGCTCGAGCTGGGGCTCCTGCCCTGGTCTCAGAGTCCCAGAGGGCGTGGACCCTGCACCTCCGCCCTCTGGACACCCCAGCCCTTTGTCCCCATCTCTGTTGGGGCTAAACGTGCTTGGCTCTGTCCTCACAGTGGATGCAAGCTCCCTGTGGGCCGGTCCTGCCTTGGTCAGCTCTGTGTCCGCAGGCCTGGGTAGAGCAGGACATGATAAATGTTCCTTAAATGAGAGAGGACACGCACCAGGGAGTTAGCATGTGCTCGTGGTGACCAGAGGCACAGGCGGGTCAGATCTCAGCCCAGCCACTGGCTGCCCTCTGTGTGCCTTTGGCTGTCCTCCTCAGCCTTGGTCTCCTCCGCTCGTAAATGGGTGTAAATAATAGAATAGAAGAGACACAGGTAAAGTTCTTGGTCTGCTGCCTGGCTCCTAGCAGTGATTAATGTGTAGTAACTAGTATTATTGTTATTAATGACAATGTCCTTTACAGTCTCCTCTGTGGGCAGTTTTGAGTCTTTTCATATCCCCGGATGACCACAAGCAGCAGTCTTGGTGACACGGGGCAGTACTGTTGGTTCATATTCCGGGGCAGCCTCATGTGGCTACTTGTGCTACTAGCCGTGGCTCGTGATCTCCTGTGGTTGAAGGAGTGATATTTCTCTGGGTTAGACGCCTGTGCACACACCCGTGCACACGCACGCACAGGTACCCATGCACACGCATGCGTGCATTCAGGCACTACATGGACACACAGGCACACCATGTACACGCACACTCACGCATGCACCACGCATGCACACTCGTGTGGATGCTTGTACACACATGCACACACTTGTGTACACACATGTGCGCATGCAGACAGCTGCTCCCTGTGATCTCTAACACGCGGTTTCAGTAGCTGTATAATGTTCCATGGTTTTTCCTAAAATTCCTTTAAATTAACCTTATTGAAAAATACCATAGTAGAGAGAAGTGCACATAAGTGCACAGCTTGATGTATTTTCACAGAGTGAAACATATCTCAGTAACCAGCCCCAGGTCAAGAATCAGGACATTTCCAGGCCCCCAGAAGTCCCCACATTCCCCCTTCCTGTCACTCCCCTGTTACCAGGACGACCACTCTCCTGACTCCACGTGTTTATGAGGTGGAACACGCAGTGAGCTCTCTCTTGTGTCCTGGCTTCTGCTCGGCACCGACGCTGTGAGATCCTCCCGTGACTGTGTGTAGGCGTGGATTGCCCACTCATGGCTGTTCAGTTTCTGCTAGTTCTCCATTATACTGACGTGGGCACTGGGGGCACCGGAATATTCCTATGCGCCCTGTGCACACGTGAGATGCATTTCTGCTGGGTGTGTGCTTGGCACTGGGAGCCCTGCGTCTGATGCTGTTCGTCGTCATAGTCTGGTGAGGGGGACACGCCTGCCAGGTGAGAGCCTGGGCTTCCAGAGCAAGCGGGAATGTGGAGGGCAGGGCAGCCTGAAAACACAGTTGTAGCATGTATGAGAACTTAATTCCTTTTTATGACTGGATGCTGTTTCATCACGTGAATGTACCACATTTTATTTATCCAGTCATCAAGTAATGGACACTTGGGTTGTTTCCACTTTTCGGCTCTTGTGAATAATGCTGCTCTGAAATTCCATGTACAAGTTTTTGGTAGACATATATTTTCAATTGTCTTGGATATATACCTACTTGTGGAATTTCTGGGTCAAGTGGTGACTCCATGTTTAACTTTTTGAGGAACAAGCAGCCATTTTTAAAGATTGGATAAGCCTGTGTAAGGAGAAGACTAAATGTATTCACTGCCATTCAAGAAACTTAACATAACATGGTAAATGTGAACCTTTTGAGCCTCGGCCCAAACATCCCCGAAGGTCCCCACGCATTACCTGGGAGCCGTGTCCCCACGTGCCTGGGAGGAGGACCTTGGAAGGTAGAGGGGCCATCGTGGTGTTGGTGGTAACAGAGTCCAGCCCATCAGTGAGATCAAAGAAACTCATAAATGGAAGTATTTTCGTGGTTTTTCTTCTGAGTTCACTCCTTTAACCAGCTCTCATGGGATGGGTGTTCGGGAGCCGTCAGCACGCTGGGGAGACTGAAGTCCCTGCTGCGTGGGCTCGCGGGCTAGCGGAGGAGGATGGGCGATGGCGAGGGTAAATCGGCAGGTTATATTCTGTGCGAGAAGGCAAGAGGGGCTCTAGACCGTGAGCGGTGTGCAGGGGAGTGGGGTGCCGTCTGCCGTGGCGGCAGGTGCAGCGGTACAGGGAGTGAGAGACATCAGGGCTTCTACTTTTATTCTGCCAGGGTGGCCCATGCTGGCGTTTGCACAGAGGACAGAGCTGACTTCAGGTTTGGAAGGGGTCGCTCTGACTGCTGTGTTGAGAGGTTACTGAGGGGGGCGGTGAGGGCAGGAGCAGGGAGACCGGTTAGGAGGCTTCTGCAGAAATCCACTGAGAGGTGGTGGTCCCTTGTACAAAGTAGTGGAAGCACCTTGTAAAGAAAATACTCTGTTCCAATAACACGGAAATACGTCCGCTGGAAAGCGGACGCCGCCTCAGTGCTGTGCTCCCGGGGATAATCATCACTGCTGCCGTTTGACATAGGTCCCCCGGACTCTTCCATGTGTATATAAACACATACTTTTTTACTTCAATGGGATTATACCATAAGTATAAAGCTCAGTAGTCTTGTTTTCCCCCTTGATATACCCTGGGTGTCTGTGTCGATGTACAGGGAGCCACCTTCTTTTTGCAGCTGCAAAGGCACATGCGACACGGTTGTGCTGTTATGTGTTTAATAATTCCCAGGCTCGAAGACATTGCTCTTCCTACTTTTTCACTATTTTAAACAATGTCGAGGTGAAAATTCTTACATAGACATATGTGTGGATGTTTTTAAAAATAAACTTTTTGGGACTTCCCTGGTGGCGCAGTGGTGAAGAATCCACCTGCCAATGCAGGGGACACGGGTTGGAGCCCTGGTGCGGGAAGATCCCACATGCCACGGAGCAGCTGGGCCCGTGCGCCACAACTACTGAAGCCCGGGCGCCTGGAGTCCGTGCTCTGCAGCGGGAGAGGCCACCGCAATGCAACAAAGACCCGGGGCAGCCAAAAATAAATAAATAAATAAACTTTTCACGTTGGAATAATTTCATAGGCACAGAAAAGTGGCCGAGATGGCACAGAGGCTTCCTGTCCTCTCTCCACCCAGGTTCCTCTCTTGTTAGGATCTTACATTCCACGGTCCACTTGTCACAACTAAGAAACCGAATTGGGTACATACATTGTTAACTAAACTCCAGACTTGATCTGGATTTCACCACAAACATATATTTCTGTATACTTGTTTGATTATTACTTTAAAATAAATTCCCAGGGACTTCCCTGGCCATCCAGCAGTTAAGACTGCGCGTCCGCTGCAGGGGGCATGGGTTTGGTCCCTGGTCAGGGAGTTGAGATCCCACCTGCTGCGTGGCATAGCCAAAAAGCAAAAGGAATAAAAATAAAAATAAAATAAAATAACTTCCCAGAAATGGAACGGCTGGGTCACAGGGAACATGTAGTTTAAGTCCTGCCTTATTGCTCCCGAGAAAGATGCTGCCGTGTTGTCATCCCACGGAGTGGAGGAGGGTCCCACTGCCCCCACCCTCACCAGCTGCTGAGCGTTGTCACCAGGGTGAGAGCATGGAACTCTGGACTCTGGGTCACCTGTGTCAACTCGGTCATTTTGTAGACGAGGAAAGCGAGGCCCCAAGAGGGAAGGTCCCTGCTCCCAGTTATGGAGCGTTGAGTCTCAGAGCCAGGATGGAGCTGGGCAGCTTCGCACTCGCAGCCCAAAACACCGAAGATTCTACCTTCCCAAACGGTGATTTCGTACCCCTGAGACTTGGACAGGTCCAGGTTCACATTTGAGACATGGGAAACGAAAAGCCACCCTCACAGCCTGCAGGCACACAGGCCCAGGTGCCGCAGTCAGCTGCCCTGAGCCTGGGGTCATCATGCTGTGCCCGTGCACACACCAGGCTCAGGTCCACCACCCCGGCCCCGGTGCCCTGGGAGCTGGGTCTGTGGTCGCACCTGGTTCGGAGCAGGTGACTCAGCACCCCAGTGCTGGCTCCTCTGTGAGTTACATCTTCCGTCGGACAGCGCGTGTTCTCTGTGTGCACGTGTGTGAAACCTGCAAGACAAGCAGATGAGACCCTCCTGCCAAAATATTTGTTGTTGCACAGAATAGAAAGTCTTTTTTTTTTTTAATGTATTTATTTATTTATTTTTGGCTGCTTTGGGTCTTCGTTGCTGTGCACGGGCTTTCTCTAGTTGCAGCAAGCGGGCTTCTCATTGTGGTGGCTTCTCGTGTTGCCGAGCACGGGCTCTAGGCGCGTGGGCTTCAGTAGTTGTGGCACGCAGGCTCAGTAGTTGTGGCTCACGGGCTTAGTTGCTCCATGGCATGTGGGATCTTCCTGGGCCAGGGATCGAACCCATATCCCCTGCATTGGCAGGCGGATTCTCAACCACTGCACCACCAGGAAAGCCCTAGAAAGTCATTTCTGACATATGGTTCTCAACACACAGCTGCACCAAACCAGCAGAACAGTGCTGAGGGTTACAGGTTCGCCAGAGAGTGGGAGTCGGGGACCACGCCAGCGGCGGCTCGTCTCCCTGCGGGAAAGTGCCCTTGGGATTCGTTCCCTCCCCCAGAGCAGCGCCCCCCAGGGAGGGACTTGGTCATAGTCACCTCGGATCCCCAGAGCCTGACTCAGGGCTGCTAGGGGCTTCCCTTTGGCTTTAAACTTCACGAGGCGTCCTGTGTGCAGAAGTGGTGGGAGCATCAGGACTGTGGAAAACCAGACACGGGACCTGCATCCGAGGTCCAAGTTCACAGGGAGTGATACCTGGCCTCTGAGCTGTCCCAAGGGCACAACCAAAGTCCTGAGGAGTCTGGGCCAAGGGAGGGGAGTGGTCACATCCCACTGGGCACCTGGAGCGGTCCCGGAAGATGCAGCGTCTGAGTTGGAGGGTGAGAGGGAGGATGTGTAGGGAGCAGGGCGAGCGGGGGGTGGGAGGGAGGGAGGCAGGCAGAGGGGAGGGCATGGGCAGAGGTGCAGGGGTGGGGGGAGAAACCGTGGGCCTGTCATCTTGAAGAACTAAGGACGGATTCCAGGGTCTCGCCTGCTGAGGCTACGCTGTCCTCTCGGCCCTCAGCACACGGTCATCCCTGGGGCTCCTTCTCAGCCTCCTCTCCTTCTTGATCTTCAGATGCCGCAGGCTGCAGGCTGGCTTGGCTGAGGCCACTTGCTCTCCTTCATTCTCCCCCCAGGCAACCCGCCCAGGCCTGTGACCGTAAACCCAGCCAGGGGTGCTCCCCCAACCTCAGCCTGCAGCCGGCCCTCCCGACCTCTGGCATCAGTAGCCTTGTGACCTCTGCCCTAGCCCATCATTCGACGTCTCCAACCTGGCAGGTTCAAAACAGAGCCCTTTGGAAGTTTAAGCATAAACAGGATATTTGCATAGCCTTAAACTACCCCTCACCAAATATTTAGCAGTTATAAAGGGGAAAATGGGGAGTTTACAGTGGAGGATTCTGGTAGACTCAACCTTAGCCAAGTGATCAAGGCGGATGTCAGCTGCAGTAAGACATCACGTACTCCTGACACCGCGCTGAGAAGGACACCGCAGCCCTGGGTGCCCTTCCCCATAAACATGGGAAGACTCTGTTGTACCACAGTGAGGAGGGAGTTGAAACAGGGAAATGAACAGATCCTGTGCACGAATGTTCATAGCACCGTTCTTCACAATGGCTGAAAGGCGGAAGCAACCCAAATAAATGTCCATCAGCCGGTGAATGGGTAAACAAAATGTGGTCTTTCTTTATGATGGAATATTTTTTTTTCTTAACTTTTTATTTTATACTGGAGTATAGTTGATTAACAATGTTGTGTTAATTTCAGGTGTACAGCAAAGTGATGCAGTTATATGTACACATGTATCTATTCTTTTTCAAATTCTTTTCCCATTTCATTTGTTACAGAATATTGAGCAGAGTTCCCTGTGCTATACAGTAGGTCCTTGTTGGTTATCCATTTTAAATATAGGAGTGTATACATGTCAATCCCAAACTCCCTAAGTACCCTTCCCTCCCACCCTTCCCCTCTGGTAACCATAAGTTCGCTTTCTAAGTCTGTGAGTCTGTTTCTGTTTTGTAAATAAGTTCATTTGTATCCCTTTTTTTTAGATTCCGCATTCCCTTTCTCCATCTGACTTACTTCACTCAATATGACAATCTCTAGGTCCACGCATGTTGCTGCAAATGGCATTATTTCATTCATTTTAATGGCTGAATAACATTCCATTGTATTATATGTACGTACCACATCTTTTTTTTTTTTTTTTTTAATTTTATTTCTTTATTTATTTTTGGCTGTGTTGGGTCTTCGTTTCTGTGCAAGGGCTTTCTCTAGCTGCGGCAAGTGGGGGCCACTCCTCATCGCGGTGCGCGGGCCTCTCACTATCGCGGCCTCTCCCGTTGCAGAGCACGGGCTCCAGACGTGCAGGCTCAGTAATTGTGGCTCACGGGACCAGCTGCTCCGCATCATGTGGGATCTTCCCGGACCAGGGCTCGAACCTGCGTCCCCCACATTGGCAGGCAGACTCTCAACCACTGCGCCACCAGGGAAGCCCCACATCTTCTTTATCCATTCCTCTGTCAGTGGACATTTAGGTTGCTTCCACGTCTTGCCTATTGTAAGCAGTGCTGTGATGAACATTGGGGTGCATGTATCCTTGCGGACCATGTTTTTCTCCAGCTATATGCCCAGGAGTGGGATTGTAGGATCAAAAGGTAGCTCTATTTTTAGTTTTTTAAGGAACCTCCAAACTGTTCTCCACGGTAGCTGTACCAATTTATATTCCCACCAACAGTGTAGGAGGGTTCCCTTCTCTCCACACCCTCTCCAACATTTATTGTTTGTAGATTTTTTTGATGATGGCCATTCTGACTGGTCTGAGGTGATATCTCATTGTAGTTTTGATATGCATTTCTCTAATAATTAGCAGTGTTGCACAGCTTTTCACATGCCTCTTGGCCATCTGTATGTCTTCTTTGGAGAAATGTCTATTTAGGTCTTCTGTCCATTTTTTGATTGGGTTGTTTGTTTTGATGATATTAAGCTGCATTGAGCTGTTTGTAAATTTTGGAGACTAATCCCTTGTTGGTCACACCTTATGACGGTATTATTGAGCCATAAAAAGGAATGAATTTCTGGCACATGTTACAACATGGATGAACCTTTGAGACATTACACTCAGTGAAATAAGCAGACAGAAAAGGACAAATACTCTATGATTCTACTTATGTGAAATACCCAGAAGAGGCAAATTCACAGAGACAGAGAGTCAAATGGTGGTTGCCAGGGGCTGAGGGAAGGTGGGGATGGAGAGTTATTGCTTAATGGGAACATGGTTTCTGAAGGGTTTTTTTAAATTTGTTGGCACTAGATAGTGGTGATGGTTGCACAACATTGTGAATGTCATGAGTGCCACTGAATTGTACTGTTAAAAATGTAAATTGCTATTTAGAATAGCAAATTTTATGTTCTACATATTTTACCACGATTTAGAAAAATTAGTAATGCAATACACCAAAACACTTTAAATAGGTGATTGATGTGGTCTGTGAATTGTATGTCAATAAATCTGTTTAAAAAAACAAAAAAATTGAGGGACATTCTACAGAATGGTCACTGCTCTCCCAGGGGCATGCCACGTGGGCTCCCTCCCTTCCTCTGCTCAGATGCCATGTCTTAGTCTGCTCGGGCCGGACAGACTGGAGGGCTTACCTAACAGACATGTATCTTCTCACAGTTCAGGAGGCTGGAAAGCCAAGATCGAGGTGTTGCATCTGTAGGAAGAATGATTAAGGAGGTGCCGGCTCTTGTGTTCCTCCTTCCCCTGCGTCCCTGTCCCCTTTGTCCTCTCCTCCCCCTGCACCAGCTTCCCCCAGACTCGTTGCCACCTGCATCACCTGTTCTGGGGGCGTGGCGGGCAGGGGCCGTGTCTTGTTCGTCCACAGCCTGGCCTCCAAAGCCGTCATGCGCGTGGATGAGTGAGTACAATTCTCCCAGTAGTAAGTGTTCCATCCTGTTGGTGCAGGAGTGGGGACGCGTCTGGACAGTAGGGCCCAGGGCCGGGCAAGGACTCCAGGCGGCCTCCTGGCTCACGGAGAGGTTCCCAGCCCTTGTGCGTCTGCTGCGATGTTCAGCCGTCAGCCGTTCGTCAAACGGAGGTACGAACCAAAGGAAAACGTGGATCCCAACTGCACTGGTCATTTCCACATTGTCCAGAGCACTCAGGCCTGGTTTTCTTAATCGCTTTGTTATCTGAACACCCAGCATTTCGATTATGAGCTGCTGAGGATGACTTCATTTGGAGATTTTACTGCCTAAAGGAGTGCACACAAACCTGGCAGGACAAGAGTAAAAATACAGCTTTCCCAGAAATATATTTAAAGAAAAAACCGTTAAGAACACGGCAGAACATAAAGTGCTGGTACAAAGTGTGAGGCAGCGAGGGGATGCAGGGGGCCATACTCCCCCAACAGCCTGCCCCCAGGCCTGCCAGGAACGTGGGTGCAGGGGTCTCCCGGGCCCCCCTGCACATGCACACACAAACCTCCTTCCTCCCTGAGCAGGGCCTGGCCAGAGGACCGGGAGAGCTTCTCCAGGCTGGCGTGCCTGTCCCAGTAAGGCCTGTCCCAGACGGGGCGCCCATGGCTAGCGTCTGTGCGGCCTGGGGAGAGCCCTGCCATCTCCCGCTCTCTCCTTCCACAGCCGACGAGCCCCCAGGCTGTGCCTGCCCACCCCCCAATCTGGCCTGTGCCCCAGGTGGGCTGCTGAACGCCAGACCAAGGCCCAGCCTCCATCTGCCCGTGTCAAGGTGACGGCCAGCCGTTTGTCATCCTGAGCTCTCAGGTGTGTGCGTGTCCTTTCCACCACTAAAGGAGACAAAGCAGGCACTATTATTTGCATTCTAACGGTCGGGAAATTGAATAATAATAATAATAGTCCTCTTTGAGCGCGTAAGAAGTAGGAACCATCATCGTCCCCACTTCAGAGCTGGGGGAACGAGGACCAGAGACGTGCCAACCTGCCTGGTTTGTGGTGGACCAGGCGATAAGCCAGGTGGGCTGGCTGTTCCTGGCCCCCTTGGGCCCTGAGGCCCAAGGCCAGGGTGGCTCACCCAAGCTCTAGCCGGAGATGGGCTGGCCCCTGGCCACACCCCAGCGCCCTGGGCAGGGGGGTGCACTGCCACCCCAGCCCCCCCACGCGGCTTTGTCCTCCATCCAACCTTTTCTTTAAAGCAAGACGTCCTCTGGAATGAGCGCACCCGGGAACTTTATTGATCCAAAGGAAAAACTGAATTAGGTTCATAAACTTTCACTCTTGACACTCTCTGGGGGGCCACCTCTGGTTTCCAGGGCCCCGGGGCGCCCTAGTGCCTACGTCTGACCCTCGTCCCTCCCTCTTCAGACCACACCAGGTGGCCTTCGAGGCCGGGTGTGGCCCTGCCGTCCCCACCTCGAGACATGGCTCTGGGGTCACCTCTCTCCCCCACCCCGCCATGGTGAGGCTGTGACGGGCTCCTTCCCACCCCACACAGGTGCACGTGCATGCACACACCTACACACATGCCCACACATATGCCCACACGCACGTACAGGTGCACACACACGCACATATGCCCACATGCGCGTACAGGCGCGCACACGCACATATGCACACACGCGTGCACATACACACATGTGCACATGTGCCCCCCCATGCACGCACATGCACACATGGACACATATACATGCACACGCCTTCACTCATCCTCTTCTCAGCAGTCGGCACTTCGCCTCTCACAGCCCCTCTCATGCTGGGATTAGCTACTCTAGCTCCTGTGACGATCCGTTCATGCGTGTCTCCCCCCCACCCAGGCATGAGCTCGCTAGGCGAGGCCACGTCATCGTCGTCGCCGAGGTCCCCAGCACTGGTCCAGCCGGAGAAGCCGGCTGAGGGAGTGATGATACACCAGGGTTCAGAGGGTCAGGCCGCTTGTCTCTGCCCCAGTGCTCTTTCCAGAGGCTGGACGAAGCCATCCCCGGTGCCCCGCCCTGGGGGGCAGCTGAGGGGCCTGAAGGCCTTGCTACCGCAGCGCCTGCCCGGCCCCCGGCCCCCAGGCCTCGGGGCAGGAGCTGATGCTCGCACACTGGGCCGTGCGTCCAGTTTCCTTTTCCCTTCCACCACCCCCACCCCTGCGACCAGGTGTGTCACCCCCAGGAATCCTTGGCAGACCCGTCCCCGGCACCCTGCCCTGGTTCCTGGGGCGCACCTCCACACGGGGCTGCCGGCTGTGTGCTGAGCGGGGGCTGACGGCCTCACCCACATTCTGCCAGGCCCTCCCCTGGCAGGTGAACCGCGGGGCGCAGCCGTGACCTGGGGTCCCGGGGGCGGAGGAGTTGGCAGGACGGTGCAAACCCCTCAGCGGCAGGCGTGAGGAGAGAGGGGGTCAGGAAGGGCATCTCCTGTGTGCCATTTATGCACTGTGCTCAGGTGCTGAGGGGGCACAGACCCCCGGGGACCCAGGTAGGGCCGCTGGCCGCAGGAAGTTCACGCTCGGCTGCGCGTCTGAAGCTGGCAGAGCCTGAGCAGCGGCTGTGAGTGCCCGGAGGGCTGGGCCTCTGCCCTCTGCCCCGGCGCTCCCACCGCCTCCACCGCCCAGGCAGCCGGCCGCCCGCGCCACCTACTCATGGCTCACACACTTAGGTTCTGGCCTTTGGAAAAAGAGTTCTTTGCATCACTTATTTTTGGTCCCACCCATGTCTGGCTGCTTGGAGGCCCCATCGAGGGCCAGAGGGATTTCTAGGAAAGGCAGTCACGTGGAAAGGGTTCTGCAGGCGAGTAATCTGGGAGAATCTGGGCTGCTTTAGGCTAATATGCCCACGATTCCAGCCGCATCCCCGAAGGTGTCCCGACGCTGTCGTTGCATCTGAGTCTCTGTAAGGCAGGTCTCCCCAGTGGCTGCAGTAAGGAGACAGGCATTGTGAGGCTGAGAAGGGCAGGGCAGCCCGCATCCCCAAACACGTCTGACCACAGAACCCTTCTTTGGAGGAGCATCTTACGCACCAGGGTTTGGGGCGCCTGCTACAGAAGGCCCTCCTGCTCTAGACAGCCCACCGCCATCAAGGAGCTGGCGAGGGTGAGTCCCTCCGCCTCTTGATGGAAAGAGTCAGCTACTGGAAAGGTAGAAGAATCCCAGCACTGAACTCCTTCCAGCTTCCCTCAACTGTATTCATGCAACATGGCACCAACAGGGAAAATCACACATAGGACATATTTATTTAGAGGCCTGGCCAGCCTCTGGAAATGAGCACTTCAGGGTTGGCCAGCAAAGAGGCTGGAGTTATGTGGGAGCATTTCAATGTATGGTTGTCCCACAATTTGTATTCCAGTCTCCTGTTGATGGACGTGTAGATGGTTTCCGGTTTTTTCACGATTATAAATCATACTGTGGTGAGCCGTGTTGGCATGCCTCCTGTGAAAATGGGCTAGGTTTTCTTTAGAACAATTTTCCCCACACTTGCCGGGTAATAAGCATCACCTTGGAGAGCTTGTTAAATACACATATATATTACCAGGTCTGTCCCTGGTGGGTCTGAGTTTTAGACCCGGGGAATCTTTTCGTTCTTTCAGCAGGATTTCAATGATTACTGTCATCAGGGAAGTTTAACCAAGCCCTGATTCGGAAGCAGGAGAACTGGCTCAGCGAACGGGTTCACGGTTTACTAATTAGATATGCCAGTCACGCCAAAGTGGATGCGCCCAACTCTGTCCCCTCCAGCAGTGGAAAAGAATCCCATTTTCCCACATCCTTGCCAATTCTTTGTACCATGAGGTATTTATTTAAAAAAATTTTTTTCCAAACCTGAAAAGTGTGTAATAATATCTTGTTTTTAATACAATTTGCGTTCCCTGTACTTTCAGTGTGGTTGAGCGCTTTTTCAGTGTTTAATGACCATTCAAGTTTCCTTTTTGTGAATTACCTATTCATATCCTTTGTTCACTTTACCATGGGATGCTTGTCTTTTTCAAAGTCGTTTGTAATAATCTTTTATACAATCTGCTCCTGCTCCTTTGTCAGTTATCTATATTGCAAACATTTATTTCCAGTCTGTAGTTTGTCTTTTCACCTTGTTTATGGTGTCCTGTTGAACAAAAGTTTTAAATTGAATTATAATCAGATTTATTAATCTGATCAATTTTCATTTTCATTTTGTTATGGCTTGTGCATTTTGTGTCTTGTTTAAGACATCCTCCCCTCCCCATAGTTAGAAAACCAGTCTTCTACATTCTTCTCCAGAAGTTTTAAAGTTTTGGTTTGCACATTCAGATTCTAAATTTGCACACACAAATTTGCTGTGTGTGCATGGCGTGAGGCAGGGAATTTAATTTTATTTTCTACGTGGATAGCCAGCTGCTCCAACACCATCTTTTAATAGCCCACCCTTTCCCCTCTGATCTGTAATGCCACCTCTGTCATATGTCAGCGTTCCATATTAGCTTTTACCACTCTCTTTAAATGTGGTCTTTAAAAAAACAGCTTTACTGAGATATAATCCACAACCATACAATTCACCCATTTAAAGTGTACAATTCAAGGGGTTTTAATATATTCACACACCATCATCATCAGTCAATTTGAGAACATTTGCATCTCCTCTAGAAGAGACCCCCCCCCTCACCATTTAGCTACCCTCCCCGCATCTCCCCAGCCCTGAGCAGCCCCTAACCTACTTTCTCTCTATACAGATTTCCCTATGCTGGAAATACATGAATGAAACCATATATATTATGTGCTCTTTTGTGACTGGCTTTTTTCACTTGGGTATATACCTAGGAGTGGAGTTGCTGGGTCATATGATAACTAGTTTTAATCATTTGAGGAGCTGCCAGACTGTTTTCCAAAGCAGCTGTACCATTTTACATTCCCACCAACATTGTGTGAGCGTTGATTCTTCCACATCCTCTCCTACGCTTGTTATTATCTGACTTTTAGATTCTGGCCATCTCAGTGGGTGGTGAAGTAGTATCATTATTGTCTTGATTTGCAGTTCCCTGGTGACTAATGATGTCAGGCGTCTTTTCATGTACTTACTGGCCATTTGTGTATCTTCCTTGGAGAAATATATATCAGATCTGTTGCCCATATTTAAATTGGGTTGTCTTTTTATCATTGAGTTGTAAGAGTTCTTTATTCTGGGTATAAGGCCCTTATCAGATATATGATTTGAAAATGTTTTCTCTCATTCTGTGGGTTGTCTTTGCATTTTCTTGACGGTATCCTGTGAAGCACAAAAGTTTAATTTTGATGAAGTCTAAATTATCTATTTTTTCTTTTGTTCCTCATGCTCTTGGTGTCATATCTAAGAATCCTTTGATAAATCTGAGGCCATGAAGATGTACCCCTATGTTTACTTCTCTGAGTTTTCTATTTTTAACTCTTACATTTGAACCATTTTGATCTTTGAGCCATTTTGAGTTCATTTTTTGCCTGTGATGTGAGATAAGGGTACAACTTTATTCTTTTACATGTGGCTATCCAGTTGTCCCAGCACGATTTGCTGAAAAGATTATTCTTTCCCCTTTGAATGGTCCTGGCACCCTCGTTGAAAATCAGTTAACCTACACACACAGTTTTATTTCTGTTAGAACCTTCAGTCCTATTCCATTGAGTTTTATATCCGTCGTGTACCACACTGACTTGATCACTGTTGCATTGTGGTAAGTTTTGAGAAAGGGAAGTGTGAATCCTACTTTGTTCTCTTTTTCAAGATTCTTTTTGGCTATTATGGGTCCTTCGCAATTCTGTGTGAATTTTAGAATCAACTCATCAGTTTCTACAAAGAAGTCAGCTGGGATCTGATAGTGATTGCCTTGAGTCTGTAGTTCTGGGGACTTTGCTGTCTTAACCATGCTAAGTTTTCCATTACATGAACGTGGGATACTTTTCCATTTATTTAGATCTTTAATTCCTTTAACAATATTTTGTAGTTTTCAGAGTATAAGTTTTGCATTTCTGTTGTTACATTTATTCCTAAATATTTTATTCTTTTTGATACTCTTTTTTTTTTTAATTAATTTATTTGTTTTTATTTTTGGCTGCGTTGGGTCTTTGTTGCTGTGCGCAGGCTTTCTCTAGTTGCGGCGAGCGGGGGCTGCTCTGTTGCGGTGCGCAGGCTTCTCACTGCAGTGGCTTCTCTTGTTGTAGAGCACAGGCTCCAGTAGTTGTGGCTCACAGGCTCAGTAGTTGTGGCACACGGGCTTATTTGCCCCATGGCATGTGGGATCTTCCCAGACCAGGGCTCGAACCCATGTCCCCTGCATTGGCAGGCAGATTCTTAACCACTGTGCCATCAGGGAAGCCCCTCTTTTTGATACTCTTGTAACTGGAATTGCATTCCTGTTAGATGTGTTTTTAAGAAAGCATTTTAGAGTAAATTTTTCTTAAGCTGAAGGCTAACATGCTAAAGGTCCCAGGTAGTGAAGCAGGTAAGTCCTGAAGGATCTTGCCCCTCCCCCTCCTAGCCCAGCAGCTGTTCCAGATGTTGTGGATGGGTCTCTGCCTTGTTTCCTTTCTGTCTAAATGAGAGGCGGGGGGGGGGGGGCGGGGGTGTGTGGCTGGAGATCAATGAGATTAATCAGTCCTCTCTCCAGAGGTGGGGCTGTTGGAGAGAAAGGCCCGAAATATTCCCTCGGTATTCGTCTCTCCTGGCAGGGGAGCAGAGGGTCAGGGGAGATTGCCCTCACCACCCAAACCTGATCTAGTGAGGACTGTGGTCAGTTATGAATGTGAGTGAGACAGGCCCCTGCCCTGGAGGATCCCCCAGGTTTGTGGGGAAGAGAGACACAAACTCAGCACAGAATGGTAAGGCTGGCTTGGGGACACCACACTGCCAAGGACTGAGTTTGCTTGTGAAGGGCACAGCCAGCAATGTCTGTGAAAGTCCAGGAAGGCTTCTTGGAGGAGGTGACATTTGAGCTGAATCTTGAAGGAAAGGCAGATTCTCTGGCAGGCAGAGAGGTTAAGACTTTCCAGCAGAGGAAAAGATTTACACAGAGGTCCACAGGTGAGAAAGAGGCCACAGCTCTCCTATGGCCCCCGCCTGGCTAATATAATATTAAACGACTCAAAAAATGTTATAAACTAAAGGTTTTCTCATCTCAAAAGACCTTCCCAGGGTTAATAGTAATTAAGTTTTATTGTCATTACCTTAGAAATTGCCCTACCATGCATCTGTGAACCCTGGCTTATTTATATATAAGTGTACAAATCATTATCTCGTGCAATTGTTTTTAACTATAAGGAAACATAGTTAACTTGGAGAATTAAGAAGTTCAAGTGCTTTAAATGTAACAACTAGCTGTGTAGTGGTGGGGGGGAGTCCTGATTGGTAGCGCTTGCCACTTGCCATGGTGTAAATTCTCCCATCATGGCTGATTTTGAGCCACCAGCATGATGTCACTGAACGTGGAGTTGGAGAGACACATGCACGGTCAGTGTAGACCAGGGTAGCACACGGCTGTGTGCAACCCACTTGATTTATGTTCTCATAAAGAAAATGTGATCCCACGACTCTCTCTGGGGTGAAACCAGTGTCAGCAGTGGAGACATCAGCTGATTTCATCCCCAGTGTGCAGTTGTGGTTGTGTTGATGTAGCCCCAGGAGAGAGGATGGATGGATGGATGGACGGGGATTACACAGAGAGAAGACTGTGTGTCTCACCTTTGCAGAGCACAGAGCAGCCAGCAGTGAACAGAGCAAAGGGGTTCCGGGGGAGTCGTCGAGAAGGGAGGGGAGAGGAGGAGAAAGAGCTAAGAATTCCCAGTCCTATAAGAAATGCTGCCCAGCAAGAGCACTTGCTAGGCTCTGACCCCTGCGCCATCCAAGTCTGATACTCTGGGCGGCACTCAGCGGGGGGCCCAGGTATCTGGAGAGCAGCCACGCACCTCTGCTGCTGATGTCTGGACCCTGGTCCCAGCCAGCAGTGCCCCTAAGACGTAGCCCCAGCTGGAGCCCGCATCGGAGCTGGCGTGCAGAGCGCCCGTTTCCGCTGCCTGGCCTCGAGCCTGGGCGCAGAGGGCCCTGCAGTGGCCCCTGTCAGTGCCTCGGTGGCTTTACGAGGGCTCCCAGGCAGCCCTCGCCTCGGTCCTTCCCAAGTGTCGGCCACGCGGGACTCAGGATGGGGAGGTAGGTCCAGAATGTGTGGGAGCCAGGGACGGGGTGTGGGCCCCTGGGTGGCAGGGGATGGACCCCCCCAGAAGAGTGAGGCTCCCCTCACTCCACACGTCGTGGCAGGGGGAGACTTTCCCCCGGGGGCACCCCCCCCCCCGTCGTGTCGGCCAGAGCCGTCTTCTTGCTTTCACACCAGCCCCAGTAACTTCACCTTATGCTCCTCAATTCGGTCTGAATGTTTGTTTCTCCCTTTCTGACCAGCTTTTCTTCTCCATCCCTTCCTTCAAGCCTGATGCAGGGTGACCCTGCCGGTGTAGCAGCCGGTGCCCCGGCCGGTGCCCCTGTGGCACGAGATGTGCCCCAGCCCCACTGGGCCCTGCTCTGCCCCTTCCTCCACCGTCACCACTGTCCCCCACTCTGCTTCCAGGGCCTTTGCTCTAGCTGTTTGTTCTCAAGAGGCCGGAACCCACGCTGCGTTAAAAAAAGAAAATCCCAAAGACATTTCGGGGTCTGGTGCTGACCTTGCACAGTCGAAGCCCTGGCTGAGCACAGGTGCGGGTTGGGGGCAGGGCTGCCAGGCTCTGTAGTGATGGGCCTCCCAGACCTACAGGTCCCACACCAACAACGCCACCCCCCTGCCAGTCTTGAGGGGAAGCCCTGCGTGCCCCCCGCCCCTTAAGCGAGCCACACCACAAGTGCTTCGTGTCGGGAGAGTCAAAGGCTGAGAAAATACGGGCCTCTGGACGGGCGTGTGTTAGGGTTCAGGGACTCTGCATTCCTGGCCCAGAGGAGCCAGGGGCATGGCACCTGTCCCCTCGCCTCCAAGGTGACCACGGCCCCAGCCGACCTGAAGCGTTGCTCTCTAGAGCAGCAAGCTAGGCTGTTTAATTTTTTTTTTTAATTTATTTATTTAATTTATTTATTTTTGGCTGCGTTGGTTCTTCGTTGCTGCACGCGGGCTTTCTCTAGTTGCAGTGAGCGGGGGCTACTCTTCGTTGAGGTACGAGGGCTTCTCACTGAGGTGGCTTCTCTTGTTGTGGAGCACGGGCTCTAGGCGCGCGGGCTTCAGTAGTTGTGGCACGTGGGCTCAGTAATTGTGGCTTGCGGGCTTTAGAGCACAGGCTCAGTAGTTGTGGCGCATGGGCTTAGTTGCTCCGCGGCATGTGGGATCTTCCAGGACCGGGGCTCGAACCCGTGTCCCCTGCATTGGCAGGCGGATTCTTAACCACTGCGCCACCAGGGAAGCCCCAGACTGTTTAACTTTTTAAAAGAGAAGTTTTTATAAATGTCTGCACAGAAACATCCGTAGTGGCGGGTTCTTGCTCCTCAGGACCCGCCATGACAATAGCTTGCAGGGGCTAAGCCTGCCTTCTGGGGGGGGGGACACACCGAGGCCTGCTGGGCGGGGCATCGGGGGGCACCCCTCGCCCAGGGCCTGGCCCACAGGTTGCGTTGTTCTCTGGGAGCCGAGGATGCAGGAGCAAAGGTTAGGGAAAGCCAGACGTCGCTTTCTGGACCAGCTGTGGTGCCAGCAGGGCGGTTATTTATGAGACGGTGGAACGTCCATAAATCAAGGCTTCCCCCAGCAGCGCAGCTGGTGAGGGCCCTGAAATGATCTCGTGGTGCCCCCTCTGCTGAACCACTGGAGAGAAAATGGGGTGTCACCCGCAAGGACCCAGGCTTCTCCTGAGCCTCATACAGACCCGGGCAAAACCTCGTCCCTGCGCTGCTGGGTTTCCGTACAGCCTCCGGGACACCATGTGCAGGAGTGTCTGTCCGGCCTTAACCGGGGCCGCTCCTCGCAGGCGGTCGGGTGGGTAGGTTGTGTGCGGTGGCGCCTTCCCCCGCCTGAGTAAGGCGGCTCGGAGCTTAAAGACGGCGCCTCCTTGGCGGCGGCCAGGCTTGTTCAGAGCATGCATCGCAGGTCCTAATTTTTTATCTGTTCCAAAAGCTGCCAACTGCTGGATTGAGCTGGGCCCACGATTCTGGCTTCTAAGCCACCTCCAAAGACAAAGGCCAGTCAGCAAAAATTAAAATTCAGCTTCAAAATGGTGACGTGGGCTCAAGCTACAGCGTCACCATCCCGTGGGCCCACGCAGGATGGCAGACGAGAGAAGGTGTGGGCAGTAGCCACATGGGCTCAGCATGTCCCCTTTGTCCAGGGTCGAAGGAGCTGGACTGCTAAGGCACACGAGACCCCCTGCAGGGAAGGCCACGGTGCTGGGGGGCTCACCCCTCTAACGTTAATCACCAGTTAGGGATTGGCCCCTGTAATTTTCATCCACTGGTACTTCCTTCCTGTGTTAATAGCACAGAACGATGCCTTTTCCTCTCCATCCCGACAGACCCGTTGGCTCTCCCGCATCTGTGGGGTCAGATCTATGGGGTTCCCCACTGGGCAGCCTTGGCCGGCGGCTGCAGAGCTGAGGTCAGTCTCTCGGTTCAGACCCGGGGGTCCCTGGTGCCACAGCCCCTCTGATCTGCAGGCCCCCTGCGTGCACTGGCTCTCCAGCCCCTGGGCTCGGCTTTGAATGAATTCATTCTTCCCAAGCCTGACGCGGAGTGCTGGGCTGCCAGCTTCTCCAGGCTGGCAGTCCTCAGAAGCTGGCCACTGCCAAATCCAGTTGTTTGACTTAATGTTTCAAGGCCAAGTTCTTTCAGGAAAGTTCTCTCCATCCCCACCCCACCCCCCTTAGAAAAATAGATGTGCAGTTGACTGGCTTTGCAGGTTTTTAATCCATCATTCTTTGCAAAGAATAGCATGAACAGCCCATTCGTTCACACACATAACACTCTCTCTCCGTCTCTGTCTCTCTGTCTCTCTGTCTGTCTCTCTCCTCCCAAATGCACATGAGATGGAACTGGGAGAGTATGGGCTCTGAGCATTTCGGGGATGGGGGCTGCAGAGCAAGTGCTAGCTGTGGTCTATGCAAAAGAAAGAGCCCTTGGCTGCCAGGAAATGGAGGTACTCATGGGTGGCCACGGGGAAATGCTGGAACCTTCCACGCGGGCTTTGCTGCAGCTGGATGTGCCTGTTGGCATTCCTCTTAATGCCTGTGATGTCTTAAAAACCTGACCTAGTTAATAATCCATCTATATATTTATACGCCCTCCTCTTCCCCACGGTGGGAGGGGTGGCGCCCTGCAGGCTCTGGACTTGGCCTTGCCTTTCCTGGTGGCGAGGGCACACACAGTCAGGGGGGTCTTTCTTGTGCTCCGAAGGCACCATCAGAGCCAAGAGAACTTTTCTTGGCCCAGAATTCTGAGTCAAGGTGTGACGTGGGCTTTGGCAAAGGCGAGCAGCTCCAGGCCTTCCTCAGACAGCCACTCCCACCCCTTTGTCACTGTGCTGAGACTGGGATGTAGCCCCAGGCTGGGAGCTGTAGGAGGGCGGGGTAGCATCTGCCCAGGGGGCCTGTCCCACGGGACACACCCAGTGACTCAGCTGGAAAGGGAGACAGAGTGGGTCCATGGCCCAGCACTGCCACTTACTTGCTCTGGGACCAAGGGGTTCACAGCCCCTTTCTGAGCCTGCTTCCTCATCCATAGATCAAAGGCCAGATCATAATCCTGCACAAATTGAGGGGCAGAATGGGCTCGTGGTATTGGCTGTGCCCCGTAACGTCCAAGAAGGCCCTGTGGTTTTTAGCAAACACCGTCGCCCACCTCTTTGCAGAAAACGGGATTCCCTGTCCCAGATAGAAAAGACCTCTCCTGTCCTGAGGCCCAAGATCACTGTTCTTCTGCGAAGTTTCCACCTGACCTGAGCGTGAGGCCTTCCTGTCTCCACGGCTCTCTGTGTGGGGAACACAGCAGCCGCTAAAGGAGGGTGTGGAGCTTGCAGAATACAAGGCCTCCAAAGGGAGGTCGAGGTGGTTGTTGTGTTCAGTGCTATTTCGGGGTCTGGGCTTGTTAATTAAAGGGGAGGCAGGGCAGGAAGGACGGCCTGCCTGCCAGCAAGCATCCTGTTAGTGTCCTGGTGTACAAATGTGTCCTGAGTGTCCAGCCGGGGCAGCGGCTTACAGGGAGGAAAGAGTGTGCGCAGGGAAGGTCCATGCAGGATTGTGGAAGGAGATGAACTTGGCCACCATCAGGTGATCAGGGCCATTTAGGCCGCCACAGCACCGGGTGGAGGCTCCTGACGGTGGGGCAGAGCTGGGGGGCCTCATTCACAGACCCAGGGCCCGGGGCACAGGGTGGGGTCCATCCCACCCCTGGTGGAAGATGGGAGGAGGCAGGACTCCTGACTCCCAGCCTGCTGCCCCCAGGGCCCTCCCAGGAGCTGGGGCTCCAAGCAGCGCAGACGGAGAATGTCAGGTCTAGCACAGAGTCTGGGGTGGAAACAGGCCCAGAGTGGGAAGCAGACTTGCCCAGAACAACATGGCCAGTGGCTGGCATTGTGCTGCCTCCCTCGTTTTACAGGGGTGGAAACTGAGGCAGCATTTGTGCAGGCTGCTCTTTCTTCCTGCTGGGCAGCCCTCAAGTGGTCTGCATGTGGCAGCAAGGTGGTCCTCACTGCCCATTAGAGTCACAGGGGGAGATTAGACCAGCCAACCCCTGGGCCAACGCCAGATCAACTAAGGGAAATCTCTGGGCAGGGGGTGGGTTCAGGCATCAGCATCCCTAATTGATCTTTTCAAAGACCAGCCCTTTGTTTCATTGATTTTTCTCTGTTGTTTTTCTGTTTTCAATTTCATTGTTTTGTGCTCTGATCTTTATTATTTCGTTCCTCTGCTTGCCTTGGGTTTGTTTTGCTCTTCTTTTTCTGATTTCTTAAGGTGGGAGCTTAGATGATGGATTTGAGAACTTTCCTCCTATGTAAGCATTTTTTAAAATAATTAATTAATTAATTAATTTTTGGCTGCGTTGGGTCTCCGTTGCTGCGCGTGGGCTTTCTCTAGTTGCAGCGAGCGGGGGCTACTCTTCGTTGCTGTGCGCGGGCTTCTCATTGCGGTGGCTTCTCTTGTTGCGGAGCACGGGCTCTAGGCATGCGGGCTTCAGTAGTTCTGGTGCATGGGCTCAGTAGTTGTGACTCGCGGGCTCTAGAGCGCAGGCTCAGTAGTTGTGGCGCACGGGCTTAGTTACTCCGTGGCATGTGGGATCTTCACGGCCGAGGGCTCGAACCCATGTCCCCTGCATTGGCAGGCGGATTCTTAACCACTGCGCCACCAGGGAAGTCTCCTATGTAAGTGTTTTAGTGCTATAAATTTCCCTCTGGGTCCTGCTCTAGCTGCATCCCACAGCTTTGATACCACACACGAGTCATTGTTCTAAGCTCCCCAGGTGATTCCGATAAGCAGCTGGATCTGAGAACCAGCCTTCTCATCTCCTGTCTGATCGTGGGCCTCTGGAAATGGAACCAACAGCACTTCCCAGTCTACTCCCTAGCGTTCTGAGGAAGAAGTTAGGCTTTTCCTGCTGAAGAACCTTGTTTAGGGGTAATTTAAGACACCTTCCTCCACCTTGTAACACACACTGGAAAAGTTAATTCTTAAGTTTGTATGGCAATAAGCAAGTAATTAGTCAGGAAACCGGGGGGAGGTGGGGAGGTGGGGAGGGGGGAGGGGGGCAGGAGGGAGAGGGGCCCTATCAGATGTTAAGTATAGTGTAAAGCCTCAGTCCCTGGAACTGTATAGTCCTGACACACACCTGGGCTGAGGGACCAGTGAGGGACGGTGTTCCCGCAGTGCCAGGCCCTGTGCCCAGAATCGGGTGCCCAGGAAGGAATAGCATTTCAGATGGCACCTGGGGCCCTACTTTCCATGGGATCTTCAACCTACACAGCTTCCTTCTACCCATCGCCAGACCAGCCTGCCCATTCTCCGGTCCTGCAGCCTGAGCCCTTCAAATACACTGAGCCTAGGGCTCAAGTCCCAAAGGTCGCTGGAGGGGAGCCGAGGCTGAGCGGGATGAGAGAGATGAGTCACTGGGGCTTCGCAGACTTGGGGAACGCCCTGACCCCTGAATCCTGAGCCTAAACCACTGCCATCAGCCAGGTTCCCCCTTCTGGTCCTGCTTCCCCATCTGTAAAGAAGACAGCGCCCCCCTGAGGATCACTGAGCAAATGCATCTGAGGGCTGCTGCCACCATCCCCACCCACAGCCAGATGGGAGCTGCTTCCAGGGCTTTCTGGAGGCTAGAGGGCCAGACTGTTTAGGGCTGGTTTATGGCTTCCCAGTAAATTGTGGGGCAGGACCAGGGTCTGAGGAAAATCAGAGCAGTGTTGAGTGAATGTTCTGGAGGAGCAGCTGGTCTTCCTGGGCTGGAGACGAAACCGAAGAAAACAAGGTTCTGTCTAGGAATCGTCCAGGGCGCGGCGGCCCGCCAGGAGCCAGGGCAGCTTGGACGGGGTCCCTGCACGCACAATCGGCCCAGTGTGGGGCCCGCCGCCGGGATGAATGGCCCCTCACTGGGCGGCTTTGACCATTTACGAGGTGCTGTCTGGGCTGTGATGAATGAGGTGGCGTCCGTCAGCTTTTCGGGGAACCCAGCCGGGGTGGAAGGTGCCAAGTAAGTACGGGGGAGGGGCGCTGGTCTCCCCGCTGGTTCTCTCCAGGCCCTCCAGACCGTGCCTCAGTTTCCCCGTCTGCGCCCACTCCCTGATGCCCGGCCCCGTGTTGTAAGTGCAGGTGGTGAGAGTCCTGGCAAGAAGGGAGCCCAGGAACCCCCTCTGCTCAGGCCTGTGCCCGGCAGGTGGCCGGCTCAGCTCTCTGGAAGGACAGCCTCGTCCCTTCTCTGGGCAGCCTCCCTGGGCTGCCTCGGGCCAGCGTCTGCCCTCCCTGGGCCTCAGTTTTCTCACCTGAGAAATGAGGGGTTGTACCCTAAAGTCCCTACAGCTCCTGGGTTTGGGGGCTCGTTTACCGTGCTTGGGGCTTGTTCCAGCCGGTGGGTACAGGGAAGATGCCAGCGTTGGAGTCCCAGCCCCACCACGTGCTGGCCAGGTGGCCTGAAGCAACCCCCCACTCCTGTGTCCCGCTCTCCAGGGGCTGAGACGCGAAGCCTTCTCCAGGTGGACCTGAAGGAGGTGCCACCAAGGACGTGCCGGGTGGACCCCTAGTGCTCTCTGTCCCTAGGGTAATGGCTTCAGGCCTATCTGGCGCTGTGGGTAGGTGGGCAGAGGGGACGGGGTGAAGGCCAGCCCCGGGTGGTCTCCAGGTGGCATTCGTTGGACGTGGCAGGTACCACCGGCCCCAAGGTTACCTCGGCTCACCTGGGGGCGCTCTGTAATTAACGGATATGCTCTGCAGAGCAGGTGGCATTTGCCATGCCCAGCTGGGCTCAGGCCCCAAGGTCTGGGCTGTCCCGGGCTGTCCCTCCCACGGCTGCTGAGCTGCGGGACCTATAGGTGGAACCGCCGTGCCTCTTGTTTATCTGGCTGGGCTGGAGCATAACCTTGACTTTCCAGCCTCCTTAGTCCCTCTGGGGAAGCGGCTGGCAAAACGAAACGGGAAACTCTGCTTCTATTATTAAGTACATTATCAAGACAGCTTTACTGCAGCCTCCAAGGGAACTTGGAGGAACGGTCCTACCCATTATCCCACCTCGCTTAGACCGCTGTTTATCTCTTCTGGGTTCCAGCCAGCCCCCTTCTGTAGCCATGGTCATGTGCATGTATAACTCTTGTCTCCCCCTGGTCATTGTTCATAGCCGCATCTTATTTTACGGAGCAGATAAACCATACTCCCCTGTGGTTGGACTGGTTTGGACTGGTTCCTTTGCTGTCGTGAGCATCTCTATTGTACCTATAGCTTTTGTCCTTCCGTTTAGCTCACTTTTGTTGAAAACCTTCCACATGCCAGACTCTGTATGAGGTCTATTTAGAATGAAGTCTTTAGGACAGATTTCCAGGAACGGGGCTGAAGAACTTGATTCTTTTAATGGACCTTAACATCTATAGCCACGTTACCCTCCAACAGAGTGTTGTCAGCTTGCATCCCTGGGGAGGAGGAGGACAGCAGAGTGTGTCTGCGCCCCAGGCTTGGTGCATCATGGCAAACGGAGAGGCCGCACGGCCGCTGCAGAGTCACATGCAGGGGTCGGGAAGGCTGTCCCAGAGGCAGGGGTGCCGCCGATGAGACGTCCCCCCCGCCCCCGCCATGGGGGGACAGTCCTCATGAACAGGTGCATCCGTCTCAGCGAGCAGCCCCTGGGAAGCGTTTCTTGATGCCCACCTGGGACGATTCGGCCCTTTCTGTACTGCCTGGCCTCTGGTCTGCGATGGCCACCAGCGCTGTCACCTCGTCACCAGCCTGACCAGTGCACACTGACCTATTCAGTCCTCACGGGGACAAGGGGAAGTCACCTGCTCCAGCGGGATTTGCACCCCAGCTGCACCAGCCCATGGCCCCTGTGCGAAGTGCTCCCTCCAGGCCCGCCCCACTGTGGCCCCCGCCGACCTCCGAGGGGCCGGGAGGGTCTCCTTCCCTCCCTCTGCGCAGGAGGAGCCCACGCTCCGAGCTCAGTGGCAGGTGGGGGACCAGGCAGAGGTGCCAGGGGGCAGCTGACACCAGGAGCAGGTCCTGAGCGATCTGGCTGCGGGTCCTTTTTCTGCAGGGGCCCCGGGTGGGCTGAGTGAAGGAGGGGGGCGCATAGCAGGCTGTCAGGGAGGGAGTGACTGCCACCCTACCCTGCAGGCACCCTCTGAGACCTGTGATGTGCAGGATTGGAACTGAGCAGTAAAATCCCTCCATGGGGCTCATTAAACACAGGCCCTAAAACTTCACTTGGCTCCTGAAACCTTTGCCGCTGCCTACGCTGCACTAGCCCACTCATCCCCACCCCCATCCCTACCCCGCATACCATCTGTCCTGGGTCAGCGTCTGCCTAGGTCTCCTGTTGGCCCCTGAGGTGGGAATGTCCACCCCCAGACGGGAGAAAGGAGCAGGAGAGCCAGGAAGGTCAGCTGAAGCCCCCGGGTTTTATGAGTGGGGAATCTGAAGTCCAAAGAGGAGAGGGGACTTCTCTGAACTTGGCGTGTCCAGGCGGGAGCTTGGGAGCAAGTGGGAGCTAGTTTAGGAAAACCTTGGCTGAACAAGCCAGCGACCCACTGAGCCAGACCTTAGGGAGTCAGGGGAGTGGGTCAAGCCAGTCTTGGAGCCACGCAATAGTTACCTTGGAGTGAGAGGGCCAGAGGTTTGCTCATAAGGGAAGAACACCTTCTGAGCTTCTGAGACCCCCTGCCGGGTCCTCGGCATGCATGAGCCATGCATACCCTCACATGGGCAGGGGCAAGACCCTCCTGGTCTGTGCTGCTGGGAAGGTTGTCCCTCATGAACAGTCATCTGCTTCTCTGTAACCTACAGAGTTTCCCTCTTTGCTTTGGCTGCTGGGGAACTCAAAGCTACGTTTTTTGTTGTTGTTGTTCAAACTCCTGGGCCTCTGGCACTGTCCTAAACGTCACTGTGTGCCTTTCTAGGCTACCTGGGCCATTAAAAATACCCAACTCTTTATTTCATCCATGTCGTTCTATGTTGCAGGAGCCTGGTCTTTTTCGTTGGTGTGTGTTGTTTCATTGTATGACTGGATCACAATTATTGTTCAGTCTGCTACTGATGGACACTTGGGTTGTTTCTTGTTCAGGGTCACTATGAACAGAGCTGGTGGAACGTTCCTGTCCATGTCTCTCGGTGGACATGGCCTCACTTCTCTCAGGCACACGCCAGGGTGGAATCCCTGGGTCACGCGTATTCATGTGTTTAGCATTAGGAGATACTGTATCTGCCAAACGTTTTCTGGAACGCTGCACCCTCACACGCCCCCTGCCACGCTGCGGTGAGAGTTCCCGTTGCTCACGTCCTGCCAGCCCTCGGTGCTGTACCTCTGGCTGTTCGGGTGGGTGTGCGGGGTGTACTGCTCTGAATTTGCATATCCCCAGCGGCTCCTGATGCTGAGCACCTTTGAGCTCCCTGTGGCCACGGGACCTCCTGGTTTGTGAAGTGCTGATTTTGACCCTTTTTAAGTGGCACATGTGTAGCAAAGTAGGTAAAGGCTGGTAGACCAGAAGTCCCACGTGAGCCCCCGGGAAGCCATGGAGCTGATGAAACTGCACTTTGGAGCTCAGGCTGCACGTTCCACAGGATGAGAGCTCCACATGCTAGTCCCTAAACACACCGGGAGGCGCGGCCTGGCCCATCGCCTTAGGAGACGTCCCTCCCGAGCTGACAGAGGTTCTGGGTGCGAGCCCTGCTCTGCCACGAGCTCTGGGCAAGTTCCTCACCCGTCCTGAGCCTTGGTTTCTTCACCTATCAAGGGGGGGCGGGTATGGGTGCCACCTCCCAGGACAGCTTAGGTGGTGCCAGCATGGTGCCCCACGTATAGGAACCCCCATCGTCCACAAGCTCCCCCGGCCTGGCCACCCAGGTCTGCGCCTGGTGGAGATGACACCAGGCCTCCAATGAGTGGGATATTCCTACCCCCCATCCCCAGGACTGGGAGGGGCACCACCTCTCCATGCCCGCCCTCTCTCCTGGGCCACCTCGTGAGAACCAGAGCTTGGGTGTGCCGGCCCAGGGCCGGCTGTGCTCACTAACCACGGGGTCTCCCTGACCTGGTCTAGCCTCCAAAGAAGGGGGATGTGTGGCATTTGTGGAGGAGGCGGGGGAGAGTGCCCCGCCCTGTGCCCCTGTGGGCCCGGGTCGGGGTGCAGGTGGACCTCTCGGGGGATTTGGCCGTTGGAGAGCACATCGAAAGGGTCTGGGCCAGCTTGTTTTAATCTAAACACACACCAGGTGTTCAACATGTTTTTATCAAAATATTCTGAACAGCTGTCAGGGGCTCCTCTGCTGCGAGGCCAGATGCCCAGCCCCCAGCAGGCCCGTCCCTCTGCCTAAGTGAGACTTTTAGGTGGACCCCTGCCCACCGCCTGCTAGCCCAGCCCTCTGGCTCCTGGTGGGGTTTGGACAGTGCTTCCGGCAGGTTGGGAAGGCAGACAGGCCTCCCAGCCCTGCTCTGTGACCCCGGGCAGGCCACTTACCCTCTCTGAACCTCTGTTTTTTCAGCTGTAAGATGGGGGCAGTAGCACCTATCTCCTGGGCCGCTGCACAAACCAAAGCAGCTAATGTATGTTCCCTCACCAGGTCCCCGAGGGAGAGGGCACTCAGTGACTGTCACTATTATAAATAATAACATGAATAGAGCATCCCGTCAGCTTGGAGAAGCGGGCCGCAAGGGCAGGCTTGGGGGCACAGCTGGGTCAGCGTCCCCCAGAGGCTGCCCCTTCCCTCTCAGAGGAGTCCAGAGTCCCTGGGCCCAGCCGTGCGGCGTCTCTGCAGGTCTCGCATCGCCCGCTGCCCGGCTCGCCCCTCCCCCGCCGAGCAGGCGCGCAGCCCTTGTCCCGGGCGGCCTGGCTGTCCCTTGGGGAAGGCCTCCCTGAGATTCGTGGTCCTCAGGACCTCAGGACCTTCTCTGCAGGTGGTGCGCGCTCTCCGGACACCGAGCCCAAGGTGAGCTTCCCGTGCACAGATGAGGCCTTGCGCCTCCCCTCTGGCCAGAGCGGCCCACGAGGGCTCTTCACCCAGCCCTGTCCAGCGCCTGCCGCCCGTCCCCCTACCCAGACCGCGCATCTGCGGTGGGCCCCGCCATGCATCATCTCCCTGCGTCTCCACCACGGCCCTGGGAGGGGGTCTGTTCAGCCCCACTTACAGACAAGAGACTCAAGTCTCCAAGTGTTTGCTCAAGGTCACACAGCAGTCAGGGCCAGCCCAGTCCAAACCCCTGGTCAGGCATCCTCTGCCAGGCCCAGCAGGCAGCCCACCGCCCTCCGCAGCGCTCCTTCCCGCGCCCTGGCCCGGGTGTGGCTGTCATCAGGGACCTCTGGGGTCAGGCCCCACATGCCTTCTGGGAACGAGAAAGGGGGGAGAAGAGAGAAACCGCCCTCGCTATTCGACAGCCTGTGGGAGCCGCGGGGGTGCGCGATGGCTGACCACTCAGGCCTGACCTGGGGCGCCCCGGGGGCTCCCTGCCTCCCAGGGAGCTACGTCTGCTCCGTGGACAGAGCCACCCACTTTGGGGTGCTCTTCCCATGACACTGGAAGGTCCCAACTGGATTCCCAGTGTCCCTGAGGCCATGGGGGCGTTCATTCATTCATTCATTCAGCGGGTAGGGTGGGTCCTGGAGACCATGGTGGGGCTGGTTCTTTCTGCATCGGGCCTTGCGGAGGGGAGTGGGCGTGAGAGGATGTTCCAGGCAGTGGCACGGACGGCTCAGGGAACATGACAGATGAACACAAGAGCCGGGGGGTTATGGGAGGGGGGAAGGGGGCTGCTGGCGGGCTCCGGAGCCAGCTCATGGGCCGTGTTAGGGAGACTGGATTTAGTCTTGGTGACGGGGGGGAACCGCAGGGCGACGGGCACCCTGCCCAGACCCTCTCAGGCCCCTCGCAGCTGGTTTTGTGCAGCCCCCAGCTTCCACGTGCTTCTGCTTCCGACGCCCGCACCTGCAGCTCTGCTTAGGACGCTGTCCTCGGACGCTGGAGCCTGCTTAGCGTGAAGACGCAGAGCCCCACAGGCCTGGGGTGCGGGGAGGAGGCTTGCCTCTTAGGGCTCAGTTACACTGGCCACGAACAGGGCCGGCCCAGGCTGGCTGTTGACATTTTCATGCTTCTAAGAGTCTGGGTTTGGGGGAGAGGGCGTTTTTCATTCTGGTAAGTGGTTCTCTAGAAGGTTCTCTGTGGCCTGGCGCTGCTACCCACACTGAGAGCTCCGGCGTTCGGGGGCTGGGCAGCGGAGCCTCCCCGGGGAGGTGAGGATCCAGACTGCATGTGCCCCGCAGGCTGGGGCCTGGGCTCTAGGCAGGAGCAGGATGGTGAGGCCAGGCGGGGGCTCCCAGGCCCTGAGCCTCAGACACCCGCCTTTCTGCCCATCGCCCTTTGGCTGTGGGGATGGACTGGCCCCCCCGCCTAGATTTCTAGGACAGCTCGGGCTCACAGGGAGCCAGACGCCTGGTGATGACACACAGCTCCCGGACGGTCAGAAGGAAGGAGGCCACTTGCTCGTCTGCTCAGGCAGCTGGCTGACTGTTGCCGTCCCTGCCAGCTCCCAGCATAAGGCCACCACAGGGATGCCCGTGACCTCAGGGAGCTCACAGTCTGGAGGGAGCGTCACACGGGTGACCAGACAACTACAGTAGAGCCACAGATGCTCCGAGGGGGTCGACACAGGTGCCACGGAGCACAGAATGGGCACCTAACCGAGGTGAGGGCTGGGGAAAGGCTTCCTAGAGGAGGTGACCCGTTCCTTGGGAAATGAGTCCCAGAGAGCCAGTGGTCGGTGCAGGGCAGCAAATTCACAGACCGCAGGGGCAGGCAGGAGATGTAGGGGACGGACTGGGCCTGGTCTAGGAATAGGGAGGCAATAGAGAGTGCTGGCAGTGTGGTAAACTAGAAGCCGCTTGCCGCGCTCAAGGCAGCGGCTGCCACACTTCAGCAGCTCAGTTTTGCCTGCGGAATCCCGGGCCATTGTTACTGAATCTTTCAGATTTTCAAAAGAAGCGAAATTTCCAGCTCCTGTTCTTGAAAAACACTATGTGGGCCCAACCAGACATGTCCAGGGGCCACCGGTTTGTGACTCTGGCCTCACTGTGCATAGGACTCGGGCAAAGGCTGAGGCAGGGGCTCCAGCCAGGGCTGGGGGTTCAAGGGACCTCGTTTGTCAGTGTGAGGGAGCTTCTCGAGTCCGCGGACGTGCTGGTGGGCGGCCGTGCGGCACCACCCACGCACCTCTGCGTGTCCCACCTTTGTTCTCAGCACCTCAGGTGCCTGCGGCCGATGGGCAGTGAGAGCCGTGCAGGAAGCAGCTGGCACGTCGGGTCAGTTCTGGTTAACAAGGTGCCACCTGGCTGAAACACGCCGTAAACAGGCCCGTTTCCTCCCTGCGGGCAGAGGGGCCCCAGGGCGGGTGCCAGGGTCCACGGTGAAATCCCTCCCCGCTGGGCTCAGGCCCCCACTGCCCTCTGCCCGGCTGCTCCTGGCCAGAGCAGGCCTGGCGCTGGGTGCTGGCGACCCCGAGGCCCAGGTAAGGAGTTCTGGCTTCTCCGCCGTTCTGCCCAGGCACGCCCAGCCACCGAAGGCTGTGCAGCTCCAGTGTGGGCCGTTTCCTCGTTCACTTCCTCTTTCGTTTTCCTCGTTGGTCTTTCACAAACACCGTGCTATCCTCCGGGCGTTAGTCAAAGCTGGCAAACACTTCCGAGGGCCCGCCTCTGGCCTGGAGCTGATCCAAAGGTGAGGTGCACCCCTGCCCGCAGGGCTCTCGGCCTGGCCGGAGGTTGACCAGCACATCAGTGATTCCCAGATGCAGAATATGTCCTGCGTGCCAAGGGAAGAATCCCTAAAATGAGCCCGGATTTAAATCCAGACACAGAGGATTGAAGTCCCAGCGCTGCCATTTACTGCCTGTGGGACTTTGGGCAAGTTCCTCCCCCTCTTGGGTCTGTGTCATCACCTGTAGAACAGGCCGGTCATGGTACCCATCACGGGGCGTTGTGCAGCGTACATGGGAAATGCTCCTCAAAGCCCTCCCTCAGCAGCCGTGGGGGCCAGTGCCCAGTGTCCTCCTTGTCCTTCTACTGCAGTGTCTGTGGCTCACCCATCCCCCAAGCCAGGTGAGCTTCGCCCGCATCCCAGAGCCTGCCTGCTGGCTGGGTGGGACCTCTAGTCGGTGGCAGGTTCCTTCCCCTGCCTCGGGTTACACACCGGGGCTCAGAGCCTCTGGGACTGGTCCAGCAAGTGCCTCCTCCTGGTGGGAGAGACTCCTGATCCTTCCCAGCTGGAGGATGGGTCAGCCAGGGTGGGGTTCTGGGCCCTGGGGCGCCACCTGCCTGAAGGAAAGGGGCATCCCGGGACCGCCCAGGCTGCAAGGTGGAACACACAGACGTGGCCCTCCCCTCTCTCTGGGTAGTACCCTGGCGCACCCCAGGCCCCACGTGCACTTGCAAGGAGAGTGTGTCTCCCAGCTGGGGGCACAGGAACCCTCCCCCATCTTTAGATCCTCCTCCCATCAGAGGCTGGAAGGAGGGGGAGGCAGCCAACCTGCGATGCCCCTGTCCCCGCCCCGGCTGATGTCCCCTGGCGGCTGGAGCCTCCACTGTTAGTTCCGTGAGGGGCCCGGCTCACCAGGGCGCACCTCTTTCTCATTTGCACAGAAACTCCTGGGGGAGGGGGTGCTCTGGGGGAAGCTTACTTCTCCCCCTTCCCCACCCCTGCCCGTTACAGATGAGCAGACAGCCAGACTGACGGGAGAGGCCCAGGCGCCCGCCAGGAAAGGGAGCTCTGGGGCGCGGCCACCTCCCCTGGCAGAGCTCTGACCTCAAGGGGGATCACAGGCGACAGAAGTGTGTCCCCATTCCCTTTCCAGGCCAGGGAGCCGTGGTCCTCAGAGGGGCCTGAGGCGAGGACTATCCTAGGCCTGGGTTTTTATTTCAGCATTTTTCCCCCTCTGTGATTTTAAAGCATCCCAAGAAGTGCCCGTCTGCGTGAGCCGGTTGGGCGGGGGGAGGGCAGGTCTCTCCCATCAGTGGCAGGAGGGGCCCCGGGTTGCAGGGTCCCCAGGTGGGGCTCGGGGGCTCCAGACTGGCCTGTCCCAGGTGTTGGGCCGAGTCTGGGCCCAGGCACGTGGTCTGAGGGTGGGCGGTGGGAGCCGAGGGTCTGGTGGGTGGGGCTGGGGGACACAGGCCTGAGGCCTGAGCAGGTTTCCGAGTGAGGACAGGGAACTGAGGCTAGAGCTGATGACCGGTCCAGGCAGGACGGCACAGGGCCTGGGTCCTCGTCTCCGGGCTGGCCTCCCTGCGAGCAGGGCTGGGTCAGAGCCCCCTTGTGCAGCAGGGCTCAGCGGACCTCAGCAGAATGGGGCGTGGGCTCCTCGGGGAGCAGCTCCTGCGTAGGTTTCTGCGTCAGCAGCAGGAACAGCGGTTCCCAGAGGCGCCCGGGGTGTCTGCCCAGGCCCGGGCCTGCCCCGCCCGCCCTGCTCCGCCTCTGAGATCTGTGGCAGTGAGCACCTTCCTGGCCACCCCACTGCGAGGTGGCACCTGCCAGCAGCCAGCTCAGGCCGGGGATCGCTGGCTGCCCCGCTGGGTCCCAGCAAGCTGCCGTCTTGACGGTGAGCGTCCTGGGCCAGCAGGTGGACGGCAGGAAGCCCCATGCCACAGGTCTCACGTTTGGGCCACAGCTGGTGGCAGGTATCCCATAATCAGCCTTCAGAAAAGCGTGGATGAGGGCGGGAGGTGGCAGATCCCAGGCACCCTCCCCCGGGCGTTTGCCGGAGGCCATGCTCTGGCCTGTACCGTCTTAGAAACAAGCACTCGGGCCCTGGCTCTGGGACTCCTGGGGCTCAGATGGAAAGACGCCCTCGGCCCAGCCTCGTCACCTCCGGCCCCATGTGAATCCAAGCCCTCTGTCCTTTTTCTCCAACTTCGTCAGCACAGCCCGGAGTTGGCGTCAGTCTCGGTGGCGTCACCCTCCCAGAGCCAGGGCCCGGTTCCCTGAATCCACGTGGTCAGCCTGCCCCAGTGCCCGGCCCTCAGCCACCAGGGGTGCGGCCGGCCCTTGGATAACAGTCGGGACAAGGACGCATGCCCCTCCCTGTGCGGGCAGTGCCGTGGCCTCCGGTCTCAGGAGCCTCTGCCCGGCCCTGCCCTGGAGCAGACCAGGTGGGGAGCTGGTGGTGGGTGGCACTGTCTCCTCAAGAACTTCACGGGGAGAGGCTGCACCTGTGTCCCCTCGGTCGGCGGAGCCAGGTGGGCATGGAGACGGTCCTTGCTGGGCGTCCAGCTGCTATTTTCCTTGGGCTGGTACAAAGATCGTCCCTGTGAGGCCGTCCAGGCCGACACAGATTGGCCTTGTTCTCTGCCTCTGTCATTCCCTCCTTCCCCCGGCTCAAGGGGCGTGAGGGGGCGGAATAACTAATGACAGGCGGCGCCCTGCTGGGTGGGGGCCTTTGTTCATTTACTGGTCGGCAGACACTTCCTGGGTGCCTGTGTGGGCCAGGCCTGTGTGGGCAGCCACTGGTGCAGGAAGCCTGGCCCCTCCCTCTAGGCAGCCCAGGTCAGCTGGTGCCCAGCCAGAATGGTACGAGGGTTTGGCGGGGGCGGGCAAGTTCTTGGTGCTCAGAAAAGAGAGCAGCTCGCCAGGGAGCATAGAGTTGGAGATGGGAACAAGTGGGTGAGGCTTTGAAGGATGAATAGGAGTTTGCAGGTGGAGCAGGACCTAGTGGTCATGCTATTCCAGGACGTAGCATGGACAGAGGTGTGGGAGAGCGTGGAATGTCTGAAGAGCAGTGGGCCCTGGACCCTGGGTGACTGGGAGGACACCCAGTTAGGACGGACTTGTCTGCTCTGCTGAGGAGCTGGGCTGTGACATGGGTGATAGGGAGCCACAGCAGAGTTTACACAGGGAGAGGTGGGAGCTGTTGACAAGAGGGGGAGGATCCGCACAGGTCCCCAGGCTCAGACTCAGCCGGAGACCCCTGGACACTGCCCACACAAGGAGCCCAGGAGAGCAGAGGCATCTGCTGCCCCTCAGCCATCCACGCACCCAGGGAACCTGCCTCTGCCTCCAACTTTGGGGAGGGACCTGAGGGCGGTGCTCAGATGGATGGCGGGGGCAGGGATCCAGCCTCATGCACCTTTCTCCAGAAGCTTCCCTGACCCCCGCACATCCCCCCGTAAATTCCCTCAGACCCCGCACCTTTTTCTTCCCTTCCCAGCCCTGGTCACGATTGTGGGTGTGGGTCTGGACAGTGAGCCCTGGGAGGGCCGAGGGCGGAGGGCAGGAGGCCGACCCTGGCATCGGCTCGAGGGCTGGCACGTGCAGGCGAGGTGCCAGGTGCTTCCTTCTCAGAGTGACCCTGAGAGCCAGGCCATATGCCCACCTTACAGATGGGGAAAATGAGGCTCAGGGAAGTGAAGAGACAGCTGGTTGGGGACAGAGCAGGGAGCCCACCCTGTGTGGGCCTGGGGCAGGGGAGGCGCAGCCGTGACCCCCATGGGGGGCCCGGCCGAGCCTCGGCTGAGCCTGTGGGTGCAGGGAGAGGGGGCTTCTCCTAAGTCCCAGTGGGGCGGAGGGGTGATCAGGGCACAGCCCGCTCTCTGCCCGGGAGACTCTGGTGTCTGCTCCCCACCTTTATGTGCTCTCTTTCTCCTCCCTTCTGTTTCTCTTTCTCGCTTCCTTCCCTCCATCCCTCTCTCTGCTCCTCTCCCTCCGTGTGTCTCTCTGCCCCCTGCTCTCTCCCACCTTCTTTCCTCTGCTGCTCTGTTTGCTCCCCGCTCTCTGCCTGTCTGACCGTCTCTCTTCCCTCCCTCCCTCCGTCTCTCTTCCTGAGTGTGTGTCTCTCTGTGTCCTCTGTCTGCCTGTCTGTCTCTTCCCCGCTCCCGTCTCAGCCCTCCCGGCCCAGCTGTGCCCGCCTCTCCCCTTCCTTCCCCACGCGTGCAGCCCTGTCCTGGCAGGGCCTGCCCAAGGCCAGGGGGGTCTCTTGGCCCCTTTGTCCATTACCCTGTGTTTCCGTTCCCACTGCCAAAGGGCATGTCTTTGCTGGGTGTCTTGGTTCAGCTTCTGTAGCGTGACGTCTGTGAGGCCCCGTGGTTGCAGGTCACTGGCCAGCGTGCAGTGGAAGGCTCTCCTGCCCAGTTAGGCCATACATTGCTGCCTCGGGGGCTTCGAGGGGGGCGGGCCCAGGATGAGTCCCCTCCGTGTACCCCGGCTCCCTGAGAGCCACAGCCCACAGCAGTGTCACGTAATTAAGACACAGAAGTCCACGATTTCCTCTGTGTGTTGGCAAACAGTGGCCGGCTGCTAATGCAATCCTTTCTTTTAATGGATTCTTGAATTTAAATGATATGTAATTAAACGTAATTAGCCACGTACCCGTTCAGCTCGGTACCGTATGCTGAGTGGGGCCGCCTTGAATCTCATTATGAAGCATCTTCTTTTATGGGCGGATTTCTTCTTCCCTCTTGGGGTGGAGTTCGTTTGACTGGACAGTAAACCTGGCCCCCAGGGCCAGTGAAGGTCCGAGGAGGACAGTCCTGGGCCAGCCGCCCAGGGGATGACGGGGATGACGAATCGGGGTGGGGGTGGGGTTTGCTGGGAGAAGTTCCGGTTCTTTGAGCAGCCACTGGCCTCACTGTCGAGGAGAGAAGAGTCAGGAATCTGATGGGAACTGGTGGGAGGGGGCACAGAGCGGGGACAAGGGTGTCAGCGCCTGGGCAGGTGCAGCCTGAAGATGTCCCCCTCCCCTGACAACCCCTTGCTGAGTGGTGGCTGGGGCACCGCCCCGTCGGGGAGCCGGGCCTCGGGGCTGCCCTCCAGCCCCAGGGGCAGCTGAGGGAGACCCATAAGGGCGCAGCCCGGGCCATGCAGGGCTGCAGCCTCACGCACACAGGCCAGCACGAGGCAAGACCAGGGGCGAGGGGGCCAGGGCGCTGGTACCGCCATTGGGACGTCCCCTAGGGTCCTGGCCTCCCTGCCCCTCCTGCTAGCAATGCCTGTGGTTACACACGCCCATCCCACCCACCAAACTCACTGTCTTCCCTGCGCCTCGGATGCTGATGTGTATCCGTGTGTCCCATCTGTCTGTCCCCCCAGCAGCCTGTGTGCCCAGGGCAGGGCCCAAGGCCGAGTCCTGGCCATCTCCCTGCCCAGCACACAGTGCCCTCCCGACGGCTGGCTGCGTCCTCACTGGTCGTGATCACCGTGCTGAACGCCCGCACGAGGCCTGCGGGGCCCCTCCAACCTCGCGTGTCTCCCGCGCTTCTCCCGGGGTTACCTTCATCTAGAGACAGGGACGCCGCGGCATGGAGGTGTGTGTGCTCTCCCAGGGTCACCAGGTGGGTGAGGGGTGGAGCCTGTTATGCTCAGGGCACAGATGAGCAAACTGAGGCAGAGATGGTTTGCCAGGGGTGGGTTTACTGCCCATTCTGGTGCTCCGTCTCCATTTCTCAGAGGGCGCCTCCTGCCCACCTGCCAGCCCAGCTCGCTGTGCCCTGGGCCGGGCCGGCCCCTCTCAGGTGGAGCCGCCCAGAGGAGTATCCCCTCCCCTACCTGCTTCGGAAGGACCTGAGGGAGGGGGCACCCCTCAGTCTGTACAGGGGAGGGGTTGTCTGCACACCAGGAAGGCCTGGGTTCCCAAGGAGGAGGACCCTCCCGCAGGAAGGGCTGTCCACAGAGCCCCTGGGTGGCCGGGAGGCCGTGAGCGCCCACCCCTGGGAGGACCGAAAGGAAGGGGCCCACGGAGGGTGGACGGCCGGGACCAGGGCTCCCCAGGCCTTTGCTGCAGAGGCCCAGGGGGCAGCTGGCTGAGGCTCGCAGGCCGCCTGTGGTCTCTGTTGCACATTTTCTTCTTTTTACAAAGTTTTAAAAATATGAAAACCATTCTTAGCTCAAGGGTTGTACAAAAACAGGCTGCCAGAGGAATTTGACCCGTAGGCCGTAGAGAATAGCCGCAGTGATGGGAAATAGACACCTTGTATATGTGAGATTATATGCGACCTTTTTAATTAAATTTTCGAGGTATAACATATACCTCAAGAGTATGTTACATATGCATGTTTATGTGCATACAAAGTGCACTGAAAATGAAGAATGTGATGCATTTTCCTCCATGTGCCACCCCTGTAATCACCACCCAGGGCAAGATCTAGAACAGTGCCAGCACCCCCATCCCGTTCCCCCAGGAAGGAACCATCTTCTGGCCTCTGCACGGGAGGCTGGTGTACCCGTTCCCGAACCTGATAACAAGCAGGTCGTCTGGTCTGGGTTCTTCGCGCCTGGTCCTTCTGCCCGTCGTGGTGTCTGTGGGGGGCGGTGGAGAGACACTGCAGCGTGGCAGGTGATTCACTGCGGGTGGTGGTGCCCTGTGCTGTTCTGACGCGTGCACGTGCCACCCTCTGTCTCCCTGTTCTCCCGCTGATGGACATTTGTGCAGTTTCTGCCTTTTTGCTATTGCGACTGAAGCTGTTTGGAACATTCTAGTACATGTCTTTGGTGAACATGTTGATGCGCTTTTGCTGTGTTGCATACCTAGGAGTGGAATTGTGTGTCACAAGTAGGTACCCACATGGTTTTCCAGAGTGTGTGCCACATACAACCTTCCCCTATTAACAAGTGAGTATTTCAGCACTGCTGCAGAATAACGTGGATCTTAGATTCCCATGTTCACTAGATTGTCTGGATCTGGCAAGAACGAAATAACGATCCCTTAAAATACCTCCACTGCCACGAGAGAGTTGCGGATCCTGTGGGTGGCGGTGAGGGTCCCTGTGCACTCGTCCCCTTGTCTTGTCCCCAGGGCTCATGTTTGGGGCCTCACCCCTCGGGGGAGTCACGTACCCTCCGCGGCACCTGTCTGTGAGTGTGTCGATCCCTGAGCCGCAGGGTGGCCACACTCGAGAAGACCAGAGGAGCGATGCCTGCCGGCCCTGGCATCTGTAGGTGGCCTCTGCGTGGAGGGGGCGCTGCCCACTGTGACCTTCCTGGAGGGGGTGGGAGCGTCCTGTGGCCGTGCATGCCCTCGGAGGCTCTGGCACCCAGAGTACCGCTGGGAATCAGAGGAATCGGGTCTGATGCCGGCTCTGCCCCCGCTGCGGCCTCCCCCCATTTCCTCACCTGTCAGAGGGGGGCACCTGCCTCCTCCCCGAGGATGGAAGGAGAACATGATGTGAGACGCGGGAGGGCCGTGCCTGGGGACTACAGCAGGAAGGGGGACCGGGCAGAGTGAAAGGTGGGCCCTCCTCGGTCATAAGGGGTATCCGCACTTCCCTCCCCCTACACCCCTGCCCAGGTCCCAGGCCTCAGCAGCCCCTGGGGAGGGGGCCTCTAGGCTCCTGGGCTGCAAGGTCTTTAAAAGAAAAGGTGCCGTTGCCCAGGACAGCATTTTAGGGTCACGAGCTTCATAGATGCCAAACCCTTTGAAGGGGCAACTTGACTTTAACGATGGTGTCAGAGCCAACTTCAACCACTTCCTTCCAGGCCAGGGTGGGAGCTTCCGAGGTGGAGGCCCGGTGCTGGGAGGGCGCCTTGTGCTTTCCCAGGACGTTTGGGTCAGACCTTGGGGTAATCGGAGTGGCCCCTACCCCCGCCGAGCTCCAGCCCGCAAGCGGTGGGGCGGCCCTTCCTGTCACCAGGACCCCACGCTCCGGTTCACAGCCCTCCAGGCTGCCCCCGGCCCCCGGATGAGGTCCCAGTTCCTCCCGCAACTGTCAAGACTCTGGGGGACGTTCCCTGGAGCCCACCCCGAGCCCCTCCCCCTCCATGTGTCCACCTGGAGCCCTGCTCTGCTTCAGGACTCAGCCCGCAGCCCCCCGCCATGGAGCACCCCCCCGGGGTCCCCTTGGTGCTGCACGGACCCCACAGGCATCCACGCGCATCGTGTGGTCTCGCTCCCCTGGTCCTCAGCATCCAGCGGGACCTCAGGGAATACAGCAGGGGATGGATGAAGGCTTTGGGAGCTTCTAGCCCCCCAAATCTTAGCCGGAGAGCAGTTTTGCCGGGAGGCTTCCCCTGCTGGGTGGGAGCAGCCTCTGAGGGAGCTGAGCTGATGGCACATGAGCCCCCTGGGGTTTGGGCAGGAAACTCAGAGAAGGACTGAACTCAGGGCCCTACTCGCAGAGACGTGATGCTTCTGCTGGCAGCATGGACGGAGCAGGGGCCGGTGGTCACCGCCACGGGGCTCCAAGCAAGCTTCCAACGGGAGGGGCACAGGGGGGAGTCTAGGTGGACGGACAGTCAGGAGGGAGGTGTGCGTGCTCTGGAGTTGCGGTGGCCGGGCCTGGGGCGTGGGGAGGACAGGGACAGCCGTTGGCCAAGACCAGCCTGCCTGATGGGGCACAGAAGGGCCTGCAAGTCTCCCGAGGGCAAGGCCAGGCCTGTGCTAGATGCTGGGAGGCAGCGGCTTCGGAGGGGTCACCTTGGGCTTACAGATCCACTAACCTATGGTCTTGCCCTCTGCAGGCCCAGTGACGAGCACCACCCGGAAGTAAAGGCTGATGGGTATGTGGACAACCTTGCAGAGGCTGTGGACCTGCTGCTGCAGCACGCGGACAAGTGACAGGCCTTCTGGGAGGGCCCTAGCCTCCTGCCACCCTCCCCTGTGCCACTGCCCTCTGCCCTGGATGGGCGAGAGGGCGCCAGCCAGGCAGTTCTGGGCTGCCCTGCCCCTGAGCCACCAGCCCCTCCTCTGTCTCCCTCTGCCGACCCCCCTTCCCTCCTCCTCTCCGGTCACATCTCCCAGCCTCCTGGGCGAAGTTTGATCCCCACCTGCTGGCCCATCCCCTGCCTGTGCTTCCCTAGTGAAGTCAAGAGGTGGGGCACATCTGTTGAATCCCCAAACCCATTCTCTCTCCCGTCGGCCAGTCCTTTCAATGCGCTACCGAATCGGACTCCGGCGTTTGCCCACTGCCTCTTATCAAACCGCACTTGAGTTTTAGGGAGGCGCCTGGAGAAAGCGGGGACCCCCGAGCATAGTCCTTGCAGCCAGAGCCGAGCCAGCCTCCCCGGGACTGCCCAGCGGCCCCTGCCCTCCCCTGGTGTCAGAGGGACCGCTCAGCGCTCCCCACGAACCCCCCAAACAATGCAGCCCGCCTTTCCTATCCCAAGTCACCTCTGGAGCCCAAATGGAGCGGCTCCCAGGGGCACTTTAACGACTGCCGTCCTTCAGAGCGAGAATTGTAACCTCTGGAATCCGGGTGGCAGGTGGAGGGTAGCTTCTGGAGCCTTAACTCGATAGACTTGAATGTGTCACACCCAGGAAACTAACGGTTAAATCAACTCTGCCCTGACCTGCAGCGACTCTGGCTCTGACTGTGCGGGGCGGGCGGCGGGGAGGAGGCACCGTCCTTGATCCTGCCCTGGACTTGAGCCCCTGCACATCAGGGGGCCAGGGCCCGGAGACACCTCGCCTGCCTCAAACCCTTTGTTTAATGGAGGGGGAAACTGAGGCCCCACGGGACCAGGTGGACGGGGCAAGCGTGGGCCTTCCCTCACGCAGCGGCCCAAGGTGGCGGGCGGTGAGCCGCGGGCTTCCCAGATTCACTCACAGCCCGAGTTTCAGGTTTCAGCCTCAATCAGCAGAACAGATAACTTGAATGCTCTGTTTCTCCCCAAATCCATCCAGAACCCACTGACAAATCTTGGGAGACTCCTCATGAAAAGAAGTCGTGAGTCTTCCGTAACAGGATTTCCATTAAACGAAGGCAGATGATGATAAAACGCTTGGCCCTGAACCTGAGTCCCCAGCACGGGAGCCCAGGGCCGGCGGGGGGCTGTGCGGTCCCCAGGCCTTGCCCGCCAGGCCGGCCGCCGTTAAATCAGGATTACGAAGAAATGGTGGTGGCTGAGTCTTTCCATCAAGGTGAGAGGCCACCGGCCAGGCTCGGGTCATTGGCTTGCGAGGGAGGAGGGGCGTTTGGCCTGTTAGCTGGAAAATATGCAGATGGGCTGCTCCTGGATGGAGTCCCCTAATCCCAGCTCAGGTGACCAGCGCGGCGCGGGCAGCAGGCACCGGGGCTCGGGAGGCGACTGTGCGCGGATGGGCCTGCAGCCTTGTGTTGGGTTTGTTCCCTCTTGTCCTTCTTTCCTTTTTCGTGGGCTGCCCTTGCCTGCTGTCCTCGGCAGGGGCTTGCAGGCAGGGCAGTGTGGTTCTGGAGGAAGGAGGCCGGGGGTCCCGCTCTCCATGGACAAGCGGAGCCTCCCCTTGCGAGCTGCTGCCCGGGAGTGAGGACGGAGAGGGACTCAGAGGGGCAGCAGGCGCAGACCCCTGCTTTGGGCAGAGAACACGCTGCCCCCCCCACCGAGCTGTGGGTTCTGTGGACACTGTCATCTCCCCGTTTTACAGATAAGGAAACTGAGGTGCGGAGAAACTGACTTGCCTACGGGCTGACGGCTGGCAAGGGCAGAGCCGAGGCTCAAATCAAGGTCTGACCCTGCATCCCATGCCCTTTCTAGTCCCTTCCACGATCCCTCCACAGGGGATGACCTGCGGTGGCCCCGGTGGCTGTGACTTTCCAGGCGAGGAGCGCCCTGGCATCCTCCCAGTGGAGATGAAATGTGCCTCGGGATTGAGGTCCAGCGCTACTCTGGGGGCGCCATGTACCCCCGAGCCTCAGCTATCTCATCCTTCCCTGAGCCCTGCCGGGGACCAGGCCCGGCCAGGCCAGGGTGCCCCATCGCCCCGCTGGGGATGCTGACCCCTGTCCTGCTGCCGCGCCGGGGGCTGCCCAGAAGTGAGGATGACCTACCTCACCCCTGGGTCCTTCCAGCTGTCGGGCCCTGGCCTGATGCCCACCCTCCTTCCCCACCCCCAAGCAGGACAGTTCTCAGGCCAGAGATCGACGGAACCACAGGCCACGGGTAGGGCTGGAGTTCAGGGCTGGCAGTGGCCTGAGAACCTGTCTGTGGTCAGGAGACGCGTCCCAGATCTGCCACAGGCCCAGCAGACACTCCAGGCTCTGGGGGCACCCAGCAGAGCTGCTGGAAGGGGTAGGGACGGGTGGGGCGGAGAAGAGGGCAGGACGGGGGCACAAGGGCCTCACCTACCCCCAGATCTCCCAACTCAAGCGTCCACACGGTACCAGCCCTGCGTGAAAACCCGATTCAAACTGGGTTAATCCAGCAAGAGTTTATCATCTACGAGGCTTCCAAGTCCAGGCCTGGCTGGATCCGGGTCCCAAGAAAGTCCCAGGCTGACCCTGGGGCAGGGCAATGGCGGCTCCAGCCAAACACACACGGGAGAGGAGAGGGGCGTGGCACCAGGAGGACATCCACATCATCCTCTCGCTGCCCTGCCGGGAGCTGGGAGCCAGGCTGAGGGGTCCGAGTCCTCACCGGCAGGTGTGTGCCCACCATGGGGCCCAGACAGCTGCGGCGCTTCTCTCCTCCTCAGATCAGGTGAACGAGGTCCCTGCAAAGGCCTGGCCTACCCACTGGGCCACGCCTGCCCCTCTCGGGGAAGCGGGCGGGCAGCGGCAGGAAGAAGGGGCACAGGGGTGGGGACGCTGGGCACCCCGTCGTGGTCGCTCACAGCCTCCTGCACCTGAGCCTCTCGACAGCTCTGAGATGTCCACTAGCCCCGTTTTATAGACCTGACCCTGAGGCTCGGAGGGGACAGAAGGGCCCAGGCTCTGCCCGTGCCAGTCCAGAACGAAGGGTCCCAAAGGCAGAGGGGGGACCCTCCGATCTGCCACACCCAACAGAAAGCACACAGCCGGCTCCCAGCAGCTGGGTATTGAACCAGGAAGCTTTATTTACACAGTAAAAGTAACAAGCAAATTCCTGAGAGACTAGAGCGGCTCTAGTGCAAGACAGTCGCGGCCCGTGCGGAGGACAGGCTGCGGTGGGTGGAGGTGGGGACAGACCCAGCGCCTCTGCACCCAGCGCTTCGCCCCGGGCAGGGGCCTGGCCCAACACTGCCCGTCCTGGCCGCCACACTTCCTGAGGCTCCCCAGTGCCCACGAGGTACAGCTGGGAAAGCGCACACGGCCCCAGAGACCGCCGACTCGCCGTCCCCGCGCCCCGGGACATCGCCCCCCCGCACTGAAACACAATTTCTTTGCCAAAGAGACTATGCTAGAAGGTCAGACTATCCTACCTAGGCTACAAGATCTCTGCTGCGGTCTGGGATTTTTTTTCTTTTTTTTTTTTTTTTAATCTTTTTCTCTTCTCTTTCAAGAGGAATGGTTTTCTCTGGCACCAATGGGAGGGGTCTGGCCAACTGTGTGGCCGTGGCAAGACGTGGCACAACTGCCTACACGGAGGCACCGCCCTGGCCGGGCTGCCGCCCCAGCGCCCGGAGCAGGGGGGGGGGGGCCGCTCGCGCCCCAGGCCGCGGGGCCTGAAGCGGTCATCGTTTGGGTGACCGGCCCCAAGGCCAGAGCACACGCGACTTGAGCCCGCGGCGGGGCATCCAAGGCTTGCGCTGAGGCCCCCGGCAGTGCCAGCCGGAGTGCGGAAACGCACACGCCAACCCTGCCTGGAGACCCATTTGGATGTTGGGTTTGTTTTTTTTCTAAGGTGGACTTTTCCTTTATTTAAATTTTCTTTCCGCGTACAAATTCACAAGACTTTCCTGCTACAAAAATTTTGCTGAAAAGTAAGGCTTTCTGAGAATGAAAATTCGTATGCATGATCAGAACAAGCTCTCCTGCGGCCTGGATGTCGTGTCTGCCTGTGGGCCCTGCGCCGGACCCCGGCCTCCACCGTGAGTAAGGCAAGAGGGTTTGCGGTAATGTAAACGGCGAGGCTGTGGCCCTGGCCCCCGGCCCGGCCCGGCCCTCACAGGCAGCAGCCCATGAGTCCAGCGGCTCTAGCAGGCGCTCCCTCTGGAGTGAGCAGGGATGCCCCGCGACAGGAAGCCCCCCTCCCCATCCACGACCCCGTTCTTGTCCTTCAGGGCCCCCGGGGCCGCGGACGGCCTGACACGGCCCTCCCTCCCGGCTCTCAACTTCCTCAGAAGCAGGAGTGCATGGGCTGCAAGAGGCGGGGCCCCCGCAGAAGTGAGGCTTGGGGGGGCCCACCAGGCTGCCTGCTGCCCCCCCGGGGCAGCCCCCTGGGGTCAGAGGCAGCCTCCCTCCAAGACCAAATTCCCGGTGCCAGAGGAGCAGAGCACAGATGGGCCTCTGGCAGCGTGGCAGCACCTTCTAGATGAGGTCTGCTCTCTTCAATTAAGACATGAAGCCACCGGAAGGCCATCTCTTTCTCTGAGAGGGGTCACTGGCCATCCTCTCCCCTCCCTGCTGCTGTCGTGGGCTTTGGCGAGGAGCTTCGGTTGGGGCAGGAACAGCCAAGAGAGGCCTGAGGCGGCTGGAGAGGGCCAAACCCTGCCTTGGGCTGGGATCCCTTCTGCCTTTTGGGTTGATAGGACCAGCCTGCGGGGAGGTGGGGACGATGGGGCCACTGCCTGTCCTTCCCTGCCACCAGGCCTGGGAAGGGGGGAGGTGACCGGCAGGGTCCAAGGGAGTCCCCTGCACCACAGGCCTGTGACACCCACCCACCGCCAGGTGCCTTCCCTCCCGGCCCCGAGGAAAGGCCCATCCTGGCTGAGTCTCGCCCCTCTCGGTGGGTGAGGGAGGCGGGATCCTGCTTGTCCTGCCCCAGGAAGGACTGCTGTCCTGCATGCGCCCTCTATGGCCACTCTTGGTGCGGGCCAGGTGTCAACACCTCCCACCCCAGGCTTTCTGAGGCCGTGAGGCGCCAGCACGTACTCTGTGAATTCATACGTTGGTCACTGGACGCCACCGAACAGCTGCCCCAGCCTCCTCTGGATCAGCTCTAAGACGACGAGCCACCAGGCGGGGATCAGGCGCACCCAGGGCCGCCGGCTGCCTGGTCCGACTCCCCAGGCTCCCCAGGGGACGTGCCCTCGGAGGGCCTGCCCAGCGCCCGCACACCCGTCCCGCTCTACAGCCTGAGGCTTTCCACACGGTCTTGGGGGGCCGCGGAGCTGGGTTTTCTGCAAGCATCTTACGGCTGATTTTTAAGAAAAGCCAAGTATACATGAGAACTGGAGCCCCCTCGCCTTTGATGTAAAAAAGTAAAGGTTTAAGTAAAGTTTCCCAAGTACTGTCTCTCTCCTCAGTGGAAAGAAAGCGAGAGCCACTTGTACTCGACCTGCGCGGTGAGGCATCCGCCGTGAACAGAAGTGCAGGAGCAAAGTGACTCCGAGAGAGCCTCTGTCGCGGCAGCGAGCTCCAGGGAACGCGCAGGTATGTTCAGCCTCACGGGAAAAAGGGGACTCGCTCACAAGCCGGCCCAACTGCTATCGTCTGAGGAAGGCGCCAAGCTGCTAAAAGCCAGATTCCAAGGCAGCAGAGCCCAGGTGGCACGTGTGCACGCGGGGCTGGAGAGGAGCTGTCTGGGAGGGAGACGTCGGGGGGCGGGGCTCCTCGGCAACCCCGGGGGGCGGGGGGTGCGGAGCCGGGGAGGGTGCGCGCGCGTCTCGCCCTATGCCTGCGGCGGGGAGAGGCACTCGCCGCCCTCTGCTCCCCGGCCCACCGACAACGAGCCTGCGCGTGAAGGCGGCGGGGCCCCAGAGCGGCCAGCAGACGCCCTCCGGCCCAAAACGAGCGCGGGGCCTGGGGCTGTGTGCCTGCACAGAAGTCCTGCTTCCTGAGGACGTTTTCAAGAGGTCGCCCTTTTATGGTGACATCGCTCCACTCACCTGACACTCCGTGACAGGTTGGTCACGGAGAATGGCTGCCAGCTGCCGACCCTGCCAGAGCAGCCCCCAGAGCGGCAGGGAGCCCGGGGCCAGGCCGTCCACGCCGCAGGAGGGGCTCGTGGCTCTGCCTTTTCGGCCAACAGAGCCACCAAATGTCTACCCAACTAGACGGCCTCTAACGAGCGCCCCGAGTTGTTCCCTGGACCCTGAGAGTCCAGATGTGGAGGCCGCCCGGCAGCCCAGGGCCGCTGTCCCCCGCACTTGGCATTAAGGCTAAATGGTTCTGGTGTCACCACGGAAGGAAGCCTCTCCCGACCCCGCCCAGGCCCCAAGCTGGAGACCTGGGAGAGAAGGCACGGAATACGACTGAGGGAGGGAGGGCGCTGTGGGCTGACTCCCCCCCACTGAACCTGAGCAGGAGGCCGAGAAGGGCCGTGACCCCAGCGGAGGGACCCGAGCCCGGGCGGAAACCCGGGCCGGCGGTCAGCGCGTAGAGCGGGCCGGCCCTGCCGCAGCGCCACAGGACTGCCCAGCGGGGACGGCTGGGACGCTTGCGCCGACGTCCCACGGGAAAGAGGGGGAAGGCGACCGAAACCAAGAAGCTTCTCTCCCGGCCGTGGCAGCTCCACGGAGCGTGGGTGCGGTGCTGGTGAAAGGCTGAGACCCTGCACCGCGGGCCCGGCCAGGCGGCTGGTGCTGGGCCAGGACCCCGCGGGCGGGACGGCGTCTGGGGAGGTGGTGGGCTCGCTCCTGGGCCCCAAGGCCTTCCAGGAAGCGCTGATCAGGCCCAGGGGTGGGGCTCCCCCAGGGGGCCCGCCCAGCGCCCGGCGGGAGCGGGGGGCGGGAGGCCCGTGGATTCTAGCACACCCCCTGCCCTGCCCGCCCCGCCGCCGACCGGGGCCCCTCAGTTGTTCTCTATCTGCTCAATGTCCAGCTCGCCGTCCAGGGAGCAGGGGCTATTGCGGACGGCCCCGCGGTCCCGCCAGGCCGTGCCCGGCTCCCCACGCCCGCCGCAGCCCTCGCCTAGGGCGCAGCCACCCGCCTCCTCGCAGCACGGCTCCTCCTGGCAGGCGGGGTGGTCGTCCAGGGACGGGGGCAGAGGCTCGGGTATCGGGGTCCCGGCAGGGGTCCTGCCCCCCGTGCCGGAGGCCGAGAGCAAGGCGGTCCAGGACCTGGTACTGCTGATGTGGAGGGCGAAGGGGCTGTGAGGGCCGCGGTCCTCCGTCCCTGCGCTCAGGCAGCTGAGGCTGCTGAAGGTCTGACAGTTCTGTGGGGGAGACAGACACACACGTCACTCAGGGTCACGTTCCTGGAACCCAAGGACCGCACGCCCCAGCCAGCCAGGCCCAGGCCCCGGGGGCTATCTGCTGGTGGGCCCGCCGGGCAGCAGAAGACCACCCAAGTCCCGGCCTCCTCCCCGACCTGGGCAAGGACAAGGATAACGTATGAAGAAATACCCCTGGCCAGTGAACACCATGTTAATAAAGAAAATGCGAGGTGCAGTTATTCATCTGCAAATTGGCAAAGAGGACTAGCTTGCTAACACCCAGTTCTGGGGGTACCGGCATGCCCAGAGCCCTTCACACACAACCTTTCTGAAAATGGATCTGAACCCTTCATCAGGCAATTTCACTTCTAGAATTTTTATCTGAAGAAAACAATCCGGACGCATGCAGAAATTCAGTGACATGAACGGTCCTCGTCACGCTGTTAAATTGAAAAGAAGAAAGTGACCCAGATTCCCTGCGATAAGGGTTCCATAAAGCATGTCTTTTCAGACAAGGGAAGCCTCTTTAGCCATTAGAAGAACACGGCAGGAGCGGATTTACTGACGCAAACGGAAACACCGCCAGGCCGCACTGCTGCACAAAGGGGGCATGGTGCCCATGCCACCCTCTCGCCGTGATAGGAGGGGACATGGGCCAGGGGGGTTGGGTTGACGTCCACATGGTGCACATCACAGCCACCCAGGGGGCCGGTTTCCACCTGAGCCCTGGGCTCCTGTGCCCTCAACAGGCACTCAGGTGACGGATGCTGCAGCCCTGCTGGGGAAGGGGCCGGGCTCACAGCTGGGGGCCGCGGAGAGACCCCTCAGCCTCCCTAGGCCCCGGCTGCCTCATCTGTAAGAGGCGAGTGATGGTCCCTGCCTGTCCCACAGGACCTTTGAGCCCCCCATGAGAGAATGTGGCTGCCAAGGGCTCTGCACCCGCCAGGCTCTGCCTCTGCAAGGGGCCAGCCTGGAGGAGGCAGCCTAGGGCCTGCCCGTGGTGGGCAGAGCTTGAACACGGCCCAAGGGTGCTTGGGGCCACCCACTCACAAGAGGGGGCAGGCCCGGCACTGCACACAGATGGGTTCAGCTACACACCTGCTCTCACGGCTGAGCACAGAGTCAGGACGGAGAGCTGTACGGACGAGGGTGCCCACGGCCCAGCCCCACGGGTCCCCAACAGGACCAGCAGCAGTGCTGTGCCTTCCCGGGACGAGACAGGAGAGACGTGTGTCGAAGGCAGCAGGAGGGAATCCGGGCTTTGGCTTCCTCCCTGTACACGCTGGGGACTCGGGGGCGTGGGGAGCACCGCACGTCTGCCAATGCCAAGGTCACAGGCCTGTCCCGAGGGCCCCGGTCCTTTCACAGGCGGCAGTGTCTGTATGTCACTTTGAAATAAAGGTGACCACCGGCTGTCACAGCGGGCCCTCTGCTGCAACAGGCTTGGCAGATGGAAAATGAAAGGCGCTCTCTCTGGAGGAAAGTGGCCGGGCCTGCCGTGCACGCGCTCACCGTCCCCACCGGCGCCACGGCGGAAACCGCTCTGATGGGTTTGCTCGTCTTGGAATCCTTTGATTAACTGAGACAGGGAGGCTGGGGTACTGGCGGGGTGGGGGGCGCTGGGATTGAGGAAAGAAGGGCTGGGCCACCAATCAGACCTGAGATGCTGGCCCAGGTCGTGGTGGGAGCCAGACTGGGGACCCTCGCGGTGCCCCTCCTGGGCCACGTGGGGCTCGCTGAGGCCCCAGTCCGCACAGGGCACGTTCCCTCCGCTGCCACAGCAGAGGGCCGGAGGCAGCTCCTCGTGCAAAACGGCCCCCAAGATCCTCCGTGTCCTCAGGTCAGAACACAAACCTAATGCCGTGTGTGGGCAGAGGCCCCAGATGCCTGCGACGGGAGGGTCCCTGAGGCCCCCTCTGCCTCCCAGCCACTCTCCTGACTGGCCTAGACCTGAGCCAGCCAAAAGGAGAACTGGGTAGGGAGACAAGAAAGAGGGAGGATGGCTCAGCCCGGGCCTATAGAAGCAGTGGTGTGTAAGGAATTTCCACGAATGGCAGTGTGACCCGTTACAAATAATAGCGCCCAGCGTAAACCCGACGTGCCGTGAATGGGTCACAGGTCACGCCGAGACCTTGATGCCCTCAGCCCTACGAACATGTGTTAACTAAGGTGCAGGCGGGTGCCTGACTTCATGGCAAACATGACAGCGCGTGTCTGGGCGCTAATCATGTTAAACAGCAGCCAGGCCAGCAGCAGGGTGCTGGGGACCACAGTTTGCGGGAACCTTCCAGAGATGCAGCTTTTGCCTCCAGTGTGCCCTGGCGAGGGCTGAGGTCAGAGAGACTGTTACAGTCCTGGGTTCCGCCACACACAGGCCTGATGGCTTCAGACAAGACCTTCCAACCTCTGGGCCTTGGCCCACCTGACAAATAAGGGCTGGGCCAAGGGCACCCGGGCGACCCCCGTTCTGAATGTCTGGAATAACTGGGTCCTTTATGCTTTGCAGCAGGGCAAGAAGCTGCAAGGTTTGGTTGGTGAATGTTGTCACAAGCAAACCCCAGGATGCCGCTGAACCCCACCATCTGACAGTCCTCAAAGGCACCTACTCCTTGGCTACAAAGCCAGTGTCACGTTGAAAACGTTGTTGACTCAAAACTCAGCTGTTTCAGCCACAGTGAAAACCTGCTGAATGTCCCAGCCGGTGGCACGCCCCACCTGCTGGGGAGGAATGTGACCTGCACAATGGGGCAGTGTGTGTCGGGCCCAGGCTCCGTCCCAGGAGGGCCCATCCTGTGTTGGCATCCAGGGCGCGGCCCTGCGGGCAGGGTCCCGCCCAGCCTCTCCTGGCGGCTCGCGCTCCCCAAAGCCCAGCTCCCACGCAAGAATGCTGCACAGGCCTGTTGGAGGCCTGGAGGCCTGTGTGCCCTCAAAAATGTCTGAGGAAAGCTGCAAAGCTCCGAACAAGTTCAAAGCACTGTGTGAACACATCTTTCCAGGGTGAAATGGTTGCTTTGGGACAGACAGTCCCCCCTACGCCAAACTCTGTTCTCTTGAGACCCGGCCTTGGCCCAGGGATGGGCCGCCTACTTGGGCACGGGCCTGCCCAGGTAACAAAGCTCAGAGAGGACCATCCATGTGGCCTCAGGCTAGTGGCTGGAGACACTGCTCAGCACCCCAGTCCTAGAGTCTGGAGCGACTTTGGAATGGAGCCCCTGAAAGTCAAGTTGCTTCCATCAGAACTGCCAGGCCTCAGGTACAGGAAGCAGTGTCTCAGCCCACCCACCCAGCCTCCCCAAGTCAGGAGCAACGGCCCCTTCTCTGCACAGCCCTTCTGTGCAGATGTCTGCTCCCATCCCCTCCTTCTGGGTGGCAGGCCCCTGGCCAGGCCCTGGGGACTGAGACAAAGTCTTCTTCTGGGCTCAGCCCCGCTGGAACTCTGTGCAGCCCTCATTGCAGACAGAGGCCCACCAGACCCGGGTAGTGAGAGCACCCCGAGGGCCAGGCCCGGCTCCCGTCCGCACCCGCCGTCCACACCCAGCCCCAAGTGCCCACACTGTGAAGAGGCCGAGGAGGACGCAGCCCCTCGCCAGCTGAGGGCACCTCTGCCTTGAGCTGCAATCTGAAAACCAAATCCCCCCTCGGGAACCTCACATTAACTTAACGGACTCGCCCCGTCCTTCTGTGCACGCCGGCCCCCACCCACCCTGCCGAGCCTTGGGCCATGAGCTCCATCCCCTCCCCAAGTGCCAGCCTGGGGCAGGCAGCCCGGGGCCAAGGGCAAGGCAGACTGTGGGGTGCCACGGCTGAGAGCAGGCAGCGGCAGCCCCCTTTCTCCTGGTCGTCTTGCCCTAAGGAGGACAGGCTGTTTTCCTCACTCCCGTCTCCCTGGGCCCCATCCTGCCCTTGAACCGGGAAGGCCTCGGGAGCGTGGCGCACGTGGCCCAGGGGAGGAGCGCGGGATGCAGGGTCTGGGGTTGGAGGAACTCGCCCAAGACTGGCTCCTCCACTGACAAGAGTCGCCTCATTTGGGAAATGAACAGTCGTCACTGGCCTGGCTGCCTCCCTGGGCCATTGCAAGGGTCCCACGAGAAAATGGATGCGAAGCGGGGCTGCTGGGGCCCCACCCATGGAAGCCCGTTCCCCAGCACCTGGCACAGCTCCCCTGCCCCTTCCTCCCGGGACAGCCCACAGCCAGTGACTGGCCGATACGGGTTCTGGGGCTGACCCGGGCCTGGGGGGTCAAATCCCAGGCGCTCTTCACACTGCTGGGCCCCCCTGGGTGAGGCTGAGGGCTCCTTCCCCGGCCTGTCTGCTTCCCTCACTTCCTACAGGTTTCTCCCAAGGGCCTCCTAATCTCTGGGACCAGATTCCCGGCTGAAGCTCTGCTTCCAAGGAGCCGACCTAAGACGGGAGGTGACAGCACTCTGAATCAACTGCTCATCAGTACTGCTGTTGCTTCCAGAACAGGAACGCCAGGTGCTGCTCAGAGGCTGACCGTCAGACCCCGTCAGGAGTCCACCTGTCAGGACCAGCCTGCCTTGCGTTTACTGGGGATCAGTGGTTGCTGGGACCTCTCCTTGCTCAGCCCGGGGCCTCATCGTCGTGGCCACGTGAAACTTCTCAGCATCGTGCTGGGACAGAACACGTCTCCCCAAGGCACACGTGTGCTTCCCCTTCTCAGACACGAAGTGTGACAGAGTCCCCCAGCTTCCCTCTTCCAGCACCATCCTTTGAGGCTGGCTCATTTGCTTTTCCTCTTTCTAATGCTATCTCCCTCTTTGTAATCCAATTCATGGATCTCTCTGTGTTACTGATTTTTAGGGAACCACCTCAAATCCCTCTAGAAAGAGGGGCATAAACAAGCCCAATCAGCCAGGCAGAACGAGCAGACCGGGTCCTCGCCTGGCCCAGGCTTCTGGAGGCTTGCAGCCACTCTGATGCAAGCTGCTGGGCTAGGGCCCTGGCTAAGCGGAGGCATTTCCTCCCCCAAGCAGACACTTTCATGAGAGCAGAATTCTCCAAGTATCAAGAAAACACCAGGCCATGAGAGTGGCTAGCGGCCTGGAAATTTTCTAAGTCTCATTTGTGCTGGAAGCTGGCACAGAGACAGCCAGGGCGGTGAGGCATGCGGTTTCCTGGGGTGGCGGTTTTGTTTTGTTTTGTTTTTTAAACTATCTCAGAAAAGAGAAAAAGGCACCGGCTTATTTGGGGCCTATCTTTAATCCATCTTTGATAAATCGGAATTTCCCATGAAGGCTGGACTGTCTCTCATAGGAAGCCCCAGAGCCCAAAGGGTCAGGTGGTGGGCTGCCCCAGCTCAGAGCTGCGGGTCTGGTGTCGGGTGTCAGGCAGGTGCTGGAGGTGGCCGAGGGTAGTGGGCGCAGCTGGCCCCTGCTCCAGGGATGCTCCAGGCATCCTATCGCCGTGCTCAGGCCCCAGCCCCGCTCCACTTCCTGCTCACTCAGGTCTGTGTCGGGCCCAGCCCGTCTCTGTGACATGCTTATTACCTTTGGACCCCACAAGAGGCAGCCCTTTAGAGCCTGGACTGCTTCCCTAGCTCAGGAAGAAGGGCAACGCCGGCCATACAACCCAGATAGGGAAGCTGGGTCGCCGAGGCCTGAAAGCAGAAAATGAAGTTGCCTGAAGGGAGGAGCCTCTGGGGCCCAGGGAGCACCTCGGAGTTGGCACTGGACACTTCAGGTTCTTCCCAGATCACAGGTTCTAGAATCAAACAGCCAGGGGAGGGCAGGACATATCTGGGGTGGGTGGAAGGATGGCCCTGGCAGTTACTAGGAAGTCCCTGCTTTCCTGGGCCTTTTTCCTCAGCTCACTGCTGCAGAGGCCACAAATGTTTCCTGAGCACCCGTCACCTGGTGGGCTCCTCCTCATCCGCTAGAACCCTGCAGGAGCGTCATCCCCTGCAGAAGCCAGCCTGAGCCCACGTGTCCCCTGCTGGTCCCCTGCGGCCCTGACCCCGCACCCCACCGCCTGGCTCAGGGGCCGGCTCACAGGAGGTGCTAGTGCAGCCCGGTGGGATGGGAAGGAAGGACCCACTGGGTTGGCCCCGGGGGCTCGACTTTGTGTATCCGCACAGCCCTAAGGTCCCGGGACGCTGTGGGCACGTCCTCTGAATGGTGGCCAACCCCGTGGTCCGGAGCCCCTCTCCGCCCAGGCCACATTGTGGCAAACGCTGTTTCTGCACCAGGCCCCGGGCGGCAGATAGCCCGCCTGGACGCAGAAGGCGCGGAAGCCAATGGCAAGGGGCCTCCCGGCAAGCTCACAATTAGAAAACAAACATTTTCTTTCTGCGGTGTGCATTCTGGCCAGCACACACTCAGGACAGGACTTGTGAAACCGCCTCGCTCTCAGCTTGGCGTGGAGGGAATTCTTTGCCTGACAAAAGTCGAGGGACCTTTCCAAAGCACACAGGGCGCTGGTGGGGGGACCAAGGCTAACGCACTGCCGGGACGCATGGGGACCCTGGGGGCGGCTTCTGCACCAGTACTGGGGGCACTGAAGGTGGGTCCAAGGCCCCAGAGGGGACGGCGGGCCCTTGGTTTTGTTCAGCTGCCTGGAGCTGGGTGCTCCAAGGGCCATGTCAAGGCACAGGGAGACAGGACTGCAGAGCATTGGGACCCTCTCCAGCCCTCCATTCTCTGTTCGGATATTGGCTTCCAGAGAAAGGGGATGCTTTTTGGAAAAACGGGCAAATCGCCAATCAGTCTAACAGCCTTATCTGCAGATAGGCAGACGGAGACCGAGGGAAGGGAAGAGACTTGCCCCAAATCCCACAGCTGGTTGATATGCAACCAGTGCCCTTGACTTCCGGGTCGAGCTCAGGAGAACATTCGATGCTCAGGCAGGATGGCGGCCTAGAAGAGGCTGGACAAGCCTGGGCTGGAACCCTGGTCCTCTGGGGGCCCTGGGAAGTCCTGAAACTTCGCAGCCTCAGTTTCTCATTTGTACAATGAGGCTAATATGAGCCCCAAACGAAGTCACAGAATTGTCTGGAGGGTTAATTGCACTGAGACCATGTAGGAGGCCAAGGAGGCGCTTGGCAAACCGGAGCTCCCTCCTCCCCGCTGCGCCCACCGCGCCGTGCTCAGGCTAAGGTGGGGGGCCCGTGGCTCTCCGTGGATAGCACTGCACGGCCAAGGGGTCAGGGGCTCGGCTTTGGGAACAGAATCTATACTCTAGATGGTCAAACCCACTGTCCTTTTTAACCAAAACCTGCTTTCAGAGGAGCCAGAAGACATGCCAGCAACACGAAAGGTGAAATCTCTAGGAATAAAAATACAAGAGAGAGAGAAAAGAGATAGGAAGACAACCTTATAGAACACAAACGTGGGCTTGAACAAATAGACATCCTGTCTGTGGACGGGAAGACTCGACCTCAGACAGGTGTGAATTCTCCCCAAGTTAATTCAGAAGTCTAACACAATCCCGATCTGCAACAGCTCCAGCTGCCCGCCCCCCATCGCAAGACAAGCTGATTCTCCAGTTTTCACTGGGAAAATAAACAGGTGAGAATAATCAGGAAGCCTCTGCGAAGAACAATTAGGAGAGACTTGTCTTACCAGATGCTAAAACATACTACAGAGCCTCAAAATTAGGAGTATACTACTATATGAGGACACCCAGAGACTAATGAGATAGAAGAGAATGCTCTGAAATAGCCCCAGGTTAGCATATGATAAAGGTGGAATCTCAAAGCAGAGAGAAAAAGATGGAATTTTCAATAGCTGGTAGGGAGACCAGTGGGTAGACATATTAAAAAAGAAAAAAAAAAATGTTGGCTCCATATTCATACCACATACGGGAGAAGCTCCACATAGACCAAATACTGCAATATAAAACCACAAAAACACTAGAAGGAAACATAGGAGAATTCCTTTATAGGCTTTCTAAAATCCAACATTCAGAGCCATAAAAGAAATAATTAATAAATTTGATAAAAAATGTATACACGTCAAAAAATGCTAAAAGCACTGGTGGGATTGTAAAATTGTGCAGTCGCTTTGGAAAACAGACTGGCAGTTTCTCAAAATGTTAAACACAGCGTTACCACAGGACCCAGCAATTCCACCCCTAGGTATATACCCAAGAGAAATGAAAACACATGCCCGTACAAAAACATGCATGTCAACATTCACAGCAGTATTATTCATAATATCCAAAAAGAGGGAACAACCCAAATGTCCACCAATTAGCAAATGGATAAATAAAATGTGGTAGGAATATTTTTCGGCCATAAAAAGGAATGGAGGGACTTCCCTGGTGGCACAGTGGTTAAGAATCCTCCTGCCAATGCAGGGGACACAGGTTCGATTCCTGGTCCAGGAAGATCCCACATGCCGCGGAGCAACTGGGCCCGTGCGCCACAACTACTGAGCCTGCACTCCAGAGCCCGTGAGCCACAACTACTGAGCCCGCGTGCCACAACTACTGAGGCCCGTACGCCTAGAGCCCATGCTCCGCAACAAGAGAAGCCACCGCAGTGAGAAGCACGCATACTGCAAAGAAGGGTAGCCCCCGCTCGCCGCAACTAAAGAAAGCCCACGCGCAGCAACAAAGACCCAATGCCACCAAAAATATAAAATAAATTAAAAAAAAAAAAAAAAAGGAATGGAGTTACTGACACATGCTACAACATGGATGAACCTTGAAAACATTATGCTGCTCAGTGAAAGAAGCCAGTCAACGAGAGACCACATTACTGTATGACTCCATTTATATGAAATACCCAGAACAGGCAGATCCAGAGAGACAGAAGGTAGATCAGTGGCTGCCTGAGGCTGGGGTGGCTAAGGGTGAATAGTGACTGGCAATGGGTATGAGGTTTTTTGGCGGGGGGATGATGAAAATATTCCAAAATTGACTGTGGTGATGATTGCACAATTCTGTGAACATACTAAAAACCACTAAAATTGTTTGCTTTAAATGGGTGAATTGCATAGCATGTGGATTATAAAGCTGTTAAAGAATGCCAAAAGCAAAGTCAAAACACAAAGAACAAATTAGAAATAAACATTTGCAACTCATAGCAAGGCAAAAACTAATCTAATATAGAATCGAGAAAAAGAGCGACACCTCAATTTTTTTTAAGGGCAAATGAATACAGCAGAGGACATACGAATGACCTTTAACTATTAAGATGCTCAACTGATTAGAAAAATGCTAACTAAAATGACACAGAGAAACCATCTTTCACCTATCCGGTTGGCAAAATCCACGTTTGATGAGAATCTGTCGAGGCGGCGGTGGGGAAACGGACCACCTGGGGCACCCGTCGGCGGTGCGGGCCCCCCTCAGTGTCACCTGGGCAATATCCTCCCAGATGACAAGTGCGTACAACCTGCAACCCGCCACGCTAGTGGCAGGATGTGCCCACAGAGGGTACACCTGCAAGTCTGAGAGGACCCACACGCAACGCAGTTCACAGCTGAGAGGACTGCCCCCGGCTTGGGAGTCCGCAGCCGGGGCCTGGGAATGAAAAGTGGGGCACGTCCACACAACAGACCCTCCTGTGCTGGAAAAAAGGCGGCAGCGGCTCGGCTCTGACACCGAAACAATTCCAGGGTCTATTATTTAAGGCAGCAAGGTGCAGAAAGCTAGATGTTAGCATGCTATCTTTCATATATGAAAGGAGAATAAAACAAGAACCTTCTTATTTGCTTGTATTTTTATAAAGGATTTCTAGAAGGATCACAGGAAACAAATAAGGAGTTAACCTGAGGCCACGGGGGATGGGAGGGATGGGAGTAAGACTTTCCCTGTATACTGTTTTAATTTTTGAACATGTGAATGTACTATCAAAAAATATGTGTGTGTGTTTATTTTAAAAGGAAAGGACACTCTAAGCTAGGAATGAAGAAGTGGATGACTCACAGGCCAGAAAATCTTACTGAAATGGTCACTCCGATTTTCAAAAAAAGAAGTGCCCCTCCCAAACCATCTCCATATTAAATCATTGTAATGTTTCTCCACCAAAGTTCTTTTTGACTTTCCTTTTCTCCTATTGGCAGGAACAAGGCTTATGCATCACAAAAAAAATGGCACTCTGCAAAACTGTGGAGACAAAAAAAAAAACCCCTCTACCGGGTTCCTGCATTTAATAATCACCAAATTAAATCTGAGTTTCACACGAGCACAAGACGTGAAAACATCAGGAAGGCCCAACCCTTGAACGGCAAACGGGCCACACATGTGCCAGGCATCTGCCTGTGGGCAGTCGGCTGTGCGGGCCTTTTCCTGGGGGCTGGTAGGCGGGCTCACAAACACAGGCAGGGGGAAATCCCTGGGAAACATCTCGCTGTTCTAGAGGTTTGCAGGGCTCCCCACCTGCCTGGTGGAGGCTGGCCTGGGGTCTTCGCTCCAGGGGAGAACACTGCTGGGCCTTGTGGGTGACCCAAGGCGGGGTCGGGGCTGCTTTGCGCCCCAAACCCCAGCTTTCCCCAAACAAGGCCCGTCTCTTGGACTGTGCCCACCTTGCCCAAATGGGCCGTTGCCCGCCATTCAGAGCAGCTGCCCGGCCCTGCCCCAAGGCAGGGCAAGGGGGCTGCTTGTCAGAAACAGTCAGGGGGAACAGCCCCCCCATGTCTGCGAGAGGCTCGGTGCCGAGGGAGCGTCAGGACACACGCCGAGGACGGGCGTGTGGGCCAGGTGTCTGCAGTTGTGGGGCGTGTGAACACAGAGCCCCCGCTTCCACCTGTCAGCATATTTCCACACCTGGTGAACACACGAAAAGCAGAGAGTAAGCTCAAAGTGTCAGATTCAGCTGGATTTCCTTTCTATTTGGTGCGGGGGGGAGGGGAGGATCTCTTCTCCCCTCCTTAACGATAAAATACAAATCACGAAGAAAGGCAGGCAAACACTGTGGAAACACGACTGATTTATCTGCTCCAACAGGCCTCGGCACGGAAAACTCCTAGAGCCAACAGTCCCCAGGCCCCTTACAGACTGACCCTGTCAATGGACAAAGTGCTCCCCTCCCGCTGGAAAGGACCACCAGGTGCCCTGGCCTCACTCCCACCCTCTCTGGTTTGGTTCCACCCCTTCCAAGCTCTGCACCTCCAAGCCCCCGGCCCCTGACTTTAGGGAGGACAGTGTCCGAGCAGGGCCCAGAGGCCACCTGCATAGCCGGGATCCAACCCACACCACTGGCTCCTGCGTCCACATTGACATCAACGGCACTGGAGAAGTGGGCTTCACAGCAATGGCCACTTAGCACTGATTCCCAGCTAACCGGCCCAGGCCAGAGGGCGGGAGAGGAGAAAGAAAGGCACGTCCCCATGTCTGCTGTCTGGGACCTCGGCCATCTCCCAAGGCCAAATACTGGAAAATCCAAGTAAAACTTGCCACAATCAGGCTGAACTCCAGGGAGACCCAAGGCCAAGAGAGCCTACACCAACCGTCTTAGGATAATCCCAGCACCCCTCAACTCCTGGGAGCCAGGACCCTGGCCGGTCCCAGACAGCACTCGCGCTCGGAGCCCGACGATGTAGCCAGACTGGGAGGGCAGGCTCGGGGAACAGGGATGGGCTGGAGGCTCCAAGCGAGGGGGCCTGTCCCCATCGACTGGGCCACCCACAGGGCACCCTGGTCTGTCCAGGTCCCCTGACAGGAAGAGGCCCCAGAGGGCCAGTACACAATGTCTGGCTGCCCTCACTTCCAAGGCATCAAGGGGGGTTCCCCTGCCAATCCACAGGGGCTCCTCGTTGGCTACAAAGCTGGCCACGTCACAAGCCACAAGCCCCACTCCCTTGCTCTGTGACTTGGTCCAAGGTCAGGGTCCAAGGGCGACGGCTCTCCCAGGGAGGCACTGGGCCCACCTGTGAGAGCGAGCCCCGCTGGGACGTCAAACACAGGGTCTGGGTGCAGCTCCAGGGCCTCAGGCAAACCCTGCTCCCCTCGCGGCCTCCATCTGTCCTCTGTCCTGAGACAGGGTGGTCCCCAAGGACCTCACAGCAGCCTCGAGCAGAAGGTGGGAGACGACAGGCAAGCCCCAAGGGCAGCGTGGTATCCAGGACACCCCTGAGGGCGTGTGGTCACCTGGCTCCAGGCTCCAGCCTGTCATGTACTGGGTGTGTCCTGTCCCCACCCTGCCTTGCCTGCAACCTCCCTGCCCACTCAGGCTCCCCGGACGCACTAAGCTCTCCTGGGGGCGCCCTCCCTCAGCCAGGACCATCACCCCCTCGATAAGTCTCTCTCCCCTCACAGCTCAGCTCAAACACCCTCCCCGCCCCTACAAAGCCCTCTTGGAGCCTCCCTGCCCCACAGGCTGGCTGGCAGGGTTCTGGAGGGCTCGGCCAGGGAACAAGTCTGCTGGCCGCATCTCTGATGCCTGGAGGAACGGGGTTGGGTGGCTGAATGAAGAGTTGAAAATGGTGATCCATTGGGGTGGAATCCTTCCTCTGCCACTACGTGTTCCCTCGGCCTCCTTGTGCAACCCGAGTTCCTCTTTCCCCATCTGTGAAATGGAGAAATAACACTGCCCTTGTGGGGCTGTAACGGGGCTGAAATGAGATCATAACAGGGCCCGGCTCAGCAGGATCTCCGCACATTACGGTGTCCAGCTGCACCAAGGCGGAGGAGGAGGACCGGCCCTGCCCCAAGGGGCTCAGGCAGAAGCCACAGAGGGAGAGCCCTTCACCCACAGCTGCCCCAACCGGAAGTGACCCGTGAGAGCAGAAATCCCAGGCGAGCTGGGGAAAAGAGAGGCCGCGCTGGCCTGTCCTGGACACCAGAGTCCTGCGGGGGCGAGGAGGGGGCAGCTGGGCTCCGCCAGCGTGTCCCAGCATGCCTGGGCAGGGCAGGTGGCCACAGACGTGCCCGCTGGCAGCGGGTGTGGCAGGACATTCCTGGGCACATTCCACCTCTGTGGGCTCGGCTGTCCCTCCTGCAGAGCCAGGGCTGAGTGGCAGGGACACCATGTGGGGCTCTGGTGCTCCCGAGCCCCGGAGGCCCCATTAGAGGACTGCCTCTCCTGAGGCTCAATCTCACCTGGAGGCAACCCGGACACTCAGTTACAGGACAGGGTCGGGGGCTCACCCCGGACTCTTGCCCACCAGGCACTTTTCCTGGGATGGCCTGTCCTCTCACCTGTGTAAGTCACGTCTCTCCAGCCAAATCCGTCACTGCAGCAAGGTAGGGGCCTAGCAGAGGCCCAGGATCCCTGGATGGAGTCCCAGCTCTGTCCAGAGCCCCAGGGGTGACCTGAGGTCTCATCCCCCTTGGAGCCCGGTTCCTCCAAGCTGCAGTGAGGGACGACAGGGGACAACCATGGGAGCCAGGGAGGTTGCAAAGACCTGGGAGCTCGCGTGGTGCTTGCGAACTTCTCTGGATGCTTGTGGCCGCCAGCCCAAGACTCCTCAGTCTCTGCTGCCCAGGGAAACCCTGTCAGGGAACCCCCAGTGCAGGGGCTCTTGGGCTGAGGGGTAGGGGGGGCAGGCCCAGCATTCTCCACCAGGACCAGGCCAAGCCCACCCCAGCAGGAGATCCAGATTCCAGGCCAGGAGCAGGCACCCAGGAGACTTTTTTTTTAAAAATATTTATTTATTCGTCTTTACCTGGTCTTAGTTGCAGCATGCCGGCTCGTAGTTGCGACATGCTGGATCTAGTTCCCGGACCAGGGATCGAACCCAGGCCCCCTGCATTGGGAGCGCGAAGTCTTAGCCACTGGACCACCAGGGAAGTCCCTGGGAGACATTTTCACAAAGCGCACTGGAGATGCCAGAGAGGCTGTGAAGGGCACGCCCTGAGCGGCACAGGTGTGGCCTGGGGCATCAATCACGCCCTGTGCCACCAGACAGATACCGGGGCGGAGTGTGTGCTGCTCTGAGTGAGTGTGGATAAGCCGTTTCCACTTAGAGGCGGGATGGAATCACGATGCCCACCTCATGGAAGACCCAGCTCAGGGCCTCAGTGTGCTGACAGAATGCACTTCCCACTTGGAGGCCTGACCGCAGGCTCCGGAAGGGCTGGCCAGGGTGGGTCCCTGTTTCTTTGACTTTCCCAGGGACACACCTCAACAAAACTGAATTTCCCGACAGGCTTATTTTTTTCCTTTTCTATTTTTTCCCTTTTGTTCGTTACTGTTTAAGTGCTTGACAGGACATGCAAATGCAGCACTGGCATCTCGAGGCATCTAGAAGCCCTCGCAGTCACTTCCCAAGTGAATACGTCTGAGGCGGATGCCCGGGGCCAAGCTGGGTGAACCTCTCGCTCCGTTATCTCATCATCTAATCCTGAGAGGCGGGCTCTGCCAGCACCTCTGCGTACAGGCAGAGAGACCCAGGTAACTGGGCAAAGTCCCACGGGGCCGGTGGTGGGCCAGGCTCAACCCCGGCTCTGTCTGTGCCCTTACCCGTCACTCCGCACCTCATGGCCGCCAGAAACGCCTGAATCCGGGGTGGAAACCCAACCTAATTTCTACCCCCCAAGTACCCACAGCAAGGCTTGCCTACTACTTGGTGAAAATTCCCAACTACAAAAGCCAAAGGCCCTTATGACAGCAAGGGCTCCAAGATGGCCCCGAGGAATGTGCAGGGCCCGGAGAAGCCCTAAATCATTCTTCCATCCAGACATTTCTTCACATAAAGAGAAAACTGACCCACAAGGTTGCGCTACCATAAATTCCACCTGTCATCCCCTGGAATCCTGCCTTGTTCCAGGAACGCAGTCAAGGCATTACTGGGGGTTCGTTCTCATGTCCTAGCAGCCGTGGAGCCTCTGATGGTAGTAGAACTAACGTCTACTAAGCATGTTCCCTGAGCTTCCCGGGGTTGTCCCACTGAACCCACACGACACCCCCTGAATGGGGACGGGGGCATTCCCGTCACTGGAGGCTCAGGAACTTGCCAAGGCCACACAGGGAGTAAGTGGGGAGGATCTGAACCCCAGCAGTCTGACCCTAAGACCAAGGGCCCGAGTGCAGGAAGGAGAGACAGTGGGAAAGGACGCGGCCTCCCTGGTGCACACGCCAGCAAGGCAGCAGCCCTGCCAGGGGCCAGAGGGAGGCTGTGCCCAGCCTGACCCCACGTGGGCCAGGCCCTCAGCCAGATGGGAGCAAGGGGCAAAGGCCGCAAGTGTATAACTGCTCCCCGGAGTCACCCCAGGTGATGACGTGTCAGGGGAAATGCTGCAAGTGCCAAGGAGGAGGCAAACCCGCAAGAGAAACCAGCCAGGGCCCAGCGACAACGCCTGGGTGCACACAGAACCTGGCGTCTTCCCAAGGGTCCCAGCTCGGCCCTTGCTCTCTTCCTCCCCTTAGATGTAAATTAGTTCACGTGTGTGTGCATGCAGACCGCACACACAGACACACACAGCTCCGCCAGCTTGCAATCACTTCAAGATGCTGCAGTTCCGACAATGACCAACGATCGTGTGGTCAATCTGACTCCGACCCCTTCGTGACTGTCCTCGTCCAGACGGGTGAGGCGAGCTGTGAAGGAGCCGAGATGGCAAATGAGGTGCCCATTGCCAGGAGACCAGCTTCCGGGCCTGGGCCCCAGCCTCTAGCTTCAGACCATCATTGGCTGAGCCCAAGTCAGGAAATGAGCCTACTTCTCTCTTGTAAAAGTGTCTGATGATTTGGAAAACGCATAGAACCCACGAGGAAGTCCCTCACTTTCCATCTGCAAGTGGCTACCACAAAAAGGAGCCGCCAGACTGTGTGTGTCATCAGCTGAAGCCCGGGTTCACTCAGAAAGGGGAGCCTCGGCATCGAAGGTTCTAAAATCCCCACGGAAGCCACCACCAGGCCCTTAGGAGAAAAGCAGCCCCGGAGCCGGCCCACCCCCGACAGGCTGGGTCCCTGCCCCTCGGACCACAGGAAGAGGGCCCCGTCTCCACCCTGTGTCTTCCAAGCAGATAGGCGGGTCTTATTATGACAAAGAGAGCTGCTAACATACTCCCCCGACCTGGGCGCCTACAATGTGCAGGTTCCTCCAGAACCCCTGGGAGGCAAGTGTCAGGGCTCCCACTGTACAGATGAGGAAACTGAGGCCCGAAGAGCCTGCCAAGGTCACCAAGTGAGAGTGGGAGCCTCAGGCCACGCTCTGCACAAAATGGCACAGGCACACAGGCGTGCACATGTGTGTGCAACGTGCTCACGTGCACACACACACTGCCCTGCAAACCTGGAGGGAAAATGAGCCGTGGAGGCCCTCCTGGCGGGTCACTGCAACCGAAGCCAGGGGTTGTTCCGAGTGGGCTCAGGGCAGAGAGCAGTCATTCTCCTCTCCGCCTCGAGGACACTGACCCTGCCTGGGCTTATTAGCAATCGGCCGCGCAAGCAGGTCAGGGGATCTTAACGAGGCTGGGACTCCAGATGAGAGGCGATGAAAGCCGGAGCCACGCTTGTGGACAAATCCACGGTGACGGGTCCCCCTCTCGTGCCAATGTCTCTCCTGGCTGTTGTGGCCAAAGCAGGCCAGCTTCAAGGGGGGCGGGGGTAGACGGGCAGAGTGATTCTGCCGCGACAGAAGGGCTGCCTGGCAGAGCCCAGACAGCCCCAGATGCCACCTTCTCAAGCCTGGCACGTCCTCTCTGCAGGAGAACCGGCCTGGGGTGGTTGCTCCACGCTGGCAGCCCAGCAGGCTTGCAGGCGCCCCCCGCAGCGCGACAGCAGCCAGCCTGACGCCCTGTGGTCGCAAAGCCCCCAGAGGGAACAAGGGCCCTGAAGCCCTGTGGGTCAGCAGCCCCCCAAACACACCCACACACACACATACACACACTCACAGAAACCTGGGCGGAGGCCGGCCTCCTCTCTCTTCTGCACTTAAAATGGGTTCTCACTGCAAAACTAAGTATGAGCTAAGAATCTTCCCCCAAATTGTTCCACCAGGATTGGGGAATCCAGAACAAAACTCCCTTAAAGTGCAGCACAAAGCTCTCCGGCAGTCGGCTGAACTGCTTTTCTACTTTCCGTTTTCCCTCGCGCTGTCTCCCTCTTTAATCTCCGCCATTGTCCCCTCTAAGTGAGACCTCATGGTGTTTTCATGAAAGCAAGAAAAATTGACATTCCTGAAGGTATTGTGGGACCTGTCGAGGCAGAATCGCTCACATATGCCTTTTTTCTCACTGTTAGCTTGAGATGATCTTAGAGAAAGAAAGAGAGAGAGACACACACACACACACAAAACACAAACAAAAAAGTCCGTTCCTCGATTGGCCAATGAGAAAGAAAGCCGCACTCTGTCTCTCGAGGGAGACATCAATGGTCGGAGAGCTCAGGTTAACGGAGATGCACAGAACTAAGCACCCCACTCACCCAGCTGAAAACAAGAGAGCAACTTCCAACTGACTGGGGGAAAAAATTAATTGCAGCTTTAGAAATAGCCTTTCTCTCCCGTAGGACCTCGGGGCCATGGCTAGGCCACGGGAGGCCCAGACGCTTTGCAGGGCTCCCAGCGGTTATCGCTATTCACCACTCGCAGGTGGCTGATCAATTTCCCAGGGTTTATCAGCGTGGCGATGGTGCTGTGCTCTTTCAGCGAGGGCTGCGGGAACCCATACAGGGCCACTTAAATCACTCTGAAGCTGTGAAAGGCTCCATCACTTGAAGCCCAGGCCTGGCCGCCCAAACAGAGCCCCGGGAGGGCTGGCGGGCGGGCGCAGGGCCGGGAAGATGGTGCCAATTAAAAACCCAAGCCGATGGGCCTTTCTCTTCCTCGTTTTCATTCCTACAGCTACATTGTGTCCACTGGCAGCAGATTCCAAAAGCAAGGCAGCGGCATTCACCTCCCAGGGCTTTAGAGCTGCCATTCCCAAACTAGGCTAATTAAAAGCACAGTCCCTCCCAGGCTGCTCCTGGGGAGGAGTGAAGACGGAGGCCTCAGAAGACAAGGCCTGACTGTGAATGCTGGACTCTTCCGGGGGCGGTTAGCAGTCTGGGAGGATGGGTGCCCTTCAGACCGTCACCCCATCCTCAGAGGCAGAGGGCCTCTGGAAGGAAAGGGCCCACTCCGGCATCAGTCCCCACAAGAGCCTGGCCCCTGGGGTCGCTGGAACATTCCAGCGTTCCCTGCGTGTGCCAGAGGCCCCCGAACCTGCTCAGGAAGACAGGGCAAACCTGGTGTGGGTGGGACCGGGCCGGTCTGCAGCTTTTACAGCCCTGCTACGGGGCTGCCGTGCCTCTGGGATAAATTCACCGTCCCATGCCTGCTCCCAGGACGCCCAGCGGACAGCAAGCTGGCCAGCCAGGGGTCACTGACTATGGAGACAGTCGTAGTCTGGGGAAGACGGGGCCCAGGCCTCGCCACTTTCTAGCTGTTTATCCAAGGCTCAGCCACTCTGCCCCCCCAGGCCTGTTTCAACTGGAAAGCGGTGGCAATGAAAGTGACCTTGCAGAGCTGCTGGGCTAGCACAGTGCGTGGCAGACACGCAGCCTCACCCAGGGACAGCCAGCACTGTGGCCACTAACCACAGCACTACCAAGTGGCCAGCACCCCTCAGCAGCTCTGCCAGCAAGCCAAGGAGCTTTGGCTCCATGGGGGCAAGTCAGAACCCCCAGAAATGGGACAGAGGGTCCTCCGTGCCCCCCGCCCCCACCCGCCGCCTCCAGTGCCCTTTAGAATTCCAGGACAGCTCCTAGCCCAGCAGTGGATGAAGATGTGGGTGGCAACTCTGTTCTTTCAACAAAGTGCGCGTTAATTCCAGCTGACCTACGCGGCATTCAGCAGCCCTTCTCCAAATTACCCGGGTATCTGAGCTACTGAACGAGGTCCTCCCCGAAGAACGTCTCAGAAAGGCACCGCTCAAAGGTTGCTGCCGCAGAGGGAGGCCAGAGGTGACCTCCCTGGGCTGCTCAGAGAAGCTGCGGATGCCGGTTTCCCAGATGGCGGTGGGAGGGGGCATCTGGAGAGCTCCGAGAGACCCAAGAATTTGACCTGAGAGGGCAGGCGGCAGTGATGGGAATGGGGGAGGGACGCAGAGGAAGGCAGCCTGGGCCGGCCTTTCCAGCCAGAGCCTCCCCTGGTCGGGAGGCCGGGAGACAGAGGGGATGGTGTGTGCCGCCCCTCTGCCGTGGGACCCGACACAGCCCGGAGCGTCTGCCCCTGAGTGGGTGGAGGTGGCTCCCGCTGTACCCGGGACCCGTGGGGCCTGCCCCTCACATTCTTCCTCGAATGAGAGGAAAAGGAGCCGCGTGGGTGGGAGAAGAGGCCAGCCCTGCGAGGCGAGGACCCCAGCAGTGGCCCCCTGCCTCGGGCACGGCAGCAGAACAAGAACCAGGCTTGGCTCTCACCAGGGGAGCCCCAGGGCGCGCTGTGGCCCCGCAAGGAGCTGGGCCGAGCCCTCCGTGCAGAAAGAGATGGCCAGGGCTTCCCTGGTGGCACAGTGGTTGAGAATCCGCCTGCCAGTGCAGGGGACATGGGTTCGAGCCCTGGTCTGGGAAGATCCCACATGCCGCGGAGCAACCGGGCCCGTGAGCCACAATTACTGAGCCTGCGCGTCCGGAGCCTGTGCTCCGCAACAAGAGAGGCCGCGATAATGAGAGGCCCGCGCACCGCGATGAAGAGTGGCCCCCACTCGCCGCAACTAGAGAAAGCCCTCGCACAGAAACGAAGACCCAACACAGCCATAAATAAATAAATAAATAAAATTAAAAAAAAAAAAGAAAGAAAGAGACGGCCAGCCCAGGGCTCCCTGGACGCCTCCACGCAACGCGGCTCTGTGGCCTCACCTCTCCAGCGCCCAACGTCTCCCTCAAGGGAATATCTGGGAGTCTGGTCCAGCTTCCTTTTTCTCTTTCAAGTTTAAAAAAAACTGAACATTGAGAATTATAATAAAAATAACCCTCATTCCAAGCCAGTGTCTCCCCTGAGACAGGCTCTGAGGCCAGGGGTGCTCTGCAGTCCCGCGCCCAGACGGGGCAGAGGACGGCGCCAGCTCTGAGGGCAGACAGGTGACGGGAAATCAAGCCGGGCTCGTGCCAGGCAGTTGCTAAGATCTTCCCGGGAACCCTGAAATCCTGATTAATGGGGGAGATGGCTCCGGGCTTTGGCAGGGGACTCAGGCGCCTTTTCTGATGAAAAGCAGTGGCGCACACTGCTGGCGGCTGTCTGGCAAAATGCCTGTTTGCCTGGCCTCCCTGGAGGGGATCAGGGGAGACCCTGGCACTGCCCGGGAGCCAGCAGGAGCAGTGGGCCAAGAAGCCATCAGACAGCATCACCGTCCTTCACAGCTCCTGGGGCCTCTCCCCGGGGACGCGGAGAATAAAACTAACAAACCCGTCTCAGGGGAGCAGGCCCCGCGCTGCCTGTGTCTTCAGGTAACAGGATGTCCCGCCGCCCAGCCCTACCCAGCCTGCGTGGCACTTGAGCCGAGTGGGCACTGAGAAGGCACCTCTCCTTTGCCACTGCCCAGTTCCGAAGAGTAAGATTTCCTGTCTGAGGCCAGACATGTAACAGGGCCCCGGGGGCTGCAGCCACCAGGGAGGTCAAGATCTTTCTTTCATTCCTGTCAGTAGCCTCACCTATACAGTGTCACCTCTAGGTGACTGTCATAACCTGGGGGAGGGGGAACTTTGGGCACCTGTGGGTAGAGGGAGGGATTCTCCAGGGCACGGCATCTCCTCTCCCTCCAAAGAAGAATGATCAAGTTCCAGATGTAACGCAGCCGAAGCTGAGAAACTGCCCTAGTCTCAACAGCACAGCATTTCTCCCTGTTCTGGAAGCTCGGTTTTCCTTCTCTTAGGCATTTGCTCGGTGCCTTAAAGAGTGTTCCCACTGCGGCTTCAGTGCTGACAATGGCCCTGCAACAGGTTCAAACATCTTCCCCGGGTCTTCAGTGCCTGACGGGACAGGGGAGGAAAAACACGCAACTCTCCAGCCAAGCGGAGAAGGAATCCCAGAACGAACGGAACCTTTCTGACTGGCTACCCCAAACCGGGGCTCTCCCACTGTCATGCCACCAACTGCATGTCCTTCCTCGGTTCTTTTGCTCCCAGCCCTGGGCCTTTGGGACCTTAGGCCAAGGGCTGAAGGCATGAGGTTGGGCTCGCCAGGGACGCGGGGCTTTATGGGGACGCAGCATGCCTGCCCCCCAGCCCAGGTGGCGATGGTCAGTCACGCTCCATGGCTCTTTTCCCCACGTCTCCTCCTGCTGCAGGGAGACCGGTCCGCACCCACCCCCCTCACGTGAACCCCGACTTCCCTTCTTTCTGAGTTGTCAGCCTGCAATACCGGGGTGACTCATATGCTTACAGAAGGCGGAAGCAGGCACGGTGGACGCCCAGGGGTTTGGGGAGATCCACGGGCGTCTTTTCCCCACTGCAGGAGGAGGGCCTGTGACAAGCAAAGAGCCAAAGTGTGAAGCCACAGAGGCCGTTCTCTCCGGGTCTAAAAGGAGGCCCCATCCAAGGGATGCAAGGTGCCCAGGCGCCCTTGGAATCAGCCCCAGGGACCGTGACAGGGTGACACGGCCCATCTGGCAGGCACCGGGCCCCACCTGGGGGCCCAGAGCAGGAGGAGACCAGCCCGGCCTCTGAGGAGTCCAGTCGGGAAGGGCTGAGGCTGCTGAAGGGGGCTCGGGGCCAGGTCTCGGGCCAGCGATTGCTGAGCACTTGGCTGGGGTACCATCTCATTTAATGTACACCTCCCTGAGAGACTCGACTCTACTATTAGAAATGGGGAATCTGAGCCCCAGTGGCGGGAATGAATGGCTGGCGGAAAGCCACTGCAGGTCCTCCCTCCAAGCAGCTGCCCAGGCCCCCAGGCTTCGGCCGTTTCTCCTGCTCCCAGCCCCGCACCGCGACAGTCCAGCGCTTCAGGGCCTCCAGCTGGAGGCCCCAGATTCACGGGGTGCCCTTCGGATGGACAGGCGAGAGAAGGACGGGAAGGCAGCCTGTGGAGGCCCACCAGGTGCTGGGCCCTGACTCCCGAGCCGGCTGTGAGAGGGTGAGCGTGTGTCCCCACACACTGTCGTGGACCGAGGGTACGTGCCCAGCGTCCCCGCTGGGGTGTGGCCGAGCCCCGGCCCCTGGCTGCAAGTGCCGAGGGCAGAGCCAGGGTGAGCCAAGGATGATCTCGGGCCTCCCGGGAGACGCAGAGCAAGAGCTTTTGGACCCTGATGGGACTGTACTGGGGTCAGGGTTCCCTGCAGCACCCAGACTGCCAGGGAGGCCAACACGGAGCGCATTGGTAGCTGCACTCGGCTACTTGCCAGCAGGGCATCAGGGTGGGGCGAGGGATGGAGAGGAAGTGGGTGTGGGTGAGAGAGCATCAACAGGAAATGCACGGGACGTGCCTGTGAGCCGGCTGCCACCCCCCGGACTTCTGCCTTGTCGGTTTTCCCTCCGATGCTGAAATCCACTTGCCTCTGCAGGGCAACATGGCACACTCCCCCTCCTTGAGAAGGTCCTCCCTCTGGGATCGCCGGGGGCATCGAAGCTTCTGGAAAGCAAAGATACTGAAGGCTCTGGAAACGTTTGCAGGAAACCCCCAAGTGTGAGAGGGATGGATGGGCGTGGCTGCCCACAGACCAGCGTGCCCAGCACCCATGAGCCCACACGCTCCATGGAGAGGAAAGCCTGGGGGAGTGGGTACCAGGGGGAGGGTGGGTGAGCATCAGCCTGCTGGGTCCTGGCTGGGCTCTACACCCCCCGCTGTAGAGTCGTCCACCATCCCTCCCCCCCTCAGCACCTCCAGCTCCCCACCTGTGAAATGGCAAGAATGGTCTCTGGCCAGCGCACCTAGCAGCATGACCGTGAGATCTCACGGATAATTGTCATGAGGCTTCAGAAAAGAGAACCCACTAAAACAGCAGCAGCAGAGCCCTCGGCTGCACCCCGACCAGCCGCCAGCCCCGAAGTGCTCTTCTCACCCTCACTCTGCAGAGGAGCAAGCAGGCGTAGAGAGGCTCAGTAAGTTGCCCGAGGTCCCAGAGCTGAAAGTCGCACCACCAGAACTTGGGTGCCCGCCCTGCCTGCTCAGGGCTCCTCTTGCCGCTAAGAGGCCTGGCCAGGATTAGCAATCGTGGGAAGCTGCCCTGGGAAGAGAGGGCAGCGTCCCAGCCCTTGAGGAATGTGCAGCGTCACCGGAGGCCAGTGGAAAGTGCCTGCCACAAGAGAGGCACTTGGAGGCGCAGGGTGTGGGCCAGGGCGGCAGAAGGAAACCAGTGGGAGAGGAGAGCCCCGTCCTGCCAACTTGCAGGAACAGCTGCAGGCCTGCTGGGGAAGGTGCCAAGTGGGGAAGGGCGGGCGACAGAGTGATAGAGGGCCAGGGGCTAGTCGCCGCCCTGTCGCCAACTGACTCACCGTGTGACCCTGGGCAAAGGGCCTCGCCTCTCTGGGCCTCAGTTTCCCCAGACGCGCAATGACAGGATTAGATGAAGGTCCCTTCAAGCTCTGAGAATTAGGGGTGCCAGCTAATACCTTCTGCATCTCTTCATCCTCAAAACTGGGAGCGAGGAATCCAGCCCTGATTACTGGAAGTTCTCACGTTGTCTTCCTAGAGGAAAACACTGTCGTCTCAGGAGACACGAGCACACCGACCTCGGCAGAGGCCCCCGCACTGTTCTTGGACTGGCCTGGCACCCTCTGACCACCCACCTGACCAACCAAGATAGGGGGACGGGTGGAGAGGGCGCTGCCCGGCACGGGGGCCCAGGCATCAAAGGCGGCGGTGGGAAGCCGGACGCGCAGCCCCGCAGCCCCGCAGCCCCGCCTCCACGTGAGTCAGCAGCGCTCTCCCAACTTACTTCTGCTCCACAGCACACGCCACGGGGCACTGCCAAGCCCCCGACAACTGCACAGACGTGCACGACGCCAGTTCTAAGCAAACTTCCACAGTTTAAGCCTGGGTCCGTGTTCGCACAACCGTGTGCAGGACGCCTGCTGTGAGCGGCGCCCAACTGGAAGACGGCAGGATCCAGGACCAGAGAGCTGCCCCCCACACCCCCAAACGTGGCCTGACAGCATCGTGCCCCCCCCCCCCCCCGCCAGCACGTGCTGGGAAGTGTGCACTTCATTCCTCCTCTTCCTTCAGGCTCCAAAAGCAACGAACACTTACTGGATGTATATTCGTCCCACAAACGATGCTACGTATCTCCAGACCTCACGCTGCCTCCACAAGGCAGAAGTATTGTTAGCCCTATTCTTCAGGAAAAACAAACCAAAACCAAAACAAATCCAAAAAAACCCCTGAGGCCCAAAGAAGTAACCTGCCCAGGATCGTGCAGCTAGTGAACGACAGAGGTGGGGTTGACCCCCAGGCCTCTCCCCAGGCTAGCTCCCTCTCCGCTGTGTGCTCAGATCTCTAGCCACCTACGGAGGTATTTATAGCATTAAGAGCTGAAGTCATAACAAGATGATCTGGTGACACACACGGATGACATAATTATCTACCAGATGACTTTTCTCCCTAATGGAGCCAGAATATTTTATTCTTAGTAATATAATTAAGTATAGGATAATTTTAAGATACTGTAGGCTCTGCCTTGCTCCCAGAGTAAGTGCTAAGAAGACAGCAACTAAGAAGACCTCTCCCTACAAGGAAGAACTTTCTACCAGTTGGAAGAGGCCAAAGGTAGAAAGAGCCTTCTTGAAGAGGCAGAAGCCCAGGTCACACTGCAGTACACAAGAGATGATAGGTGTATTCCACTAAGATTCAGAGAGCTAGGCATGAGACAATCTTCTAAGTGTTCTCATTGGACTCTGCATGCTAGATGATGATGAAGAAGCTGATGGTGGTGATGAAGGTGATGGTGAAGCTGATGGTGATGGTGGTGGTGATACTGAAGGTGATGATGACGGTGATGTTGAAGGTGATGGTGGTGGTGATGATGATAGTGGTGATATTGAAGGTGATGGTGGTAGCAGTCGTGATGGAGATGGTGAGGACGTTCGTGGTGATGATGACAGTAACAACGATGGTGGTGATATTGACGACAGTAGCTACCATTTGCTGAGCATCCAGTGTGGCCGGACGTGCTAGATGCGCTACACCCTTTGGCCCTCTACACACCCTCTGGTGTGTGATCTTCACACCAACCCCGTAAAGTAAGTTATCAACCCTGTTTGCCAAATGAAGAACCTGAGGCTCAGAGCGGTGACCTGGCTAGAGAGTGGTGAGGCCAAGATTCAAACACTAGTCCACTGAATTCCCAAGGCATTGCTCTTTCTCTACCTCATGCCTCCCCTTTCTTATCTCCCTTATTCCAGATAAGAAACCATTTCTTCTACTGATAACCAGTTTCTAGCCTCTATCTCCCCAGTATAAATGTCCCCAATCCCCCAATCAAGCTAACCTCCCTTAGCCGTTGGTGTCTGTTTCAAGAGGGGGAGGCTTATCTGAAAGGAAAAGGCTCATCCTAGAGTGGACCTTGTGTGCTCCAGGCTCTGAGCCCTCTCCTGCCCTCAGCATTGAGTGCCGAGGAAGGAAGGACAGTGGGGACTGCTGGGGGCTGGGAGGGCGCTGAGGGGCGCTGCTGGGCTGCGTGCACCCCCCCTTCCCCGAGGGCTTCCCCACCTCCCTTCAGAGGCCGCTTCCCGCCCAACCCGCCCCAAAGCCAAAGCCGCAGCAGCGAAGGAGGCCGTGAGGCCGAGCGGTGGAGAGGCCAGGGCCAGGCACGTGGGCCAAGCAAAGGCTCTGTCCTGCCCAGCCAGTTCCTGCTGCCGCGCCACAGGGAGAGGAGACAAGGTCGCCCCTCAGCCCACCCCCGGAGCCTCTGATGGCCTCGGTCAGCCTGAAACCAGGAGTCAAGACCCAAGCGCCCGGCTCAGAGCCCCGAACTCCATCTCCCTCGGGCACTGAAAGGCAGGAGGCTGGAGGGCAGAGCTGCCAGAGGGCGCTGCCTGGAGCCCTGCTGGGTCTGCTGCAGCCTCCACGCTGCATGGGACAGGCAGGGGTGGAGCTGAGGAGGGTGGCCGAGGGGAGAAGTACAAGCCCACGGCTGCGGCCCAGGCTTGCTCCCGACCCACAGGTACCTCGACAGAAGTCCAGCTGCTGAACAAAAGCACAGGCTCCCAAACAGGCCCCAGGGCCCAGACTGAGCTCCTCACTCTCCCGCCGCCTCCTCTACCGGCCTCCCAGCCCGGCAGCTCCCTGGCTTCTTCCTCAGGGCAGTGCGGTGCAGTCAGCTAGCTGACTTCCTGCCCTGGAGAAGCGAGGCCACAGAGCCAGCTGGTGAGCCCCGCCGTGGACACGTGGCTCCGGCCCCTGGTCAGCAGAGCCCGCAACCCAGCTCCTCCAACACCGACCCACAGTCCCTCACGCGGCCCCTGCCGACCGAGCCCAGAATGTTCATGCCAGCCCCAGCGTCAGGATGACCTAAGCCTGGGGGCCATTCTTAACCCAGGGAGCCTCCACTCACTGGCTCCTCTATTCAGCCCCATCCGTGAAGCCCCCACTGTGTGCCGGGCGCCGTCCTGAGCTCCAGGGGCTCAGGGACCAGCAAGACGGGTCCCTGCCCTCCAGGATCCCCCTCCCAAAGGACGTGGCTGGGAATTGCAAACCCAGCACAATTCAGACTCATCAAAATACGGTTAAGAATGAGAACTTTTTCTAAGGTTGGAACAGTTTCCCCAGTTTCTTCATTTCCAGGCCTCTTTCCCACTTAGGTTCCGAGACTTACCCAAGTTTGTCCCTGCAGAAGGGAAAAGCATCCATTTCCCGAATGTTTCTACTCAGGAGGTCTGAGCCGTAACAGTGCTTAGGGGGTTCATCACTCACACAGCACGTCCGCATCCAGCCCCGGGGGCCCTGGGCGGCACGAGGACGCGCCCCGTGCATGCTGCTGCCCGGTGACAGAGGCTGTGGCCATGGCCTCTCTGCCGTGGGCTCTGGAGAGTTCTCAGAAGGAGCCTGGAACAAAGCCGCCCTCAAATCTGGTCCCAGGCTGCCAGCCCTGGTGACAAGCTGCTGGGTGACTGCGGCACAGCCACTTCCCTCCCCTGGGCCTCGGTGGCTTCGCCTGCAGTTAAGGGATTGAAGGCGGCGAGTGAAGTTTGGTGTCTCCGGGTGCCGACACGCCAGGGTTAACACCAGGAGTCTAGTGCTAGTGGGAAAGAGGGGTGTGTGTTCCCAGGGCCACGGGGAAGCACGGTGGCGCAGGGCTGGAGCTGCTGATTCCCAGCTCCGCGCCCCGCGTCCTTCAGTGCGGGGAGCAGCAGGAGTCCCAGAGGAAGGCTCTGGAAGGACACGTGCTCTTTCCAGCTGAGACTCTCAGGTGAGTCCCCTGGACACAGGCCCCGCCTGTCTCCCCCCAGCCCACGGCTGCACACAGGCTTGGATGCCCTACGCGGGCATGGGCTCCACCAACCAAATACTTCAAGGCTCTGCAGACAGAAGGGCTCATCCTCCCCGGGGCGCCCAGTGCCTCGGCCACGAGCAGACTCTGACGACAGCCCTAAGAGGGAAGAGCCACGTGCTCGTGAGGCCAGGACAGCACTTTCCAATCAGGTCCCCCGGGGCCCTGCAGAGAACTCAGCTAGAAGGAGCCTTGGGGGCTGCCTGTCTGCACCTCAAGTACCCCAAACACTGTCCTGCTTCGCTCCTCGAAACTACTTAGGTCGATGATTTCTATGCCCACTGTGGGGAGTGGAGCCCCCTTCTAGCTCACACAGGCTTTGATGAGTTTCTCTGATGAAGCCCCACGCTCAAGGCCAGGAAGTGATGTCTTCTAGATTTCGGGAAAGGTTGTACCTGCGGCCGGGGCGGCTGGCTTCCTCTGCACCAGGAAGGTAGGGTACGGCAAGAAGGGCCCTGCTTGGGGCCTCTGATGCCCACTAAACAGGGGCATCTACGGAGCCAAAAGCAGATGGGCGCCGCCAGGGGCCCCGGCAGCCAGGCCTCCCTCTCCGCCCTCTACTTTCAAGCGGTTCTGCCAACAGCCAAGGATGGATGGGCTGTTGGTCCGTCGCTAGGGTCCCAGCGGGGTGGCGGCATCAGGCTAGGAGCCAGGCAGACCTGGGCTCAAGGTCCTCTCTGCAGCCACGTCCTCCCTGTGTGGCCTTGGGCAGGCCCTCCACCCGAGCCTCACTCTCCTCATCTGTAAGTTGGGCGAGCAGAGCCCATGTCAGAGGGGTCCCATGAGGAAGAAACAGGCAAGGCGTGTGAACGTACTTTGTGACTCTAATGTGCTGGTTGGATGGGAGGGGTCCACACCAGGCCAGGTCTGGAACACCTGTCGTCCAGTTCAGGGCTGGTGCCAGCTGGATTCTCCAGCTTATGTTTTTACATTAACCAGCACCGGCCAGAGGCTCAGCTGGCAAACCGCAGGGGCGGGGTCCCACCTGGCAGGCTTCTGCTAGTTCCAGTCAGCACCCTTCCCAGCCTGAAGCCTGCCAGGTCACTCTGTGGACTCAGGAAGGATGGATGCTCAGAACCATTAAAGAACCCACAGGACACCAGGCACCAGCTAGGCTGCCACATCTTCCTTATTTGGAAAGGATGGAAACTCTTGCGTGTAATCCTAAATAAAAAGGCTCATATCATTACCAAAGGAAATAATTACAAAGCATGAAATAATAAAAACACACTGTGAGCTGAATGCTGTGCCTGGCACCCAACACTAAGGTGCTCAGAGAAAGACCTTAGAACAAAGGACCTGAAGCCTTGGGCCCGCCTGGCCCTCCCAACCCCTGGGTCTGAGCAGTGACGTTCCCTCCACACTGGGACAAAATAGGACTGCAGTGGAACTCGGTCTCTGGGAGAGGGGCATTTCTGATCGGTTCCCACACAGGGACGATGGGAAGGAAGGGATGCTTCTGCAGACAGGGCTTCTGGTTCCCGGCAGCCACGAGGATGGCGGCCGGGGCGGCAGGGTGGTGAGGGCTCATTTTCCACTTAGAGCAGAACAGACAGAAGTGAGTTACTGGAAGGCAGACTCTCTCCGATTCATCTCCCCGAGGCCCCCCTCCAGGGCCGGGGCAGTGCAGCACATGCCTGGGGGAGAAAGCCCGTCCTGTCACGTGCAGGAGTGGTCTCCTTCCCAACGCGGCACGGGAGCGATGGCAGGAACTCGCTCCCTTCCGTTACCGGCATGGTCAGGGCTGACGGGGCACCGCATTTTGGGTGGGGCTGCAGGTGGCTCGGTCTTCCTGTGGCTCTGACGTGATGCTCTCCGCTCTGGAGGTCCTGGGTCTGCAAGCCAGCCACTTTGTAGGAGCCCTGTGTGCCTACCCACCCATCTGCGTTTGGCCCGAGAAGCCCCGAGGGCAGGTTCACACCAGATCACCCTGGCTTTTTTTAAAAGCAAGACACACAGGAAGGGCACAGAGATCACTCTGACAACAGTCAAGACTGACGTGAGCCACAGGTCCCAAAACAGAGCCCAGGTTACATGAGCCCAAGGTGCATATAGGTCACAGGCTTCTGGGAAATCCCACGGTCGCGGAAGGTGACATGGAATATGAGCTCCGCGGCCTGGACTCCTTCCCCAGTGCCTTAGTCCAGCGGCCCAGTCATAACTTCAATGCCACACTGGACACTCCCAGCCAGACAGGCCACTGTGTCCTGCCACATTTAGGTGACGGGGCTGTTGAGAAGCTCAAGGACACAGTCAGCCCCCATCTCCCACCCACACCCCAGGACCATCCCATGATGACGCCCCCTCCCACACGGCAGACAGCCCATTCTGAGTTCAGCGTTTGGGGCAAGACCCACTGGGCTGGTGAGGAGCCCAAAAATCACAGACCTCTTGGATGGCAACAGGAAAACCAGGGGCTCCGTGAACTTGACACATTTCCCCTCCTGTGCACTTTGAGGCCAACACCATGGGACAGCAGATGCTGAGGAAAGGGGAATGGAGAGAACCAGCCAGCGCTGGGATTCTAGGAGACAGCCCCTCCCTGGGGGCACCTGGCCCTCCAGGTGATGAGCCCTCGCCAGCCAGGGCACCACTTAGCGGCAGAGCTGGGGCTGGGCCAGGTGTGAGCCACCCCCGGCCGCAGCCCCATCAGCTACTGCCCACACAGCCAGCCGCTGGGGTCGCTCAGGCCGCCTCCCCACGGAAAGTCCTTCTGCTTCTCTGCCCATCATCTCCGCCCTGCTACCCGTGCTTCTGGGCTTCTGAGCACCGACTGTGATGTGGTTTCTTCACCCCTGCCGACTGCCCACACAAGGGGAAGCTTCTGGAGAACAGGGCGACCTGCCCCATGTTGTACGCTCAGTGCTGAGAGCAGGGCCGGCAGATAGTAGGTACACAGCGAACAGCAACGGCCCCGGAATGAATGCGATCCATCTGAAGGGAATGGGGTCCTGCTTCTATTTTTCCTACTCTGCAGCACCAGCACACTGCCCAGCACACAACAGGTCCCCAGAGAGAGGTGCTGGATTGAACGGACGGTGAGAGAGATACCCTTGAACATGGGTCCTACGTGGGAACAAACCAGCCCGAGACCCAGGGAAGCTGACACGACGGAGGCGGCACTTTTGGGTTTTCTCACATCAAACGCACACCCCGGCTCTACTGGGCCAGCGTGGAAGCATAAGAGGCCCCACAAACAAGCATGTCCTGAATGGGCGCAGGGGCCGGGGGCTCCGGGGAGCACGGCTGTGGTGGGTGTGCAGGTGTTCCTGGGCACCGCGGCCCTAAAATGGAATGGTTCACTTAGAGAAAATTACACGGTCAAACCAGCTCCCCGGACTCAAGGGCAAACTATTCGTAAAGAACAAAACCAAAAGAGCAGCAGGGCCCTGCCCCGCTGGCAGCCCCGCTCCAAGTCCGTGGTACTGGGCTGACACTGGAAATGATTCTTGAGCTTGGATGGGCTGGAAACATCTGGCCAAGCTGTGCTCGGTGCAGCCAGGCCAGCTCAGCTCCCGCACTCAGGCCCATGAGCCCCCGGAATGGACGACGGGATGGATGCAATCTCATGCGGCGTGGTGTCCACGCTGATGGAGATTGTTCTGTGATGCTGAAGGGAGAACAGCATCATCACAAACTCGTGGTACAGGAGAATCAACACGTTCACCACAGAGGTTGGACCAAACAACCTAAAAGAATTCAATTCCATTTTGCACAGGGCCAAGAATTTTGTGGTCACTTTTTTTTTTTAAACCATGTCTGCTTCTCTTATTGGATAGAGTGAAAAACCAGCACTAGGCTCGTATATTTCCTGTTTTAATAAGTAGTATTTCTTTCATTTCTCTCTTTTGAAGGAAAAAATTATTATTTCTTGTCATCATTCCCCACACGGTATATCTGAACCCGTGGAATCAATGGACTCCTGGGTTGGAAGGGGCGTCAAGGGTCTCCACTCAGTGTTATAGCTGTTTAGAAAAAAGACTGCAAGGATCTACACCAAACACTCAGTGACGGTATACCTGTGGGTGGATGTCAGAGGAATTTCACTTTCTGTGTTTTTACATTTCTGAACTGTAATTTTTTTACCTTCTGAACTTTAAATCTTTTACATGTATGCATTAACTTTGTAACCAGAAGAAACAATAAATAATGAATCTGGAAATTACTTGAGTTGATATGCAAGTGTTTGCCCCCATTCCAACAAGAATATTGCTGTATGCCATGAATTGACTGTTATGTGCCATTATGTCCTCAAAGTGAGACAGACATCATCTAACTCCCTATCATCATACCTATTTTACAGATGAGGAAACTGAGGCTCAGGGTCCCACAGCCAGAGCCGCACCTGGTTCTGCCTGCTTCCAAAGGCCTTGCTCTCAGCCAACCTGCTCCACAGCCTCCTGGCAGACTTGAGGGCTCCTGTCTCCCTGCCCCCTTTTCTACCTGGCCACTGAAAGCAGCTGCCATTCTAATCACAAATGATACAGAGACCACAGGACTGGCGGGGGGCACTCTGGAGGTGTCTTGGCCATGACTGGTGACTTCTCTCCCACAGGCGAAGAACCAGGTCAATCCCTGCCCTCATCCTCAGACCGTCCAGTGCAGGGGAAAGGGAAAGGCTGGCAGGAGCCAGGGGAGAGAGCTTTGCCGGATATTAAACTGCAGAAAACACTGGTGTGTTTAGAGATGGGGCTCCTACGGGGCAAGCACGGAGACCTGGCCATCTTCTGTGCTACCCGGCACCGTGCCACCCCAGGAGGTCTCAGGACCAGAAGCCTGGGGTCACCTCTGCAAGGGTCCTGGGCCACAGACCCCAGAACAGATGTCAGCGGGTCGGTCCCCTCCTGCCCACTGCCACAGGCCCGGCCCTGATAACGCGCTAACGGTGTTACCCTCTACAGAGGGTCGGTCCCACGCGGGCATGTATGTTCAGGCTCTGAGAAGCGCGCCTCAGCGAGACCCGTTCAACCGCGCGGGACCTTTGAAACCCTTCTGCACAAGCTCGGCAGGACGAGGGTCCACGCAGCCCAGCTCAGGAGAGAGGCACGAAGGCGCACGCGAGGCCCCAGGAGTGGGCCAGAGGCAGGGCTACGGGGCAGGGAGGCGAGAGGCGCAGGCTGCGTGCAGCGGGGCTCCAGGGCTGCGTCCCTCCCCCCGCACCCGCTCCCCGGCTCCGCCCAGGACACCTCCAGCCTTCGGAGCCCGCTCCCTGCACCTCCTGAGTCTGTGAGCACTGGCTCAGCACACACGCCCAGCCAAAACACCTGGGCTCAAATCCCACCACCGCCAGGGCCTGGCTCTGCAGCACGTTACTCATCAAGCCTTTGCTTCCGTGCCCGCAGCTGTAACGCGGTGTGAGCTAGCAGCACCTGTCTCCTGGGGCGGATGCATTAGGTGAGCTCATACACGGACGGCATTTCGAGAGGTGCCCGGAGCACAGCGAGGGTCGGTGAAGGGCCTGCAATTTCATTATCATCACCCAGTGCCTCCCAGGGGCCCCAGAATGTTCCTGGGTCCTCAGTTTAGCATGTGCCTCATCCCGGCTAACTGCCGAGATGTCTGTCTCTCCCAGGCGGGGGCCGTCTGATGCCCACACACTCACCCCCCAGCATCCTACACACAGTGGGAGCGTAGCTTAGGTTGCTAAGACTTACAGACTTTGTACGGTCTGTGAAGCTGAACGCTTCTTTGGAAAATCGTGGCCCCGCACCCCAACCCCGGTCTTCCTGCTTCTCGGCCACGGACACCCTTCAAGCGCGAGTGGAGTCGCCCACTGCACGGCCGCCCCTGTGGACGAGGTGGGGACGAGAGGACTGCGGGAGCAGCTCCTTCAAGGGAGACGCACATCTACTCATCCTCCTCCACGCCTCGTCTTCTCGCCGACGGCTTCACAGCAAGGCCGACGCCAACAGTGACGGTGGAAGTGGCTCCTGGTTGTACGAAGAACTTTCCGACCACATTCCTGGCCCCCGAAGGCGCTCCAGCCCTGGCCGCAGCCTCCTGGCTCCGGTTGCCAGTGGATTTCTTAGGCGTGGGGCGGCTCAGCCCTGGGACAGGCCGGCCTCTGTTGACTGAGTCTGAGGTGGAGTGCAGGGTAGAAACCACGGCCGTCTGAGGCTCTTAAACGTCAGAGCCAACCTTCCCACCCTTATTTTCACAATGCTGTTCCAAAACCACCTCCCCGGGCCAAGTTCTGTTACCACAAAGTTAATATCCTCTAGCAACTTCCGAGTTGGTTGTCTGCCTCGGGGGCCAGAACACATCTGGCCAGCAGGGAGATTTCTGGATCCCCACCAGGGTGAACTTTCTAGGCGTTTGTCTTGAGTGACGAGAACCTCTGCTGTCTGCATCTGAGTTTTGTGCCACCATCCTGGGCGGAACAGCCTCACCAAAATTCTTCGAGGGACGGGAGAAAATCGAGGGAGGGAGTGAAAGCAGGAGGAAATGAACAAGCCTCCCTTTGGTCCACACTCTCCAAGCATGGCAGCGACAGAAGGGCAGCCTGGAGAAGACGGGAGCACTGAGAGTGGACAGGCGACCCAGCCAACGCTTCCAGAGCAAGGCTGCTGGGAGAAGGCAGTTTTCACTTTTAAGAAGGAATCGTGATTTTGTGCGCTGACACAGGAGAAGCAACTGGTTCTGACGCCAGCGCCCCAGCTAGCCAGAGCTCACCAGCTCCCGCAGCTCCTCTCCTGCAGCTCCCTGGCCAGTGCCTCCTTCTTTTTTGTTTTGTTTTGTTTTTTTGGCCACGCGGCTTGCAGGATCTTAGTTCCCCAACCAGGGATTGAACTCGGGCCCTCGGCAGTGAAATCGCAGAGTCCTAACCACTGGACCGCCAGGGAATTCCCAGCACCTCCTTCTTATTTTCCACTTGAGGAGCATGGGAAAGGGCCGCGCAGGGGCCAAGTGTGGACCCAGCAGAGCCTGAGACAACTGGCTGGCCTGCGTGACATGACTGCTGGGATCATGGTGCTGGTCCCTTTCTAGGACTTGCTCTCCTTGAGAAATTGCCAAACAAATTCCAGTCGCTTTCCCAATAGGGAAACTGAGGCACTGGATCATCTACATTAGGGGCTGGTAAAATTCTCTTGAAGGGCCAGAGAGTAAACATGTTTGGCTTTGAGAACCATGCGGTCTTTCTTGGAATATGAAAGCAGCCACAGGCAATAGTAAGAAACCAGCATGGCTGTGCGCCATTCAGACTTTATTTGCAAAAACGCGTAACGGTGGTTTGCTGACCCTGATCCACGTGGTTTGAGGGGACGGCTGTCACCACTCCTGGAGGGCACTGGCCATAATTGCAGAGAACCGCTGAACCCCACTTGGGAGGCCCCAGGGGTCCACTTGGTGGAGCTCTAGTTAGAATATTAAATCTATTATTATAAAATATTAAGTCACATCCCATACAGAACTCAACAGGCCTCCGTCCCCTGGGGTCCTGCTCTGTCACAAGGGTGGACCCTACAGCCCCTCCTGGCACAGGCTCAAGGGCGGAGGGTCAGGGGAGGCCCAGGCGCAGAGGGGCTCACGGCTGCCCTCTGTCCCACCTAACACCTCGAGGAAGAAGAGAAGGAGCCAGCAGACTGGAACAGAGGCGGATCCAGCTGCTGGACGCCCGGCCGCCAAAGAGGCTCAACAGATATTCTGAAACCTGGGGTGAGGACCACACTCTGCCTGTGTCTTTCCTTCTCCCCACTGGCCAGCTCTGGGACAAGCCTCATGGCCACCAGCCTGCACTGCGGGGTCTCTCTAGGGCCCGGACAGTCGGGAAGGTCCGTGGAGGGAGGGGCCCTTCTCTTCCTCCACGCCAGCCCCTCATGCTGAGCCGCAGGTACTGCTTCAGAAGCCCAGGGCTCTTTGTGTAGGTCCCTGGGCTTCATCAAGGCCACCACTGGTGCCCCCGCTTGGGCACTTGCTCAGTGCCACCACTTTGATCTTAAGTTTCAGATTTCGGTAATAATTCAATTTTATCCTACTTCATCTAGAATGGTGACAACTGTCACCTTAGACCGTCTAGACAGCTCCAACAGCTGGCACAGCGGGGACCAGATCAGGCTTCCTTGGAGATGTCATGTGAGATCCCAGCTGCCACCCCAAGACTGGGCACTGACTCCTGAGCCTGGCCACTGCATTGTGCTCAAACAGAGCCCCAGGTGCCAAGGGCCGACGTGTCCCACCAAGGGCCCACCACAGCCGAGGAGGGAAGGCTCACTCCTAGCCGACCCTCAGCTCCTGACTCTGGCCTCCGCTGGCCCTGACCCCCCACTGTGGAAACCTGAGATGATGGCATGGGCCTGGTGCCCCGAGCCCTGCCTGGCCCCCTGACGAGGAGTGCAACAAGCCTGGATCGCACAGCCTTGCCACACCCAGCCTTATGAGCCTGGTTGCCACTCGGAACCTCAGTTTCTTCTTCTGCAAAATGGGAACGGCAATCCTCACTTTCCAGGACTGTAATCAAGACAACATGTAACTACATGAACGCACGACTCATCCCTGGCCCACGGGGCGCAGTGGAGCACGGGGACACACAGGCACAGTGCAAGCACGCTGTCGCACATGGCAAGAGCCATCAGTGTTATCTTATCATTTACGTGTTGACCAAAGTTTCCAGGGGTGGGGCCCAGGCCACACAAGGTGCAGGGCTCCGGCTAAACGTTCTCGACATGAACCAGGCTGTCCTCATTCCTGGGGAGAAGGGTCAGTGTGGGCAGGAGAATGACTAGGCAGGTGACCCAAACCAAGGCAGAAGCCCCCGCTGCCTCACTGCTCTGCTCAGGAGTGTTACCGCTGGCCTTCTTGGCTCCTAGGAGGAAGAAGAAGCCCTTTCTGACTCAGTTCATTTCCCTAAGGACAAACTTGGTCATCTTCCTTTTTCCCTGATGAACTTCCGTGTCTGGTGGGGGAGAGGAAGAACTCACCTGAATGGCCTCGCAGAGGTCAACTCAGCCAGCTGCCCCCGCTTCTGCACCAGGCCCTTGACCCTCAGGCCTAGAGGAACCAGGCAAGGAACCCTGAAGGCTCTGGGCCCAAGCAGTTCAGCCTGCAGGGTGGGACTCCTACAGCCCCCCTTCTCCACTGAGGGCCACCAAATACATGGGCACAGCCTTCTCTCTGTCCTGGGGGGGCACTCCCTGCAAACCTACCCCCAGCCCGACTGGGGTTCAAAACCCCACCATCCTGTTCAAAACTATCCTTGGCTCCCCACGGCACATAGAATAAGGTCCCAACTCTCCAGCTGGCTCTCGAGCCCCTCCACGCTCCATCCCAACCACAGCTCCAGGCAAACGGGCTGGTTTCCGGTCTGGGGAGCATCTCTGCGCCATGTCTCTCCTCTCCACTCCAGCTGAGGCGCAGCCTGAGTGGCAGCTGGGGCACCATGCCTGGGCCCACCAGAGAGCATCTCCCCTTCCAAGGAGCTGAGCCCTGCACACGTCACGGTGAAGCCGCCACGTGCCCCTGGTCCCTACTGCTGATTCCTGGAGGGCTCCCGTGAGTGTATCAACTGCCAGTGAGTGTCGGTCCTGCAGTCATCACCTTATTTAACCCCAGCAACAGCCACTATGGATCCTATTTAACAGGTAAAAACACCAAGGCTCAGAGGGCAGAGCTGCGAGCGCTGGTCATACTCTCCGGGTTTCTGCGTGATGATGTGTTTGATGCTGTGACCTCCAGAAGGTTGGGGCCGAGTGTCCTGTCTACTGCCGTACCCCTGGAGCCTACAGGGACCCGACACACAGCAGGTGCTTGGTAAACGATGGCTGAATGAAGGGATGAGTCCAGAACTTGAATCCAAACCCTCAGAGGACACGGCTACCTCACCAGCTTGCAGCTGGCTGCAGAGACACAGCTGCTCCCACCCGACGCCTCTGTAGCCTGCAAACTCCTTAAAGGTAAGGCCGGGGTCTTAGGCATGCTGGTCTCCCCTGAGCCCCTGGTCCAGGCACTCGTACATAGCTGGCATTCAATCAACACATGCTGATTTGAACCAGCTCACAGGGTTGTTGCTGCTTGGAGTCGGAGGGCCCAGAAGCTTCCCATGGAGGGCGGGGCCGTGTCTGAAGTTCCCAGGCTGCTGAAGCTGTAGACCCCACCTCCTGGGGGTCTATAAGTCCCTCCTGGCAGGGGGTGCAAACTAGAACCACAGATACAATTTCCAGGAAAACTGTGGTCAGGAGGCTGCCAAGCTCCAGGGACACGGCTGCTCGGGAACCACGTTCTACCCCTGGGCCATTTCCCACCTGCCCTTGCACCCCGCTGCTTGAGCGCTGGGGGCTGTGCAGCCCACCCCCAGGGACAGGCCTACAGCTGGTCAGCTGTGCGGAGCTCGTGCTGTGCTCGGGGCGCGGGGGAGCAAATACACAGCCCGGTCATCAGAGAGCAGGACGGCAGCACAGAGACGTGACCCAGGGCGGGTGGCACCGCAAAGCCTACCTCAGCGTCCCCACCCGGACCCCACAGGAAGAGCCCGCCTGGCCAGCCCGTCAGGCCCCGTCTGCTGCCGCTCCCCACCTCTCCCCCAGCTCTGCCCTGGCCACGTACAGACCGAGTGGGGCTGCACAGGCACGGTAACTCCAACAGAAAAAACGCCTCGGAGAAGAAGGCAGGCTCTCCCCCTCCCCACAGACCTGCTCCACAGGGGGCACAGCAGGTGAGCCTGTGATGTCCCTGTTCCATGACGGAGCGGACCCTCGAGCATCCAAATGCTCCGTGGCTCCCGGTCCCCTGGTAGAGAGAGCACAGCCCCAGGGAACTTGCACGTCAGAGCAGGGCCTCTTGCCACCCCTTCCTTTACCAGCTGGTGCCTGGGGCCTCGCGAAGGACAGGGTTTCTGAGTGGGTGGCAGAGCCGAGCCCCTTAAACCACGGCTGAGTCCCAGTCCCATCCCTCACGTCCCCACCCCAAAGCCTCCCTGCCTACCTAGGCCATGAGCTCCAGAGGCTGACGGCTCGGCCACCTAATTTGGTGTGGCCTTGAGCAAATGCACTGTCCACTACACGAACCACCTTCCTTCCACCTGTGGCCACTGAGCACTGGACAAGTGGCCAGTCCAAGTTGAGATGTACTGTAAACGTAACACACATCCTGAGCTTGGAAACTTAGTGTTAAAAAAAAGAAAAGCACACATCTCCACTAACAACTGATTCCTATTAATTGCACGTTGAAATGACACTGTTTTGGATATATTGGGTTAAATAAAATATATTGTTAAATTAATTTTACCTGTTCCTTTTTTCTTTTTAACTTTGGCTGCTAGAAAATTTAAAATAATCTCTATGGCTCCTATTCTGTTTCCGCTGCACGGAGCTGAGACTCAGTTACGGCCCTTAAACTGGGTAAGATGCGTCGACCTCACAGGGTTATTCTGAGGAGAAAATTCGATGGGTGAGTCTCTTCTGCAAACCCGCTCCCACCCCACTGGCCAGCAGTCAGCAGCCCCACAGCTGCTGCCTCTCACTCCACCTGTGTGGTCAGAGGCTGCCCTCTGAGGCCCCTGCGGCCCCAGGGCTGGGCAGGGCCACCTCCCCATCCTCCGCTCCAGCCTCCCGGCCCCTCTCAGGCTTCCAGGTGGTGGGCTAGGCGGCCTGCTGCTTCCTTCACTGGGCTGCCCATCCAGCTAGTGACAATGACTTCAAGGCCACAAGCAGTAATAAGTCAAAGAAATAATAACAATGACAGTGGTGACAACACGGATCCCAGGGCCAACATTTCCTGAGGGCGTCTGTGCACCAGGCCTGCTGCAGGCGCTCCCACAAGCTCAAACCCCACATCACACAGAAGAGGACACGAGGGCCCAGAGCGGGACAGTGACTTGCCCAGGGCCACCTGGCTGGCGAGTGGTACACCAGCACTCCACGCCAGGCCCAACTGGCCCCGGAGCCCAGAACCCGCCCTTCCACTCCTGCCGTCCTAGGTGAGGGGCAGACGCGGGCAGGGCTCACAGCTTCCCCACGTGCGTCACGCTGAAGCTCTGGTGTCTCTGCCGAGGGACAACTAACCTCACACCAGTGCAGTTGCCATCTCCCTTCTCTTGCCAAATACTTAATGCTGCACCATCGGCCCACGTCTGCTAAAACGCTCGCCCCAAACACACTGCACTGTGCCGCTCCTCTCCTGGCCGTTTCTGAACGCAACAAAAAAGGGTCTTTTCTGCCGCTGGCTCCCCGGCCTGCATACTTGTTCCCATTTTTATTTGCCATCAATTCTTGGAAAACTCCATTGTCCAAGACTGTTCCAGATTAAAGTGAGATGGAATTCCTCTAGGTGGATTAGGCTTGTTTAAAGCTGGTCCCTACTATCAAGCGGCTACGGGAGGGTGCGCTGGCCCAGAGGTGGAATGCAGTTAGAACCCTCTGCAAGACTGGACCATGGCACTGAGTCCCAGACAGGATCCGTCCTCCCACAGGGGACACGTGATGCTCCAAGACAGAACGGCAGGACGGGAGAAGACCACCCAGATGGCCCACGAGGGCCCTCCCCTGGTCTCAGCATCTTCCCGGGGAACCCACATGAGAAACGGGCAGACAAGAAATTTGGGGTGATAGGGCGAGAAGAGCCCCTCGTGTGAGTGTGAGCACAGCTCCGGCCTGGCTGAGCCACTGGCAGAGCAAACCCTCAACGCCACCTTGCACCTTGTTTGCCAAGTCAGCTCAGTCCTAGCTTGTTTGCTAGGACTCTTCCCTGTGGGACACAGAAGGCCCATTTCTCATACCTCTTTTCCCCATGTCCAGGCATGCCCACCATTTCAGAGGGAGAGCAGGACTCCAGGAGGGAAGGGAGACGAGTGCCCAAGGGCTGCATCCAGAACAGCCTGGCTGGGGGTCAGAGGGGAGGCCGACCAGACCCTGGGCTCGGGCAAGTGCAGGACTGGCTGCGACCCCCTTCCCTCCCACAAGACGAGCCACTCTGGGGATGAGGCGGATGGCAGTAGCCAAGGGCTTAAGAGATCTTCTGGCAAATCACAAAAATGGGTAATGAAGGCTCTGCTTTGGGGGCTAAGAGGATTATTACAGACTGTGGATATGTCCACCTGCAGGGCATAACTGATTTTCTGGGCGCCTCCCCTCGGTACGGCAGAGCCAAACTGCAGGGCCAGTCTCCCTTGTGCTCCAGCCTTGTACTATGGAAGGACCTGGAACAGGACAGCTGGGCCGCACTGCTTGGGCAGAGCTGAAACAGCCTCCTAGGGAGGCCCTGGTGCCAAAACAAGGGACCTCTTCAAGCCCCCGGTGCCCTGGTTTACCAACCAGAAAACTCACAGCTCAAGAAATGCAAAGCCTGCCCAAGGGCTGGGAGGATGAGTCAGTTAGATGGTGTGATATTAGAATTTCGAGGCTACTTCATCAGTGTATGGGCCTAGCGGATATGATAAATAACAGTCACGCTTCCCGACAACGTCCTGAGGCCCTGGGTCAAAGCAGCCTGTGGTGAGAATGCCACCAGCTCCACCTTACCTTCAGGAAACCCGAAGCCTAGTCCCAGCCTCGCCCAGGCCCGTGGTTCCCAAGTGGTGGCATGACCCACCCCAGCAGGGGCCCTCTGGAGAGGTCGTGGCCCACGGGCCATGGGGGGCTTAAGAGTGGCCGGGGCTCTTGTCACTGCTCTGTCACTCAGCAAGCGAGCAGGCAGCCCACACTCAGTTTTCTCCCCTGAAGAGGAAGGGGAGGAGCCCTCCCAGGGTGGATGAGGGAGACGACACCCTGGAGGGGTGCCCAGAACAACCAATTCCCTCCCAACCCTGCTGCAAACACAGGCTGGTACTGTTAGGAGTCAGGACCCCGCTTCCCAGGGCCTGAGCCAGGCTGATGTGCCAAGATGTGGCAGCTGAACGCATCCCCTCCTCTGGTCACCTCCTCAGGGAGGCCTCCCCGTCCCTCCAATCTGAAGCCGGCCACCTCCATCTCCTCTCCCCCACCCGGCATTACAAACCACACCAGCCTGCTTTAGTTTCCTTATGGCACACATATCGCCGTCGGAAATTATCTGGCCTGTGGTTTGCTTGCTTATTATCCCCCCTTTCTAGAAAGTAGCTTATAGAAAGTAGTGGCGATTGTGTGTGTCTTGCAGAAATACCTCTGGGCCTGAGTGCCACCCAGCAGTCACCAGGGAAGTACCTCTGAGTGCAGACGAGGTGGTGGGGAGTGGAGAGGAGAGCGGAGCAGGCCCTAGCGTCCTGGCCTAGGACACCAGATGGTACCGAGAGCAGCGGGCTCGCCTCGGCCTGCACAGCGCGCCCCACGGCCAGGCCCTAGGACGCGGGAGCTGCATGGAGGTGGGAGGGCAGGGGTCCCCCCAGGTGGCAAGGGTCAGCTCAGAGCCCGGAGCTGCCCATCGTCTCAGCTCCAGGCCACTCCCGCTCTGCACTCTCCTCTGGAGCCGGGGCTCTGCCATCTGCCCCCTGCAAGGCTATGTCCATGGGAGGGATGGAGGAGGGGGCAGGGCTGGGCATCATCCTGTCAGCTTCCTGTGTCACTGCCCCCCAGCCCTGCTCCTCACCCGCGGGAGCAGTTTGGTCCATTCACAGCACTTGCTTCCAGTCTGCAGCTTTTCCAGCATCCACAGAACCGACTTCTTCGCCCTCCCTCCCCTCAGCCCCACGGGCCTGCGGACTCCCAGCTGCCGGGCCTTCCAAAGGGCAGCCTCTTCCCAGTGGGAGCAGCTGCCGGCAGTAGCCGCCTCCGTGATACCCGGTGTTCACACCTCGGCTTCTCGGTTCTTCAGGAACCTGGTTAACAACTGTCCACAGCGACCTCTCTGGACACACGGGGTGGCTTCCGGCCCCGCCAGGAAGGCCCTGGCTAATCCAGGCCGCCGGCCCCACTCTCCACGCACAGGGCTCCGTCAAGGGAACAGCTGCGGCGCTGCTCTGCCCACCGCACGACCACCACCCTCTCCACCAAGACGAAACGCGTTACAGGCCCCTGCACTGTCTCAGGGAAGGCTCTGGGCCTGTGGCCTTCAGTGACATACTATGATGTGAGCTCACTGCTACTGCGCGCAAATGAAGCTTCTGGTGGTTGCCTTGTATTTTAGAACCAGCCATTTCTTTTGTTTTCCAAGACAGAAAAAAAAGCCACCCCTCGCCCTCCCCAAAAGGAATTATCCAAGAGTTCTACTATGCACAACTTTCAAAGGAGGCCTTGTTAATCTTCTCGCCATAAATAGGCAATTAACACCCACTCCGAGTCCAGTCAAACCAAGTTCCTGCCGGCTTGGGGACGTGGCAAAGGGCTGGCTGGCCCTCCTGCGTGGCATTTGCTTTCTTTAGTTCTCGACTGTGGCCTGAAGCTGCAAGAAAGGCCAGGAATTCAGGACGGCTGATTCCACAAAAATTTTACAGATAAATGGCTCATGTCAACAGGGACTCTATGTTGATGCCACGCTTGGGACAACGGGGGGACTATGTTACAAAAGGTGAAACGGGCATCATTTCACCCTGTGCGGGTCCCCACGAAAGCCAGCGGCTTGTACAGGATAAAAGGCACAGGTAGGCGGCAGGCGCGTCACCTCAGGCCCGGCTCGTAATTAGTCACACGTCCGTCTCAGTGACCCCGCTCCGTGCTTCCCTGTCTCCGGCCCTCCCAGGGGCAGACCCACAGGCTCACCGAGGGCCTGGAGCTCCTTCCGGGGAGGCGTTACCCCACCATCCCCAGTAAGGACGCAGGGGTAAGACAGGGAGTGCTGAAATCCTTCCGGGTTCTGTCAGGCGGCCCCTTGCCCTGCATCCTTCCAGGCTGGGCTGAGGTCACTGGGCTCTGTTAGCGGATTCACAAAGGCCACTGCAGGCCCCTCATTTTCCAGAGACGCTGCCTCAGCTGATGTACACAGACCAGACGTGGCACAGCTTCGACGCGACCCAGTGTGACAAGCCCTCAGAGCTGTGACAGCATCCTCCTGCGGCCCCGAGCTGCCCCGCCTTCTCCAGCCAAGTCCAGAACAGGGGACCCAGTTTCAAGTGGACAAGGACGGAGAAGCTTCAGCAAAGGTGTCGGAGGCTTGGAGGCAGGCGTGACAAGAAAGGGTAGGAATCGGTTTCCTCAGGGTGGGAAAGGGCAGCCTGGGCTGGCAAAGCACTGATGCATAAGGGTTTGGGGGCGGGATGGTCTCAAGGACACTTGTGGAAACAAAACGAATCATGGTGACCAGCTACACTTCACTTCTGCTGAGAACAGATCATGAAGAAATACAGGCAAAGTGAGGGCTGCAGGTGAGATAACAAAAGGGACTTACGATCAGCAAACTCTAAACACGATAGCTTAAAGACAGTTATCTCTGGGGATTAGGGTGACTGATTCTCGGCCCAGTGAGGTCTGTGGCTTGGAAGCTAATGACAAGATCAACCCCCTGGCTGGGCCTGTTGGTCGCGCCTCCAGAATGTCTCAGCCCCGAACAGGAATCAGCGTGCCCCCTGCCCTGGTCTAGCCCACGGTCCTGTCTGCCAACAGCCCCCTGCCCTGGTCTAGCCCACGGTCCTGTCTGCCAACAGCCCCCTGCCTCCCCCACCCCCCAGTCTATGCTGCTCCCCCCAGCCAGGAGCTTGAGGGCGGGGGCTGTCACTCCCCTGCTTAAAACTCTCTAACGCTTCCCCCTGCGCTCAGAATTAAAGACAAACATCTTCAGAGGACCTCCCGAGAAGGCCCTGCGCTCGGGTCCCCTGCCCCCATCATCCGCTCTGCTCCAGCCACACCAGGCTCCTCCCAGCCCCTTCCTGACTCTGACCTTTGCGCACGCACTCGTGCAAGCCCCCGTACCCACCCCACCTGCACTCTTCCAGGGCCGCCTCAGGGCTTATTTCCGCGGTCCCACAATTCTAAGGCACTGTGAGAACACTCTGGAAGCCTGGCCTCTTTTAAATGCTACCAGGGACCAGAGATGCCCAATGCACACAGCAGGCGGACAGGGCACTGACAGCAACACCGAGGTCCCGGCCATTCACTCTGCCGCCCAACACAAGACTTCAGCAGGCACGCGGAACCACCACGCGTGGGGACTTGCCTTGGAAACATCCAACACAACAGAGTAGACGTTTTCCAGACGTTCCCCACAAAGCAGGGCCAGAGATGTCCTCAGATGCGCCTCCCACCGGCCCACAGGCTGTGGGCTCCTGGGGCAGGGCGTCCGCCTCCTGTCTCCACGCCTGGCACGGGAGCAGGGCCTGACCAGCCGCGGGTGCCCCAAGCTCATGCGGGGAGCTGGAGGGGCTTCCACCTGGGCACCTGGGTTATGAAGCAGAGGCCCCATCCAGAAAGCCCTGGGCACCCCCAGAGCTCTGTCGCCTCAAGCACCCTTCGGCTCAGAGAGGCTCTCAATTAAAGCATGGAAAATCACCGAGTGGCGTTAAAAGCTGCCTCCCTGGCATGTCCCCAGTTGAACTCCTTCTATTTTTCTTTTCCCCAGGAGATCAAAGCTATTGTGTCAACACTCGGCCCTGATCCGAGTGACCTTAAGCAGATGGCTTATGCAACCTGGTGGCTGTGCCTGGGACACAAGGAAGGATCCAGGGGTCTGAATGGGGATTTCCTCAAATTATGAGAACCCCCATCAGGGCTTCTGTGGTGTTTCTGAGAGAAAGGAAGGACGAGAGAGAGCTGAAACTCGTCTCCCGCCCGGGCCCTGCCCTGCTCCACGGCTGCAGGATCACGACACCCCGTACCAGAAGCAGCAAGCCCAGCTGACTGCCGGAGCCCACGAGACAGGCCGCAGGGTGCGGCTCTGACGGGAAAGCATCATCCCTGGCTGGACGCACGCCACGCGAGTCCTGCCCACACCCATGAGAAACAGGAACTGTCATCCCCATTTTACAGACAAGAAAATGGAGGCTTACAGAGGGTGACCTACCCAAGGGCACACAGCTCAAAAAAGTAGCAGAGTGGGGAACTGAGCCCCACCTGACACCAGAGCTCACACTTTCTCCTCTACGCCGCCCTCTGTGTCCCGCGAGTGTCAGCTACCTGGAAGGGGCACCTGGGGGCAGATCACGGCACAGGAGGAGCACTGAACCCGGTCTTCCCAGCCTCCTCAGGAGCCGCGTGGCTTTGCGCAAGTCACCAACTCTCCCGGACTCTCGAGTGAGGGGTGAACAAGAGCAGAGGTGGCAGATCACTTAGCAGTGGCTGCCAAGATCACGGAGGGGAAGATTCTAGACTTCCTCTGAGTTCAACCAGAAGGACCACCGCAACTGACCAGCAATCTCTGTCAAGAGCATGGAAGGAGCTGCCACCCTTGGCATCCACTGCTCTGATGGCCTGGGTCTTAAAGGCTCTCTTCCTTTGTTCAAGCCCATTCTGTTTCCTCACGGGAAGCAACTATTCCCATGTGCCCACAGTGGTTTTGCCTTTACTTTTATTTAGCATTTATATCATCCCAGTTGGAATCCCAGGGCTTTCCATGACTATTCCTCAAAGGTCTTAACACCCATCTGCATTCCGTGTTGTGGAGGGCGACCCGCCTCTGAACTGCTCTGCTTGCTGCCAACACAGTTCCCCGCACCAGCAGGAAGGATGCTAAGGGTGCAAAGGGGCAGGAAACTGGAGCCAGTGAGGTGGCCGGCCGCTGGCAGAGGGGACAGAAGGCCATAAAGGCTCAGGCAGGCCAGGCCTGAGCCCAGGACTCTGCCAAGAGAAAGCACAGCTGGCCTGCAGCTGCCAGGGCTGCCGGAGTGCAGCCAGTGGTGTGAGGGCCACCGCTCGTTAAAGGCAGACCCCCCCCACCCCAGCACACAGGCCAGAGCAGGAGACTGACCGGGGGAGCCTCACCCAGGGGCGACCCTGCCAGCAAAGAGGCACGAGTCACTGAGGAGCGTCTGCGATGAGCCTTCCGCTGACCTCCCCCACCAACCCCTCACCCTTCAGAGCCCACGCAGCCCTGGCCAACCTGCTCTCCTGGACTCGTCCGCAGGACCGTGGCTCTCAGCGTAGTTTCTACCTCGTGCTTCTTTCCTACCCCACACTGCCCCCGGCCAGCTTTCACCGGCCCCTCCAACATCTGCTAACACAACAGTTGCTGCCTGTTCTGAGGCCTGCTCTGGGAGCTTCGGGGGCTCAGTGTGTGGGCAGCTGCAATCAATCAAACCTCTGTTCCAGCATCCTGACCCCTCCTCACAAACGTCTCCCTTCTGTTGGAAGCACTGTTGAGAAATACAATTTGTTGCTCTTTCAAGCTGACCAGCTTGGAGTTAAAAATACAGCAGGGCCTGTGACACCCAGGGCATGGCGTTCAGCGGGTAATCCTTGATTGTCGCTTTTGCCGAAATCTTCGCTCACACACATGCGATCCATGTCTAAATGGCCACGCACAGCCCAGGTCTCACTGGGAGTCAACCAACGCTTGGTGCTCAAACCAGGCCTCAAAAAAGCAGTAATAAATAATGTCAGCGCAAGTCCCACTAATAAACAGCTCACATGCTCAGGTCGGGCCCTGCCCTCCATGGCACACACCGTCCTTTTGCAAAGAGGCGGCTGCAGCTCCACAAAAACCACCAGGCAGAAGGCGGCTCGACAGAGCGCGTGAGGAAAGCTGCGCGCGGAGGTCAGCAGGACCAGCCCCGGCGCGCACGAGGCAAGACTGACCCCCGGGCCACCTTCGAGCATCCGGCTCTGTGGAACGAGGGGCTGCAGTCACGGTTACAGGGAGGGAGGGCCTTTCGGGGCCAGGTCCTTGCGCCATCCCTCCCCGCGGGGGCCCCCTCCCTACAGTCGCCCGCCCTCACTCAGGACCCAGCTCCCTGCCTGAGAGCCCGGCACTCAGGCTGTAAGAAGCAAAGACAATCTGAACGCAATTCTCACCAGCCCCCTCCCCCACTGCTGCGAGGGACAAGAGCCACGGCTGCTGCCAGCTGGGAGCTGTGCCCGGAGACCCGGCTGGGAGGGCAGGGCGCCCGCAGGGGCGTCGGGTGGGCTCCGGGGGTCCCTCCCATCCTGGTACCACGGGTGACAGACATGAGACAAGAACGCTCACACATGCCAGCCTCCTCTGGCAGGTGGCGATTCTGATTCTCTCCCCATTTCACAACCCCCAGCTCTAAAACATGGAGTTTACCGCAGGCCGAGCAGGGTGGCAGGGCAGGCCTCCTTCCCATTTTCAAAAGAGAAGGATGAGGCAAGAAGAGGAACCAGCAAGAAGAAATAAGTGGCAAGGACAGAAGAGGGAGGGTAAAATCAGAAGGAAGGAGATGTCGGATAAAGAAAAGGGGCGTCTTCAGAACGTCACCCTCTAAGCCCAGTTCTGCCTCTGTAGATGCCCAGAACAAGCCCACGCCTTCCCTCCCAAGCCCTGCCATCACGACGACAACAGTCAGTATCTGTCAGCGCTCCCTGGGCCAATGTGCAGGTGATGTGTGTGTAGATAAAGACACACACATGTATCAAAAGATATCACAGATACACACATTTATACACAGACATCCATACATAGCTACACACATACATACATGTGCACACAGACACACTGACACATTTACACAGCATACACACACACACGCACACATGCGCACATACGTGACTTCCCCTATCCCTCCCAACAGTGGTGGTGGCAGTGCCGGTATTATCTGCTGCACAGAGATGTTAAGCAATTTGCCCAGGGCTGCCAGCCTCCTGCCCCATCTCTGAGGCCTTCTGATTTGTCAACGCCTCGCCCCCCCAAATGAGGATCTAAAGGTGAACACCGTGTTCCAGAAGGGTCTGTTTCCTCAGGAGGGGCTGGGAGGGACACAGCCCAAGGTCACATCTACCTCTCAAGGCCTCGGCTTCTAGCTCAGAGCCCGTACCTCAGAACGGTGCCCACCCCAGGGCCTCCCTGTGTACACGAGGACCTCAGGGCGTCTGGCCTCTCCTGCCCTCCTGACTCTCCCGGGGTCCCACCCTGGTCCCTTTTCTGTGGCAGCCGGGAGATGCTCTGGCTACCATCCTTGCTCTGGGCGCCGCTGGTGCTCACACAGACCCCAGGGAGGTCCCAGGGAGGTCCCAGCCCCGGTCAGCGCCTCTGGTGGCCGGAGTTTATCAGAGCTGCCCGTTGTCCCAAAGGTCTGACCGCAATGCGCTCACTCTGTACCTTCAGCCCGAGTCTCTCACGCACCTGGGCCCAGAGCCCACGCACACGGGGGCTCCTTGACAATGATGCTCACGCGGAACCCCTCCCGCCAGGGAGGCGAACGTATAAAGCAAGATCAAAAGACCCACGAGAGAGAGTCTGCGATCCGGCTGCAGGAAAGGGTAGCAGGACACAGAGGGCAGCGCTGACCCTCGGCACAAGCCAGCCTTCCTACCGTCGTGCAGACCCGCTCGCTTCCCGGCAGCTACAGATGCGGGTAAGAGCACGCGGAGGCCAGGGTCTGGGGGCAGTAAGTCCTGCACCAACCGCTGTCTGGCTGCGAGCAGGTCCCCGCCTCCCTCCCCCAGCAACACCACCACTCACAGGGTGCCGGCTGCAGGGCCCCACATGCTCCAGGCTGCATCCAGGGCTCTTCAAATGCATAGAGGTGGCCCTGGGCCTGGCTTTCAAGGCTCCCGGAGGAGGAAGGCCCACCTCTCGAGGCCATGAATCACCCGGTTGGGGGAGCCGAAGCAGGCGGCGCCCCAGGGGAAGAGGGCTGGCTGGGTCTAGAGGCTTGGTCGGGGGTGGCTCAGAGCCCATCCATCCCCAGGGCTCTGGCCGCAGCCCCTCGGCCCACGCGCTTCCCAGGGGCCCCTCCTCTGCTTTCCCGGGACCCTGCCCTCTCCAGGCCTTGGCTGGGGAAAGACAGGCAGAATGAGGGCAGACCCCTGCGGGCCTTGGGGGGCTGCCTGGAGCCAGGGAAGCAGTCCATACACCTGGGCACAGTCCCACCGGGCGAAATATCTTTAGATGGTTTCTACCCAAGTGAGGACGGGAAATGTCTCCAGTGATGCCAGTGGTGTTATTCCAACCCGTGGCTAGTAAAATACAATTACACCTGTACGTTATTTTTATGACCTATCTAGCTTATTAGCTAATAAAATAAGCTCAGCATTAAAAATTTAACTGCAGCCATTTATCGTACCCACAACTCAGGGCTCTGGGTTTCCTTCAGCAGTCACCCAAATCTGTTACCTTTCCAGCCTTTTTACCTATTTACATTTCTCCAGGAAGGAAAATTCCACCTGCCTGTCCAACTTGAATGAATGTGTTCGATCGTTGTCTAGCTTGGACACCCCTGGAGAGGCGCTGGGAGGAAGGGAAACTGACCATGAGGGCAGGGTCTGGGCTCTTGGACAAAGGTGGCCAGAAAGGCTGGACTCAGGGGTCACGTGCGTGGTCTAGACCAGAGATACCTGCACCTCTTCTTTTGGGGGGACCTCTAGGCTTGGAGGGAGAACTAGAAGAGAAGGAAATGCCAAAACAGAAGCTGTATTTTCATTCTGAAATGAAAGGAGGCCCGGCTGAAAAAGCAGCACTGGCCACTGAAGGAAGGCAGTGGTGCCCGCCTGGGAAGGGGTGGACACGACAAGCCTGCCTGCACAGACGTGGCCATACGCTCACGAGCGAGGCCAACCTCTCACCGCCAAGCTAGTCCCCACTCCCTCAAGCCCAGCCGTGACAGGTACTCACATAACAAGACTAGAAAAGATAATGCTCAAACCGTGGCTCTGAGCACCTGAGGAACCCCTGAACACAGAACCCAGAGCGCCGCGTTCTACCCACCACACCCATCTGTCCTCGAGTGGGCAGGTGGTCACAAGGACCAGCCCTGCTCCCTGCCTCACTGTCACGCTCTGATCCTTGGGACCCCGCAGTGAGAACCAAACGCAGGCAGCGCTCAGGCTTGGAGACTGTCCTGATAATGGTGTATTAACTCCAAGTTCATCTCATTCAAACCCATACCCAAGATCAGTGTTAGCACGAGGCAGGGCTCTGAGACTCGGAGGATAAAGCACAAGTGACAGGGGTGTGTGGCCAGAGGCCTCGCCTACAGTGAACAGCAAGGATGATTACACAGGTGGCACAGAGCAGAGTGACAACAATTTCTTGATGGTCTCACACTGTTGGCAGTTTAATCAAAAGAATAAGTGCCTCCCCCCATTTCTCGTTCTTTAAAACTATCACCCACGGCCCTGATCTCAGGATCAGCATGATCCGAGAGACACTGAATCCCGGCCTGTGCCAGCAGTTCCTACGGCGGCTGCAGGGATGGGCTCCTGGGAGAGGCTCCAGAAAGTGCCAGGAGGGGGACCACCGGTGTCTGGTGATGCTGGACTGCCCGACACCCTGCCTCTCATCATCTGTCTGTTCCTGTACCGCTAGCACGTGTGCAGAGGGAAAGAGCATTTCTGATTTTAAATGGAAAGAAATAGATGTTTAAAAAAAAAATGGGGAGCTTGATTTCCTCTTTCACTGTATAGAATTTTAAAAACGAGGAAATAAACCCACTTCCTGGGCATTTCCGACACTGGCACCCTGCAGTTGCCCGGGATGGGCCAGGAGCCGTGGCGGCTCCGATAAGCACCTGGTTGCTTCTGCAGCGCCTTCTGGGGCTCTTACCTGTGCCATCTTGGCCAGGTCCAGGGAGGGCCTCTGCTCCTGTGCCTCCTCGGGACGCCGCCGCTTGACGCCGACCTTCTTGTCGTTAAGGACACACGGCTGGGAGCGGCTGCGGGAGAGCCCACTGGAGCGTCTGGCCAGCTCCGGCGTCGAGGCAGGGGTGCTGCTGGCTGAGGGGGGACAGTACTCCGCAAAGGAGAACTGCTCGTGCGAGCAGGAGAGGGACCGCTGCATGTCCAGTCGGGCCCCGCCCACGGGGCTCGGGTCGGGGCCCCAGATGTCGCCTGCCTGTCTGCAGGTGGCCGAGCCCGGCACCCCCTGGCAGGGCTGACCGCCAAATCGGGGGTGAAGTCCCGCCTGGTCGTAGGGCGAGGAGAGCACGTTGGCGCGGGACGGGAGGCTGAAGCTGGAGCTCCTCTGCATGGTGCTGAAGCCGTTGGAGTAGCGCTGGACGCTGCCCCCGCTGTAACAGCGCCTCTTCTCAACAGGAGTCCAGACTTTGGACCCCAGGGGCCTCCACGACGTTCGGCAGCTGGACATCTCGTCGGAGAAGGACAGCGACCGGCACTGGCGCTTGCTGGGGGGCGCTGAGGGGTTCCCGTTGTGGTCACTGAGGCTGAGGTCTTTGATCAGGTTGGTGACCGCGCAGGCAGTCGCGGCCTCCCGGTGCCACAGAGCGCCGTCCTGACACTTGTCGGGCAGGCACTCCCAGATGCTGGCGCTCGGCTGGTCGATCTGAAGAGGGCACTTCCTGTCCAGGTCTCGCCATCTGTCATTTTCTGGTTCGCAAACGACAAAGAGAAACAGGATTTGAGAAGGCCTTCGTGCCAGCCCTCTACCTCCTCACCAAGAACCCGTCTTAAACAGGATGTTAGAGCCAGAAAGGCCCTTAAAAGCCATGCAGTCCAACCTCGCTTCACAGGTGAGAAACTGAGGCTCAGAGAGGGGACAGGAGTCCCACGGTGCTGACCCAGAAGCAGGGCTTCTGGGTCTAGGATCCAGGCAGCCCCCAGGACGCCTGAGACGGTTTCCTCGCCAACATACCGTACTGCCTCCCAGGAAAGTCCAAAGCACTACTGTTCACCCCAAAGGCTCCTCATTCTCTAGAAGGGAAACTGACTTGCCTCACCCCTGCCCTGGCCGGCAGCAGAGTGGGGGCAACATGTCTGTTACGTCCCGCCTTAGGGCTCTGCTGCTCTGGGGCTGGGACTCGACGCCCTGGCGGGAAGACCACAGCCAAAGATGAGTCTGTCAGAACTTCAGAGGGGCTGGAGGCGCTGCCAGGTTAGTGCATCTGAATTCCATCCTTAAAATACTTGCTGACAATGGAAACTGGACATTTCATGGATTTACATCCCCTCCACCAAAATGTTCCACAACCAACAACATTAGCTGCCAATCACTGAGGACTTTCCTTGTGTTCACTTGCTCTCTGGCTGAAATCGAGGACAAAGTGGCTAAAATCTATAGAAGTAAGTCTTGGGCTGCAGAGACGTAAGGGTACAATTTCAACTTACACATTCGGGTCTCTCCTTGAATGCATGGATAAACAAGCTAACCCTGCTAGGAAATGCGGACTTTTGCACTTGAACCCTTACTTTAGAGAAATATTCAAGAACTGCTTGTTAGTTTTCTACTATGGAATCAGGCACTGTGCTGAGAATTTTAGGAGAACAAACTTGACACAGTTCTTGTATTCAAGTTCACAATACAAAAGCAAAGTTAAGAAATATGCTGTGCTGCCAGGGGTCAACATGCTACCACGTTTCTATGTTTTTCTAATCTACACATATTTATAAACTGTGCAAATGTGAATATGGAGAAAAGTATGGCTGAGTCAGTCAGTAGAAGGAGAGAAGTAAAATCTGAAACGACAGTCAGTAGCTATTTCACACACACTGATTCTCAGCACTGCAATCAGTTACTGCACATCCACAGTGGGTGGTGTAACCCCGCACAGTGCCCTGCACGGCTACCACTGCTGCCCAGATGGGGAGACCCAGGCTTGGGGGGGTGGAGTAAGTGGCCCCGAGCCACATACCTAACAAGTGACGAGATGCAGACCCAGGCTGACCCAACCCAAAGCCCTTTGCTCTTTTCGCTACACTGCAGCACTGAGGGAACCACAAGGCAGTCTGACCTTGGCCCTGCCCTCAAGGAGTTTACTAGTCGTTCAAGATGAGCCATCACTCAGAAAACTGTGACGTCCTTGCTCCAGGCAGCAAGGACTGTAGGACCATCTTCTCTACCAGTGGCCATTTCTCAAAGGGCCCCGAGAGACACACCTAAGGAACTCACTCCATGCTGAGTGCCACAAGCAGCAACTACTGGACAGGTTCAAAGGGAATGACCAGTGAGGCCCAAAAGGAGCTTCACGAGCCAAAGGAAAAGCCAGATCAGGGCTAAACGTGACGCTGCCTCCTCCAGGGCACCCTGTGCGCCCATGAGACGCAGAGCCTGAGGCGCTGGGACCCTGGACAGGGGACATGGCGGGAATCGTCCAGAGGCTGTTCCCACAGGAGGGCCTTAGAAGCTGGAGAGGCAGGAGAGAGATCTGCCAAGTTAGGCCAGCTGGGAACAAAGCAGGACTGACGCTAAACATCCAGGTCAACTCATCCCTGAAATCTGCCCAGGCCCTGACACACGGCAAGTCTCGATACGTGTTCCTGTAACTTAATCATTACTAAAAACTGACAAATCATTACTAAAAATTATCTTTTTGCAAATAGCATTTATGTTGTTCAACATAGGTCCTCACTACCTACCACTCCTCAAATATTCACCATTCTTTTTTTTTTTTTTTCTTTTTTTTTGGCCACACCGTGCAGCACGTGGGATCTTAGTTCCCCAACCAGGGATCGAACCTGCGCCCCCTGCAGTGGAAGCGCAGAATCTTACGCACTGGACCGCCAGGGAAGTCCCTCACCATTCTTTTAAAAGAGTTTCAATTTGACATCTGTCAGCAGCTGTAAGTTCAGTAAACTAATACTAGAGTAAAATGTTTAAAAATACAAACTAACCTTGACTGAGTCAAGACAATCTCTGATTTAGAAGAGGAAAAGTTATCCTCAGAAACAAGTGGAGATTTATGTATGATGATGTTCTTCAAAATGATATGAGTGATGGCAAAATGGTAAACACAACTAAAACGTCCTACAGTAGGGGGCTGGTTAAATAAAGTACCAAGGAATACCATGGAGCATGAAAAAAGCAGTTTCAAAGAATATTAATGATGTGGAGAAATGCTAATGATGCAATACTAAGTAAGCATAAAGAAACAGGATACAAAACTGTATAGACAGCGTGATTCCTATTTAGTGAAATACATATGTTATATGGGAAGATAAAAAGGAAATAAACGAAAATGTTCACGGTTGATTGGCAGAGAGCTAGTTGATTTTTCTCATTTTTGTTTCCCTGGAGCTTCTACGTTTTCTATAAGGACAAATATGTGGAGGACCAGGGCCTATGACCCCATCCTCCTCTGGGTTTGCTCCTTTGGTCTTTTAGGAAGTTCCCATCAAACAATGCTCGCCACCGACTCCCCTTCTGGGACAAGGCATTGAGGTGCCACATGGGCCACAAATGTGGTCGATGAGGAAGGAACCAAGGACCCAACCGAGGGCAGTGAGGGCCCCAAGATGGCACCATAGTGGCCCCAACTTAAGGAGCCTAGAGCCCACTGGAGACGGTCTCTGTCCCAGGCCTTGGGAAACCTGGGAAATTAAAAGAGATTGGTCCTATCCTCAGAAGATACCACTTTCTGTTCCATTTTTCTTTCACTGCCCTGGAATTTTCCCCATCTCTAGGGAGATAGTGAGACAAAGGGCAAGTGGAAGCCAGTTAAGCATGAACATCCTGTCTCTCCACTGGCTACCTTGTGATCTTGGTGCTTCCTAACTCGGGCCTCCCTACTCCAGTCCCATTTCCTTTCTGCCCCCAGAGAACTTTCTGAGGCCCGCACATGTCGTGGGCCCCGTCTACTCGTGGTCTCCCCAGTAGGCCCTGTGCTCCAGGCACGCCGGACTTCCTGTGACAGCAGAAGTCAGACAAGAGTCAGGGAGAGCCAAGATCATCCTTGAAAACCCCTGAAACAGCCCATAAAGCCCACTCCTCCTGGTTTTGTGTACAAAGCCCTGAAGAGTACATAAAACTAAAGTTTAATAAATCGATTGCAGGAAGGAGCACAGGTGGCATCTCTTGCAGAGGGGTGTGCATTCGACTTGTTTTGCGGTTTAACTATCAAATCCCCAGTGGGAACTGGTGTTGGATGGCTAACTCTCACGTGCTCCTACCTGCCTACAGGAACTACCTGTCTCTGTTTTGAAGAGTAAGCCTCTATTGACCTTAATACATAGATGTCTTTGTTGTAGGGAGGAGTAAAAGAGTCAGTTCTCAACTCAATCCACCGGTTAAATGCGGGTACAGCGCGACCGCCGTGGACCTGCAGCTTCCCCTCCCACGTGAGCTCTTCCATGCCTTCACACCTTTGCAGAGACCTGCACCAGTCTCTTACTTCCCATTTCAGAGCCAACTCAAACATCACCTCCTCTGCAGATACGCCCTCCCATACAAGCCCTTGGGCACCTGCAGCTTTTTGCCTAGACTTTCAATCACGTGACTCATGTTAAGTGAACTTTAATGATCTGTTCATGTGTGTATGTCATCTATTGAGCTAGAAGTTCTGGAGCACAGTCCCAGCATGACCCTCCCGTGCCCTGCACACAGCTTGGCACACAGCAGACCTCAGCCGGTGGTGGGTGGAAGAAGGAGGGTATGACGAAGTGCAGATAAAAACTACAGAGCAGACCATGGGTGCTCACTTGGTCTCGCTTATCCTCTGTCCCTGGCACAGGTAACTGTTCCTTGGCCAGGCAGGTCCAACCTGGGCTGTGCCTTGAACTCCCCACCCCACCACGGCCAGGGATGGTTGTGTATGAACTAGCCAGGACACTGGCTGGCACCGCAATAGCTAAGATACTTTGAAAACACGAAGCACTGCCCGATACTGAGCACTGCTACTGTGTGTCAACACCAGCCAGGTGGCCACTTGTTCTGTCTGCGGAGCAGATAATATTTTAATTGTTTCTATCTTTATCGCTTCACGAAGTACAATATAAGAAAAGTAAAAACAATCGAGGCTATGTTTAGCCCTTGTGTTTTCCCCCTTCGCTCAAGGAACAGAAGGCGATTTGTTGGGTCAGGTCACCAGACAAAAGAAACAGGAATAGAAGCTAATTTTTCATGGCAAACCGCCCTGAGCGTTAGGCCCAACGTCACGGTGTACAAAAGGCCTCGGTTCGGCTCCAAGGAGAGGATACCGGACACCCCCGCCCCTCCATTCAATACCACTTTTGCACAAACAACTATAACTCTTCCAGAAGTGACAATGGCCATGGACGTGGGGATTCCACTGAGCAGGGCTCACTTGGTGTGGTGGGAAGGGTGTGGACTTGGGTTCGAGCCTCAGCTCTGCAAGTGACTTAATCTCTCAGAGCCTCCGTTTCTTCATCTATAAAACGAGGGGACTGGTGATGACCACCCTGCAGAGCTGTTCTGAGAACTAAACAGTTGCCTCGCACAGGGCCTGCGAGGACGGAACAGGCTCTCGAGACGGCAGCCGTGACTGTGACCACGCTGCAGAAGGCTGGGACGGCTGAGCCTCGGCCCTTCTGCAACCGGGGACCCATCTCTGTGGGGTCTGGTTGGAACGGGAACCTGGACGCTCTGCACGAGGATGTCTCAAAGTGTGGTTTCAGGACCACCTGCAGGGGCATCCCCTGGGTTGTTAAAATGCAGATTCCCAGGCCCAGATTCTGATACACAGAATCTCTAGGGGTAGAAGCCTGCATTTTAATAAACTCCCCAGGTTATTTTAACACGAAGTTGTTGAGAACCGCTGCTCTGGACTGCAGGCTACACAGGGGCCTGGGTTCTCACACACCTCTGCGGCAGTCCAGTCAGACCACCCAGACACACCAGGAAGCTTCTGCAGGGTTGACCATCCCAGTCTCTAAAAATCTGGACTTAGAACGTCATTGAACACTGGCGTTCTGGTGTTTGTTTTGTTTGGGGCCAACAACAGAAAGTAGAATTACGGAGAAGGAGGACCCCGCCCTTCAAGTTCCTCAAGGTCCCTTCTCACAGGAGGGGGTGGGGACCCCGAGCTGCACGGCATGTTCTGGATGGAGGGCCGGTGGGAAAGGCCCGAGAGGCCCACCATTCACGTGAAGGGGATAGCGTGAGCCCCCCTCCCGCCGAGACACACCGTGGCCTAGAGCTTCTCAGGGACGTTCCCAGCACCACGCCTCCAGCAGACGGGGCACAGCCCTGGGACACAGGGCCACTCAGGCTCTCGGCAAGCCCCCCGGACTTCAACCCTCAGGAGCAGCTAAAGCTCCTCCACTTCCCTGCCGAGCCTGCCTTCACAAGGCTGAGGTCACACACAGGAGCGGCATCAGCGCACACGGCACTCTTCCCACGGATGTGGGGCAAACTACGCAAAACACACGAGCCACGTAAGCATCTAGCTCTCTCGCAGATGGCCTGACTAGGTGGCCTCCACGGTGCCTGTCCAAGCCGAGGCACCACGACCGAGCCTGACACTCCCCGAGGCACAGAAGCCGACGGGCACACACGTGGGGGCAGGAGCTCAGACCCCCCAGCCGCATCACAGGCTTTGGTCCTCAAGCCACCCCCTGATGAAGGAGGGCAGAAGGCTGCTGGGTGAGCAGATCCAGAGCTCAGAGAAAGAAAACACCCAGAGGAACACAAATAGCATCTGACCTCAAATGTTCTTGTTTCCATTTCTGCCCTTAAACTTGAAGGGAGATTCCCAGGGGCCCAGGTTCTGAGTGGACTGCAAGCCTTCTTACGTTCAGAAGACAGAGGATATTTACAGCCTTGGATATCTTTATCCTGTGTTTAGAGGCTGCCTTACGGTGACATAACCACAGCAGAATGTGGTTTCTAGAAAAGGTTAAACACCTGAAGCACAGACCCGAGGTACAGAAGGTTCTTGCTGCTGCCCGGGCTGGGGCAGCAGGCCTCAGTCAGATCAAGGCTGGCTGACTCATTCCTGGATTTCACACCTGTCTATTGTGCTGACATCAGTCTCCTGCCCTGCCCTGCCCTGCCCTGTGGGTTGGGCTGTGCTAACTTGGCCTCAGGGCTGCAAGGACTCTATGCTTGATTTGGGGGTAGAAGCTCACCAACCCTTTCAAGGGGAAACTCAAGAGAATTGAGGTGTCTCTCTGAAACCAGCTTTATTAAACCGGTCTTATGAAAAGAACACAGGTGGAAAAACATACAGGGCAAGGACATGAGCTATCCCTCAATGGCGTCAACTACTCTTAAATGAACTTTTAGAGGCCCTGGCCCACGGGAGTGCCTCTTTCCCTGTATCACCAGAATGGAGACTCAATTCAGAGCTGTGTCAGAAAGAAAAGGTTCCTGGGCTCTGCCCACCCAAGCTTCAGCCTCTGGTTGTGCCCCCTCACCTGCAATAAGTCATAAAACGTCAGCGGCGTTTTGGGCTCAGGGACAACAACGCAGGATGCCAAGCTCCTCAGCCAAGGCCTGAGGACAAGGGACAAGGATGGCTGGAGACAGCGAACGCTCCACTGGTCCCACCAAGTGGAAGGCTGGCTCAAGGGGCGCTGGGAGATGCCCGAGAGGCTGGTGGGTTCGGAGTGGTTACTGGGGCCCTGCCATCACCAGCCAGGTTGGGGTGGCGCATGGCAGCTGCCACTGCTTCTGGGAAGTCTTTGCTCTCACAAAAAGAGGCCCAGTGGGATCCCCAGACAGTACAGAGGTGTAAATAAAACCCTCCAGACTGGCCATTGGGAGCGTGGGCCTCAGCCTCCCAATCTGTAGGAGGAAGTGTGGACTAGGGCCCTGTGATGGCCCCTTTCAGCTCTGAATGGACCTCCTGCTCCATCCCCGACCTCCAGAGATACGCTGGGAAAAGCTAGTGGCTACAAAAACTCTGAAGAGACAGAAAGGCTGGTTTCATCCATCTCCGTCAGATTCCCACCCGGGCTGTGGGTATGCACAGAGCATGGGAAATGGGCAGCTGCCTGCGATTCATCTCTAAACCGATGTGTGCAGCAAAGCTGGGTGCCATTATACAGACCAGAAAACTGACAGCTGGGAGAGCTTTTCAGGAAACTGTCAATAAATCCACATTAACTGTTAATTAACTAACACCCCATTGGGATCCTGGCTGAAGTTGGGAAAAAGCCTGAGCACATATCCCAAGCACAGTACTCATCTTGTGGGGTATTCACAGCACTCCCCGTGTGACTGGTGGGGAAACTGAACTTCAAGACAGCATCACGTCTCACCTACGGACACACAGCTAGCAAACAGCGGCCTGCGATCCCAAGGCCGTGCTCTTGCAGTTGGGTCAGGCTGCCTCCTAACGACCATTTCTGCACGTGGAAGGCCACCTGGCGATGCACCACACTGGGGGTGCCCAAGGCCAGTCGGGCAGCTGCCAGCCCCTGTCCTCTGGCAACTCTGGGGCCCCTCTCCAGCCCATGTCAGACCAGCACGGGAGAGAAGGCAGCCTGGGAGGCTCCCTTGTCACTGTAAACAGCCATCACGTGCTAACTACACTTGGCACCTACTTCCATTCTGTACATTATTCCGGAAACACTGTCTGAAACCAATAAATGGTGCAAGGAAAAACCGAAAGCACTCTGTATGGACAAACCTTACACTATTTTAGAGATGGAAAGGTCACACCTATGACCACAATAAATAAAAATAGTCACTAAAAGTAAGTTTTTAAAAATCATGCATAGGGGCTTCCCTGGTGGCGCAGTGGTTAAGAATCCACCTGCCAATGCAGGGGACACGGGTTCGAGCCCTGGTCCGGGAAGATCCCACATGCCGTGGAGCAACTAAGCCCGTGCGCCACAACTACTGAGCCTGCGCTCTAGAGCCCGCGTGAGCCACAGCTACTGAAGCCCGCAAGCCTAGAGCCCGTGCTCCACAACAAGAGAAGCCACCGCCATGAGAAGCCCGCGCACCGCAACAAAGAGTAGCCCCCGCTCTCCGCAACTAGAGAAAGCCCACGCGCAGCAATGAAGACCTAACGCAGCCAAAAAAAAAACCATGCATATGCACTTTTGGTTATGGATATACTAGCCTATTTTGGTTAATAATCAGTTTCTTATAGGAGACCCTGGTCCAGTGATGAGATGCAGCATGGCCATGTCTGAGACGGAAAAAGCCGCAGAAACCAGAAATTCTGGCTGTGTTATCACTGTTGTTCATTTTGTTTCAGTCATGTGTGTGTTTGTTCTCGGAAACCTAAAATGCTCAGCCTCTGAATGCTGGCTTTTTCCTGCACGGTGCAATCACATCCCACTTTCAGTGACAAACAGCGGTGGAGTGAAAAGACCAAAAGCTACCAAATCTCAAAGTGATATCTTTTCAACCTGCACAGCTCAACACAGCCAAATGATTCACCCGTAGAAATTAGTACAGAGGGTGCCCCCGGGAGAAACCCTTTTATGCACAGAGCAGACTTTAACAGCCAAGTCATTAAACACAGAAAATAAGGGCTTATAATTAAAACGCTGACAAACCTGAACCAGAGTGGCACAAGCAGGGCTGCTATCGTATTTTTACAATAATTCCTTTTTATACATAATGTATGACCCTTCTGCTCAAGTTTCCTCTATGTTCTTTGCCTGTGGAGTAATTTACATTAATAAATAATTTATTACCATAACTCCTAAAGTAATTATGGGTTTCCGCCCAATTTTCTTTTTTTTTTTTTTTAGCATCTGAATTGTTTTGTTTTCTGTCCACTGACTTGTATTTACACAACTTTTCCCAGTGGCCTTTCAGATAATTGGTGTCGCATGCACTTTCTCACGTTATTTGATTTCCGGTCTTCTCCTGGCCTGAGCGCGGAGGAAAATGGAGTGTGTAGTGTCCAGTGTCCCTGCAACACGGAACTCATTCAAGGGGTGCAATTAGCCAAGGCGAGGGTGGTGTGTGGAGGCCCCTCTCACCCCCCCACTTGCCCTGTTTCACCAAAAGAGATTCAACTAGTACACGTGTGACCCTGGGTTAGCGTGAAGAAGCATCTCCCACGGCAACCGCTGGAGGAGCCCGAGGGAGGGAGCCGCGCGCTGAGGCTGCCCGGGCAGCCCCCGCCTTCCCCAGCACAGAAAGGTCTCTCGGGAGCAGCCAGGCCCCTGTCCACACCCACTAGAAGTCACGGCCAGGAATGGGGGTTGGCTCGCCTCTCAGGCCAGCTAACCGGTGGGCGGGCCACACCCATGAGACTGCCACCTGACCAAGGTTTCCTGTGTCAAGAACGCAATAACCGGGCAGACATGGCTCTTCCCCAGAGAAGCTGGTTGCAGAGGAAATTCCAGTTCAGCACAGGTGCGCTGAGGACGGTCTGGGAGGTGAGAAAAGAAACCAAGAGGCACAGCACCGTCTCTGCTAGAAGGGGCCCTGCGGTAACCAGGCTGGGCGGGCAGCCTGATGATGGGCACCCGGCCCCGGCCGGCCGGTGGCCTGGCTCCACTCTGCCCTGCTTCTCTCATCCACACTTCACACTGCCTTTGTCCCCCCAGAGCGCCACTTTGGAAAAGAACAAAATCACTTCTTTGTATCAAGTCCCCAGACTTGGGGCACGGGGCGGCGGGGAGAGACAAGGGTGGGGAGGGGCCTGTAATCCAGCTCACAGTAACTGAGCATGAAGTACTTCAAAACAAAACATTGTGAGCGCCGATTATATTAGTAAAGCATTTTATCTCAGTGGGTGCAGAGGAGGCTGAGCTACTTGCAAGGGTGGCTTTTTAAGAGGAAGCAAACAGGCACTCCCTACCCGAATACACTCGCCTGGTTTTCCTTAAGAACACTTATGAAACTCTAACTCATCCTGGTGTCCAGCTAGGACCCTTGCATGGGGACTTAGGAGGGAAATGCCCCGAGTCACAGGGCCAAGCTGTCCCCAGCTCTCACGGGAGAATTCCACTGATCAGGGCCAGAACGTGAGTCCTTTTTCTTCAGGAGACAGGCAGGGGGTTTTGGTGATTATAATACTACGTTTTTTTTTGTTTTTTTTTTTTGGGCTGCATTGGGTCTTCATTGCTGTTCTCAAGCTTTCTCTAGTTACAGCAAGCAGGGGCTACTCTTCTTTGCGGTATGCGGGCTTCTCATTGCAGTGGCTTCTCTTGTTGCAGAGCATGGGCTCTAGGCGCACAGGCTCAGTAGTTGCCGCATGTGGGCCCTTGAGTGCACAGGTTTCGGTAGTTGTGGCACGTGGACTCAGTAGTTGCGGCTCACAGGCTCTAGAAAGCAGGCTCAGTAGTTGTGGGGCATGGGCTTAGTTGCTCCGTGGCGTGTGAGATCTTCCCAGACCAGGGCTCGAACCCATGTCCCCTGCATTGGCCGGCGGATCCTTAACCACTGCGCCACCAGGGAAGCCCCAGAGCTATGATGCGTTATCTTTGCTGAGCATTGTCCATCCCAGGAAGGGCCCAAAACCCTCTGGAAAAGTCTGGCTGGACCCACTGGGTGTCCTCTTCCCTGCTACGGAAAAGCAGGCACAGCTAAGATGAAGTCTCACTGCTACTCAGGTCACAGGGCGAGGCCACACCTTGAGTCCCGGGTTCACTGGGCTGGAGCAGCCACCGGAGTCTCCACGAGCACACAGCCTGGAAGGCCTTGGACCGCTGACATTCCCACCTCAGCAAGTGCAGGAAAGGGATGGAGGTGGGAGGGGCTGAGCCGGCACCTCCTGGGTGCCACTGTCTCTTTAAATCCCACAAACACCTGCCACGTGCAGGATGAGGAAAGTGAGGCTCAGGAAGATGCGCTACACGCCTACACCGCCGAGGGCCCGCTTCAGGCGCCTATCGGGGAAGTCGGCCTAATCCACGGGAATCCACTGCTCCCTGGCCTTCCTCCTCCGCCAGATAGAAACCCCCTCGAGGGCAGGGGCTGATTCGCTCTATCCCCGCCCCAAGCGCCTGACACAGAGGAGGTATTCAATAAATACCTACCAGAACAAGCCACTGAAACGAACTGTGGTGAACTTTTCTAAAAGCCCTGGTAGTGTGTGTTGTCAGGTGGGTCAGGGTCTCCCGAACCAAGAAGGGGCTGAGAACAGAAAGATGAGCACGTGGGAGAGAGAGAAACCGAGGAGAGGGTGGGGGTAACTGCGCAGACCCCCCAGAGTGGCTGCCCCACTGCCCCTCCACTGCCTGGCGGTGCCCTAGTGCCAGCCGGCAGAGCAGGAGGGGGACAGACCCCACGGAAGGGAAGAGCCCGAGGGCGAGGGGAGCACTGCAGAGCCCCTCCTGAAGAGCCACCCGGCAAACCAGAGCCTGGACGGGGCAGCAGCACAGGCCGTCCTGGAAAGCCCGGGCCAGAGAGAGGCCCCCCCGCACCGCCCCCAGCGAAAAGCAGGCCTCTGGGCTCTGCGGGCTCAGACCAACTCTGCTGGGAATCTGGGAAAAGGCCTCTCCCCACACGTCTCCGCCTTGGTCCCTGGGCCTGAGCATCTTCCCCCGCAAGGGCGACTTCACTCACACTCCCTCCCCAAGGAGGCCAAGGTGGTCCCTTTGGGCATGGAGGCCCCCTGCAGGAGCAGGATTCTCACTTTAGGCCTCAGCCCTCTTCTCCACCTACTGTGTATGGAGCTCACGCTGTGCCAACCTCCTTACGAACGTCTCAGAGTGCTCAAGGCGCGCCTACGAGGCAAGTGCTGTCCTAACAGCCATTTTACAGATGAGGAAACTGAGGCTTAGAAAAGGTAAATAGTTCACAGTGACTATGTGAGTGCCAACACCACCATCACGAACCCACAGGAGCTCCAACTTATCATGATGCACTTGGAGCAAAGGCCAAGGAAGCCCGATGCACGACACGGCCTTGAAATAAAGACCAACGTCTCCACAGTCCAGGTCACTAGTCTGGCCCAATTCAGAGCTGATGTCCTGGCTGGGCTGAGGGGTTGGCGTGCCCAGGAGCCCCTCTCTCCTTCCTGGACATGACAGAGGAAGGCAGCCCAGCCACAGCTCAACTGTGAGTCTGACCCAGGAAGCAGGCAATGAGGCAGGCTTCTGGGCCACGTGGATGGGTCGCTGAGGGTTTGTCGAAAGCCATTAACCACCACCGAGGTGTTCAGTCAAGCCCCATGTGGGGACAGGCCTCAGAAGTGTCTCTGTCACACGGGTAAACCAAGGCCAGGTGAGCTCCCTGTTTCCACTTCCTCTGGGCGGCAGCACCAAGAGGGCCGCCCGGGGCTCTCCCACAGAGCTGTGGCTTGTGAGTGAGAAGAAAACAATCCTCACCCGCTCCGGGTCCAACTCTACCCACCTCACGAGGCCTCAGTTTCCCCAGATGTGAGTGGGTGCCCCTGCCCGCCCCCCGAAGCAGCTGCGGAGTCCAGGAGGTCCTGCATGTGAGGCGCGTGGCACAGCACCATGCTCACTGTGACACCCCCAGCACCACCCCCATCACCACCCCCATCACCCACCTAAGGGAACTGAGTCTAAAGAAGAAAACGCCGTGCCCAGAGGCAAAGGGCCGAGACAAAAGGCAACGGAGAGTTTACATAGTCCTGCGGAGACAAACTTGAAACCCGAAAGAGAGGACCCATCGTGGAAGCCTGGTTTACAGAAACTCATGTGGCGAGGTGTCTCTTGCAGGGGGCAGGAGTCCAGGGGAGAGCGCGCAAGGAGAAACTGCCCGATCATCCGGAGTAGAGGGAAATCAATACAGTCAATACAGTCATCTTTTTGGCCCCCCTTATAAAAACGGTAATTAACACTCGCATGGGAACAGGGTACCGAGGCAACCTTTCTGGAAAGCATGTCAGAAATATGAAGCAAGAGCCTTAAAAATGAAAATGTTCTGCTCTCCAGCCTCTCTATTCCATACCTGGGAACGATCCTAAGGAATAATCCAAAAGGCAGAGCAAGATTCAGACACTGAGTCACTGTTAAACAGAAAACAGAACACTCCTTCTACCCAACAACCAAGAAACAGTTACATCGTTAAATACATTTTGAATCATCCACACAATGCAATACCATAGCCTCATTAAAATGCGTGGAATGGGCAATTTTAGCGCTGCGGGGAAACGATGGTAATTATTACTAAGCGAAAAAAGCGAAAAAAAAATTTTGTAAATAATTTTGTACAATCGTATGTTCGTCATGGACTTGGCTATGTAAAAAATGCAATGGACATAAACTACACCAAAATATTAACAGTAGTTATAACTGTGTATTGGGGCTGTGAGAGATTTTTATTTTATACGTTACACTATGGTGCATTTTCTGAATTAAAATAAAATGAACGTGATTACTTTAATAATCAGACAGAAACTCTCAGGATCACTGTTGGAGATTAGATTCGTAACCACACACCAGCGCCCGGCCCCTCAGTCAGCCGCAGCAGCCCCTGCACCACTCCAGCACCGCTGAGACCGGAACAGTTCAAACACACAGAAGAGAGTCCCCACGGCTGCTCCTTGTGCCTGCGTCCCGCAAGTGCTTTTAGCGTCTCACCTGGAGGACTCAGGCCCTCGTGGAAGGGCTAGAGAAGGACTGACTGTCCACAGCCACCTTGGTTACTCACCCATAATTCCACAAGAGAAAAGTGTCGGTCCTTGACTCATCTTCTTTGGCGTGTGCTGAAAACAACCAGAAAAGCTATCACTCTTCAAGTCATAAGAAGCACGTTTGCACATGACCCTGCACTGATCCCTTGCTAAAGTCACAATTAAAGGGGCAACGTCAGATTAGGGAAAGGAGAAAAAAGTATTAAAAGAGACATCTGCCCATAATTAGGTCTGGGCTCTTTGTCCGGAGCCTTCGGTGAGTTATGGAGTCCATCAAGTTAATGGGCTTTAAAAACACACAAGAGAGCCCCGTGACTTCTGACACTAGGGGATTTTTCCACGTGAGTGATACGGAGGAGGGTGCAGGAGGAGCTGTGATGTGAACAGCTCACCGAGCTGAGCTGGAGGCAGGCCTCCCCACAGCCCAGGCTAGGAGGACAGGGGACCTCCTCCTGTCCATGGTGACAGGAAGAACCTTGAGTGAAGGGCAGAGGCCACCTCCAGAGCCCTCCCTTCGAGACACGAGGAGAACACCTCTTCCATCTCTGTGAAGAAGCAGCGGGTAAAGCTCAGGAGCGCGGCCCTGGCTCTGCAAGCTGCTGTGCAGCCAGGAGGCCCCCCGAGGCATCCTCACGAACCGAAACAGAAACTCAAAGGTTATGTCGGGTCTCAACACATAGCTATGGCTCTTGAGCTGCTCGGCACCACATCTCCACAGTGGCGTCCCCGTCCACTGTAAACACCGCGCATCTCCTCTCTAACCCCACGCCTAGCCTCAGCCGAACACTGTGATCAGTGGGTGAAAAGCCAGTGAGGCCTAGAAGAACCCCAAGTCCAGGCGCTTGCTCCATGGCTACACAGTAACCCGAGCGTGGAACATTCCAGGGGTTCCTGGTGCTGGCCGAGGCCCAGGTCAAGAGGCCTGTTCTGACCTCTGATGAGGAGGACACCATCTGTGCCCATCGGGGCCCCAGGAAGAAGGGTCTCACTCATTCCTGCCTTCCTTCCTTCCTCCACTCATTCAGCAAATAGGTACCGGCAATTCGTTACGTGCAGGCTGTGCTGGGGTTCGGTGTGCGATGGTGAAAGAAGCTCTCAGCTCCAGAGGGGTCCGCGGTCACAGAGGGCTCTAGCTGCTGAGAGGAGCCCCAAGTGACACGGACGCGCAAGGCTACCGCTCCAATAAGTGGGCAGGAAGCCAGGCCCTGGCTCTTTCAGGCCTGGAAGGAGGAGGGGGTGCTGACCAGGAACAGCCGGCCCACCCAGATAAGAGGGTAGCCGGTGTCTGGCAGCAGCTGCCCCACCCCTGTCCTCAGCTGCCCGAGTCAGGGACCTTTGCCCTCGGTCAGCAACGTGCTCATCCATCAGGTTATCAAGGGTCTGTCCTGACCAGTCTGGAACACGGAGGTGAAGGACGCCCGCCTCAGCCCTAAGGAAGCTCACACGTCACAGAGGCCACAGTCACACAAACCCCTGAGCTACAGAGAGTGGGACTGGAGGGAGGTGGGCCAGGCCGTGGGTGCTGGGGTGCTGGAGGTCAGGGCTGGCTTCCGGGGGGCAAACAGAGCTGCTTCTAAAGGACCAGAAGGAACTTAACGGGCCGGGGGGGAAGGCGGGCAAGGCCGCCCTCCTCCAGTCCCCCATCTTGGGTTTAAAACAATCCTTATGTGTTCAGGATAGGTCCCCCTCCTGGAGTCCACCCGGGGAAGTATCTGGAAAAAGTTAGAGACGGCTGCCTCTGCCTCCCTCCCAGCTCACGCCAAAGTCACTGAAGGGAGAGCGGGTGACAGACACTCAGAGCCCTGCCTCCGGGCAGCGTCACCTGCGGAAGCCAGACAGGCCCCACGGCCCAGAGAAGGTTCGGAGAGAGAGAAGCTGGGCCTGGCTGGTGCCACAGGCCCGGCTGTTCGAGGGAGGCGGCCCCGACGCTGCAGGAGCCCCAGCACAAAGCAGACACCCCCCGGGAAGCACAGACCCCATCCCTCCCCACCCCACTGCCGCGCCTGGTGGCGAGGGGAGCCACCCAGGCTGGGAGCCCACAGACACCCAAACCAGGACCGGGCCAGGGCAAGCAGGAGGGCGCGAGACACAGGGGCCACGTGTCACTGCACTGGGGCCACCGAGGAAGGCCTGGGTTTACAGACACAGCGGGAAGCAAACTGACTGCTGATGGTCAGGTGGGCACTGCTCACCGGCCCCTCCTCCCCCCCGCCAGGCCGCTGTGCTCCAGACAGAGGGGCAGCTGGGAGCCCTCCCAGGAATGGGGGCCGGTGAGTGGGCGCCAGAGATGCTGGGGGGGGTCCGTGCCCACGGACGGGAGCCACTGGGCCAGCGCACAGGGCTCCCCGGCCCTCACTCACTCACTCATTCATTCACTTAGCGAGGACCTGTCTGCGTTTGCCGCAGACCCGCTCGCCAGGCTGGAGAACACACGCTCGGAACGACTGCTTCTCCTGCCCCACGCCGCCCGGCTCGAGCCCCACCACCCTCCACCGAGGGACCAAACGAACCCCGGACCTGGTCCCCGCCCTGCGCCCCGGCCCGTCCTCCATCCTCCATCCTCCACACAGACCCAGAGGGACCAGGCCACGTGGCTGCTCTGCTCACAACCCTCCAACCACTCCCCACAGCAACTGGGTTGAAACCCGGCTGCGCCCCTTCCTCGCAGCCCACCAGAGCCAAACCTCCGTCCATCCCGGCCTCACTCACGCAGCTCGGGACCGGCCCAGCTCGCTGCCGCCTCAGGGTTTTTGCTCTGCGGCTGGTTCCTGTCACGTGGCCTCCTTGGCGGCCTTCCCCGACCATCCCGGCCGAAAGCTGCCCTCCCCACCCGCGCTTTTCTCCACGTGGCCTTGTTTAACGCTTTCCCCGTGTGCACGAGTTCATCTGTTTCTCTGCTCATGCTCCACTCCCCCCAAAATCAAGCTTCTCGAGGCTGCTGTCCTGTCTCCGATATTCCCGGCACAGAGCAGGCGCCACGTGACTCTCTGCTGACCGACCGCTATGCCCACCTGTCAGCCCAAGCTTGTCTTGCTCTTGCTGCCACACGCCTGGCGAATGCAGGGCCGACAGAAAAGGATTTTCACTGGACAGGATCTGCTGCCTCCCAAACTCTCTGGGCTTGTGCCAAGTCAAAACTCAGCGGAGAAGGGGGGGAGAGCACCAAAGTTGGGGTCGACCCCCGGGCCGCCCAGGCTCCCCACGCGGCCTCTGACTCTGCACCCAGGGGCGCACGTGGACGGGCCATCCCTCGCACGGAGATCTTACGACTCGAAGGAACACCTTCTCCGTGTCCCCTGGCTTGGGTAAGCCCCACGACCGCTCCCCTCATTGAGCATGTGAAACCGCACGGCCTGGTGGTGCACCCCCTTATTCTGCTAGCAGCACCCCAGTTTTGCACTGGGACTCCTCCCCTCCCTCACCGGACAGTGTCTTGGTGGGACTGTGTCTCTATCCCCCTGGCACGGGGTGGCTGTGGCCCACCAGACACTCCTGCTCCGGGGCTGCGACTCCTGGACCGAGGGGGTGCGGGCTGGCTCACCCCGCGGGGAGGCCCCGAGCCTGCCACAAGCCTCCGCCTCCACCATCCTTCCGGCTACCCTGTCCCCGCCCTTTCTGGGGCTTCATTCACCAACTCCTCTCCCATATTTCTCTCAATCGCTCCAGGGAATTCTCTTCTGGTGTAAATCAGTGGGAGACAGTCTCAGCTGCTTACAACTGAGGAACCCTGGCCAATTTCGTGCCGGACTTCAAGAGGCTAATGGTGAAGTAGGCCGTGGCTCAGCTACTTGAAGGAATATCATGCAACTGCTCAAAGTGATTTTTGGGCAGAGGCTTCTAGTGCCAGGAGGAAACATAATTTATAAGTTAAACCTGCTTAACTAAAAAGACGTAAGAAAACCTGCCAAACTATGTATAGAGCAGTGTAGTTCCCCCCACCCTCCCGCCCCGCCTGAAACGCAGCTTTTTCCTCTTTCTTTTCCTTCATCCTCTTCATGAAGCTCAATTCACACTGGTCTGTGTGTGTAGACAAATTCCATCAAAATAATTATGGAGAAATGCTGACTGATAGGACAGCAGCAATTTTAAGGTCAAACATAAGGCCTGAAATAGTCATGAGCTAACTACTTCCCCCTGGGGCTTTCTGCCTCCTGTTGGGGTAAAGAAAAAAAAAAAAAAAAAAGATGGGCTCAGGCCCCCGTCTTGCTTTCTGAGTCCCGTGCGTGAGCTGGGCTGGCTGTGGGCAGGCCAGAACATCACGTAGTCAACAGCTTCCCAGGGTGTTAGGCCCCAGGCACACTCTGACTGCTGGCCACTTTCCCTGGGCCCAACAGCGAGGTTCCCACTGGGCACCAAGTTGTCCAGGGCTGCTCTATTCCCACTGGTTTGTGCCATTCTGCAGCCAGCCTCCCGGACCCTTTGAGCCTTCTGCACTCCAGTGGGAAGGATGAGCCAATCACTACGTGGACGATGTGGTGAGGCCAACAGGCCTCAGGGGAAACTCTCACCATCTGAGGTTTCACAAGACACTCAGCATTCGCACACAAGTGCACGCCCAAGCCCTGGCCGGGGTCTGCAGTGCAACAGAACAATAAGCACGGCTCCCCGGGGTATTTCTCCTACTCCAAAGCCTCTGTTCCTGAGCCTCCCCCAGGGCAGAGCCTGGTGTCTGGGAGACTCCTTGGATCACCAGAGAACGTTTGGGAATCAGATCTTCCATAGGAAAGGCAAAAGCTGGAAATCAAATTGAGGCTCCAGGGGCCATCTGTCTGACTAAGTAACGCAAGAAACCCTGACTTAAATAAAGACACAATTCAGGTCATTATTTAATGAGGAACTAGCTCAGACAGAAAACAGCCGAGCTCATCTCTGGCCATAATCATGCTTCTTCATAACTTTCCTCTGTAGACTACTGACTAAAGCAATCACATCACTTTTCCTTCTCCCGATGCAGCGCTACAGGGAACCACAGGGCCACGCAGAACAGGCCCACGCTCACGCACTTGAGGGGTACAAGTGGGGCACCCCAGCCTCTGGAAGGGAACAGGGTGAGACCTTGGCAGTACAAAGCAGGAGGCAGAGCCAGGCCCGAGAAGAAAGAGAAGCTGAGGAGGGAGAGGCGCCCTTAGGTGGAGGCCCTTGAAGACGCTGATGGAGACAGAGCGAGCGGGCGTTAGCCACGGCAGGGCGGGCCCTGGTGTCCCTGCTCGCCCTTGATGCGGGGGTGGGGGGAGAGGCAGGGGACTGCCTCGGGCTCTGGGCACCTCTGGATTCTGGCCAGGGACCCTGGCTGGGGCCGTGGGGCCCAACGCCGACTCCGGGTGAGTGGGACGATGAAGACCCTGGGTGCCCAGGCAGCTGGGTGCCAGGCTGGACATACTCACTGAACTCTTCTGCCGGGCAAGTCACTTAGCCTCGGCGTCCTAATCTGACAAGCGTGGAAGGAAGGACCTGCTCCCAAAACGGGTGTCTGTTGTGGCCGGAAATACCTTGAGGCTGAGCAAAGTGAGGCGGCCTGGAGCCTAGCTCCGGCCTCCGCCCCCCGCCCTCCAGGGAGCAGTGCACCCCAGCTCCCGCTGGTCTCCAGACTTGAGAGAGGCTGGGAGGCTTGCCGGGGAGAGGAGGCTGGGCCTGGCCGGGGAGGAGGGAGAACAGGCCCTTGGCCGGAGTGTGGGCGGGCGGGAAAGAGCTGGGGGAACGCAGCCCCGAGGTCAGATGTCCGGGCGGCCTTCCAGCGGCAGCAGCTAATGTTAGCACACTCAGAGGAAGAGCTGCTCACAGGGGAAAGGAAGGCGGCCGGCGCGCGGAGTGGGGGAAAGGGGAACCGAGTCACTGCACTCCCCCACCCCACCCCCGTCCCCCCGGGGGAAGGCGATACTGAGTGCTTGTCAGTCCCCTGTCTGCCCACCTCTCTCGGGAGTAGGGGCAGGCACGTTGTCACCAGCATTTAGCTTTTAGGGAAAGGAGAACAAGAGAACCATGACGGGGACCTTCAGCAGGCAGGGAGGGGCGGCCAGGGCCCAGGGGGGCCCAAGCTTCTCCTCTCCCAGTGTTTCCAAGCCCCCAGGGGACCGTCACCTGCAGTTTTAGGCTCTGTCCTCACTGCGGGGCCTCTCACTTCCCTAATTCCAAAGCGGCCTGTGGTGATTCATGATTTCTTTTTTAATCTGAACCCCCAACTTCTGTTATCTTCTTAGTCTGATTAGAAAACAAAAGAGAAAAGCTTTTCCATCTTTCCTGTTATTATCTTGATGGTATTTACATGAGGATGATGTTACCCGTTTAGGAAGCTGAAGCAAAACCCCCATCTTCCTCTCAACCTTGCTGGCTGTTCAGAGCAAATTCTAATCAGTTTATCTTACATTCTGTGGATGTCATCACTAGGCTGGTCTTATTTAGGGTCTTTCTTTGGTTGTTTACAGCCGTGCCTCTTCCCAAGGCCTAGAGGATTCCAGGACGACAGCCTCAGGAGCCGGGTAGGGGCAGGCGTGAGAGCCTTGGTGGGTGAACACGGCCTGGACTTGAAGCCTGCGTCCTGGCACCCTGCTCGCCAGCTGTGTGACCTGGGCCCTCCGTCCCCTGGGCTCTCTGTTTCCTGCCTGTATAGCAGGTAGAGATGGACGAGTCCCCACCCCTCAGCAGGCTGGGGGAGGCTCCCGGAGAGGCAGGGGTGACGGCACCTCTGCAGGCCCCGCACAGACCACGCTCCCATCCTCCCCCTTGCCTTCATTGTGCTTCCACCTGCACCGTGAGAGCAGACCCAGGCCAGACCTGTAACGTGCTGACAACCTGTGACGCACCCACCAACTGACACAGGAGAAGGCCGCTCTCCAAAGGTGGCTGCTGCCCACAGCTGGCCTGCCCATCTGGGAGTCCAGGGGAGGGAAGAAGAGAAGGAACACAGAAGGCGATGACTTTCCAAGAAGGGGAGGGGTGTGGGAAGAAAGGCCAGACCCCGACCTGTGAAGCCACCGAGCCCCCTTCAATGGCCATTTGCTTCCCTTGGCTTTCTCTCCTTTTTTTTTTCTGAGAAGATGAGTTTTCCTTCCCCGGCTGGGGCTGGGAGGCCGCACTCCTCCTGGCAAGGGCTCAGGCCCTGTCTCTTTGAAGACCGGCTCAGCTGACCACGGGCCCACGGGCCCTGGACCCAGCTCCATGGCCAAGCCCAGGCAGGCCCACCCCCAGATGGAACCAAGTTTAGCGGCGGCAACGGAGGCAAACAGCACAGCTGGAGCCAGAGGGGGCCTCCCTTGGGCCCTCCAGGAGGCCCTCACCCTGAGAGCCATTGCTTTTTGGTCAGAGCTACTCTACACGAGTGCTTTAATTTCAGCGGGAAAGTGCCCACCAACCACAGAAAACAGAGCAACTCATACCTGCACCCCCTCAGCCGTGAACTTGAGCAGCAGAGAAGGGACTGAACGATGACGAGCTGAGAAGCTGGGCTACAGGAGCCCGCATTCACTCGCTCCAAAATGTCCCCTGGGTACCTGCCATGCGCTAGGCCCCAGGGTCAGGCACTGGGTATTCAGCAAGGAGCAAGAGCGACAAAAGTTGCTGCCTTGTGAAGCTCACATTCTGGGGCAGGACTCATTCAGTGAACGAGATCAAAATGTTAGAAAGTGGTGAAGCGCCTTGGAAAGAAAAGGACAGGGAAAAGGGGACAGACAGTACATGGGGGTCAGGAGGTAGGGGAGGTAGTGGAATTAGATTTTAGGCCAAGTGGCCAAAGAAAAGGAGGAAGGGAGAGAGTCCTGCTAAAGGGGAGTGTTCCAGGCCAGGGAAGAAGTGCACAAGCCCTGAGGCATGTAGAGCAGGGGGGCCAGCGTGGCTTGAACAGAGTCAGTGGCGGAGAGCAGCTGAGAGAGAGCACAGTGGTCACGGGGGCCAGAGTACAGCGGACCTCATACATCCCAGTAGGAGTCTGGTGTTTGCTCAGCCTGAGACGGGAAGCCTGTGGAAGGCTCTGAGCAGAGGAGGCACGGTCTGACTTGCATTCCCTCTGGCTGCTGGGTAATGCAAACAGGCTAAAGGAGCCAGAAGCGGGGGCCAGTTCCCAAAAGAATCCAGATGGGAGAGGACGCAGGAGGGACCAGAGCAGCAGCAGTGGGGATGATGAGAGGGACTCTACTGACAGATGTATATTCAACACAAACTGGAAAGGGAGGAGTGATGGGCAGAGACCCTATTTATCTTGCGGAATTCCTTCAGCCCAAGGTGCTCCGTGAAGGCCTGTGGAGTGGACACAGGCCTTGGAGGCTTTCACAAGCTCTTACGAGGACCTAAGACCCACCTGCCTGCTCTCGACCTGGGTCGTGGGGTGAGATCGGGGGAGAAAGCCCACTAGGTGCTAGCGTGGGGTCTCACGAGGGGTTGTGAGGGCGCCAGGAGGGGCGCTGGGTGACATGACCCCGGACAGTGCCCCCATCCCTGACCACAGAAGCAGCAGAGAGTCCCTGGGATGTACCCACGTGCAAACCCCCCCCCCAAGAGTGTTTATGCCCGAGTGGGACTGCTTTCAGCTCCCTCTGCCGGGGAGCAGCCCACCCACTTCTGAGGAATTAGGGCTACAAGGAGGGTGGGGAGGCCGTTTTCTTCTCGGCCTAAGAGGGCCGGCTGTCTGCCTCTCTGGCCCAGCTCACCGGGCCACGTGGCCCGAGGACCACCCTTGCGGAGGGCAGCTGCCACCAGGCCCACCACCTTGGCCGCCAGGCCACGCCTTCTTTCTCCACTGTCTCCCACTCTGGACACTCCTGAGGTGGCAGCTCTCGCTCGCGCTGACTGCCCTTTGGAGGCCCGGCCTTATCTCGGTACCACCCCGCCTTCTGGAAACCACCTTCCTGACCGGGTGGAGACCAGAAGGAATGTGGGTCTCAGCCTGGCAGGGGCGGCAGAAGCACGCTTGGTATTATTTACCAGGGTGCTGGCCTGCCCTCCCCGCTCGCCAAAGGACTCAAATCTGGGCTGGCCACTTCCTTCTTGTGAGGGCGAAGCCGGGCTCCGGGTGACTCTGCTCCACTGCCCCACCTGCCACGGCTCCCAGAGCTCTGCTTGCGGGCCCTCTGGGCACATCTGCTAAGCCCTCTTGCTCCATCCACAGCCCCACCTGGATATCGGGCCTCAAAAGGGTCACCAGAGAAGCCAGGCCACCGGGTCCTTACCAGCTCAGGGCTGAAGGTCCTGCACGCTACGGGGTCAGCTCCCTGCTTGTCGAGGCTTTGACTTAGGACCATCACCATGGTAAGGGCCTCAGGCACTGGGCGCCAGCCCAGGGTGGGCACGAGCCATCTTCGGGCGGGCAGGCTTGGGCAGAGGCGACCTCCTGGGCACCCCCCAGATGGTGACGTCAGCAGACACGGCTCCCCATCGGCTGCTCACCCTCGGGGTGGGGCTCTTCCAGGAAACGGCCAAGTGTGGTCAACTCCCTGGAAAGATAAAGGAAACGCAAAGGGATTCAGGACTGGGGCAGACCCGGGCCCCGAGAGAGCCGCCCCCTCCCCCTTCATGCTGGGACCCTGCTGGGGAACGGAACCGCCTCTCCGCTGCAGGAGATGTATGCTGGCGGAGGCCACGAAGGCCGGAATGGCCTTCCCGGAGTCCTCACCCACCCACAGGCCAGCCTTAGGGTGTCCCTAAAGCCAACACCTGGTGGGCACAACAGTGAATCCCAGCTCAGCCTCGTGGCACCTTTAAGACAGATCTCGGGGTCTGGGCTGCTCACAGACTGCTGTCCCCAAAGTGCGCTCAAGCCATGTGACCTCCTGCGCTGAGCTAGCCCTACAGACAGCCAGAGGTCGGCTGAGGTCAGACACGGGTGACCCTGCAGTCAAAGCCCAAGGGCTTGGCCCTCAGGCAGCCTGCAAGGTGGCTCCTGTTCTCCGCCCAGGTCTGAACGGAAGCCACTGGAAGAACCAGGAGGGTCCATTTAAAGGCACATACTTCCCATCCTTGGAAGCACCATGATTCCGAAATGACACATTTGCAACACGGGGGGGTCTCCGTCCCCTTCCTCAGAATGAGCCAAACCAAGTCACGGCCTGCGCACACCCCTCTGAGCGCCCAGCAGTGATGGGCCCCTCTCTCATCATCGTTCTACACAGCCCGCAGCATCTCCCCGACCCACCCTCATCTCTCACCAAGCGAAAGCCCACAGAGTGCAGCCTTCAGTCCAGGTTGGGAAAATCGCTCCTTACAAATTAATTTCTCTGATCCTATTTCCATCCCACCCCTCTGTGGTTACACCTTCAGAGGAATTCAGAGATCCAAGGAACCTGAAGATCACCATCAAAAAGTAAAAAGTAACGACAACAACAGTAAAAAATGAATAAATAAAAAGCAGCTCCTAATCTGTAATTAAAATCAAACCGGTCAGTGCAGAAAAATGTTTTAGAATCTGCTGCTCTGTGTAAAAATTAATTGCACCCTGGTATTTACTTGCCGTCCAGATTGTAAATCATATTTTCCTGTTTACTTCGATTAGACTTTACAGTGGGTGTTATTGAAATTGCTCAATTACGGGCCAGCTGGCGAGCAGAGGAAAATTACCTTCTACTGTTCTTCGAAAACAAGGTTCATCCAAAGTGCAAAAGCGGGGAAGGGAAGGAGGGAAATCAATACATTTTCAAAGGACTGACTGTTCAGGAGGGAGGGCCGGTGGAGTCTCCAGGCTCCCAGGTCACACTGGGAGACCTGATGCAGAGTTTCAAAGCCACATCAATCTAGAAGTGAAACGTTCTGACCAAGTATGATCTGCCCCAGCAAAGAATTTCAGATCACTCCTCCGAGTCGGGCCAGAAAGCCGAGCCAGGAATGCCCGCCAGCCCCCTGGGCGCTTGGCTTGGGAGCAGGGTGGGCCGTGTGAGCAGGAGAGTGCCCGGAGTGGTGCCGTGGACTCCCCCCTCAAGAGGACCCTTTGTGCCAATCAGAGACGGAGATGAGGCCTGATAGAGGCCGTCTTCTCTCTAGGTACCATCTCAATTCAGTTCTGGGGCCGCCAGCCACTACCCCAGGCCCAGGGGTGACCCGCCCTCCCCATTCCCTTCTTCCCTAACAAGGCAGGAGGGTTCGGTGGTTACAAGCTCAGGTCCTGAGCCAAGCACACCTGAGCTGGAATCCCAGCTCTTGGAACGTATCGTCTGAGTGACCTTTGCCAAGTTACTTTCTCTCTGAGCCTTGGTTTCCCTTTCCATACAGTAGGGACAACAGTGCCTGCCTCAGAAGATGACTGCATCATAAGAAAAGAGAGCTCGGCTTGCTCGGTGAGAAGTCCTAGCTCATTTGAAGAACTGCTCAATAAACAAGTAGCTACTGCCACTAGTTTCATGGGGGAGCCTGTGAGTCCCAATCTTTTTCTCAGCAATGGACACCCAAGCATCTGTCCTCTCAAATTTTTTTAAAAGGGAAATTCCATCAAAACTTTTCAAAGCTAAATTCCATCAAGAGGAGACTAGCTGGGCTGCCTGGGTGGCACAGTGGTTAAGAATCCGCCTGCCAGTGCAGGGGACAGGGGTTCGAGCCCTGGTCCAGGAAGATCCCACATGCCACGGAGCAACTAAGCCCGTGTGCTACAACTGAGCCTGCGCTCTAGAGCCCGCGAGCCACAACTACTGAAGCCCACGCGCCTAGAGTCCGTGCTCCACAACAAGAGAAGCCACCGCAATGAGAAGCCCGCACACCACAACGAAGAGTAGCCCCCCGCTCGCCACAACTAGAGAAAGCCCGCGCGCAGCAACGAAGACCCAACGTAGCCAAAAATAAAAATAAATAAATAAATTTTTTAAAAAAGGGGGGTGGTGGTGACTGGCTGTATTATGGCCCATGCCTCTGGTGAAACAGTAGGTGGCCAGTAAGAACGATGCTGTAGAAGTCTTATCGCCATGGAAACACGTTAGCCCATCCGATGCAGCCGCTGTGTACCAAGCACGAAGCTGGATGGAGGAGGTGGTGCAGGTGTCCCAGCTCTCGCAGCTCTGCTCCCCTCCCACTGGAGCCCCTACAAAAGGCCAGGTCGCACAGAGGCAGCATGACTGGTGAATACCAGAGCACCATATGCTCCTGGAAACTGGGTGGTCAGTAAACATGGCAGGCACTGGAAGGAGGAGGAAGGTCCTGCACAAGCCCTGTGTTCAGGAGTCGTGGAAAGACAGTACTGTGAACACAGGTACCACAGCTATGGAAGGCAGATGGAGGAGGGGGGCCCTGGGGCTGAGTCATAAACAGACCCCTTTGCACAGGGACCAATGACACGCAGCACTGCCTGGAAGAGCCCAGGAGTGGGGACAACCCAGACGGCCATCAGCAGGTGACTGGTAACAGAAATCACAGTGTAGCTATGTCAACAGATACCATGTCACCTTTACTGCAGTGTTAATGAGGCAATTTTAATGGTACAGATATGAAGCACTCTCTAAGATAACACTGTAAATGAAAATAGCAAGGAGAGGAGTACAGCATGGTCCCATAACCACGTGGCCCTGGAGTGGGAGAAGGCACTTTGAGTGTATAGCCTTACACACGGACACGTGCTATTTGAGTATTTCATCCAGTGCATATAATGCCTTTCTGATTAAAAATAGGCAAGGTTTCAACATGAAGGGAAGAGGCACCTGGGAAGAGGGAAGCGTGAGCGTAGGATGGCAGCCTGGCCTGTACACGGCGTGGGGGGGGGGGGGCGCCAGTGAGCACACTGCTGGCAGGCACACAGGGCACGTGGAGAGGGGGCAGCAGGACAAGGGGCTGGAAAGACAGAGTCACACCAGACCAAAGGCTCTGAATGCCAGACTTTATCATGTGGCCATAGGATGCTCCCAAAGGAGCTGGAGTTGGCTGGGTTGATCTGTTGAAAGAGAATGATTTTTTTTGAACCCTTTGCAGCACCTAGCTCGGTGCCTCGACTACAGCAAGAGCTCCACACGTTTCTGGAATTCGGCTAAATCGTAGCAACATCTGAAATGATCTGGGCACGTTCTCAGACCCTGTGAGGCAAATCCAGACCATCAGAGCCTGGCACAATCTGGAATTCCCTGGGATTCCTTTGATCCGTGGCATGGGCCAGGCCAAGCTCATTGGGGAATGCCAGTGCCTGTCCAGAGACTCGGAGCCCAGTCCGAGAACGGGGCCAGGTACTTCTCAGGGAGAAGCCAGGAACTCGGCCTTTGAGGGACGACTGGGTGCACAGCTCTGCCGAAGGTAAAAAGGAGGTGCCCCAGAGCCCACAGGGGGGCAAGGGAAAGGCCTCCTGAGGTCACCTCTGGGGCACAGATCCTGCTCTGGCCTGGTGGGTCTTCTCTTAACCCACGTTAAGAACAGCTTCTATCTACTGAGCACCTACTGTGTACCGGGTGCTTTATATATCAATACACGACAGATTAAGTAGTAACAGTGTACAGACAGACGAAGCAACTCACCCAGGGTATCAGGGGTGAGCTCCCGGGCTGTGCTTCCCACTGGTGTCCACCTGCAGCAAAGCCCCCACCCCTACCTGCCTCTGCACACCAGATGCATCCTTCAAAGCCCCATCGAGCAACTACCACGCAACCCAGCAAGTGCACTCCTTGGCATTTATCCCGGAGAAACGCAAGCTTACGTTCACACAAAACCCTGCACATGATTGTTCATAACAGCCAAAACCAGAAAACAACCCAGATGTCCTTCAGCGGGTGACTAGCTAAACAAATTGTGGAAGAGCATCCCATGGAACACTCCTCAGCACTAAAAAGGGACGAACTATTGATATCTACCTGGACGAATCTCCAGGGAATTATGCTGAGTGAAAACCCCCAGTCCCCAAAGGTTAATTACTGCACGACTCCATTTACATAACATTCTTGAAATGACAAAATGACAGAAATGAAGACTAGATTAGTAGTTGCTGGGGCTTTGAACGGGTGCTTGGGATGGGGGTGAGGGAGCTGGGTGTGGTTATGAAAAGACACCGGCAGGGATCCTTGTGATGGAAATGTTCTGTATCTCGACTGTATCGCATCGGTGTCAATTTCCTGCTCGTGATTTGTACTATGGTTTTGCAACATGTTACTGCTGGGGAAAACTGAGTAAATGGTACACGGGATTTGTATGATTTCTTGCAACTACATGTGAATTTACAATGATCTCAAAAGTTAAAAATTTTTTTTCTTCCAGCTTTTTTGAGATATAATAGATATACAGCCTTGTGTAAGTCTCAGGTGTGCGGCATCATGATCTGACTTCCACACGTCATGAAACGATGATCTCAATAAGTTTACTGAACATCCATCATCTCATAGAGATACAAAGCTAAACAGAAAAAAAATTTTTTTCTTACGTCACGATTTTAAATTTAAAAAGCCCGCTCCGTCTATGCATTTGCCAAAACTCACAGAACTAAACACCAAAGAATGAACTGTACTGCATATACATATAAAATTTTTTTAAAAGAAGGCCACGTGGCAGCCACTGCCTGTACGGGATCGGATACAGCGTGAGGCAAGGAGGCGTGCTGAGCCACTGGGCAGCCTCCCCCTCACCTCCCAAGCCCCTTAACTGCAGTTTCCTCATCTTTAAAATGAAAGTGAGAACACCTTTGCTCTGGGGGCTGCTGGGAGAGTTAGGTAAGAAAATGTATATAAAAGAGCGCAGCACAGAGAAGGCCCCAGACACCGGTGCCCACTCCCCAGGGTACACACGGATGGTCAGCGGGCACCAAGTGACACTGCCCGCGGTTAGTGAGAGGCCTCAACCCAGCCCCATGGCATCCTGGCCCCAGAGCCACCTCCGCCCCCTCCCAGCTGCGCTTCCACCCCGGCCTCCCTGAGGACCAGCTATGGGCTGGGCTCTTCTCACTTCATCTCTCGAATTCCTGTGAATAGGCATTGCTATTAACAGTGTTCCCATTTTCCAGATGAGAAGACCAAGGCTCCAGGAAAATAAATCAAGCATTTGCCCAAGATCCTACAGCTGGCAGGGGTGAGGGTGAGATCTGAATCCAGGTCTGCCTCCTCAGGACACCGCAGGGACAGGGGACAACTTTGCTTTCTCACACGAGTCCTTCCTAACATGAAACTCTCTTGCTTTTGTTCTGCAGTCTTCAATGTGCCTTCAGGCGTCTGCAACCCTCGAACCCAGCTGTCTGATATCACTGTGGTTGAGACTCTCGGCTTCTGGCAAATGGGAACCCTGCCCGGTGCGCGCTAAACGCCTTCATATATGCAAAAAAGTTTTGCAAACTCTAAGATTCTATATAACTCTTCAGAAGATTACAGGAGTTTACCAAACGTTTCTGTCATGCATTTTGAAGAGCTACCCTTTAAAGAAAAGAAACTGACCATGCTGGAACTCGCCCAATTAAACGTTTCCTTCTTTTAATATCCTTATCCTGTGTTTACTACTTGTACAAGTTCGTTTTATAGCAGAAGAGTATCTCACCACCCCAACACAGGACTCAGAGCAAAACCTAAACATAACCTTGGCCGCTGACAGTGATTTTCCTGATGGCCCAAGCAAGTCATTCCTTTCAGAGCTTCCATTTCCCCCTCCCATTAAGCAAAGGAAATGGGAGAAAAACAGCAATTCTACAAGGTCTTTGGGAAGGCTGTATGCACTTTTAAACTTTCGTAACTTCAGCTGTTGGTGTGACAAAAGCAATCTGTGGGCAGGATCTAGAAGCAAATTTATGAACACTTGGGGAAGGGCATCTTTCAGAGGGTTATGCTGCCTTCTGCCAGATCCTATGACAAACCCATGGAAGGGTGGAGCGGGCAGAAGAATCCTCTGGTCGCAGTCAAGGTTCACATCTGCCAAGAGCAGGGAATTAAATCTGTCCGGGGATGCCTTTTGCTTGCTGCTAAGGCATCTGAGTTTAAAGGATAAAAGTTAAAAGCTGCCTAGGAACTTTATCAACAGCCCGTACTTTCCCAGACCGAGTTGACATTGGAAAGAGAGTCTGGAGTTTCAATAAGAGAACATGCCCGGAGAATGTGTTTCTCAGACGGCAGTGGAACATTTAAACTCATTCCCTCGGCCCAGGTTCCCAAGTCTTCAGGTCCTCCTTAAAAATAACTGATCAAAGACAACTATGCCTTCACCACCCGCAATACACCGACAGAAAAAGAGAGACAGATGAAACCTCTTAAGTCAGTACTTTAACACCAAGGACGTGTTTGATACCAAACATTACTGATTTAAGGAAACTCCACAATAGAGGCAGTAGCCAGAAAAAAATACCTTTTTGTTCACCATTTTCCTAGTATCTTCCTGGTCTGTATTTGTGGAAATAACAGGTGACACGGAGTCTACCTTTTCACAAAGCGTGAATAAAATAAGAACAGCCACAGCAGCAGTGCCAGGCCCCAGGCTTACTGTATCCTCAGAGGAGCCCTACGAGTGGGCACTGTTGTTATTCCCTTTTACAGAGGGACAAGCTGAGGCCCAGGCCCAAGGTCACCCAGCTGTAAAGGGTGAAACAGGACTCAAGCCACATCTGCTGAATTCCAAAGTCTTTGTCTGAACCCCCAAGCCTTCTACTCCAGGATCTGTAAACTGTGTCCTAATTATCCCATAAGTATTTGATTTCTCAGACTGACCAAAAGCTGAAGCACAGATGCTGGGTTTGCAAGACACCCCTTCTCTATAAGCTCTTCCTGTGGTGCCCCAGGCCACACCTCAACCTTCTGGACTTAAAGATGAACTGGCACTAGGGGTTCCCCCCGGAGGCAGGGAGTGGGGAAGTGAGAGGATAGGGGTGAAACATAAAGGCACTGATTCCCATCCCTGACCACACGGAAGGGCAGCCGTGCCGGGTGCCGTGCAGAGGCAAAGTGCCTTCCAGGAAAGCCAGGGTGCCCCCAGGCCTGGGGGAATGGTGCTGGCTCCTCGCTACATCAGCCAGAATCCGTGTCCATCGGCCCCCCTCTCCCTGGGGCTCTGCTGCCCCTCCCCCATGGCTCCCCCCACCCCCGTCCTTCTCCCCAAGCCCATTTCCAGGGTGTTCACGGGGAGCCCGCCCTCCACACGTGTCGTCTGGGTGCGGCCCTGCCTCAGGCCTCCTCTGGTCTCAGCACAGAGCCTGTCACAGCAGGAACCTGATCGGTGTGTGTTCACTGAGTCAACAACACACCTGCGGACGAGCACTGGACTCGAGGCCCGGAAGTCACACTTCCCCGCCAACTCAGTCCTGGACGAGCTGTGGCACCCTGGGCGAGTGATGGAACTTGGCTGAGCTCTGTGACCTGTAAGAAGCAAGCCTTGTTCTGCCCCCGCGCGTGGGAAGTTAGGGAAGGAAAGGTCTGTGGAGCGGGGCACCGGAAGAGGGGCCAGGCGTACTGCGGTGAGACCATCGGTGAGCACAGCGTGAGCAGAGAGCAGGCCCTCACTCAGCACGTGCGAGCTGGCTAACAGAGATCACGTCTTCACAGCTACAGCACGAGCGGCTGGGCAGGGGAACGGGACACGCTCGTGACTCCTCTGAGCGCCTCGCGGGGAGATGTAGCTGCCGGACAGTCAAATCCATCACTGAGTCTCACGTTCACCCGGGTTCCTGTGTGCATGTGACATGTGAGGAAACTGGGCTCAGAGAGGCAGTGCAACCTGGCTAAACCACACAGCTGACATGCGGCTGCATCGGACTCTCAGGGGGGCTGTGCAACACTTTCTTGCTGCAAGAATAAAGCATCTGCCGTCCTTAGAGACAGCATGCTTACCCCACCCTTGATTCCTCGCCCCAGAGTAAGGTGTGTCCTTGGGGGTGTTTTCTTCAGTAACTGGGGTGAATATACATTCCCTGGACTAGACCTTCAGGTAATCAAAGGCCACCGAAGGCCCACACTCAGCAAAGGACTGGCAGTCAGGTCACCTGGCTGGAAAGGGACCCACCCTGTGCCCTGGGCTGAACAAAGTGGCCCAGGCTCCCTTATGAGACTGTCTTAATGGAGGGGAAACAAGACAAAACAGTGAACGAGATGTTGAACCAAACTGGGCGTCTGTTCTCTGGGACTTCACACAGTCACTCTCACAGTGTTGGAGGGATCTGCTGTGTTTTTAAGCAAATAACATTTCAAGAGGAGGGGGAGGAAGAACATTATTCAGGGACATGAAAGTGTTGAGACCCAGAGCCAAAACAAATGTGAACATGGGAACGAGACAGCCTGTGTTGCTTCTTGAAACTCAAGCCAACTGCATGCAGGACCTGTCAAGAGCTCATTCATCAATGAGAAATAACTGACAGGCAAGTTTCCTATATGCAGTCCCGCAATTCTCGCTACCATTCAAGTCCTTTTAACCTGCCAAACCCTGCAAGAGAAGAGTGTCCTACGAACTAGAATCTGCTGAGCAAACTCAAAAGGAAGGAAATGAGGGGTTGGGGGGAGGAGAACCAGTACTTACTGAGGGAGCACAGACTAGACACCGCCTTGTCCTCCAGCCCAGGATGGGGGAGAGAAGGGGAGAGAACTGGGGACGGTGAGACACAGCAAGGGCCCTAGAGATAATCTACTGAAATGTTAAGCCACTTAGCCTAAGACGACCATGACCTCTTCTTCAGTCAGACCTATTTACAAGTACAGTGAATTTAATCAAACCGTGATTTGAAACCAAAAGAGATGAGGGGTTAAAAAAAAATTAAACAAGAACAAAAATAGAGAAGCCCAAACAAGAGGCAGTGTGGCCTGCGTGAAGACAGCAGGACTCGGGAAACATGGGTTCTGGCCCTGCCCCTGCCATCGAGCAGCTCTGGCCCGTCTGCCAAGTCACGTGCCCTGTCTGGCCTCAGATCCCTCACCTGACGAATGCAAGACCGGGTCAGACGGGCTCTGTTTCTGCCGAGTGAGCATCCACGTGCAGCCATGCATCGGCTGTGTGGCTCAGCCAGGTCACACTGCCTCTCCGAGCCTCAGTTTCCTCACCTGTGACATGCAGACAGGAACCCGAGGGAGCAGGAGACTCAGTCACGGCGGGTGCTCCGTGAGCTGCAAGAGGGTGGGAAGGGCTGATGATGCCCGTGTGTCCACTGGCCTTCCCGGTCCTGCCCAGACCTGACCTCCAGCGTACAAGGTCGCAGGACACCGGACAACAGCAAAGGCCAAATTCTCACTGGCTGCCATCATGTGCCTCAGCCGTGGCCTTCCATATGGCCGAGTGGGGAGCGGGAAGCCACCCTCATATTCCCTCGGGGCAGGTAACCGTGAGGTGGGGTTGCCCCCGTCTCTTACGTACCTACAGGCCCAAGTGGGGATGTTTGCACAGGTGCATTTTCCAAGCTCAGTCCTTAAGCACACCAGGGCACCTTGGTGCCTTTCAGTGACATTAACAACATTCAGAATTAAAGAGTTTCTTGGAAGGCGAGGAAGTTAGTCACTTACCAGTTTTCACACCTTCATCTCCTACCTCCTGCTACAAAAACAGCCCCTTCCTTTGCAAAATGTTTATGGACTTTAGGGCCCAGAGACAGCAACATTCTCTCCCTCCTGCGGGATGATCTACCTTCACCCAGGCTGCACGCACGCTTCATGCCAGTGTGGCCCCAGGAGCCCCTCGGGCAGGGGCAGCGTCCCCGTTCCTGCCCCGGCCACACACCAGCACTGCCCTCACAGAAGCCCCGGGCCGCTGCGCAGAGCGAATGGAGCGTCCCAGCAGCTGGCACCGGGGACACAGCTGGGAGGCAGCCTCTCTTCATCTCAGGGACCTGGGGGCTGGTGGCCTCACACAGTGACACAAGTATCACACGGAAACTCGGGCGGTGACGCAGGAGGGGACCAGGAGCTCTGTAAGAACTGTGAGGGACACGAGAACCAGCTTTCCCATCTGCCGCCCACTCGGAGGTCACACCCTGACCTCATCTCGCAGACCAGGACTTCACCCTCCTGACCCGACCGATTTTACAGGGCCTGGTATAGAAATTAATCAGCCGGGCTAACCAATCTACACTGAGGCTTCCGCCTTCTCCCCCGCCCCCCACACGGCCAGCTGCACCGCACGTTCAGAACGCTGTCATCTGCCAGAACAAAACTCTTCAGAGAGACTGCCAGACAGGTCCATCATAACGACAGGTACCCTCGAGCTCCGGGGCACCTCTCAGTCAAATTCCCAAAGCCATCTCTCTGGTGCCTCCCAGGGGGCTTCCGAAGGGCGGGACAAACTCCACTAAGATGACTCTGACATCAGCTGCAGCATGGTGGCGAGGGAGCCATTCTATGTGTAACAACGGCCATCTGCCTGCAGAAGGACCTCAACGGCACCAGACTGTTGACTCTTTAGGAGGAGAAAGAGGCTCCTGTAAGAAGGGCTGCCCTGAGGTCCTAATTCAAAGCAAAGCCCAGAGATTCAGCTCTGAATTACTTAGCACTGTTCAGGGACCGAACAGAAGGAGCTTGGGAGCAGCTGCGTGTGGGTCTCGAGCTCCTGCTTTACCTTCTGGCAGCGCGTGTGGGCAGGAGAAGGGAGGGGCGCCTCATTTGCAAACCCATCTCCACTTCCTCTAAGCATCCTGGATATGACAACCCCGGCCTCCTGGGCTCAGAGCAAAGACCTCGAGGGGGTTAAAGAGGAAACGATATGGCCAACCAGATTCAAGCCCTGCTGAACTCTTCCAGAGCCTTGGGGGAGGGGTGGTAATCTTGACAGCTCTAAGTGAGACTCAAAACACCCTCAGAGAGTTACCTTCCAGAGGTGAGCAGATCATCGTCATCAGAAATGGCCCAGGCCCCGGAAGCAACAGAGGTTCACTGCATTGTTCGTCCACAACATATCCCAAAGTACCTGAAAACCCACCAAATGTGCCAGCGGCCGCTGTAGCTGTCGTGTTACCGTCATCGTCCTCTAGGGGAGCCATCGGCACCGAGTTCTGGTGCAGGCCTGTCTTGCCCTCTGGAAGCTCATTTCACTAAGTCAGCAGCAAAACTCTACAGCTAGGCCTCGGAGCACCTCCCAAACCCACCAGCGAGCTGGCCTTCGCCTCGCCTGGAAGGGGCCTCGCCCTGGTCAGGGGCCTCATCTGGAGGAGTTACCAAACGTGCGAGAGCGGGAAGGCTACATCTGAAACGGCTAACACCAGCCTCCTCGACCAGGAGTAAGCCCAGGGGAGGTGGGCACAAATTTGCAACGTTCTCAGAGTTCACAATAACGATAATAAAGTTAAAAAAAAAAAAAAAGCTGTCAGACTGAATAAGGGGACAAGATGAGAATGGACGAAATTTAACAGGTACTGGTCAGGGGCCAGCATTTGGACACCAAAACCAAGTTTCAGGTGTGCTAGGTGAATAGTTAACAGCCGGCTGTCCTCCCTGAAAAGCCTGATAGGACAGGAGTTGTGCACAAAAGCATATGTAAGCCACAGGCCCTCCGCCCAAGGAAGTAAAAATTATTAACTGATGCATGAGTGAAATGAAAAGTAAAATAAAATGCACTAAGAGGCAAAGTACATTTTAAAAGACAAATAACACGATATCATAACAGGGCCTTCTACGGTTCAAAAATGAGCATCGCAACCTTGATGAGGTGGGTGCAAAGCCATACTGGGATCTCCTCCTCCCAGTCCTTGGTGGGTTTTCTTCCCGGGCAGATTCTTGTTCACATCAATTATTAATAAATCAACAAAACATTTGCTAGAGCCATGATGTTCATGAAGCACAAAGCCTGGCAAGTGCCTGGAAGTGGCATCCACGTCCACCAGGCCCCAGCAGACAGGGCTGGCAAAGCTGCTCTGCAGGCCCCTGGTCTGGCCTTGCCTGGCAGCTGTGAGTGGTAGGAGGGTCGGAGTCTGGCACAGGTGCCCAAGGAGCAGTCCCTCCGAGCAATGCTGACCACACCCCCGGGTGAGTGGTGTTTCACGAGCCCACAGTGGGTCCCCTTTCTTAGAGGGGTCAGTGATGGGAGGCAGCACCAGAAAAAAAACAGTTTCTCCCCCAAATTCTCAGCAGAACCCAGTTTAAAAGTCACTTGCCTTCCACAAAGAGGAACAAGGCAACTTCTAGAGAGAGGAAGCAAAATATAATTTGGGCAAATGTCTCTGTGCCATTCTACTGTCATCCTGGCGGCTCTCCTCTTGAACCTCAGGACCCTCAGATGCCAAATTAACCTGCCCTACAGATAAGCCTGCTTGGGTGCAAAAAAAATATGCACCTTCAGCACAGATAGGACAGAAAGCAACTTAACTGCCTAACAGTAAGGACAGGATAAACAAATGTCCCAACATCCACGCAAAGGACAAAATGCAGCTTTTCAAAAGACTTGACAGGTGCCAATAGGAAACCACCTTCCAGTCTAGTGTTAAGTGAAAAAGCAAAGACAGACAGTGGACATAGTAAGCTCCTATTTGGGTAAAACTAAATAAATGTAACAATAATACAGAAGGATACAAAAGAAACTTAATATCAAGAGTCTTCAGGGAGAGGAAGTGGGTTGCTGAGAACAAAGGGGAGAGGAGACTCTTCAAGGAATACCATTTTGTACATTTTGAATTTTGAAGATACGACCTATGCAAAAAATATCTAAATTTTTAAAAATCAAAATTTTATATATATATATATGCTTGCACATCAATGGAATCTCTCTGGGAGAATAAAGAAAAAGGCAACAGGAGTTCTTCCAGAGAGAGAAGTAGAGGTATATATGAGGGACAGGGATAGGGGGAGAGTTACTTTTCACAGCTGAGTTTGTAACCAGCGCATATATTGCCTATTCTTAAAAATTAATTTACACACACAGAGCTGCTTGTAGTTCCCCAAACACCCCACGCCGTTCCACGTGTCCAGACCTTCGCTCACACTGGGCCCTCTGGCTACAACTTGCTCCCTGCTTCCCCCTGCTCCCCTCTCAGCCTCTTCAGCCTCCAGCTGAGCTAACGACTCTCAGCTTTTAGACTCAGCTCAGGTGTCTCCTCCTCCAGGAAGGCCTCGCCCACACTGCAGAGTACGAATCAAAGGAGCATGAAATGAACTGGCAGTGTGTCCGTCTCCCCCACGGACTGGGAGCTTCGGGAGGGCACGAACCCAACCACAGTCCCCTGAGTCCCAGGACCTGGCACGAAGAACAGCTCTCAGGGAATGTTTGCTGAACCAAAGAACACATTCACTACATTAAGTCAGTTCTCAACTTTCCTGATGCCAAAAGCTACTGAAACCTCTCTTGCTTGTGGGGTTTCCCACAGCTATCAAAATTGTGTCGTTAACACTAATTCGAAGCATTACACCTCCTGGTCCACGGAGGGGCTGGGCTCAAACCTGTCCGGGTTCCACAGCAGCAGAGCACAAGCAGACTCTGTGGTTGGCACAAAATCACTCTGTCTGATACCGCTCACCTCCTGGAAACTTGCAAATACTCATCAGAGGCTCCTTGCTAGGGCGGGCGGGCGGGCGGGCGGGCAGGTGGCCGGCCCTTCGCACTCCCAATCCCAGGAAAACCTCGGCCCCGGGTGTTCCCTATGGTTTTGTTTCCCAAGTTCGGCCTTTAGGAGAAAGCACCTGGCTGCCCTCAGGGCTTGCTGGGAGGCAGCACCCCTACAGGCCGGTGTCCCCTGAGAAGGAGGAGGGCCAAGGTCCTGGCAGCCTGCACGGTGAGCAAGGTGGGGTCGGGGGGCAAGACCACCCGGGAGAAGTCAAATGTGCGTGTGATGCTGTGCTCCTGAACAAAGGGTGTCTTCTCTGAGGGACTTTAATTCAACAGGCAGGTCCTGTGCACACCCTGTGCTGTGTTTCTCTCGTCATTTCCTCATGGTACCAGAGCCCCAACCCAAGTCCAACACTCCCCGGGCTGGCTGTACCAGGGGCTGAGGGAGGAAGGCAGGTGTACCAACCAAGTTCACACAAACCACCAAGTGTTCAAACAGGTATACCGCAAGGCACAACGAGTGCCAGGGGAGGATGCAGGCTATGGGACAGGAGTGAGCTGTGACCCCAAGCAGGGAGGTAAAGGTCTGGGGAGGGGTCCTAGAGAAGGTGGCATGAGTGTCGGGCTTTGCAGGCAGATAGGAGTTCAACAGCCGGAGACAGGGCGAGGGCCTCCCTGGAGGAAGCCCATCAGTGACGCGTCCAGCACCCCAGGGAGCTGGGGAGCCAGGAGGTGAGGCCCCTTCCCAGATTCGGGTGGAAGCAGCCCCGTGCCGCCCGGTCGGGCATGTGTCCGGCTGATGCCCGCACCCCTCACAAGGCCCTGGGGGGGGGGGGGGGCTCCGCCATCCAGGGCAAGCCTCAGCGGCACCGGCCTCCCCACTCCTGGCCCGGCCCCACCTCACCCTGCTCCCCTCTAGCTCTTGGGGGTCTGCCCCACCACACCTGTCCTGCTCTTCTGCCTTCTGCCAGTGAGAACACCAGGCCAACAAGCTGAGCCCTAAGGGGCACGAGCGGGTGCTTTACTCAGCCGAACGGAGCCAGGCGACCCAGGGGATCCGAAACCACCCCCCTTCATAAAACGGCAGCATCAAGGTACACAGCCGCAAGACAGTTATTTCCATCTCCCAGTGCACCAACAGCCCCCGCGCTGACCCACACCGCTAACCCAGAATGCCGACAGACAATACAGCAATTGTGTCCTCTCTTGGGAAGGGGGAGTGGCCACGTCCAGCCCCACATGAGAATGTCACGATCGTCTCGGACTCCCGAGCTACAAATATGTGATCAAGGCATGTGCCGAGCACGCGCTTACCACGTGTTTGCGTGGCTATGAAAGCACAAAAGCACAAGGGCCAATGTGCTTCAGCTGCCGGGTACTGGGTCTGGGGGCGGCAGAGGACAGGGTAACGAGAAAGGAGTCAGGAAAACAGCACAGAAATGCTTCATTCAAAACCATGACTGCTTTATTGTCCCCTAGTTTTTGAGGAGTGGGAGCGGAAGGGGGAACACTCCTTTACAAAACAAAACTGCAAAGCGAGGCAACATTGGTGACTGCCGTCGCCTCCCAGCTATTCCATCCTAGGCTAAAGACAGGAGACAGGCAGTGATTTCAGATTCACTCTGGACAACTGAAAACCAAAAATGAGATGAAATCAATCTTCGCAGGCAGGCAACCACCACTGACAACTTCGATCCGCACAGCCTCTGGCTGACGCCGTGTGGACGCGGGCACATCCCTTCCGAGCTCTGGGCCTCAGGTGCCCAGTTGTGACAAGAGCTCTTTCACTTCCAGAAGCCCAAGCTGGGCTCATCTGTTGGCAGGTAAGAGAAAGAAGGGATAGAGCACTTGATTCTGGGCATGGTTGGTGCCCCAGTTCCCATCACTACATGGGGACACACATTTCAGGACACGGGAGTCAAAGGGCACCTCAGCCTCAGGACTGATACCTGGAAAGTGGAGCAACATGAAGGGAACAAGCTGCCCAAGAGGAGGCAGGGCTACTCAGCATCTCCATGCCAGATGTTAGCGCAGCCAAGTGGGGCCTTTCTTTGATGAGAATGGGTAAAATAAACCTATGTGGGAAACCAAAGTTCAAAACTCAAAATCATCAGTGTTGCCTCCTCTGGTATCCAGGGTCCAGATTAAGGGGGTTGGAGGCAGGGGCAGAGAGTGGGTTAGGAAAAAGAATTACCTAAAGGTAGGAAATAAATGTTTCTCCAACTATTACAACGAGAGTCTAAAGATAAACAGCTTCCATAAAAATGGCTGGTGTCTTACTCCTTTGGGGCTGCTGTAACAAAATACCATCAAGTGGGTAGCTCATAAACAACATTCACTTCTTGAGGTCTGGGCGACTGGCGAGTCCGAGATCGTGGTGCCAACACTCAGAGTTGACAGGCTCTTCTTCACTGATGGTCATCTTCTCACTGCATCCTCACATGGCACAAGGTCTGAGGCCTCTCTCTGGGGTCCCTTTTGTAAAGGTCTAATCCCATTCGCGAGGGCCAGCTTCATGACTTGGTCACCTTCCCAAAGGCCCCACCTCCTAATACCATCACTTTGGGCTTTAGGTTTCAACATACAAATTGGGGGAGGATATAGACATTCGGTCCATAGCAACTGGAAAATGAAACATCTTTGGACATCTAGGGTCCAGTTTCCCAGAAGATAAGATGCAAAGCTTTGTAAGCATGTACCTCTGCACAGCAGGAAGTAAAAAAGGCAGAGCAGGCTCATACGCAGGGCAGGCATTCGAGTCGCTGGCTGGGACCCAAACCCTTGCCGGGGTAAACACGGGAGCGTTTGGCGCCGGCTTCAACAATGTGGTTCCAGTGCAGTGGTTCTCAAAGTGTGGTCCCGGAACCAGCGGCAAGCAGCCTCACCTGGGAGCTTGTTAGAGATGCACAGTTTCACTCTCCACCCCACACTGACTGAAGCAGAGACTCTCTGGGTGGAGTCCGGCAATCAGTGTTTTAACAAGCCCTCCAGGTGAGTCTGGTGCCCCCGAAAGTTTGAAAACCTGTGTTTTAGTGGATTTGGTACTTAGAACCCTGATACTTGGTGGGACAATTCTGCAGATGAAAATACTGGGGTCTATCAAGGTTGAGTCTCTTGCAAAAGACCATGAGGTCAGAAACGGGTGGAAGGCCTAGGCCCCACCCCCAGCCCTTCATCTAGGCCAGGACCTGGGGACCTAGATAAAGATGACCCAGTGCTTGTCCTTAAGGAGTTCCCAGCACCCCCTAGAATGCACTCAAGAACACCAGTGGGGGCGGGGCCTTCGGGGTCCTTCTCAGGAGTCTCAGCCCAGTGGAATCAGGGGGTGGACAAAGCCCCCAGGCATGGAATCGGATGAGGACGCCACATTTCTGCTGCAGATCGGGGGGCAGGAGGGCTTTCAGGCAGTGGGACTTGTGGCCCACATTTCTCAAATTCAGCAAACAATCCAGAAAGACACTAAGAAGCTCAAAGGTTGACAGTGTAGTGAAATGTGTGAGAATCAGAAGGAAAAAAAAATTGTTTGCAGAATATTTGCCACAAGAGGAGGAAAAAACGGGGTTGAGGAAAAAACGGGGTTGAGGAAAAAACGTAAACAAAAGGAGTGACTGATGTTAAATATTTGGAGGAATATGGGAAGAAAAACTCAATTCCTGAAAAAATATAAATTGCCATTTGGAGGCTCTTTACTTCCACTTGCTTCATTGAGTCTCTGTCGAAAAGAATAAGCTAAGAGGCTCTGAGAAGCGTGTTCTCATTTACCCTAAGAAATTTTTCTCTTTCAACCACCAGCAGAAGTTATCTACTTGATATGTGGCAGCTAGACTGCCTGTCAAGATAATTTAGAGATTAAATCTTTGTTTTAAAAAAAAAAAAATCCCGCATCATCTGTTAAAATCATGGAAGCACTTTTGGACTAAGAAGATTAAACTGGGTGAAGCACCTGAGTGACTTTAGCGGGGCTGGGGGACAAAAAGGATCCCCAAGTCACCTGGCATCGCAGGGCAACCGGAATGAACTCTGGGGTGGAGACTGGCTTCCAAAGATTCAGGCACCTTGTTTGAGGAGCTGACTCCAAGCCGCGTCAGGGGTCACATCGGGAACCGGGAACGGCAAGGGGAAAGCTCCACGCAGATGAATGAAGCACTTCCCCTGCTCTGAGCCTGGCTCATCTCTGTCAGTTTCCTTGCAGGTGGAACAACAGGCCGGATAACGGAGGGAATGACCCTGTGCAAGGGGCATTTCCACCACTGCCCCGCCTTGCACCATACAACCTGGGGGGCCTGAATCTACCTTCTAAACGTCTTGTCCACTCCAGAGATCTCCAGCTCAAATGCCTTCCAGAGCCGAGCAGGGAACAGAAACGAGTGAAACACGCTGGGTGGAAACTGTGACGCAGAGCAGGGAACGTGGCCCGGGGGCGTGGACGGCTAACACCGCGCGGCTGCAGGGGAAAGTGGGCCCAGGATAATATTAAAGATCTTCTGATGTGTCAGGAAAAGCTGAAAATCTAGACTTCTTTGTACAATCCCACTTTTTAAATGTTGTCAATAAATGCAAAAATGCATAAAGCATCATGGGGGCCAAACAAATCTTGCCCAAGGACCACACCTGGCCCCCAGACCACGAGTGCACAACCTCTGGTCTAACGGACACTGACTATTCAAGCTCTGAAATCGCCCAGACAACTGCATTACACCTCGGTTTGAAGGGCCCTGTGGATTCGCCCGTCCTGAGCACCCCACAGTCACGCATATCCATCTGCATCACTCCTGGCTCCCTCTGAGTTAGAGGAAGGCCTAAAAAGGACTAGAAAGCGCAGACTGTCTGAAATCCTGAGCACATCAGAGCAGCACCATGATACCCCCAATCCCGAACAACGGACGCCTGCCTTCCCACGCACATGCTGGAGAGGTGGGTGAGCTGCTTGGCTTCTCTGCCTGGCGTCCACTCTCCAGGGTGAGCTGCGGCATTACTGGGAGCAGAGGAGGGCCTGGGACCTGCCCCTGTCCTCACCAGGAGAGCTCCCTTCAGACCTCTCCCACAATGTGGGATCGGGGAAGGAAAGCGTTTCCATGCCAAATTCTTTAAACAAATCCAAGTAAACCCAGCAGATGGAAGAGACGATTCTGGATCTCTGACGCCTACAGATGGCTGGCTTTGGTCGGGTCATCGTGAACAGAACAGATGCTTCCTCCATCACAACTCCTGCACAGAACACAGGATTCTGTTTTGATGACATCTGTGCAAGATATAGAAATGAGAGGGGGGTTTCCTGCCTTTTATTTCAAAACAGCCCTGGACAAACGAAGACTCCTTGTACCATAACAACACAGTCAAAGGAAAGCTCCATGAAGTAGGTTTTCTTAAATGTCAACCCACAGAACAACCTACTTCTCTGCCCACAGGCCATGATAAAAATGCGAGTGGGGAGCCCATCCAGAGGAGGAAGAGATTCCTCTTTCACACGGCAGCATGGTCCCTGATGGGGGTAACACCGGGTATGGAGGAGATGAACTGGGGTCCAAGCCAGGCTCTAGCCTGTTAGGATCTGTCCTCTCAGGGATATGCCGGGAGCTCAGTTCCTCCCGGTGGGGCGGAGCTCATTATCCAACAGCCGACTGTGTGACGATCAGATGAAATACAGGCACGGTGCTTGGCACATAGCAGGTGCTCAACAAACACCAGCTCTCCAAGTAATAAACAACTTCCACTGTAAACTTCTTTGTACCAGGGTTCTTTCCAGGCACAGGCAACGTATCTCCTTTTCTGGGTGTTGAGACAGCAGTGAGCAATTCTGGGCACAGCCCAATCTGCCGTGCTCTCAGGTCCCCACTGGCTACAGAAGGCAGACCCAGGAGACCATTCTGAGTGGCTGGCTAAAGGCAAGCAGAGTGTCAGAGGGGGGCGCACAATCAAGTCTGGGCTTCCAGGGCTATTCTTTCCCTTTCTAAAGCAAGAGCGAAAAAATAAAAACCTCTCTCTGTGCATCCTCTTAACCCCAACTTCCTCCTTACCAAGCACTTCTTTCATGCAACTGTTCTATGGCTAAATGCACCAGACTTATCTGGTTTTCTCCCTTTTTCACTCTTGCCCAAGGTCCTGAAAGAAAGCTCCTCCTGGTATCTTAGGCTTGCATTTTGGGAAAGTTTCCATCCTGACTGTAAAGGGAGTGGGCACTGTCTAAGCTGGGGAGATTCGTGCAGACTGGACCCATGTAAACCCAACATAGAGAGGTCTAGCCGTTCCCAAGAGCAAGAATGGACTGGACTCCTGACAAAATGCAGCATCTCATGAATGCAGCTAGCCCGGGGCCAGGACGGCCCAGCGGTAAACAACCACGCAGCCTTTCTCCACACTCAGAGTCTATCAGCACTCACCAATGGCGGGGAGATGGTTCCAGCACCGATGCATTTACAGTCAGGCCCCATGAACAGAATTCAAATCTATGCTCTCCACATTTGCCTTCACACCTCAAAATGACTCTACCCCTAATTAGCTTCCAAAGAGACTCCTATTAGGTAACATGGGAACGAAGCAAGACACGAGCTACACTTCAGCCCAGCTCCCAGCTGGTCAACAGACTGTCCCAGTGCTGCAGCTGATGTCACTTTAAGGAGAAAGCCACGTGACGCTGGCTGGCAGAGGGGCCTGGAGCTTGTCTTCCTTCCTCATGCTACACAGTAGCCACCATTCTGAAGGAATAAAGCAGTTCCTTATCTGTCACCCATGGAAAACATGGCCATGTCATCAAAACAAAAACGTTCCCATCCCAGCACAGTAGGAACAGTGGCACAACCCGTCGGGTCCAGATGATCCAGAACAGAGCACGACCTGAATACAGGGAAGTCTGGATTTCTGTGGCTGTCCGCAGGGCCCGGCGCGCGCACGCAACACACACACACGCGCACGCACACACGGGGTGGGGAGGGGGAGCGCTGGGCGCAGCAGAGCTGATGCGGCCGCGGGCCCAGGTGAGCCAGGAGCTGGGGTCACAGGCTGGAGGGTAGCAGGGCTGAGGGGGTCCTTAGGTAGCAACTGGTCACCTGCAGTTGGGGACCATGGCCTGCATGGTGTGGCTGGCTTGCCCACGGTCACATGGAAGGTGTGGGGTTAGCTTCTTCACTCCAGGCCCAGGCCCCCTCTGTCACGTCACACATTTCCCATCACCTCTGAGTCAACGGACTCATTACCCATTCTGTGCTATGGGGCCAGGAAAGTCGGTGTCCTTTCTTTCACTGGAATGCCTCCTCTACACTTCTGGTTCCCTCAGATTTGGATTTTCCACACACTGAGAGACAGTCTAGCACACCTCTGCCCACCTGAACTTTCTGTGATGCTGGCTAAGTTTTACATCTGTGCCGTCTAACCTGACAGTGAAAAGCTGCACGTGGCTACTGAGCACGTGACGAGTGGCTAATGCAAGTGAAGAACCGAACTTTCTATTCCATTCTGTTTTAAATTTAAATAATCACAATTGTGTCAATTATCCCTCAACAAATCTGCAAAAAAAATGTAAGCAGTGACATGTGGCTAGCGGCTACCATATTGAACAGCCCAGGTCTGGAGTACGGAGCATCCTTATAGGGAAGGGGTCAGCACATTTTTTTCTGTAAAAGGCCAGACAGTAAATATCTTGAGCTTTGTAGACCATATGGTCTGTCACCACTGCTCAGCTCTGCTGTGGCAGCGCAAAGGCAGCCACAGACACTACATACACAAATGAGTGTGGCTGTGTGCCAATAAAACTTTATTTACAGGAACAAGCCATGGGCCAGATTTGGCCTGTGGGCTTAGTGTGCCAACCCTGATCTAGGTACAGGGTTGAAGTTCAAATCCCAGGACTACTGCCCAGCAGCTGAATGATCTTGGGCATCTTCATCTTATTAAACCTCAATTTCTTCATCTAGAAAAAGGGAACATAGTATTCACTTCTCCGGGTTATAAGAATTAAATGGAAAGCTGATAACACACTTAGCACGGGGCCAACACAGATGGGCGTTCAAAAAGCCCTTGAGGGTGAACGGAAACTGGATACGTACTGGGTGCTCTGACTTAAAAATATCCTACTGCTTCCTCCCTTTCCTGTGAAGTGGACACTACTATCCCCAGTGGCTGGTTCAAAGTCAAAGACAATAAAGTGGCAGGACTAGAACCCAGGGTGCCCGTTTCCTGGTTCCTTGCCCTGGTCTCCCTTCCTCTCAGGCTTTTCCAGCTGACATGAGCTCTGCCCAAGGTTCCGCTTGACTGGGCTCACGTGAACCACCTTGTACTGTAAGAGGCTTGAATCCTTTACAAAGGAAATTGTTAAAAAAACAAAGTCAATGACTTCCTGAGGGCTCTACGATGTCGTGCTCTACTGGTTCCTGTTCTGTCCACTGTTCTGGGGCCCCTGTCACCACCAGTGACCAGAGACCCCTCATCTAAGGCTGTCAGTCACCAGTACACCATGGGAACGCCCTCACAAGGTGGCTCCCCTTTACTGGGCAGGGTCAGAATGAGGTTCGGTGCTGCAGGTCCGTGTGAAGATCTGGCTGTCGCCCTTCACAGCCCCGCCTCCGCACAAGTCCTCCAAAGTTGAAAAACGCTATCCCCACCCTGGTGATGGGGTCACACAGAGATGCCCTCTGCGGTTCCTTAGAGAACTGCACAATCTGACGTGAGCAGGCCCGGCTCAAATACGAACTCAGTGCTGGCTTCCACCTTCCTCTGGGCTCCCTCCCGAGCAGAACGAGGCGCCGAGGTCTTCTCCCCCATCTCCTTAGCGGAGTCGGCCAGGATCATTCCCGAGCAGAGGAGAGGGCACTCAGGATCACCATCTTCTTCCCCAAGGGCCCTAAGTAAGACACCATCGGCTGTGCCCGCCATGCTGGCTTAACTGCAGCAACCAGGGCATGGGGCCAAAACCCCGAACAGAGGCCAAATCGGAGACGGGCAGCCAGCTGGACGGGGGCGAGCCCCTGGGCCCCGGCTCTCTCCTCCTGCCACGGAGAGGGGCTGAAAATCAGGCCCCCGTCCCCAAGAGCACCGGAAGCCTGGCCGTGACGCTCACCGCCTTCCATGAGGGACCTCACCCGGTCTCCCCACAGACCCGCCCAGAAACTGTGCAGAAGCGGCCGGCTCAGCCTTTCTCCCACAAGCGCAGGGAAAGGGCTGGCCAGGCATCTTCACACAGGTTCAAAGCCGAGGAGGATGCTAGCAGCCAGGAGCTCCTCAGGCCAACACAGAGCAGGTGCCAAGCTGGCCCTGCTCTTCCGTGGCCAAGCGGAGGGCTCTGTGCCACGTCCTAGAGCAGAGATGTCCTGGGGTCTTTTCTGCAGCACTCAAGGACGTGCCCGAACCTTACAAAAGTTTAAAAACCGGATTTTTTTCTTAAAAAGCAAATTAGAACCCATTCACCTGTAGACAGAGCATCCACCACACGCCTCAGCCAGCAGCCCGGGCACCTGACGGGCACAGCTCTTCCACTCCAGGCTGCAGTTCACCTTCCGGCCTACTCAGCCTCGGCCAGGCCTCACCTCTCTCTTACTTTTCTAACAGGTGAGGGTGTTTGCTAACCGCCCTAGGAATCAGATGAACAGGAGGCTGACTGCCAAACTTACAGCCATTTGCAGCTAACTTACCTACTTCTCTCCTCAAGACTAAATGCTGATGAGCAAAACCCCCATAGGGCTCAAAAAAGACACCCCGAAAGCTGACGTGGGCAGCCCGTCTCCGTGGGTTCACTATTTTCCTTCACTATTGTCCTTCGGGCCTGCGTCACATGCCCCACAGCCACCGGGGCCTGGAATCCTGGCTGGCATCTGAGGGTGTGGAATCCCCAGGAGCGCCAGGAGTCAGGTGACCCAGGCAGAACGGTCTCGCGTGTTTGTGTCAGCGACTCCCCCACCCTTTGAGATCACCAGCGAGGACACGCTGAGACAGAGCCCAAAGGGCACCCAGACTCCTTTGTTCAGTCACACCAACATGGTCACTTTCTTTTCCTTTAAGGGGTGGGGAAAAAAAAGTAGGTTTACACTGAATCAGACTTTTCCAACTCATCCAATGCCAGAAGGTTTTGTTCGTTTTGATTCCTTTAGTTCCAGTGCAGGCACAGGCAAGGAATTTTGGAAGTTCTTGGGAATCCCAAGTGCCCCCAATGAAAGCAAGAGCTTCAACTAAAATAAACACAGACCACATGCCTCTGGCCAAGTAGATGACACTTGATGAAAATTCTGTGTGTAGGGCGCTAGTCTTGTGCCCTCCAAGGAGGTCACTCCAAGGTCAAAAGGATGGGGCCCCTGAGCAGTCTCCCTGGAAGGGGGCCCCTCGTGAGGGCCGCTGGAGAAGGCCGTTCCCTTCTCCTCTGGCTTCCTCACCAGCATCCAACTGGTGACCAACCAACCAACCGCTACCCCCTTCAGCCCTCGCCCTGCCCTGGTTCGCCCCTCTCTCCTGGGTCACTCTGTGGTCTCCCAGTGTCTGCTCCAACCCTGTCCGCAGTGCCACTCCCCAAGTGCAAGCACCAGCATGTGCTCCCCAGCTCCCAGCCCTCGGGCGATAAAGTCGGGACTCCTCCGTCTGGCACCCACTGCCGTCCTGACCTCGACCAGCTTAGCTGCCAGCCCAGCTGCGCGCCTCCCGCCCTCGAGCCTAGGCTATCCTCCACCACCCGAGGCAGTCTCCGGTGCCCCCGCGCACACTGCTCCCTGGTCTGGAACACCTCCTCCTCCCAATTCTGCGTCCGTCTAAACTCCTGCTCATTCTTCAAGCCTCAGGAAGCCGCCTCAGCCCTCCTCCCTTCGGCTTGGTTTAAATGACCCTCCCGTCACTCCCACAGGACTGTGGACTCACCAGAACCCTGTGGACCCACACCTCCGCTACACTTACTACACACGGCACATGGTAGGAAGCGGATAAAAACAACTGCAGTCTGAGTGTTCACGACACAAGCCGATGAGCTCCTCAAAGACGGATTTGGTTTACTCAAGTGCGAATTCTTCAGGGCCTGACACACATGGTAGGCGTTTACTAGACGTGAACTGGATTGCGCCTGGGGGACCATCAGCACGGCAGTGTTCCGTGGTCACCACAGAAACAGCGACACGTCCGAAGAGGCACAGAGGGCAAGGAAGGTGAGTTCTATCACATCCGCCAAGAGCAGAGGCAGCCCAGGCGCCTTGGTCACCTCCCTCACACAGCTCCTCGGTCACCAAGCTTCGTGATGTCCGGGAAGAGGGTCTGTGTCAAGGCCACCCAAGGCCAGCCACCTTGGTGGGTCCTCTGGGGAGAGCTCTCTAAAGAGCTCCCAACCACCTGTGCCAGCCTCTGAGGGCACCTGCCCAGAACCTAGCGAATAATAGCCTTCGCACCCCGGTACGAAAGGCTCTCCCGCAAAGCTGCCCAAAGTACAGCAGCAATCTCTCAGGCCAAGACTGTTCACCCCACAGGACGCCAGGCTGGGGCTGACAAGGGGTGACACTCAGAAGACAAGGGGAGTGGAGATCTACGCCTACCAAGGAGGGGACGGCCTTTCCCTCCATCATCCCAGTCAAGGACTCGTTTCAAAAGCTTTGATGGAGCTTAGATGAGCTCTTGCTCCTGGAGAAACTGCCACCGCGTTCAGGTGGCAGGGGGGTCCGGAGACAGCGGAATCAGACCCCAGTAGTCGGTGAAAGGTGGCCAGGCTGGGGGCAAGTGCCACAGCCGCGACCACGCAACCTGCACCAAGAGGACGTGGGCCACAGTTGTGAAAGGCAGCTCGCCAACTTGAAAGAAGGGGCAAGATGAAAGAAAGACATCAGCTGCGGAGAGTCTAAAAAGAATCTTAAAGTAAATGGACCTCCCACTCTCAGTCCAGATAGGTGTGCAGCCACTGAGGTTTCCAAAGAATCCATTCACAGAAGTTGGTGAGAGCAGAGCCAAGATTCCAGGGCCGCGTCATGACACTTGCATTTAAATCTTCTATGTTTAGGACCAAATTAAATCACTTTTGATAAACAGAGATTTTGTTTCCTAAAGTGAAAGCTTAAAAGATTTCACCCACCTTAACTCTTGAGACACACTGCAAACTGAATTGTAACATGTACTCTCAACCCTTCTTCCCCCCAAAATCACATCTGCGAACAGAGAATGTTGGTGAAGAAAGGCTCTACCTGGCCTTATCCAGCCAAGCCCAGCTCCGAGTTAAGTCCCCTCTGCTCTGTCCCTCGTCCTGTCACCCACTGGGGCCATGGGGACAGTTGCCCTGGTCCTTCCCCTTGAACTCCCAGCCCACCATCTGTCCTCCCAACAGCACGTGCCTGCCACGGGCTGCACACCAACATTCGCTGGGCTCTAAGTGTCCCCAGCCATGGTCTCACTTAGTGCCCCCAACCCACGGGCTGGGTGCTGTCGGCACAGCCATAGTCCAGAGGAGGGAAGCCAGGCGGGAGAGGCAGTCAACGGCCTAAGAGCAAATGGAGGGCAGACCTGGGATTCGAACGCAGGCACTGATGCCACAGCTGAACGCTGCCCCTGGCAGTAAACGACACAGACCTGGGTTTCACCTCCTCTCTGCCCAAAGTTCCCCCGTGGAAGTTCTCCTCTTGCTGGCACGTGGCCCGCCCTGGACCGCCTGGCAGAACTTCTGCCCACCCAGTCCAGCTCACGCCCCACCGGCAGCACCGCACCTGCGCCAGGGGCTTCTCAGACAGGCTCTCACCCAATCCTCCTGAAACCACTGGGAGGCAAGGCCAGCAAGATGAGAAACCTGAGGCCGCGAGGGTCACACAGCAAACTGGGTCCAGCAAGAGAGCAGTAGTGTGCCCGCTGCTTTCCCCCTGGGGAATCCCATTGTCTGACTGCTCCGGGGCCTTCGGGGGAGGGGGGCTCCCAGGACCACGCCACAGAGGGGGCCCCTGCATTCCACACCCCGTCTGGAGTCTCAGAACCACAGACACCCCCGGCCCCCTCTCCTCACCCAGAGCGCAGAGGCGGCTGGCTGCCGAGGACGGTGTCCTTCCACCTCCAAACACGCAGAGGCTGCTTGCAGGCGGCACACGGAACGTCCCTCCACTCCCAGGCCCCCGGCCAACGTGAAGGCCAGAGCAAGGGGAATTCCAGGCACGGCGGAGGCCTCTCCCAGCTGGGCTGTGTCCATCAGGGCACTTCAGCCAGAGGGCAGCCGGGAAGGAGGGTGGCCTCCTTGGGGTGAGCCACCTCCTCCCCCCAGGGCCCTGCTCCAACTGCCAGGACACAGAGGGGCCCCGGACAGACGCTGCTCCCCGGGTCCCCTCAGGCCCCCCAAGCAGGCTCTGCCACATGGCCACCCCAGCCCCTCCCGGAAGTGGCAGCGTGGTGCCCGGTCCATAATCGCCGGGGACCACCCCCTGCTCATGGCAGCAAGCGCACCTCCACTGCCCCAGGGCGGCCACTGGACCAAGAGGGAGCACACGGAGGCCCGCCACAAAGAGCTGAAACGCCACTGTCCCGCCCACCAGAGGCGAGGAATTTCTCTGAGCAGCAGCATTTTCAGCAAGAGACGGAGCGAGTTCCTCAGCCATGGGCTCGTGCTGAGGATTCAATGAACTAATGAAGTAAAGTGGCCAGCTCGGCGAGGGACACCCAGCAGGTGCCCAATCAGTGTCTGCTAAATGAATGCAGGAAGAACAATCCCCCTCCTCCCCACCTCATTAGGCCCAAACCCAACTCCGAGCGGAGGAGAAAGAGCCCTTATTTAACCACCACCACCAACGCGCAGAAGGGCAGATGGACAAACCTTTGCCAAGGCGACCAAAAAGGCCTTTTCATCAAGCTCCAGGTTTCAGCACTTCCTATCAGGACTCAGTTTCCCCGGCGGCAAGTTGCACGAGCCTACACGTTCAGTAACTGAAGGGATGCCTGCTGCACACGCATCAGGGGAGGAAGTGAAAAATGGGATGGACTGTCAAAGTCAACCAAGAGCTCGGAGGGCATGTTTCACTAGGCTAAAGAACTCTGGACAGTGACCATGTTGCCTGTGGGTCTGCTACAGGGTGCTGTCCTGCAAGCAAGAATGTGTCCCGGGACTTCCCTGGTGGCGCAGTGGTTAAGAGCCCGCCTGCCAAGGCAGGGAACACGGGTTCGAGCCCTGGTCCGGGAGGATCCCACAAGCCGCAGAGCAACTAGGCCTGTGCACCACAGCTACTGAGCCTGCGCTCTAGAGCCCACGAGCCACAACTACTGAAGCCCGCGTGCCTAGAGCCCGTGCTCCACAACTAGAGAGGCCACCGCAATGAGAAACCTGCACACCTCAATGAAGACTGGCCCCCGCTCGCCACAACTAGAGAAAAAGCCTGTGTGCAGCAACCAAGACCCAACGCAGCCAAAAATGAATAAATTAAAAAAAAAAAAAAAGAATGTGTCACAAAGTCTTGCAGGAGAGAATGCAGCACTTGAGCAGGGCACCCAGGAGACGCAGGTTCTGGTCCCTCTGTGCACTGGCCCACGTGACCTTGGGAAAGTCACCGCATCTCTCGGCGTGGGATTTCCCTTCTGTAAGATTACATTTTGTAATCTTACATTCTGTAAGAGCAGGCCACAGTAGCTCCTGCTCTCCCAGCCCCTGGTCATCCTAAAATAATTCTATGAAACATAATCCCAAGTATGTAGGAGGACAGGTTCCCAGCAGTCAGGTACAGCCAGGTGGCTGACAGTATGGCACTCACTGCAAACCAAGGTGAAACGGACCAAAGGCTTACTGAGAATCACCAAGATACACCCTGAACCCAAACTGCATCTTCCCACCCCTGAGCCCCAGAGGGATACTATGTGCCAAACCTCCAGAAGGAACAAGAAGCTGAAAAGACCAGGATGGTGGGGGTGCACGGCCCGCATGAGAACTACCCTGAGACAAGAGACTGAATAAAACCTGCCCTCTTCGTTCCAGAAAGGAGGTGGCTCAGAGGGGCTGTACTGAATCCTGTGGGGGGAAGCGCACCCAACGCCTGGCCCGGCAGAAACAGGAACTACCTGGGTGATGTCTGCAGCAGGCACGTGGCCCAGGGATGGGTACCTTTCAGATTCTCCTTCACTGAGACATGGCAGCAGCGGAAAATTCCAATACGCTTATTCTACTCCTGAACAGGAAGGTCCCTAATCCCCGCTAAGGGAAGAGAGGTATACGTGGGGTCTATTCCAGTCCTCGTTCCTCAGTCTCAGATGCACAACCGAATCAACTCAGAAGCTTTAAAAGTACCAACGCTGAGTCCCACCCCTTCTCTCCAAGATTCTGATGTAACTGGTCCTGGATGCTGTCTGGGCACCCAGATTTTTTTTTTTTAAACTTCCCCAGGTGATTCTAGTATGCAGCCAAGGTTGAGGAACACTGCTGTAAAGTCTAAAAACTCGGCGACAGGGGCTCCCAGCCCTCTCCCACAAACTCTTCAGGAGCAGAAAGGCCAGCAGACCCAGCCAGGCAGCCCTTGCTGGAGGTGTGGGTATCCTTACCCCGCCTCCACACACAAACCAGGATCGACCTGCACAGAGCCATCTGTCTGAGACAGAATGCAGGGCCTCTGCCCAGCCCTGGCTGGGGCATACCAAGTGCCCACACGCTAGAGGATGTACAGTTGTGTTCAGTTATTTGATGACTTTAGGCATGTAAACAAAATGTGATATTGTACAAACCTGGGGTGGCAAGGACCACAAAATGATTTACTATGAGACATCTTACAAATGCAAAAAAAAAAAAAAAATGCTGGAAACCCTTTTAACAATCTCTTTGAATGGAAAATGGGATCTGCATAAATGTGATGCTTCTAGTGGGCTGTCAGATTTATTTCCCATTTCCCCCAGAAGCTCACTGGGAATAATCATATTATTTTCTTGTGAATCTGTCTTTTGTAAGGATGAAGCGGAACATTCCAGTCTTCCCAACCGAGGCACTGCCTTTGGTCCTATGGTAGATACAGAATCCAATTACTCCTTCAAAGAAAAGAAAAATGACTGTAGGAAATAGAGGGGCAAGGAAAAAAGGCAGTTAAAATTTCTAAGTTTCCCTGTGGTGTTAACAAGACTAAACAAAATTTATGCTTCGAGATAAAACAGAACCCAGTGCCTCTGTCTTATGAACACACCAACCAATAGCACGGTGTATGGAGAGCAAGCAGGCTCTGAAGCCAGAAAGACCGGAATAGAGCTACCAGATGCTCGGCCTTCCAGCTGTGTGGCCCTGGGCCAGTTACTTGGCCTCTCTGAGCCTCAGTTTCTTCAGCCGTAACTGCAGGACTTCTTTGAGAATTAGAGACAGAGTATACAAAGCCCCTGGCCAAGGGTGAGCCTTCAACAACCAGTGGGCACTGCTATTATTCTTTGAATAATCCACACCCATTTCAGCTAAATCCCGCTGCACCCAACTTTTTACGGGCCTGGATCTTGGGAACCACATTATATCACTACAGGAGGAGAATCTGTTTCTTTGTTTCAAGGGAGAGCGAGAACAGCCAGGAGTTGGCCTGCTCCTGCATTCTGGGGTCAAATGGGCTGTTTACCGACATGATTTGCTTTCACCTCCTGAGAGGGGCCCAGTGGAAAAAGTCCCTCCAGGGACTACAGATACCTAAGGGGAGCTGTTGTTTCCGTGATATTCCTGCCCAGTCTGGCCAGGCTGCCCCCATCCCCCCTGCAAAAGGCAGCTTCCCATGCGGCCCCCGCAGCAGGAGAGGAGAACCGTAAAGAAGCAGGGTGCCTGTCACACTTCTCCGTAACCCCTGACGTGATGTGAAATTCTACAAGGTAGATCCTTTGAAATGCAAAATCTTCCCGAGTCCTTCAAATGTGTTTTTATTTTCTTGGGTTCCTAAGGCTGCTTTCAGACCCACCCATCAGCATTTCCCCCTCTCAATCAACCCACACTTAACAAAAAAAAGGAAGAAGAAGAAGAAGATGAGGAAAAAGGAGGAGGAGGAGGAGGAGAAGGCAGCTGCAGCAAAGACGTCTCTGTTTTCTGAAAACGCTCAAGTATCTCCAGTCACTGCAAGGGGGGAAAAAAAAACTTGTCCTCTGCTCCAGCCTCCCTGTAACCCTCCTCCAAGACACCCTGAAGCCAAGTTTCCTCTGGAAGATTTCCTCCCATCCTAACCAGCACAGCACTAACTGCTGCTTCTCAGGATCTCAGAGAACTTTCTTAAGACAAGAATCCAGATGCCCCCTGACCAGAGTTCGGGAGGGTTAAGATCGGCACCACCAAAACCACAACCCGCAATTTTCGAAGCCCAAACCTTGATCCAAAACTGTGTGCACAGGAGGTTTGGATTAAACATCAAAGAAGAAGTTACCTTAAAACAAAGTTGTTTGGCAAAGAAAATTACTTCACCATAAGAAGAACCCTAGGGAATGGTAAATAGCTTTTGAATATAGACTTTTCAGTGGCAAGGTCATTAATCATGTTAATGTAAACTGCGCTAAAACAAAAATTGTCTAAGCAAGTCTCCGGGGCACATCAGCATATCTAAGCCTCTAGGTTTGTTTCCAGAGTTCACATCCCGGCGGCAGGCAATGAAACTGTTGTTAATGGGGTCAGCTATTATAGTGCAGTCCCCGACCTTGGGCCATAATAAAGGTGACTCAGTCCTGTAGAAAGAACCCTTCTAAAGTTAGGCAGGAAACAAACATAGAAATTAATCAGAGAAGGAGAGTCAATGATTTCAGAAAGTTTATCCATTGGGCAAGTTTAAACAGCAACTCTCCCTGGATGATCAGAGATTTCAGAAAAGAGTTGAGGGAAACCAGTCAACATTCCTTACGGCACCCAAGTCCCTCAGCCAGGCCCTGTTTTGTAGGGTGGAGGGCAGGACAGCAGCTGGACAAGGCGAGGAGAGTGGAGCCCAGCAGAGTTAAGCTGTGCTGAGCCCCACCAGACCCGGCCATGTGCTTCATGCTGGCAACAAACCGGTTCTTTCAAGAGAGGAAGAGTCTGACAAAAAGGACAGCTGCAGTGAGAAGCTGAGAGGCAAAAACTTCGACTAAGCTCTGGGTTTGGGATTCTCCCTCCCCTCAAGTCAAAGGAAAAAAAAAAAAATCACCTTGGGGTTTACAAGGGCTAGTTAATCTATTAAAGTGTCTCCCTTGCTGGATCAATTAAAGAGAGCCCCTCCACATCTGGTTTCCACCTAAAACCGAAACTTGTATTATCAGCATATTACATAACAAATTATGCCTGCAGGTTTCTTTTATTACACATCAGAGAGGTGTGTGTAGTGGTGGTAATGATGGGGGTTGTGCTGATCTGAGTATCTGCTTATTTCAGTCTTTTTTTTTTTTTAGGGCAAGAGCAAAGTTTTCCACGCAGTGTGCAATCCAAAAAAGTCACACTGACTGGGTGAAACATCAACTGAACAATCCAACAGTGTGTCTGGGGCTCAGTCTTGAGGGCCTACTGCATCAAGCAGTGGGTCAGAAGGGTGTGCTTTTTCAAAGAGCAATGCAAAGGTAAACCAAATTGCTCCGAGGCGTCCTCTGCTGCCAGCTCCCAGATTTTACACAAGGCTCCCTCCTCTCCAGCCTCCTGCAGGGGAGGAGAGCTGGCTGGCCTTTCCTGAGCTTCGATCATGGGTCAGGCGCCTGCTCCCTGAACCCACTTAAAGGACACCCAGCCCACTAGGCCCCTACAGAACCAGGGAGATGGAGAGGCCGGGCAATGGTGAAGGAATCAGCAGGGGAATAAAGGCTAAAAGGAGTGGTGGGAAAGAGCCTAAGAAATAACAACAGGGCTTCCTATAAAATGTCAGTTAAGTGTAGCCACCATGATTACAAGAAGGTATCTCAAAGCTCTTCTTCCTCAAAAAATTTTATGAACTTCCAAAATGCTACTACACGCAACATACCCTAAGTTCAAAGCAGAAGGGAGAAACTGACTAAAAATATCATCAATCAAAACAGTGGAGTGCTCTATTTGTCCTGCCAGCCTTAGAACATTCAAGGCCACTTCTGTAGCAACTATACTGCTAGCTTTTATTTAAAACTTGTCTTCGATGTTAAAACGATTGCACAGCAATAATCACCTTCTCAGGGGGAAAAGAAGTCCTTGGGCAAAATTATTTGAACTGGTCTTAAAACCACCTTGTTCTCTGGAGGGGCATTTGGGAGAAAGAAACAGACCTGCCGCAGGCCTCTCCTTCATTTTCTGGCCTGGAACAGCACCCTGGGAGGCGATCAGCAGCCTCCTAGGTCTGTACCATGGCTGGCAGCATCCAGACCCTTGCCAAGTACAGACACAACGTCAAGGGCTACCAATCCTGAACTTAAGACCCAAACCTTCTCCCACTAACATGAGCCTATCAACTGGGACAAGAGGCTGTTTTCTGTTTATCTAGTTGTCCATAGCTAAGGAAAAAGGGGGGGAAAAAAAAAACCACACTACAGATCTGCAATTCAGTATCAAAACTGTAACTGAGACAAGTTACTGTTAAGTGGATAAATTAAAATGAAACCAAAACCTGGCGAAGTCAGGAACAGTGAGTTTCACCCAGTCTACTAACTCCATTCCTTTCCAAGTCCTCAAACCTGATGGCATATTTTAACCCAGAGTCCAGGATCTGGAGCAAGGAGGGATCCCCTTCCAGCCGGTGGGAACTGCTGGGAACACATATGCTAGTATGTCATTTGGAAGTCTGCTAATATGTTGTAAGCAGCACAAGACGCTTGCCTGGCTTCCCAGGCCAATAAACAATGCCATTCCAACTCCTGCAGCAGTCAATAGAAAACAGTCCCTTGTCTCCACCACGCAACAATTCAACAAACATTTGTTCCTGTTGAACAACCATCAGCCTGGCTCCGTCTGCACCCGCTCCGGCAAGACGAGCGTGGCGGAGGCGGCATCGGCACAAATGCCCTGCCCAAGTCCGGGGCCCGGAATGCAGCCCACCGCGGGGGCCACTTGCCCAACACCACCGAGTCCGGATGCTGTAACGAATGGAAGACTCGGAGTGTGGCCTATAGGAGGCAGAATCCCATTCATCAAATGCCGCAAAGAGCTGTTCTTTGTTCACCATCGTACGAAGTACAGTACGTGTTAATGAACCAGGGCGGTCAGATGGAGGCAGCCTGGCTTCAGGGGGCGTCCGGGGGCGAGGGACGCGAGCAAACCGGCTCTCGAGACTCGCTGGTGCTCCGCCGCCTTGTCCCGAGCCACGAGCATTGTTCCCCAAGTCTGCGGGCGGGGGTAGGGAACCGGGGGGTGCCGGAGGATACATTTGGGGCAATGCAAACCGAGGGCCCTCCCCGGGACTCTGGGCGTCCTCCCCTTCTTCGTCCCCGCCCCACCAAGAGAAAGCCCGAGCGGCGAAGACGACTCCCACGGGCTTGGAAATCAAGGACTGGCAAAAATGTGACTCGACCCGTGTGCCCGTGCCGGACGGCCCTTCTCGCCATGTGCAAAAGCCACGCCGGCACGGCCCCCCTGCCCCCTTTCCGCAAGTCCTCGCCGCGGCGACCCCGGGGGCTTCCCCTGCCCGGGACAGAACGCCCTCTCACCCCCTACGTGACCTCCCCGGCCGGTCCAGCCGCCGGGGAGCCCGCCGCTGCGTGCCCGCATCCCGGGGTGGCGGACGCAAACTTCCGCGAACAAAAGAGTTGTCTGCAAACGATGCGGGAACTCCGGGGTGAGCGGGGACGCCCGGGTCCCGGGGCTCGGCGCCTTCGCCGCTGCCGCAGCCAGGGCTCAAGTTGAGACGTGGAGAGGAGGACACCCCCGGCCGCAGCAGTCCCCGCGCCCGCCCCGGGAAGCGCAGACTTTTCCGCAGGGGCCGGGCTGGCTCGTTCCCCTGGCTGCGCTCTGACAAGTCTCACGCATGCACCAGCGGCGACACTCAGCGCCCCGAGAAACCACCCGACCCAACGCGAAACAAGGCGGACAAAAAGGAAATCAGCAACATAAAAATAAAAATAAAAAAGGTCAAGGCCAGCACACACGCGAGCCGGGCTCCCTACAGCCGGCGGCTGGGGCGCACACGGCAGGAACCTCCGCTCGGGACCAGCCCCCCGGTCGCCAACGCCGCCGCCCAGCCCGGGGTCGCTTACTGTGCGCGGCGGGACGCTCCGAGAGCGGACCCCGCGCCGTTGCCGCCGGCGCTCGCCAAGTCGTCCAGGCTGCCCGCGGCTCGTCCGCCGCGCGCACGCTCTCCTGCCGGCGCCGAGCGCTTTGTACCGAGCGGCTCCCAGGGAGGAGGAAATCGACTTGTCACTTCCTGAACTGTTTGCAACTCGTCCCTTTAACCGGCCCCGGCCAGGCCGCCCGCGCCCGCCGCCGCCGCGGGGCAGCCCGACCGCGGCTGCGTGTCGCTGGGTCCGGCGCTCTGCGGGCGGCGTCGCGGGCCCGGGCGCTCAGCGCGGCGGCGGCGGCGGCGTGCAGGAGCCGGGCAGCGTGCGGCGGCGGGCGAGTGTGCAGTGCGCGCAGCCGCCGGTGGGCGGGGAGTGGGGGGGTCGCGGCGCGCCGCCGGCGGGGCTAAAGGGCGTCCTGCGAGCCGAGCCGCGCGCCGCTCGCCGAGCTCGCGCCCGCAAGGCCCCGGAACGCGGGAAGTGGCCCCGGCCCCCGGCCGCGCCGCCGCCACCACCACGGCTGCCCGGGCCCCGAGCCAGAGACCCCGGGGCCGTCTCCCCCCGCCCCCCGCACGAGCCGGGATGAAAACCCCGGGCCGCGTGGACTTAAGACGTCCAGCTTCCGGGTTGTTGGGTTTTTGAGGTTTTAAGGAAACGATTTCAGGGGCGTGCTGGGCGGTAGGGGAGGGGGACCGTGTTAGTGTTGTCACACTTTCGGAAGATAAATCGCTACTTTCCTAACTCGGGGTGCTGATCAAAATAAAGGAATGTGTACTTCAGAAGCCACATCCAAAATACATGCAACTGGTGAAGGAAGGATTTGTGGTTGCTAAGCAGAAGCAGAGCATGTTTAGGTCTGTAACTTAGGATGTTGACTTAAGTTCAGGAATGTAGCCCTGATAGAATAAGCAGAGTATTTTCATTGTGCTGCTCACCTGGGGGAGGGGGATTGTTTTCCTTGTGAAGTGAAGCCCTAGATTTCCCATTACTCCTTCCTACTGGTTTATGTTATTTTATTAACCTTTTATCCAAAAAGAGATTTTTTAAAGAGAAGGTTTTTGAAAAGAACTCCCTATGCCTGTTTTGTGTTCTCCTTTGCCAAAAAAACAAAACACCTCATTACTTTACATGGATTGTGTCTGCACCATCTGAATGGTTCTATTCATAAATCAGGAAACTTTTTCTGCTGCTTCTAGGAACATTTAATTGGTTTTAATCCAATGTTTCAATCCCAGCATCAAACATAAATGAACAATTAACTTCTTGAGCTTGTGTACACTTGGGAAACTATTATATTTCATGGCTATTGCTAAAATATTTCAGTTTCTCATCACACTGGACCCATTCTTTTTCAGAAAACCACGAGCTCACGTCTCCTTTCACACTAACTACAGCTAACTCTAGTGGTCTCTACTGTAGGATGGATAACAACCAGGAGAGGATGTGAGTATGCACTCAAGTAGGCGATGTGGGGTGTAATCACTTCGTCCTAAGAAAGCCAAGATGAGATAATATGCAGAACACTAAGGTACGGATATCCTTATCCATAAACACTGCTTTAAAAAAATTTATCAAGGGCCAATTCTGAAAGGAGCAAGAACCAAGTCTTCCTAGATTGAACAAAGAAAGGCATAAGGGATCATTTGAGAATGCTGCTACACTGCCCTAATGCCATCTTATCACAGCGTCACCTCAGCCTTCGAGAGCTTTAAGGATATAGTTTAATTTACTTTTTATTAGGAGGCCTAGAGTGACTCCTGCTGGTAAGCATTCAGTTTATTCCTGCAATTACTAGTTCATCGGGTCAACATAAAAAAAAAAATTCAGGGGTCCCAAGCCTGGAAACAATTATTGCAACCATTATTCTTGTTGCTTTCAGGATGATTTTAGTCTCACAAAACTCCAAGGACTGTGGTTATGGCAAGCTCCTTTGCTGTACCGCCTCCTTTCTAACCTAAAGCAGCCTGTTTTTCTGGTTCTGAGGCTTTCTTAAAAGTGTAGAGAACTAAACTATCTGCTTCAAGAGTTCTGCTACTAACCAGTGAATAGCTATTTCTCATATACTTAATTTGAATGTCCAAAGACTAAAAATATACATTAAGGCCTGTGCCACTAACCTTCCATACTATGGGCCTTCCCACATCATGTAATAAAGTCCTATAGATATAACACACACCACTTTTTACAGCTATACTACATAGTTCTTTATTATAAAAAATCCTACCCAAAAGTTTGTATATTAGAGTTGCTCAATTCAAAAGAGTAAATATAAACTCAGTCAAACTCTGGACTTAAAACAATGTAAACTGCAGTCAGAGGAAGGGGGGGGCTAAGCTGTCTACCTTTGTTCAGTCCTCAAAGGTCAAAACCAAATCAAAACCAGATTTAGAGCACAACAAGACACCAATATGCAAATTCATAGGCCAATTTAGGAATAAATATATAAATAATCCAAAAATGATCACCTGTAACTTTTCCATTATCATCAACCAACACTAACCTGGTTAAGCCATAGAACAGCCTAGGGATTACATACAGTCTCACTCCAAGACCAATATATGGAACCTAGCGAGAAAGCACAGCAATACTGGCTCTTCTGGCTCCTGGCTCCCCGCAAAGCAGAACTTCCAAAAGAAGGAATGCCTGTGTGTATGGTATGTGTGATATGTCCACTCAACACTGCCTAGGAGATACAAACTGAGTAGCATTCTATACTAGGTGGTTCCCCCATTCCAAGTTTAAAGCTCTTAAGCAACAGGAGACAATAAGAGTATATTTTATTAAGAAAGGGTGTAACCAACTATAACTTGTATCAGCAAGCTAATAAAAGTATTCACCTAAGCACATTTGTGCAGAGGAGGGTAAAGATTGGGTTTTGACATGCACTAAGAAATGTCCTTGGTAGTTAGTGGGTGTTTTATTTTTGTGCCTTCAGAACCAGATAAATATGATGTTCAAACAACAAGGGGCTGAGCTTTGAAGTTTGAGCAAGTACCAGTCAGTATTGCTCAGTTTCTCCCATCAAATGTATCTGTACCTATGATTGTAAAAAGAGCTCACCACTAAAAAATGATAAACTGGCTTGTCTCTGAGAATAACATTCTTTTTAGACTAACAATGTGAGTGAAACAGACATCGAACATGTTATACATTGGACCCAACAGCAGTATGCAGATGCATGTGCATTAACCCCTTTATTCAGCTTCCAAAAGCCACTGCCTCTTTGTCACAACTGCTGTATTAAAAGCCAGTCATTCACATTTCACACTGTCCTTTCTACATTTGAAAAGATCTTTTTTAAAGGAGAACCTTTAAAATTGCTTATAATAGATAATGGGAAGATAGACATCACCAAGTCCACCTGAAACATTTTCAAAGGGATTGGCTACTGAAAACAAGTTAGCGAAATACACTTCTTTTAAAACTATGGAAACTTTTTGGTTATTGATGGAAGCCAAAAATCTGAACCTACTATGGGGGCAATTTTCTTATGCAGCTTATTCAGAAAAATAAGTTCTATAATTGTTCCCACACCTATGGTCCAGCTACAACTAACAGCCCTACCTACATAAGCATGTTATGACACACTAATCCTTCTGTTCTTTCCTTTCTATTCTTTTTGTCTTTTGTTCTGAAACCTTTCCACTAATGAAAATGAGTTACAGCCCTGGCTGGAATCTCATATAGATATAGATATATAGATATAGATCTATAAATCTATCTCCTATATCTATAGATACACACCTTTTTTAAGAGGTACTTTGGTTCTTGAAGACAGTTATTTTTTGATTCAAGAGATAAATAAAATGAATTTATTTTCATTGAAAAATAAGCACAGCAGTGAATTTAATGATACCAATCTAACTCCTCTGATACAAAATGAGAGTTGAAAGCAGCTTGAAGGGGAATGCCTATTGAAATCAGCGCATGTGAATCTGCACAGCTTTGTAACCGAACGTCTAGCACCATTGAGGTAAGAAGCATGCCAGCTGGGACGGCATTGTGCACCACAAAGTGTGGGTTGTAAGCCTAAGTCCTGAGCACAAACCCTGGTTTCCAAGTTGGCAGGTGCTGAAAACACAGCAAATGTCACGCTTGCAACTCACTGGATGGAAGAGCTCTGAGTAAAGTAAGCTAAAAAGAACAGAGCAACAGTTAAAACTTATTTCAATTTGATATTATTTTTTCTTTGCAAAGTTAATAGTAGCTATTAGTGTTATGTGCTAAAAGAAAACTCAAGCATGAAAAACGAGACACGGAAAAGTTTATGCATGGGAAATAAGCAAAAATAAATATAACAAAGTAAATCTATATTCAAAGTTACTGACATATGTAAAACTTCCCAAACCTATTTTTACTATTTTAATACTAAGATTCAAAAGCATAATCAATTCCTGGCCTTTCCCTGATCTATTTATGATCTTAGCTGATCTAACTAGTATCTAACTAGTATCACTACAGCATGGTTAGTCACCTATAACCTAGTTTGCCTCAGTTACTCCACCAAAAACACAGCTAAAAACAAGTTACAGCATTTTCATACTGCTGTACATTGAATTTAATATAGAAAATATTTCAACAGCACACTCAGACTAAATGTTTATGTTATCATCTTCAAACGATTTTTTTTTCTCATATATTCTTTTTTTTTTTGGCTGCGTTGTGTCTTTGTTGCTGCATGCGGGCTTTCTCTAGTTGCGGCGAGCGGGAGCTACTCTTCATTGCGGTGCGCAGGCTTCTCATTGCGGTGGCTTCTCTTGTTGCGGAGCACGGGCTCTAGGCGCGCGGGCTTCAGTAGTTGTGGCATGTGGGCTCAGTAGTTGTGGCTCGCGGGCTCTAGAACGCAGGCTCAGTAGTTGTGGCACCCGGGCTTAGTTGCTCCACAGCATGTGGGATCTTCCCAGACCAGGGATCAAACCCATGTCCCCTGCACTAGCAGGCGGATTCTTAACCACTGCACCACCAGGGAAGTCCCTTCTCATAAATTCTTTAGTGGAATTCAGATTTAGTATTTGAGATATTAACCCCAAAATTTAACTTAATTTTTCTATCAACTATCTGCCATATAAGTCACTGCCTCAAGAAAAATCTATTTTGAACTCATCCCTAGTGATATGCTCAAAGCTACTGCTATCCTGCCTATTACCCAGAAAAATGAAAATGAGTGAATTTCGTTTTCATTAGTTAAGAGGAAACTGAAAGATACAGCTTGTGATTTCATAGAGTTTAAATACCCAATCTGAAGACTGAATCCTTTGGATTTAAAATATCAAGAAAAAAAATTAGTCTCTGGCTCCAATGGTAGAACATCCCTGGGAGCAGTATGAAAAGAACATTTGCCCCACATATTACATTAGCGTGTGAATTTCTTCACTCTTCTCGGCACTTTGTCAATCTTCTATAATAACCAGAAGCAAAGATATTCTGTTTTATCATACCCATTACTGTTTGTAAGAGGGACCAGCCTTGCCTATTTTGTCCTAGCATAACCTGCAGCTGACCTGAAACAGAAAAGAATTGATATGAATGAGAAGCTAGCATGCTATTTTAAATACTACTTTACATCTTTTAATTTTCACATAGAAACAAAACAAGAAACACTTTGATCAAAACCAAGTTATTCAGGGACTTTCCTGGTGGTCCAGTGGTTAAGAATCCACCTTCCAATGCAGGGCATGTGGGTTCGATCCCTGGTCGGGGAACTGAGACCCCATATGCCATGGGGCCACGGGGCAACTAAGCCCGCGTGCCGCAAGTAGACAGCCCATGCACTGCAACTACTGAGCCCGCGCGCTCTGGAGCCCGCACGCCACAACTAGAGAGAAGCCCGCGCACCGCAACGAAGATCCCGCCTGCCTCAGTGAAGATCCCATGTGCTGCAACTAAGACCTGACACAGCCAAATAAATAATTTTTTTAAAAAAACAAGTTATTCAACCCTTGTAATGTTAAACTACCTAATTAAAGGTAGCGAAGCTTTGGGCTTCCCTGGTGGCACAGTGGTTAAGAATCCGCCTGCCAATGCAGGGGACGTGGGTTTGATCCCTGGTCCAGGAAGATCCCACATGCCGTGAAGAAACTAAGCCTCTGCGCCACAACTACTGAGCCTGAGCTCTAGAGCCCGCGAGCCACAACTACTGAGCCCACGTGCCACAACTACTGAAGCCTGCATGCCTAGAGCCCGTGCTCTGCAACGAGAGAAGCCACCGCAATGAGAAGCCTGCACACCGCAACGAAGAGTACCCCCTGCTCACCGCAACTAGAGAAAGCCCGCGCACAGCAACAAAGACCCAATGCAGCCAAAAATAAATAAATAAATATTTATTTAAAAAAATAATAAAGTAGCGAAGCTTTATGTTCTATCCTGATGACGTACATCATATCACATTGACCTCATCTCTGTAGAACTTTTTTTAAATGGTTCAAAGACTTAAACTCTTTGAGGTTAACTAGAGAAAGTGACACTGTTCTGGCCAGCATTTCTGTAGTAATAGTAAGCACTCTAAGCATTGAGATATTCATTTAACCACCAATAAAAAGGTTAAATAAATAAACAAATCTGAAAACCAAGTGTTTTCTACACTAGCATAAACAACTGATTCACTGTACTTTACATACCATACCGTCAGTTCCAACATAAACCAAGGTCAAATCAGATAAACTACTTAAAGGATTGCCCAACATCAAACTTTAAAATGCCACTGTGAATGGTACTGTTAACTCAACTTACAGCAAGGAAAACAAACATGACTCACTGATCAAAGAAATCAAATCTAGATGATGCAAGGTGGAAATCAATGATAAAAATCTTAGCCCACAGCTTCCTAAATGCATAGTAAAAAACCCAAACCCAACTCAACAACTCAGTAAACCTGAGGCATGGTCATTTGGGGGATCTGTTCTCAGGTCCCTTGTTAGTTGTCACTGGAAACAATGCCTTGGTGTTCAGACCTAAGAAGGAAGGTGCACCCTGTCCTTGACCATTTGTTTTCAATTCAAATGCATCCACATTAACATTTTCCCCATCATACCTATGTTTATTACTAAATAACTACCTCTAAAACAGATAATGATCTTAAACCTGAGGGGTATTCTTAGAGTCTGCTGAAACACATCATAAAGGACATTTCCTGAAAATCCAGAATTAGGATATCTAGCCTTCATTCCTTCACTAAATAAAAAGATGCTTTCAGCATCAGCCCTATCTAGAGACTAAAGAAGCAGCAGCTATACAGTATGATTTCTTAAGACATTCTGAAAGGCCCACCTATTCCAAACCTTCCCTCTTACTTATCTACCACTCATTCGCCTCTCTTCACTCATCTAATCGCTCCTGGAATACAAATGCCTTACAATGGGACTGAATACATTAACTCAGTGGCACTGAGGGTTAAAATCCTGAACAATTCAATATATTGGCTCCGATGGGAAGGTTTCCTTGGAGAAAAGAATATTTATTTGGCACTGGTGTGTGCTAAGAATCATGCTAAGATGATTTACATTTATTTTTCTCATTTAATATTCACAACCCTATTATGTAGAGTCTACACAACTGCTTCTCTCTCCACTATATCAAACTGCTTCAAAGAAATGTACTAAAGGGAAACCAACTTGAAATAAGTATCTACTATACATTAGGCACTTTGCCAGAACGTTTAAAATATTGATACTTCAATTTCATTGAGGGGGTAAGCAGTTTTAGGACAGATTGACAGTAGCCCAAAGAGGTAGAAGGCATAAGAAGGAAAGACCCATGTACTACACTCTGTATAGCATGAGAAGGTAGAAATCTCAAAGCCATGGGCCTTTCAAGCGGTAAATAAGGTCATCTGTGAGTGCGTAGTGGTAAGTGTCTGTGTCTGGGGTAGGGAAGAATCAAATTAGGGAGATTCTTCAGGTTATCATAATTTTATATAAAATTAAGGTGGGACTAAAAAATTAGATGTAAATTTCTGAGTTTCTCAGATAAAACAGCTCTGTGGTCAAATGAATACAAACTGAATTATCAAACATATATCGGAGGCAATCAATACTCAAACCTAAAGTTTACCAATGAATGCACAATGACATTTTTAGACTGAAAAACAATCATGTGATTGTGTCTAATGTTTTATTATATGTACACACATTTTTTCATATACATGAATAGATAGTTTGGTTTAAAAGAATCAGAAAGTGACCTAACAATTGATATTTAACTAATGTAGTATTTAAACACCCCATGTATAGTGGAAATCTATTTTGTGAGCTTTCTCTAAACCTCAGATCAATTTCAGCAGTTATTATGGACTGAATGTGCCCCTTAGAAATTTATGTTGAAGCCCTAGCACCCAAAGAAATAGTATTTAGAGATAGGGCCTTTGGGAAGTAATTAGGATTAGATGAAGTCATGAGGGTGGGGCCCTCATGATGGGATTAGTGCCCTTATAAGAGACACTCAAGAGCCTTACAAGAGATAACAGGGAGTTTGCTGACTCTCTCCCCACAAGCATGCACAAAGAGAACATGTGAACATATAGGGAGATGGCATCCATCTGCCTACAAGCCAAGAGAAGAGACCTCAGAATGAAACCTACCTCGTCAGCACCTTGAACTTGGAATTCCCAGTCTTCAGACTATGAAAAATAAATTTCTGTTTGAGCCACCGAGCCAATGGCAGCCCAAGCTGACTAATACGGGGGTAGAAAAGAACTTTAAATATCACCTACTCAACACCCTTGTTTCACAGAGAGAAAAACTGAAGCCCAGAAAAGGAAAGTGACTTGCCTAGGTTCCAATCATTTTTTTTCTCCAAAATTTAATATTTAAAAAAAAATCACTTCTCTCTGATATTTATTCTATTAACAGATTTTAAAGACAAATTATCTGGTACTATAAAATGAAAAAAACCAAAATAAATTTCAAGTTCAGAAAATAATCTGATACTGCACTTGTTGCAAATTAAGTCATTAATCAACTGGACTTAACAAAATGATCTCTCAATTCTGGCTATGTAATGTCTTTATCATATAAAGATTCCACGAGGAAACCTTAGCTCACTAAAATGAACAAACTTTTGGAAAGGTGAGGCTTATTTCACAGTGAGGTTCAGTATATGGAATATATTATGGAGTATATTCCAGAGGGAATAAATAGCTCTGACTTGCTTATGACTGATTCTCAAAAATCAACAAATATTATTCTCATTCAAGATATAGCATAAAAGCGGTTTCACTGAATCACAAAGGTTCTATTTATAAATCACACAACGTGTAGTTTTCACTCACAATTTCAGGCCTTTCTTCCAAAACTTGCAAACAGCTCTTTAATTCAGCCCAGTATGTTTTATTAAATACCATATTATGATTTTCCCCATTCAGACTCCAACTAGACTTCTTGTTAAGGACATGGAAGGAAAACCTAATTAGTGCTGCTCCAGTGCATCTAAATTTATTTCACCACGAAAATCAACAGAGTAGGGGCTAGATGCTGTCACAGAAAGGCAGACGGATATGGAATGTAAACTGCTCTTTCCTCTACTCTTCCCCTCTCCCACCCCACCCCTCCAAGTTCCATGGCTGGAAATCATCCTAACATTTTTTTAGCCAGGATGTACTAAAATTAGATGGGAACAAAGGACTGACATTTTCATATTAGAGGAGGGGTTAGGAGAAAAATGCGAACTGGCAGCACCCACTCTCTTCTGCATTTAGCCTCTTCATCCTGACTACTCCCTCATCTTTGAAGCAGCAAGGAAGGCAATAGCAAGGGAACTGCAACTATTCCAATAGCACTTCTATTCTGCTGTGATCACATAATGATAAACTGCTTCATCTGTAACTATGTTAATGAAGAGTGATAAATACACTTCATGGTCCCCTTATTCAGAGTATTTCATTATTTCTTTCTAAGCTCCTCAGATAATATCCAGAATATGCTAATTGCTGGCTCATGTGTAAATTTTTAGGTATTTGGGAAAACAAGTACGTTAGATTTGCTTTTCTTAAAAAGCTTCTGGATAGCATGCACAATAAAGCTCACTCACTCACACACTTACCATTTCCTGATGCAGTAATAACAATACATATTTAAAAATATAATATAGAAGAATTTATCATTTCTTCAGGAAGGGTCACTTAAAAATGAAAAAAGTAGATTTGGTTTTTTATATCTTCCTCCAATAAACTAGGCAAGTAATTTGCAAATACTTTAAGACACAATTGATCTCTTGGTTGTAAGTCTTTCTTACAATGGTATCAGCATGACAAAAGTGCATTCTGCCAGCCTCTACATCCCAGTTTTTGAAGTTCTACTCCATAAAAGCAGGATACTGATACATTCATGTCTTGAGAATTATTCCTGTCTTTTTAATTTGGTTTCCCTGGGCCTAAACCACAGGTCCGTACAGTGACAGCTCAAAATGCTGAGCTGTTAGAGAAGCTCTTTTAATGATTAGTCTAATGCACTGTGTTGTAAAGATTTTTAAAACTCAGTAAGTACCGACTCAAGCTCTCTTTTTTCTTCTGGTTACTGGAGCCCATCTTGACATCTAAGCTGGAAATGAATGATCTTTCAACAACACTCCAGGGATTTTGCTAAGGTCATATTCAATCATTCATTAGGCTTCTTACCCCTTCCTTTTCAGAGTTCCATTGTAGAGCTGGTTTTATTCAGCATTTATGTAGCCCGTGGGCTTGGGTATTTGTCTGCTTAATGTTGAGTTTCATTTCTATGCCACTAACATAGGAATCCATCAATTGACCAAAGAATTTCAAACTATTCTTTTACTTTTCTAACAAATTGCATGGTATGTATGAAGAATAAATTAGCATTAATTTTCTTCCATTAACTGTTAATAAAACATGCTCATGTGCTCCCCCTTCTTTAAGGACATCTCTGTTTTCTGCCTAGCTAAGAGAAATGACAGGGTTTCCTAATTTTTCTCCCACTATGCAATTGTCCTTCAACCTACCACGCTCCTCATCTCCCACAGTCAAACTCTAGGTCATAGGCAGCCTCCTTCCAGTGAAGTGTACTAGACAAGACTCCTTTCAGACCCCATCAACACCCCCCCCCCCTCCGCCCGACACACACACACACAATGAACTAAAGAGGTTACTACAGCGAACACAAGACATTTGGTCTCTTGCTCTCAAAGCAGGAGGCTGTCTCTGGAGCACATACATTCTAGCTCACAGTGCAAAAAATAGGAAATCAAACCCAGGTCTCCTCACAGTGGTAGAATGCTGATCTGGAAAGCAACTAATTTTTCACATTTACATATATTTTCATTGTAGGCTACCAGACACACACACACACACACACACACACACAAATATATAAAATAAAATTATTTAAGAGAACATAAATCAAAGTCTATTCACATAGGCAGGGATACTCTATTTCTTTGCATATTAATTTAAGAAAAATTATTTCAAAGCCATATAAAACTTAATTACTCATATAGGTTCTTTAAGGTTTCTATTATACTCTGGATGAACGTGAATGAAGGTCAACATATAGTAATGCATTACAGTATCATGGAAATTTAAAAATAAATAATAAGTGAACTGAAACACATTATTCATACCAAAAATAAAAATCTTTCATATATGTTTACCTCCCTTCCTCCCCCAAAATAGCCAGAAAATTGCACACATAATCACAGATGAAGAAAGGCAAACTCGTTGCTACTACAAAGGGAAAAAATCATTCAAGGACAGTTTGTACTTATTGTAAAATGGCTTTAGTCAAGCTGCCAAGAGTAGTGTCAGGTTTGATTCTCAAATACATAAATGCCAGTCCCAAAAAGCAACTCGAACTTGTGCACCTGGCTTGAAACAAAATGTTCTGAAAACTTTCTGTTTGTTAATTGGTGTAACGCACCCATTCAGGCCTCCAATCCCTTTGGACTTGCACACACACTTCCTATACACACAGAAGTGGCCTGTTATGCAGCAATAACATCATCATGAAAAGCAACAATTCTGTGCAGGCTCCACAGAGAAGTCTCGTTTGCATTTCAAACAAGTTTCCTCAAAATAAGGGTGTCTTTTGATGTAATAAAATTAAATTCCAACTTCTTATCCAAATAAAACAGCATTCACTACATAACTTACTGCTCCCTTTTATAACTGCATAATTTCTTTCACAGTTACCCACATATTCATACGACCTAACAAAACTAAGTTTAATAATAATGTATTTATGACTTGTTTCAGTAACTTGGGGACATTAACTGGCCTGGTTTTTAAAGTGTGGTATTACTTGAAATTACTAATAATTTATTGTTAGCATTTTTGGACCATCCATTTGTTCTGATTTCAATCTCTGAGAGGCTGATTTCCAGCAGGATTAAACTGATAAGAAGAGATGACAACTCCCTTTTCCTAACCGTATCAACAGCTCCATGATTCCCCCCCAAATGTCCTACATTTTTGCAAGTGGAACACACATACCCCCCACAATAGTGACTCAAGGAGCTTTTCAACAAAGGCCCCCTCCAAGCTATCAGTGAATCCAACCCAATGTCTCAATCTGGTTGCACAGAAGGCCTATTTTGTTCCATCGATGCTTTAAAATAGCATATACGTAACAACTCAGAAGTCTAAAAAAGTACTTATATACTATTACATATTTAAAATCAAGAAATATTAATGTGAAAAACAACAAAGACAAGATCTCAATAAATTATAAAACACTGATTCTATGGTTTAAGATCCCATGTCTAGTGTATAAAATCAACACAATTTTACACGTTTAAATCACAGATATTTTAAAGTAATTTCTCACTTTTTACATGTTAAAAATTAAAGCTTTTCCAAAAATGTTATTTGTGTTGAAAGTTTATGTAAATGTCTTCAGTTATCTTGTGCAAGGCAGACGGTAATCTTAATGGTTGATTAATGTTGATCTAAATCAAACCACCCTTCTCCTCCCCGTCCCCCAAGCCCTCCCCGTAACAAAAATGAAAAGAAAAAGGGTGTAATGCTAGACTCGCTCAGTACTGGAATAACATTTGCCAAACAAACAAAAATTCTGTTTGTTTTGTAACCCAACAAGCCCCCAAAGCTGAAAATCATAAAAATTATTATCACTTTTTAAAAACTCATATTGTGACTCCAATATTAAACTATTAGCCCCAATACAAAATGGCACTAAGGATTAATAAAACTTATCTCTTCAAAAACGTTCATAAATAAACTGTTCCTCTTGCTAATCAGCCCCTAACTAGAACATATTTGTCCCTGTATCCCTGAGGGTGTATATATATAAAACTTACACCACCTCTCACAGAGGAATGACACAGCTCAGTTCTTGATGACACAAGTCTTTTAAGACAAATAGGGAAATGGTGAAAAGTAATGAAGGATGACTCACTATCCTCACAGTCCACTGATCAACAGTCACTAACAGGGAGCTGCAGATCTCCTAAAAATAACTGCCCAACTTCTCTAACAGAATTTTCGACGTACGAGTCCTAGTTCCCCAACTGAACTGTAAATGCCGTAAAGGCAGAGACTTAGACCTGGGAGGCAAATACGCTAGGGGAAGAGAACAGGTTTTAGAGTCAGACCCAGAGAAGAATCCTGGCTCTATCTTGTACTAGCTATCTGATATGTAGAAACAGGAATAAGTAATACATGCCTCGAGAAGATATTGAGGGAATTCAATGACTTAGTAAGATAATACAACTTAACCTAGTGCCAGCATATAACAGTATCTCTTAGTTGTCTTTCCTTCTACTATTTATCCCTCACAGTGTGTAGAAGATCATCAGCCACAAAATACAAGCTCAATAAATATTTCTTGATCAACTGATACATTTATCTGATTTTGTTTAATTACACACATAAGGGCTAGGGGATTTTCTCAGGTATTAAATAATTTTTTTTTAAAAACCTATTCAACTCAAAATATCATACTTACTATGTTTTATAATAGTCTAATAAAACATTAAGAAAGTCGTTTGGCTTATTATTCTGGCCCTGGAATAGCTTGGTCATATATTCATAAATAGCTATATTCAATTCACCTTTACCAAGGCACAAAAGTCAAGAATACATACTATCTGTAAATTCATTTACTGCTTTAAAGTTTTTAACTGTTCAGCAGTTACAGGAAATTTTTTTAAATCAGAAAGAAAAATATTTACATCTCAAATACAAAAGAAAAATTTAAATTATTCTTGGTTGATCTCTAAAACCGAACTACTTCCATGCTCATGATTTTTTTTACCAACCCATTTTATCTATTCAACATGTGCATTCTGTGTACTTACTAAACATTTATTTGCACTTGCATTTTCTGTATCAGGTTTACTTTGATGTAGAGCTTCTTTAAAAAAGCTAACTGAATTTGTCCAATGAAAAGTCTCACGTTTTTTGGAAAACCAGTGCTGCTACACTGTTTCCAGATCTGCCTCCAAAGCTGAACCTGGGTGTCCGCAGCTCTTCAAAAAGTTCAAATCCTGCCAGACAAAAGTAAAATACTTTTATTAGGGACTGAATCCCACAGTTAAGGGATATTTGTATTAACAATGTACTTTTGAACCTTTTACAAAATTACGTGATTCCAAACTCCAAATTGTGACTAAATTTCACTTTATGATCTTCTATCCTATATACTATATGTGTATATGTGTATACACCCAAAAACATTTTGAAATGAACAAGTAACAGACAAAATCAAACTGGAAAAAAGAGGCTTTCCATCCATCCTGTTTATCATCCCTGTTTATCATCCCTTCAACTCTGCATCTCCAGTGGCCTCCTTTACCATCTAGTTGTAGGAAGCAGATTACCATGTGTTGAGGTCTTACCACGTATCCGGCACTGTTTTGAGTGCTTTATATGTAGTAAGTCAATTAATCCAAATCAGATATATAAAGGCACTTAATACAGAGAAGATAAGTAACATGGGAATAAAAATGAAAAAGTCCTGGAGACGGATGGTGGCAATGGTTGCACAACAATAAGAATGTACTTAATGCCACAGAACTATAAACTTAAAAATGGCTAAATAGTAAATTTTATGTTATATATATTTTACCACAATAAAAAAAGAGTTTGTAACCAAAGATCAAGACCCAAACTGAACCGAACTTGGGAAGGTAAGGAAGTAGTAACTTTCAAAGCAGCACAGGGTGATTTCTTTTTTTTTTTTTTACTTAACATGTATTCAAAAATCCTGGGTGCAAGTCCCAGCTCTACCACTTACTAGGTGAAAGGTTACTAGATTAAGGTCAATTTACCTTAACCAGAATCCTCAATTGCTATGCAAGGAGGTTACAGGTATCACTGCCCCTATCTAACTTACAGTGATTTTGTGAAGATTAAAATAAGAATATGTGGTGTTCTCCTAACCTATAAAACTAAATGGAAATTTAATGTTTTATTATTCTGTTTTCAACAAATAAGACAAATAAGGGTGGAAGGTTGGTTAACTCTTAGTTAACCATGGTTTTCTCTCAGTGATGGGATTATCAGTTTGGGAGAATTCTTTTTCTTTTGGGGGAGAAGGTGTCTGCATTTTCTAAGTTTCCATGTCTTGAGCTAAAGCTGAAATAACTCTTGTAAACAGAAAAAAATGCTTAAATGGATATATACACTATTGTATCAATTGGTTTTTTTATACTTTACTTCATAATTCATATTCTTAATCAAGCTTCACCAAATCTTAACAAGTAACTAAATATTAACATACTCATCAAAAACTGATCATAAGAAAACTTTTCCAAAGAAGGTCAGGCCTTTTAAATAATACGATACATTTTAATGCTAAAAAATAGAGCCACTGTGATGGGTACATGGGTACACACCTATATTTGTTTTCTGAAATTTTACATACGCTTAAAATATTTCGTAATAAAAATTCTCAAGAGAAAATGGAGCTGTCTGGGTGAATTTTCTAGGACTAATCTTTTAACTCCCTAGACTAACCCTACAGAATTTAAGTTTTATATTTCAGTAGATAAAACATCAAAATGTTGATGTATTATATCAACAATACAAAGTGGTTGTATATCAGAGATAGATAATAAATTTTAATTATTTTAATCTATATACTTATGTGTTGGGGTTACTGATATTTTAAATTTTTTTCATAATGAATCTGATTACTTTTGCAGTAAGATAGGTTTGGGGTTTTTTTTTTAATTCACTAGTTGTAAGAAAGTCAAGTTCCTTGGACATCAAATTAGAATATCCTAGTGTCTGCCAAATGATTAAGTAATCCTCACCAAAACAAACGGCAACACAAAATATTTATATAAATAGGGCTATAAAAGAAAAATGAAAAATTCATTTCAACAGATTTATGAATATTTACATTTCAAATTAGGAAAGAAGCAAAGAACCTTAAAAAAATTAGTGAAGCAATCTTTATTCAATGCAAAAGGGACCATGGAAGTCAATCTTCAAAGCTAGTGACAAGCCCCTTGGCAGTGATGCATGGCAGGTGTTCTGTTAGTGTCCTGTATCTATCTAACTCCAAAAACCATTTTCTAAGAGAAGCATGCCTAGAAAAATATCTTCAATCGTTTATAATTATTTCTTTAACATTTCCTGTTGTAACATTTCGCTTATTTAAATTCTGCATTAAGCTCTAAAACTGAACAGAAGTTAAAGAATTTATTCAGTAGTTCTCAGACACAGACACATTTTTAATCACTCTTTACAAGGCTAAAGTCTGTTCCTCATTATGAAAGACAGACAAATATGTTTTTGTCTGGTCGTTCCAGGGATAAAAGAGAACACCTGTATTTAAAAACCAGGAAAGGAACTTGCCCTACACAGTGTAACTTTGAGCATTTATTAAAACTGTCAAGCTTCAAGAAGAAAGACTATTGATAGGAGGCCTCAACAGTTCTAAAGGAAACAAATTTAACATAGAAGATAATAAAATTAATGACATGAAATAAAAGACAATAAATCACATAATTCTTGTTTTCCAGAGGCAACAGTAATGAAGCTCACATTTCAAGCCTCAAACACTTCAAGTTTTACATTATATAACCTGCCAAAGCCATCGAATGCACACAAAAGGACATGTGTTAAGTGTTCTCCCTCCTACTGCCTATTCCCTTACTACCAAAAAGAAAACAAACTCTGAGATAAAGCGCGTGCAATACAGTTATAAATTCATTTCCCATTAGCTTGTGACAACTGAGGTTCAAAATTTAACCACAAACTTAGTACCATATCACTTATTAATACTCCAACCTGAAAATTCTTCCCACTCCTTTAAAAAAAACAATACTAATCTGAAATGGAGTCTAAGGAAAAAACAAGCAATATATAGTTACAGATTCTCAAGGTACTTTCCCAGAAAGCCCTGTGCACTGCATGAGTAAAGTGACAGGTGAAATAATCCTTAAACCATGCAAGAAACAGTCTTCCAAAGAGCTCAAAATATTTGTGTATGGATTAAAGATTCTCGATTCTTACAAGATCCCCATTTAGTAGACACAGCACTAATTATACTTTGCTAATGGGGCAAAAAAGGATCCTGTCTTGGCACCAAATCTTGCAAAAAGTAGAGATTTCCTCAAGAATTAATAGGTAGTAATTCTTCTAAGTTCCTACATTTTGTTTCTGTGCGATGTTAAAAAAGAATATACACTGAAAACAAGAAGAAAAATCCTAAATATCTAAGTGACCACTAGGCAAGACAAAGTACCTATAAAATGAAAACTCTCACACAAGACTTTAAAAAACACTACTACCATCTGCATTATTACTATTATTACTAATTACCAGTATATCAGTACACTGAAGTCAGAAACACAATATATGCACTTTCTTTGTCTGATTCCCTAAATAACAGATTATATAGCTTAAACAAAGAACTTAATTTTTACAGGCTCATAAATTTTAGTACTTAACTGCCAGGATTTCTTGGAAAATTTTACAAAGGACTCTGGATCTCAACCAATATTATTTCTTTGCTCTTTGCATATACAGTTAAAAGTACTACCATGGTTATTAACAAAGAAGAAAAGCAGGCGATTCCCACAAATAGAAAAGTAAAATACTATAACACCATGGAAAAAAAAAAAACCTATTTAAGTGCATTAAACCTGAGGTAAGAACACATTTAAACAACATAACAGCCATTTACCTTCACTGAATTCATTTAGCAACTCTTCCTTGGTCCAATTACATGAGGTTATTAGAAAAAAGCCTTTCACTTTCAACACCCTGGAGAGAGATTTCACATATTGCTTCCTCTTTTCAATTGCATTGTCAGGATTAAGGCTTATGGCATCAAAAGTCCCTTTGTCAATACAAATATGAAATCCAGACAGTTTTGTGGAAGGATTCAAAAAGTCTTCTACCTATATTAAAAATCAATGTCTATGTGAGAACAATTCACACACAATATTTACTGAATTTAAGTAACAATCTGTAAAAAGTTACAGATAAAAAGAGCAATTACTTATGATGGCATTTTACATATAATAAACATTTTCAACTTTATAGCTAACTTTTATGTGCTTCATTCCAAGATCATTAAAGCTAAGATTAGTAAGCAAGACTGACAGTGTTTCCTGGACATTCCAAATCTCTACAAATTTGGAAACAAATCAAAGCCAGGTGTATTGCCTAATACCAGCACATAAATGGGGCTCACAAGGCTGGTTTATGAAAAAGTTATTTCTGTCGAAAAAAGAATATTTGAAATATTTTTTTAAATGACAAAAAAATATCTGGAACTCAAACAAGGCACTTGAAATAAGATGATTTTTAGCTGACATTACTAGCTGTATGACCTGAGGTAAACACGGTAAATCAAAAGTTCTTTTGCCTTGACTCAGCAGCTTACAAAGCAACTAATGGATACAATGAATGGCACAAAGCTTAAGCAATTAAAGGACTGTTTAAACTGCAATTACTTAACTTTATGAATATCATGCACTTCAGATTTTGAAAGTCATGTATCAGCATCTCATTCATTTTCAATAACTTCAATAACTTACTGATACTTTAGAAGCATTTGAAATAGTGATCCGCCTCAATTTCATAAAATATTCAAAATAATTTGCCAACAAACTTAATTCTGAAAAGCTGCTTTGAAAAAGTAATTAAGCAATTAGCTCGTGATTAGTCATATAAACTTAAAATAATCATAAATAGTGTATTATCTAAAACTCTTATTGTTTGACTTGAAAATGTGTATTACATGTTTACATACATTTGAACATAGGTTTCCTGCCCCTGACGCACATCAAAGTATTCATTACACCTGAAGCAAAATAATGACTACCACTCTTAAGAGTGAAGTTAGGAGAAGTTCCTATCCTAAATGCCTATATAAAAGTATTCATTTAGTGGGACTTCCCTGGTGGCACAGTGGTTAAGAATCTGCCTGCCAACGCAGGGGACCTGGGTTCAAGCCCTGGTCCGGGAGGATCCCACATGCTGTGGAGCAACTAAGCCCATGTGCCACAACTACTGAGCCTGCGCTCTAGAGCCTGCGAGCCACAACTACTGAAGCCCGCGTGCCTAGAGCCCGTGCTCCACAACAAGAGAAGCCACCGCCATGAGAAGCCCGCGCACCGCAACGAAGAGTAGCCCCCGCTCACCGCAACTAGAGAAAGCCCGTGCGCAGCAACGAAGACCCAACACAGCCAAAAATAATGAATAAATTAAAATATAAATTTATAAAAAAAGCATTCATTTATTCAACAGCTATTTCATAAACACCTATTACAGGCAGGAACTTTTCAGGCCCTGGGACTGTAACTGCAAACAAAGCAAAGAAGGTCCCTGTGTGAGAATCTCTCTCATATTCTCTGAAAGGAGAGGCAAACAATAAATAAGCGAACCAAATTACTTCAGATAAAGTGCTATGCAGACAAAAAAAGAATAATGAAGACAGTGAGCAACTGGGAAGAGAAATGTTTTGGAAAAGGTAGTCAGGCAAGACCTCTTTAAGAAGGCGATATTTGAGCAGAGATCAGAATGATGAGAATGAGCCAAACAAACTAAGATCTGGGGCAAGAACATTCTAGGCAGAGAGCAGCAGGTATAAAGACTGGAGAAAAACAGGGCTGACATGTATCAGGAGCAGAAAGAAAGCCAGTGTGACTGGAGTACTGGTGATAAAGAAGAGGTAAGAAACGAGGGGCTTTTTTTTTTTTTTTTTTAATAGAAAGTCTTTTATTTATTTATTTATTTATTTATTTATGGCTGTGTTGGGTCTCCGTTTCTGTGCTAGGGCTTTCTCTAGATGTGGCAAGTGGGGGCCACTCTTCATCGCGGTGCGTGGGCCTCTCACTATCGCGGCCTCTCTTGTTGCGGAGCACAGGCTCCAGACGCGCAGGCTCAGTAATTGTGGCTCACGGGCCTAGTTGCTCCGCGGCATGTGGGATCTTCCCAGACCAGGGCTCGAACCCGTGTCCCCTGCATTGGCAGGCAGACTCTCAACCACTGCGCCACCGGGGAAGCCCAAACAAGGGGCTTTGTAAGGCTGGGTGGGCGTTCAGATCCCATTCTGAATGCAACGGGGAAGCCCTTGGAGGCTTGTAAGCAAGGAAGTGACACAAGCTGATTTATATTTAAAAAACTAACTCTGGCTACCCTGTGGTAATGGACAGCAGGGTGGCAAGAGTGGAAACAGGAAGGCTAAGTAAGAGGCTACTACAGTCATCTAAGTGAGAAATGATGGTGGCTTGGATCTGGGAGGTAGCAGTGGAAATATCAAGAAATGATCACATTCCTGATATACTCTGAAGATAAAACCAACAAAACTGGCTATAGGATTTTTTGTTGTTGTTGGCGCCTTGAGGCTTTCAGGATCCTAGTTCTCCGACCAGGGAGTGCACCCAGACCACAGCAGTAAAAGCGCCAAGTCCTAACCACAGGACTGCCAGGGAATTCCCTGTTATAGGATTTAAAGGAAAGAGTGGGGTAGGGGATGGGAGGTGAGTGAGAAGTTTAAGGAAGAAACCAAGAGTTTCATTTTGGACCAACTAAGAGACTTTTAGCTATCCAAGTGGAACTATAGAATAAGCAGTGTTTATATAATTCTAGAGCTCAAAGGAGAAGCCTGGGATAAAAATATAAATGCAAGAGTCATCATCTCCTCACAGATCAGTGGGCAAAAAATAAATTGTGTAATCTTTGGTGGCATTATACTACTTTAGGCATTTACAACTTTTTGATCTAGTTAATCCGAAGTTAGCTATTATTTGTGTGTATTTGTAAAAAAAAAGAGCGAGAGAAAGAATAAACAGACTTGCACACAAGGAAGAAGAGAAAATAACTTTCCCAAACTGACTAGACTGAAAATTTTAATACTGTCACTTAAAAAGTATCATTTTGGATTATTTATGATTGACCCTTAATTTATGAGCTCAAAGATGTCAGTAAATTAATATACTTCAGAAACATTTAAACTTTATAACTTATTATAAATAAAAATAACAGTTACAGTAATATAAATAATAGTTACCTTCAACTTAATGTTAGATAAACCTTCTTTCTCTATAATATTTCCAGAAAGCTGTATTGCAGAAGGAGAGTAATCAATTCCAGTAATATTAGAGAAACCAAATTTTGCCTAGGGAGAGAGAAATAATGTTATACTTTAGTTTTCAGAAGTTTTAAATACTGTTTTACCTATGAATTATAATGTTCCTTTAGGACTGGGACTGTTTTATTTTTTTAATATATCAGATGACATATACCATCCAATAATCTAAAATGTTTAAATTTTATTGTAAAATCTAAATAGAAACTAAAAGTTTAAATTTATATAAAGTGACAATTTATTCTTTTATAATATTTGATTTCTTTTTCAAAAGGAAATTCATTTTCTTAAAGACAACGAGAATATATGCATATTTTGGCCCTAAAGCAGAAAAATGTAGTATTAACTTCTAATGCTGATATGCTTTAATTCACACAAAAATCTGTCATAAATTTTACTTAACACAATTAAATTACATGAATAAATTAAATGCGTATGTAATAAGTTCTTGCTTTTAAAATTTTCCTGCAGTGTACTTATAAATCATGCAATTCTCCACCAACCATGTGATCATTAACCACCTTCCATTTGTATAGTATTTTTCGTTTTTGAAATATTTCATACATTCCAGTAGACCTTTACAAAAAACCTGTGAGATAAATTGGGCAGGTATTAACACCCCCAAAGAGTTAAAGAAAGCTCACTGGACTTAAAAGGTTTGAGACTAAACCTGCAGTCCAGCTGTTTACTAACCATACTAACCCATCTAAGGGTGTGTGGAGCCTGAGGCAGAAGCATGATGGCCTCTGGTCTTCACCCCTAACTATGCTGAACATTGTTAGACCAATCAGACTAAAGAAAATTTCAAAGGAAATCTGAAGAAGAACAGAAGTTGCAAAGTAAAGTGTAGCCTGGGGGGCTTCCCTGGTGGCGCAGTGGTTGAGAATCTGCCTGCCAATGCAGGGGACATGGGTTCGAGCCCTGGTCTGGGAGGATCCCACATGCCGCAGAGCGGCTGGGCCCGTGAGCCACAGTTGCTGAGCCTGCGTGTCTGGAGCCTGTGCTCCACAACAAGAGAGGCCACGATGGTGAGAGGCCCGCACACCGCAATGAAGAGTGGCCCCCACTTGCCGCAACTAGAGAAAGCCCTCGCACAGAAACGGAGACCCAACACAGCCATAAAAAAAAATAAAAATAAATAAATAAATAAGCAAATATGGTTAAGAAAAATATATTTTAAAAAAAAGTAAAGTGTAGCCTGAAATTCTCTTCCACCTCTTCACCATTTACTAGATGGTTACTTCCTCTTCAAAACTACTTAACCTACTCCAACACCATCCATTTAAGACTTATTTAGACTTCTCAACCCTAAGTGACTGATTCCTAATCTAAACTCAAGTAACACAACAATTATTTTCCACAGAGCATTTTGCTCCCTTTGATCATTTTTATTTTTAGTCTTAAGGTCTAATATCCCTTCTTTGATGCCAACCTCCTATTCTTTTAGTGATCTCAATCCATATTCTTCAAGATCTTCATTTTCCCCCAGTTTCCCTCATTTCCTTCTTTATCAGACCTAGAATGCAGGATGATTCTATTAATTGACTCTTACCAGTTCCTTCTTCTCCAAGCCTGTTTATTTTTCCTTAGAATTTATAAAAATCATATATAGATGTTTTAAGTTTCTAGAACAATCATCCTCAAACTACTGCCAACATTTTTCACATTCAATTTCTGGCACTCAGTGAGAAATAAGCAGACATTCAAGGAAATAATAAATGACCAAAAACCAAAGGGAAAAAACTTACATTAGCAAAAGACCCACAGGAGACTCAAATAAAAGAATGATCAGAAACATATTTAAAAAACTGAAATAAATGACAATTTGGAGAATTGTGACAGAGAACAGAAAACTATAACAAACATACAAATAAGAGAATTTTAAAATGCAGTGATTAAGATACTCAAGGATGGGCTTGATAGCAGATTGGACACACACACACAAAATAGTAAAGTGAAAGAAAAGTCAGAAGAAAATACCACTTTAAGCACAGAATGACAGAAGGATGGAAAATTAAAAACAGGAAAGAACATAAAAGACATAATATGGCACAGAGTATAAGATCTAAATATATATAATAGGAGTCTTAGAAAAAGAGGAAATAAGAATAGGGCAGAAGAGAAAATGACATATGACTGAGAACTTTCTAATTTTGAAAAAGGATCCCAAGCCAGATTCAAGAAGCACTATAAACTCAAGGCATGATAAAAACAAAGATAGTATAGTATAATATATAATATATCTGATAAAACATATAATTTATATTATATACAAATAGTATAATATATCTGATGAAAACCAAAATCAGAAAAATCTCAAAAGCATTCAGAGAGTGGGGTGGGGGATACAATGCGACAGATTACCTGCAAAATACCAACAGTAAGACTGACGGCTGGCAATAAGTCATAAAGAATGGAAGCCAGAAAACAACAAAAGGAAAATGTCAATCTAAAATTATATACCCAGAAAAAAAAAAAAAAGTGTGTGTGCATGTGTGTGTGTGTGTGTGTGTGTGTATCCATCAAAAATGTAGGTGGTCACTGAAAAAGCACCGAATATAAGCAATGATTGTTAACATCACAAAAATACAGAAAACTAAACATTATGTGTCACATAGGCAAATATACATGACCACCTATTGAACTTACTTGTTTTAAAAAAACTGAATTTGATAAAAATCTATGGATCAGAGGTAAACAAACCTTTTCTTTAAAGGAACAGAACATAAATATTTTATGCTTTCCCAGTCATACAACCCCTGTCACAACTACTCAACTCTACTACTGTAGCACATAAGCAGCTACAGACAAAGCTGTATTCCAAGAAATATTTATAAAAACAGGGGAAGCTTAGATTTGACTCATAAACTATAGTTTGCTGACCCTTATTCTAGATTTAACTTCCAACCTACAGAAAACACAGGGGACAGAAAACATGTTAAATAATACTACAGAGATACAATTAGAAAGTCCACACTGTGGTAAATCATTTGAGACTAATAAACTACCTTCTACAACAAATAAATCACCAAGTTACATAAAGAAAAAGTGTAGGGAGAACTTAAAAGAGCCTTAGGAGACTATCAGCCAACTGCAGTATGTGGACTCAATAACATAATGGAAATGACAGAAGAAAACTCAATGAACTTGAAGACACATCAATACTAGTTATCAAATCTAATCAACAGAGAAAAATAATTGGAAAAAAATGAACAGGTCCCAAAGCTTCAGGGACCTGTGGGACAATACAAAGAGGCTTAACATTGATATTTACAGACTCTCAAAAAGAAAGGAGAATGTGATTCAGGGGGGAAAAAAAAAAAAATTGAAAACATAAAGGCTGAAAACGTCCCAAATTTGGCAAAAGACTTAAGTTCTCAGATTCAAAAAGCTCAGTGAACCCCAAACAGGATAAGGAGAAAGAAATCCAAGCAGCAGTACATAATTAAACTGGTAAAAACTAAAAGACAATGGAAAAAATCTTGAAAGCATCTAGAAAACTGATGCATTACTTACAGGAACACAACAATTCAGATGACTGCAGATTTCTCATCAAAAACTATGGAGGTCACACAACATTTTTAAAGTAATGAAAGAACAGTTAATTCAGAATTCTATATTCAGCAAAAACATCTCTCAGGAATGAAAGTGAGATAAAGACATTCTCAGGTGAAGAAACACTAAGAAAATTTCTTGCCAGGAAAGCTGCTCTAAAATCATTCCTGAAGGAAGTTCTTTAGACAGAAGGTAAATAATACCAAAACAAACAAACAAACAAACAAACTTGGAAGATCAGGAAGAAAAAAGCTGTGAAAGTAAATATCTGTGTTAACATAATTAACTACTATTCTCCTTTGAAAGGAAGTATTATCACATTATCCTACAGGATTTTCAATGTAAAGGTAGTATTTAAGACAACTGCAATATAAAGAAGGGAAGATTAAAAAACTCACAGGTGGTTAAGGTTTTCCACATTCCACGTGGAACGGCAAAACATTGATTCTAAGTAGATTGTGAAATAAAGTATGTATATTATAATCATACAGCAACCACTAAAAAAGCCAAAAAGATAGTCATTACAGCAACCACTAAAGAAACTATACAAAGACATTTATACAAATAGATATATCTAATTAAAATGGAATACTAAAAAATGTTCAAATAAACCAAAATAAGCAGAAAAGGAGAAAGGGAAGAATGAAAAAACAGAGGTAACAAAGAGAAAGGAAATAATAAAATGGTAGACCTAAATCCAAATGTTCTAAGTATATCAATTAAAGGATAGAGATTATTAGAAAGGATAAAAAAACATGACCCAACTGTATGCTGGCTACAAGAAACTCACTTCAAATATAATGATATAGGCTGGTTCAAAGAGAAAGAATAGAAAAGGATATACCATGCAAAAACTAATTTTTAAAAGTTGAACTTCACACCCACAAGGATGGCTACAATCAAAAAGATAATAAAAAGCGTTGGTGAGAATATGGAAAAATTGGAACTCACATACAGTGCACATGGAAGTGTATAATGGTGTAGCCACTGTGAAAACAGTCTAGCAATTTCTCAAAAGGTTAAATATAGAGTAACCATATGAACCTGGGTATATACCCAAGAGAAATGAAAACATATGTCCACACAAAAACTTATACATGAATTTTCACAGCAGCATTTTTCATAATAGCCAAAAAGCAGAAACAACTTAAATGTCCATCAACTGGTGAGTGGATAAACAAAATGTGGTAAACCCATCCAACAGAATATTAATTGGACAAGAAGAGGAAAAAAGTATTGATACATGCTACAATATGGATGAACTTTGAGAACATTATGTTAAATGAAAGAAGCCAGACACAAAAGACTACATATTGATGATTCCATTTATATGAAATGCCCAGAATAGACAAATCCACAGACACAGAATGTAGATTAGTGGTTGCCAGGGGTTGAAGGGAATGAGGAATAAGGGGTGAATGATAATGAATATAGGGTTTCTTCTTGGGGTGATGAAAATCTTCAGGAATTAAAATAGTGGCGATGGTTGTACAAATTTGTGAATATACTAAAAACCACTTTCAAAGGGTAGATTTTATGGTATGTGGATTATATCTCAATTTTTTTAAAAAGCTGGAGTGGCTTTATTATTAGCATCAAAGTAAAATCAAAGTAAAGAAAACTACCAATGTTAAAGAGGAACATTATACAATAAACCGGTCAATTCATCAATACACAAACAAATACAATCCTAAATGTGTATCCTCTGAACAACAGAGTTTGAAAATACATGTAGCAAAAACTGACAGAAATAAAAGTTAAAATAGACAAATCTACCAATATGGTCAGACACTTCAACATTACTATTTCCATAATTAATAGAATAGACAGAAAATCAGTAAAGGTATAGAAATGACCAACACCATCAAACACCATAAGTCTAGTTAACATATACAGAATACTCTATCCAGTAACAGCAGAATACACGTTTTTTTCAAGTGCACATGAAACATTCACCAAGATGGATATATCCTGGATCATAAAACAAAGTAATACATTTAAAAGAATTTAAATCATACAAAATATGTTCTCTGACATAATTGAATTAGATTAGAAGTCAAAAGCAGAAAGAGAAAAATCCACAACATGTGGAAATTAAACAACAGAATTCTAAATAATCTGGATCAAAGAAGAAAACTAGAGAATTCCCTGGTGGTCCAGTGGTTAGGACTCCACACTTTTCACAGCTAGCGGCCCGGGTTCAATCCCTGGTTGGGGAACTAAGATCCCGCAAGACTCACGGCACAGCCAAAAAAAAAAAAAAAAGAAGAAGAAAATAAAAATACAGCATATCAAAATTTGTATGGTGCAGGAGCACCTACAGGAAAATTTATAGCATTTATATCATTAAATGTTTACATGAGAAAAGAAGGAAAGTCCCAAATCAATAATCTAAGCTTCTACCTTAAGAAGCTAGAAAAAAAGAACAAGAATAAATTAAAAGCAAAAAGAATGAAAAAATAATAAAATTAAGAGCAGAACTTATTGAAATTGAAACATAAAAGCAACAGAGAAAGTCAATGCAAACAAAAGCAAATTTTTATAAAAGATAGAAAAAATGAATCTCTAGCATCACTATCAAAGAAAAAAAGAGAGAAGACACAAGTTACCAACATTAGGAATGAACAAGGGGATTTCAATACAGACCCAACAGACTTTAAAAGGATAATAAGAGAATACCGTGCAGAACTCTATACACACAAATTCACAATGGACTAATTCCTCAAAAACCACAAACCACACAAACTCACTCAAATGAAATAAATAACCTAAATAGGACTGTGACAATTAAAGAAATTTAATTCATATTTTAAACCTTCAGAAAAGAAATCTCCGGGTTAAATGGTTTAATTGCAAATTCTACCAAACACTCAAGAAGAAATAACACTAGTGCTACACAATATCTTAAAAAAATTTAAAAAGGAGGGAATTCTTCCCCACTCGTTTTATAAGGCCATCAATGCCCTGAGGCCAAAACCAAATAAAGGTAATACAGGACTGCAGGGAAACTGCAGACCAATATCCCTCAAGAATACAGATGTAGGGAATTCCCTGGCAGTCCAGTGGTTAAGACCTCACCTTCCAATGAAGGGGGTGCGGGTTCAATCCCTGGTCGAGCTAAAATCCCACATGCCTAGCAGCCAAAAAACCAAAACATAAAACAGAAACAACATTGTAACAAATTCAATAAAGACTTTAAAAATGGTCCACATCAAAAAAATCTTTTTTAAAATTTATTTATTTATTTATTTGGTTGTGCCAGGTCTTAGTTGTGGCAGGCGGGCTCCTTAGTTGTGGCATGCGAACTCTTAGTTGTGGCATGCATGTGGAATCTAGTTCCCTGACCAGGGATCCAACCCGGGTCCCCTTGCACTGGGAGTGCAGAGTCTTATCCACTGCGCCAGGGAAGTCCCCAAAAAAAATCTTAAGAAAAAAGAATACAGATGTAAAAGTTCTCAACAAAATGGTAGCAAATTGAATCTAGCAATATAGAAACAGAATTATACATTATGACCAAATGGGGCTTATTCCACAAGTGCAATACTGGTTCAATATCTGTAAATCAATTAATATAATCCACCATATTAACAGTCTAAAGAAAAAAAACCTCATGATTATATTCACTGATGCAAAAAAATTTTATTTTATTTTATTATTTTTTTAACGAAATTCAAGAAATACATCCTAGAAATACAAGGGAACTTCTTCAACCTGATAAAGGGCATCTAATAAAATCCTGCAGCTAACATCATCCTTAATGGTGAAAAACTGAAGACTTTCCCCCTAAGATGGGAACAAGGCAGGAATGTGCCATCACCAGTCCTAGTCAATATTGTATTGGAAGACCTAGGTAGTGTAATCAGGCAAGACAAAAAAAAAGGCATGTGTATTGGAAAGAATGAAATAAAACTGTCCCTGTTCACAAATGGCATGACTGTCTACATAGAAAATCCCAGAAAATCCACTTAAACCTCCTAGAACTAATAAAATGCAAGATTACAGGATACAAAGGCAACACAAAAATCAACCATATTTCTAGCAATAAACAATTGGAAACTGAATTTCAAAAAGCAATACCATTTTAAATACTCCAAAAAAAAATACATAGGTATAAGTCCAAAAAATATGCACAGGATCTGCATGCTGAATGAAAACCAAAAAATGCTGAGGAAAGAAATCCAGGAAGACCTAAATAAATGAAGAGACACATCATGTTCATGAATTGGAAGACTCAAGATAGTAAAGATGTCGATTCTCCTCAAATCATAGATTTAGCTCAATTTCAATGAAATTTTCAGCACAGATTCTTTTGTAGATATTTACAAACTAATTCTTAAATTTATTTGGAAAGGTAAAGGAACTAGAATGGCCAAAACAACATTTGAAGAAGAATAAAGTTGAGAGAATCACACTACCCAACTTTAAGATTTACTAAAAAGCTACACTAATCAAGATAGCATCCAGAGAATGTCACCATGAATTCTTCCAAACATTTAAGAAAGAAACAAAGCTAATCCTACAAAAATCCTCTGAAAAAAATAAAAAGAGAGACAAGTCTCATCTCATTTTATTAGACCAGCATAACCTTGATACAAAAACTTTACATTAAAATTGCAAGTAAGCGCAACTAGACGGCCCGCATGCCGCAACTAAGACCCGACGCAGCCAAAAATAAATATATAAATACTTTTAAAAATAAAAATAAAATTGCAAGTAAGGAAAATTACTGGCTAAGCTCTCTCATGAAGCTATATAATTCCTAAGTAGAATACTACCAAATCAAATCCAACAATATATGAAAAGGATAATACACCACAATCAAACTTGGTTTACTTCAGGAATGGAAATTTGTTGTAACATTGAACAGTCAATCACTACAATTATCTCAATAAAAATGTCAATAAAAAAAAAACTGAGGGGCTTTCCTGGTGGCGCAGTGGTTAAGAATCCGCCTGCCAATGCAGGGGACACAGGTTCGAGCCCTGGTCTGGGAAGATCCTACATGCCGCAGAGCAACTAAGCCCCTGCGCCACAACTACTGAGCCTGTACTCTAGAGCCCGTGAGCCACAATTACTGAGCCTGCGTGCCACAACTACTGAAGCCCACGCACCTAGAGCCCGTGCTCCGCAACAAGACAAGCCACCTCAATGAGAAGCCCACACACCGCAACGAAGAGTAGCCCCCGCTCACCGCAACTAGAGAAAGCCCGCACACAGCAACTAAGACCCAACGCAGCCAAAAATAAATAAATAAAATAAATAAATTTATTTTTTTAAAAAATTGAGGACCCCCACCAAAATCAATCAGTTCAACTCTAACAGAATCAAGAAGAAAAATCATTTGATCATATCAATGAATACTAAAGAAAGCAACTGATCAAGTTCAACACCCATTATGATTAAAAACTCTTAACAAACTAGAATATAAAGTAACAGCCTCAATCTGGATGACTACCTATAAAAACCTAGAGCTAACATCATATTTAACAGTGAAATATTAGAAGCTTTCCTCTTTTAATAGGCAGTGTTAGAAGGCTATCTGCCTTCACAATTTCTATTTAATGTTGACCTAGAGACTGCACAGCATTTTAATAAACAAAATATTAAGAATGGAATAGAAGAAATACAACTACTATTTACACATGACATTACAATCTTTATAGAAAATCCAAAAGAATCTACAAATAAATTATTAGAATTAATGTGTGACTTACTGGATACAAGATCAATATAAAAATCTGTTGTACTTATACATATTAGCAATGAACTATTAGAAAATAAAATTTAAAAGCATAACAATAATAATTACAACAACAAAAAAATCTAGGAATCAACCAAGGAAAAATACTGGGCTGGCCAAAAAGTTGTGCTGGTTATCTGGTTTTTTTAAATAAATGTATTTATTTTTGGCTGCGTTGGGTCTTCGTTGCTGCGCACGGGCTTTCTCTAGTTGCGGTGAGCAGGGGCTACTCTTCGTTGTGGTGCGTGGGCTTCTCATTGCGGTGGCTTCTCTTGCTGCGGAGCACGGGCTCTAGGCGCACGGGCTTCAGTAGTTGTGGCACGCAGGCTCAGTAGTTGTGGTTCGCGGGCTCTAGAGCGCAGGCTCAGTAGTTGTGGCACACAGGCTTAGTTGCTCCGCGGCATGTGGGATCTTCCCAGACCAGGGCTCGAACCCGTGTCCCCTGCATTGGCAGGCGGATTCTTAAGCACTGCACCACCAGGGAAGTCCCTGTTCGGTTTTAAGTAAAAATAAGACACATTTTTCATTTTCACCAAGAATTTTATTGAACAATGTATTCATTAACCGAGCAAACTTTTTGGCCAACCCAATATATAAGATCTCTGTACAGAAAATCTCTGTACAGACAAAACACTATTGAGAGAAAATTAAGAACTAAATAAATGGAGGAATACATCATGTTCATGGATTCACTCAGTACTACAAACATGTAAATCCTCCTCAAACTGATCCATAAATTCAATACAATCCTAATCAAAATCCCAGGGTGGGTTTTTTTTTCCTGAAAAGTGATGATTCTAAAATTTAAATAAATATGCAAAGAGCTAACTAACAACATACAAGACAACAATGGAAAAGCTATCAAAGTTGGAGAACTTACATTAACCAAATGGGGAGACTTACAAAGCTGCAGTAATTAGGACAATTTGGCACTGGCATAAGGATGAACAAACAGACCCAAAGGAATAGAACAGAGGATCCAGAAACAGACCCAAACACATACCATTACTGAACTTATGACAAAGGCACCCCTACAGTGCAGTGGGGGAAAGAGCAGACATTTCAATTAGTGGTGCTGGGTTATCTGAATATTCATAGGGAAAAAAAATAATAAACCTTAACTCTACCTCACAACATACACAGCAATTAATTGGGACCTAAATGTGAAAAGGAAAACAACAAAGCTTCTAGAAAAACATATAGGAAAATATCTTTTTGACTCTGGGTAGGCAGATTTACTATACAATATTCAAAAGCACTAACCATTTTTAAATGATATATTAAACTTTAGTAAAATCAAAGAACTTCTGTTCATCAAAAGATACTATTACAGGGACTTCCCTGGTGGTCCAGCAGTTTAGATTCCAAGCTCCCAATGCAGGGTGCCCAGGTTTGACTCCTGGTCAGGGAACTAGATCCTGCATGCCACAACTAAAAAGATCCCACGTGCCGCAAGGAAACGCGGCAAGAAAGATCATGCATGCTGCAACTAAGACCTGGCGCAGCCAAATAAATAAATAAATTTTTTTTTAAAAGATACTATTACAAAAGTGAAGAGACAAGCGACACACCAGATACAAAGGTTATATACACAGAATATATAAAAAACTCCTACAAATCAATAAAAGAAAGGCAACCCAATTTTTAAATAGGCAAAAGCTTGAAGAGGCATTTCACAAAAAATAGCCAAATAGACAGCATAAGAAAATATGCTCAATATCCTTAGTCATCAGGGAAATGAGAATAAAACCACAAGATACCACTACACACCTACCAGAATCACTGAAATTGGATAAGCTGACAAGAGCAGGTGTTGGCAAGGATGTGGAGCTACTAGAATTCTCACAAACTGCCAGTAGGAGTGCAAACTAGTGCAACCAATTTGGAAAACTGTTTGGCAGTATTCATAATAACACACTGCTGGAAATGAGTCAAATGACCATCAACAGGAAAATGAATGAGTAAAATGAATGAATGACTAAATCAATAAATAAACTGTGGTATTTTCATATAATACAGTACTAACCGCAATGAAATGAAGCACTCTAGTGCTACACACAATATGAAAGACCATGGATAAACCTAACAAATCCATGCTCAGCAAAAGAAACCATATCAAAAAAGTGCATACCCAAAGATACTATTCATATCAAGTCAAAAAGAGGCAAAACTCAATGAAATGGAAAAAAGATAATCTTTTCAACAAATGACGGATGGAACAATTCAACATTCACATGCCAAAAAAATAACCCCAACCAGTATCTCAAACCTTCTACAAAAATTAATTCAAAACAAATAATAGATCTAAATGTAAAATGTAAAACTTTAAAACTTTTAGAAGAAAACCTAGAAGACCTATGTGACCTTAAGTTAGGCAAAGAGTTCTTTAATATGACAACAAAAGCACGATCCATATAAGAAAAAATTAATAAATTTGACTTCATAAAAATGAACTTCTGCTCTTCAGAAGATATTGTTAAAGAGAATGAAAAAAAACAAGCGAACAAATGAGAGAAAACATTTGCATATCACATACCTGACAAGGAACTTATATCCACAATACATAAAGAATCCTCAAATCTTAATAAGTAAACAGGCAACCCAATTTAAAAATAGGCCAAAGATTTGAACACACATTTCACCAAAGATATACAGATGGCAAATGAGCACATGAAAAGGTAATCAACATCATTAGTCATTAGGAAAATGCTAATTAAAACCACAGTGAGAAACCAGTACAGCTGACATGAAAAACAGCCTAACTTATGATGACAGAAGTCAAAATAATCATTACCTTTAGGAGGGAATGAGTGGGAGGGGACACAAGGAGGCTTCTTCTATGGTGTTAATAATGTTTTATTTGTTGATCAGGTTGGTGAGTTACACACAAGTGTTCATTTTGTAAAAGCTGTACACTTATGACCTATTCACTTTTCTACATGGATGTTATACTTTATTCAGTAAGTTCACATTAAAAAAGAAAAAAACTTCCCAAAGCGACTCCACATCTAGGTAGCTTCACCAGTGAATTCTACCAAACATTTAAGGAAGAAAAAACAATTGTCAACAAACTCTTTCAAAAAATAGATTCTCGTTTAATGATGTCAGCATAACCTGATACCAAACCCTGACAAGGACACTACAAGAAAGGAAAATTACAGGACAATCTCCCTCATGGACAAAGTTGCAAAAATTCTAAACAAAATATTAACAAACTGAATCCAGTAATATATATATAAGTTGGGTTTATTCCAGAAATGCACTTAACATTTGAAAATGATCAATGTAATTCACCTACATGAATAGAATAAAGGAAAAAATTCATATGGTTACCTCAACAGATACAGGAAAAACATTTAATCAACAACAACACACACGCACACACACCGTTAGCAAAGGAGAAACAGGAGGAAACTTCTGAAGTCTGATAACAGTTATCTACAAAACTAACTTACAAGATAACATCATACCTAACAGTGAAACACTGAACGTATTCTCTGAAAAGGGCGAAAAAGACAAGGATGCCTTCTGTCACCACTTCTTTTCAACATTCTCCCAAAGGTCCCAAACAGTGTCATAAGGGGGGAAAAGTTACAAAGGATTGGAAAGGAAGAAATAAAACTATCATTATTTATAGTTTGCATAATTATATATGTAGAAAATATAAAAGAATCTATAGTTAAACTGCTAGTCTCAAAGGATAAATCATTAACCTCTACAAGTAAGCTATTAGAATCCGAAAGTATCTACAGGTAAACAACAGAATGAATAAATAAAATTGTGGTATAACAGTACAAAGGATTCATATACAGCAACAAAAACGAATGAACTGCTATGTACAAGTTGAGTGAATCTCACAGAATGTTGAGTGAAAGACACCAGAAAGAACATACTGAAGATTTCCATTTATATATCCAAAACAGACAAATTAATCAATGATGTTAAAACTCCTTGTAGTTACCTTTAGAGAGGAAGGAGGAGCAATTTAGAGAGGATTAGCAGGGAGTTTAAGGGGGGCTTCTAGAGTCTGTAATATTCTATTTCTTGATTAGGGTGATAGGTGTGTTCACTTTGTAATAATTCATTGAGCCATACTCTTTTGGTTTGTGCACTTTAATGTACTTACGCTGCACCTTGTTTCAAAAAAATTTATTACAATTTTTTCTAATCACATTTCACTGCTTCAAACATTTTAATGGCTCCCCATAGACTAAAAGTAAAATCTAAGCTCTTAGGCATGGCATATGATATGGCTCCTACCTTTAATCTAAACCTCATCTCTGTCTATCTCACACATACACTTTATATTCTAATTTACCAAATTATTTATAGGGCCAGAACCTTCATGCCTTTAGATTATGTTTCCACTTCTTGAAATTCTCTCCCTCTTTACACTCTACCCACACTCAACACAATTTCCACCCAACTTGGATATTAGCTCCTCCAAGACCCTTCCTATCCCTCTTCCCCAAATCACTCCCTTTCCTATACTCAGTATATCTATTATTGCATACATCAAGCTACAGCATTTTAGCTATTTATGTCTATGTCAGTCTATCCTCTATTATACTGTGAACAACTCAAGCACAAGGTCTAAATTTTCATACTGCCAGTGCCTACCACAGGCTTGGCAGGTGGTAGTCACTTAGCAAGTTTCACTGTTATGCAGATATCCTTACAAACTGAAACAGTAAAACCATCTAGGATGAAGGCTAAGTCTTACACCTCCTCCACAGCACTTGGCAGAGCAATGATACACTACAGGCATTAACAGTGATGGTTTAGCTAATAGTAGAACCTGTACCAAAACTCAGTTCCATGGACAAAATGCTCTTTTCAAACCATATACAAAACACTCTTCAAAAACCATATGCTCACCTAAGAAAAGGGATATATGTCCTACTGGAAATGTAAAAAAAAAAACATCTTCCTTTTATACATACAGATTTCCAGAGTTTTGAGCTAGAAGAAACCAACACAAATCACCTAGTCAAAATCTTTAGGAAAGAACTGAAGTCCAGAAAAAAAAGTGGCTTGCTCAAGGTTGAGACAAAAGCAAGAAGGGCCAAGACTAGGACTCAGATCCCCTGGCTTCTCATTTAGTGCTTTCTCACAGCCCATGCAGCCTCCCTTTTGTACCATGTGACTTCTCAAGGTAAGTGGTAAGACTGCTT